>NC_059331.1:97113726-98536226 GCF_018350155.1 Leopardus geoffroyi | reverse complement strand
TTCCTTTCACACAAAACAATTCTCTGTAGCATGTGATGTTGTTTAATGGGATTTTACTCACAGAAGAACTTCTTTCAAATTTGGAGCCAACCCTCTCAAACGCTGCCAATGTTTAATCAACTAAGTTTATGTAAGATTCTAAATCCTTTGTTGTCATTTGTCACAATCTTCACAGCATCTTCACCAGGAGCAGATTCCATCTCAAGAAACCACTTTCTATTTTGTTCATCCATAAGAAGCAACTCCCTGTCCATTTAAGTTTTATCATAAGATTGCAGCCACTCGCATCTTCAGGCTCCATTTCTAATTCTAGTTTTCTGGCAATTTCTACCACATCTGCAGTTACTTCCTCCACTGAAGTCCTGAGCCCCTCAGAGTCATGCCTTGAGGGCTGGAATCCCCTTCTTCCAAACTCCTGTTCATATTGATATTTTGACCCCTTCCCATGTATCACAAATGTTCTTAGTGGTATCTAGAATGATGAATCCTTTCCAGAAGGTTTTCAATTTACTCTCCCATCCAGAGATATTGTAATTACTACCCTCCCAGAGTGAGAGTATTATAATCCATCAGAAGAATCACTATCCATTGTAGCTATACCCTTACAAAATGTATTTAAATAATAAGACTTCAAAGTCAACATTACTCCTTGATCCATGGGCTGCAGGATGGATGCTGTTAGCAGCCATAAACACCACATTCATCTCAGTGTACATCTCCATCAGAGCTCTTGAGTGACCAGATGCATTGCCAATGAGAAGCGGTACTATTTTAGATGGAATCTTTTTTTCTGAGCATTAGGTCTCAACAGTGGGCTTAAAATATTCAGTAAACCATGTTGTAATCATCAGGCTTTGCTGTTCCATTTACAGATCACAGGCAGAGCAGATTTAACATAATTTTTAAGGGCGCTAGGATTTTTGAAATGGCTTTTTGGCCATTGAAGTTTGGCTTCAACTTAAAGTCACCACCTGCATTAGCCCCTAATAAGACAGTCAGCCTATCCTTTGAAGCTTTGAAGCCAGATACTGACTTTTTAGCTATGAAACTCCTAGATGGCATCTTCTTCCAGGATAAAGCTGTTTCATCTACACTGAAAGTCTCTTGGTTAGGGTAGTCACCTTCATTTATTATCTTAGCTGTAACTTTTGGATAATTTGCTGCAGCTTCCAATCAGCACTAGGGGCTTCATCTTGTACTTTTAAGCTAAGGAGAGCACTTCTTTCCTTAAACCTTGCGAACCAAACTCCACCAGCTTCAAACTTTCTTGTGCAGCTTCCTCATTTCTCTCAACCTTCAGAGAACTGAAGAGAGTCAGGGCCTTGCTCTCGATTAGGCTTTGGCTTAAGGCAAAGTTATGGCTGGTTTGATCTACCCAGACCATGAAAACATTCTCCATATGAGCAATAACAAAATCAGCTATTTTGTTTTCTTATCATTCATGTGTTTACTGGAGTAGCACTTTTCATTTCCTTCAAAAACTCTTCGTTTGCATCTACTTGGATCTCTATTTGGTACAGGAGGGCTAGCTTTTGGCCCTTCTCAGCCTTTCGCCTGCCTTCCTCACTAAGCACAATCATTTCTAGTTTTGATTTAAAGTGAGAGACATGTGACTGTTCCTTTCACTTGGACATGCAGAATACAAGTGAAAGGAATAACTCATTGTAGGGTTACTGATAGGCTTAACTTCTATATTGTGTCCCAGGGAATAGAGAGGCCTGAGGAGTGGGAAAGAGATGGAAGAACAGCCAGTTGGCAGAGCAGTCAGAACACATTTATCAGTTAAGTTCACAGTCTAATATGAACCCCCAAACAATAACAATAATAACATCAAAGATCACTGACCAGAAATCACCATAACAAATATAATAACCAATAAAAAAGTTTTTTGTTTTTTTTTTAATTTTTTTTTTAATGTTTATTTATTTTTGAGACAGAGAGAGACAGAGCATGAACGGGGGAGGGGCAGAGAGAGAGGGAGACACAGAACTGGAAGCAGGCTCCAGGCTCTGAGCCATCAGCCCAGAGCCCGACGTGGGGCTCGAACCCACGGTCCGTGAGACCGTGACCTGAGCTGAAGTCAACGCTCAACCGACTGAGCCACACAGGCGCCCCTAAAAAAGTTTAAATACTACAAGAACCGGGGCACCTGGGTGGCTCGGTAGGTTAAGTGTCTGACTCTTGGTTTCAGTTCAGGTCATGATCTCATGGTTCATGGGTTCAAGCCCCGCGCTGGGCTCTGCACTGTCAGTGGGACTTCCTTGGGATTCTCACTCTCTGCCCCTCCCGACTTGTTCTCCCACACCCTCTTTCTCAAAAATAAATAGCTTAAAAGAATACAATACAATACAATACAATACAATACAATACAATACGGTGAGAATTACCAAAATGAGACACAGAGGCACAAAGTGAGCAGATGCTGTTGGAAAATAGTACCAACTGACTTGCTTGATGCAGGGTTGCCACAAACCCTCAATTTGTAAAAAAAAAAAAAAAAAAAAAAAAAAAACGCAATATCTGTGAAGTACAATAAAAGGAAGCACAATAAAATGAGGCATGCTTGTATAAAGAAATCCTATTCTGTAATATTGTCATTTTGTAGTAGTATTCATATACTTAAGATACTATAGGTCATATATTTTTAACCGCATATTTTTTTTGACAGTTTGGGCCCTCTCCTTAACCACTGGGGGTTAGTAGGGTTGGGTATGAATACCAATTTTCACACCACAAAGTTTTCTGAAGAGTCAGCTATATCGCCCTTAAAAAATCAACCTCAGTATTTACCACAGATGAGACCACTTTACAATCACTGCAGAGAAGACACTTACTACAAAGTTCTCTTCTCTAAAAAGCATAGCTTGTGACATTCACAAAAATACTAAAATACTTCAAATAATTTTGTCAATGATTAACTTTTAGGGGAGACACACAAGAATTAATGTCACTCAGAACGAACACTAAAGTGTCCTTTGTTTATTTATTTTTCAAATATGCCTCTGGAATATGAGAGCATAATACAAGATTTTAATGCTATTAATAAATTTTTTAATGAATTTGTCTTTAATACATTTAGAAAACTTCCAACATAGGTAGACTTTAGTATTCAGAAGGCAGTAAAACCAATAAACAAAAAACACTAATCAAAAATATGGGAAATATGGAAAATCAAAGATAATTATAAATAAATAAGGCTAATAAATCAAATTAAAATTTGTGTTTCAACTGGTTTTAAATGTTGATAAAGTTCCTCAAGGCATCATTTAATCCCCTTATACAAGGATTCATTGTGGGAGTCACAGGGCAATTAGATATGTTAAGAATCTCAGAATTTATTATTTCCAATGTATTATATGACACAGAGGCTCTTACTCACTGTAAAATTTAATACCTTTTGACTTCCAATTTTTCTGCCTTCATATATAAATACATGCCTATCATTGTGATGGTTTATTCAGTATGAGAGAGGAAAAGACCATTTTTAAAAACCTTCAAATTTTCAATCTCAAAAATAAAGTATAAAATTTTTTTTTTATTTTTAATTGCTCAAAGGAATAGCTATGTAAAGATTTAAATTTTAATTATAATGCAGGCCAAATCTTTGTTTACAACAGACTTTCTGAATTCAAGTGCAAGTACACTCCCAAATCTAAACAATATGGGCCCCCTGAGATGTGAATTTCAGACCAGCCTCCCACTAGTCAAAATTCTTATCTGTAAAACATCAAATTACCACAGCAGTAATAACAGATCTGGGAATCACTGTTTTCTCACCATCTGCCTATATCAGAAACAAATTACTGAACTGAGGTTGTAAATACACAGAGCCTGAAACAAGAGAATTACAATAATAAGATTTAAATATATATTACATATGTAAAATATATATATATATATATATATATATATATATATAATACATGTATGTAATTATATATGTATATATCAGAATCAGCCTTTGAAATTATATTATCTCCACTGAGTGTCATCTCCTTATCATTTTTTAATCAAAATTATAAGTTGATCCTAATACAAGTTAAGTAAAACAAATAGATTATGTACTTTTTAAAACATAATATCCAGAGATAGTTAGAATCAATAGAAACAATGACTCAAAGTCTCAATCCTGCAACTTAACTAGTTGTATAACTTTGAAACACATAATTAACCTACCCGCCTCACTTGCTTTACCTACCTACCCATCTTATAAAGAAGTTGAGACAGCAAACAAGAGAACATGCGTGAAAATCCCTCCTAAATTGCTCTTTTATAAATGTTAGTTATCAGTCAAAACACGACCAAATGTTATTTCCAACAGGTGTAAAGTTATCACCTGGGAAAAGGAAAACAAAACTAAATAAATTCAAGGTATGTAGAATACAAGAAGAGTACACAGTAAAAGCATCAAATGCTACATTAGAAATATGATTTTTAATCAAAATTTCTAATCAGTGTTAGAAAGGAAATGGCTACTGATACATACTACAATTAGAAAATAAATATATGTGTATGTGAAGTGCACACACAAAAATTAACATGAGATTATTACAGTCGTGAAAAAAAAGTTTTCTCAAAATCTGCCAAGCCCGCCCATGTGCGCACTGAAATGTGACAGAACAGATTTACTGTCTCATTCCATAAGCACTTTCTGAACTCCAATGGTGTCAAAAGCCCTATGCAGGGTACTGAGTACACGAAGAGGAGTGAAAGGAAATTTTCCTGCACTGCTCATGGAAGAGCTATATCAACATGGCATGATTAGCCTTCATAAAAAGACAAGGCAACTCAACTGGTTTTGCCAAAGACTAATCATGTTCTTCTTACTCTGTAAAGTAATGCGACTCAACTAGTTACACATCATCAACAATTTCTTTGGGGATGTTCGCTGGTTTTATTGGGTTTGGTTCATTTGGTCACTGGACGAATATTCATCGAGCCCCAAATAGTCACTACAAATGTGTCTCAAAGGAAATCTTAACTCTAAAACTATACAAGGACATAATGCATAAATAAATTATTTGGTGTTTTCTTTTGATTTCCTTTTCAGTAAGAAAAAAATAGAACAGAAAAGCAGCAACACAATCCTTCAATATTAACTACAACCGGCAGATGAAAGCATGGACAAATGTCACATCTATTCTACCTGTTTACTTCTCATCCATCTGTGGTGATGTCCCATTTCTATAGTATAGACCCCACTAAGAAAGCAGTGAAGAAACACAGAGTGGATTTCAGAATGAAATAATTAAAACTGTAAGCTCTTAGATTCTGATTGCAGGCAGCCCCAGGTGCATACAAAGCAGATTTCTGCCAAGAAATACAGTGCAAGCTGTTGACACTCAGCTTCCTTCCATATGAAAACTTCCCCAACAATTCAAGGTCACAGCCAATGATCTACTATTTAGAGTTCAAAGTACAGCATTTTTTAGCATATAGTCCAAGTAGTTTCCAGGAGATTAAATAACATAAGCACAATAATTGAAAGAGTAGGGAAGAATAAAACATCTGTACGTGGCCATCTTCATCTGGACTTCTTGCAAAATGGATAAGCAGAAATCTAACATACACAAGTATTGAAAGAGCAGAATAAACCAAAACGCTGGATTGGTTTTAAAATAAACTATTCTAAGACTGTTTAAACAGCTAGAAGTTACAATAGAGCCCATATGGGCTCAGTGCACTACACAAAGGTTAACAAAAAATGGAGTTCTCTAAGAATCTCATGCTGAAACAGCTCAAAGTCAAAGGGATTGTTTTTTTCAATCAGGCTGACCTAAAGAGAATAAGACACTAAGTTTGGATATAAGAGATCTTATTTCAAATGCTAGGAAAAAATGAGCAAGGTAGTTTAAGATTCATTACTTTAGGACAAAACATTTGACCCTTCTAGAAGTTAGTTTCCTCAATATGTAAAATGAGAGAGGTAAATAGTTCACTGGTCTTCAAATTTTATTTTCAGGAGTACAAGACTGCTTCAGGGTTAGGTGGAAACTAAGCCAGATCCAATCCTCGCTTAAATGAGAGCAGATGAAGTTTTAACTATTTTCTGTGTTTGGAATCCTGTGTAGAATTTCATTCAGAAAAAAAAAAAAAAAAAAGGAGGGGTGGGGGTGATGCTCTGCTGCTGAAAAAAAATTACCCAGAAAACAACAAAAATAAATAACTTCAGATCACATTCATTCAAAATCATGATTTCAATAAATACTTCTAGTAAAAACAGAAACTGTCATGCTTCTGCCATAATGGAATAAGTAGAACTGATCATGCCCTCCTATCATAAACAACTAGAAAACTGGGGAAAAAAAAGATATTTTTTCAGGCATGGAGACAATAGCTAGCCCAGGACTATGATCCATGAGTGAAGAAAAAGAGACAAATGAGTGAAACTCCTCTTCCAGGAGGACTCTCCATAACAGAGTGCAGGGAAGGGAACTGCCTGAAAGTAATAATGGCCGTCTCACTGAGCTGAAGAGATAGAAAGAAGATTTGGGGAGACTAAAGAAGATGGGAGTTTGTGGGGCAGAATACCAGACAGTTTGGAGCTTGGCAGAGAAAAAGCTCCAGAAATCTGCACAAAGGCCCCTTGAGTCTGTGGCTGCCCATTAAGCTATTCATATGTAGGAGGAAAACACCATGCGGTTGGGCAAAGGACCGGGGAGCTGTAAACGAAGTAATTCCCAGTGGTCTCACTGGGCTGGGAGACCTTCCAGGTCTGAGAGACAATGAGTGGAGAGACTCACTGAACACTCCTACTTAGAAGTAGGGCTAACTAGCTTACATAAAGGCATCACCAGACCCATGCTAACAAAGCTTTTGAAAAAAAACCTCAAAAATACAAGCTAAAGCACAATTCAGCTGCTACCTGAAACAAATTCCAAAAAATTTAAAAGAACGCAATAAAATCTGGGTGCTTAACATCACAATATCCAGCATTCAATCAAAAAATCCCAGGCATGACCATGAGTAAAATGATAAAACTATGATCCATAAATAGGTGGGAAAAAGAGAAAACAGAACAGACCCCAAAATGTAAAAGATAATTCAGTTAGCAAAAAAGGAAGCTTTAAAAGTGTATATGAGTAGGCTCAAGTATTTATTTAAAACAAAGTATGATAAAAAGGAAAATGGAAGGCATAAAAAATGGAACTCATGGAGATGAAAAGCACAATACCTGAAATAAAAATAACAGTAAATTTAAAAACATAGCAACAGAAACTAACCAAAATGAGAGAAAAAAACAAAAAGGACTGCAAAAAAATGGACCCTGAGCAACCTGTGGGACAATGTTAAACAGCCTTGATGTACGTGTAATTAGAATCAAGAAGAAAAAAGGGAAAGATGAGGAAAAGCATTTGAGGAAATACTGGCCAATAATTTTCCAGAGTCTTATAAAAATAATAAATTCACAAATAGAAGAAGCTCAATTAGGATGTACACAACGAAAGGCACACCAGAGTACAACAACATCACGTGACTGAAAACCAGTGATAAAGATAAAATCTTAAAGCAGCTGTAGGAGTTGTTAAGACAGTCTACATAGAAGTCTTTTATCAGATACATGTATGGCAGGGGCACCTAGGTAGCTCAGTCGGTTAAGCATCCAACTTTGGCCCAGATCACAATCTTGGAGTGTGTAGGTTCGAGCTCCTTGTCAGGCTCTGTGCTGACAGCTCAGAGCCTGGAGCCTGCTTCGGATTCTGTGTCTCCCTCTCTCTCTGCCTCTCCCCAACTCATAAAGCCTCTCTCTCTCTCTCTCTCTCTCTCTCGCTCGCTCGCTCTCGCTCTCTCTCTCAAAAATAAACATTAAAAAAAATTTTTTGAGAAAAAAAGTTACATGTATGGCAAATATTTTCTCCTAGTCTCTAGTATTACTCTCATTTTTAAGCAATGCTTTTTGTATGAGATTTTAATTTTTATCATACCCAATTTATCAATTTTTTATGCTTTTTTATATCCTACATAATAAACTATTTCCTATCTTCAGACAATGAAAATATTCTATAATCTCGTATGGCCCATCACAAATTAATATCTGTATGTATCATGAGATCAAGGTATTTTTCCCCCCAAAGATATCCAGTGTCGCAGACAGACTGGAAAACATAATTACTGGGCACCATGTAGAGCACTGAGAAGGACCTTGCCTCAGTAGCGAAGAATAATGAGCCATGCACTAATGCTGTTCTTCTCCTACCCAACAGACACCTAAAAAGAGAGATCCAAAAGGATCAGATTGTTTCCAAATAACTGCATCCTAGAAAAAAAGCTCAAGAATATTTGTAAGAATACCGAAATATCTAGCACCCAATAATGTCTGTTATCCAATCAAAGATTCCAGAAACGCAAAAGCAGGAAAATTTGAACCATGATGCTGAGAAAAGTCTATCAATCGACACCAACCTAGAACTGACACAATTTTTAGAAATGATAGATGAGGACATGAAACCAGCATAAAGCTGTATCAAATGGTCAAAAAGCTAAGTACAGATATGAAATATTTAGAGGTAAATCTGGTAAAAGATCTGCAGGAAGGTACACTGAAAATGACAAAACACTGCCCAGAGAAATTAAAGAAGACCTACATAAATGAAGAGCTACACCTTGTTCATGAAAACTCAGTAACATGACATTTAAAAAAAATTTTTTTTCAACGTTTATTTATTTTTGGGACAGAGAGAGACAGAGCATGAACGGGGGAGGGGCAGAGAGAGAGGGAGACACAGAATCGGAAACAGGCTCCAGGCTCTGAGCCATCAGCCCAGAGCCCGACGCGGGGCTCGAACTCACGGACCGCGAGATCGTGACCTGGCTGAAGTCGGACGCTCAACCGACTGCGCCACCCAGGCGCCCCAGTAACATGACATTTAAATTCCCCTCAAATGGATGTATACATTCAAATAATTCAAATCAAAACAGAAGTAGGCTCTTTTGTAGAAACTGATGAGCTAATTCTAAAATTCATATGGAAATGTAAAGTACCTGTAAGAGCCAAACAACTTTGGATAAGAACAAGCTGGAAGGCTAATTCTTTCTTACTTTAAGACTTCTTACAAAGCTACAGTGATCAATACAATGGGGTATTGGCATCAACACAGGACAATTAGTGGAACACAACAGTGTCCAGAAATAAACCTACATATATGGACAACTGACTTCTGACAAGGCAATTCAGTAGCAAAAGAGGAGTCTTTTCGACAAAAGGTAGAAAACAACTGGATATCCATATGACAAGAAAAGAACATTGATCCATATCTCACAGCATATATAAAATTAACTCAAAATGCAATATGCACTTAAAAGTAAAAACAGAAACTGGAACACCTGAGTGCCTTAGTCAGTTGAGTGTCTGACTCTTAATTTGGGCTCAGGTCGTGATCTCACTGTTTCCTGGGTTCGAGCCCCACGTCCAGCTCTGCACTGGCAGCATGGAGACTGCTTGAGATTCTCCCTCTCCCTCTGCCCCTCCCCTAATCTCTCTCAAAGTAAATAAATAAACTTATTAAAAAAAAAAAAAAGGAAAACCAGAAACTATCAAAATCAAAAAGAAAACATATCAGCAATATTTTTGTGACCTTAGGTTAAACAAAGATTTCTTAAATATGACACCAAAAAATTCATTAAAAAAAATTACTAAACTGGATTTCAAAATGAAAAGGCTTCTTCTATCCAAAAGACACTATTAAGAGAATAAAAGGACAAGCAAATATTTGCAAAAGCATGTATCTGATAAAGGGCTTGTATCTGGAATATATATTTTAAAAGAACTTTTAAAACTTAATAGTAAGAATTAGGAAAATGCTTTATCACAGTCACAAAATAAGATGCATGAATGGCAAGAAAAAAAGGCACATAAAAGATATGCAACATCATTAGTCACTAGGGAAGTTCAAATGAAAACCTACTTCACATTCATTAGAATGACTACAATTAAGAAGACTGACCACATCAAGTGCTGGTGTAGAAGTAAAGGCACTGAAATTCTCATACACTGTTAGTGGAAATGTAAAGTGGCACCAGCATTTTGGAAAAGTCTGGCACTTTCTTAAAAAGTTAAACACACACCTATCATATGATCCAATCAACCCATGCCTCGGTATTTACTCAAAAGAAAAGTGTGTGTTTAGACAAAAACTTGTATCCACACATATCATAGCAACCCTATTTGTAATGCCCCCAAATGAAACAATCCCTATGTCCATCATCAGGTGAATGGATAAACGAATTATGGTGTAACATAAAAGAGAATCCTGCTCAGCAATTTTTAAAAAAGGAACTGATTACTGCACAACATGAAGAAGTACACTGAACAAAAAGCCAGACAAAAAAAGAGCACATACTCTATAATCCCATTTATATAAAATTCTAGAAAACGCACACTAGTCTAAAATGGCAGAAAGCATTTCAGCAGTTGCCTGGAGTGGGAGGGGGGAGATTATAGAGAGACTCAAAGAAACTTCTGGATGCGATATGCTCATTATCTTCATTGTTGTGATGATCTCATAGGTATATACATTATGTTGAAACTTACCAAATAGAATACTTTAAACATGTATAGTTTATTGGACATTGACTATAACTTAACAAAACTACTTAAAAAAGGAACCATATATAACCAATCAGGCTTTGAAAAGCAAAGGGGAAAGTGAAAAAGACTACTGGTGAACTATAGTTCAGCACACACTTAATGATTTCCACTGTACAATATCCAAAGTGTCACACAACGTTAGTGTTTGAGATCTTGAATCTTATTTCAATCTATCATCCCAATTTTGTACTTGAGAAAACTGAGGTCCATAAAGCAAACTCCCTCATCACAAGAGCCTTGATGCATTTATCTTTATGTTCCCACCACGATCATTAATTACTAGTTCTATAACTTACTAGCTACAAAAGGGGAAAAGACCATGCCTGACCTCCTAAATTCAGCACTCTTTATATTACACTGCCTGGACTCTTAAAATAACTGGGTCCTTTTAGAATTATGAGACACATTTTATCATGTATAAAAATGTTGATTTAAGATACACCCTACTAAAGATCTTCAACTAAAATGTTTAATATTTTTATTAATCAAATGGTTTGTGAAACACATTTTATAACGGATCAGAACAGAGCCTTTTCCTAATTATAGTCAAACATGTCATAACTACTTTATTACATAAACATGTATTAAGGTCCTTTACAGTCAATAAATAGGTTAAAATTTTCAGCTAATGGGAGCAACCTGACCTAGGCTTTTCAAATAATGAATTGCCCACATACAAAATAACTTTAGTATAATGAGAGAAAGCGTGTGGTTTAGTAAATAAGTGTTATAAATATATTAAGTCTTTACTCTGTTAATGGCTCACAAATTTTTTTTTAATTTTTTTTAACATATATTTATTTTTGAGACAGAGACAGACAGAGCATGAACGGGGGAGGGTCAGACAGAGAGGGAGACAGAATCTGAAGCAGGCTCCAGGCTCTGAACTGTCAGCACAGAGCCCAACGCGGGGCTCGAACCCACGAGCCGTGACATCGTGACCTGAGCCGACGTCGGATGCTTAACCGACTGAGCCACCCAGGCGCCCCAATGGCTCACAAATTTTAGAGAGCGTCAGAATCACCTGGGTGGTTTGTTAAAAAGGTGAACGCTACTGTAAGAGCAAGTTTTACAATAAACCACTATAAGGAAATTGAGGATGAGAAAAAACAATACAGTGTGCTCCAATGGAAAAATGGACTTTGTTGGGCACACCCTGCCTTGGTATCTGACTCTAGTCTTCTATTGACTTTGAGCTATTTTATAACTCCAAGTAACTTGTTGATAACTGATTGTCATAGGTAACTGAGAGCAAAATACATTATTCTTGTCTACATTCTGTCCAGGAGAGGTTCAGTTGACTCCTCCAAACAGAAAAGGCCAATTTCCTGTCCATTTGTAAATTCATGTCAATGTTCCCTTATATCATACAAGTCTTAATTTCTCTGACCTCTCCTTTAAATTGGTTACAACACCTGCCTTGTTCCCTCTTCATTATGATTTAAATATGTCTTCATATGTGTTCAAGACATAGAAAACTCATTGTTGTACATCATATAAGAGTGATGATTTTATCTTTTTTTGAAACTTAGAGTTGTATAGTACATATGCTAATACAGAGGTCTTTTTCAGAGCAGCATCCAGACCAGTAGCAGAAGCAGCACCTGAAAAATTGTTAGAAATGTACATTCTAGGCCACATTCAGGCCTACTAAATAAGAAAATCTGGGAAGAAGGGCCAGCAATCTGTTCTTTTTTTTTTTTTTAATGTTTATTTATTTATTTTTGAGAAAGACTGAGAGAGAGAGAGCACAGGAAGACGTCACAAGAAGAAAGAGAGAGAGAGAGAGAGAAAGAGAGAGAGAGAGAGAGAGAGAGAGAGAGAGAGAGAGAGAGAATCCCAAGCAGGCCCCACATTGTCATTGCAGAGCCCAAAGCAGAGCTCAAAATCCACGAATCGTGACATCATGACCTGAGACAAAACCAAGAGTCAGACCCTTAGCCAACTAAGCCACCCAGGTGCCCCATAAGCCAGCAATCTTTCCTAGCAAGTCTTCTAGGTGATTTGGATGCAAGCTAAAATTTGAAAACTCGGACTAAAAGATTCCTTAAAATTGAGATAACCATTGTTTGGGGGTTATATTTATCTTGATTCTTTCCCCTTGTAAAGTCAAAGGGATCACCATATTTAATCATTAGTTTTTACAAAGAAGTAAATAACCTAAAACATGCAATGCAAATTTAAAAGTACTGAACAGCTAAGCACAGAAAATACCTGTCTAAATCAGGAGTTATGCAATATTAGAAATATGGGTTCATACCCCAGCACCCGGTGGGGGTGGAGAGGCAGAGTGTCAATCACTCCAAGATGTTAGGATAAGGAAAAGTACATGGATTTGAGTTACAACTATTCTACTTTACACCTAAAGAATGGTTTCCTCTCAACATATATTTTGACCCGTAATTTCCTATTTTCATTTTTTAAAGTCTTTTTTTTAAAAAGCAGTTTTAGGTTTACAACAAAATTGAGAAGACAGTATTCAGATTGCCCATAAACCCCCTGCCCCCACACATGCATAGCCTCCCCCATTCTCAACATCACTCAACAGAATGGTAAATTTTTTACCAAGGATGAACCTACACATAATGATCACTCAAAGTCCATAGTTTACCTTACTTACTCTTGGAATATGATGGATGTGGACAAATGTAGAATCGCACAAACCATCATATCATAGAGTATTTTCACTGCCCTAAAAATTCTGTGTTCTCTCTGTTCACCTCGTTCCTCTCCCCTCATTTTTTTATAAAATAGAATTTTCTCAGGGTAGCTCGGTCGGCTAAGTGTCCGACTTCAGTTCAGGTCATGATCTCACAGCTTGTGAGTTCGAGCCCCGCATTGGGCTCTGTGCTGACAGCTCAGAGCCTGGAGCCTGCCCTGGATTCTGTGTCTCCCCCTGTCTCTGCCCCTCCCAGGCTCATGCTCTGTCTCTCTGTCTCAGAAAAATAAATGAATGTTAAAAAAAAGTTTTTTAAAATTCATAGACTATGAGTTTCTCATTTAACTTTTCCACTGTTTACAACAAAGGTTAAGAAAATGTAACAAATAATTACCCACATAATTCAGATACTTAAACCCGTTTTTATATTCAATAGGAATTATTTAGCCTGGCTTTCTAATCTGATAAGATCTGCTAAAAATGGGCTCATCTCTCCAATTCACTACTTAAATACACACCATTCAGAAACATTAAAAAAAAAATTTACAAAACTGAGGTAGCCTCTTATCCAGCAATGTTTAAAAAAACTAGATAAGTTTCTTCTTAAACAGCTAAATTACAAACATCTAAAATAAATACTAGAATATGAAAAGATATGAAGGTCCTATAATCAAATTATAAAGGGACTCTAATATTCTTGATTTTTATTTGTTTGTTTTAACTGAGCTATTTTCCTCCAGAATTCCTACATACACATTTGAGTTATATCTACATATTCCGAACATCTGCTTCTAACAAAATTTTCTGGCATTTTAGTTCTTATGAAGACCAAATATCAGAAGGTAAGAATCCCATCTGGAAATACACAGATGACAAATTCCTAGGCTTTTTGCCTGCAAGTGTCAAGGGTAATGAACCTCTGACCCAACTGAAGTATTTACTGTTAGCATTTTTTTTTTCAACGTTTATTTATTTTGGGGACAGAGAGAGACAGAGCATGAACGGGGGAGGGGCAGAGAGAGAGGGAGACACAGAATCGGAAACAGGCTCCAGGCTCTGAGCCATCAGCCCAGAGCCTGACGCGGGGCTCGAACTCACGGACCGCGAGATCGTGACCTGGCTGAAGTCGGACGCTTAACCGACTGCGCCACCCAGGTGCCCCTGTTAGCAATTTTTTAAATCCAACACGCAAAAACTTATACATGTAAGGATGGGTTTCCTCACCTTTAAGCTAAAATATTAAATAATTTAGAATATAAGAGAGCTGTACTTCAAGAGACAATTAATATTTTACAAGAGTAAACCTAACACTCTGAATAACAACACAAAGGTATGTAATAAGAAGCAATTGGTAAAAACGTAGCAAATAAGTCAAAAGGGAAAAAAGTTATCCTAAACATGTTTTTGGAAGGTAAGGGCATTATTTGAGAATTTAAAAATGGTTCATACATAAGTGGTATGAGTTTTATTGTGTGAAACATTTTTACATGACCCATGTTGCTATGCCATCCCTTTTGCTGATTATAAAATATAGCATTTAGAAAAGATATGTAAATGTCACGCTTTAGGATAAGGATGAATATAAAGGGTAAGATATGTATGTTCACTAGTATAAATAATGCTACAAAGAATATTCTTCTTTTGGATTATTTACATAGTATAAATAGACGACTGCCAGCTCAAAGGATAGGAACCTGTCTTCATTTTTACTGGAGAAAATATCTCTTCTCCTGTTCTCATACTTAATACAAAAAGAGTATTACTTTTTCTATAGCTAAGATACTATTTTCTTAATAAGTTTTAATTTCCAAATCCTCAACTATTTTTATAGTTTTACTGAATTTACAATTTTTAAAAAAAAATTTTTTTAACATTTTTATTTACTTTGGAGAGACAGAGAGAGAGAGAGAGAGTGCATGAGCAGGGGAGGAGCAGAGAGAGAGGGAGACGCAGAATCTGAAAGCAGGCTCCAGGCTCTGAGCTGTCAGCACAGAGCCCAATGCAGGGCTCGAACCCACGGACTGCAAGATCATGACCTGAGCTGAAGTCGGGCGCTTGTTAGCTGACTAAGCCACCCAGGTGCTCCTACAATTTTTTAAACAAAGTGAAATCCTATTGCTCTGCTGAATAAAATGAGCTATTTTATTTAACACAAACAGCAGAGGCACAGTCAGATCTAGGTTTAAAAGAGAAAAAAATTCAAAATTCAAAATTCCTTACTTTATCAACTACATGATACTGTCCTCTGGTTGATATCTTATCAAGTTCTACCCATTTGCAGATATTTTACTTATATAACTAAATCTCACTGGCTTCTCAGTTTGAAGTCACCAAGGAACCAGACTATTAATGCCAGTTATTATAATTCATGGATAAAAGGAAGGTGGCTCAAGTGATATCCAGCCAAGAAAACAACTCAAAGTCAAAGGCTGATGCTCAAACCCTACTGGTCATCTTACATCTGGCTGGAAAGTAACTGATAACTTTTAGTAACTGATACATATAATTAAAAATACTTTTTAATTATATGTAATTAAAGATTACATATAAGGCAATGCAATTTCTAGAAAGACAAATCAGAATTATCTAAAACTAGAAGCATTAGCTCATTTTAAATTGAAGTATGTTTGACACACAATGTTATATTAGTTTCAGATGTACAACACAGTGACTCAACAATTCTATACATTATGCAAAGTTCACATAAGTGTAGTTGCCACCTGTCACTATACAATGTTATTACGGTATTATTGACTATATTCTCTAGGCTGTACTTTTCATCCTCATGACTTATTTCTTTTATAACTGGAAGTCCATACCTTTCCCTCATCTATTTCAGTCCTCCCCCACCTCCTCCCTTCTAGCAACCACCAGTTTGTATTTATAAATCTGGTCCATTATTTAACTTGTGTAGTGTGTGTTCATTTGTTTTGGTTTTTAGATTCCACATGTAAGTGAACCATATGGTATTTGTCTTTCTCTGTCTTATTTCACTTAGCATGATACCCTCTACATCCATCATTGTTGTCACAAATGACCAGATATCATGCTTTTTTATGGCTTTTTATTCTTTTTAATATCCCATTGTGTGTGTGTGTGTGTGTGTGTGTGTGTGTGTGTGTGTGTGTGTACCGCATCTTCTTTATCCATACATCTATCAATGGGTGCTTGGGTTGTAGAAACCTCAGCTTTTTAAAGGTATGCATTCTAGGGGTGCCTGGGTGGCTCTGTTGGTTGAGCGTCTGACCTCAGCTCAGGTTATGATCTCGCAGTTCGTGAGTTCTAGCCCCACGTCAGGCTCTGAGCTGACAGCTCGAGGCCTGGAGCTTGCTTTGAATTCTGCGTCTTCCCCTCCCTTTCTCACGCTCTCTCTCTCTCATATGAAGAGAGATCATATAAAGAACATATTTTTAAAGATCATTTTCTTTCGGGGATTTTCTTGCTTTGTGTGACAAATAATTTCCTTTTCTGTTGAGTATTTTCTTTTTTTATAATTAAAAAAAATTTTAATGTTTATTTATTTTTGAGAGAGACAGAGCATAAATGAGGGAGGGGCAGAGACAGAGAGGGAGACATAGAATCTGAAACAGTCTCCAGGCTCTGAGCTGTCAGCACAGAGCCTGACATGGGGCTTGAACTCAGGAATGGTGAGATCATGACCTGAGTTGAAGTTGGATGCTTAACCGAGCGCCCCTATAATTTTTTTAAGGTTTATTTTTGAGAGACACACTCACAGAATGCTAGAGGGAGAGGGGCAGGGAGAGGGGCAGAGAGAGGGAGACACAGAATCTGAAGCAGGCTCCAGGCTCTGAGCTGTCAGCAGAGAGCTGGATGGCGGGGCTCGAACCCACAAACTAAGAGATCATAACCTGAGCTGACGGCGGATGCTTAACCAACTGAGCTACCCAAGGCACCCCTTCTGTTTATCACTTTCACATAAAATCCTGTTAGGTGGTTTACCATGGTTAACATATTTGTAATTATATGTATATACATGTGTTTATATATTTTAATGCGGACACCTTTTCTGCTTTTAATATTTTCCATAGCAGACATGAAGTAAAACTGAGGTTGTTACAAATGGTAGCTATTATAGAAGAGGATTTCTCATGAATGACAGTGTTTCCCTATACTCTTCTTTTATATATGAAATGGGATCATAAAACTTTCCTATTTTCCGATTTAATTCTACTATATGTGGATGTCTATGAGAAAGTTTTGAGAAAAATAATATTAAATAAGATTTAGCAGGTGGGGGAGGGGAAGGGATAGCCCTTTTTAAGTTTTCAATGGAAGAGGGACTATAAAATCTTTAAAAAAAACTTTTTTTTACGTTCATTTATTTTTGAGAGACAGAGAGAGACAGAGTGTGAGTGGGAGAGGGGCAGAGGGAGAAGGAGACACAAAATCTGAAGCAGGCTCCAGGCTCTAAGCTGTCAGCACAGAGCCTGACGCTGGGCTCGAACTCACAGTGAGATTATGACCTGAGCTGAAGTTGGACCCTTAACCGGACTGAGCCACCCAGGTGCCCCTGGAATTTTTTGAAGCTGTGGAAACTGACTTGAGGTCAACAGATAAAAAATACAACAGGGAAAATAGGTAGATAGAGAGGAAACTAATAACCTTTTTGTAGTTGAGTAATATTGGATATGTTACATAGGTTCTTTCAAGTTTGTGCCCCACCTTTACCACTACTGTTACTCTCTTTTTAGTTAAAGCTGTTGTTCCATTGCTCAAGTTCTAGAAGGTCCTGGTCTGTTTTCTCTCGCTTCTCCAATATTTCACGTTTACCTACCTGATTTCATTCTCTCTTCCAGTAAAATACTAAAATTATTGTCACAGGTGGATTAAAATATTATTCACAGAAGGGATTCATGATTCTGACTTTTGTATAGAATGTATACTTTTATTTTACTTTATTTTTATTGTTTTTCACGTTTATATTTATTTTTGGGAGAACATATTTTTAAAGATCATATATGGCACTGGATGGCTCAGTGCCTTAAGTGTTGGACTTCGGCTCAGGTCATGCTCTATCTGTTCTCAGGCTCGAGCCCCGCATCTGGCTCTCTGCTGTCAGCAAGGAGCCCGCTTTGGATCCTGCCCCCCGCCTTCTCTGCCCCTTCCCCACTTGTTCTCTCTCTCTCTCTCTCTCTCAAAAATAAAAATATTTTTTAATAGCATAAGTTTTTTTAAAAAGCGCACATTAGAGCTCCTGTCTCAGAGGCCATCTAGAGAGAAGAGTACCCCCGACCTGACAAATAGGATCAGAATTCTGGGACCAAATACCTCAGCTTCTAGCTGACATTTTCCTTCTTGCAACTGTACATAAATAAGGTGAGTAAAACTATGAGCAGGCAACCGTCTTCCATCATTCTCTTTCAGAGCTCCATGGCAATTTATATGTGTCTATTTTCTCTTCCACTACACAGCAATCTCCTCCGAGCTAGAGACAGCCTTTGTTTCCTCACCTCAGAATATGAGGTGATTAGTTCAGGGCCTGACACATAGCTGCCACTCAGTAAGATCAGTTGCATGAATAAATAACTTTGTCCGAAGTGTTTCTTAAATTATCTGATGGTGAAGATTACTTCCATAGGATCGGTAAACTTCTAGCAAACATTTAATACTTCTACCACCTTTCTCATAAGAACCGGAAACAAGAAAGTTATTTTTACGTACACTGTCACAGTTCAACAGATCAGCTAGGCCAGGATTAGTCCAGTAGACAAGACATGACCCAGTAATGGGTTATGAAATCAACTTAGTTCATGTACAGTATGTTTTTCAAAAATTAATTAGAATGAAAATATTCTAACATACTGCATGGTGCGAAGATTAAGTATTTCACAAAACTTTTATATATATGTTATATATATAAACTTTTATCACCAATCATATATTGTAACTGTTAACACTTATATGCACACATACATATATATTTTATATATAAACTTCATATGTATTAGTATATATATCACCTATCATATATTATAACTTTCAACACTATATGCACACATACAACAGTTGCATACATGCATGCAACATACATATACACACACAGAAATGTGTGAGATGGTGCACCAGGTTAGAACATTGAATGAACTCTTACTATGAGTTATGAGTTGTGGTCAAATTTTTTGAAAATACACTAATCTAAATAATTACACCAGTGGCTCTTCACAAGTATTAATTTTCAGATCTAATACTTCAATCTTCACTGGTAGGTACTAAAAGGTCTTCCAAAGCCAAAAGATAATAATTTTTACACTGTCAACCAGGATAAATTACACCCAACTACTACTGTCTTCCTGTTATTAGATAATTGAGAGTTATGACTACATAACAACAAGCTAGAATTTGGCTTCCCCTATGTTAAATGACTGGCCATAGGATATGGAAGACAGCTGCACAATTACCATTCAAAACAAAACTGAGTGATGACCCTCACCCTTCCACCTAAGACACAACCGAATTTTATATTTCCTCTGTAGACAATTAAGAGTAACAACTATACGTGGTTTGGTGAGTATTTGGGAATCCTCCATGAGATGACCTTGATAATAACAGATCACAAGTAACTGCAAGTCAACTGAAAACAGCTTTCTAAAAAAAAAATTTTAAGACATTATCTTTAGGTAACCTAAAATTACTATCAACCCTATGTATCCACTTGCTAAATAGCATTTAACATCAGTGCTTATTATCTTCAGTGAAAACATAAGGGTGACACACTCAAACCACACATCCCATTGAGAGACCTCCGACAGAATTCACATGAGACAGCACTGATTCGTGGCCATGGCGTCCTACAAACACTTGCTGATGGAGACATATAGAATATGCCTGGCCATTATTAAATGGAAATTAATGCAATTTATGGCTGAAAAACTAAAAAAAAAAAAAAGTGAGAGATTTGACTTAGGAAATAGTAGGAGTTTACTCAAATAAGCAAATTCTAATAGTAAAAGAATCGTTTTTTCCTGCAGAAATTTGCCAGAAAGCTCCATAAACTTATCATAACTCAAATTCTATCATTACAAATTTTGATGTTTTAGAGGAACCCCTCCCTACTCTCAACACCTAAGTCAAATGTATACTGAAAAATGAATTAGTCTAGAATTTATAGAAATTTTAGAATTCAACTGAAAAGTTGAAATAGTACTCAGAATACTGACACTGGGCCATGATTTCCCTGTAAATATGTGCATTTCAGAGAGAAGTACTCAGCATACATTCACTGAATTAAAATGAGTAAAAAAGACCAAGACAGAAAAAATATTGAGGAGTAAAGTGGCAACGTAGGATTTTTAAGCAACTTCTGAGAAAAGGAGTAAATGTATAAGAAAAATACTATTCCCACCTAAACTTATTTATCAGTAAATAAGAAATTTACTGAAAGGACAGCCCATAACATTTATTCATTCTTTCAAGGATTTATTCTTTCAACAGCTAGTAACATGCCATACAAAAATCTAGTCTATTTTATAATATAACTTGATTTAAAACATACAGGCTCTTTATCTACTAGATAGCCACAGTTTGTCTTTTTGGCACAATTCAATCTCAGGTAAGCTAGAGCTCTATAAGAAACCATTTTATTGGCCAAGATCAAGGCTGTAACCCAGAGGTCTAGGTGATCTTGGCCAAACACCCACCCTTCCCTACCCCTCCACATTTTGGGCTTTGCATCACAATCTACTTAGAAGACAATCAAGCTGAACACATCCTGCCCTGTGTTCCACTTCACATCAATCACCCTTACAAGAATCCCAAGGAACCCGGCTGTTCTTCTCCACCTGGTCTCTCATCCCCATGATGCACTCTGTATTGCCAGATTTTGTCCCTTCCTCCATTTTTCCTCAGCTCCTGAAATGCTGCCTCTGTGCCCTCTGGAATTTACTGCCAATTGTCTGTATATCTGGCTTTCGTTTCTTTCCTTTAAACTCTCTCCTGAACCCACCTCACTCAGGCTTCTGTCTCCATCTCACATGAAAAGGATTTGTCTTCAATGTTGCTCAATCAGTGGTCAGTTCTTGTATTAGTTGAACCATACATAACATTTAACAGAACTGATCATCCCCTTTTTCTTAAAACATTGTTTAACTTGGTACTGACTATCCTGGTTCTTCTCGAAGTTCACTGGCTACTCTTCTTTGTCTTATCTACTGATTCCTCATCTACCCAATCCCTCAGTTTTGGAGTGCTCCAGGCTCATACTTTGGACCTCTGTTTTTTATATCCACTCTCTAGTGAAAACTGCCAAATTTCTATCTTCAACCCAGACTTCTTCCCTGAACTGCCTATTGAATATCTCAATTTCAATGCTTAACAAGTAGCTCAACTTTAATACATAATAACAATTCTTGATCTACACCAGTACCTCCAAGCCCCCATCTCCTGCTGTCTTTCTCAAAGTAAGGAAAGGCAATTACATACTTCTGCTTGCTTAAGCCAAAGTCTCTGCTGATGATATCCTTGACTCTCATACACACCACAGCCAATCTGTTAGCCAAATGGGATCTACCCTCACAATGTATCCAGACATGCTATATATTTACTTATCGGTTACTGTTTTCTCTCTGTACTCCCAGCAAGAATATAAGCTACACATGGGAAGGAATCATATCTGTTTTGGTCACTGCAGTATTCCCAGTACTTAGAATTGAACATGACACATGGTAGACACTCAGTAAATACATGTGAAATAATGGAATGAATGAGAGGTTCCATATCTTCAAGTCCACTCAAGACAACAGCAATTCCATCAAGGTGAAACATTCCTTAAGGCTGACTTAAAAGAGCCTTAATCATTGTTTCACAGAACCCCTTTCATTGAATACATACATATACACCAACATGACCAGTCAAAACGAAATATGGATTAAGAATAAAACGTGTTGTTTGTAATAGAGATAATTTATTATGCATGGCTCACTAAAGTTCAAATCATTACAATCCAACATAATAAACAATACTATAATAATATGTCATATAATTTTATGTCACTGATAATTTAGTGAGTATTTCAGTTTTTTGCCCTGGACAACACCAAACATCACCATCCTTGCCAGATAACAGATAATTTCCCAAACAAGCTTTCTATCATAAGACCTCACCAGCCTCGTTTAAGACAGAAAGTGACTGAACCTATTAATTAATTCTGGTTATGAAATACAGGCGCACTAGATATTTCACAGCCAAATCTGTTATAGGCAACCCTGATTTACACACATGCACTTAATAATGAACCACATTTGGGGAGGAGAAGAGGAGAAAGGAGAGAAAGTAAATAGTGAGAAACTGAAGCCATCTTTCTGAAACAGTTATCACCAAAGGAACGAATAACCTAGAAATGTGTCCCCATTATAATGGGGAGAGGATAGCTATCTACAAATGTACGGTTAATAAATTACTGGTTCCCAGCTTAACCCAGTGACATCTTCTGAGAAGACTCTTAACCCAGCTAAGTAAAGATAACCTATTTCTTTCAAACTAATTTGGGATATATTTTCATTTCTCACACAAGCAAAAAAATATTAGCTTAATAAAATGAAACTAAACTGTACAGTTAAAACTTAAGGTACATTTGGGGTTAAAAAGATTTGTGAGCTGGCCTGGGAACACAGCCAATACTTTTTTATACTGTTTCAGTAAGAGGGGAAAAAAAAATGTGTTCTGAGTTCCAAACAGCTGCCTTACACATAAACTTTGGAAACACAATTGGCTCATGTGCTGGAAACTATCTGCATATAGGTTAGGTTTCATGGGATTCAATTTGGCCCATGGCATTTCTGAGTATGTTTAAGAATAAGTCACTTTGCATTAGGCCTCTTCCACTCAGATAGTGCAATTTCAAAGACCTCCAGCTTGTCCAGAGCTGAATTAGCTTACTTAACATTTTAAAAATCTATAGCAAAGCCAAAAGAAGGGCTTCAAGCTACCAAGCTACTTTTTTTTCTTCTATGAATCAACTAAACTTCCTTTATCACAGTGATTCACATCAATTTAGGGACTGAAGTACGATGTCACTACTTATTTGATTTAGAGACCACAGCAATTTATATACCCAGCGGAATTTAAACAGTGCAACATAGTATTTGCTTTCCAAATTAAAAGAAGTAAGAATTAATGTTTGAGACTAGCTAAAATTACCTGGAAAACTTTCTGAGGGTCCTGAAAAATATGGATCAAGAACTATTTGTAAATAGGGATATCTCAGATATTATCAACCCAACAACAACGTCAATGCCTATATTGAAACAGGTAAGCAGGTAGAGGGTATACAGTCACTGCCATATCACCACAGAACTATAATTATTAACAGTGTTTTATTTATTTATGAATTATTTTAATGTGCCTCAACTGAATAGCTAAGAAAAGCTGGTTGAAAATACTGTTAGCTATGTCAAGGACCAGTATGACTCTGCCAAAGACATTTATGTCTATTCCCCAGAACCTGAGAAAACAAAACAAGAAATGTCAGTGTTCTTTTAGAAGAAAAATAAGGATGAAGTTGTGTTAAAATGACTTAACTAAGGATGATCCATCAGTGCCCTGGTGTTTCTAGGGTAAATTCATCAGGAAAAAAAGGTCATAACCTTCTCCAGCACCCTTCCTCTGGATACATCATCCACTCTCACAGCCAGACAATCCACTCTATGCAATGCAAGGAACTATTTTTATAGGACAGCTCTTTCCACACAGATGTCCTGCCATCATACTCACTGTAGAATATAAATATCACACTCAATTTGTCAACAACCAAACCCACCATCTGCCTCAGAATTACTCCCCTAATTTCCATTCTTTATGATTACCCCGGTATCTCAAACTAGAAACTTTTGTTTACCATTTACATCAGAATTACCTACAGTACCTTTAAAAAATGCAGATTTCCAGGGCACCTGGGTGGCTCAATGACTGAGCATCTGACTTTGGTTCAGGCCATGATTGTGTGGTTCTTGAGTTCGAGCCCCGTGTCAGGCTCTGTGTTGACAGCTCAGAACCTGGAGCCTGCTTTGGATTCTGTGTCTCCCTCTCTTCTGCCCCTCCCCAACTTGCGTGCACGTGTGTGTGTGTGTGTGTGTGTGTGTGTGTGTGTGTGGGCGCGCGCGCGCATGCTCCCTCTCTCTCACTCAAAAGTAAATAAACATTAAAAAAAAAAATTTAATAAAAATTTTTAAAAATGCAGATGTCCACCCTCCACCCAACCTTCCAAAATCAGAACCTTAAAAAGTGTTATCGGGGACTTTTTAACAAGCTCCTCAGGTGATTCTTAAGCACATTCAAATTTGAGAACCTCTAGGGTTGATTCATCCTTTAACTCATTCAGTTCATCTAATATCACATCTTTTCTCTTGCAAATCCTATTACTGTCAGAGTCTAAGAACCTGAAACTACAATCCATTTCTTAAATGGTGTCAACAATTGCTCAAATTGAAATTTCTAAAACACCATTTTTTGTTTTCCCTTCTCTATGACTTGTCTTGACTTACACACCACAATTAAAACTTATCTTCCTAATGTTTGAGACCTCTTATAATCTGATGGATCCCAAGATCTCTCTCTCTCTTATCCCCCATGAACTCTCTACTCCCGTCACAAACCCTGATTCAAAATGGTAATTCCTACTTCCATGACTGTACTCATCTTAGTCTGACATACTCCACCACGGACAACTGAATTCCCCCCAAATCTATAATATCCACTCCTCTCGTTATCGATGTATCCCTCAAAGGAAGGCTCACGTCCCAAACACCCTCCTGGTTCTCAACGCATCACATTACTGCGACTGTTTTCAGATTTTCTCTTGGCCTTCTATTTGCTCTACATCCTCTAAACAAGAATCTTACTAAAAGCACTTTTTAAAAATCCCTCCCTTTCTCAACAAAAGGCAATAGTGGCCCTTATTACCCCTTCAATTATGTCCACATCCCAGGGCCAGCATAAAAGGCCCCATCAACTACACTAGATCACATAACTCCAGCTCTCCCTGAAACATGACTTTATTCAAGCTACTCTTCTTATCTAGGAAGGTCTTGTCCTCCCACTCTACCAATCCAAAATCCTATAGTTCTTTCAATACACAGTATAAGACTCCGCATCATTAGTTAAATAAACAGGATGGCCCTTTTAACTATAGGCATTTACAATCTAAGGCACAAAATAACTGGTTATAACAATAATAACCAAAATACACAAACACATATGTTATTTTTATGATGCAAGTGGATATATTTTTCACTTTGTTTTGTGAAGGTTCCTTGTTTTCACAGTTTTTAAGTAAATGGACAAAAATCTCATAGGACAAAAAACTGAAGAAATTGAAATCTCACCAGTGTTTTAAATAACTGAAACATTGAGGAAATGTAGTAATTTCTACTTCTTTTTTTTTTTTTTAATTGCTCTGTCCAGGAAATATTTTTTTTTTTTTTGCCATTAAAAATCTAAATACTTCATTGGTTTTTATATACTATAATGGATTGGAAAGAGCATGCGACTTGGAATCAAAGTGTGTATTAAATTCAGAATGGAACAACTTTTGGGCAAGTCCCTCTATCCAAGATTCAATCTTCCTGCTGGTAACATTGTAGCTACCTGATCCCTTGACATGGTGACACTGAACATTCAGATCATCAAAAGCCTACAGTATTTCAGGCACTTTCAACCTATCCCCAGATTAATCTTCCTCAGGGCCAGGCCAGTACACCCCTACTGCAATCTATTTAACTGGCCATTCCTTTTCTTCCTGCTCAGAAAAACCAAATCCAGGAAACACAGCTGGAACAAGTTAGTATCCTAGCCACTCTGGTAATGCTAGAAAAATCATAGATCTATTATTCATGGGATAATGCCCAGCTACTTGTGACAAATTGAAGGTTGAGAAAATATTTGCACAAAGAGCCATCATACGAACTGACTTAGGGCCAAGGTAGAGGTCACTCCCAGAGAATGAGCAGCCTGTCACATTAGTAGCAAAAAAAAAAAAAAAAAAAAAAAAAAAAAGTCCTAACAGCATAAGTTAAGAATGCATTGCTTCATCTACAAAAGGTTATTTCCCTTCTCTCTGTTCTATGTTTGATTTGCATCGATGTAATAAATCATGAAAGCTAAGGTCAGTATGAATCTTACCCACTTACAGATCTGGAACTAAAACGCAGAAGAGACAAACTGCCTAATTATAATAACAAGACCTTGAAATAATATGTACAAAAACAAGGGCAGATGAAAATACAGACAACTACATTTATGAATTAAAATTAAATGTTGTCTTCATGTCCCAGAGTCACCTTCTATGTATGCCTCTATCATTGGCCTGGGCAGAAATATCTCTGTACTTTTATTTTAAATCAATTCACCATGAGACTACAAACTAGGTAATAAACTATAGATCCGTATGTAAGAAAATAACATAAGGGGAGTTTTTTTAAAAATGGAAGACTTCTTTCAAGGCAGATCTTTAAACCAAGCTTAAAAGGAAATGATGGTTATAAAAGACAAGGAAGAAACTAAGAGGAGAAGAAAGAATTCTTATATCCTGACCAATTTAAAAAACCTGGATATTTCAATTTATGGACAAAGACTATTGTATTTTCCTTTTTACTAGCACTAAGTAAGATTTTTATACTTCAACTAGATTATTGCTTCTACAAGTTAGAATAACTCTCAGATCACCTTTTTTGGTTGTTGTTTTTTGTTTCTCCAGTGACCAGCAATCACTTGCAAATACTCGTATGGGAACATCACCATGATTACTACAGATTACCACAAATGAAAGATTCCAAAGTTACATACACTTCCCCTGCTTATAAAGGATGAATAGAAAACTGTGCATTCTGTGGCACCTGGGTGGCTCAGTCGGTTAAGCGTTCGACTTCGGCTCAGGTCATGATCTCACAGTCCGTGAGTTCGAGCCCCGCGTCAGGCTCTGTGCTGACAGCTCAGAGCCTGGAGCCTGCTTCAGATTCTGTGTCTCCCTCTCTCTCTTCCCTTCCCCCATTCATGCTCTGTCTCTCTCTGTCTCAAAAATAAACATTAAAAAAAATTAAAAAAAAAAAAGAAAACTATGCATTCTCACAGCAAAAGCAAAAATCAACAAGTGGGACTATATCTAACTAAAAAGCTTTTGCACAGCAAAGGAAACAATCAACAAAATGATAAGGCAACCTACAGAATGGGAGAAAATATTTGCAAATCATATTCTGATAAGTGTTAACATCCAAAATATATAAATAACTTATACAATTCCATAACAAAAAAAAATTTCCATTTTAAAATGGGCACAGGATTTGAATAGACATTTCTCCAAAGAAGACCTACCAATGGCCAACGGATACATGAAAAGGTGCTTAACATCACTAATCATCAGAGAAATGCAAATCAAAACCACAATGAAAGTACTACATCATATTTGTCAGACTGACTATCATCAAAAAGGCAGGAGATACCAAGAGTTGGCAAGGATGTGGAAAAAAGGAACCCTTTTACACTGCTAGGAATGTAAACTGGTGCAGCCATATGAAAAACAACATGGAGGTTCCTCAAAAAAATTAAAAATAGAACTACCATATGATCCAGTAGCTCCACTTCTGGGTAAATATCCAAAGGAAATAAAAACAGGATCTGGAAGAAGTATCTGCACTCCCGTGTGTATCGCAGCATTATTCACAACAGCCAGGGTATGAAAACAACCTAACCACCTAACCGTCCATCAGTGGATGAATGGACAAAACTGTGACACACACACACACACACACACACACACACACACACACACACCATGGAATATTATTCACCATGAGAAAGAAGGAAATTCTGCCATTTATGACAACATGGATGGACCATGAAGACAGTATAAGTAAGGTAAGTCAGGCAGAGAGAGAAAAATACTATATGATATCACTTACATTTGGAAACAAAAAAAAAAAAGTCAAACTCAAAGAAACAGAGTGCAGAATGGTGGTTACCAAGGTCAGAGGGGTGGAGGAATTAAGGAGGTATGGGTCAAAAGGTACAAACTTCCAGTAAAATGAATAAGTTCTGGAGATCTAATACATTGCGATTACAGTTAACAATCCTGTATTATATTCCTCAAAGTTGCTAAGAGACTAGATCTTAAATATGCAAACAAAAAGAAATGATAATTATGGGACCCGATAAATGTGTTAGCTAATGCCACAGTCGTAATCATACTGCAATGGATAATGTATCAAATCAAAACATGGCACACCTTAACGTGACACAATGTTATATGCCAATTATATCACAAATAAAAAAGAAAGAAAAAGGTGAGGCCAAGACCCTCAAAAGTAACCAAAAACAAAAACAAAATCAAAAACAAAAAAATAACAAAAAAAACCTGCCTCTCCTGGCATGTCTCCTGGAGGGAAGTTGCCCTCCACACACTTGGTGCTCAGCCAGTGCATCATAATCTGATGGGAATTGTGGTCAAGATTCAAACTCATAACCCCCCTTCCAGCCATACCCAGGCTGAAGCTGGCCATGACTATGCAGTACAGAGATCTGCATCTCTACCCCCAAAGAACTCCATTCTGAGACTTTCTCATCAAGAGACCCTCAGACTAGACCATTCCCAGGCATTTCCTTGTGAGCAGGTATTTAAGTGCCCAAAACTTAAATGATTATTAAACAAATAAAATAAATTTAAATAAATTAAGTTTAATTTCTTCTTGAAAAAAATTGAATTTGCTCATGCTGATCCCAAGTACTTTTTAAAGTGACTAGTTCAAGTAAGAGTTCGAGTAAGAGTTAAGAGTTATTTTTAAGCTTAATCAGCTTGTTTTACATTCTTCTGCAATGAGAAAAACAACTAGGAAGTCTGACAGTGAACAGTAAAGAAAAAAAAATGTTGCAGTCTTTTCTTGCTCAGTCAACTTTAACAATCCATTTAGCCAAAATTTTAAACATAAAATGATTACCAAGTAGCTTTGACTATAAAGTGTCATCTACCCATTAATCTAGTTGGCTGGCTTCCAGAGGGTTGCTTAAGCGTCATTTTCACCATGAGATTTTCCCAGACCTCCCTTTCACCCACACCCTGGCCGAAAATGGGTGAGGTGCCACCCCTCAGTGGTCCACCAGCATTCAGCGATTACCACCCTCTGGGCATGCACAACTCTGGCTTCTATCTGTTAACTTACAATTCTGCTTTTTTCCTCTTCTCCCTACCTTCCTACTAGTCTCCGAGCTCCTCTGAAGATGCACTATCCCCAAGTCTTTGCACAAATCCGCCACAGATTAGATACGCAGAAAAACATTTGCTGAATGAGAACACACACACACACACACACACACACACACACACACACACACACACCTTAGAGTTTAAATGGACAGAGATCATCCAGTCTAAATCTCACTTGCCATATAAGAAATCAGAGATATAAAAGGTTTAAATGCTAGAGCCAGGATTAAAAAACCCATTTCCACTACACTTCTAGGCATACATCCAAAAGAAATGAAAACCTATGTCCCTACAAAAATTTATACATAAAGATTCATAGCAGCATTATTCATAATACCCAAGAAGGTAAAACAATGGCCATCAACTAATGAATAGATAAGTATATATGGTATTTCCGCAGAAGGGAATATTGTTTAGCCATAGAAAGGAATAAAGTATTGATACATACTACAACATGGATAAACCTTGAAAACATTTTAGTATGTGAAAGAAGCCAGACACAAAAGACCACATTCCTTACAACTGTTTATATAATATGTGCAGAACAGGAAGACTGAGACACAGAAAGTAGATTAGAAGTTGCCTAGGGATGGGGTGATAGGGACAAGGGGAGTCACTTGGTATAGCATTCCTTTTAAGAGTGATGAAAATTTCGAAAATTGCTTGTGGTGATGGTTGAGTAATTCTGTGAACATACTAGAAACGATTTCATGGTATGTGAATTGTATCTCAATGAAATTATTATAAAAATAGTAATTATAGTTGGAAACTGATTTATCTGGCATAACAGAATTCTGAAATTCTCATCCACAAACTTTCATTCCATGCTTCCCTAATGCAGAGTAAGTGTTGCTTAATTGATAAAAATCTAAAATTCATTTCAAATGCCTAAAATGTCATATTTACATCACACATGCACAAAAACACTATATTTAAAGATGTTTTATATTAAAGATATTTTATTTTCATATTTGGAGAGTTGGTTGTTCATGTAAAGGCTATGTAAGTCTATAAACCTGGATGCTTGATTCCTCAAGGATCTTGAATAGAGATGTTTGCTATATTTAAAAGATTATTATTTGGAATGTTAAATGATATGACTTCATATATTCAAAAGTAAATTGTTGCAGTAAGAAACCATACATGAAGAGGAAGCAAATCCAGGAAAGAAAATTTCTTTCTCTAAGAGGTACTATGTATTATCCCATTATTCTGTGGTAAGTCTTCAGCCGCCATGGAAATTCACAGACACAGAAATTCAAAGGAACGGTGTTAATATGCTAGACTGACTCCGGTGGGTCAGTATGAGTCCCTTCATACTCAAGTCAATGACAGTGTAATTAGTCAAAGTCCCAAGAACAAGTCTAAAATTAAGGTGGATTTCATTGCACTGAAGGTATATTTATTTTTCAGAATCCACATGCATAATCTCAATGTATTTTTTTAAATGTTTATTTATTTTGAGAGAGAGAGAGAGAGCACATGTGTGCGTGCGTTGGGGAGGGGCAGAGAGAGAAAGAGAGACAGAATACCAAGCATACTCCATGCTGTCAGCCCAGAGCCCAACGCAGGGCTCAAGCCTACGAACCATGAGATCAGGACCTAAGCCAAAGTCGAGGGTAGGACACTTAACCGACTCAGTCACCCAGGCGCCCCTCAATGTATTTTTTTAATGCAAGATGATTTTGCTGGCTATTTATCTGAATCTTCAACTTGAGGGTTTTTTTTTTTAACTTGAATACTATATGCTTATAGATAGAACTCTAGATTTTCTCCTTGTATGGAATGACCTCTATGTTTCTTCAAACAGAAAAGTGAAGTTTTCTTATGACGAAGAGGTTAAAGAAATCCAATTTAGGGGCCTATGTCATAAACCCCCAACATAAGGGAAAACTCTTTTTGAATGTTTGTAAAACTATTGAGTGGATTTTTTTTGAAACCTACTAGTTTCAACAGACAACCCAATATAATAATATCAAACAATCCTGCTTTATCATGAATTTCTTTAAAAACCTAAGAACAGCTAAGCCACTAGAACTGACAGTATATATTTGATGAAATTAATTAATAACATATCTGAGCGGTAGCACATTTTTGTGACTTATAAATTTTAGGAACAATAAATCACACAGAAATACGGCATGGTCTTATGTAAGATGAGCTGGATATAAATGAGTACTTTTTTTTTAACGTTTTTATTTATTATTGAGAGACAGAGAGACACAGAGCATGAGCAGGGGAGGGGCCGAGAGATGGAGAGACACAGAATCTGAAGCAAGCTACAGGCTCCGAGCTGTCAGCACAGAGCCCAAAGCAGAGCTCGAACCCATAAACTGCGAGATCACGACCTGAGCTGAAGTCAGACGCTCAACCGACTGAGACACCCAGGCGCCCCTAAATGAGTATTCTTTAAACACCCATTCTATACAAAGGATGGATACCCAGGTGGACTGTAAGAAAAAGCCGGAGGAGGATTCTAGGAGAATGAGTACTGACACTCCCGATAGTTGATTAGATTTCAGTTAAGAGGAGGGGATTCATTGAGCTGCAATGAATCCCAGGAAATTCATTTGAATCTAAAGTTGTTAAGTTGGCATCCTAAAACACACTGAAGATTCAAAAGGTAGATTCAATGTATCTATCACAAGATGCATATTAGGCACACATAGAGCATTCAGGTATTTCTGTAACAATCAACGAAATTCATAAATTGAGGCAAAATGAGCATTCTCTGACATGCGGATCCTTGGGATCAGCCCAAATACATGGGTTAAACCAACAAAAATTTGTTCTAGGAGATGTGCTCAAATCACAAGTAAAACAAGAGTGTGTTACAGGGCTAAGGCAAGCATTTTCCAAATACTTCAACTCAAACTTTAAATAGTAATTTGCTGCCTAAGAAACCATTTACATCCAAATTTGGCCCTATTTGCTACCACAGTGGGTAAAATATTTCTAAGTAGTTTCTGCAAAGGGGGCACCAGTTGTTTCTAAAATAAACCTTAACTCCTTAGATGCTCAAATGTCCCATGGATAACCAGCTGGAACTCCTAAACCTAATTTTCTATAAATAAGGAACCTCATAGTCTTCTGTTTTGTTTAAAAGATTATAGTTTTTCTACTCTCAATTAGCCTGAGGTAAGGACTCAGGTTATTCATTTTTTAAATTTACTCATTAAAAAAATAATAATAACCTGTCCTACCCAACCCCCTGGGTAATCAGAATAATACACTAATATTACTAGTCATGATACCATTTTGAAAAGCATAACATTTGATAGAGCCACAAGATAACCCAGTTATATGAAAAACAAGCCACCCCTCATAAGGCTCAAGTTTCCCTTTTAGGTGTAGAGAAGAAAAAAAACTTTTCTTCTACTCTCATAGGTTCAGTAATGATTAGCCTGCAAATTAAATTAACAAAAGAGATTAACAGGAGACAAGGCATCCAATTTTTATTAATATCTTAGGTGCATGGGAGGTCACAGAAAAGAAGTAAAACGAGGAAGGAGACTCAGGGGCTTATATAACATTTTAACAAAGAAAAGGGGATTGAGACTAAGCGACAATTTGTGGGTAAGCAGCTATAAAATATATGGGGGAAACTAACAGAAGGGCTATTTTAATAAAGTTTATTTATGCAGACTCATCTCGGTACCAACTCCCCAAATCCAGTGATAGGAGTCACACTCTTTCTTCTCCATGGTACAGTACGAGTGATACCTTCACAACAGAAATTTACACCCTGCTTTTTAGGCAGATACGGGAGGGACAGAGAACTCTTCATGCATCTTCTGACTGAATTTCCTTCAGCTCAAAATAATCCTTACACCAAAGCAGTGTAGCGTATTTTGGGGTAGCATATCTTAATCCGCCTCAAGGGCAAGTCTATCACTTTATTGGACACTTTTTGTTTCCTTTTTATGAAGCAGAAGACAAACCAGAAACGGAAAGGTAGTGACCTTAGGAGTCTTCCTTCCAGACTGTATCATATCATTATTCAACTCTCCCCTTTACCTATTAAAACAAACATATATAGTGAAAAACCTACGGATGCAAACCTATGGATGCATCCTGCAAGTGGATGCCCGCTCTACAGAACACGCATCTTTCCCTGCCAACAAGTGAGTCTATAAAACCAACAGGGGCAATTCAGGAAATGCATTACACTTGGCTTTTCTACTAACACACTAGCAGGGAAAGCAAGCAAATATGAGGAAGCATCAAACAGAAGAAACATATTTTTTAAATGACCACAATATCCATTTTATTGTCATGTGTCTTCTGACAAGGCAGAGAAAGAGATCTGGACACAGATCTAGACTCAAATTCTGGCTCCACCATTTCACAGGTTTATGACCTTTGGCAAGTTCTTATCATCACTGAACGACTATCTAGCTATAAATAAAGACACTTTATGAGGAACTAATAACACCTACCTGGCAGGTATATGGTAAGAATGAAATAAAATTTAAGTTGGATAATAAATGTACAACACCTGGCAAAATGTAGGACTTAGTATTATTTCCTTTATCTTCCCCTATTTTCTAAAAAGATTTTAGAATTCTCTTTTCATTTTATTTTGGACCTAAGCCAAAAGGAACAGGCACTATCATTTATAATATAAAGACGCTTTAGGACTAGAGACAGCACACCTTTGAGAGCACTTTCTACCCACCCCCCCCCCCGCTTCTATCCCCCAGTAGAGAGAACATACACAAACCCTTGAAGAAGGGTCAAGAGACTAACAGAGGTCAGTGATCATTTTTAACCATTTTTACTTAATATCTGTACAATGACTTTGAAAAAAATTTTTTAATGTTTTATTTTATTTTTGAGAGACAGAGAGAGAGAGAGACAGAGTGTAAGCAGGGGAGGGGAAGAGAGAGAGGGAAACACAGAATCTGAAGCAGGCTCCAGGCTCTGAGCTGTCAGCGCAGAGCCCGATGTGGGGCTGGAACTCATGACCTGAGTTGAAGTAAGAAGCCTAACCGACTGAGCCACCCAGGCGCCCCTAGTATCTGTACAATGACTTTGGTAGTTGTACCTGAACAAAGTCTTAAGAGAATGCCAGCACTCTATCAGCTATTTTTAATATCAGTAAGATTTCTGTGCTCCAGCCAGACATAAAGAACATTTAAAAAAAAAAAAAGTTAATTCCATCAATTTAAAAGGTCTTTAAAGTTTGGGGAAAAGATATTCAATTTTCTTATGATCCAAAGAAATACAAAATCCAACTTCGCATTACAGATTACATTTTCTACTTGAGTAGAATAGGGTTGTGGCCTGTATGGTTAAGAAAGGACCAACTTGGTATGTCCCTGTTACCTGTAAATAAAGTTTAATGTATCTATGAAATGAACTGACAAGAATCTGACAAGCATCCTGCTCAAATTCCTTATGCAGTCTCAAAGACTGAGAAAATTACTTGCAATGACATAATCCTAAGGAGATTTATCATTAAATGTAAAAATATTTAGTAGAATCAAACTCCTATCATTACTATTTTATGATAATAAGTTCAATTATGTCCTAAGGATTTATAACTTTTTTTTAACATTTATTTATTTATTTTGAGAGGGAGGAAGGGCAGGGAGAGAGGAAGAGAATCCCAAGCAGGGTCCGCACTGTCAGTGCAGAGCCCAGTGCAGGCTCGATCCCATTAACCATGGGATCATGACCTGAGCCAAATCAAGAGTCAGACACTTAACCGACTGAGCCACCCAGGTGCCCCAAAGATTTATAACTTATAAGAGAATTTGTCTATTAGAGTGATAGGTCAGCCTTATTATTTCAATCAAAATACAGAATTGAGTAACTGACTTAAATCAATGATCAGAAGTCTTCTAACTGTATACATAGTGTTGACATATTAGAGGAACTTTGGAGTCACCATATTTATAAGTTTAACTTGTGAGATGTGTAAGAAACATGGTGGTTCTCAGAAACATATTTAAGTCAAATATAATAAATTTTATATAGACTTTTAAATGGTGTAAAGTGTTTTAATAATTATTTTTATTTTTTTCAGAGAGAGAGCAAAGGTGCAAGCAGGAGAGAGGGGCAGACGGAGAAAGAGAGAGAATCTTAAGCTGGCTGCATGCCCAGTGCAGTGGCCAACACGAGGTTCAATCCCATAACCCTGGGATCCAAACCTGAGCCAAAACCAAGAGTTGGATGCTCAACCAACTAGGTGCCCCAAATGGTTTAAGGTGTTTAAGTTTGTAAACGGACTAAGCATCATTCAAAACCTTTAAAGTGTTAAAATTTGATAGACCTGTAACAAGAATAATATGATTTATTTATATAAACTGAACTTACACATCAAAGGTAAAACTAGGAATTTGAATCTTAACTTTAAATATTAATTTTTAACATCCATATGACACCTGGATAATTTTTTCTGCACACAACCACTACGCTGAGGGGTGCTAAAAACATTATATTAAACAAGGCAAATTTAATGACAGTCTTAAAAGTGGCCACTTCTACAGAATAGGAATTCATTTAATCCCTACAGCTATTGGTGGTTACTAAATATTGAAAGTATAAGTAAATGACCCCTTCTAAAAGTAAAATGAAAAACTTACCAATCTTGACACTTTCTTTGCTCTATTATATCCAAACTAAGTCTAGAATGTGATAAAGAACACTCTAGATTTAGTTTAGATATAAATGAAAACTTTTATTCTACTTTCTACTGGTTGTTCATTAACTATTTTCATTAACTTGTAGTCATTCATTAAATATTTTCCCAACTTTGTAATCTGTAAAATATATAACTACATTCATCTTTGGTATTTTTAAACCATAGTACTATTACAAAAGCCCTTAAATGGAATTTGGGCAGCCATACAGAAAATGTTTCCTTTCTTTGAAAATAACCAAGTCAATTTAAAAAAGAAATTGTCTATATAATCTGGGATTTTAGCCAGGTTTTAATTTTTATGAATGGGCATAAATGTATAATCAATGTAACAAAAATGCAAATGCAATCACAAAGCTTAATTTTGCTGATGACTTAATGAAGCTACAGTATAATAGCCTCAGAGCCTTAATTTGATACAGACATTTGTTAAGTTTTAGGGCTCAACTCTCACTTATTCCTGTAATAACTCCCACAGTACCTCCATAACAAATAGCAACAACCAACAAAATGTCTGAATGAGAAAATGTACGCATTCAGTGAGTGAACATTTTTGAGCACCTGTCTTGTGCCTATGCCCTGGGGATAAAGAGGTGAATGAGAGAGACAGTGTCCTGGAGCATATTTTTAAAGGGGTAAATGCTAAGTATGTTTTTAATGTTTATTTATTTATTTTGAAAAAGAGGCAGAGAGAGAGCAGGGGAGGGGAGGGGCAAAGAGAGAGGATCCCAAGCAGGCTCCACACTGTCAGCGCGGAGCCCAACATGGGGCTCAACCTCACAACTGTGAGATCATGACCTGAACTGAAATCAAAAGTCAGACACTTAACCAACTGAGCCACCCAGGAGCCCCTGGAGCATAAATTCTAACAGGAGAGAAACAGCTGAAGAAGATAACATCAGGTATTGATAAGTTCTGTGGAAACAAAAAGTGTGATTTGACAGAGGCTGAGAGGCTAATGTGAACTGCAGAACAGGGAAGGCCTGTGACCGGGATATCAGGAAGCAGCCACACAGATGTCTGGAAGAAGGGGGAGGTTCAGGCTACAGAGACATCTAGTTCAAGGCCAGAAGACAGATGCAAGAATGGAGGCCACAGCGTCAGCTGCTAAATTTATAAACTACTTACAGTAGGTACCTGATTCACAAATTTTACCTAGCTTCTACTGTGTTCTTGGCAAGTGTTGGGGGGGAGTGGGGTCTACTGAGACCGGCAACATTTTAGGCATTTTCACACATTATGTACAAAGCACACATTATGTCTTACCTTTGGTGGGTACTTATAAGTCACACTTACAGCTGATTAATGATTAATAAAATATCAATGCCTCACCCACTAAGGCACTTCTTAACATCAAAAAGATTATTAGTGGCTTATAAAATTTCTACTCAGAAATCATGATAGCAGACCTATCAAATCTACAGATGCTTTCTCATAATAACTTGGCCAAAGGTAGCAAGAAAAATTTAAATTGTTTCACTTAGTATGGCCTACTTCCTACTATTACTGTTGTTCCTACAAAAAGAGGTATGGTGAATGGGTTCCAGCAAAGTTGGCTAAGTGTGGTAACCCAGATACCAATTTTTACCTGCACCAAAGCTAATCACTATATGTCCCTTTGACAGCAACAGAAAGAATAATAATCCAGATTCCTTTATTTGTTCAAGGACAAAAGTTTGTCCCTGAATTTTACACAGATAATGTCAAAGGTAACAGATAATATACAGAAAATGAATTAAAGATAATGTAGTTTTATTAACACCATAACCTTTGGAACCCAGCACTACCCACACGACAATACCAGCTAATCACACTTCCAACTGCCTACAGTTATGGCCTTCATCCTTCCATCAACATTCCCCAAGAACATTCTTTTTTCCTTTTCTATTCAGCAGAATCACTTTTTTCTTTTTTTTTTTTTTTTTTTTTCCAACGTTTATTTATTTTTGGGACAGAGAGAGACAGAGCATGAACGGGGGAGGGGCAGAGAGAGAGGGAGACACAGAATCGGAAACAGGCTCCAGGCTCTGAGCCATCAGCCCAGAGCCTGACGCGGGGCTCGAACTCACGGACCGCAAGATCGTGACCTGGCTGAAGTCGGACGCTTAACCGACTGCGCCACCCAGGCGCCCCAAGAATCACTTTTTTAAAAGTATTTATTTATTTTTGAGAGAAAGAAAAAGAGAGACACAGCACGAGTGGGGGAGGGGCAGAGAGAGAGGGTCAACAGAATCCGAAGCAGGCTCCAGGCTCAGAGCTGTCAGCACAGAATCTGATCTGGGCTCAGACCCACAAACCATGAGATCATGACCCGAGCCAAAGTCAGATGCTTAACCGACTGAGGTGCCCAGGTGCCCCCCGCAGAATCACTTTTTTACAAGACTCTCCCTTCCTTCAGACACCGTCTTCCAAGAATGCTATCAGTAATATTGACAGCGTTGTACTCAGAAACACAAAAATTTTTAAGGGATGAGGAACTCTGGGGTCGACCCTGGTCAGGGATGATGGCTGAGTAGCTTGGCTGGAATCTGAGCTGTCCTATCCCTTTATGCTATGAATGACTGAGGCAGAAACTATCTTCCCCTTCAGCCATCTGATGCACTGCCAAGAACAAGTCCACTATTAACAGATAAATCTGCTGCAGTATGCTTTTAAAACAATAGACATAAGGAATCAAATTATCTACTTATTCCAAAATAAGACACAAAACTTGAGAATTCTGTGATTTAATAAGTCTCATACATGCTAAAAAAAATAAATAAAGAAATACAATGATAATTCTATTTTGAAACATATATTTAAATATAATGGAAAACACTCTGATGTTAAACAATTTATGAAAAGAAAAACTTATGTACACTGATATCTGGGTATAAGAAACTACAGGAAAGTAGTTATCTTCTAATAACCCACATCTTTGCAAATACTGACGAATGAAAGTTTGAATCTAAATTTTCACACTAACTCATTTGATTGATTTTTACTGAAACATTGGTTAAAGCCCTACTACACACTCTGAACACACACTGAGCAAGGGACTGTGGAATAATGAAAGATAAGCCTTGCTCTCAGGGGGCTGGCAATCTATATATACACTACTTTTATATTTTAAGTAAAAAAGTGAGTATTCATAAAAAATAGTTAACATAAAGCCATTAGGCATGAGAATCAAGAAGAAAGAAAAATTACTTAAAGATAGCAGTATGATGACAGAATTATTTGAGAAAAAAACTCTGATACACTTACTAGGGTCATTTGCCTTTGTACCTGGAAGTGTAACTCACAGGGACAAAATCCACGTTCTGGAAAACACTTTTTTACCACTGCTGCATCAAATTTATAAAATTTCCTACTATAAATTTTAACCAGTCATACTATACTGCAACTTCTCTTGACTTACCAATATTAATCATTTGGTAACAACTAAAACATGAAAGAACTCAATTAGGTAATATTTCAGTACTGTACAAAAATAATCCATTTGTTTAGTCAAATTGAATATGACAAAATAATATGATATGCAAAATGAAGAATTAAATTAAGAAATCGAAATATGCACACAAAATGAAAGATTTAAAATTCTACTCTTAGGGCACCAGGTGGAAGTTATATTTTTGTTTGGAAATAAACTGCAACCCAAGAATATTAACACTCAATATGTTTCCAATAAGAAGGTTTCTTACTTGCAGCTAATTTCCCTTGAAAGCTTGTGTAACAAACCAACTTTGTCCTTTCTGAAATACCCACAGGTACTTTAGAACAAGGGTTCACATAGCAACAAAATGGACCATCCTGGAAAATTAGACATGCCTACTGAAATGACTGGCTTAGAAGTTTATCCAGCAGCATTCACAGATGGAAGGAATCCAACCAAGCTGGGGGCCAGAAGTAACTGGAGAACACAGCATCAGGAAGGATAGAGTGAGCAACATTGTGACAGTTACAGGCTGGCAGGTAGACAGGCCTGGCGGCAGATAGCGAGATCCCAGCTCAGGTTGCCAAGGTACCAGGAAGGCAGATAACCAAGCACAGGAGGCAAGACAGAAAGTTTCATCCTCCAACAGCAGCATGAACACCTAATCTTCCCCAACTCAATTCAATATAGCCCCAAAGCCTAAGTCAGGACTGGTTCAAAAGTGGGGCATGTTTATGGGAATCTGGTAGAATCTAGAGACACTTAGTCAAGCACGTTATCACAATGTCAGAACTACAAATACACAAATAAAAATATCCTAAGTCCCATTTCTCCCTCAAATAAGCATTGATTTTTAAAACCAGCAGAAACAACGTATTTGCAACAAATGAGAATGGACTAAGAACATCTATTCCTCTTTTATGAGGAAATTTGCTGCCAAGACAGAGGAACTAAGAAAACTAACACAAGTCGGGTTCAGATATTTTTATAGGACAGAAATTAGAGCAAAAAAGAAAGTACTATCCAGTGGGAATCAAAAAAAAAAAAAAAGGAGGACTATTCTGGGCATTTTGTAATAGAAAAAGATTCTGAATCTCCTACAGGCTATTCTTGATTATCCATGCCACAGGAAGAATACAGGGGTATGGATAAAATGAAGCAACAGATATTACAAAAATCATTTCACTTTGATATACATTTTAAGAAGCAAACATTTTACACTATATTTGTTTTATTACAATATGAATCAGGTAGTATGCTTTTAATGTTGCTTAAAATAAGCATAAATTTTCAGGTAAAAATCCTTAATACCAATAGTCCTTTATTAAAGGAGGTACACTTCAGGAAAAAAGGAAATTAATCCCAAAGGAAAATCTGGAATACATAAATAAATTGTGGAAAAATAAAATGAAAAATAGGTATGTAAATTGTACAAAAATAAATAATGACAATGTTAATAATAATTGCCTAATGATAAGTTTTTTAAAAGACCTTAAATATGGACAACTTTATAAACATAAGGCGTAATAAAAATTATTTTTGTGGTTCAGAGGGGAGTAAAACCATTGAATAACGTTAGACTTTAATATATGTGTATATATATATATACATACACACATATGCATGTATACGTACATAAACACATAAAAACATATATTTCTAGAGTAACCAATTAAAAATGACCCTATTGGGGCGCCTGGGTGGCGCAGTCGGTTAAGCGTCCGACTTCAGCCAGGTCACGATCTCGCGGTCCGGGAGTTCGAGCCCCGCGTCAGGCTCTGGGCTGATGGCTCAGAGCCTGGAGCCTGTTTCCGATTCTGTGTCTCCCTCTCTCTCTGTCCCTCCCCCGTTCATGCTCTGTCTCTCTCTGTCCCAAAAATAAATAAACGTTGAAAAAAAAAATTTTTTTAAATGACCCTATAACTTACAAACTGGTGGAGAATACAACACAAGTCAGAAGAAAAAATTAAAAACGAGAAGAAAAAAGGAAAAACAGCAAAAGTGGGGGTATACACAAAAAGTGCTCAAAATAAACACAAATACATTAGTAATCATAATAAATCTAAGTAGACCAAACCCCCTATTTAAAAGAAAAGTTTGACTTTAAAAATCCAGTGGTACATTGTTCCTAAGAAATGCCTAAAACATAAGGACACAAAAAGTTTGCAAGCAAAAAACTTTTTAAAAAGATATACAAGGACTACAAAACAAGGCTGATATAGCTATATTTGTATCAAACTTAATAGACCTTAAGCAAAAATAATGCAATGACATATAATAATATATAAGGAAAGGTTGACTTAAAGAAAATATAAAGGAAAACGTAACAACTCAAACCTTGTATATATATACTTCACAAATAGCTTCAAAATACATAAATAAAAAAATGTCAGAGAGAAATACAATTCTCTCACTTTTTAAAAAAAAATTTTAATGTTTATTTTTCAGAAAGAGAGATAGAGAGAGAGAGCATGAGCGGGGGAGGAACGGAGACAGAGGGAGACACAGAGTCCAAAGCAGGTTCCAGGCTTCAAGCTGTCAGCAGGGAGCCCTATGCGGGGCTTGAACCCACAAACCGCAAGATCATGACCTGAGCTGAGGTTGGATATTTAACCGACTGAGCCACCCAATTCTCTCACTATTAATATATAAAGCTAACAAAACACTCAACAAACATAAGTATCAAACTTGAGTTAATATGCACATACAGAAAACTGCTGTCATGAACCAGAGACTACCAACTCCTTTCTAGCATAGAGAATAGCTACAAAAACTGGTCATGCTAACTGTTTTAAAGCCAGTCTTAATTTCAAAAAAAAAAAATCAGTATCATATAGACCATATTCTCTGATCATAATGAAGGCTAAGTTCAAAATAAATAATAAAGACCCAAATAGGGGGATATGAATTCGAAATTTTTAGAACACACTTCTAAATAAGGGGTAAAGGAGTAATCACAATAAAAGCCAGGAAATACTTAAAAGTGAATAAAAACATATTAATATACAAATTAGTGAGAGTTAGCTAAAGCAGTACATAGAGTAAAATTCAGTCCTAAAATCTCTTATTAGAAAGGAAGACTGGGGGCGCCTGGGTGGCGCAGTCGGTTAAGCGTCCGACTTCAGCCAGGTCACGATCTCGCAGTCCGTGAGTTCGAGCCCCGCGTCGGGCTCTGGGCTGATGGCTCAGATCCTGGAGCCTGTTTCCGATTCTGTGTCTCCCTCTCTCTGACCCTCCCCCGTTCATGCTCTGTCTCTCTCTGTCTCAAAAATAAATAAACGTTAAAAAAAATTTTTTTAATAAAAAAAAAACATCTATTAAGATAATCAAAGGAGAAATCCTATGTGATCATCTAAATAGATCCAGAAAAAAGTTCAATGAAATTCAATATCCATTCAAAATTTAAAAAACAAAACACCAAATAAATGACAATTGAATAGATCCTCCTTAACCTGAAAAGGATATCTACCAAAACATAATAGCAAATGTCACATATAATAAAAAAAAATATTAAAATAATTTCCATTAAAATGAAGAACAAGACAAAAAAGCCCACTACAACCACCTCTAGTCAATATTTTAAGGGAGGTCCTGGGGTACCTGGGTGGCTCAGTCAGTTAAGTGTCCAACGTTGGCTCAGGTCATGATCTTATGGTTTGAACCCATGTTTGAGCCCCGCATCAGGCTCTGTGCTGATGGCTCGGAGCCTGGAGCCTGCTTTTGATTCTGTGTCTCCCTCTCTCTCTGTCCCTCTCCCACTCATGCTCTGTCTCTCTTTCTCTCCCAAAATAAATAAACATTAAAAAAATTTTTTTTTAATATTTTAAGGGAGGTCCTAATAAGACAAGAAAAAGAAGACAAAGGCATTGGCTTAGAAAAGAAGAAATAAATTATAATTATGAAGCTATTATATGATCATCATTTTTAGAAAACCCAAAAAATCTACAAGAATTTTAGAAATAGTATCATAAAGTCATCAGTCACAATAATATTAAAAATTAATTACCTTTCAATTCATGGATAAAAAAAAAAAGAGACCATTTATATTAGCAACAGAAAAAAATTTAAGCAAAAGTTATATAACTTATAAAATAAAAAATAAAATTGAACGTTTACTTTTTTAAAAAATTATATAACTTACAAAATAAAGATATTAAACAAGATCCAAAGAAACAGAAGGGATAGCCATATACCTTTTCATAGCCAAGGATTAGAAAACATAAAAATTCTCCCAACTTCATGAAAAAAGAAGTTCCAACCAAAGTGGAAAAAAAAAGATTTTTTAAGAATTTCACAAGTTGATTCTAAAACACAGAAAAGCAAAGGGCTAAAACAAGCAGAGCCATTCTTAATGAAGAACAAGATGAGGGAATTTCACATGATCTGATACCAAAACTTACACAACAATTGACAAAATGAGTTTGTGAGTGATGTAGAAATAAAGACAAATCAATCATCAGAACAGTAAAGAGATCCCAAAACAGAACTCTGTTTACATGGAAATGCCCATCAGAAAGAGGGGGCTAGTCCATTATGTCTGGCTTAATCCAGGCTCTCTGAACTATACTGATATATATATATACACTATACTACAGAAATGTAAAACTTGTGACATCCACTATTTGTACTCCAAGAATGACAAGTAGAAACCATTCTGTCTTCTTAAGTGAAGTTTTGTGGGGAGAGGTATAAATTACTGCAGATAAGTGAACAGAGACAAACACTTTCCATAGAAACTTAATTTAGTCTTCACTGTACAACAGATATAATCCGCCTAGAAAAAAATGTTTTGAGGTCCTCAATAATTTTTGTGTTAAGGAGTCCTGACACCGAAAAGTTTGAAAATTGCTGTTCTAAAAAGGAAAAAAAAAAAAGTTACCTCTTAAAAGAATGGGACTTTTGGGAAAGGTAACATATGTCATTTTGAAATGCCCACTCTACTTGCCAGAGGACATAATCTCAGTAGAGAAATGTTCCAGTGGAGAGGAGTGAATGATCTCAACATGATAAGCCACAATTAACCTTTCCATAAGGCTCTCTAACTTGTTTCCCCCATCATCACCCCACCTGCCCATAGGTGAGGCTCCTGCACTATTAAGAAGATTTCTAGAGCTGTGTATCCTTGTTAACACCGCTGTCACAGCAGACATCACCACACTTTTATGAATTCCTACCACAGTATGAGCCACTAACTGGCCTAATAGTCTCAAAGTCCGTAAAGTAAGTAGTCTTTTATTTTAGGTAAATCCCTTTCTTGTTCTATTTGGGAGTCACAGCATTTGCCCCCAATTCTGAGGAGCCTCCTTGAACTAATGGGCTAGGTGTCCCATTCCCTGCTAGAGTCCGAAACAGCAAGAAATCTGAGTACTATCCTTATTAATATAACCACTGAACCAAATGGTCTTCATGAAATTCACCTGTTATTGCTTCTCTTCCTTTTTCTATCAGTGGGGAATAATGGAAGTTTGGGTGGGTAGAAACAAAAGGCAAACATTTCAGGAGAATCAGACACTAGACTCCCAGAGGTAAATGCTAGCCCTGGATTTTGCCCCAGGTAAACCCAGCAAAGTGCTCGTATAGCCTCAATGGTTAAAGTTGGTTTCACTCACTCTAGCCAAAACTGGAACATATCTGGGCAAATCTTGTCATAATTTCTGACCATTCCTCCCTTAGTAATTAAGAACTTTTTGAAAATACTAACCTATCTCAGTTTAAAGAACCAAAAAAATTGGACCATAGTTGGACCACAACCTTAAGGCCACAGGTTTCTAAGGAGCATTAAGGTGTAACTTACCCAGGGTATTCCCAGAGAGCTTTAAAGTGCTAGTTATAGAGAGGAAAAGAAACTTTCAGAACCTCTGCCGTAGTCCAGATGTTACATTACTTGAGAGGAGTCTTAATACATCTTTTTCATTATGTAATTTTAAACTTTATTAAGAATCTCTCTACATTCTTAGCATCATATTAGCTTTCTGATGACTATTAAGTTCCCAGGACTAATCCCAGGACATTGATCTAGTAAAATAAATTGAAATTAATATTCAGACTAATGAAACAAAATCCAAAAAATAAATTCTGTACTTGCACAAACGTTATTAACAAGCTCTTTTATCTCTATTTATAGTGCTTTGTGCATGTCAAGCAGATTACTAAGAAAATATTTAACAGATTCAAACTGTTTTAACAAAACAAATTTACATCTTTATTGATTCTCTTCCTCCAACATTTCCAAATTTCAAAACATATGTTCATAAATATTTTAGCCTACTTCAACTGATATACTTTAATAGAATGTTATTGTCTTCTCACTGTGACAGAACAGCAAGAGGAGGTTTGTGGAACTGGGCATAAATATGAAGTGACTAAAATGGCAGTTTTATGCGAATTTCATACAAAACAAAACAAAAGATTGGCAATTTTTCAGTGAACTAGGACAAGTATAATGAATCAATTTAAATTATTTAGACATCCTCCCTAAAATATGTCCCTCCACCCCCATTAAACGTTTTTCCTCAAGGTTTCAAACTTAATTATCCAGATAACCCTCACTACGTTCATCTGACCTTAAGCATCCCTGTCTTTTGTATATGTCATGAAAATAAGCCTTACAATCTCCACTTAAGAACATATAATCAAGCTCATTTTGTAAGAGGAAAGAAAAGTACCAGAGGTTAAGCAGCTAACATGAGGTTACTCAAGCTTGCAAAGAGCTGAGGGACCTACCCTAAATGCTTTTACTACCAAACCGCTCTTTTTTTAATATACATGTATATCTTGTGAAAGTTAAGTAACGGTACGTACCTTATGTAAGGAAAGGCAATCAAGGCTATCAATGGATCTTCAGTAACAAAAGTCTGCTTCTTGGCTACCATGTGCTTTCAAAAAGTATTTTCTTAAGCAGTTTTACTAACACAGACAACACAGACCATCCTCCCTCAAACCCATTGGAACTGGGTGGAGAAGCTGGACTTAGAAGCCAAAGTTTGGTTAAGAATTTCAATTTTTTGAATCCTTGGAATCTAAGTATCCATATGCATCTGAAAATGATGGAATTCATTCATCCATCCCTACAATGATGGAATTCAATTAAGATTCTAGAGTAGCTCTCTCAAAATCCTTCTCAGAAGTAACCGGAATCCCAAATCCAGGCAAACTGCTATTTTGATAAAGAAAATAAATAAATAAATAAATAAATAAATAAATAAATAAATAAGAGGGTCAAACAAAGTATACAAAAAGTGGCTATAGAAACGGCACTGGAAAAGGGATTGGGATTTCTACAAATGAACAAATCTATCAAAGGAATGTATTTGATCATTCTGATCATCACAATGGTTTTAGTCCAAGCTTTACTTTAATTGCATGTTTAGGAAATGAGGGGCCCTCTTCCCTCTTAAGAACTAAATAGTTGATTTAAAGAATCATGAATCAACTCCAAGGAACAGTAGTAATGACCTTTATTTATTTTTTTTAATGGAGCATATTTCTACTGGAGTCACAAACTACACTAGTTATATGTTTAATAAATGTGTAGAGGACATGATGCTTAGCCCTACTGGTAACAACATCTGCGCACTATTTCATCTAAATATATGAGAGGTGTAAAGAGGCAGGTGATCAAAGTGGGCTATATGTGTTGGGGTGGGAAAGCAGGGAAGGAAGGACAGCCTCAGCAAGGACATGTTACTAGAAATAGACTGGGAGTAAAGGCAGGACACTCACATAAATAGAAGGAGGTAGCATTTTATAAACAAAGGAACAAACTCAGAAATGAGCAAGCTCACAACTTATTAAGAAATCACTATTCCAGTTTCGCTAAAATGTAAGTCACAATTTGACCTTCCTTGATGCTGAATTCTCAACACTTTTCTAACCTCTTTTATAAGCCATCACTACCTGCCAAGCACAGAAATGATGATAATTCATAGACCTATCTTTGACTTTTTTTAAAGATTTTATTTTAAAGTATCTCTACACCCAACATGGGGCTCAAATTCATAACCCTGAGATCAAGAGTCCCATGCTCCACTGACTGAGCCAGCCAGGCACCCCTCATAGACCTATCTTTTAAAATGTAAATATAAACAAGGAGCCTACCTTTGTGTCTGAAACATACTCAATAACTGCCTTGAACTGTAATGGTTCAAAATATATCATCAGATGAAGTACATGCAGACAAAAGCTTTACTTTCAAAAACAGATGTCCACATAACACAAAAGAAATGCTTATTAAATTATTTTAATCAGCAGTTTACTAAGTTTTAATAACCTTGAAACAGTTTTCCAGAAATTTTGGGAAAAAATACATGAAATAGTAATAATGAAGACTACACGTTCTGCCCAAAACCCCTAACTAGCTCAAAAATAGTGAACTAATGAGATCTATGAATTCCAGATCATATTGTAGCGTACATAGCTTCAGTGTAGCAAACTCTCAGAAGGTGTAAGATGGGTTTTTTAATGAGAAAATCAACACAGTTGTTCAAACATGAATAACCAAAGTTTGTCAGGAAATATTCACCTAAAGAAACTATCACAATCTTCTAAATCAGCAGTTGGCAAACTTATTCTGAAAAGGGCAGGGAGTAGACTCTGCTGGCTATGCAATCTCTTTTGCAATCATTCATTCTGCTTCTATAGCACAGACATTACTTAAAGGAATGGGTCTGTTTCCTACAAAACTTTATTTACAAAAACAAATAGAGGTCTAGATTTGTCTCAAAGGTCAGTTTGTCAACCTCTGCTCTGAATTATTCAATTATGATGATTGCCTTTTAATTGAGATGGCTGACTTGTTCCTAGATGGGTCCATACCACCCCCCACCCCCAATCACCACATCTCGGAAGTGGCTGTTTCCCACCATAGAACACAGAGGGAGAACTAATTTGAAGTTGAAATTAAACTCCAAGGGAAGTCTATAGCCTAAGGAAACGAATGTTTGTACTCTTATGGCTTCTGAGTGACTGGCCCAGAGACTAAGAATTAGAGAGAAATGTTCTATCTGACTGAAGGAAAGATGGAAGAGGGAAAAATAACATTTATTTAAAAAAATTTTTTTTTACATTTATTTATTTTTGAGAGACAGAGACAGCGCACAAGTGGGGGAGAGGCAGAGAGAAGAGACACAGAATACAAAGCAGGCTCCGGGCTCTGAGCTGTCAGCACAGAGCCCGACCCGGGGCTTGAACCCACAAACCGTGAAATCATGACCTGCGCCTGAAGTCAGATGCTTAACTGAATGAGCCACCCAGATGCCCCAAAGTAACATTTATTGAGTGAGTCTATACATCAGACACAATAAACTAGGCCATTTATATGCATTTCATGTAATCCACAAAACCGTATAAGGCAGAAATGATTCCTATTTTCAGGTGAGGAAACTGAGAATCAAAGTGATTTTAGCCCAAAGGTTACAACAAAGATGTAAAACCTGAAAGTTACATAACCAAATCCATCCTCTTTCTAATGAGCCATATTCCCAAGCTAAAAATTCAATGATTTTGTTCTCATTTCCTGGACTACTTTTTAAAAAAGCACCCCAACTCTTATTATCAAGATGATTTTTTAAAGATTTTTAAATGCATAAAAATTAAAACTTGTTTAAAAATCAAGATTTAAATGGAAACTAGGTTCCCACACTTGCTAGGCAACAAAAGCCTATCAGACCCCCCAAATACAAGTGGCTTTTAATTTGGGGAAATGGGTCAGCCTAGGAAAAAAAAGGGGTGGGGAAAAAAAGTTGACAATTAACTGAGGTTTGACCATTTAGGTATGAAATCGTATTTTGGGAACCTTTAAATAGACTCCTTTCTGAAATACGCAAACATAGAGTCAGGCATTTTTAAAGAGGGCACACTGCAGAGGCTCAAATCATCACTGAATCATGCCATCACATACACTAGTCAGTAGGGCTAAAGATACATGTAAAGGTGCAGTTCATGTCCATATCTTTACTGAAGTTGAGGCAACCCTGCCCACAACGTACTCTCACCATAGTACCTGTTCATGGCAAAACCTAGCTCTGTTTGGTCCCTTTGTTACCAACTCTATTTGTCCCACCTGATCTCTGCAATAGCTTCTAAAGACAGTTTTTTAAAAATTTCTTCCTCTCTCTACTTTCATTTTATCATTGTCTCTTGTATGTGACCATCTGCCCTGCTGTTTCTCAACTTTTTTTTTAATGTTGGTCTTTCACAGAAAATATCAAAACCAAGTAAAAGCTACTTATCTTTCCTTCTTTCTGGCAAAATGAAGAATCACAGTGACAGTGTATATAATGTAATCTTCAAATTTTCAGCTCTTCTCTGATTTTACTGTTGCTTGAAGAGGTCTGTTTCTTCATTACAAAAAACTTTTTATGGCTTACAGAAAGGTGAGAGTTGGGCAAGGTGCTTTTTGGAAGACTTAACACTAAGATTTTCAGTATCCCAACTTTTTTTTAAGTCTTCTAGTTTATAAAAGATTTTTCCCAATTTAAAAAATAAAATAAGGCTGTTTCAGGGCACCTGGGTGACTCAGTTGGTTAACTATCTGACTCTTGATTTCGACTCAGGTAGTGATCTCACAGTTCGTGAGTTTGAGCCCCATATGGGGCTCTGTGCTGACAGAGGTGTGGTACCTGCTTGGGATTCTCTGTCACTTTCTCTCTCTCTCTCTCTCTCTCTCTCTCTCTCTCTCTCTCTCTCTCCCCCCCCCCTCTCCCTCTCTCTCTCTATGCATCCCCCATAGGCACACGCTCTGTCAGAAATAAATAAATAAACATTTTAAAAAATAAGCCTGTTCCAGTTTTCAAATTCTATGAATCTACCAAAACCTTATATATATAATACTTTATTTTTTGATATTGAATTCTGATCTTGAAAGAGAAACAGGTTTGTAAGCAGAGAAAGTTAACAAAGTAGAGGAAGATATTGGAGGAATTCAGAATAAACTTTTAATTATTTTCAAGGACTCTAGAAGCTAACAGCACTGGTTCATTTTACTTTTAAGCTCGAAGTTTTCTTTTTCCCTTATTTAAACACATATTCCTACCAATCTAATGTTTAGGAACTATGATTAGCATCATCTTTGGCTCACAGCTCACATGAGGGACAGACTCTGGAGTAACTAGGAATAAGGTACAAGGGAAAAGAAACAGTGTTAGGGAGGATGCTGGACATCTGGATGAAACAGACTAAACTCAAGTTAACTCCACTGTGGCAAAAGCAAAAGAAAAAAACAAGAGGCTATGCTATGCTGGATCTTTCCAAGTAGAAGAAATAAAGAAATGGGAGATGGCTATTAAGATACCAGGCAAATTATCAAGGCTTTCTGACATGCCAATATTTCATCGGTAAAATGTGAATACTAACAGTAGCCTCTCAAAGTATTGAGAAGATTAAATGAGTTACTGCTTGTAAATCACTTAGCAGAGGAAATGACACAGTGTGTTGTTTAATTAAGGTTAGCCATTATGATTGTTATGACTCAAGTTCTTCTCTGTACAAACACTGCTAAATCAGGATCTATACGTATTCACGATTCAACAAATATTTATTAATCAGTTGTTACGTCCTAGGCACTGTACCAAGTGCTGGTGGTACAGGAGTGAACAAGACACAACCCTGTACTTACGGGGCTAGCAATCACCAATCAGGACAGGTCAAGGGAGGAAAGAAAAAGACAGCATATTTGATGGGCTTGTACGGTCGGGTGAGTTAGCCACAATGCTACTATACATTCCCCTGGGTTTGAACACAAGGTATTGTTTACCTAACTGATTAAATAATAAGTGTATAGTACATGTTTGATAAATGCTTATTATTAGAGTGTTTAGCAATATAAATAATTTGTACATTCAGTCTTTTTTCTTACCTAACATGCCCAATGGGATATGGAGCAGCCCATTATCATTATCAAATCTTATCTCTGCCAGAAATGTATTAGAAGATTGCTATTTCTTGATTTGGAAAATAAGAAAGAAGGAAATAAAAAGCAGTAACCTGAATGTTCTTTTAAGAAGCAAATTGTCCCAGCTTATTTTCCTCCTGGTTCATTTTATTCAGCAAGTATTTACTGTGTACTCATGGTCTACCAGCACTGTGCTAGGTACTGGCATAGTAACAATTCGGTTAATCAATATAGACAATACTTTTAAGTTTAGAAAGTGCTTCCAGATATTCACTTACTTAATTCCCAAAACAACATTATGAAAAAGTATTATTATCCCTTCTCCTGTATGAAAAAAATTGCAACTAGGAAGAGAGATGTGCTGTTACACAACCAGTAAGCCCCAAACCTGGATCTTCTCCCTCCAAAACTGTCATCCTCTCTACTATGCCTCATGGTCTCCACAGCCGTACATCACACATCAATGAATTCCTGGTTTAGCATCCCTGTACCATTAAACAATTAATAATGCATTTGCTTATAAAGTTCATATACATTTATTTCACAGATTGGGGAAGAAAAGTCACCATTTATTTCTCCCTTACAAGACACAGTAGTAGCATATCTGTGTACCCTTGTCAAAGGGTATCCAAGAAAATACTGCAAAAACTCATTCAATCCTCAAAGCTACATACAACATGGCACGTTTCAGTTCTGTGCCCCCAAAAAGGAGAACCTACTTAAAGAACCAACTGATTCCATCTCTGGTAGTTTATGCTTTTAAAAGTATGTGTTTGTTTATAGAATGGTATGATGAAATTTACAGATTAGTTTTAAAATGGGTTTGATGAAGAAAGAGGAGAACCAGGGCCATTTCTGATCTTTTGACAAGTGTAATCTAACCACTTGGAAGAAGGATCAGTCAAGGAAATTTTTCTAATAAACTACATTAAGGTGGATGTCAGGGAAAAAAAAGACAAGAACTTGCAATAAAAACATGGTATCGTTAACAGTGCTAAATTAGGGGCACTTTTCCCTTGGTAAAGAGAGCAATGCCACAGTCAATACGTTCAGTCCCAAGGGGGAAAAAAAGAGGGAGGTAGCAGATACGCGTGAATGAAAAAAACTGAACAGCAATTGCCTAAAATCTCTGAAACACCTGTCAATTATAACAACCTTCTACTCTACCAGAGTCTCTCAGCAGTCTGGAAAACTACTGTGGATGCCTCGTGAGGCTGTATTCTCTCAAGGAAATTTCTGAAGGTACCTGGAAAAGGGAACTAACATTTCCCAGGTACCTACCATGTACCAAGGCCCATGCTGGGCATTTCACACTTAAGACCTCCTTTGGTCCTTCTAACATGCTATCTTAATATATAATACTATCTCATTTTACAGATGAGGACACCGGGCCTCAAAGAGATCAATAAACTTGCCCTATGCCACAGAGAAGATGCTTTCAAACATGACTCCCAAACCCGGATTCTTTTCACTCTACCACAATGCTCATTACATAAGAGTTCCCATCCCGATTTCTAATTAGGAGAATTATCTCAAGAGACTTGTAAAACATTTCATTCTGTAAGAAACCACACCTATGTAACTGGGTCATGCCAAACTTCTGAAATTTAAGTTGCAAAGATCAGAGGAGCTACTCTACATGTTGACAACTCTAGATTTCAGGAGAGCTATGTTGCCATGATTCCAAATACACTGGGAAAAAAAGTACAGGCCAAGACTTTAAAATGGAGTAGTTAGCGGCACCTGGGTGGTTCAGTCAGTTAAGTTTCTGACTTTGGTTCAGGTCATGATCTCGAGGTTCATGGGTTCGAGCCCCACATCTGGCTCTGTGCTGACACTGTGGAGCTAGGAGCCTGCTTTGGATACTGTGTCTCTGTTTCTCTCTGCTCCTCCCCTACTCCTTCTCTCTCTCTCTCAAAAATAAATAAACATCTAAAAAATTTAAGTAAATAAAATGGAGTAGTTGGATGCTGATTTTCTAGTTGGAAATTCAACTTTATTTTTAACTACAACGTGCTCAGTGTTGGGGATACAATAAATAAATCACAGACTATATTCCTTAAGGACATCCAGTGGTTCAGTACTGTGCTAGAGGGATGCACAGGGAGCTTTGGGAACTTAGGAGAGACAGATGTAACCCAGTTCAGAGGGCGGGAAAGGACTCTGGGTAACAGTGCTTCTAGGATTCCATCCCACAACAACACTCACGTATGTGCACAAAATATATCAAGATGTCAACTGCAACACTGTTCACAGAAGTAAAACAGAGTTTGGAAATAACCAAATATCCATCAATAGGGAAAAATTAAATAATAAATCATATTTATACTAAGGAGCTATTTAAAATTATACACAGACCTTATATACAGATACATGTGGAATGACCTTACAACAGCTTTAACTGTCAGACCATTAACTGAAAAATGAAAAAAGCATCATAAAGACAAAAAAATGTGGTCCTATTTTTACTTTTATATGTGTAAATTTATTCAGAGAATTCTAAGTACATACATTGAACTGAGGAATCTAAGAACTGGAGAAATGACTTTCCCAAAGTCAAAGAAGCAATTAATGACTATAAGCTGGTCATTCATTAAACTGAACACATTACAGAATTAACGTTTTGCCATTTCCCCTTAGTAATTTTAGAATTCTTAATTATTTTAAGTTAGGCTATTCGTGGAAATGAATAAATATATATGTATATATGTTTTTCATTGTCCCCATACGTAGTAGAAGGTTTTATTAATATATCAATCTAAACAACTTAAATACTATCCCAGGGTAAAGCACTTCTAAAATTTTTTTCAATCTGATCTTTGCTCAGGTTTCCTTATTTACAATCCTACATAAATATGTCCCACACAAATAAGATACTATAGGTCTATTCAAATCCACAGAATAAAGAAGCCAGTACATGAAATAAGACAGAGAAGTGTCAGATGAAAACAGAGAAGTCCTTTTTCCTGGACATCCAGTATCATTAAAGAACAAAGAGGGGCACCTGGGTGGCTCAGTCGGTTAAGTGTCCAAGTTCGGCTCAGGTCATGATCTCACAGTTCATGAGTTCAACTCCTGCGTCGGGCTCGCACTCTCTCTCAAAAATAAACAAACATTTTTTTAATTAAAAAAAAAAAAAAAAAGAACAGAGAATGTTACTGGCTTATCCTTCATTTGGTGTTAAAAGCTTTCCAGGCCAAACAAAACAAAAAACAAAAAACAAAAAAACAGGAGTAAGAACTACAATTTTTGTTTAGATACAGAAGTACAGAAAACTGATTTTAAGAGCTGGAAGAGATCTTAAAAAGATCACCTAATAGCAATCTTTCATTTTACAGAAGAGGAAACCAAGGCCCTTTAGAAAAAGATCATCATAGCTAATGATTACCAACAGGAGAATACAGCAAGGAAAGTCTGAAAGTATCCTCACTGCAAGCCTATTGCGTTCTCTGGTACCCACAGCAACACTTAAACCTAGTTATTGAAGAAAACTACCTTAATTTTGGCTTAATTATCCAAATGGGCTATCTCGAGGGGGTGAGATTACTGCTCAAATCTCCAAGTGCAAACATAGCCGAAAATATTTACTTCACTCTCACTGATTAAACAATAAGAAAACAATGTTTTTAATTTTCTTATATTTTACAGCAATATGGTTATCATTAGATAGAAAATATAGCATGCTATACTCTGGGCTGATTCCAGAGATAAACAGAAAATTGTAAATCCGGAATCTCTGGTTTCTACAAGGAAATGGCAAAAATGGACTACTCCTTTCAATCAACAAGGTTTACTGCAGGTTAAAAGCAGCAGTGCTTTCGTGAATTGAAACCACTTTATCATCACCCAACATTAACAATTATAAAAATAAAGATTTCGGGGATAATCAATGAGGGAGGGGAAGGCAGTAAGAGCAACTAAACTTTTAAAATACAATTTAAAAGAAAAATTCTGCTTTGAAAACTGTCCAACAATTTATCCCAAAGTGTGTCCATGAGCCATGGAATGCTAATTGATGTCAGGGGATGCTAAATGAAAAAGAATAAGGTGGGAAGAGCATTTTTTCAAAAAATAAAACAGTGTGGTCTCTTTTGGAGCCTTGGATAGGCTACTAATAGTCCCGTGACAGAAGACGCTCTGGTATAACGTTTCCCAAACGTAATTAACTACACAACCATATTTTCAAAGTGCTCCCTAAAGACCTAATATCCAGTAAAATGCATCTTTGGGATATACTACATCTTATCATTTGACTCTAGACTGTACAAAGCCCTTGTTTTCTGGTGCTCTAAGTAAAGCTTTGGAAAGGAATCAATGTCTACCATCCTCTCTTTCCTTGGAAGAGAGAAAAGAACAAACTAAGGTGCCCCAATTTCAGGCAGTGAAAATGACCTCTTTATAGATAACGTATGAAAACATAAAGTACATCATTCACGAGCATACAGTCTACATGTCTGAAGGCTTAAGCCACTGCATCTATTATTCTCACATTTTATTATATAAAACTGCTAGAATTGTTGCTAATCAACAGATTATATTCATTATGCCAGAAACATGTATGTATTTTTTAAAAGAATAATGTACAAAACAAAGGGCAAAAAAAGGACAAAGGATCAGATAATAGACTAAACAGAATACAAAGGTAGTGTGAATTGCTGATTATACTCTTTTTGAAGTATTTCCTTAACTGCACTGAATCTGTTCTGAATTCAAAGGCCAGATCTTTTTAACAAAAATAATAATAATTTGTAAACATAAGGGTATTGTAATAACTGGATGATAAAACTCAGGATAGATGTCAGCATTTAAGGTTGAGAAGCTTTCAAATTTATACCACATGTTAGGGATCTTGAACAGTCATATTAGGGGATATTAAACAACGGACAATATGTTCAAAGCAAGTGTTTGATGTCTAAATTGTTAAGGGTATGCTGCTGTGACTCAATTATACTTGCTGAGCTGTCAGTGAATCCGATACAGGAAAAACACATTAACTGACTGATGGTCCAGTACTCTATTCTGAACAAAAAATAAATAAATAAATCCAGGAAAAGGCAAAAATGTGGCCTAAACAGAGTTCTACATTCAAATTACTCCTAGATCATCTCTTAATTTACCCTGATCTTGTGGATTTGACACTCTGCCTCTGGTTCCCCAATTGTCAGTGTGCATTATTTCACTATTTCAAATTTTTCAAAGACTAGTCAATAAAATAACATTAACAAAGAAAAACTAAAAATGTTAGAGTTCTATATGTCTCAAATTGAGAATGTGACTTTACTTTAATCATACTATGCCATGGCAATCAGTTCTGAACTCAGTTAAGAGCACTGACAGAAAAACTATCTTCCAAATGGGATAAAACAGAAAGATGAGGGTCACCTCACTGACTCAGTAGAGCATGCAACTCTCAAACTCAGGGCCATAAACGCAAGCCCCACGTTGGGCATAGAGATTACTTTTAAAAAATTAAATAGCCAGCTTATCACGAGGAGCCTATTCTAAAGACTGACACTTATTACAGTAATTACATTTGTCATGGTGAGCATTTTGCAATCTATATAAATGTCCAATCACTATGTGGTACTCTTGAAACTAATATAACATTGTATGTCAACATCTATTTCAACTGAAAAAAGAAAGAGAAAAAAATTATCTTACATTAGGATAAAGCACAGGCTCTTGGGCCAGATCGCCTCAGCTACACGCTTGGTCCACCCATAAACTGTGGGCTCACTCCATGCTCAAGTACCTTGGGTGTGGGTTTCTGCTGCTGTAAAGTGACTGGCTATCCTAAACACTAAACAGATGAATACAAATAAAACTCTTAAGTAATGTCTAGCATGGTAAATGTTAGCTCTTTTTATTATTATCATCAACATAATAATGTCCCATGCAAAAACTTTAGGAACAAAAGCTTTGTTGCTTCTGAGGTTAAAAAAAAAAAAAAAAAATGCCGCTTGTCCTCAATGTTAGAAACGTGTAACTGAGGGACGCCTGGGTGGCTCAGTTGGTTGAGCGTCGGACTTCGGCTCAGGTCAAGATCTATCTCACGGTTTGTGAGTTTGAGCCCTGCGTGGGGCTCTGTGCTGACAGCTCAGAGCCTGGAGCCTGCTTCAGGTTCTGTCTCCTTCTCTCTCTGCCTCTCCCCACTTGTGCTCTCTCTGTCTCTCAAAAACAAAATAAATGTTAAAAATAAAAAATAAAGAAATATGTAATTGAGTATACCTCCTTTTCATCATGATTTACAGGATATTTAAGATCACATGTGAAGCACAAACAGAGCAACCATTTCTGCTGATTTACAGTCTCCACAGTTGGGCTCCTCTTCGTTTTAATCCTGATTCTCTATTTAATTTTATTTGTTTCTATTGTGTTTTCTTGTTGCAAATTACTTGGAATCCTTTGGGAAATACCATCCACAAAATGCTATATATATATATATATATATATATATATATATATATATACTGAAGCTTTTCAAGTAAGAAACTAATTTGTTTATGTAAGCAAAATGAAATGGAAAACAGCAGGAAATGTTAGTAAAAAAGGGAACTAATGAAAAAAAGCATAGAGGGAAAACCCTAGAAATGAGGACAAAATTTTGAATATTAAGTAGATGGCAGTGGGGGGATTCTATAAAGAGGTTTATGGGTGAAAATGCAGCCTCAAAATGGCAATTTAATAACAAAATGATACGTATCAACTTAGCTAGGGAGTCTGGATCTTATTATGGAAACTATAACCAAAATACATCTGAAATAAAACCAGATTTAAATTTCTGTTGCTGAAACAGAATCGCAATTTAATTTTGTTAACTAAGAGAAAAAAAATTATTTGATCATATCAACTCCAACCATATGATGTTTATGCATAGCAAGCTACAAAAGACAAAGACAGCAGATTCCAGGGCTCTAATTACTTTCTCACAGAAAAAATTAAACCATATAAAAGGAAAACATCGAACATAGAAATGCAGTAAGAAAAAACCAAAGTTATACATAAAATAATTATAATAATATAAAAATCTAAGCATATAATTTCACAATAAACATTTTAAACAAAAGCAAAGCCCAAATAAATAAAATACTGAAACGCCACATTTGTACACTACCAGACTTAGACAAGGATACAGTAAGATGCCCGAGTTTCACAAAGCATCTCCTCCACTAGAAAAGGAATTAACCATGTCCTTTAAATAAATAATATTTCAAGTATCTGTTCCCTTTCCATAAGTACCACCATAAATTTGCTGGGATAATGGCAAGGTAAAAACTAAATCCTTCCATGAGCCTACGGAGAGATGTCTACAGTATCATCATACCCAAAGCAAACCCTCAACAAATAAGTATATGCAACACTGCAAACCTATAAAAGAAAACTAATTCAAAGTTATTCCAAATTAAACTAAGAAATGAGATGGCTTGGCAATCTATCCAAAATGCTATACCAGTTTTTACTTATATCACCCCTTATAGGAAAGGCCAATATCAATCACAGGGCCACCTATCTAACGGCCTGGCTGAGGAACCAGGCCATTAGATATCTTGAATATCTTCACCTCAAAAGTCAAATAGAAAAGAGAAAAAAGAAATGTTTTAGTTCTCCAATTTTTCCCTGAAAGGCAGTTTACATGAGATACATGTAGTTCTTTATTAAACCAAACCACTTATCACCATATACTTGGAATTCACAGGGTTCATTACTCTAATGCCTAAGAACTCTGGAAAACAGGACATATGCTCATATAACTAATATTGGTAGACGGCTGTAAAATTTCATCCATTCACAATTAATTATTGAACACTCAATTTGTGCCACAAAGGGGACACAAAAATTACAAAGACAAAGAGCTCCCTGCCCTGAAAGAACTCACAGTCATGTGGATCATCTGGTTGAAGCAGAGTAACAAACGGATTTTTAAAGGGAAAGTTTATGAGATAGAGTACAGACACATTTCCTGGAGATCTAGGATGGCTAGGCACTCAAATACTTTTCGACTGTTGGTCCACTGGTAATGGATAGCACACCTATACTCACAAACCTATAGAGATTCATAGCTCTGGAATCACGACTGTTTCCTGTTATTCTATTACTGTGAAGTGTTCATGTGGTTAGGAAAATTCCTTCAATTATGAAGAAATCCCTCGGTGGTCACTGAATAGAGACAAAGTAATTAAACTAACAATTTACTCAGGTGACTTTACCTGGGCGGGTGTAAGCAGCCTAATCTCCTACATCTCACTGCTTTTTGCCCTATGATGCCGTTCTTCAGCTCATCCAAGTTTGACAGGTGAGAGGCCCTGACCACACTGATTTTTAAATATAGGCACAGAGCTTTAACTACACTGGAAGTGTCTCCAGTACAGCTGAGAGCAGGGAGGAGAATGACTCCCACTGCACCTTCTATTCTGATCTCTCTGCCTGTCTACCTGAATTCAGTGATGACTTAAGAAGCACTTTGATACTTTACATGCTTCAGTGGCATTTCTGCAAATAGTTCAGAATATTTTAACTTCACCTTGTTGTATTTTAGACTTTTCAGAGAAGCAGCTCCAGTTAAAAACTGAACCATAATAAATTTCTCTGTTAATCTCCTTATAGATGTGCACATTTCCAGTCGACTCATGGCAAACTATGTTCCCAGAGAATTTCCTTGAGCTTTGTAGTTTGATAATGTAACTGTTCTTAATAACAAAGGACTGGGGCGCCTGGGTGGCTCAGTCGGTTAAGCGGCCGACGTCGGCTCAGGTCATGATCTCGCGGTCCGTGAGTTCGAGCCCCGCGTCGGGCTGTGTGCTGACAGCTCAGAGCCTGGAGCCTGTTTCAGATTCTGTGTCTCCCTCTCTCTGACCCTCCCCTGTTCATGCTCTGTCTCTCCCTGTCTCAAAAATAAAATTTAAAAAAAGTTAAAAAAAATTTAATAATAAAGCACTGAAATTTTCCTACATGGTGGCGGGACACTATATATGCTATAAATCTATATACCCATAGACATGTGGGTATACATATACAGCCAAAGACAACTTGTGTATGTGTGTATGTTTCAGAGCGAAAGCTAATTCTTTCCTGACTTTTAATCATATAGTCACATATTTTGTCACATAGTGCTACTCAGCAGATACATACTGTTTCCTGACCATCTGTTTCAACATTATACGATACCAGTCACACAGGAGATCAGATGACAGAATGTAGATGAATCAAAACAATACTACCTTTCCTGACCAAAAAAAAAAAAAAAAAAAAAAAAAAGGTATATGCCCCAGGTAGACTGGAATCTCTGTCTCCATCTTTGTAAATGAAGAGCAGCATAAAAAAAGATGTATCATAATTATTATTGGTAGAGTAGGTGGTTCATTTTAATTCATGAACTGTCATGATGAGCTCCACCATCCCCCTTTCCCTTCCTCTCAAGCACTCCTACCTATAATTCCAAGGTCAAATGCTGTGAATATATATTTTCTCAATTTTAACAGAGCTAAATTTAACTGCCAGAACTAACTCTCCAAAACCTTACCTCCATTCTCATAGACTTAGCAAACACTAAATTCACACCTCCAAACAACATTCATGAAAGTAAGGGGTCTGAATATTCATGTAACTAATTAAGAATTCTATAATAAAGGCTTGAAATTTTATGTCTACAAGATACTTCTAGATCTAAAGATCCTCTAATCCAGCACCTTCATTTTAGAGAATTCGGCTATGGAGTTGGTACCAATTCAATCTGTTTGACACCATTTACAGAATCAGTAAGCAAAATACAACACAAAATCCAAAGTCCCTTTCAGCTGGTAGACACAGATTTGCTTAAAAATAATAATCATTACAATCCATTCTTTCTCAAGAAGGGCAATACTGAGTAGATCTATTTCCAGCCACCCCTGAGATAGAATGGACTAAGCACAAGCATTTGCTAGGTAATTTTACATAACAACAAAGAAAACTGAACTTGTCTTTAAAGCCGGCTAATGCCCAGCCCAACACATACCTCAAGTGAAATAAATGCCAAGAGCCAGGTCAGGGTGTCTTCAGCAGCAAAAATTCACTGAAGAAGAAATAGCCATGGAAACAGCCACTCCCATTCAAATACTTTTAGAGGCACACATTCATACACATAGAAGTGGTATTTTAAGAACCCACGGCCAGTCTAATTCGTGCAGAAAAATCCCTAAAAGCAACATTTCCGTTATTATTGTGTTGGTTAGTATACTTCCTCTATTTGCATTAACTTGCACTGTATGTTTTCTTTCATGACTAATTTTAGTATTTTTATGAGGTGGCATCCCTTTGTAGAAACAATATCTCCCTGTATGACATCAGGCCAATAGGAAAAAGATTTTAATTTACAATGACCTGTCAGAAGGCTACTGCCTGAAATCAAATTAGGAAGTACTGGAATATCATCTGAAGTTCACCGTGCCTTCAGAAAAGAAAACAAACACAATATCTTACTGATGAGCACTTATTTTTACAATGCAAATTAAGACTGAAAGAAGTACTATTTCAGTCTCCTGATGCTTTAGAATAACATTCATGTTTGTCACTTTGGAGCCTTTATTTGGGATCACTGCAGATCCAGTATCAGAGGGCAAAACACAGCTAGAAAAATCTACAAAGGAAAAAGAAAAACTTCCAGCTGACCAGGCAAAGTAATTCCACAGAAGGTGTCCACCATCTGCCTACCTGACTATTTTGGACGGGTGCATTAACAACCCAGGCTTACCCTGCAAGACCCTGACAGCTAAGTACAGCACTGGTTCTTCTTGGCCCTGAACTCTCTTCCAAATCTGCCACCAAGCTTGTACACAGCCCTGAGTTACTCTTAGTTTTTAAATGGCCCAGCAGTACTAACTTATTCTAACAGAAATAAATGTGAGTCAGTATCTTTACATCTCTGTACCTCTTTGGCCTCCCCTGAATAGAAGTGCTCTTCCCTAGTCTCAATCCATAAATACCACCAGCTCTGCTCAGAAGAATTACTCAGAGAACCCTACTTCACCTACCAACCCACCAACAAGGCTGTTAAACCTTTATACTTCTTAAAATCTTCCTAAATCTTCTCCTCTTTGGAAGTTTCTCCAAAGCGCTATTTCTCAAACTTTATTCCTCCAAAATGTGGGCCTGACCCATCGTGCTGCCTCCCCATACTCTCACCAGGTCCCACTTCCTTATCCTCGTGTTTCTTCTCCTCACAGTACCCCAATGCCATAGATACCTGGATCTAGCTCTCAGACCCCACTGCCTTCCCCTGAGGGCCCCATTAGTTCACCCATCCGATTTTGCAACTGGTGGATCAAAGACAATCAACTCTCTCTTTATATCCAGCTAATTCCTTCACTATCTCCCATTTACTAACTACCTGTTATAAACCAAGCACTAGGCCAAGGTGCTTTTTGGGGAGGGAAGGAGAAATCCAGGAGATGAATAAGAAATAGTTGCATATGATTTTTGTACTTAAAAGTTAACTTCATAAAAAACTGCACCTCTCATCATCTTCTGCCTTTATGTCTTGCCCCAGCTTGACCTTTGCCTGTCTTGATCCCCATTCTTATAAATATTTACCAGTCTTAGCCCTGTTAATTTGAACTCCTGCATATCCACTCCACCCCCATCTCCAGACCTGTTCCTGCAATCCGTCTTCCACCCTCCATCAGAGTGACCTTTCTAATATACAAATCCAATCATGCCTTTTTCTATGCTAAAAATCCCTTCTCATGACTGGTAAGTTTTCAGAAAAGTGTGCAAATTCCTGAGTCTAGCACAAAGGAACCCTCCTGATCTAAACTTGCCTTACTATGCACCAACAATATTAAACTACTTTAAGATCTGCAACAGAGAGGTGCCTAGGTGGTTCAGTCGGTTAAGCATCCAAGTCTTGATTTCAGCTCAGGTCATGATCTCATAGTTCGTGAGTTTGAGTCTCGTGTCAGGCTCTGCACTGACAGTGTGAAGCCTGCTTGGGATTCTCTCTCTCCCTCTGTCTTCCCCTGCCCTTCTCACACACACTCTCTCAAAATAAATAAATAAACTAAAAAAGAAAAAAAAGATCTGCGACAGATAATGTGTTTCTCTTTCCTCTGTGCCTTCCTACTACTTTGCACACCTGCCCCTTTCTCTGCACTTACTAAACCTTCAAAACTTAGCTAGATCTTCACCTTCTCCCAGAAGCTTCCCCTAACTTATGTCCAGAACCCAGGTGCTCTTTCTCTGCGCTCAGTGTCCTGTGAAAACCTCTAACACAGTGCATCTCTCACTGCATTATAACTACTGACTTACCCGTCCATCTTTCCCACTAGAATTCAGACGCCTTGAAAGAGGATATGTTCCATATGTAGTTCAGGAGATGCGCTGAGTTCTGGCTTACAGCAGACATTCTTTACAAGAAGATGCCCTCTTAGCAGAAGCAATTTGGACTAAGAATTTGTCAACTAATTGAAAAAAGCAGTTAAAGAATCATAAAATCTGACTTATATTTCATCAGGTCTATATTAACATAAGACATCTAAAAGTACATTCATTCACTGATCTCTGGATATCACGCCAGGACCTTTGCTTTGAGTTTAGGTCTACAAATTAACAACTGGCATTATGCACCGGCTATAATGACCAGTTTGACTTTCTTAGAGTGGACCAAAATCTTGAAAGACACTTGAAAAATAACTGGAGTAGTTGATCATTTTAGATATTTGTTCAAACAGTTTTATTAATCCATTTCACCTTCATTTAATTCAACAGCAAGATTTTTAGGTAACCTCTTTATCAGACCTTTCTGAAGATTTCAATACAGGGTTTTATAGAAAAAAATTTCTTTTAACACTCATATTTCATCAATATACCTAATATTCAATTAAACACATACCTAGAAAGATAAGAAACCAGCAAAAACAGGTTTAGAAAGGTACATAACCAACTCATAGTTAGCCTACAACTCAACTTAGCAGGATGAAAAGTGAGGGCATACTAAATAGCAGACTGTAAGTAAGCCAGAATCAGTCAGATGGGCCCCATCAGTATGGAAAATATCAGTTAATCTGATAAGTTGGTTAAATAAGTTTGTAGAAAGCATCTAAGATAAATGTTTCTGCAAGAACAGCGGGAATGAAAGAAAGAATGGAGAACTGATGAACTTCCTCCAGCTTTCTGGAACCAGCAACAATTAAGAGGGAAGCACTATAGCAAAATGATGAGGTCAACTATCCCTTTAAATTCTTCAATGACTCCCCAGAGTTTGCATTTAATTCCAACCACTTAGTATATAAGTCTCTCCTTGAAATATTACCTGCCTACATTCTTACACCACGCACACGCACACACACACACACACACACACACACACACACACGCACACGCACACCCCTAATGTTCCTTAGTTCTGATTTACGTACAGTTACCTCCAACATACTTTTCTTCGATTTAGGATATCCTACTTTACCTGATGGACTCTTATTCATCTTTTTTTTTTTTTTTCTTCTTTTTTTTTTTTTATTAATTTTTTTTTCAACGTTTATTTATTTTTGGGACAGAGAGAGACAGAGCATGAACGGGGGAGGGGCAGAGAGAGAGAGGGAGACACAGAATTGGAAACAGGCTCCAGGCTCTGAGCCATCAGCCCAGAGCCCGACGCGGGGCTCGAACTCACGGACCGCGAGATCGTGACCTGGCTGAAGTCGGACGCTTAACCGACTGCGCCACCCAGGCGCCCCTCTTATTCATCTTTAAAGTCAAGTGCCAGAGTGCCCGGGTGGCTCAGCTGGTTAAGCCCCCAACTCTTGATTTTGGCTCAGGTCATGATCTCAAGGTTCATGAGTTCGAGCCCCACATCAGGCTGTGTGCTGACAGTGCAGAGCCTGTTTGGGATTCTCTCTCTCTCTCTCCCTCTCTCTGCCCCTCCCCTGCTCATATGCACACTCTCACTCTCTCTCTCAAGATAAATAAATAAACATTAAAAATAAATAAAGTGAAGTACCATTTCCTCCAAGAAGCCCTTCCTGATGATTCCCCTCCTCCTAATGAAGGGGGACACCTCTGCGCCCTGTTAATATGCACGTGACCACGTGTACTGGCCACGCTGGGTCAGTCCTAGGTTATGCCTGTTGTTGCTGCCTACATGTTAACAATAGTCCTTTCACTATCAGAAAGTGTCCCAGTTTGACAATAAATCATATAGTCACCTTAGACATTGTAGGATATAAAGAAGACTAAGCAACTTGCCTATGCTCTTATTTAAAAAATGAATAGAGGCGCCTGGCGAGCTCAGTCAGTGTAGTGTGCAACTCTTGTTCTCGGGGTCGTGGGTTCGAGCCCCATGTTGGGTATAGAGATTACTTAAAAATAAATAAATAAAATATAAAATAAAAATAAATAAAAACGTACACACACTCAGATTATCTACTTTCTCAAATATGTATTATTATTATTCACCTCTTTTTTATTGTGAAAAGTGTCCCAGTTTGGAGAATAAAACACATACAGTCAACTTCTTGAATATAACTATGTCACAATACTTACAGATCCATCCTATAAATGTTTTATTCTCCATCTCCTTCACAAGACTATAAATTTCTTGATAAGCAAGGGCTTGTCTTATTTATCTTAATATCCACACATCAGAGCTCAATGTTCAACACATATTAAGTATATTCAGTAATGTCTGTTGACTTATCAATCAATTAGAAGACAACATTTCTCTAAATAGCTGCAGCATAACCAGTTATTTATAAACACCTGAATAATAAGTGATCTATCAACCTTGACTAATGCCCAGACAGTAATTGTAAAATGTTATAATCATATTAATCTCAAAATGAAAATATCGTTAGCAGTAATAACGTACAGTACATAACAGTATTTCACATACTGGCTCAATTCATTCAAATAACATGAACATAATATACTGTCACATATTCTTACCAACACTACTACCACCCAAAATGTAATTCTTTTTTTTAAAGAACACTTTTTTATGTCACCAGGAATATACGTAAACCCCCAAAAAAGTTATTGTATTTTTATTTAATAAAAATGCAGAAAACAGCCTGGCAATTCTCTTCCTTAGAGTGCCATTAAAGGCTATTTCTGTCTGGGGAAAATGACATACATTTTGTACCTAAGCAAATTTACATGAGTAAACAAAGGATGTCATATTTTAGCCTAATAACAATTGTCAGACTTCTCCCAGATAATATAATTCGTGGAAGAAACATACAGACAAAAAATATGATTTGAAGACCTTGGATTATTTGTTCCCATGCAGTTTATTACTAATTACTTCCAAGTCACAGAGAAAAATGGAAACTGTTTTCTGGATAAACTAAGTCATACTCAGCAAGAATCTGATTAGAGAATGAGACAACTGGCTACCAAAATAATTACAGAGCTATAACTTAGGTCTGGAATTAAAACCAAAGACATCTCTAAAATCAGTTATCAAGGTGAGTGGGGCCAGAAATGACCCCCCCCAAAAGTATTTCCTCTCTAATCACAGAAAAGTACAAAAGAAAACACATTTTAATAAACAGCTCAGGAAATAAAATGTGGGGAAGAGACTAAATGGTAAAAAATAATTCAATAGCCTTCTTTAATTAAATTTTCAATAATTTTCATGTAAGAATACAGATATACTCACATACACAATTTACCATAGTTGTGGCAAATGACTGAAATTTCTAAGTAGCTTTACAACTTTAGTATGGAGCCTCAATTTTTGTATTTTCTGGCAACTAATTACAAGCTTGGTTGATCACTCAAAGCAGAAATAAAGTTAAAGCAAAATGAATACTCTCCCCCTTCAACCCTCACAGCTATATCTCATGCAACCATACTTTAATGACTGTTTCTGGTTACTTATAAACTGTCATTATCTTACAGGGCAATAGATTGAGATTTCCCAAATGAAAGAGCACAACAGCTTCAGCAAGCCAGAACAGGGACCAGAAAAGATTATGATCTATAATGGAATCGCTCGGCTTTCATTTATAACTGCTAACTTGAAGAATTTTACTTACAAAGAAATTATACAATCATTATACATGTACAAATTTTATCACCATCATCCTTCAGGTGGGGAAGGGAACAGGAAAGGGGAAGGGGAATGGGTGAGGGACATCAAAGGTTACTACCACCAATTGTGTACCTACTGTGTGCCAGGCAGTGTGACAGTTCCAGAGACACATCCATAAAACAACCTGCTTGGGGCTCAGTCGGTTAAGCGTCCAACTTCAGCTCAGGTCATGATCTTACCATTCGTGAATTCGAGTCCCTTGTTGGTTAGGCTCTGTGCTGAGCGCTCAGAGCCTGGAGCCTGCTTCAGATTCTGTGTCTCCCTCTCTCTCTGCCACTCCCCTGTTCCCACTCTGTCTCTCTCTCTCTCTCAAAAATACATAAACATTAAAAAAAAATTTTTAATTAAAAAAAAAAAACCTAAAACTTCTGATTGCTGTATCTGCAAATGGGGCAATCTCCTGAGAGCTCTCTAGTTCCTTAAAAATACTACTCACAGAACTCATTATTCAGAGAAGGAACCAGCAACATAAAAATTCCACAAGCATCAGAATCTCCAATGGAAAAACACAAGTTTCATCTCAAAGTTAGCTGGGTGCATAATAATGTTGCCTTTTTTCCTTTAAATAATCCTTATAATTATATACAATCATATAAGTATTATTACTATAAAATCAGTATTCAATAAAATACAAATAGAATTTATTAGCCACATTGTAATAAGGTGTAAGTAAAGTATACCTAATGAAAAATGGTAATGCAGCACCAGAGTATACAGCAAGGAAATTTAATTAGGACTTCACCAGAGCTTACAAAATGCCAGAATTGGTTAAAACTGTAAGAGTTGAGTTATCAGTTGATCTAATTAGACCAGAAGCAAGACTTTAAACTTCTAATTTCAGAAAACTCTGCTGCCTGACAAAAATGTTTTTTCTAATCATTTACATGCTCCAGCATTATCTACCAAAGCTTTTCAAAGGTGAAATGTTATCCAATTCATGAGAGGAACTGACCCTTTGACTCTAACTAAAAATACTATATACTACCATATAGTCTAATCATACATCAAATGAATCTCTTTACGGCTAAAACTTTTGTTAAAAAGAACAACAGGAAACGACATATTGGCTGGTGTTTTGGAACAGGAAACATATTCAAAAGGACACCGTGGAGTCCTAGAATTCAAATTCCTGTTTTTAACTGAGAGCATGGCAGTGTTTTCATAGGATTACATATAGTCAAGATACTAAACTTGACATCTCCACACTCTCAACTCCTGAGAGTGAAAATCTGTTGACGCTCAATAATATTTTTTTTCTAGTTTTTTAAAAAAGTTTATTTATTTTGAGAGAGACAGAGACGGCACTAGTGGGAAATGGCAGAGTGAGAGGAAGACAGAGAAACCCAAGCAGCCTCCACACTGCTAGAGTGGAGTCGGATACGGGCTCAAACCCATGAAACCATGAGATCATGACCTGAGCTGAAACCAAGAGTCGGACACTTAACAGACTGAGCCACCCAGGCACCCCTGAAGCTCAATAATTTAACAGATCAAAAACAAAGCCATGGTTTCATGTGGGAGAACCGTTAGACTCTTTTTTAAAAACAAATATTTATTATTTTTAGTAAGACTACTCATCAAAATATTTTTCACTTCAAATCCAGGATATATGCCCAGTTTTGTTTTTTTTTTTTTTTTTTTTTTATTAAAAGCATACTTGAGGTTACACATTAGGGTATCACTCACACAACCAGCAACTGAAGGAAGATATCTAACATCTATGCAAGTGTTATCATCATAATTTAAAATACATTGGAAGATCTTCCCCCCATAATATTCACAAGCTTACCCACAAATGTGGGATCAATTTTACCTGGAATAAAAAGTATATGCACTTAATGAATTCAACTGCCAGAAGTCCACCCATTTTCTTAAACCAACACTTTCTTCAGTATTCCATTAATTTATACTCTTCAACCAAAATTTTCTGTGACATAAGGGTTAATTATTTGAATCTTGGTCAATATTAAACAATGTTTTTGTCAACTTCTTAAGTTGTTATTACTGATCATTCCAATTGTGTTTCCGTTACTTTTTTACATATAATTAATGAAGTAACATATGCTCATTATAGAAAATTTAGTAAATCTAGAAAAATATAATTTTTTAACATCAACTGTATTCTCTCACCCAGAAACTACCAGAGTTAACATTTTAACATATGTGCTTTTTTTTTTGATATTTATTTATTTTTTTAAAGAGAGAAAAAGAGAGCACACATGCATGCAAGCAGGGAAGGGGCAGAGAAAGAGGGGGACAGAGAACCCGAAGTGGGCTCTGCTCTGACAGCAGACAGCCTGATGTAGGGCTCGAAGCTGAACCAAAGTCAGACACGTAACCAACTGAGCCATCCAGGCACCCAGTCGATGTATGTGCTTTTAATCTTTGTTATAGGTACAAATATACGTACATTAAAAATAAAATTGTGATAAAAATGCGTATTAAGTATTCAACCAGTGTTTTTACCCTGTAACATACTGGGCATAGTAATATTTCTTATCTTTAAAATTTTAGAAAACATGACTTACGATAGCTTTGTCCTATTACCCAAATGTATATATCATAATGAATTTAACCATTCCCCTATTACTAGACATGTGAGTTCTTTTAACTTTCTACCAAGACAAATAACAACTGTGATGTACTCCTTACTAATAATCATGGACCAAGAAAACACATTGACCAAAAACACAATATTCACAACTCATATCCAAAAATGGCCTGTAAACACATGAAAACACTTCATCTCATCAATAAATCAACATAATACATGGGAATTATGAGAGACATTTCTCACCCACCAAACTGAAAACTATAAAACATATAAATAACACCAAGTGCTGGTGTGGGGATTATGAGAAAACCATTCCAATGCAATGCTAGTTATACACTGATACAACCTTTCTAAATAATAATTCAGGCAGTATATTTTAGCCAATTTTCAGAAATCTATCCTAAACAATCATAGATAATTCTAGATCCCAAGCAAAAAAACTGTAAATAGCATTCCCTTTTAATGCTAATTTAACGTTATGCACATATATCAAAAGTTAATGAAGACTTAATCTATATTGTCATCATTCTTGTGTTCTTCTCTCCCTATTATGTTATAGACTCTCATTTCTGATCCAGTTTTTATTTTTCATAAGGCTTGTTTGTGTGTTTAATGTTTAGTGCTCAATCTTAAACTTTCTAACATCAATATAGATAGATATAGATAGATAGATAGATAGATAGATAGATAGATAGATAGATTCAAAGTGAACAGTGTGAATTTATGTTTTTCTTTCCACAAAACAACTTTGCACATCCATTTTATCTGAAACAGGTGCTTAGTAAAAGAACCCATCAATACCGCAGTGACTCACAAGTGGATTTTAAATGCCAACCAATAAGCCTGCTTTTCCGTCTCCTCTGTGGAGGTCCTTTACACAGGAAAGAAAACTCTTCAAAACCCTGAACAGGGACCTCTGACTCAGTACTATTTAAAATCCTTGTATTCAAGATTAGACAAATTTTCCAGCATGAATGTACCCTCCCCACAACTCTATCCTGACATACTTTGAAAGAGGAGTAGAAGTAGAAAGTAAGTTTTAGAGGAGAGCTCTGAAGTGGACAAGGGTCCCCCTCGCTGTACAGTGACAGATTGAAGGCAGTGAGTCACCCGGGTTCTTAGGGCGAGGCCAGTCCAAAAGCATCAAGGGGAAAACTCCACAGATAGTTACTCTGGCAGCCTCTCACCTGGTCACTCCAGGAAAGAAGACTCCATAATCATGATTCTTTATCTTTTTTGACCCTTGTCAACCTATATGTGTTCCAATATAGCCACTGTATTTCAGCTGGTGTAGAAACTAACTTGGAAGATCATCTTCCCACAAAATAAAATTCATTATCTGACTTAAAAAAGGGAGGAGACTAACAGGTCTATGAGCCATTTCACTTAAAACCACTTTTCCTGAGACATAAATATCTGGAGGAAAGTTTTAATTCTACAAATGCTTTTCTTAAATCTCTCTGAAAACAGATTTAAGTGAAGAGAAAAACTTTCCTCCTCCTGAAAAATAAAATTTTTATTTTATAGAAGATCTTTATATTCTGCCTGTTTCATTGTCCTTTTTGTATGAATAGATGCATGAGAGAAAGTTAGACTGAAAAATTAGGAATTTTTCAAAAAATTATCAATATCTCACTCATGTTGAACTGTGCTATGAAGCTATTTCCAGAACAAAAGTGAGTGAAGCAATTAATATGTCAGCAACCATATTACAAAACATTTCTTTATTCTTAGGTTCTTCAGCAGGGTGTTTAATATATAGTTCAACCCATACTTTCAAAAGTTGAGTTGCTCTAAAAAGCCACTCTATAAAAATGTACTCCCTTGGATTTAAAACTTTAACCATTTTAAAGTTTTTACTGTAATCTATAGCATAAATATCATTCTTAAGAGCAATATAAATTCACTTCCACATTCCAACAAAAGATGTCCAAAATTTTCCCTTTGAAATAATAGCACATGCATGATAATGGTACTTATTATACAAATATGTGTAAGAGATAATTAGAGAACCACAAGATGCTAAAGCTGAGAAGGGGTCTTTTACAAGTAAGACAGTCTCAATTATAAATAAGAAAACCAAGGCCTCAAGAGGCAGATTTGTCTAGTTTACAGAATACCAAGTCACTCTTGGTGTTACTTTCATTACCAGCTAATAATATTTAATAGCAATATATATACTATGCTTCAGTAAACAATGTGCAATTAACTAAATAAATGCCTGCCCCAAATTACTCATCTCCTAAATGGTTATATTACAGATAACAGCAAGTATGGCATATGAAATCTTTATTAAAATATTGGAGAGTGAGGAGAATTTTAAATATAGAGTCTATGAACAATTTCAATCAACATAAAAGGATAATGAAAGCAACAACGTAAGAGCAGGAGGATGGAAATAAGCTGACCAGATCATCAGAAAAGGACAAGGGTCCCTTGTGCTAAAACCAACATAAAGATGGAATCAGCATTAGTACTATTTGTGCTTTTAAAGATACCTCATGCTGAAGCAAACACTTGGGCTTCACCAGTAGCAATTTCAGATAATGCGAATAGAAGCGCAGTGTCCCACAAGGGAGTTGCTCCAACCATCCTCTTTGCCACAGACACCATTCTTCCTCATCCCTACAAATACCCTCATCCCTTCCTGGATCCTGCTGTCTCCTCCATTTTTTTGGTTTTTGTTTTTTTTTTCTCCTCTCTCCATGAAATTGCATAAGGGGCAGACAGCATCTGTTGCTCCCACCTCTTGTCACTTAATCTTTAGACCATGTCAGCACCCAGAAAATTCTCTTGCCCCTGCCCTTTAGACTTTCCCATAGTCTGCTGTCCTCAGGATATCTTAAATTTTAACATATCGCAAGCCAAACTCCTGGTGTCTCCTACATCCTTTTTTTTTTAATCTGTTTATGTTTATTTATTCTTGAGACAGAGAAAGAGAGAGAGAGAGAGGGAGAGTGTGTGGGGAGGGGCAGAGAGCGAGGGACACACAGAATCTGAAGCAGGCTCCAGGCTCTAAACAAACTGTCAGCACAGAGTCCAATGCACGGCTCGAACCCACAAACCATGAGATCATGACCGGAGCCGAAGTCGGACACAACCGATTGAGCCATCCAGGGGCCGCCCCCCTCCCTTTTAAAAAGCATGCCCATGATTCCATTTATATGAATGTCCAAAAGAGGCAAATCCATAGAGACAGAAAGTAGATTAGTGTTTGCTAGAGGATACAGGAAAAAGGGAAATTAGGAGTGACTGCTAACAGGCACAGGGTTTTGTTCTAGGATGATGGAAATGTTCTACAATTAGATAATAGTGATGGTTGCACAGCACTGTGAATATACCGAAAACCACTGAATTGCGCACTGTAAAATGGTGAATTTTATGCTATTTGAATTTTATCTCAATAAAACAATTGCAAATTAAAAATAAATGAAAATAAGCACATTCACAATGTTTTACAACTACACACACACACGCACACACATACACACACACACTTCTTCTAACTTTCCTTTCACCTTGAAAAATAATAAACTCCCCAAAGGTGGAATTATTAAAGCAGAGGCCGAATGATCATCTGTCAGCAATGTGCTATTGAAGAGCTAACTGAACTGAGTGGAAAATTACACTAGATTACCTTGAAGTATTTTTCATCTTTAAGTTTCTATGTCACAAGCCAAAATGAAAAAAATGAGAACCAGGAGGAAAATTTTTAAGTGACCAGGAAGAAAAAGTATGAATCATTTATTCCCATTCAAAATGAGAACTGTAGAATATAATGAAGCAAAAGAATAAAAATGAAATAGATCCAAAAAGGAAGGGCACAGAAAATTATGAAAAAAATATTAAGTAAATTAAATAACAGCACAAAAACCAAATAATATTCAGAGTTTAATATACCAATATTTGTTTTGCTCATACAGAATTTATCCCATATCTAACTGTATTTCTCTAAAGAAATTCCAATACTTTTTTGTCCTTGAGTAGTGAAGAAGTAAGAAAAAAAAATCTAGTGAAGATGAGATTTAAATCAAATTATTATTGATGGGCATGTAACTGGGTTAATAAGGTAAACAAGGTATGGATAACATAACAGAAAATTATTTTCCCCGAAATTCAGCTACTCTTACCTTTAAAACCCATTAACCCAACAACTAGCATCCTTTGTAGGTAAGTTTACATGGGAAGACAAAACATTATGGATGATACAAAAACCGAAAAACTAAACCTTTCTACTAAAAGAAATGCAGCAAACATCTATTAATAGTTTGCTGTAGTAAAGAATCCCTTTTTATATACCAAATGACCAACATTTAGTGAAATAGAAAAGAGGTATTTGTGTACACACCCAATATTAGAAAAGGGGTTCATTCAGTAAATACTCATTATTGGATTTACAGAGTACACTAAAATGTTTTATATATTTACCCAGTTATAAGCCACAGGTACAAGACATCAAAATTTTAAAGAAGTCCAACTTAAATATTATGACATCAAAGTTATCCAAATTAAAAAAAAAAACTAAATAAGATGACAATCCTTATATTATCTCTTGTTTATTAATTTGGGGTTCCAAAAAAAAAAAGAAGAAAATGGAATTTGAGTCTATCAAGAACTTCTTTCTCCTGTTCTTTTATAATTAAAAACTTAGACCACACAAGAGTCTAGGATGTGACATTTTAATGACCCAAACTTTTTAGGAATCATAATCCACTCTGGCATCCAGAAACATCATGCACATTACTACTTTACACCTGTTTGAGCTGCAAAGAATATTACTTTACACAAACAGCCACAGCAGATGGGTCTGGAAAGCAAATGTGTTAAATGGGCTTCCCCAACATTTTGTGACCGGCTCCTTTCAGAAGCCAAAAGACTGTACTTCACAATCAGATTCTAAAGAGTGATCTGTTGACTGGCAGCCTCAGCACCCACTTGAGAATGCACAGTCTCACCTGAGACCTAATGTTCTGTGAATCTGCTGTATTATTCAAGAATATTAAATTCTGTTATAAAGGTCAAGAAAATAAATGGGATGGATAAAACTCACAAGAAGTGATAGTCATTGATGGTAAGGAAGCTAATAGCTTATGAGGTAAAGGCAACACTCAAGAGACCCAATTAGGTATAGATAATAAAAGCCTATGAACTTCTAAAACAAAGGCAAAATTCATAAGATGTGTTAAAAAATAGTTAAGTTAGTAAGCCATAAGACATCCCCAAGTAGAAAATATGATGGAACAAACGAGAGGTTCACTTGTAGAAAGAAAGACATGGAAAGACTAAATCATCATCATTCTATCTCTGGACTGGCAGCTGTATCATCTCCATATCAGCCACCCACCGAGGACGCCCATCCTGGTCTTATTCCAGACCCACAGGTGCTTTACCCAAGAAACACAAATAAAACCAGGGAAACTGGCAAAACTACAGTTGTATGTAAGTGTACTTGTACCTACTCTCTTCTATAGAGCAAGAATTATCATGAGCCCCGAGTATTACTAGTACGTAGAGCCCTTACTCAAAAATCAACTCTGACCCTCATAACCACACCCTCAATGGGAAGAGTGATGTGAAAGAGAGTCAGGACACATGAATATTGTGTACCCAGGCCTCCCATAGTGTGGTCCTTTCAACCTTTGCACCTTAAGTGTGCTAACTCAACCCATGGCTTTCCTCTTGCTACTGGCTGTGTGTTTGAAACCGTGTGATTCAAACATTTAATTTGGTTGCTGAGCCTGTCAATTCCACAACCTGTAGGAATGCTGGTAGTGTACTTGGAGGCTAACCATTGCATCCAGATAATTTCCCACAAAATACCTACTGAATCGGAAATCTGCATTTTAAAAGATCCCCAGGTGATTTATAAGCATATTAAAGTTTAAGAGCACCGAGGGAGACTATCTGAAGAAAGAAAAAGACAGAAATTTGGATCTCAGCACTACATCCTGAACAGTATCCTGAATATAAAGTCTCATATACGCCCTGTGTACCAACTCAGAGTTCCAGAAGAGATAGAGAATGCTGAGACCCACTTTCAACAAGTATCATGTAAGGTTTAGAGAAGCAATACTGCCCTTGGTGATTCTCCTTTGAATCTCAGCTCTGTAAAGCTCCAGACAGTATGAGAAAACACTCAGAAAAGTACAGTGCAATATATCTTACACTATCATTAACCCTATAATCTCCCTCTTGCTGGAAACTAGGAAAACAACCTTTTTCATCTCTGCTGTGTTTCAAGAACACCTATCCAAAGGACAAAAGGCTACCGGAAACAGAGAAAGGGTTAGGACTTCCTTAAGAAGGTTGCAGTGACCTAAGAAAGAATATCGAAGAACAGTTGAGCAGAATAGCCTGAGAAGCGTCCTTAATGGGCTATACATTTCATCTACCAGCACTCGCTGACCTGATCAGCTCCAGTCATTTTACGCATTTATTACATTTTATTGTATATTGCATTGTTCCTGACACATAGTAAGGGCTCAGTAAATGTTCTGAAATAATGGGGGGCGGGGGGGAGGAACAATGAAAAATGTCACCTTTTCTATCCTGGATTCATTTAAAGCAAATTCAATGAATTGGATCTCTTGGTTTTGAGAAATTCCTGAGAATGAAGGCATAATTCCACATCTCAAATTAGCATGGTTCATAACACTCTTATTCCATATCTCAAACTTGGATTTTATATTTTCCATTATTAATCCCATTTTTGACAACACTATGAAACACATCAACCTATCCATTAAGAAACAATGCATTTTTAAATTTCACCAACAATTATTTATAAGTAATATGCTACACAGGGAAGATCAGCTATTACTCTGATGTTTTCCTAGGTCCAGATTTAAGGTATCTTAGGAAAATACAGACTCAAGGCATCTATAGAAGAATTGAAATAAAAACCGAGGACATGATCACACATACAAAGATCATAAACAAGACGTAAAACAAAAGTCTGAAAGTGTTGAGAAATTCTACCCTGGTGAAGACTTAAGATGAGACTATCAGGAAAAGAATGTAAAAGTTCTAAAGATCATTTTTGTAAGGAATATGTCCACTTATTGTTGCTAAAAGAGGAAGTATGTTTAAATTTCAAAGGAAAAAGATTTAAGTTGGAAATCATAATCTACCATCCCATAAGTGAATCTTTATAAAAAGAATAAGGAAACATACATAGGGAATGGCTCAGCATTTTCTCCCTTCCAAATGGTCTATCAAATCCTGTTCAGTCCATGCATTTAGCACAGCCAAGGACAGTTAAAGTCCTCATAGGACATTAGGCATTTCAGCACAGGTTTTCAGACTGTTATGTGGGTTTTAAATATCAAGTTTAAGAATTGACTCCACCAGCTCACATAAGAAAGAGGTAACATTACAGATTTGTGTGTCTTCTGCAGCTAACAGCATGAAAACAGACACATGACAAGCCTTCAATAAATACTTATTGAATTTAATTATTACCACCCTCTGAGGCAAAAATCTTAATTGGAGAATAATCTAAACTCTACCATCACCACCACCAGTAGAAAAGTAGCTCTCAAAATTCCCAAGTGAATCCACTCACATGCTAAACAATCAGAACAACAACAAAGAGCAATTGTCTTATTCATTACAAAGGGCTAAGAATGAATCTTTTGTTTGCAAACTTAATCCACTCCAACTAGTACTGTTAACTGCCCACTAAAACGCAGTGCATTATTTTTGTTTCACAAACCTTAATCTTGATCTATGTTCTTGATAAAATGTGTTAAACTTTTATCCATGTAATCTATTTCATTCTTTGTTGTATGAAATACATAGTTTCTTTATTACGTGACAGTTAAGAGGCAAAATGCTTTTTTTATCAGCAATAGTCAGGGGGAAAAATCACTTGAATTTCAGAATATCATACCCCAAACCTGATTTGTTCACATATAAACAGCCATATTTCAAAGAGAAATCCTTTAAAATTCATTACATCTATTACTGTGCAGTTACGTTTGGGGCAGCACAGGACCCAAATACAAGGCTGGTGCCCCTTTTGGTTGAGTAGGTAGTGCTGGACTTGATAAATTTTCATAAGCTGCTATCCCCATTAGGGAGTTAGTCACTGGTTTTAACAAACTCCTTGAAGAGTTCATTTCAGTTATTCCTGCCTTGCTCAATGTGAAACAATTTAATCTTATTGCTTTCTTCCTAAGGGGTAAAAAGATGATGTTCAAAGGAGAACACCTGGGAAGGAAACACGCATGGTGAAATTTTGGAGCTCTCTGGTTAGGCCTGAGGGAAAGACACCTCTAAAGAGAGAGCCTAGAATTGGGGGTGGGGGGGTGGGGGGGGGAGTAGGGGAGAGGCTCACAAAGGAAAGTGGAAAAGCACAGCAAAGAAACTTGGCTTACTCTGAAACCACACTATATTAGTTATTTTATAACACATCTACAGTTATTTTAAACATAGTTTAACTTGACATGGCCCATTCTGACCCAAAGCTTTTGTCTTACACTAATGACATGAAAGTTTGCCTGCTAACATCCATAAATAATTTCACAGGTTATCACTTTATTTCAAAATAGTATTTTATAATTAAGACAAAGTCAAATTTCTCTTTGCTTTGTAAATCTACAGATCTTACAGCCTTATATGGGAGTTTCATAAGGTGGAAATAACAACAGACAGTGATTTTAGATTATTTTAAAAGATACCGTATCAAATTCCAAATCTATGACACATACATATTGGATAAGCTAGAAGTCCCTAGGAAGTGGTTTCAGACTACACATTCTACCACCACAACCTTCCAGATTCCCCTAGGAGGGCATGCCACAATCTTAGGACAGAGCTGGTGCGCAAGTACACGTTGAAAAACCACTCCAAGGAGACTGTGATATTCAACCCACTACCTCCTGCCCCTATTGCCGTTATCAGCTAATAATGTTTCACTACCCGCTACTGATGTACATTGTGCTATTTCTTCTATACCGAATGTTAACTAAGTGAAGTCATTAGAATAGAGAATCTGAATTCAACTGGCATTTATTCAGTTTTTAAGAGGTAAAAATATATCCCGGAATGACAAATCAATTTAATTTCCTTTCATAAAATTTCATTTCAGTGCTACATCACAAATCCTGAACTCAAAGCTACTTACAGTCATAGCTTTCCAATTAAAGCATTTAAGTCCGCTAATATATTTCCATGAATCAAACTTTCACTACCAAGTAGCAGTACAAAAAAAGAGATAAGTTTCAACATTCCTCACAATCCACTTACACTCAAGTAAGAGATAACTCAGATGTTTTAAGCAAGTAAATAAGACTATTATTTCAAGGTCACCATAACTCTCCCATTGTACATTATACCTCATATCCTAGAGTGTTCGGATTCAGGAAATTTTCTCACTTCTGGCTAATTTTAGGTAAAATCAGTTAAAGAGGTAATTCTGTTTCAAACTAACCCTCCTGGTTTTCAGTGTACGTGTCATTCATGCTCCAGTCCATTGGAGTGTATCTCACAATCCCCAAACTTCTTCAACTTTACTCTTAGCCAATACTGGTTTATGCAACCATAAAGCATATTAAGGAAATATGTGGATCTCTCCCAAACTTTTAAAATCACCTGACAACACGGGTATCTCAACAACCTCGAAATCCTTAGGGCTGTCAAATCTATGCTGCAAACATTTAGGCCCAAATATTAAAAAAAAAAAAAAAAAAAAAAAAAAAAAAACAAGACAAAACCAAACACAAACAAACTTAGGAAAAACTTCAAAACCAAACTGAGAAAACATACTTACCTTAATTGGAGCACTACTAAACTTAATTTTCCTATTTGCTGGGATGTCTTCTTCTTCTGGCAATCCAACAATTTCCGAGTATTCCATATCTGGTTGATAGTAATTGTTTTCATCACTATCTTCCTGCTCATCCTGTTCAGTGCCTGTCTCTCCCCAGTCTGAATTATACCTGGATCTTACCCTATACACATTATAGTCACTGTGCATGTAAACATGGGAACTCTCAAAATTATTTGAATCTTCGGGTACTTCCTTTCCACAACTGGATCCAGGAGCATCAGCAGAGGTAAAATCACCACCTCCAAGTTCTTTCTTCTGATGCATTGCTGCCTCACTCCCAACTAAATTAGCTTCGGCATCTTCTAAAGGTTCATTTTGTGGTGAAAGGATTTCAGACTCTGGCATCGCCTTATTTGCAGCACAAGGTTCCTCAGGAAGATCTCTGTCAATTCTGTCAGGAGTCTCTTGGTTAGATGTGGAGTCCTCGGCTTCCTTGCTCTGCTGTGTTTCTTCACCAAGCACTGAAGCTAGAGAGGTACTTTTCGAAGCCACTTCTGGTACTGGACTTGTATTACTCTTCTGAGCATCCTCTGCATCATCACCGTGTTTGCTTGGAGGAGACCAAGAATCTGAATCCTTAAGGTGACCAAAGGTGTCAAGATTTGTAACAGTAACAGATGGTAGATTCAGGGGATAATGCCCAGTCACTGAGTATTCGTTTTCAGGCTTCTCAGAAACCATGGCACTGGGGGAATCAGTGTTCTCAAATACTGCACTCAGTTGACTCACAGTTGGGGAAACAGCCTCCGTCCGGGAGCTAAGGCTGTCCAAGGAATCAGTACTGCCTCTGTTGGACTTGGAGCCACCCCATTCGTCCTGAGGTTCATTCCCTCCAGCTTTCTCTTTCTTTGGGGAATAGCGGCTGTTTTGTCCTGACTCATGCACACTTCTCTCAAACATCTTCCGAGTTTCTGTGAACTTAGAATATGAAGGGCCATCGTACATTGTGTCAAATCTACTAATTCGTTCTGAAACAGAGGACTCCAACTTAACAACTGAGCCATCTGTTTTTTCCAGGAATTCTTTGGGCCTCATTCTTCTCTGTGGAGATGAAGGTCCACCTTTCCCCCTTGTTTTGGCAATGACCGTAGCATTTTCACTGGGTTCCATACCCATCTGCATAAATAGATTTTTAATTCTGTTGACATTGGAGCCATATTTCCTCCCCCTGCTCTGCTGGGAGCCCTCACCTTCTTTTGTTTTTTGTTCCCCATCTGACTTGGGTTTGTCAAAGGTACTTTTCAGTGCCTGGAACTCAGTTCTATATGCATTCCTGTGAGGAGAGGCACTTCTGAGAGTGGTTCGTTCACCTGAAGACTCGGTTTTCAACATTTTTACTTCAGGGGTGAAAAGCCAATGTTCATAATGACCAGGAAAACACAAACAAAAAAACAAAACACCTCTCTTCTCTAATCAAGAGAGTATTTGGTCAAGAAAAAGTACCTCTCAAATGGCATACTGTATCAGTGATCCTCCCAACAGGTGTATTAGGAAATTATTCAGTCAAGAGTTACACAAAATGGCTTTTTCAAAGCAAGACTAGAGGTTCATCTGTAATAGAAAAGAATGAATTTCTGCATTCATTTACTTATTTGAAAATTTACGTTTAGTCAACCAAGAATACACTTTTCAAAGTGACTCAGTCATATATCAAACAGAAAAAAAAAATTACTTATTGAAATGGTCATTTAAAAGCCAAGAATTTAAAAGTTATAACTCTGATTGGTCCTTGGTAACAAAAATGTTTCAAACACAATTTGGAGGTCCCTACCGAAATCACACACTAATACACACACGAGTTACACATAAGCACACTACTTTAGCCTAAGTTTTGGTTGCTTTTGTGAATGGTCTTAAAAAAAAAAAAAAAAAAAAAAAAAAAAAGTAGTCCCTAGATCTTTAAGATACCATCAAACTGTCCAGGAAAAAAAAAAAAAAAAAAACAAAACGAATTTCATTTGGGATGCTCCACATCAGGTAGAATTTAATCTTTCTGGGTAAGCACAATTCAAAGTTTGGATTCTATGTTTACAAAGTCCATAATATGCCTACAGAGGCTTATTTCACTCTTTCTGGTCCAATATTCTGATTTGCAGCATCCCCAAAACAACATTAGTACATTTCAGACCAAAACAAGCAGAAGAAAGTTCTCACATGAAAGTAACTTTCACTCTAAGTTCAGTTACATCTAATATTTGGAAGTTTTCTAAGAGTGGATAGTATTCATTATAGAGTGAGGTGTAGAATATCATGGGAATAAATGTAGGAGAACGTGACGATCAGAAAGCAAACATAACATGAAACCTCTTCTCATAACCCTGATTTGTTTATTCCTACTTGCCTCTAACTTCCTACAAGCTCAAAATGCAAGGCAATGCATGCTTGCTGGTCTCCACTAGCCCACAGCTGGATTTTATATCAATATGCCAGTAATCAAATACTTCAAGAGCTGCTGAGGCGCAGACAATGTCGTGCTAAAGATTTTTCATTTTGTTTTGCTTTGTTTTGTCTTTTAATATTAGGCCGAGCCATATCACCCTCACGCACAATCAGCTGAGGAAGCACACACTTTCACTGAAACCGCCTCCAAACTCGGCTCCTGGCCCAGCACGCATGCATGGCCCATGCAGACAAACAAGAAAGGCTTGAGAGTGTGGTGCCTGTTTTTTGGTAAAGCATCGACAATCTCCTTGTACCCTGACATTTGTTTAAGCCTTACACACCCTCCCCCCCCTACACATACACCCCACTCCCTCCCCGGCCAATTCGAACCCGAGGGGGCGGGGGCGGGGGAGATGAGGCCGCCGGGGGACTCAAAACCTGCCCTCACAAAAGACAAACATAAATAACACCAACTTGAGAGGCAGCCGGTTCCCAAGCCTGGTTCGGGACGCAATCCCTCGGCCCCGGGGCAGGGCCGGGAGAGCAGGTGACGCCAAGCGCTATGGTAGGAGGTCGCAGTCTAGCTTTGTGCCAAAAAGCACCTGAAGTCCTAACACATTGGCTGCGGCTCCCGGCGGCTGCCAGGCGGATCCCAGTGTGGCACCGAGAGAGCCGAGCTCCTTGGCCACATTAAAAAAAGAAAAAGAAAAAAAAATTACAGGGTAATGATAATAAATCCCTTTGTTTTTCCTCCCAATGTGCCAGGAAACAATAGATCCCACTGATAATGCCTCCGATCCTCAACCTATCGCTCCCCAACCACAACCCACCCCCACCCCCAGCCTGCAACTCAGCCTTTGTACATCCCGATTTTTTTCCTCTTCATCTCCACCCTCCCCAACTCCTCGCCCCGCGCACAGCCTCCCCCTTACCCGAGCGGGAGCCGCCGCCGGCGGGGAGGGTCGGACGGCCGCGGCTCCCACCCCCTCCTCAGAGGCGCCCCCCGCCCCACTGTGGCCGCGGCTCTATCCGCGCCGGCCCGCACGGCGCCCCTCCACCCGCCGCTCACGGCGCAGCGCGGAGGGCGGCTGCGGCGGCCGCTTCCACTCGCGCCGCGGCCCCCACGCGCGCCCTGCCCGCGGCGGGCGGCCCCGGGAGGCGCGCTGCGCTCCCCAACGCCATTGCGGGCGGGCGGCGGCCCGGGCCGCGACACGCTCGCCCACTCGGGCCGGCCCGGGGAGGGGGGTCGGGGCGCGGAAGGGGCTTGGCCCACGTGCGGTCACCCGCTGCGGGCCGTTTGGGCCGCCCGGGAGCCAGGGTGTAGTGGGAGAGAGGCCGCGGGGGTGAGGAAGGCCCAGGGTAACAGGTGCCTCACCTCGGCTGATGGGATTAACTCTAGGGCCGCAGAGAGAGGGAGCCCGGCAGCAAAATCCCAGGAGAGGGAGAGAGAGGGAGCCTCTGGCGGCCAACCGAGGGCGAAAAGCACCGGCCCGAGGCGAGGCCGCCCCACCCCCTCGGCCGTGGGCTAGGGGCCTCCCCGGCCTAGGGCAAGGCCTGCCCTTCTGGGGCCCGTCCGCCTTTCTGCTACCGGGGTTGGTTCGGCAGAAACTGGGCTCTTGGTCCGCTTGCTACTGGGACTGCACAAAGTATGCAGTTAACTTCATGACCCCAGGGCATCTAAAACCCCAGGCTACTCTCCAGGCCGGTTTGGCCCACACCTAGGCCGCCTTGCCCGGCCTAACACCCACCTTGACCTCAAGTCTCCATTGTTAAAAGGAAAAGGATTAGGAGGTCTTCTGACTTGCTCAGCCCCCACCCTCCTCTTTTATAAATGCGCAGTGCCCACTCCTACCTCCTCCCTAAAAAGATACCCCAAGTGTCTTTTTTGGCAATGTTTATGAAACTGATCATGTCTGTCAATGTAGATCTTTAAGCCAATCCTCCAAAAACTCCATAGAGTAAAAACGACTAAAGGACAATTTTTCAAGAGGGTAAACCATAACTGTCATAGAAATATAAAATGAAAGTGTGTCCAAAATGCCATTTGGCACATTAATTAGGGAGGGAATCGCAAGATATTACAACCCTTTCAAACAAGGATGTGGAAAAGAGACCTTTAGGGACAAACAGCAAAGAGAGAAGACTGGTTAATATTCTATAAGGCACAAAAATTTAATGTTTTGAATTATCTGTTCTACAGGGCAGTAATCAATTGTATCTCTAAACAAAATAATTTTGCATTCCTATAGATAAGAACATTTACATTACCATAAGTTTCTACAACCTACAGAATAGTAAAATGGCTTTGTCAAAGGCCAAAGGTGCAGACCAAAGGTGTAGAACCAAAAACTCAAAGTCCCGTAGATAACATCCAGCCTTCCATTGAAAGGACACCCAGTGATATTCGCCCATTTCAAAGTCTTACACCAGTTTTCCCAACAGAACTGTTATTATCTGCATTTTCCGGATGGGAAAACTGAGGTTTAGGTTTTATAACTTACCCACAGCTTTATCAACTAGTAAATAATTAAAGTCTGATATGAACTCCAGCAAGTTTGTATACAGAATCTACTCTGGGAGCAAAATCTCTTGCTTAATTTCAAAAGGCCTTTGTAGCTACTCAATTCTATGTATCTTTCATTTTGAACAGTGAAATTTTTTCAAGTTTCACCAAATTCTGGGTGCTTTCCCAAGAAATTGGCACTCTCTGTCTACAAGTGGATGTCACTTCTATAAGCATAAACAGATGTAGCAGGCAACGTGAGGGGGCTGTGGTTCTAGTCTCCACTTTTGGAAAGAACATTTGTGCTGTCTGGGATAATTTAGTGGAAAAGTTCCTGTCACTTATTTGCAGTATGGAAACCATGTTTTTTAGGAGAATAACCTAAATAAATGCAAGAACCTAATCACTGAGTTCTGTCTGTAGAAGAGGGGGCAGAGTTGGCAATAAAATCAGTCTTACACCTCTTTGCAAAAAGATGATTCATACAGAAAAGCAGCCTAAAGAATTTGGTTGCTTTGGGTTTCTTTTCTTTCTTTCTTTCTTTCTTTTTTTTTTTTTATGTGAACCTTCTGGAAAAATTCATAATACTGAAGGAATGAATGACAGTTTTTAAAACATCATGCTGATAATTTTAAGATTTCTGGATCGCCCATAACCTATTTTACATTTCTAACACATTTCTGAATGTTTCAAGGGTCTACTGGCTCAGTACTAATCCAATAAATGTGGCTATTTAAATTAACTAAAATTAAATACAATTAAAAATTCAGTTTCTTAGTCCCACTAGTCACATTTGAAGGACTCAGTAGCTATAAGTGGTTAGTGGCTACCACGTTAGATGGTGTAGATACAGAACATTTCCATCACAGAAATGTCTTTCAGACAGCGCTATCCTGGACATTTGTATTTCTATAAATTAGAAAAGATATACTGACTTTATAAGGGTTATAATGATCAATAGATCATTAGTGTATTGAGGATTCAAGGTCATAAATTTTGCATGTTGCAATTGGAAAGGGGCTGAAGGAGTATTAGGGTGTAAAAGATGATATTTAGTATTGATATGTGAGATATTCAAAGTACACTTTGGAGGGGGAATGATTTTCACATATAATTTCTTTCATAAATCCTGGAGAATATTGTGAGCTATTATTCTTATTTCCTTTGTAACGAGTAACACCATGACTAGTAAAAATGGACCATAAGATTTGTCAATAAAAGTACAAAATGTGGGATGCCTGGATGGCTCAGTCAATTGAGCACGCAACTCTTGATCTCAGGGTTATGAGTTCAAGCCCCATGTTGGGCATAGAACCTACTTAAAATTTTTTTTAATTAAAAAAATTAATTTAATTTAAATTAATTAATTTAAAAAAAAGTTTAAGTATAAAATGTATTTTATGTTGCTTCAGGGGTTTCCTCAATGTATTCTTTAAGTTTTCATAATGGGTACTCTAACTGGTCAAATATTAAATTATTCATGTGTGTAAGTGAAACATCGGGTGCAGTTATAAAATTAAGCCTAAATCAAGCCTGAATCAAATGTTAAGACTAGGTTAAATTAAGCTAAACCGGAAGACTGCCTATCACTCCTTAAAGCAGGAAGGCCCCGGGCTAATTTGTAAGTTAACAGAGGGTCACAGAGAGAAAAGAATAGAACAAAGTTAAGGTGTCTACAGTTTCTTTATGGAATAGGCAAAGTAATGGAAGAGCAATTTGTATAGGTAAGTTTACACATAACTTTAGCATAAAAGGATATTTTACTTTTACTACTGTTTCTTTACCAATACTAATAAGAAAAATGTGTTCAGAGGTGCCTGGGTGGCTCAGTAGGTTAAGCGTCTGACCCTGATTTCAGTGCAGGTCAAGATCTCAAGGTTTGTGAATTCGAGCCCCACCTCAGGCTTTGTGCTGACAGCATGAGGAGCCTGCGTGGAATTCTGTCTCTCCTCTCTCTGGCCCTCCCGGCCATCACCACCATCTGACCCCTTGTGCTCTCATTCTCATCTAAGTTCTCTCTCAGAATAAATACACTCAAAAAAGAAAGAAAGAAAGAAAGTGTTGACAGTAATGAAATAATGAAGCAACTTTTTTACCAAAAGTTTATAACTGCTTATTTCACATTTGCAAATATCAGGATGCTTTGTCCCCTTCAGATGTAAATGTTGGTATTCAGTTATCTTAAAGGTCCACCATTTAAAATAACCATGTACTGTATTTTTTCTTTATTTTTTTTAATGTTTATTTTTGAGAGAGAAAGAGGAGGGGAGGGGCAGAGAGAGAGGGAGACAGAGGCTCCAAGCAGGCCCCACGCTGTCAGCACAGAGCAGGTCATGGGCTCAAACCCAGAACCCTAAAATCAGGACCTGAGCCAATGAGCCACCCAGGCGCCTCTATCTTACAGTAAGTATTTCAGTCTTTTGATATTTCACACATACTCCACTGTAGAGGTGAAATATTATTTCTGTAAAATAGTGAGAGTCTTCAGGCTTACGTTCAGAATACATCAGAGATCTCTATGATCAGTCTGATTTTATGATACTAACTATAAAATTAAGCTTAAATCAATAAATTTTCTATCTAGAAGGTGTCATTGCTTCCTAGATAAAGTGATAATGATTCAGCATTGCTTTCTACCTACATTCATGGCTTGAGCATGCCATTGAAAATTTATACCATTATTTTGATCCATTTCTCATTCTATAATACATCCACTATCTTGGCTTTTCAGCCTAAAAGTAGGCTCGTGGTAGGTTTGGCTACTTACTTTTATTTGCTACAAGTAATAAACCATAGAACTTCTTGGGATTCCTATTAATACCTTAGTTCTACAAATAAAGCATAATAGATTTACACAATGTGATTAGGCCGAAGTAATGCATCTTCTCTTTTTTCCCTTTTTTTACTTTACGGTTGCCCACACAAAACACAGTAAACCAAGAGTTTTATTGGACTCTACATTGGTAAGATGTTTTCATTACTGTCACTGCTTCTAAGCTTGAAACAATAGCTATTCCAATCATTCTTCTCAGTTTTCAGTTTTATAATGGTATAAAATGCATGTTAAAAACAAATGTGAGGTATTTATCTATTTCTACAGAAGCCCATTTTACTTTTAGCAGATTAGCCCCTCTGGCAGAAGGATTCTGGTGGTGGTACTCTATCTGCCAATCCTCCACCCACAGGGTGCACCTGAACTCTGGCATCCATGGGATTGACATGTTGTCTACTCTGCCTCAGAATAACTTTATATTTCAAGACAGAAACAAAAAGGGAGAAGCAAAGTAATCCTTCACTGAAAGAAGTTAGCAAAGTGTCAAATTGAAATTCAAATTGAAAACATTTCACTGGAATTCATATTCACTATTCTTTTACCTTAGAAATGCTAAGCGAATTTCTCAAGCCATATGATAGCATAGCTCTTTGCACACAACTGTTGGAGGAAATAGTTGTCCCAAACACTCTTATTGTAAAATACGGAGAAAGGAAACGAAGAATAACAAAGGTGTGTCAGTAGCTTCTCTATTCCATGGCATTAGTCTTGGTGAATTAATTATTAAAGTAAATAAAGTGTGTTTACAATTAAGCAGGAAATTTCTCTGACTCTATTTCCATTTCCAGTCTAGTTCTTGTAACAGAACTAGACCATGAGGAGGTCCATTACAGACCCATTTGGTATAAAATCCAAGTTATAATAAACTGCACTTAAAAAAAAAAAAACAACCCTAGGGGCGCCTGGGTGGCTCAGTTGGTTGAGCTTCCGACTTTGGCTCAGGTCATGATCTCACGGTCTGTGAGTTCGAGTCCCACGTCGTGCTCTCTGCTGACAGCTCAGAGCCTGGAGCCTGCTTCAGATTCTGTGTCTCCCTATCTCTCTGACCCTCCCCCTTCATGCTCTGTCTCTGTCTCAAAAATAAATAAATATTTAAAAAAAAAAAACCAAAAACAAAAACCTAGTATTTGAACTGCACCTGTGATTGATTATCTACTTTTAGAAAAAATAAAAAATTTGCACTGAAGTTGTTCTTACATTTTCCATAGGTTCTTAGCCATAATCCTGATGTCCAGCATAGACTTTTATCAATTAGCATTATTATAACATAATGTTTGAAAATATATCATAATGCCTTACATGTTTCTATACCATTAATTTTGGAATTGGATGAATAATAAACAAATATTTACCCTAATCACTAGAGAAACCAATACTCTTATTCATGTCCTAGGACAGTACCTAGCACTGTAATTGTATTTGGAAGTGTTGCTGATCTTTGTTTCTTGATTAAGCCATTACAAATTTCTTCACTCAACTAGTGTCTTTGATTAGATTCTAAATGTGTGGATGGATCACATACTTTCTGGGCTTTCTTGGTATTGTTAGAAGAAAATACTTCCAAACTGAAATTATAAGACTATAGCTTTCTAAAAATGTATTTGTATAAGTTAAAATAAAGCAGTTAGTCCAGAAAATCTTGTGTCTTAATCCTGCTCTTTTTGTTTAATAGAACAAAACACTGTTAAATTCTACATTAATAATGTTCTGCCCTACAAACCAAGTGTTTACTCCCTTACCAAGTTACTTTTTTTTTTAATGTTTATTGTTCAGAGATAGAGAGAGAGTGTGAGCAGGGGAGGGGCAGAGAGAGAGGGAGACACAGAATTCTAAGCAGGCTCCAGGCTCTGAGCTGTCAGCACAGAGCCCAATGCGGGGCTCAAATCTTCGAACTGCAAGATTATGACCTCAGGCAAAGTCCAATGCTTAACCGAGTGAGCTTCCCAGGCACCCCTACCAAGTTACTTTTAAAAGAAAGCCATGGACACCATGGGCACAGTGGTATATGTCCATGCAAAAAGTCAATATGCTATTTATTTCCCATATTGAATTGTGACCAAAACTTAAATAAGAATGTAAACATCATTTATTTTATGAATACAGAAACAGCATAGTGAACAGTTGAAAACAGCCTAACACCTAGCTGAGTCCTCAAAGGAAATGAAATTCATATTTTATGATACTGAGAATAGAAACAAACACATTAATGTGAAATGAAATTGAGCTGATATTAATTAAAATTTTAGAAGGGAGTTCAATACTACAGTTTCAACAAAACAAAAACAAGATATCATCTTTGCCAGGAATGTAAATTTGACCTGTTGTAGCTTTAAAGGGAAGGGAACCAAGTTTCAAGGATTTTAAAAGAATTTTTGCATTTCTCTAGAATTTAACAAGCTACTCTGCCACGATTTTGTGAAGACTGCCTGAATAATTTTCTTATAATAAATTACATGTATTTAAGTACAATGTGCTCTGATATAATTTAGCAAAGTATACATATTTTGCAAATTCATAAGTTGAGCTCATCTCAAGAGCCTCAGAGATTAAGCAAAGCCAACGACATACAACCAAATGACAGACTACCACATGCTCACCCAGAGTAGAGTTGGACCAAGGCCAAATGAGGCATTTAGATGTATAAATAGTTATTATGTGATGTAGCTTTATTTTCTGAAAGCCAGTGCACCTTTAAAAATCTAGCACTAAGCTTAAAATTGACACTGAGATACTCTCAGATGAATGCTGACCCAGAAACTTACATATTTACATAGAGACACAGTTTCCAAAATATTTGTACATAATCGTCACCTCACTGAAACCTTTCTGATCACAAGGTCAATGCGTACTATAATGACTTTTATTTTGCTTTCACTGAAATTTTCTCCAACTATGGAAGATTTGACTTCTCTGCAAGATTCTAACCATGTGTTTGGGGATGTAAACCTAAGAAATACAAGAAGCAAACCACTCAGAACTGACACAAAATGTTTCTTAGAAATCACTATCTTTTAGGCTCACCGTGCAGAAATCAGATACACAATTGATTTTGAATAGTTCTTGGTAGGATTTAGAAATTAAAAGAAAAAACATAAATGCCTTGTATATTAGTTAAGTTCAAAAGAAAACAGTTATGTGATTTATACAATTTTTTTTTAATTTTTTCAACGTTTATTCATTTTTGAGAGACAGAGACAGAGTGCAAGCAGGGGAGGGGCAGAGAAAGAGCCCTAGAATCTGAAGCAGTCTTCAGCTCTGAGCTGTCAGCACAGGGCCCAACACTGGCTTATACTCACGGACCAGGACTCACGGACCGCGAGATCATGACCTGAGCCGAAGTTGGATGCTTAACGGACTGAGCCACCCAGGTGCTCCTAGAAACTTTATTAAATAATAAAACTCTGCTATATTCTTTGCTCATAGAAAATTTGACTATCTGGATTTAATTCCCTGGCATAGTGTGAGGCATGAAAGACAAATGTTAGCTACCCTTGGCTTGGTAAAGAATGCTTGGATAATAATATAAGAAAACACATAAATTATATTGCAATATTTAGAAAATATTTCCCTTTGTTAGTGGTGTTGTATCCACTATATCCAAACCTTGTGTGAAAATCGGAATCACCTAGAGAGCTTGATCAGATTCAAACACCTGGATCCTATGCCAGCCCTCCTAATGAGAATCTCTGGGGTGGAATCTAGTAAATTCCAAAATGTCCCAAAGGTAATTCTGTTGTACACCTGGACTGAGGATGGATGTTTGGGAAACACTAGATGATATAACTGATATTAGAATCTAATAAGTTGCTAATGTCTAGCGTGTCCCTACAGTTCTTATTCTTGAATCACTATTTGGTGACCACAGTATAGAGGGTTGTCATCTATGTGGGGAAGCTTCTGGGACCATGAATAGGAGGTATCAGAAGTCATGCTACACCATCTTATCTGCTATGTTTTTGGTTGTAGAGTTCTCCTCTTAGCTTAATGTTAAGCTATAACATTATTTTGGTTAAGATAATGGCAACCATTGCTTAAAGTACTGTTTTGATTGGCCTGCTACACTGATTCAAGCAGGCTAGAAAAATTTATAAATGTGGTACTCAACATTTCTAAGAATTATGAGGTCTCCTTGAGTCCTTCTGCTCAAAACTTTCCTCTAACTTCAAAACTATCCATGAAAATTTTAATCTCTTAGATAGAATGTATTTAAATTTGAGGGGCACCTGGGGGGCTCAGTCAATTGAGTGTCCATCTCTTGATTTCGGTTCAGGTCATGATCTCGCAGTTCATGAGTTTGAGCCTTACATTGGGCTCTGTGCTGACAGTGCAGAGCCTGCTTAAGATTCTCTCTCTCCCTCTCTGCCCCTCCCCTGCTTGCGTTCTCTCTGTCTCTTTCTCTCTCTCTCTCAAAAGAAATAAACTTAAAAAAAAAAAAAGAATGTATTTAAATCTGAGAGTACAGTGATATGTTAGCTACCTTTGTTGAGATTTCAGAATTTTTTGGACCAACTGGTGAATACTTCTCAGAGCCACTGAACCTCTAATTCCATCAGAAAATGCAGAATTTTTGGAGGCAGACAAATATTGAGCATGTTGTTGAAGAACTTTTTTAAACAGGTAAAATCATGACTCCCATGCAGATTTAAAAATAAAAACATGTTCACGATTTTCATTCGTTAATGAGGAAACTGGCAAGATATTACAACCAGTTCAAGGGAGAGTATTTTTAAAAAACACACATATATAGATCAGAAATATGGAAATTCATGTATACATGAAAACAAAAGTGGTAGGTCTAGAGATGGGAATTATTTTGCATTGCTATCAGCTACCTATACTTTAAAGAGTTGTAAAATAGCTCGAAGACAATGAGAAACTAGAATCAGATCCCTGAAGGAATGTGATCTAAACAATGCATAGTTTTCTGTTGAAGCATAATGTTCTTTTTACACTGTCAGACATCCACAAGGTTTCCCTTCTTTATTTTCAAATACTTAAATTAGCAATCTTCGGCCTATACACAGAAATGTTTGTAACAGCATTATTAACAAATAGCCAAAGAAGGAAAGCAACACAAGTGTCCATCAAATGATGAATAAATAAAATATTGCATATCTATACAATGGAATATATTTGGCAACAAAAAGAAATGAAGTACTGATACATGCTATGACATGAATAAAGCTTGCAAACATTAAGCAAAATTAAAGAAGTTGATTACAAACGGCCACATACTATATGATTCCATTTACACAAAATGTCAGAATAGGTAAATCTGTAGACAGAAATTAGATTAGCTCTTGCTTAAGGCTGGGACTAGAGGTATGGAGCTGGGACAGCTAATGTGTATGGAGTTTCTTTTAGGGGATTAAAAAGTGTTCTAGGGGCACCTGGGTGGCTCAGTCGGTTAAGCGTCCGACTTCGGCCCAGGTCATGATCTCACAGTTCCTGAGTATGAGCCCCGTGTGGGGCTCTGTGCTGACAGCTCAGAGCCTGGAGCATGCTTCAGATTCTGTGTCTCCCTCTCTCTCTGACCCTCCCCTGTTCATGTTCTGTCTCTCTCTGTCTCAAAAATAAATAAACATTTAAAAAAAAAGTGTTCTAAACTCTGTGGTGGTGGTTGCACAATCTTGTGAATATACTAAAACACATCGATTTGTACACTTTAGATGGGCCAAACGTATATATATTATATCTGTGTGTGTGGATAGATCTATCTATCTATCTATCTATGTATCTGTCTATATTAAAGCTGTAAGAAAAACTCTTTGGCTAATCTATAATGAAGTCCACAGCCCCTCAATCAACTGCCTAGATTTAGTATGATCTCCATATTTCAAACTGAGTTATTTTATTGATTAATGCTATTGTCTTTCACTGAATGGTTCTCTTAAGGTACTAGATAGGTCAGCCAGGGCTAATTCTTATTATAGCCTAAGAATTGCTAAGCTATGGGGCGCCTGGGTGGCTCATTCGGGTAAGCATCCCACTTTGTCTCAGGTCATGATCTCACAGTTTGTGGGTTCAAGCCCCACATTGGGCTCTGTGCTGACAGCTCAGAGCCTGGAGCCTGCTTCAGATTCTATGTCTCTCTCTCTCTCTCTCTCTCTGCCCCTCCCTTGCTCATGCTCTCTCTCACTCTCTCTCCCAAATAAATAAACATTAAAAAAATTAAAATAAAAAGGAATTGCTAAGCTAAAACTAAGTGGAATAATTTAAATTCCACAGTTATATGAGAGCCTATACACCATACGTAAACAAAATTGGAAATAAAAAATGTGTTTCATCAAAGTATCAAAACATTAGATCAATAATTTCATTCTGTGTTGAAATTTACAGAATCTGTGACTTAAGCTAAAGTTAACTATTCCTTGCTTAAAAATTCTTTTTGACCCTACCACACTGGATAAAAATGTATAAGAGGCTAACACAGAGTATTATCTCAAAGCCAGTTTTCATTGTTAAAAGTGTGATTGTCTCCTAGTCAATTTTCATTGTTTCATTTTCATTATTGAAAGTGTGACTCCATTAATAAAAACTTTAAAAAAATTTTTTTTAAGGGGCACCTGGGTGGTGCAGTGGGTCAAGCGTCCGATTCTTGATCTCAGCTCAGGTCATGATCTCACGACTCATGAGTTCAAGCCCTACATTGGGCTTAGTGCTGATGGTGCGGAGCCTCCTTGAGATTCTGTCTCTCCTTCTCTCTGACCCTCCCCCCACTTGTGCTCTCTCTCCTTCTCTCTCTCTCTCTCTCTCAAAATAAATAAATAAAAACTTTAAAAAAAATTTTTATAGTGTGATTTCATCTTGAGAAAGAAAAGCAAAGCTGAAGGCCTCACACCTTCTGATTTTAAAACATATTATGATGCTATAGTAATCAAAATACTATGATACTGGCAAGAAGATATATAGACCAATAGGACAGAATAGAGAATCCAGAAGTAAACTCTTACACATATGACCAAATGATCTTCAATGAAAGTGCCAAGGCTATACAAGGGGGAAAGGACAGTTTCTCTAATTAATGGTGTGGGGAAAATAGAATATAAAGCTGCAAAATAAGGAAGTTGGACCCTTATGTTACACCATATACAAAAATGAACTCAATGGATTAAAGACCTAAATGTAAGACCTGTATCTATAAAACTCCTAGAAGAAAACATATGGGAAACATTTCATGACATTGGAATTGGCAATGATTTATTGGATATGAAACCAAAAACACAGGTGACAAAAGCAAAAGCAGGCAGATATAACTGTATTAACTGGAAAGTTTCGTGAAGCAAAGGAAACAACAGAGTGAAAAGGCAACCTACAAAATGGGAGAAAATACTTGCAAACCATGCATCTGACAAGAGGTTACTATCCAGAATAGGTAAAGAACTCCTACAATTCAATAATAAAAAATAATAATAATTAATTTTAAGAGGAACAAATGACTCAGACATTTCTCCAAAGAAGATATACAAATGACCAGCGATCATATTAAAAGATGCTCAATATCACTAATCATCAGGGAAATGCAAATCAAAACTGCAATGAGATATCACCTCATGCCAATTAGAATGGCTATTATCAAAACAAAATCAAAAACAAGAAAATTCTCACTGGCAATGAGGATGTGAAGAAATTGAAACCCTTGTGCACAGTTGGTAGGAACATAAATTGGCACAGCCACTATGGAAAACAGTATGGAGGCTTCTCAAAGATAGTTTTTTTATTATTATGTAACTATAGGAAAAATTTATTATTTTTTAAATTTAAATTTTAGTTAACATACAGTGGAATGTTGGCTTCAGGAGTAGAATTCAGTGATTTATCACTCACATACAACACCCAGTGCTCATCATAACAAGTGCCCTCCTTAGTAACCATCACCTATCTAGCCTATCTCCCACCCCTCTCCCTCTGTCAACCCATAGTTTGTCCTCTATCATTAAGAGTCTCTTGTGGTTTGTTTCTGTCTCTTCTCTTCCCCCCTTCCCCACTTCCCATATGCTCATCTGTTTTGTTTCTTAAATTCCACATATGAGTGAAATCACATGGTATTTTTCTTTCTGTGATTGATTTATTTCACTTAGCATAATACATTCTAGGGGCCATGTCATGGCAAATAGCAAGCTTTCATCCTTTTTGCAGCTGAGTAATACTCCATTTTATATATATACCACATCTTCTTTGTCCATCAGTCAATGAACATTTTGGCTCTCTCCATAGTTTGGCTATTGTTGACCCTCAAAAATTTTTAAATAGAATTACCAAATCTTTCGGTAATCCCACTTCTGGGTATTTACCCAAAATAATTGAAAATAGAATCTTGAAGAGATATTTGCACACCAATGTTTGTTGCAGTGTTATTCATAATAGCCAAGATGTGGAAACAACCTAAATGTCCATCAACAGAAGAATGGATGGAGAAAATGTGGTATATGCGTACAATGTTCAGCCTTTAAAAAGAAGGAAACCGGCGCCTGGGTGTCTCAGTCAGTTGAGCGACCGACTTCAGCTCAGGTCATGAACTCATGGTTTGTGAGTTCGAGCCCCAAGTAGGACTCTGTGCTGACTGCTCATAGTCTGGAGCCTGCTTTGGATTTTGTGTCTCCCTCTCTCTCTGCCCCTCCCCCACTCATGCTCTGTCTCTCTGTCTCAGAAATAAATAAACATTAAAAAAATAATAAAAAGAAGGAAATCTTGTCATCTGCTACAACCTTGATTGCATTATGCTAAGTGAAATAAGCCAGTCACAAAATGATAAATGCTGCATGATTCTACCCATAGGAGGTATCTGAAATAGTCAAACTCTTAGAAACAAAGAGAGTAGAATAATGGTTGCCAGGAACTGGGGAGGAGAGGCAAAAGAGGAATTATTCAATGGACAAAGTTTCAGTTTTACAAAATGAAAAAGTTCTAGAGTTTTGTTGCACCACAATGTGTATGTAGTTAATACTACTGCATTGCACAATTTTTAAAAGCTGATAATAAATTTATGTTATGTCTTTTTGACCACAATAGAAAGAAGTGTGATTCTGTTTCTGCAAGGTGAACCTATAACAAAGAAAACCAATTTTACATGTATGACAGTCCCTGGAGAATCATCAAAATCAAGGTTAATTGGCAGGAGAAGGTAATTCATACACAAGTGTATTTTGCCAGGTTCCACATTTTTAGCTTCACAAATGCCTCAGAAGGTATGGAAATTACTTCCTTACTTTTCAGGGACTTTATTACACAGCTGGGTTATAAAACCTAAGTTCCAAATACTTTGCAAGTATATAAATGCTTAAGTTCTTGTAACCTTGACTTTTGTACTTGTAATTTCAGGTCTGACTACACTAATGCAAAACAAAACGTCAAACAACTATTTCCTCATAAATCCAGATGCCATTTTGATTCTGATTCCTCTTCAGGGTAGTGGATTAGGTGGAGACACTGTGTCCAGTCTCATAAGGAATGATTTCAGCTGGTCAAATAAACTCAGATTTATCTTTACTCTGATGAATGAGATATTGTCAGTTCTCTGGTATTTCTTCCATAAAGTTAATCCCCTAAACTTGAGCCACAGAGGTCTCCGATCATGTTGAACTCTGGAGTTCTTATGTCATTGGGCCTTACCTCTCCCTATCTTGAGACTCTTTCTCTCATCATTCTTACCAGAAAATAACAGTAGGAACTGTGTATCTAGTTAAACTTGAACATCTATAAATGCCAAATACATGTTCATTTCACTGTTTGACTTTAACCTAAGGAATCAAGTTGCATTTATTTACTTTTTTGAAAAGCAAATTAATAATGCATTTTATAGGTCTAATGTATATCAGGCAGCTTGGTTATTAGCCTGAAACTTTACATTTAGTTTCATTAAATATTAAAAATTTTAAAATATTTCTTGTAAACTAGACTGAAATTCTAAATGTGTTAAAACTTTTCCTGTATATTTAGGTGTATACTAGCTTTTTTAAACAGATTTTTTTAATGTTAATTTATTTTTGAGAGAGAGAGAGGGAGAGGGTGAACGGGGAGAGTGGTAGAGAGAGAGAGAGAAAAAAAGAATCCCGAGCAGGCTCTGCACTTACAGTGCAGAGCCTGATGTGGGTGGTGCTCAAACCCACAAACCGTGAGATCATGACCTGAGCTGAAATCAAGAGTTGGACACTTAACCAACCAACTGAACCACACAGATGTCCCAGTATACACTCGTTTATAAAACAAATGTGAGAAAACAGGTTACCATGTCAATGGTGTACTGATAATGCTTAATAACAGGCTTTGCACAGGGATTAGGGGGGCCCGGGGGATTGCAGTATTTGCCAATTTTCATGGTGTCATTATTCCAACCATGGCTAGTTTCAAACTACCGACATATAATTCCTGAAAATTTAACAGTCAGTTCTTAAGCCAATAGAATCCAGTTCCAACTCATTCATCATTGGATACAATCCATATATTATCAAAAAGAATATTTTTTCAGTAAAAAAATATATATGTGCATATACATTTCAGTAAATTTTAAGCAATATATTGCTCAAATTAGAATATAAGATTTAGAGTATGTTTGAGACTATATTCCTTTTGTATAAATTTATACATTGCCATTGTATGGCAATAGTGGGTTGTGTCATCAGCAACAATGTCACTTTTATTAACATGATTTGCACTGTTAATTCTTTTAAAATCCTGAGACATAGGTGGATGGTGTGAGTGTAAAAGATTATTCAATAAAAGCCAGTCACTGAGAGATTCAAACAGTTAGATTTGAGACTTGGCTTAATTGTGAATGTCCAGTCTGCTCCAAAGGTGTTTCAAAATATAGGTTTATTATTCAGGTTTGGTGAAACCAACAAATCAGGAAGTGATTGCCACTGTAAAGATGGTTTGTGATTCACAGCAAGGAAGGGGGCACACCATGCCACACAGGACTACACAGAGAAGCACCAGTCAGGAAGCAGATGGAATGAGAGAGAAACATGGTAAGAGGCTCTATGTTTTCTGTGGGAAGAACAGGTGAAAAGGTAAGCAGGTTTAGGAATGGCTAGTTTGAATAATCTCAGCAGTCTCTGGGGTATAAAGACTGTCTCTAGCTGCCTGATACCTGGCCTTCAGGTGATTAGGGCAGGGGAATAGTGGCCCTGGGTGTGAGAGCCCAGTAAAGGGGACCTTTCTGGGTATGGGCTCTGGGTTGGTTGGTTTGCTTTTGAAAGGTGCTCTCACAGGTACATTGTTAATGATAATCTCTAGGCAGTGGCTTGGAAGAAGCAGTCCCTCCAGGGTCAGCAGTGCTCCAGATGTCAAAACCCAGAAAATAAAAAGGCTTGATTAATACAAATGAAGAAATGTACTTGAAAAATTCCTACCAACCTTCCAATAGTTTTTCTCCCTACAGGGATTGTAAGAATTGGGCAATAAGTAGTCTAAGACATATTCTTTGGTAGGAATTTGAAATGAACATCTTGTATTTTGCCAAATAAAAACAGACTGATATGCTCTGACAATCAACTGATTGTTGAAGTAGGAAGATCCCTTCTTATAAAAATTAAGGCCACCAAGGAGGCACATATTTGAATAGAGGGCCACAGTACTTCCAACAGAGTTGGGCCAAGAATCTATTTTTAGACACAGCCAAGATTTTCTTCCAAAAGTAATTCTGGATCTTCTTAGTACTTAGATAAATGTATGAGGGAGACCTCAGTGTCCTACTTTGGAGAGCAACAGTACATTACCATAATTATTTTTGCCTGGAGAATATTTATAGGAAATGACACATAAAATAACTCAATAAAGCACCCATAAAATATTGGATTTTTAAAAATACGATATTCTAGTGAACCTTCCAAGACGAAGTAGTTGCAAAATAGACCTCCTACGTATATAAAGTTAATCTCCTATATAGGATCAATGCTATATCATTAGATATAAGTTTATCAAATATTGGCAAATATCTACCCCAAATGATGACTTACATTTAATACTGGTTGCTCTTAAATCTTTCTTTCTGAGAATAATTTAATAATAAGATAATGAGTAGTTTTTTGGGGTAATAATTCATTCATTGACAATAAATGTATTTAATCAGGATGTAGAATACTCATATTTATGCCCCTTCGGTCAACAATGACTTGCAAAACATTTACCATATATGAGGCATCATGCTAAACACTAGTAACTGTCACCCATAAATTGTACCAAGTCATTAATTTTTTTTAAGTAGGCTACACGCCCAATGTGGGGCTTGAACTCATGGCCCTGAGATCAAGAGTTACATGCACTACCAACTGAGCCAGCCAGGAGCCCTCAAATCATTAGTTATTTAGTTAGTATACTTTCTCTGATCTTTGTGATACACCTATTCTTAGACATATATACTCAATAGGCACTTATCAAAATACAGATTTTAATTTAGCTCTATCTCCTGAGTATTTGTTTATCGCATAAAGCAAACTATATCATGTATGAGTATACTAAACTTACACAAATGATCAAATCCACAAATATAAGTACATAGATGCATATGCACAATTTTAGACTTGGTTTTCTTAGTCTGTAAGTCTATAAGTGCAGTAGCTTCTCAAGTTTAAGGTTGATGAGTAGAGGGAGTGAGAAGCAGTAATAGACCAGTCTAGATGGCAAACTGTGTCTTTAGTTCATCAACATAAATGTCTGGCTGGTTCTGTTAATGCTCTTCAACTCCCAAGGCACCTTGGAAACTAGTCACCTTGTTTTCTCCAGCCACAAACATTTCCTTTCCCCAGCGGAATCTCTTAATGCAGTGTTTCATTTCTTGACTTCCTCTTCTCCAATGTCAAAACTTTCCAGGCTGGTGCTTCATCACAGCAACTTTTGACTGTTGTTGCCAACTAAGCCTAGTTGGCCATTCAACAATTATTGAATTCATTTTAAGAAATATTAGTGGTTCTCATCAATTAAAGGCAAGTGGCTGGACCTTGGGACCAAATGGTATGTTATAATGAAAGAAAGTCTTGCATAAAATTTTTGGTCTGTTATTTTATTGGGGTTCATGCTTTTTCCTTGTCAATATGTAGGAGTTCCTACAACATTACATATTAGGCCCTTTCTGGTTCTAGACATTGTAAATATCATATGTCCCAATATGTCATGTCTCTAACTTTGATCTTTAATTTTAATGTACTCATATTCATCTCTTTTTTTGCCCTGCAATCTATGCCTTTTGGGTCTTCTTTAAGAAATCCTTCCTTATCTCAATACCACAAAGAGATTCTCTTATATTATCTTTTTTTAACATGATTGTTTTACTTTTCACATTTAGATCTTTCATCCATTTGGAGTCTGCTTTTTTGTAGTGTTATGTAGTGATCATGTTTCATAATTGTGGATTATTTTTATGGGAAATTGCCACATATTCATTGTAATAGCTATGAAAAAATAAGGAATAATGATTGAATTGAATATGAATGATTGAATATGATTGAATATGAATGATTGAATATGAAATAAGGAATAATTCATTGTAATAGCTATGAAAAAATAAGGAATAATGAGTTATTTAATCAGTACTTCAACAAATATTTTGTACTTCAACAAAAACTATGCATTGTCTATAATACAACCTTCTAGGTTGTCTAATAATAACCCTGTTCATTGTCTTTGGCTATTTTACACCTCTTTTTAAATTGCAGATAATGAACAGTTTAAATGCAAACTGTGTTGTCCAGTAGAGTTTTGTTTGCACTTCTGTAACTCCTGTAGAAAAACCAGTTTTGCCTTCCTTTCTAACCCAATTCCTTTATTTCATATAAATATGTGCTTTTTGACTTTTCCTTTGAACCAGTTTTAACATCTGTCTGGTTCTCTTATTAATTAATCAGTAAAATAAAATCTTTAACACTATATGAGAACTACTTTTTATATCTTTATGACAGTCATCATTTTACTTTCTTCTGAGAATTCTCTTTTAACACAAAACAATTATTCGTGACATATTAGCTAGCCAACAACTTTTTCTTACAGATTTAAAAGTGCCATATGTAAATTGAAATGATTCTTGAGATGTGACATTAATATAACTATGCTTATATAGTTATATATAAGGAGGAAGCCCTTTGTTGATCTTTTTTTTTAGGTTTATTTGTTTTGAGAGAGAGAGAGAGAGAGAGCATGGGGAGAGGCAGAGAGAAGGAGAGACAGAATCCCAAGCAGGCTCTGCACTGTCAGCACGAGCCAGATGTGGGGCTCAAACCCATGAACTGCAAGATCAAGAGCCAAGACCTGAGCCAAGATCAAGAGTTGGACACTTAACCAACTGAGCCACCCAGGCATCTGAAGAAGCCCTTCATTTATCTTAAAGCATATCTTATAGTGGCCCCTGGTCAGCTTATGTGTAAGAGATGCTTGAGCAAGTGATCTGAGGTTGCTTTTTTTCAGTGTGATGACCATGGCTTTCATTCCCTCAATTTTGTTTTCATTCCTCTAATCCTAGGCAAATAGAAAAGGACATAGTGGTTTTCTGAAGAAATAGGGTGGCATTATAGCCAGGGTGCAGGGGTGAAAGGGTGCAAGAGCACCTACCTTCAGGGGTCTCCAACAGGTTTGAACACTCACTGCTGACAAAATCCAAAGGCAGAGAAATGAGTGGTGTTGAAACAAGAAAGAAACTTATATCAATGAGGCCAACACTGGAAAGTCAGTGGACTAATGTCTCAGAGACTGTCTCCAACATCCCCAAAATACCTCCAGGTTTATACAAGGAAAATGGGGGGGGGGGCAAAAGTGGGTGGGTAAGTGCAGGTAGGCAGTGAAGATCAAATCCATCATTGTCTTAGAGTCCATTATGGGTGGGGTCTTGCTAGTTCAAGGTAGTCCTTATTGCTTGAGAGGCTAGTTTCAGTTCCCCTCAGGGGATACTTTGCCCTCAGGGTCCACCTGAGCCTAGAGACAAGCTAGAAAGAAGAACCCAGGTAGAAAGTTTGAGGTCTTAGAAGTCCTCTTTCAGTAGAAGTTAAAAAAAAAAAAAAAAAAAGGCTAGGGGCACCTGGGTGGCTCAGTTGGTTGAGCGTCTGACTTCAGCTCAGGTCACGATCTCGTGGTCTATGAGTTTGAGCCCCGCGTTGGGCTCTGGGCTGATGGCTCAGAGCCTGGAGCCTACTTCCGATTCTGTGTCTCCCTCTCTCTCTGCCCCTCCCCCGTTCATGCTCTGTCTCTCTCTGTCTCAAAAATAAATAAATGTTAAAAAAAAAATTAAAAAAAAAAAAAAGGCTAAACTTTAGAGTGAGAAGTTTTGAGTTCTAGTCGTAGCTATCATTAATCAATAGATCCTGAATAAGTCCCTAGCGTCTTTGGACCCCAATATTCTAATCCATCAAATGTAGAGATTGGACTAGTCTTGTGACCAACTTGACTTGATTTTATCATTTATGGTTAATCAGAACATTTTTTTAAATAGCTACTATATGTATCCACCAATATTTAGAAGGAAAAACTAGCACAATCTATTAGGTGAAACGTATTACAATGAAGGAAATCTCAGACAACATTCCTCCACACATGCACACACTTATCAGGAAGCAAACACAAGCTGTTCTGTGAGCTCATGCAAGTTCCAATTCTCTGTTCTGTACTTTTAGGCACTCCAACAAGCTTCTTGTATGGAAGTTTAATTTTGGGATACTGTACAATATTATAGCAGCAGGATCCAACTAACATTTTAGGAGGGAGAGGACAAATTCTTAAGTTACATGGTTGAATATGGAACTAGTTCCAAATATTAAATCTAGGATGCCATTCACTGCATTTCAAACTTTAAAGTGCATACAAATCTTGTTCAAATGCATATCTTGTTAAAAACCTAAATCAACCATCAGTAGATCTAGAATGGGGCCTGAGATCGTACATTTCTAATTAAAAAACCTCCTGTTGCTGGTGCTGATAGTCTAGACTACACTTTGAGTACCAAGGGTACAGACCATTGATCTTGGTAAATTTAAAACCCTGTTCATGCAGGGGCAGGAGGGTCTACACAGTCTTCCTAGCCAACCACATATCTTGGACACCAATGAAAAATTTCTGGTATTTCTTACGCTATTTTTAAACATACCTGTGTTGATAGTAGTTAGAATAGTTGCCTCTCTAAAGTCTAGAGTATAGAATTGCTTAGCCTTTCAAATAGAAACAACCTCTCCCAGGGCTGTGCATTCAGGATTAGAGTGCTTGAAATACTAGCTTACTTCTCTATTACAGTGCTTATGCTGGGTCATTTGATGGAAACTAGGCTCTTTCCTGCTCTGAAACTCTAAATTTAATCCTCCCCTTGCTTCTTTCCTTTTCTTCTCTGTGTCAAATCTGAAAATTAAGTTTTCCTCCTTACTACCCTTCCTCATTCCCAGTTTAGATTATGGCTCTAATGTCTTTGCTCTCATCCCTGGCTGCCCATTGTATAAACTGGGTAACCTTAGAACAATTCAGTGAGAGTTTCTGGAAATGGGTCTCCAGGTAGCTGTTTTTGTGAACTATCCCTATGATTCTAATATGCAGCCAAGGGTTGAGAATCAGGACTCTAGCAAATGGGGATTCTTAAACGTGGTTACATGTTGTAATCCCTTGAGGAGCTTTTAAAAAATACTTGGGTCCCACTCTCAAGGTCTTGACTTCATTGTTCCTGAGTGTGGCCTGAGCATTAGGATTTTTAAGAGCTCTCCAGGGGATGCTAATATGTCTCAGAAGAGAACTCAGCTTGGTTCCATTTATAACCCCAGTTTCCAGGCCAGCATTACCTTGATTCCCAAACCAGGCAGAGACCCCACAAAAAAAGGAGAATTACAGGCCAATATCCCTAATGAACATGGATGCAAAAATTCTCAACAAGATACTAGCAAATCGAATTCAATAGCATATAAAAAGAATTATTCACCATGATCAAGTGGGATTCATTCCTGGTCTGCAAGGCTGGTTCAATATTTGCAAATCAATCAATGTGATACATCATGTTAATAAAAGAAAGGATAAGAACCATAAGATCCTGTCAATAGATGCAGAAAAAGCATTTGACAAAATACAGCATCCATACTTAATAAAAACCCTCAAGAAAGTCGGGATAGAAGGAACATACCTAAACATCATAAAAGCCATATATGAAAAGCCCACAGCTAATATCATCCTCAATGGGGAAAAACTGAGAGCTTTACCCCTGAGATCAGGAACACGACAGGGATGTCCATTCTCATCACTGTTGTATAACATAGTGTTGGAAGTCCTAGCATCAGCAGACAACTAAATGAAATAAAAGGCATCAAAATTGGTGAAGAAGTCAAACTTTCACTTTTCTTGGATGACATGATACTCTACATGGGAAACCCAAAAGACTCCACCAAAAGGCTGCTAGAAATGATAAATGAATTCAGCAAAGTCACAAGATACAAAATCAATGTACAGGAATCAGTTGCGTTTCTATACACCAATAATGAAGCAACAGAAAGAGAAATCAATAAATTGATCTCATTTACAGTTGCACCAAGAACCATAAAATTTCTAAGAATAAACCTAACCAAAGATATAAAAGATCTGTATGTTGAAAACTATAGAAAACTTATGAAGAAAATTGAAGACACAAAGAAATGGAAAAACATTCCATGCTCATGGATTGGAAGAATAAATATTGTTAAAATGTCAATACTACCCAAAGCAATCTACACATTCAATGCAATCCCAGTCAAAATTGCACCGGCATTCTTCTCAAAGCTAAAAGAAATAGTCCTAAACTTGTATGGAACCATGAAAGATCCCGAATAGCCAAAGTAATATTGAAAAAGAAAACCAAAGAGGGAGGCATCACAATCCCAGACTTTAGCCTCTACTACAAAGCTGTAATCATGAAGACAGTATGGTATTGGCACAAAAACAGACACATACACCAATGGAATAGAATAGAGAACCCAGAAGTGGACCCACAAATGTATGGCCAACTAATCTTTGACAAAGCAGGAAAGAGCATCAAATGGAAAAAAGATAGTCTCTTTAGCAAATGGTGCTGGGAGAACTGGACAGCAACATGCAGAAGAATGAAACTAGACCACTTTCTTACACCATACACAAAAATAAACTCAAAATGGATTAAAGACCTAAATGTGAGACAGGAAACTATCAAAACCCTAAAGGAGAAAGCAGGCAACAACCTTTTTGACCTCAGCTGCAGTGATTTCTTGCTCAACATGTCTCCAAAGGTAAGGGAATTAAAAGCAAAAATGAACTATTGGGACCTCATCAAGATAAAATCTTCTGCACTGCAAAGGAAACAATCAACAAAACTAAAGGGCAACTGATGGAATGGGAAAAGATATTTGCAAATGACATATCAAAAAAAGGATTAGTATCTAAAATCTATAAAGAACTCACCAAACTTCACACCCAAAAAACAAATAATGCAGTGAAGAAATGGGCAGAAGACATGAATAGACACTTTTCCAAAGAATAATCCAGATGGCCAACAGACACATGAAAAGGTGCTCAATATCACTCATCAGGGAAATGCAAATCAAAATCACACTGAGATACCACCTCATACCAGTCAGAGTGGCTAAAATTAATAACCCAGGAAACAACAGATGATGGCAAGGATGGAAAAAAGGGAACCCTCTTGCACTGTTGGTGGGAATGCAAACTGGTACAGCCACTCTGGAAAACAGTGTGGAGGTTCTTCAAAAATTAAAATAGAACTACCCTACGACCCAGCAATAGTACTACTAGGAATTTATCCAAAGGATACAGGAGTGTCTATGCATAGGGGCATGTGTACCCCAATGTTTACAGCAGTGCTTTCAACAATAGCCAAACTATGGAAAGAACCTCAATGTCCATCGACTGATAAGTGGATAAAGAAGATGTGCTTATATATACAATGGGATACTACTTGGCAATGAGAAAGAATGAAATCATGCCATTTGCAGCAACATGGATGGAACTGGAAGGTATTATGCTGAGTGAAATAAATCAGTCAGAGAAAGACAGATATCATATGTTTTCACTCACATGTGGATCTTGAGAAACTTAACAGAAGACCATGGGGGAAGAGTAGGGGGAAAAGAAAGTTACAAACAGAGAGGGAGGGAGGCAAACCATAAGAAACTCTTAAATACAGAGAACAATCTGAGGGTTGATGGGGGGATGGAGAGGGGAAAATGGGTGATGGGCATTGAGGAGGGTACTTGTTGGGATAAGCACTGGGTATTGTACATAAGCAATGAACCACGGGAATCTACCCCAAAAACCAAGAGCACACTTTACATGCTGTATGTTAACCAATTTGACAATAAATTATATTTGAAAAAAAAAAGGTAAGCCATACACTTGGAGAAGATACTTGCAATATATGTAATGGACAAAACATGTGTAAAATATATATATATATACTATATATATAATATATATTAAATATATATATAAAATAAAATATATAAAATATATATATATAATATAATATATGTTTATATATATATGTTTATATATATATATATATATATATATATATATATATATATGTTTATATATATATATAACCCAGTTTCCAGGATTGGTCAAAGTAAAACAGCAGGAGGCTTAGCAATTTCTTTCACATAAGGGAAAAGGATTCCATTTGCTTCCAAGACATAATTTATGACTCATTATGCAGGCCTTATTGAAAATCTGGTAAATGTTATTTGTAAGAACATTATTGCTTGTTGTATGACATGTATGTCTAAGGATACACTAGTGGAGTCCTTAAATTTTAAACTGCATAATAATCACTTGGGATGGTTGTTGGTGATGCAGAGACAGGTTTGGAAAGACAGCTTAGTAGTCTGCATTTAAAAAAGATTTTTTTTAATGTTTTATTTCTTTTTGAGAGAGACAGAGACAGAATGCGAGTGGGTTAGAGGCAGAGAGAGAGGGAGACAGAACCTGAAGCAGGTCCCGGGCTCTGAGCTGTCAGCACAGAGCCCACTGTGAGGCTCAAACCCATGAGCTATGAGATCATGACCTGAGCTGAAGTTGGACACTCAACCAACTGAGTCACCCAGGTGCCCCAGTAGTCTGCATTTTTACGGAGATGCACAGTTTATACGAACATCATTTGTGAGATTATGGTGAGCATACCAGGAAAATAGAACTGGCTGAGTCAATAAGTGCTTGGGTAGCCATCTATCTATATGATGTCGTGTGAAGTTGAAGAAAATCAGGATGTGCCACCCCACAATGTTCCACATGGACTTGCTATTGTGATGATAGTTTTCACTCTGGACTCACTCCTAAAGATGGGATCTTTTCCCCAGCATGTTACCTGAAAGTCATTGTCATTGTTATCCACCACTTTTGGTTGGTACGTTCACTATAAAATATACAGGATATGGAAGTAAAGCAATGGAACCCAAATAAAAGGTAAGTTATGTTTTGATAACAATGGAGTCAAGATGTTCTAAAAAAATAGCACACCAACAAGAAAAGCGAGGTCAGAGTGGAAAATACAGGGCTCCATCAGACACCTGGGGGAAGAGATGGATGTGGAAGTCATAGGGGTAAGAGAATGAGCAGATAGGTAAGCATCTGTTGTAGTTTAGATGAAAACAATAAAAAAGGATTAGGAAATAGTAAAGAAAGGCATGCACCTTCACCTACATCAATATTTGGCATTTTGCTAAATAATAACCACCATTTACTAGAGCAATGTGTATGCTAGGCACTGTACTAAGCATATTTCATTAATTCATATCAATTTCTATAGACCTCTATGCGATAGGCTGTATTTTCCTACTTTGTTGGGAAAAAAATCTCTAAAACTCAGAGAGTTTAATCTCCCTAAAGTTACTAAAATGTAGTGGGGCTAGAATATGAACCAAACTAGTACAATTCCAAAGCCCTCTTTCCTACTTAATATCTTCCATTACAAATAAAAAAGCAAATTAAAGTCTTGTGGATAAAGAAGAAAAACCAACAGAATCTAAGCTCCATTTGTTTTAACCAGGGTGATTGAATTAACTCATCAACATTTGCTGAGAACTCAGGAATTGTTAATGGGATTGTGAAAGTTCTGTCACCTTTGCTGATGTCTTCTTGAATAGAGCTACTGCATTTCACTCCGGGGTATTTAAATCTTCTGGCTTCTCAGAAGCTTCATTTAATAGGCCCTGACCTGGAAATTGGCCAGCAACTCTTGACAGTAGAGTTGGCCACTACACCAAGAAAACTCATTTCTTGTACTATTAAGAACCAGAGCAAAAAGAAGACTATCACTGGGTACATATTGCTCTATTGGTCCAACTTATATGTCCTGTGAATTATTAATGGTAGGCACAGATTACCATAAAAGTAGAAAACAACACAAACAAAAAGAATCCTTGAGACACAAAGTAACTTTACAGACTCCACAAGACTGTAGAAATCAGATGCTGTGACTTCTTCCTCTATATTGCCCCCTCCTTTAACACTAATGGAATTGACAGCTCAGGGGCATTATAAAAAAGCAAATGTGGCTGACAACTCTAACTAGAAACAATTTGAAGTACAGAATGGACACTGTGGCCTAGAATCCTTCACAAAATTGAATAAAAAAATTAAAGGGAGGGGTGCCTGAGTGGCTCAGTTGGTTAAGTATCTGACTTCAGCTCAGGTCATGATCTCACAGTTCGTGAGTTTGAGCCCCATGTCCGTTGGGCTCTGTGCTTTGGATTCTATGTCTTCCTCTCTCTCTGCCCCTACCCCCTGCTTGTTCTCTGTTTCTCTCTTTCTCAAAAATAAACAAAAAAAATATTAAAAAAATAAAAGGGAAAATAATAATTCACCATGTGTTATAGGGGCACATGAGTACTTACCAATGATAATGGTTATATAGAAATTATACAAAGTTGCATTTTTAGTGTTCCAGAGAAAATATGAATAAATAAGAAAATGAAGGGGGCGCCTGGGTGGCTCAGTCGGTTGAGCGTCCGACTTCAGCTCAGGTCATGATCTCGCAGTCCGTGAGTTTGAGCCCCGCATTGGGCTCTGGGCTGATGGCTCAGAGCCTGGAGCCTGCTTCAGATTCTGTGTCTCCCTCTCTCTCTGCCCGTCCCCCGTTCATGCTATGTCTCTCTCTGTCTCAAAAATAAATAAAACGTTAAAAAAAAATTTTTTTTAATTAAAAAAAAAAAAAAAGAAAATGAAGAAAAAAGAATAATTATGAAAAGGAAGATTTACTAATATTGAATATCTCTTCTTACCGAGGCAAAATAAATGTCTTGTGCCAAGCAAAGGACAAAAAAAAAAAAAAAAAAAAAGTCTTATTTATGTCTTTTAGTTTAGATTTCTCAGAAAAACAATCTCAGAGGTGATGTGTGAATCTTCCTTGGTAATTGTCATGATAACTTACAGGTAGTATTCTTTTTCTTTGACAATCTATGCCAGCACACAGAAAAATCATATGGAATTTTAATGAATTCCTAGGTGTTTGTAATCAGCATTTTAGATATTTAAATGACCTCACAGATAATCTAATCCAATGTGTAATAGTATTGTTGTCCAGAGACTACCTGAATCAAAATCAATTGGAATGATTAATAAAAATGCATATTCCAAGAAATCACACCAAACACTAAATCAAAATCTCTCCTGGAGAGAAGCTTGCTAACTTGGAATATATACAATGTTTTCTTTATTCACAGACATCATGGGGGACTCATAGAGGAATGCCCATGGCCCTCCATTCCCCATATTTCCCCCAAGTTCATAGGATTTGGTTTGAATACCCACTGTTATGCACTGAATGTTTGTGTCCCCCACAAATTCAAATGTTGAAACCTCCCTTCCATGTGATGACATTAGGAAGCGAGGCATCAAAGTGTAATTAGGTTTGGAATTAGGTTTAGATGAGGTCACAAGGGTGGCTACAGTCACTAAGATGGGATTTGTGACCTTATAAGAAAATGAGACCATAACTTCCTCTCTCTCCCTCATGAAGACTCAGCAATAAGGTGGCCAACAGTAAGCAAGGGAGAACTGAATCTGCAGGCATGTTGATCTCAGACTTCCCAGCCTCCAGAACTGCAAGGAATAAAAGTCTGTTGTTTAAGCCACTCAGTCTATGGTGTTTTGTGATACAACCCAAGGAAGACACTCACCCCAAACTTGTCTTCTATGTGATTTTCTGTAACTAGAACATGTTTTTCCCTTTCTTCTTCTATCACATGTCTATAAGATGATTGTCATAAGATGAATTTCTTGTTTCACATATTTCTAGTTTCATCAGTGAGAGAATGTTCAGATTTTGTAAGAATAATAGGCATTTGGGATTTGTAAGACCCGTGCCTGTTGATTTTAAGTTTTAGGAGGTTCATACATACTCCTGAAAATTAATCATGTGTGGTCTTTTCAACTTGGTAAGGGGCATAGCCAGAATTTAAACTCAATCCTGACTTGTTACTTTTTATTTTTGTCTATATGATACCATCTCTAACAATAGTGAATACATTACACAATTTATGCCACATAAAGATAGTGTTACAGTATTGAATTAAGAACCACTGCAACCATGAAGTTCCATGATGTTGTTGTTGCTCCTGTTGCTTGTGATTTAAGCGAGAAAACTATAAAAAAAATTTGCTTCAATGTTTCAATATTTCAATATACGATTACAGATTACAAAGATTCTTTAAAAATAATAAAATATGATCTTCTTACTTTACAGATGAGGAAAAGAAAAGATTAATAATCTGATGCTTAGTCATGAAAAGTGTTGACACTTTGTTGCCATAAAAGGCTAATGAAAAAGATAGGAGGGTGGACTATTACTTATTTTTGGCTAAAAAAAATATATCAAAAAACTATTAATAAAAAAGTGAACAACACCCGCAGTCTACTATCAAAGATAAGTGTGACAGGCAAATCAAAAATACTTCTCAAGGCTAACTTAATGTTTCTACAAAGGAGACCTAGCATTGTTTGAATAAAGAAAAGGGGTGCTTGCTTAAGGAGGAAAACCATAGCATTAATGGCCATAATAAAAAAATGCATGTATACATGGATTTGAACACCATGTATTCATTATTCACAAAGAGCATTGTTCACAAAAACTAGGTATTCATTCAGAAAATATTTGTTTGATGTCTACCATGAGTTAGAATGTACAAGAACACTTGAAATTCAGATAGGAAAGAGACAGGTTCCTAACCTCTAATGCCAGGAAAAAGAGAAAATAGAATCCCATGTAAATATGTAAATATTTCTTCAATAATATCAAAAGTGAGATAATACTAATAATTAGTAACTATGGAGTATATTATCTTTTCAAGACCCTCTGCACATTAGCTTATTAGCCCTGCTGTGAGAAAAATAAATCTTGAATTCCTTTTAATACCAAGAAAGATGAGGCCAATTTTGTGTTTTAATTATAGTAACCAAAATGTAAACTAATGTCAAAAAGAATTTACCAAAACTTGGAAATGAGGGAGAGGGGGCATGAACAGTATGACTTTTCAATATAATATAGGCCACTGTATTAAAGACCCACTCAAAGACTATTTAAGTCTCTAAGAAAATGTACCTATGCTGGACTTTGCTATTTTCCTGCTTGATTAGAACATAGATACTAAGAATGACATGTTACCTTATAGATTTTTACTTTTCAAAAATGGTAACGATAAAGGTTATGGTTTAATTGTCCTATAGGGCATTAACATTCTTCCCCTACCACTCCCAAAATGCCTTTAAGTAACCAGTTTCTCAAAATGATCTTTGGACAAGTTTAACCTACTATATCTATGACAAGTATTTATTCTATATGTGTATAAGAATCACTTTTAAATTTTTCAAAAATTATTTCCTGACACTATGCTAATAATTCAGAAATTTATTGAATTCCATAATTATGACAATTAAAAATAACATTATTACTCTGAATTTCAAAAACAGTGTTTTCTGACTAATTCAGCAACCCGTGATTAATATTCTTATAGCATTGTCTGTGGCCCTCATTGTATATTTAATATGGAATGATGACTTTTCTGTGTATAATCTCTCACCCTGTCCAGATTTTAGAATATCACTCTTGTTTGCATCCGTCAGGATGTAAAATGAGTAAGCATGATAGATTCTCACTATTTATGTTGCCAATAAACTGAGTGAAATATGTAATACATTAATGTGCACAAAGCAAATATGTCCAGACTGGTATTTAGAGTGAGTTCTAGACAATTCTAACAAAATATAACTGGAATTGGCTGATAGGGAACTGAAAGAAATGGTAAGATTTACATGTTTCATACAGCTGCAAGTCTACATGTCTACGTGACTAGTTTGAAGAAGTTAAGATATCATGGATGACAACAACAAAAAACTTATAAGCACCTATAGCAACGTAGCATATATTAATTAAAAGCTGAGTGAAAGAACAAAGAAAGTGGGAATTTAATTAAGGCTGGAAAAAAATTGGCTCAGAATGACAGATGCTGACAGATATAACCAGGGTTCCAAATTAAAACTGATCACAGTGAGAGTAAGAGACTTCCCAGGCTTGCTCTGGCTATGTACAGTCATGATAAGGAAAAGCTTTAAAAAAAAAAAAAAAGCAAAATTAATTAGTTCTTTACTTTTAATATCATCATCTTGCTATTAGAACATAAACATTCTAGTTAACCTTTTTTTCCTCCCCATCCTCCTAAGCCCTATATCAGCATAAGCAGTATTATACATTCAAGATATATTATTAAATTGCCAAGTTTTTTGTAATCTTCAGTCCAAGAAATTGTGGAGGTCCCAAAAATGGTTTAGAAGGATAGAGGTGACTGGACAGAAGAACATTTGGTAATTGGCCAAATAATATTGGCAATAAAATTAATCATTCCCGAACAGTCCAAATGATCTCTGAAGCTATATTTTTGGAATAAGTTGTACACAGTTCTCAAATATGAAGCATGCACAGCACTAGGAAATTGGAGATGACATGCAACTCAAGATATCAAGCATATTTAATTAAATAGCCTTCATGAAAAATTCAAATAAGCAATTGTTTTAGAGCTAGCAAACAACCTTGTATAGCTTTATTGATTTCATGTTTGCTTATTTCACAAAGACATGTTTTTTCTTCTGATTTGTTATAATGCCAAATTGCATGCTGGGAACACTCATAACAGTTTTGCAATTTAGCTAAATATTTGCACAGTTTTATTACAATGTTGATTTTTGTGAATTTGTTAAATTACCTCCCCTGCAGCATTTGCTTAGTTTCTCTTTTATTTCACAAATGTAGTCAACTCACATTATCTACACTAATGCTTAAGAGAGAGAACACTGGTATCTTAAAACAAAAGAGGACCCAGGGGTGACTAAGAGTATCATTTACTGTCATATTGTCACATTTCAACCTCAAACCCACACATAACATCCACCTTTACCCAACCTTAATGCTCTTCTGGCTTTGCCTTACAGCACCCTGTAGGGGAAATATCCAAGACAATGATGAAATGAAAGAGATAATTTGTGAACTTGGTTGAAAGGTATGAGGATGATGCATATTGTGTGTCTGAGTATTTGTATGTATTAATATTACACTTGCCCAGAACATGATAAATCAGGGGATACAGATATGATATACATCATTTGGGATACAAATATTCTAGACTCTGGCTAGGGAGATAAAATACAGGAAAAATTATCAAGCACATGATTCAATCACTTGATTTGAATTTCATCAAGAAACCTCATAAAATCTCTCTGCTGATGTATCTGCACTGATAGCAGAGTTTCGTTATCAATGGCCTCTCTTGCAAGCACATGCCCACAGAGTTTGAGTGGAGTTTCACAAAAAGTTAAAAAGATTAAGTAGGTAAAACAATAGTCTGTTGTTGCAATGTTTCAGTCACAGAATAAGGAATCTTCAGCAGGTTCCAGAGTATGCCTCATTTAACTAGCTGCAATGACCCCTGGCTTTCCAGGTCCCTTTGGTGTGATGTGATGGCAATATCCCATCTCCACCATCTCCACTGTCACCCTGGTGACAGTCATTGTAGAATCCCTGTTGTCTCTACTGTCCTCTGCTGGTCAGCCCAACATTTCCTGGTCATGCCTTCTCTTAGGCATCCAAGTCATCCACTATCTTTGGGGGATTTATGTAACAAACGTTATTCATGAACGTTAATATTTGCCAGGCCACTAAGCACCTTAGATATTTACAAGAGAAGTTTGAGGAATTTTTAAAATCTAACTGATGTTCTCAGTTCCTGTTTACACTGCAATTCTAGCATCTGGGTGCCAGATCTATGGGAAACTACCCCTTGAACTAACTCCTTATTTTACAATTCAACCCCCACCCCAAACACTGGACTCAATAGTGGGGTCACTGTGACTCCAAATGTCACCTCTCTCATACTCATTCTAAATCTTAGAATAATGGACAAATAATAGAGAAAGTAAAAGCAAAAACTCTTTTGAAAGGAACAATAAAATTATAAAATTCTATTCATAATGATCTAAAGAAAAAAAGAGAAGACTATAAAAATTAGCCATATCAGGAATGCAAAAGGAGACATTACCTAGACATTCTGCAGATGTAGAAGGTGATGAGGGAATATTATGAACAACTTTATGCTGATACATGTAATAAATTAAATGGACAAGTTCCTTAAAAGTCATAACATACCAAGACTGATTTGAGAAAAATTAGAAAATCTAATAGCTCTTATCCCTTTTAAGTATGAAAAAACCCTCCAGGCTCAGAATGGTAAAATTAATAAACATTTAAGAGTGAGATATCCCAATTCTAGACATCTCGTTTGGAAAATAGAGAAGGACACAACTCTTGTCAACTCATTTTATAAGGCTAGCATGACCCTCATTCCAAAACCAGATGAAAATATTACAAGAAAAGGAAACTACAAATAAATATTCTTCATGAACACAGTCACAAATATCTTTACCAAAATATTAAGGTCCCTTTTGGTTAGATGAGTTTATTTAACTATGTTTGGTCAATGATTATGGGTAGAATCTGTATGTATCACTTCTCTGTTGAAGCATTTATTGCTGATATAAAACTCTCCAAACTATTTCTTTCCTTTTGCTACACTCCAGAGGCAATTTTTGAGATAGTAGCTATTCCCTAGAATGAGGTTGTAGCTAAAGCAGAACCTCCAGTTGACCTGCAAAGGGCTTATTGTGTGACAACAACAAAAACAAAAACAAAAACAAAAACCATCCAACCAACCAAACCAAAACAGCTTTACTGTGTACAGCCACTGAGATTTTGGAATTCTCTGTTCATGCAGCAAAACTTATAGTATCCTGACTGATAAGCTATGGGATGTGCATGTATGTTCGTTCTAAATATCTATTTTGTAATATCTATTTAATGTTGTGGTATGTTATCATGGGATTAATAAATTTTAAATAAATTTCTACAAACTAATAAAACATGAGATCATTCTAGATCAGGACCCCCAGAAGATGTGTTGAAAAAGCTTAGAAGGGAGCAAAAATGATGTGTTTGGGTTTTTAGTTGATTCTAGGAGACTACACAGTCCAGTTACCTCCTAAGTATTTCTTTTAGTGATTCCTCTTGTTCTTTCTGACTGCCCTGCGTAACCATTGCCCAAAGATCCAATTTTGCTTTATTATTCTCACTCTCATTACTGCCTTGATATTTTATTGATTTCTACACACTTCCTTATGTGTCAACCTAGATGTCTTCCAAATCAATTTCCCCATAAGGGACACTATTCCTGAATTTGAGAACTGATGAAAGATTTATGTACTTTATAGCATCATGCTATACTCAAATAATTATTCATGGATTTTGTATTTGCATATTTGCTTATTCACTAAAATGTATTTGTGACCCCCCTCCCCCAAAACAATACTTGTGTCATTTTTGTGGTAATTTGTGGACATGCATGGAATGGGGAAAATTTTGAGTTTGACCTGCATGTTCCCAGCTGAGGTTGAACAAGGTAATGCTGTCTCATTTCAGCTCTCATACCATCATTTTTGGGGTCCATTTAGAGCCACAGTTTGTCCTCTTTTGTGATTTTTGTTGGTGATTTTGCTGTTCCAAATGGTCCCTCAGCATAGTGTTGAAGTGCTACCTAGTGTTTCCAAGAACAAGAAGGCTGTGATGTGTTTTATACAGAACAAATATGTTTCAGATAAGCTTTGTTCAGGAGGAGTAATAGCGCTGTTGTCTGTGTTATAAAGAAAATCACAGGCTCAAATGGCATTACTTAAGTCAAGGCACCAAATCTGGACTTAGTACCTAACCTAACTGCAATTTCAACCTCCTTCAGAAATGTATTCTTAATTGGTGAGTCAGGAATTCTCTGCTCAACTTCAATGAGGAATATGTCACATGGGCCCTCTTCCTCCCCCAAAAGATGAGGTAATCCACCTAATAAGATACGCTGCCCTGCCCTGCCCCCTAAGGGAAGGTGATCTTGCCTGGAAGAATTCTTTCTTTTCTTTTGCTAATAACTTCTTGATTCATCCTCATTCTTCTGGAAGGCTTCCATTGCTATAACTTCTCCACACTTCCCTCTATTTGCTAGATGGGATTCTGCCCAATTCATGAATCCTTTAACAAAACCCATTCAATCTTCAAATTATTTTTTTTAACAGCTGTGAGTTCAATGTTAATGAATTAACAGTATATAGTAAACAAGGTTTCTTTAAACAGAAATACACATAAAACAAGGTTGTAGATTTATCAGTTGACAAAAATGTTGTGAACAGGTGCTAGCAGGAACCTAACCTTGTATTTATTCTATGAGCAATGGTTCAGTATTTGCTATTGCGATATTCATAGGGAGTTTATAGAATATAACTACTACGCATAACAAGAAACAACTGTATTTCCTTCTAAGAATCTTCTTGTGTCTCACAGAAAACATGTTTGAAAAAGAGCTCACACACTTCTTAACAGATAAAAATACTCATTTTTCACATTTGGCTTGTAACATAGTAACATATATTCAATAATGTTCATAAAGTACAGTAATCTTTTTTTAATGTATATTTATTTGTGTGTGTGTGTGTGTGTGTGTGAGAGAGAGAGAGACAGACAGACAGACAGACAGACAAACAGACAGACAGAATGGGGGAGGGGCAGAGAGAGAGGGAGACACAGAATCCAAAACAGACTCTAGGCTCTGAGCTGTCAGTGCAGAGCCTGACATGGGGCTTGAACCCACAAACTGTGAGATCATGACCTGAGCCAAAGTTGGATGCTTAACCGACTGAGCCACCCAGGTGTCCCTAAAATATGGTAATCTTAAATGAAGAGTTAAATGATTTTTTAAATACACATGCACACTGTGAAACTACCAGTTGAATCAAGATATAGAACATTCCAATAAAGTTCCTTCATATTCCTTCCCAGTCAACATTCCCATCCTGAGGTAAGCATTCTTCTGACATCTAATACTATGTATTTTGTCTATTTTTTAAACTGTGTTTAAATAGAATCACATATGTACCCTTGGGCGCCTATCACATTTTGTCAACATAATATCTGTGTAACAATTATATTTATTAGTAGTGCATTCATTATATATCACTGTGTAGTATTCCATTGTATGAATTAACCAAAATATATCTATCCATTCTCCAGTTGATAGACATTTGGGTTACTTCCAGTTTTAGGCTATGATGAACAAAATTGCTTTGAACATTCTTGTGCATGTATTTTCATAGACACGTAGACAATTTTTGTGAATATACAGCTAGGATTAGAATGATGGATGTTCCTACATCATGGGATAGATTTTGGTTTAGCTTTACTAGATATTGCCAGTTTTCCTAAATTGTTAAATGGCTCTCACCACTCAAGAATGTATGAGAGTTCCAGTTGCTCTATATTCACCGACATTTGCTATACAGTTTTTGTGGGGTTTTTTTCTTTTTATGTTTTAGTCATTCCATTGAGTATGAAATGCTATGTCATTGTGGTTTTAATTTATATTTCCTTGATGACTACTAATATTGGTCATTTAATGGTATTTATTAATTAAAATAGTTTGCTGTTCTTTCATTTTCTGTTTAAGAAATATTGTTTATTCCAATGCCATGAAAGTTTTTTTTTTGTTTGTTTTCCATGAAAGTATTCTATGTTATGTTCCAGATGCTTTAATGTTTTATCTTTTAAATTTATGGTTTTCAGTACACATATGAATATCCAATTGTTTCAGCACTATTTTTTTTAAACAACCCATTAGCTTTTGAAATTTAAATAAAATTAATGTCTTAAATCAACTGGTCGTGTATATATGATCTATTTCCATACAGTTTTCTATTATGTTGGATTATTTGTCTATCCCTTGCACTAATATCATACCGCTTTCATTTTTACAGTTTTATAGTAAGTCTTAAAACCCAGTGCCATATGCACTACATGGGTCTTTTTCAAAGTTTTCTTGAGTATTCTACGTCTTTGTAGTTTCCTATACATTTTTTTTTTTTTTTGAAGTGTAGTCATCATACAGTATTATGTTAGGTTCAGGGATACAACATAGTGATTCAACATTTATATACACCACGAAGTGATCACCATGATAAATCTAGCCACCATCTGTCACCATACAAAGTTGCTACATATTGTTAATTACATTCCCCATGCTGTATCCCCATGTTATATATATTTTTAAATCAACCTTTCAATTTCCTCTGGAAATAACCTTCTGAGATTTGAACTGGAATTGTATCACACATATCGATCATTTATCATCACATACATCATCAATAACTAAGATCTTGAAAATATTGTCCATGGATATTTATTAAGATATTTTAAAATTTCATTTGAGAAGGAGTGATGGAGCTATAGAGAACTTTTTTTTTTTTTTTTTTTTTTTTTTTTTTGTATGGGTAAGGCTTTCTGAAGGAACGAAAAATAAAACCTGGGGTAAAACACAAGCCTTGGAAATTACATAATAATGAAGTAGTGAGAATTGAAGAGATTTACTTTCACACAGGTCTGAGTTTTCATTTCAAGGGGATGAGTCCTGAAGCCCGGGAGATAAAACCTTGATGGTAAACTCAAAAGTGCTTTTCTTATCTTCCCCTAAAGATATCTATTTACATTCTGAAAGGTAAGAGTCCAGTTTCATTCCCTTTCTCTTCTCAAGGAATTTTTACCTTAGGGAGCAAAGTTTTCTCTCCTTTTCTCAGAAAGGAAAGTCAGGCTGCTATCCTTCTTCTATTTAAAGTTCGTGTTCATATTTTTATGGTTCCTAGGCCACAGTATAGACCTCAGCCCAGTACTGGTAAGGTGACATCCAATCTGACTCTTTTCATCTCTTCTCAGAAGAGAAAAGAATTGGGGCAGAGGAGAATTAATATGTTTATTGCTATGAGTATGTAATCTGTCCCTGCCCTAGAAGGCTCATTTTAACTTTCAGACAATACAAGTAAATAGAGATACTATGAACTTATCAGTATTTTATACTTTTTAGAGAAGAAGCTTTTCACATCTTCGAAAGATTATATCTGAGAATTTAATGTTTTTAAAATTCTAATATAAATGGTACCTGTAAGTTTCTTTTTCCAATAATTTGTTGCTAGTATATATAAATTCAAATGATTTTTTTTTTTTGTATATTTAACCTGTATCAATCTTGCTAAATTTACTTATTAATTTATTGGGTTTCTTTGTAGATTATTGTGGGGGCTTTCTATGTATAAAATAATATAGGTCAGTCTCTTTCCTTTCTTTTCTTTCCCATCTTTTTCTTTTGATTTTATGATTTTTTAAAAACTTATGTTAATTATTTAATTAATTTATTTATTGTCTTGGTGTATTGACAAAGACCTCCAACACAATACTGGATAGAATTCTCTTTATATCCATTTTGTCTTGTTCTGGATTTTAGGGAGAAAGTATTCAATATATCCCCATTAAATATGATGATAGAAATAGATCTTACTAGGTACCCTTTTATAGATTAAGGACATTCTACTCCTAGTTTCCTGAGAAGAATACATTTTCATAACATGAACAGAATTTTAATCTTTTTTTAAATACTGTTTTTTCCATTTATTGAAATTTGTTTTATTAATGTGGCAAATTAACATTGTTTTTCAAATATTAAACTAATCCTGCATTCCTGAAATAAAAATCAATTGTTTCTAATGTAAAACAATAGTATATATATCTACCTCTAATATGATATGTATAATGGTTATGTATGACATATTCATATTCATTGCTAGATTTATTTGGTAATATTTTGTTGAGGATTTTAAAATTTGCACTCATGAGAGATATTGCCTGTTATATTTCCTTCTTATAATGTCCTTGCAAGAATTTGGTGGTTTGGTATCAGGGTTATGGTAGATTCATGGAACTGATTGGGGAGTCTTTCATTTTCCTCTATTGTGTCAAAGATTTTGCATAAAATTCACATTATTTCTTCCTTAAGTGTTTGAAAAAAATTTGGAAGTCATCCTTGCCTGGAGTTTTCATTGTGGGAAGGTTTCAGTTACATTAATAAGAAAAAGATTATTCAGATTTTCAATTTCTTTTTGTATTAGTTTTGTTATATTTTTCAAGAAAATTTTTTTATTTTATTCAATCTGTTAAATTTACAATATTCTATGATTTTTTTTTTTTTAATGCACATAGAATATCTTTCTTCCTTTTAGTAGTGATGTCTCCTTTCCATTCTGGATAGTGTAATTTGCATTTTTTTTCTTTTTTTTTTTTTTATAATTTCTGGATCAATCTTCCGAGGGATTATCAATTTTTAAAATTGAAATTTTTTGAAAAATATTTTCAAAAAGGTAACAAGGTTCTATTGATTATTATCAGCTCTACTATAATGAGTCTAATATGTGGTTTTCTTTATTTATCCTGCTTAGTGCTTCTTGAAGTTCTTGAATCTCTGTGTTTATATGTTTCATTAGTTTAAGGAAATTCCTGAATATTGTCTCCAAGATTGTTTCTGCCTCATTTTCCCTCTCCTTCTCTCTTCCATCTGGGTCCCCAATTACACTTAAACCATTTGAGCCTATTTTCATTTAGTTTTTTATTTCTTTTTTGAATATTTTGCTGTTAGTGTATAGAAATGCAACTGACTTTTGTGTGTTGATTTTGTATTCTGCAACTTTACTGAATTTGTTAATTAGTTTTAACAGTTTGGGGGTTGAGTCTTTAGAATTTTCTATATAGAAGATCATAATCATCTGCAAATAAAGACAAATTTACTTCTTTCCAATTTGGATGATTTAAGTTTTTTTTTAAGTTTTTTAAATGTATTTTGGAGCTCCTGGGTGGCTCAGTCAGTTAAGCTTCAGCTCAGGTCATTTGATCTCACAGTTGGTGTGTTCGAGCTCCACATCAGGCTCTGTGCTGATAGCTCAGAGACTGGATCCTGCTTTGGATTCTGTGTCTCCGCAATCTCTGCCCGTCTCTGGCTCATGCTCTGTTTCTCTCTCTCTCTCTCAAAAATAAAATAAACATTAAAAAATAAATACAATAAAAATAAATAAATAAAATAAAATAAAATAAATTGTCTTTATTTTGAGAGAGACAGACATGAGCAGGGGAGGGGCAGAGAGAGAGAGAGGGACAATCCCAAGTAAGCTCTGTGCAGTCAGTGAGCAAAGCCCAACACAGGTCTCAAACACACAAAACTGGGAGATCATGACCTGATACGAAATCAAGAGTTAGACGCTTAACCGACTGAGCCACCCAGGTGTCCCTAGTTTTGTTTTGTTTTGTTTTAAATGTTTATTTTTTAGAGAGAGAGAGAGAGAGAGACAGAGTGTGACTGGGGGAGGGGCAGAGAGAGAGGGAGACACAGAATCTAGGCTCTGAGCGGTCAGCACAGAACCCGACATGAGGCTCGAACCCACGAACCGTGAGATCATGACCTGAGCTGAAGTCAGACGCTAACCGACTGAGCCACCCAGGCGCCCCTTGTTTTGTTTTGTTTTGTTTTGTTTTGTTTTGTCTTCCCTGGTTGCTCTAGCTAAGACTTCCAGTACTTTGTTGAATAGGATTAGTGAGAGTGGGCACCTTGTCTTGTTCCTGATCTTAGAGGAAAAGCTTTCAAGCTTTGGCCATTACGTATGACGGTAGCTGTGGCTTGTCATAGATGGCCTTTATTATGCTCAGGTATGCTCCTTGTATGCCCAAGTTTTTGAAATTGGAATTGAAATTTATGAAAGGATATTGTATTTTGTCCAATGCTTTTACTGCATTTATTGAAAGGTCATATTTTTATCTTTCATTCTATTAATGTGGTAAATCACATTCATTGGTCTGTGTATGTTAACTATTCTTTCACCTCAAGGATAAATACCATGATGATGATCCTTTTAACGTACTGTTGGATTCAATTTGCTAAAAGTTTTTTTTCCAAAGAAACCATACAAATGGCCAGCAGGTACATGAGAAGACATTCAACATTACTAATCATCAGATAAATGCAATGAGATATCACTTCACATCTGTTAGAATGACTAGCATCAGAAAGACAAGGGATAATAAATGTTGATGCGGATGTGGAGAAAAGGGAAGACTTGTGCACTGTTGGTGACAATGTAAGTTGGTGCAGCCACAGTGGAAAACAGTATGAAGTTTCCTTAAAAAAAAATTAAAAGTAGATCTACCATGTGATCCAGCAATCCTACTTCTGGGTATATATCCAAAAGAATGAAAACAGGATATTGAAAAGATATCTGCACTTCCATGTTTATTGCAGCATTATTCACAATAGCAGAGATATGGAAACAATCTGTGTCAGTGGATGAATAGATAAAGATGTATACACCCCCCCCCCCCCCCACACACACACAGCCATGATAGAGAAAGAAATCCTGCCATTTGTGGCAACTTGGACGAAACTTGAGGGCATAGTGCTAAGTGAAATAAGTCAGACATTGAAAGACATATACTGACACCATTTATCCGTAAAATCTAAAAAAGCTGAACTGATAGAAACAGAGGGTAGAATGGTGGTTGTCAGGGGCTTTGGGGTGGACGAATTAGGGAGATATTGGTCAAAGAGTACAAACTTCTGGTCAGAAGATGAGTAAGTTCTGGGGAACTAGTGCATAGCATTGTAATTAGAATTGGCACTACTGTATTATATACTTAAAAATTGCAGGGGCGCCTGGGTGGCGCAGTCGGTTGGGCGTCCGACTTCAGCCAGGTCACGATCTCGCGGTCCGTGAGTTCGAGCCCGGCGTCGGGCTCTGGGCTGATGGCTCAGAGCCTGGAGCCTGTTTCCGATTCTGTGTCTCCCTCTCTCTCTGCCCCTCCCCCGTTCATGCTCTGTCTCTCTCTGTCCCAAAAATAAATAAACGTTGAAAAAAAAAATTTTTTTTAATAAATAAATAAATAAAATTAAAAAAAAATTGCAAAAAGAGTAGATCTTAAATGTTCTCACCTCCCAAAATAAGTTGTAATTATGTGACATGATGGACATGTTAGCTAATGCTACAGAAGTAATCATACTGCAATATATAACTGGCGTCAAATCAACACATTGTACACCGTAAACTTGTACAATGTCAATTATATCTCAATAAAGCTGGAAAAAATTTAGAGGCTCACCTCTAGGAGTTTACAATCTAGTCAAAATGATAGAACCACACACTCTATAACCCTCAGGCATACTTACAAAGCAACATCAAAAAGGGTGCTAATTGGTGAAAAATGTTAAAGCAGGCGAGAGATTGATTAAATTGGGCAGGACTCAAATCAAGGAGGTTTGGACCAGATGTTAAAGTAGAGGAAGACCTTGTAGCGATAGCAGGAGTGAAGAGGTTATTTTCAACTGGAAGAAGAGAGAGAATAGGAGGCAGATATATTCTCATGTCTTGTTTTAAAGGAACAAGCAGACCAGAAAGTTCATGCTGTTCTCCTGGGATATGGTAGTCTCTGCAAACACGACTTAGGTATTACTGATCTTCATTTCATGGACAGCATGCCTTTGTCCTGCTGAAAAAAAACCAATATGTTTACACCAATTCCTGCAAATTCAATTGCTGTTATCAACTTCTACCCACCTATCTCACATTTTTTTGCTAAGCAGTTTTACTTCAAGCTTTGCTTATGTGTTCTATCAATTTAATTTGGATGCTATGCATGCTGCTGCCCTAATTCTGTACAACACACAGACACCATTCAGCAATATTTCTCTCATTTGTTTTCGTATATGTCCCGGCCAGCTGACATGTAGTGCCGTGAATTCAGCTTTTCAGTGTGAGCAGATTGACTGCATTTGTGGACCTCAATGTAGTTCTTTCTTAAGGCAGTAAAGATGAAGAACTTTGGGAGGGCTTTAGTCTAGGATGGGCAACTTCAGTTCCATGGTACCGCACCGACTCCCTTTAGCTCTGTATGATTTAGGGAACTCATCTCTGTGTACCTTACTGTGTTTGGCCTGGACGTGGCCTTCTTAACTTCATCTACCCCTAACTTTGTCTTATAACAACAGTGTGGCCACTCGCCAGCCCCTCACAACTTCTTTGTAGAATAATCAGGAAAAATTGGTCTTACACAATTGTTTTATTTTTATTCTTAACTATTGTGATTTGTGTGGTTTGAAAGCTGAGTGCTGGGAGCAGAACTAAATGTCTATTTGTCTATTTTATGAATTTGTTGAATTTTACATAAAACAATTTTTAAATTGTAAAGGTAAGCACAATTGTATTGGTTAATTATTGGATACATTTTAGTTACTCCAGCCAAAACATGTGTACTGACACATTATGCAAATTTACAAACTTATTTAGCACAATAATCATCATTCTGAAATATGAGGGTTTTTTTTTTTTTTAAGCACAGCCTTTGCTGACTCAGAAGCCTCAGCAGTCATGTAGCATCTTTCCTGGCACATTCTATTCATAGACAAAGCCTTCCCCAGGTTTAAGTGGAAGAATCATAGATCCCTCTTCATGGGAGAAGTCAAAGAATTCACTTATGTCGAAGAATTTGTGCAAATGCTTAATAATCACCACAATTGAAGATTCTTTCCAAAATCCAGATTTTTTTTTTTTTTTTTTTTTGGTAGATTGCATTATTGGCCCAGTTCCTCACCTATCCCTTTAATGACAATCTGTCTTAGCTCCACCTGCTATAACAAAATACTAGAGACTGTGTGGCTTCAACCAGCAGATATTTGTTTCTCATAGTTCTGGAACTTGGAAGTCCAAGGTGCTAAGAGATTTGGTAATTGTATAGGTTCTCTTTCTGGCTTGCAAGAAGCTGCCTTTTTTTGTTTTTTGTTTTTAATTTTTTTTTATGTTTATTTTTTGAGAGAGACAGAGTGAGTGGGGGAGGGGCAGAGAGAGGGGGCGACACAGAATCTGAAGCAGGCTCCAGGCTCTGAGTTTTCAGCATAGAGCCTGACTTGGGGCTCAAATCCATGAATTTTAAGATCATGACCTGAGTCGAAGTTGGATGCTTACCCTAGTGAGCCACCCAGGCGCCCCAGGAAGCTGCCCTTTTACTGTATCCTCACATGGCAGGGAGATGAAACTTTGGTGTCTCTTTCTCTTCATATAAAAGCACATATCTCATCATGGGTACTCCACCCTCATGACCTTATCTGAAGCTAATTGTCCCCCAAAGGGCCCATATCCTAATACTATTATGTTGGGAGTTAGGGCTTTAACATATGAATTTTTGTAGGCACAGAAACATTTAGTCCATAGTGCAATTCTTCCATGTGACTTTGCAGTCCCTTCTACCCTTCCATAGGAGAAATGTTTTCCTGTCCATTGACTTTGTCCTTGAACATGCAGACTTGCGTTGGCCAATGATGTATTAGCAGAAGTGATATAAGCAGACTTTGAAATGCTCTTGAGTCACGGGTCTGCCTTTCTGAGACTCTGCCACTGCCACTGCCACTAGAGGAACATTGTCCATGTTTACTAGAGTCCCAAGAGTGGACGAAACATGTGTAGAGCAGATCTGTCCCAGTTGTCACAATCTGAAAAAGCAGTACCCCAGCCAGTTTGCAGAATTATAGGGAAAAGCAGAGCTGCCCAGCCAAGCTCCTCACAGGCCAGCTACACCCCAGCACTTCTACAAAGAAGTGAATATTTTAAGCCACTTACTTTTTGGGTGGTTTTTTAATGCAGCAACAGTCAACCAAAACAGTCTTATTTTATTAAAGTCTATCTTGTGTTCCACGGTGGAAATGAAAAATATTTTTCATATATGTCCTATATATTTCCTTTCAAGTATATACCTTAGGTTTTGCTTATACATTCTTACTTTGAAATATTCATTGTTGTATTTTAAAATTGTAAGTAGCAAAGTAATTAAGATTTAAATATTAATTCTGTGTCCACATACCTTACTGAATTGTTTTATAATTACTAATACCTTTTCAATATTGACTACAAAAAGCTGCATTCTAGGGGCACCTGGGTGGCTTAGTTGGTTAAGTGTTCGACTTTGTCTTAGGTCATGATCTTGCAGTTCGTGAGTTTGAGCCCCGCGTCGGGCTCTGTGCTGACAGCTTGGAGCCTGGAACCTGTTTCTGATTCTGTTTCTCTCTCTCTCTCTCTCTCTCTCTCTCTGCCCTTCCCCTGCTCATGCTCTGTCTCTCTGTCTCTCTCTCTTTCTAAAATAAACATTAAAAAAAAAAAAAACAACCCTGCATTCTATTTTGTATAGATACTAGACGATTATATTTAAGTCTATGTTTCACTGTATTCAAATCCAACACCATATTTTTCATGCACCATGTGCATTGTATCTTTACCTATGAGTTTGTTATTTCAAGTCATCTTTTATGTCACTGGACTATCTCCTCAATAAACTCTATGCAGGCATAATTTATATGCAATAAAGTACCCAGATTTTAAGTGTACAGTTTAATGAGTTTTGACAAATGTATACAACTGGATAACCACCACTATAATCAAGATACAGAATGTTTCAATTACTCTAAAAGGATCCTTTAGCTCTGTGAAGTCAAACTCTATTCTGAACCCAAAAGCATATATTGATCTCCTTCTTGTCACAATAGATTGTTTCTGTCCCTTCTAGAATTTGGTAAAATTAGAATCATACAGTATGCTCTTTTGCATCTGGTTTCTTTTGCTCAACACAGTATTTCTGCAATTCATCTATGTTATTGTGCATATTGGTACTACTATTGTGATTTTTTAAATTGCCAAGTGGTAGACGTTCAACATCTTTTCATATACTGAGTGGTCATTCAAATATATTTTGTAAAATATTTAAATCTTTTGTCTATTTTTAAATTGTTTGTATTTTTATCAATTAGTGGAAGTTATGTATACATTTTGAGTCACAGAACATGTCACATATATATGTTGTAAATGTTTTCATGGGTGTGCCCTTCTTATGCATGTACTTTACAGTATCTCTGGAAGAACAATTTGAGGAGGCAATTCTTCATAGGTTTCTTGTGTTTCTAATTTTTTTTTAATGTTTATTTATTTTTGAGACAGAAACAGAGCATGAGTTGGGGAAGTGCAGAGAGAGAGGGAGACAGAATTGGAAGCAGGCTCCAGGTTTTGAGCTGTCAGCACAGAGCCCGACACAGGGCTTGGGGCTCGAACCCACAGACCATGAGATCATGACCTGAGCCAAAATCAGATGCTTAACCGACTAAGCCACCCAGGTGCCCCTCGTGTTTCTACATTTATTGTGAGCAAGTTGCTATTTGAAACTTTCTCTGGACTATCTTTTAGTGGATGTTTGTAGAGCACTCAGACTTGAAAGAAAGAGATGGTGTCTCTCTCCAGAGCAGAGGATGGGTATGCTGACTGTCCAGGATAATAAAGGTAATGTTTCCTTCAGGAGCAAAGGGCAGTTATGCATACTGCACATCATAAAAGATTTGAGTTCCCTAAGCTCAGGGTTCTTCCTCAGCAATGCAACTCGATGCATGTTCAGGCATCCATCTGGGCCCATCTGCCTCACTCCAGTGGGATTTGGGGACAAAAAGAATTGGTGGAAATAGGCTAATGGTCATGCTTCTTCTGTTCCATGAGTAATTAAGTGCTGATGTAAGAGTCTTGTGTGACAGCATCTATGGAACTATGGCAGGCTAACTTATTGGTTCGCAAGTTAGATGAAACATCAGTTCTTTCATAGTTCTTGGTAAAAGACATTTTGAATTTTGATGAAGTATATTTTGCCAATTTTTCCTTTTGTAGTTCATGTTTTTTGTTTGCTGCTCTGTTAAAGAAACATATCCCAAGATTCCTAATATTTTCTTCTAAAATTTTGTAGTGTAGGTTTTACGTTTTGGTCAACGATCTATTTCAATTTTTGTGTAGGTTATAAAGTACACATTCTTGGGGGCACCTGGGTAGCTCAGTTGGTTAAGCGTCCGATTTTGGCTCAGGTCATGATCTCATGGTTCGTGAGTTTGAGCCCCGTGTCGGGCTCTGTGCTGGCAGCTCAGAGCCTGGAGCCTGTTTCAGATTCTGTGTCTCCCTCTCTTTTTGCCCCTGCTCTGCTCACACTCTGTCTCTGTCTCTCAAAAAGTGAATAAACATTAAAAATAATAATAATAATAAATAAAGTACACCTGCTTTCACTTAAAAAATATTGAAATCTAGTTGTTCTAGCATCATTTTTGTAAAGACTCTTCTTTTCCTCTGAATTATCTTGGCAGCTTTGTAATAGTTAAAGGACCGTGGATTCTTGGGTTTAGTTTTGAATTCTCTACCAGTTCCATTGGTCTATTTATATCTACTTATGTACTATAGCTTTATAATGTGTCTTGATATCAGGCAGCTTAATTCCTCCAACTTCATAATTAAAAAAATTAATTTGGCTCTTCTAGGTCTTTGCTCTTTCATTTACATTTTTAAATCATCTTAGTAATTTCTACAAAAAGTCTTGCTGTGGTTCTCTATTTATTTGTCAAATCAAATCTGTTTATCAGTTTGTGGAAAACTGACTCTAAATATTTAGTTTTCCAATCCATTAACAAACATCTATTTATTTCAGTCTTCTTTGATTTTTCTCACCAATGTTTGGCAATTTTCAGTTACACTACTTTCAGCTACTTTGCTAAATTTATTCCTAAGCATTTCATGCTTTGGGATGGTGTGGTAAATGGTATCATTTTACACAATTTATTAATTATTTATAGCATAGAGAAATATGATTGGTTGTATCTTGACTTGAGTTCTACTATGTTGCTGATTTCACTGATTAGCTCTAGTAGCTTTATGTAGATTCCTTAGCATTTTTTACATAAATCATCATGTTATCTGTGAATGAAGAGAGACTTACTTCTTCATCACTAGTCTCTTTGCCCTTTTATTTCATTTTCTTGCTTTTTTGCACTGTGTAGTTTCTTTGCGGAAAGATATTTAATTAGAAATTTAATTTCATTAGGATACCTGAGGTACCTGGATACCTCAGTCAGGTAAATGTCCGACTCTTAATTTCAGCTCAGGTCATAGTCTCATGGTTCATGGGATCAAGCCCCACATTGGGCTCCACACTGACAATGCAGAGCCTACTTGAGATTCTCTCTGTCTCTCTCTCTTTGCCCTTCTCTGCGTGTGTGCATGTGTGGGCTCTCTTTTTCTCTCTCTTAAAAGAAATAAACTTAAATTTTTTAATTTTATCAATAAATTTAGGGCTTTCTGACTATTTGACATCAAGAGTCTGTTTTGTAAATATGTGTTTTTCTTAGAAAAGTCCTCAACCAGTTGGGCTTTTCTATTTCTTCTTGAGTCTATTTTGTAATTTTTGTTTTTCAAGGAACTTGTTCATTTCATCTAGGTTATTCAGGCTACCAGCATACATTTTTAAAGTAATTTCTTATTCTTTTAATGACTGTCATATTTTTAGCCATTTCTCTTCTTTTGTTCCTGATACCGGTAATCTGAGTTGTCTTTGTTTTGTTACTGCTCAGTTCAGCTTCAGAGAACAGATTTGTGTTTCATTAATTTTCTCAATTTTTTCTGTTCTTTTTTATTGATTTCTGCTCTTATCATTATTTTTACTTATGTTAGGTTTAGTACTTCTCTTCTTTTTATAATTTCATAATGGGGAACCTTGGAATATAGACTTTAGAATGTCCCTTTTTTTCCTAATATAAGGATTCAAAGCTATAAATTTCCCTATAAATAATTGCTTTAGTTGCATCTTATAAATTTTATAAGATACACACACACACACTTCTTTATTTATTTATGTATTTATGTATTTATTTATTTCAGAGAAAGAGATGGAGCCAGGGGAGAGAGAGAGAGAAAGAGAGAGAGAGAATTGTAAGTAGGCTCCATGCTCTGTGTGGAGCCCAATGCAGGGCTTGATCCCACGACCGTGAGATCATAACCTGAACTGAAATCAAGAGCCAGATGTTCAGCCATCTGAGCCAGTCAGGCTCCCCTGTTCTATAAAGTCTGAAAACTGTTTCTTGTAGTGCATGTCTTCTGGTAACTAATTCTCTCAGCTTTTGCTTGTCTAAGATAGTCTTTAGTTTGTCTTCATTTTGGAAGATAATTTCAGGTTGGCAATATTTTTCTTGCAATATTTAAAATATGTCATTTCATTGATTTCCAACTTACTTTATTTATGACTAGTGGTCTGTGTTCATTCTTATTTCACAGTCTTAAAAGGAGAGGTACAAAGAAGGTAAGCCCTATAGCTAGCTTATTGCCTGGAGACAGTGTTTGCTCAGCAGCACACTGGGGCTAAGTCCAAACAAAGCTGAACATGAGTAGTGTTGGTGAGTAAAGGATATGGTTCAAACTTTGTAGAGGCCAAGGGAGCTACAATTTTCAGGACATAATACTAAAGAGATTGAAACTATCAGGGAAGAGTTCTGTTGCTCTGCAGAAGAGTCTTCCTGTCTTTGACTAAATACTGATCTGTGCATGCACAAGAGGAAACTATAGACTCTGAAGAAATGCCAGAACAAAGTGGACATAACAACTCCTGGAGCTCACAGGGAAGTGGGAACATGTTATGTTCTAACCACCTGAAGTCCAATGTCTTCCTAATGAGGGAGGCATCAAACAGAGATCTCAGAAATGAATTGCCTCTGCAGTAGAGCCAAACAGGCTTTGACTAAAGGACAATGATGTTAATTCATGAAACTTAAAAATCAAAACTGAAAAAAGATCACACTTAATTCAAGGAACTTATCTAGATGCACCATAAGACATTCCTTCAAATCTTTTTTTGTTTGTTTGTTTTATTTTATTTTACTGTGGTAAGAACACTTAACATGAGATCTACCCTCTAAATTCATTTTAAAGTGTATAACACATAACTGTTGACAAGAGGTGCAATGTTATAAAGCAGGTTATTTGTCTTGCTTCATTGACACTTTATGCTTATTGATTAGTAATGCCCCATTTCCCCCTCCTCCTAGTTCCTGGCAACTACCATTCTGTTCTTTGATTTATGAATTAGACTATTTTAGAAATTTCATGTAAGTGAAATCATGCATTTTGTCTTTTGGTGACCAGCTTATTTTACTTAGCATAATGTCCTCAAGTTCATCCTTGTTGTTGCATATTGAAGAATTTCCTTTTAAATAGGAAGGTTGGATAGTATTTCATTGTATGTATGTACCACAGTTTCTTTATTCATTCTTTTGTTGATGAGCGTTAAGTTGTTCCTACCTATTGGCCACTGTGAATAACTGCTTCAGTGAACATGGGAGTGCTAATATTGCGTTGAGGTCCTGATTTCAAGTTTTTTTGGATAAAAACCCAGCAATGGAATTAATGGATAATATGGTAGTTCTATTTTTAATGTTTTGATAAACCTCCATGCTGTTTTCCATAGCGGCTGCATCATTTTGCATTCCCACCAACAGTAGGTAAGGGTTCCAATTTCTCCACATAACTTGCTGACATTTACTATCTTTTGGGTTTTTTTTAATAATAGACATCCAGATAGGTGTGAGGTGACACTTCAGTGTGGTTTTGATTTGCATGTCCCTGATAATCAATGACCTTTGGCATTGTTTCATGTACCTGTTGGCTATATGAATATCTTCCCTGGAAAAAATGGCTATTCAGGCTTTTTGCCCTTTTGAAAATCAGTTTTCTAGGTTTTTTTTGCTATTGAGTTGTAGGAATTCTTTATATATTTTGGAGATCAATCTCATGTCAGATATGTGGTTTGCAGACATTCTCTCCCATTCTGTAGGTTGCTTGTTTACTCTGTTAATGATTTCTTTTGATGAACAGAAGCTTTTTAGTTTGATGTAGTTTTTTAGGATGCTTACAGTCTCAGGCCTTACATTTAAGTCTTTAATCCATTTTGCAGGGGTTTTTTTTATGGTATAAGATAAGGGTCCAATTTCATTCTTTTGCATTTGGATATTCAATTTCTCCAAGACCATTTGTTGAAGAGACTGTCCTTTCTCCATTGTGCATTCTTGCCACCCTTGTTAAAGATCAATTGGCCATATACACGTGGATTTATTTCTGGGATCTTTATTCTGTTCCATTGACCTATATAACAATATTAAATCTCCCAACCGATGACATGAGGTGTCTTTTCATTTGTTTGTGTCTTCTTTAATGTCTTTCATCAATGCTTTGTAGTTTTCAATATACAAGTCTTTCACCTTCTTAGGTTTATTCCAAAGTATTTTACTTTTGTTAATTGTTAATTGGCTATTGAGATATCGTTTTCCTAACTTCCTTTGCAGATAGTTCATTGTTAGTGTATAGAAATGCAACTGACTTTATTTGTTGGTTTTTTATTCTACAACTTTACTGAATTCATTTATTCTATTCAGTTTTCTGGTGGGGTTTCCTATATATAAGATAATGTCATCTGCAGACAGGGACCATTTTACTTTTGATTTTCTGACAGTTATACCATTTATTTGTTTATTTATTTGGCTTAATTTCTCTAACTAGATTTCTGGTACTATGTTAAATATAAATGGCAAGAGTGTACATCCTTGCTACATTCTCAATCTTAGAAGACTGAGGTATTTTCCTAGTTTGGTGAGAGTTTTCATCATGAAAGAGTATAAAATTTTTTCAATGCCTTTTCCTGATTTCTTGAGATAATTGTACACTTTGTTAATGAGATATATGATATTAATTGATTTTCTATGTTGAACCATCCTTGTATCCCAGGGATAAATCCTACTTGATCAAGATATATGATGCTTTTAATGCGCTGATGAATGCGCTATTATTTTGCTGAGGATTTTGGCATCCATATTCCTCAGGAATATTGGCTTATAGTTTTCTTTTCTCATAGTGTCTTTGTCTGGCTTTGGTATTGGAGTAATGCTGGTTTCATAAAATGAGTTTCCTTCCCCTTCAGTTTTTTAGAAGAGTTTGATAATGATTGTTGTTAATTCTTTGTTAAATGTTTGGTAGAATTCACCAGTGAAGTCATCTGGTCCTAGGCTTTTCTTTGTTGGAAGGTTTTTTATTATTGACTCCATCTCCATAGTAGTTATAGGTCTGTTTAGACTTTCTGGTTTTTGTGATTCCTTCTTATCAGGTTGTATACTTCTAGAATTTATCCATTGTTTCTAGGTTATTCTGTTTGTTGGTATACTGTTCATGCTAGTCTCTTATGATTCTCTTTATTTCTGTGACATCAGTTGTAGTGTCTCTTCTTTCATTCCTGGTTGTTTCTGTAAGCTGCCTTTTAGTTCACATATTTAGTCTCTCTTTATTTAAATAAATTGTTAATTCAATGAATTTTTGTTGAGACCATTGTATTTTACACATTGTTGATGCAGGTACAAACAGCAATCAGACAAGAACTCTCCCCATATGGATCTTGGAATTTATTAACATGGTTATGACAATTCTTATGTCTTCTGGAATAAAATGAACATATGTCAATACTAAGTTAAATTCTCTTTATTTCCTTTATCCAAATCCAAACTCATAGAGCCTAGTTAAAGTTCCACTCCAACCACATTGCCTTCCTCTTGTGCCCAATAGAGGTCTCCCTTCTTCTCACGTATTATATTATCATTTGTATCAATGTGGAGACCTAATATCACACTGTTTCAACTTAATTAATTAAATGTACTATGATAGCATTTTTTATTCTGTATTTTTTTGGTCTTTTAAAAAAGTTTTTATTTAAATTCCACTTATTTAACATACAGTGTAATATTAATTTCCAGTGGTCATTTTTTAACTTTTTTTTCCACACTAAAATAGTTTCTTTAGATCTGTCAAAGATAAATATAGTCAAACATTAGTTAAAGTGGTGAAAACAGATTTAATTGAGTAAATACTGACAGTAGGGGAAAGACTGAGCTCTCTTCTAATTGGGTCAGAGGTGACCGAATGTCTTGAAGAATGAAGGATTAGGGAAAGGGAGTATCCAAGCAGTGTCAGGGGAGTCAAAAATTACAAAAAGTAGGTAAGAGGGTCATCAGTGTAAATGCAATTAGGTCAGCTGTGTCTCGTAGCTAGCAATTATTGAGGTTAGGATTATGTCCTCCCACAGAGACTGGGAGATAAAAATGCTATCCTTCCTGAAGTTTACATTTCAAAGGGATGGCTTCAGATTCTTGAGAAAGACCCTCCTATATTGTAGGAGATAAACATATATCTCAAAGGGATAGAGAAGGATTTACAATTGTAAGCTTTACTTTTTTATTTATTTTTAGTAAGTGTTCTAAGAATGTGGGGGCAGGTGCCTATTATCAGGCTTTGGATAGAACAAACAGTAAATTCCTTTGACAGCCTTGAGCTTTTTCAGGCAGGAACTCACAGAAAGACTGGGTAGTCCCAGAAATGTGGTCTTAGGCTGCCAAGAATCATGATTGGTTTGGTAAAGTCTCTTAGTGTAGTGATTTGAAGAAGTATGTACTGAGAGTTCTTTTGTACTTCTGAAATCCCATCCTTGTATCCCTTATGTTGCAGGATTTTTACCTCAATATCAAGGATTTGTTGTCTCACCACTTTGAAGAATGAAGAGGTGGACACAGAATGGGCAACAGGCAAAAGTTTATTACAGTATAAGATTAGAAAGTAAGAATAGTAGGAAAGCTCTCTTTACAGAAAGTGGGCATTCGAAGGTGAATACCCACGGACTATAGGCAAGGGTTCTGGTTTTATAAGGTTCTGGTCAGCATTCCTTTCCCTTCCTCCTCCTTCCTTCTCAGGTTCTGCCCTTACTGGCTGGATAACTCTAGGTGCTGGGTTGTCCATTCCTAATTGACTCGACTCCATTGTGTGAGGGGTCAGACTAGTCATACTGTTCTTCCTATATAACATAAGTTTTATGGTTTACTTTTTTTAGTTAGGTATTTTGATTGTCAAACTCCTGAGGGAAATCTGAAGGGGAGTAGATGGTGTCTGTTACATTCTTAAGAGGGACCTTCCGCTCGAGAGGGTTTGCTGTAGTCAAACGCTCCCAGCATTGTTCCAAAATATGTGTTTTTCCTCACCCAGGGACCTCAGGTCCTAACCTTTCCCTCTCTGCCTATTTTAACCTATCTTTTCCTATCATACTTACACAGTATTTCTGGCACATAGGTTCTTAAAAAATGTTGACCAAATTTGTTTAAATACTAATAGTCCTATAAAATAACCAGATCCCAATCTTTTTTTTCTTTTTCTGTTGGTATTCACTGGCCTGTTCTACACATCACTGCATACTCAAGACCTTATGCTAGGGCTGCCTTGTACAGTTAATATACTGCACAAATATGTCTAGATGAAGGAGTTTAAGGTAGCTTAAATCCAACTTGTGCTTTATTTGCTGTAAGCCCTAATATTAGCATTCGTACCCTCTAAATCACACAAATACATCATATGGTCTAGTGGCTATGCTGTCAGTTACAATGCCTGGGTCACAGGGTTCTAAATAAGGCCAGCTGGACATGTTCTAAGTTCTGTTTTGGAGAGTTGCCATGAAAGCAATTTTAAAGCACATTTTTCAACAATTACCTTGATTTTTGTCTTGCTTTGCAACAAGTTTCATTTGCCAAGGTCGGGTGTTTGAGCACTAGGGAGCACAAGTTAATCCTTTATAAAAGTCTGTTTGATTTAGATTCTACTGAAGGTCTTCAAGAGATTGGATTTGTAGCCAGGGGCCTCTCAAATATAATCACTACCTTGGTAACTACAGTCACAACCAAGAAAGACACAGATTCCTCTTTAGGGAGTTAACTGTCCTTTTTGTTGATTTTGTTTTGGGGATTAGAGTAGATTTATCTATTTTCATTATCTCTGTTATACAAATTTATGCAGAGATACTTTCAAGTAGGGTCATAATTTGTCTTGAATAATACTAATTTTCTTTTTTATGTTCATGGGTATTTTTTTTAGACTTTGAAAGGCGGACCTATTTTTCAACTCAATAGTTTGCTAGTGTTTCATTCCTTCACATACTGACTTCACATTTCCATTAACCGATCCCCAATTTTTCTCTACCAAAAACAAATAAATTCCCCATACACACATAAAAAATTAAACACCATTTTGACTTTTTTGCAGTGTTTATAAACTGCATTTAAATTCTTTAGGAAGTAACTAAAACATTGACAATAACAATGGAAAGTGGTATATTTGCTTGGATTAAGAAAATTGGTTTTTAAAATTCTTCATGGTAGTGTAAAATATTTAATATAAGATAGTAATATATTCCTTCTTTTGAAAAACAATATCTTGAAAAGGCTAAAACAGTTGGGATGTATATCAATATCTTCTATTACCCTCAACTTTACTAATGTCTACCTTTTAGACTTTGTGTAATTGACAGAACTAGCTTTTTTTCAGCTTTTGTCTAAACCAAAATAGATTCAAATGTCTTCCATTAAGCATTAGAGAGCATTAAGCTTTAAGCATTAAATTTTTGCCCACTTGTAAGAAGCAAAGATTCTTATTTGTCTGTTTCAAGACTCATCAGAGCACATTCTTCAGTTACCATGGAAACTATCTCCAGCTAAATTTGAGAGGGTCTCTGAACAGAACTGAAATGCCAACACTAATAGAAAGAGCCATGTTTTAATTCTTCTGGATATTATTTGCCTTTTCTTTTCTTTTTTTTTTTTTTTTTTTTTGTCTTAGCTGAGGTACCAAATTATTCAGCAAGAACACAATGACTTGGCTATAAATGATTCTGAAGATAATACTTGAGCAAAAATTTGATTTGATAGGGAAAGAGTGAGAGGATTGGAAAACAAAGCTGACAGAATTCATACTGATGAACATAAATTTTAGTTTTCAAAGTTGGGCATTTCACCTACGTAGGTTTTACTATTGATTTCATATTCATTTGTATTTGCATGTTCTCAGATAAATAAGTGATAGTCTGTGAGATGCTTATTTTTAGAAATTATTTTATAATCTTTGTCACTTAATATAGTTGTACTTTTAGCCAGTACATCAAAAATATTGCAGCATTTCCAAGTGTAAGAGATATTTGGAATTTTGTTTTATTTGGTACGGTTACAGGTAATGTACAATAAATTGAACATTTCTCCAATAATAGAAATTCATAGTTGTGTTATAAAGGTTATTTTAGCTTTTTTAGTAATGTAAAAACTAGGTACAATTATGACAACCATTTTCTCTTTTTCCCCCGGTAGAAATTCTATTTAAACTTTAGATGCTTGTTTATGTTTTCATAAATATATGAATTTTTTTTGGAATTTATTTTTCATGACAGATGGGAAAATTTAGAGAAGTCAATGAATTGTGAAATGGAAGCGAGGAACCTAGACATTTTCTAGAAGTCAATCCAGCCCTCTGATGTTCCACTTGAGGAAAAAACAGTCCCTGGTGATTTGTTAGTTTCGTCATGTCACACACACCTGCAGTGTGAATTTTGTTGGAACCTGAGGTTCTTAGTCTCCAATCCAGTGTGTCTGGCCTTTCAATGTGACTTATTTCATAAGTCATCTTTTTATTTGAAGATTGTCCAAGTGATAGTGTTATGTATGTCTATTAAAGTAGTTGAAAACCCAAAAGCTTACTAGATTTTTTTGGCCTTTTGGTCAAAAGCAATATTTGTCTCTGTAATAAAGACAATACTTTAGTAAAAGAATAATAACCCCTCAAGTTTTCTGACTACGTATGCTTTGGGAAACCCCAGTGTGGCTGGCACTAAATATTTTTAACTGAAACTATGTGGGAGACAGAAGTTAAGGTTTGTCATGAAACATATAAATGTGAAGGGACATGGAGACACACATTCACTTCTTTGCAGGTGGTACCTAATTCCATTTCAAGTGCTACACTAGTTATGAAGTTTTCATTTCTCATGCTAATGTTTTCATTGACATGGCTAATTCACAGTTTACTTTATATGTGTACATCCTGTTCCTGTGGAATTAAACCCTGAAAATATTGTTGCCCATGCTAAAACACGAAATGAAGTTTTAATAAACCCTGACCTAAAATAATCAAAAGTCAGAATATGGATACTATCATCTTTTGGAGAAAACACTGAATGTAGAGTTAAAAGTCTTTAATTCAAATTTTAACCATGACACTTTACTGGTTCTTGAAAGTGACTTGTAAATTACAGATTCTGTGAGAACCTAACAAGTGAACTAAAGCAGAAAAAACAAGGGATTTTTCCTGGGACAAGATTTGTACTTCTATGACCATTTATTTGTAAGATGCTGACTGTATTATGTAAAAGTCTAACAATTAGGGCCTTCTCATCCTCAATACTGGCTACACCAGCACAGGTATTTTACTGACATTCTTTATTTTGTCCCAGAAGCTACACATAAGAGAGTTTCAAGGATGACCATCACCTTATGGAACTTTATTCCTAGGCTGACAGAGTAGCGAAACATTTGTTCATGAATTTGTCTAGATGACTATTTAATAAAATTTAACATTGTAGTTACTCTGTCCCTGTTTTATGTATTTTAACTATTTAATATATTTTGATTCTGTGGTCACTATATCACAAAAGGGACAATTTATAAAATTGACTACTTGATAAATAATAATGTTAATTAATTATGTTAATCCCCCCTGTATAATTGACAGATTAAATCTATCTCATTAACGTTGATAATATTTGATTAGAAAATAGTAAATACTAGCCTGCTTTGGATTCTGTGTCTCCCTCTCTCTCTGCCTCTCCCCCACTTGTACTCTGTCTGTCTCTCTCTCAAAAATAAACAAACATTAAAAATATTTATTTAAAGAAATGAGTAAATACTGATTTTCCTTAAGAAGTGGTTTTCTTTTAAAGTGTAAAATGTTAAATAAACAAAAGCATTTTCTCTACCTGCTTAAAAGCTCTGCAAGCTTCTAGTACATTCAACTTGTTCACACATCTATTCAACTTTGCAAAAGTCATGCCCACCTGTGTTCTGTCAGCACTCATGGAGCTCACAAACACTGTCTTGAGCCACCTCATAATCATAAATACATGAGAGCCTATGGGGCAGCAGGGAAGAGGTGAACTCTGGTGGCCATTATGTAGTTCTAAACCAATGAATCTATGCATAAATCTTTTTTCAGTGACCTGTTTAGCGGGTTGAAGAATACATGTGGAAGATCTCACCTGGGGAAGAAGAAGTAAATAACTTCAAATTATTTTATTATAGCAGGACTCTCATACAAATGTAGAATCAATGTGTGTCAGAGATGTATTTGATCTATCATTAAGGGGGCCAGCAGAATGGTGAAGCTAATCTAAAGAATGTTTGTAATATATAATAATATATGTTATACATACATATTATCTATCTATATGTATATATCTATCTGTGCACGTGTGTGTACATATATACAGAAAGAGACAGAGATAGAATGAGATTGAAATTGATTTATATTAAGTCAGTGAGGAAAAAAAGACTTGCTGAAATAAGTATACTCAGTGAAAGACAGAACTGATTAGTATCGTACAGGGCAATAAAAACTACAACCTTTTGGGTTATCTTTTCTACCAAAGAGAAATCATTTGCACCTCTACTGGAAAAAAAAATCCATATCATTGACACATAATTCACAGAACCTGGGCCTAATCAAATGTAACTAGTAAGTCAAACACAGAGAATTAGATAATCCCCTAGATAATCCCCTAGAGAATTAGATAATCCTTGGGCAGTCGTGTTGGACAATGTTCTGATAGGATACGCAAAGGGCGTATATTTATGCTTTTGTCCTATTTTGAATTAGTACGATTTTCTTTAGTGATACCAATTTCTTCTAGTGTCTAAAGGCTGCTGTATGTAGTTCTAACAGCATCAGACTCTAGTGAAAGCCCCCTATTTTGAACTGAATTATCCCCTTTAGCATCATAGAATATGAATTTCTGCCCAAACGGAAAAATAATTTTCTTTCCGGAATTTGGCTGAGGTTATGCAGAACTTTAATATCTGGGAAAAGTCTTTGATCTTAATAGGTATCCCCCAAACAGAGAAACCGGAATTGGCTGTATATTTAGATAAATGTGGCAAACAGGCCCACAAATATTTCCTTACGACATGTTGAGAAATTCTGAAAAAAAGTGATAAGCTTTATTACATACATGTTTATGAATATTTTCAATTAGTGATGTGCTTTTTTGTTTGCTTGCTTATTTTGTTTTGCTTTGCTTATTTATTGTACTTTCTTTTTGCCTTGGCTGTTACAATTTAGCATTGTTGGAATAACTTGCACAATGCTGTACTTGGCGTTCCTCATTTCAGGGTCATGTTCAGCCCTCAAGATCCACAGTTGTCACATATTGCACTGTATTATTTTGTTTATCACATAGGGCACATCTTCCTTTCCAGAGCAAAAGTAATATATGTGAGATCTGCGTTTTGAATGCAAGATTTATTTGAACCTATCATGGGAAGAACAAATGTCCTTCACTTAATAAAGCTGAAAAACCAACTCCATAATGTATTGTTGCAGAGAAGAATTTTTATTAAAAAATATTGCAATAAGAGGTTACAAAACAGCGTATTGGAGAGCATATGTGGAAGTTTTCACCTGAGGGAGTGAAAGTAAATAACTCTGAATTATTTTATTAAAAGAATGCAGTTAACATTGTAAACCAAGGAAAGAATAATAAATCATAACTCAATACAATTGACCTTTAGACTGCTAAGAGTTTTTACACACAATCCCAAACCATGTGGGCTTTTTATAATTCAACATATACTTTAAAAAATATGGACCTCATTTTATAGGTTTTAGACTTACAGAAAAATCGAGATTATACTACAAATGTCCCTTATATCTCACAGTTTCCTTTGTTGACACCTTACATCAGTATATTTGTCACAATAAACTGATATTGATATATTATTATTATCTAAAGCCTATATATTATTCAGATTCTCTTAGTTTTAACCCAGATTCTGTTGTAGGATTTTATCCAGGATAACATATTACATTTATTCACCATGTCTCCTTATACTCTTCTAGACTGTGACAATTGTTCAGACTTCCCTCATTTTTGAGGACCTTGACAGTTTTGAGGAGTGCTGATTAGGATTTTGGAGAAGTCTCTTCTGTCGGAATTTGTCTGATATTTTTCTCATCATTAGATGAGGTCTATAGATTTTTGGAAGGAAGACAACGGAGATAAAGTGCCATTTCCATTACTTTCTACCAAGCATACTTACTATTAATATGATTCCTCACTATTGACATTAACCTTGACCTATGGGCTGAGGTGGATTTTTCCACTGTAAAGTAACTTTTCCCCCTCTTTTTGATACTGTATCTTTTAGGAGCAAGTTGCTATGCACAACCCACATTAAAGTGGGGGTTATGCCCCCATTTCTTTTTTTTTTTTTTTAAGCTTATTTATTTTGAGAGAGAGTGTGTGCACGTGAGGGAGGGGCAGAGAGGGAGAGAGAGAGGGAATCACAAGCAGGCTCCGCACTGTCAGTGCAGAACCTGATGCAGGGCTTGAACTCACAAACCATGAGATCATGACCTGAGCCAAAGTGGGATGCTTAACCAACTGAGCCACTGACATGCCCCGCTCCCTATTTCTTGCCAGCAGAGTATCTACACAAATGATTTGGAACTCTCTGCATGGGAAATTTGTCTCTTCAGGTCTATTTATTTATTCAATCAAGTACTATCAGGATAGACTCTTAAATACTTATTTTATACTTTGTTTTATAATCCAATACTGTTTTCTTTTCTCAAATTGCTGTAGCTCTGACCATTGGAATATCTTTCATTTTGCTTATGTGGCCTTTTGATATGCCTCTATGATTTTTTTTTCCCCAACACTTCCACACTTTTGGCATTACAAGATGCTCCAGCTCATCTTTTCTATTTCCTGTCCTGGTCCTAAAATCAGACATCTCTCTAAAGCCCTGAATGTGGATTACGTGTATGTATGCACTTGTCAAAATTCATCAATTATAGATTTAGGTTTTTGTGCAGCTAACTGTATATACATTTTGCCTCAAATCAAATCTGTGAACAAGGTTCTTGTTAGTAGGCTTACTTTTCTCAGTGGTATGAGTTAACAATTCTGCAATTAACATCTATGTATTATAGACTTGTGCAAATGGGTAAAAGTATTGAGGATAATGGAATCCAGATTTCTCACTACTCAGAAACAGTGAAAGAGGGATAATAATATAGAAAGAGGAGAACCATATGTGACTGTGGTATTGAATTAAAAATGAAACTGTAGTTATTAAGATATAGAAATAGAAACACAGATATTGCAATACATACAGATATAGTATGTAGATGTAAATTAAGATATTTCCTAGCTCTCTGCTGACAGGAACTAGAGGAACATCAGCAGCAATGATCAGAATGCAGACCCCAGTATCAAAATGCCATTCTTGACTGAAAAGTCAGGTTACCTCGAGAAAATGGAAGTAAGTGTTCAAAGAATCATGGAGCTATATCAGAATGAAGAGCCTAGGTGGAAACATGGACTGTAACTCCTGGCCATGAGGGAATTTTTCTTTTTCTGAGCAGAGAAAAGAACCAGGGATATTGGTTGGGAATGACTCCATAGAGAGCAGAGTCCCCAACAAATGCTGGCTCTTTGGCATTTTCAGCAGGCTCATTCACAATGACATTTAGGTAACTAATTAAAAAAACCCACCATTACAAGTCAAGAACCAGAGACCACAGGAGAAAGAATCCCAGTGTACATGCAAAGAGGATTTAAAAAATTCAAGACAAAGAGAATGTTAAGCAACAGAGAATTCATCTTTACAAATGCATAAAAGCAGATCTGAACTCCTCTTTCTTTTTGTATACCTGGGACAGAAATCTAGAAAGAAATTACATTGCCTTTGTACATTTACAAATACATTGATGAACTCAAAAATAATCATGTCAACATTTAAAAAATGAAAGCATGGAGTGTATAAAGATCTACAAACTCTTATAAGTGAGAGTAAAGTGGTTCCTGAAAATCAAAAGTTTGAGATGGATGATACAGACTCATGGCTTAAACATGAAAATAGGTGGGTTTAGAACATTTATAAATCTCATGAGGTTCTCTTCCCATGTCATAACAAGACAGTTATCCCAAAGATAAAAACCAACAGATGCCTTTCCAAAAAGTGCTGCATTAAAAACTAAGATGGTAAAAAACAAGAGAGAACGTTGATGTGTTTGACATCTAGTAGGATGTTCTGTTTTACCTGTAAATTATTTTCCAATGTAGAAACTTTCTTACCAGGTCAAAATTATGCTGTTTCAAGACTTTCGAGTAAAAGGTTGAAATTTAATGAGGCATCTCCTATACATCAACAATTCAGTATACACTTGAGTACACATAGAAACAAACTTAACAATAGGAAACAGTTGAAGCTCCAACGAAAAAAACAACATAGTTTTAAGGTTAAAAAACAAAGAAGAAAGAAGACAACTTCAAGGGACTCACAGTGGGTAATTTTGGAATGAGTTGTAATCAAAATAAATATAGTAATGGATTACAACAAATTTAATAACATAGGAAATCCATGACCTCATGCAGGTATAAGTAACTAGGAGAAAATACATAGTCTTTCTTATAATAGAATGTCAGTAAATGCAGAAGGAATAATTGAGTTAAAAATCATCAAGAGATGTTAAAATTAGTGAATAAGAAGGATCAGGACATTTTCATAGCCTCAGATTATCTCTTCACAAATTACTTATTAATGACAAAGGACACACAATTACTCCAAAGTGTAGAAAGCTGCAGACACCCCCTTAACCAAGTGATCCAAACTAATGCCACTTTACCCCATATGTCATGCACTGACAATAACACAATATCTTTTCTGTGATATTTCCTCCAAAATGTATGATCCACATCTTATCACAAGGAAAGATCAAAGTCACATCGAGAGACATTTTGCAAAATAATTGCTCAGACCTCTTCAAAATTTCAAGCCAAGAAAGATAAGGAGAGACAGAGAAGTTCTTCCAGACTAAGGAAAAACTAAGAGATGTGCTAACTGAAACAATGCTATAAAGGACATTATTACAGCACAGATAAATTTTGAATACAGACTATGGTTCAACAATAGTTTATCAATGTCTAACTTCCTAATTTTAACAACTGCACTATGTTTACAAGAAAATATCCTTGTCCTTAGGAAATGGACATATTTAAATTCTCTAATATTTAGAGAAATATAGGTATATCTTCAACTTATTCCCAAAACACTTCAGAAAAAAATTAGTATAATGTAGAATAGCACCAGAAATACATATATGATATACATTTTATATATAACATACTTACATAAAATAATACAGAAAATGGGCAAAATGTAAACAATTGGTGCATTTGAGTAATGGGCATACATGGGAGTTTCCAGTCCTATTTATCAGCTTTTGAACGAGTTTGAAATTAAATATATTTTTTTGAAATTGAATATGTTAAAATAAAATTTTACCAAGAAAGTTTTTACAAGTATGGGTTAAAGAAACGGGAGATAAATATAATAACCATTAAATACCCTAATAAAAAATAAATAGAAGGTAAACACAAATAAACAAATTTAAGAATGAAGAAGTAGATAAATACATAATCCAGAGGATACTAAAAGGTAAAAAGAAAATATTGGCACAACTCTACGATACATTTGAAAATAATTCTCCAGAAATTATGGAGAAAAATGGAATACTAAGTAGCAACAAAAATTATGCTGTTGAAGAACACTAAATAGAATGAGAAATACTTGTGATATACACATCTAAAAATAAAGAACAGTTTGCAAATTGACTCTCTCATTACAAAAATAGATATAAAATCATAATTAGAATAATATATAAAAAACAATCTGATAACAGAGGTTACCTCTTTATAAATTGATTATGGGTATTTTCTTTTGGGAGGTCTTTTTGCATTTTCCAAATGTTAGGCAATATTGTGTGCTACTTTCACAAGAACTACTTTCACAAGACCCTCAAAAAATTTATGAACTATCTACGAAAACAGACATTAGAAAAACATGTGCAATGGCCCTGGAAATGAAGGATTAGAATTTATCATATATCAGAATTTTGGAAGGATGTATGCTAATTACAAGCAGATGTTAAGGTTTAAACTAGTCTAATCATAGCCAATGAATGCTTGACCTTTTGCCCTGGAACAATGCAATGGGGAATGGATGCAGTCCTCTAACAGGAAGAGGGTCAACAACACGGAAATTGGCTGGACACCATCTTCTCGTTACAGATATTTTCTGAGGGAGCAGATTCTTCTCCCTGTACCCAGCCCCTCATTAGCTCATTCTTTCTACATTTGTTTAGAATATCTTAGAGACCTTGAGAATTATCAGAGTGGATATTTTGCCTCCACAGCTCTGCTTTGTAATAAGCTCTGTCAAAGACCAGCAATCCCAGCATCAGAAAAAGCAGAGAGAGTGACATCAAGACAGGGATATAGGTCACTCCTGACTTTGCTCTCTGTCACAAGAACAACTAACAACTACTCAAGAACAAGACACCACTGAAAGATCCTAGAACATGGGGGTGAGGCTGAAGCACTCCCCTTGCATCACAGAGACCAAGACAGTCTGCCTTAGAAGCATAAGAAAAGTGACTATGCATTGACCACGTTGCCCCTCCCCCAGGCTAAAGAAGCACTATGTGGAGAGGTTTTCCCTAAGCCTCCAGGTCCTCCAGTGGGAAAGGAGAACCCAGGGGATAAACCAGCCTCCTAGCATTGTGGGATATTTTATGGGAGCCCCCACTCTGCTCTTAGACCATGTGATCGTAGGAGAAATGTCAGGGTATAGGGTGCAGCCATAGGGAATCTGACAGTGACAAAGAAGGGGGGAAGGGCTTGCAGCAACTAGCACATGTATCTTGACTGAGTTCATATCTGCAGTGCCCATGTAGTAATCTTAACCAGCAGTTTGGGTCATCCACAGAGCCAAGTTAGGTTTGCACTCTGACCAGGGAACTTGTCTGGATGTAGATCTACCTGATTCAGGTCCTCAAAGAAGTTTTACTGGCCCTAGGACCAGTTTGGACACATGCAGGTAAGGAGGTGAATCACAGCTCCACCCTCTGTGGACAGTGTCTTCTGTCTCCATCTGACCAGAAGGGCTGGTGACAACTCTTGGAATCTGTGCAGCCCAGTGATGCTCAAGCCAATAGGTGGGTGAGCAGAACTGATTGCCCCCAGAGCAAAGCCCCCAATACCAGGTGTGGAATATTCCTGTGCTGTGCAAAGGTTTGGTATTAATTCATTGCCAAAGACTGAAAATAGCTCCCAGAACCTCCCAAGCAAGTTTGAGTATCCTGGAGCAGCCCTTTTCCCTCCCAGCCAGGCAAGGAGCTAAATCACAGCCCCACCCATGGTGAAGAGTGTCTTCTAGCCCCATCTGACAGGGAGGGCTGGCAATAACTCCCAGATGCTGTGTGGCCCAGAGGCATTCAAGTCAAGAAGAGGGTGGGCACAGCCAGTAGTTTTTAGAAGAAAACCAGTGGCCCTTTTTGGTCAGGGAACTTGGAGAGCACGTTGGCTTCAGTTAAGACAATGAGCTAAGAGCTTTATTGGTTTTAGAGCTGCTTCTCCCACTGCACCCAAGCAGGGAATCTAATTCATAGCCCCACTCATTATTGAATACAGCCTTTAGCCTGTCTGACCAAGGAACAGAACCAGAATACAGAGGAAGCTGCATAGCCCATTCAACAGCCCTGTACATAGTCGCCCTTCAACAGAGAGCACAACCTGTGCCTTACCCTGTCTGTAGAGCAAACTAGTGGTCTTACCTGACCAGAGAATTCAGTGCACACTCTGGCGTGACTTGGGTTCCTAAACAATCTATACAGGTACAGAAAGTATATTTAAAGCAATAATGACTGATGGGGCGCCTGGGTGGTGCAGTCGGTTAAGCGTCCGACTTCAGCCAGGTCACGATCTCGCGGTCCGGGAGTTCGAGCCCCGCGTCGGGCTCTGGGCTGATGGCTCAGAGCCTGGAGCCTGCTTCCAATTCTGTGTCTCTCTCTCTCTCTCTGCCCCTCCCCCGTTCATGCTGTGTCTCTCTCTGTCCCAAAAATAAATAGATGTTGAAAAAAAAAAAATTTAAAGCAATAATGACTGAAAACGTCTCAAACCTGGGAGGATAAATGGACATCCAGATCAACAAGGCCCAAAGAATTCCAAATATGTTGAACATGAATAGGGCTACACTGAGACATATTATACTTGTCAAAAGCCAAGGACAAAAAAAGAATTTTAATAGCAGTAAAAGAAAAGTTACATACAAGGGAATCCCCATAAGACCATCAGCAGATTTCTCAACAGAAACCTTCAGGCCAGGAAAGGATGGGATGATATATTTAAAATATGGAAAGAAAATAATTGTCAACCAAGAATTCAACAGCTGGAGAACCTATTCTTCAGAAATGTAGAAGAGATAAAGACTTAGACAAACAAAAGCCGAAAGAGTTTATTATCACCAGACCTGTCTTATAAAAAATGCTAAAGGGAGTGCTTGGAATGTAAGTATAAGATCATCCAGACAAAGAATCAATAATGAAACAGTGGGATTGAATAACACTATAAATCAGGGACGCCTAGGTGGCTCGGTCAGTTAAGCATCTGACTCTTGATTTCAGGTCAGGTCATGGTCTCATTGTTTGTGAATTCGAGCCCCACATTTGGTTCTGCACTGACAGTGCAGAGCCTGCTTGGGATTATCTCTCTCTCTCCACCTCTCTTTGACCCTCCTCCTTCTCACACACATGTGAGCACCCATGCTCTCTCTCTCAAAATAAATAAATAAACTTTAAAAAATCAATAACACTATAGATAGACCAAATGGGCAAAGACATATACAGGACATTCTATCCAGCAACAGCGGTACATACCTTCTTCTCAAGCACACATGGAACATTTTCTAGGATAGAGCATATATCAGGCCACAAAACTAGTCTAAGCAAACTCAAGAAGAATGACATCATATCAAGTATCTTCTCTGTCCACAATAGCATGAAACTAGAAATCAGTAACAAATGGAGAACTGGAAAATTCACAAGCACATGGAAACTAAATATTTTCTTGAACAACCAATGGAAGGTGATCAAAAGGTACATACTCCCAGTTATAAGATCAATAAATACTAGGGATGGAATGTACAGCATGATGACTATTACTAACACGGCTGTGTGACATATAGGAAAGTTCTGAAGAGAGCAAATCCTAAGAGTTCTCATCACAATGAGAAAATATTTTTCCTTTTTTCCCCTTTTTCTTCTTTTCTTTCTTTTATTCTATTGTAACTATAGGAGAAGATGGATGTAGGTGGAATCCACAGTGGTAATTATTTTACAGTACCTGTGAGTCACACCATCATGCCTTATATACCTTAAACTCCTACATTGATGTATGTCAATTATTTCTCAAGAAAACTGGAAAAGAAATTCATGTGAGAGAAATAAATCAAAAGATTAAAAAAACACAGAAAAGAGAAGAAAAGAGAATAGAAAAGAGTAAAAGAGACTAGAAAAGAGAGTAGAGGCAGAGCAATACAATGATTATTATTCCATTTTGGCAGCTCAGTAGAGAAACTTAGAGGTTTAAATATGATTGGTTAAAACATTAAAAGAAAGCTATATAATGGAATAATTTACTAAAAAAATTTTTTTTAAAGTTCAGTATAAGAAATACATGAAGGGAAAACTAGTTTATATCAAAATAAACTAAGGAGAAAATATAAAACAAGTTGAATAAAACAAAACCAAACTTGGGGTGCCTGGGTGGCTCAGTAGGTTAAGCATATGACTCTTGATTTCAGCTCAGGTCATTATATCATGATTTGTGAATTAGAGCCCCCATGTCGGGCTCTGCGCTGGATTCTCTGTCTCCCTCTCTCTCTGCCCCTTCCCTGCTCCAGCACGTGTTTCTATCCTCTCAAAAATAGATCAATAAACTTAAAAAAAATCAAACTGAATAATTGATTTGGTTAAATTCCCTCATAAAAAGACGGACGTTCAGATTGGTTTAAGAAATAAAATCTAGAAACAAGAAACAAATAAATAATGAAAATAAGGAAATAAAGAAAGATACATCAGGCAAAGATAAATTAAAAAATCAGACAATGATATTATCAATATCAGATATGGTAAAATTAAAAGGTATTCAACAAAAGTGATATTTATAATGATAAAAAATATAATAGAAATTGATATGATGTCACTAATATCTATTTACCAAATAGCTAAGTATACAGAGATTTTGAAAAGAACAATCACCAACATATGTATACGTATACTGTATTTTGTATCTAGCTATCTCTATTACGACCCATATTTATTTTTTATTTCATTACATTCATAGAACAATTGTAAAAAAAATTGTCTGAGATTGGGCGGATAAAATACTTGGGAAAACTTGAAATGAAGAGAGTAAGTAATGCTCTTTCATTAAAATGCGAAAAAACTAGGTGCGTCTGGGTGGCTCAGTCTGTTGAGCATCAGACTTCGGCTCAGGTCATGATCTCACAGTCCGTGAGTTCAAGCCCCGTGTCAGGCTCTGTGCTGACAGCTTAGATCCTGGAGGCTGCTTCAGATTCTGTGTCTCCCTCTCTCTCTCTGCCCCTCCCCTGCACATGCTCTGTCTCTCACTGTCTCAAAAACAAATATAAACATTAAAAAAAATTATTTAAAAAAATAAAATAAAGTGCAAAAAAACTAAAATCAGTAACAAAAAACAATATCAACTTAGTTGCTTTGTAACTGAAAATACTTTTTAATATAATCCCAAGAAGAACTATGAATTTTATAATGAAGTGTAAAATGATTAGGAAATTCATGGAAAACATAACATATTAGATAAAAACCTAAAACAACACAGCTAAAATTCTACTTGAATAAATGCTTCAAGTAGAAGTTCATGGTATTCATTTGGGTAAACTGAGAAAAGAACAAGAGTAACTAAAGTAACAACCAAGAGTCAGCAAACTCCAGCCTATGGACCAAATCTGGCTTGCTGCCTGTTTTGTAAATAGTTTCATTGGAACGTAGCCACATTTATTTCTGTGTGTATTGCCTACGATTGCTTTACACAGCAGTGCCAGAACTGAGTAGTTGAAACAGAGGCCATAGGGACCACAAAGCCTAAAATATCCACTACCTTATCCAATAAGACACATATGCAAAGTCATGGACATGCAGATCATCCACACATGGATGACAGAGACACATATGTGTAAAAAAATATTAGAAAAAGCAGAAATATGATAGAATAGCCCTTTATGGAAAAAATCCATTGATCCTAAAATAGAAATAGCAAGAGAATTACAGTTTTAAAAAACTGATGTAAAGCAAATAAATCAATTAATGAGATGGAGAGTACCCAAAAGAGTCATCTTTAGATAGATTGGTCAGGGAAAGCTAGCCTGAGGAGATAAAGAAGTCTGTAGGATGAGACTATGTCTGACATGTGAAGAACTAGGGAGAGAGCATTCCTAGAAGAGATAACAATATGTAAGAAAGACTAATGATCTCAGGAAATAGAAGGTAGGCTAAGGGGATGGAATAGTAATAAGCGAGGGCCAAGGTAAGAAACAGATCCTGCAGAGCAGAAGACTGGATTCTACTCAGCAGTAGAATTTACCATAGAAAGATAATTATAGTTAGGTGATCCATCAATGTAATGTTTACAACTATAAAAAGCAAAAATATGTAATGACATTTAATTGATAGTTTTTTTTTTAATTTGGTAAAATTCACCACCCTTTCCTGATTACAACTCTAACCAAAGAGGAACAGAAAGCAATTTCTTAAAGAGAGAGTCTTTACCAGAAACCAACAACAACAAAAATCACACAAAATAGAAAAATACTGAAGGCATTGCCATTGAAACCAGAAAAAAGGCAGGAATATCTGCTATTGACACTATTCAATTTTTTCCTAAAGATTCTAGCTACTGCAAGAAGTACAAGGAATGAGTACCACTGTTGAAAGACTAGAATTATTATTATTTATAGTTATTATAAACTATAATAATTGATAATAAATGGCTAATAATAAACCTATAAAAATCAATAATTCTTATATTAAAAATCACAGATAGAAATTAAAGTAGAAAAATGTCTTGCATCCCTATCAGTGAAAAATTATATGATATGTAAGAATATGTTTAGCAAGAAAAATAAGATTTTATGAAAAGAACTTCTGAGAAAATGGTAAGTACCATAAAACAAATCTGATTAAATTGAAAGACATCGTTTTCCAGGATGTCCAGTCTTCCCAAAATAATATATACATCTATGTAATGCCAATTGGAATCCCAAAGATATTTAACTTTTGCACTCAATAAAATCATTCTCACATTAATATAAAAGAATAAACACATGAAATGTGCCAAGAAGTTTGTGAAAAAGAATAGCATTGCGGAAATTGTGCTCCTAGATGTGAAAACTTTTCTTGAGGCTGTTTGATGAAAATGGTTGGAAACTGGTATAGAAATAGACAAATAGATCAAGAGAATCTGCAAATGTATCCATGTATATATTGAATCCTAAAGAGAGATTGTGGAAAGCGGGGGAGAGAAATGTAGCATTAAAATTTAGTGAGAGAAAGAATATATTATTCAATAATTATGTCAGTGCAACTAGTTAAACATTTAAAAGAGAAAGGTTTTAGGTCCCTCAATCTCTCACACAGAAAATGTAAATTATTGATGGGATTAGAAGAAAATATGACAGAATAATTGTATAATCTTGAGGTGAAGAAAGTACTACTAAGCAATACAGGAAACCCAGGATATAAATAAACAAAAGGGACAGAATTGCTCATATAAAAATGAAATTATCTGTCAATAAGACACATGCCAATAAGACACAAGACACACATGGATGATATAGACATGTATACATAAAAAAAATATTAGAAAAATCAGAGAATGAGCAAAAATCTACGGGCAGTTAGAAGAAAAAACAAAAGTGACTACTAAGAATATAAAAAGTTGCTCAATCTGAGAGTTTATTGAGTCTCTTGCATGGATAGATTTGTGTCTTTCTTGGAAAAATTTCAGCCATTTTTTCTTGAAATATTGAGTATTTTTCAATATTCCTCTTGCCTCCCCACCCTCCTCTTCTGAGATACTCATTTTGTGTTTGTTGATATGCTTGATGGTGTTCCACAGTTCTCTTAGACTCTGTTCATTGTTCTTCATCCTTTTTTTCTTTCTGTTCCTCAGACTGTATAATTTCATTTGACTTACCTTTAAGTTCTTTCATTCTTTCTTTTCTCTGCTCAAATCTACTACTGAATCCAGTGAATTTTTCATTTCAGTTATTTTATTTTTCAGTTTCAAATATTCCACTTGGTCCCTTTTTTTTTTAATGATTTCTCTTTGTTGGTATCCTCAATTTATTGAAATATCATTTTCCTATTTTCCTTCATTTCTTTTTTTTTTTTTTTTAATTTTTTTTTTCAACGTTTATTTATTTTTGGGACAGAGAGAGACAGAGCATGAACGGGGGAGGGGCAGAGAGAGAGGGAGACACAGAATCGGAAACAGGCTCCAGGCTCTGAGCCATCAGCCCAGAGCCCGACGCGGGGCTCGAACTCATGGACCGCGAGATCGTGACCTGGCTGAAGGTCGGACGCTTAACCGACTGCGCCACCCAGGTGCCCCTTTCCTTCATTTCTTTGTCCATGGTTTCCTTCAGCTTTTTGACTACATGTTAAGCCCATTTATTGAAGTCTTTGTAAACTTAAGTATAATGTTTGTGCTTCCACAGGGACAATTCTTGTCCATTTTGTTTTTTCTTCCTGGGAAAGAGCCTTGCTGTTTTCTTTCTTTGTATGCCTCATAATCTTTTATTGAAAATTGGACATTTTAAAAAATGTTTACTTATTTATTTTGAGAGAGAGAGAGAGAGAGCCATGGAGGGACCATGGAGAGAGAGACAGAGAGAATCCCAAGCAGGTTCCACGCCGTCAGTGCAGAGCCTGATGTGGGGCTTGAATCCATGAGCTGTGAGATCATGACCTGAGCTGATATCAAGAGTCAGATGTTTAACCGACTGAGCCATCCAAGTGCCCAGAAGACCAGACATTCTGAATATTATGATGCGAGAACTCTGGAAATTAAATTCTCCCCTCGCTCCAGTTTTGCTCTTTTTGTTTGCTCTGGGTTGTCATTGTTTGTGTTTGTGATTTTTCTAAACTATTTTTGTTTTTTTTTAATGTTTTATTTTTATTTTTGAGAGAGGGAGAGAGACAGAGTGCAAGTGGGGCAGGGGCAGGGAGAGAGGGAGACACAGAATCTGAAGCAGGCTCCAGGCCTTGAGCTGTCAGCACAGAGCCCAATGCGGGGCTTGAACCCACGAACTGTGAGATCATGATCTGAGCCCAAGTTGGACATTTAACTGACTGAGCCACCCAGATGCCCCTAAACTATTTTTGTAAAGACTTTTTTCTTTGTCATGTCTGACTCTGAAGTTTCTGTTCCTCTAGTTTAGTTGTTTGCTAATAGTTGACAGAGATTTCCTCAAACTTCTGGACCCAAAAGAAAGAAACGAGGAAAGAAGAAAACAGTACTCTCCGGGTCTTTGAAGACTGGTGAAGGATTGAGGTGCTCCTCATTGCTTAGCTGGTCTGTTTACCACAGCTCTCACTTAACTTTCACCTCCTGCTTTCATTGAACCTAAAGATCACCCAGAGGTGGGAGGTAATGCTCTTTTTAGTTCTCTTCAGAGTAGGCATCCTGCCCTGGGCATGTATGTGGTTTTCTAGGTTCTTCTTTACAGGCAGGAGCTTTGCAAAGCCTTTAGTCCCCAAAGATTCTCACTCTCCAAGCTGTTATCCCCACTTCCGTGTGTCCATCCTTTGTCCCAATTGTTCTTTTCTGGTCCAGCTGATGGGAGCCCATTCTTGACCTTCCATCTTTTAGAGGAACATCCTCCATGTAGCTGCTTCTCCACCCAGAGAGTTTCAAGTCAGGTGAAACAAAGGCAGGGCTCTTGCATCAGTCTCTCAGGAAACCTACAGAGAGGTCAAAAGAGAAAAACGCCATTCCTAGGAGGAAGATCTGCTTGGCTCGTTGTGGAACCATGTTTCCACATCAGTACAGCTGTTGTGCTGAGGACAGGGACAGGGCAAAGCAAAGTTAATGTTCCAAAATTCTCTTACCCTGTATCTGTAGCCTTTCTCCTGGTTGCTGCAAACCCTTGACTGTCTTTCGTGGTTCTTATGAGGTCGATTCTGAATGTTTTTGCCAGGTTTTTTGTTGTTCTTTGGGAGACACGGGACCCTGGTGGTTTGTACTACACCGTTTCCACTGACATCCACGTGTCTTGAATATCTTCTTTAATGGAAGGGATGGAGAAATGTTTTCCCCCTTTACAATGCCAAAATACAGTGAAGGTTGCATAAAAAATGTAAATTACAGGTGCACCTGGGTGGCTCAGTTGGTTAAGCATCCAACTTCAGCTCAGTTCATGGGTTTGCGCCCCATGTCAGGCTCTGTGCTGAGAGCCTGGAGCCTGCTTCATATTCTGTCTCCCTCTCTCTCTGCCCCTCTCCCGCTCACACTCTGTCTCTATCTCTAAAATAAATAAACATTTAAAAATATTTTTTAATTAAAAAAAGTTTAAAACAAAATAAAAATAAATAAATAAAGTTCAAATTACAGACCAATTTTATCAGCAATTATGTCAAAAATTTTGTGTGTTTCTCTGGAAACTATGCATTATTTATATCATATCCTTCCAGGTTATCAGATTCTAGCCCTGTTCATTGTCTTTGAGCTATTTTGCATCTCTTTTTATGTTTAGGTAACTGATAAATATGTAAATACTATTTTGTTTAGTAATGATATTAATTGATTTCCTCTCCTCTTTGGAAAAAATAGCGTTGCCTCCATTTGCAATTCCTCTCCACATTCCTTTATTTCATATAATTTTTTCCTGTTATTCGACTTTTTCTGTGAACTAGTTATAACAGTTCTTTGGTTCTCTTATACGGCATGAATAAAATAAATTCTTTAACATGTATATATTTTTATATTTGTACAAGCGTCATGATTTTCCCTTTTGCTGAAAATTATTTGTTAATAATTATAAATGTAAATATTCTAAAAACAAATACTTGCAAATAGAATTTGGTACCACAATATCATACATATTATATCTCAAGAATGCAAGGTCGATAGAATATGAAGATAGCTATTACTATATATTATCAAATTATAATATTTAAAGAGAAGTCATATCTTAATTTTTTTTAATGTTTACTTATTTTTGAGAGAGAGAGAAGGAGACAGAGCATGAGTGGGAGAGGGGCAGAGAGGAAGACACAGAATCCGAAGTAGGCTCTAGGCTCTGAGCTGTCAGGACAGAGCCCAACGCAGGGCTTGAACTCACAAACCATGAGATCATGACTTGATCCAAAGTTGGATGCTTAACCAACTAAGCCACCCAGGTGCCCCCCATATCTTTCCTTTAACAGCTGAAATTTTTAATGGTTAAAGTATAATTTTCAAAAAGGTAAAATCATGTCTCATGAAAATATCAACTGAACATATGTCAAAGATTTTGTTCAACTCATCAGTTAATGAGGGAATCAATAAGATGTTAAAACTAGTTCAGAGAGCATTTAAGGAGCCAGGAATCTAGAGGTAATTTCATGAAAGAATATTAGTATTAGATTCCTGGGGTAGATACTAAGCTGGTTTATATTTTACAGAATGATAAATGATACAGGGTAGAAGTTATGTGCATCTCCACTGGATAAAAGTCTGCATGTTAATTTCTGTCCTTACAGAGTTCTAAATAATGCAGGCAATAGGAAGTTAATCAGAACTGCAAGCCAGCACCATGCTTAAAGAATACACAGTACTCACTTTTGCTTATTTCTGGTTTTTGAATAATTTTCTATCACATTGGTGAGGATATGTTATGTTTCCTGGGCTGGTTGGTGTTTAATGAGTGTAATTTTGACATTTCTGTAATACCATGTGATTAGAAAATATGTTCCCTAAGCTTTCTTTCTTACCAGCAACCCTTTTAATAGACCAGCTAGTGGAGATGACTGGGAAGTCACTTGCAATTTATTACTCAGGATCCATATCTATGGTTACAGGGTTAGTTTTCAGAGGTGACTTGGAGAGTGGGATGATCATAACCCAGTTTCATTAAAGAGAGACAGGCAAGCATGGATAAGTCAGCTTGACTCCAAGGACCATTGAATTTGAGACCTTCATTCATTTTTGGATAAACTCATAGTCACATGCAGCTTTGGGTACATACAAATGATTATATATATATATATATATATATATATATATATATATATATAGGCAACATGCCTTTTTACTCAGATGTGTTCACTCTGGTGTTGGATATCAGGTAGCATAATCTTTATAATGGCTCTGGGTATGACTGATGGGGCTCAGGAAATTTTCACAGCTAGAAACCAAAATTTTTCAAATGGGAAAATTCTGAATGGAGGATGTGGAATGAACAAAGATAACCCAAGTGAGAATAGACAGGAGTTATTTACTCAGTTTGCTCTATCAAAACAGTCAGCCTCCAGGGGCGCCTGGGTGGCGCAGTCGGTTAAGCGTCCGACTTCAGCCAGGTCACGATCTCGCGGTCCGTGAGTTCGAGCCCCGCGTCAGGCTCTGGGCTGATGGCTCAGAGCCTGGAGCCTGTTTCCGATTCTGTGTCTCCCTCTCTCTCTGCCCCTCCGCCGTTCATGCTTTGTCTCTCTCTGTCCCAAAAATAAAAATAAACGTTGAAAAAAAAAAATAAAATAAAAAAAAACAGTCAGCCTCCATCACTTGCATTTGGCAGAGACTCAAAGGCAGACAGGGTCGTACAAAACTTTATGGTAGAAAAAAGGGCTAACTAGAAACAGGGTGTCTCATATGATTGGTTTGGGGAGATTATTTAGCTTTCTCTTGTTCATCCTGAGTTGGAACTGAGGGCAAAAATTAAGGAAGCTGGCAGTCATTGATTCCATTCTGATCGTCCTGGGCTGATTGGAGCAGGGGTTGTGGGTCAGAGTTGGATTACATTTATGGTCTGGTCATTGTCAGTTTGATATTTGGCTTCCCAGTCTCCCTCCCACCAATCTTTGGTAATTTTCTCACTTGTGAGAGGTTGACCAATTGAGGGATGGCTAGAGATCTAGATCTTCACCAATTGGGGAATGTTCAGTCACCTCTATAGTCACCTGTACTGAAAGACCTTCTTCAATTCATAACAGATGTTATAAGCTCAGACAAATTTGGCACCAAATGTCTGCAATATCCAGTTAAACTTAAAAATCGCCTCAATTGTCTTCTTACAATGGTCATAGGATATGTTTGGGTCATCTTTAGTCTATTAGGAGAGAGTGTTTTTTCCCTTTCAATTAGGTCATGCCCTGAACAATGAGGGATATTTTAGTAAAATTGTAACATCTTTTGAAACTTCATGTTTCTTGTTTCTATGGCTGAGAGCAAGTAATCTTTTCTACAGGCTTCCTTGTTCTCTAAACAAACTATGACATCATCTACATATTGTAGCAGAACTAAATCACAAGGGAAATTTAGATTTTTTAAATGTTGATCGAGGACCTGTTCCTATAGTTTCATGTTTTCTCTGTTTCCATAATTCAATTATGGTCCAATCAAATTTTATTGGAAACGTTTCAGACATGGCTTTTAGAAGACTTTAACCTCATTTTTGAGCCTTTTTTCTGACTCTCAGATTTACTGTCAAAGGAGAGATTTTGTAGGTTTCTTTATGAGTTGATCCAACCAACGTTTGCCATCCAGAATTTAGTGTCTGAGGTTTTGATCAACAGGTACATGTACATGTAAGCCAGGTAACCCTGGAGTATAGGTACCTGAAAGAATTCTAAATTCATCTACAAATAGCTGTCGGTTTTGTCTGGGTTTAGGGAGATTCTGGACGAGGGGAAGAAGAGGAAGAGTCCATGGAAGTACAGAAGGAGAGAGATCAGAGGACAAGGGCAAGGGGGAAAGTTGGCTATAAGAAGGCAGCTGAAGGACAAAGGGGGAAAGGATTTACTAGGGAAATGAGTCCAGTTTGTTTTTGCTTAAATTTGTTAAATTGCTCCTTGCTTTGGCCAAAGACTCTTTTAGTACATTTTTTTATTCAGAATTTCATTTAGGTCTCTCTATTCCCATCAAAACTTGCTGCTCATTAGGAGGAGCCAAGATGGAGGAACAGCATGGAAGTTTTTTGTGTGTCTCGCATCCATGAAATACAGACAGATCAACACTAAACCATCCTACACACCTAGAAAACCGATTGGAGGATTAACACAACAATCTGCACAACCTGAACCACAGAATTCAGCAGGTACGCAGCGCAGAGAGGTGAATTTGGGGAGCAAGAAGCCGCTGAAAGTAGGGAACCACTTTTGCAGGGGAGAGAGGACAGGGATTGCGGAGAGGGGGAGAATACAGGAAAAGCACCCCTCCCCAAAAGCAGCTGGAGAGAACATGAAAAATTGGAAACAGCCACAGGGACTAAACTAAAAAGGGAGAAAGGAGAAAGGAGAGGGTTTAAATTCCGTTAAGACTATAAACAAGGGGAGCGCAAAGGCTGCAACTCCACAGCTCGATACCTGGCGGTGCTCTGGTGGGAAAGGCGAATCCCCAGGAACAGAGTGGGGTCCGGGAAGTTCTCAGGCCACACAGGGAAATGCAGTTCATTTGCTGGAAGGACATTTGGTAGACACTGTTGAAGACACCTGGTCCCAGCAGACCCCAGAAAACGGCCACATTCGCTGGTACTGGAACAAGGTCGTTAAGGGTGAAGCCTGGTGCCAGATGTTGTGTTGTGATTTTCCACAATCCCTGAAAAGCTGCTGCTACACTACCTCGCGAACTTTTTCTAAGGCGGGCTGGCACCTGGCCACAGTCTCAGGGCACCAGCAATAGCCGCACCAGCAAGCATTCCTGGGTACAGCCGACATTTGGCCACTGCTCTTTCGGCCATTGCTCAGTGAGACCCTCCCGCAAAGGGCAGAACGGGTCAAAGCTGCAGTCCTTCGGAAGTAAGGGGCTGGGGAAAACAGCCGCATCTGAGACAAAACTTGGAACAGAGGTACTGCCTGGGGCCTGGTCACGGACAGTGAAAAAGCAGGGAGTGGTGGAAAGCTGAAGAGAGAGGCGGGGTGCGCGACTGCTGATCTGGGAGAACAGGCTGAGTAGCCGGGTGGCGCCATTTTTACCGCTACCACACATGCGCATACGCACCTAGGAGCACCCAACAATTCACCCCCGTAGGCTAGCAGCGCCATCTAGTGGAGAGCGAAGCTGTTACACTGAGCCCCGCCCAACTGGGCCAATCGCTCTTCAAGAACACAAGTCTCACCGCTGGCTTAGTTTATGGACTATAAAGAGTTACATAGACTGACTTCTGGGGGAAAATGAAGTAATTTCAGTCCTACTTCAATCTGTTAGCAGGTTCACCTATTCAATTTTCTTTCTTTCTTTTTTCTTTTTTTTCTTTTTCTCTTTTACATTTCTTTTTCTTGAATACAGAAAGAGAAAAATTCATTTTTATTTTCAATGTTTATTAAAAATATTTTTCTTTAATTTTTATTACTACGTTTTTTACTTTTGTGTAAATTTTTTCAAATTCTATTTTACTTCCATCATTTTATTGTAGTCTACTTCAGTGTATTCACCTTTTCAAATTTTCAAACAATTTCCTTTTTCTTTTTTCTTTTTCATTTCTTTTCCTTTTATTAAATGCAGAAAGAGAAAAACTTCATTTTTACTTTCAATTTCTATTAAAATATTTTTATTCAATTTTTTTACTATATTTTTTGCTTTTACGTAAATTTTTTCAAAATCTATTTTACTTCCATCATTGTATTTTAGTCTACTACAGTGTATTCACTTTTTCAAATTTTCAAATGATTTCCTTCTTTTTATTTCTTTTTTAACCTTTTTTCTCTTTTTTGTTTCGTTTCTTTTTTCTTGAATACAGAAAAAGAAAAAATTCATATTTATTTTAAATTTTTATTAAAAATATTTTTCTTTAATTTTTTTCTACTATATTCTTTACTTTTGTGTATATTTTTTTCAAATTCTATTTTACCCCCATCATCTCATTTTAGTCTACTTTAGTTATTCATTTTTTCAAATTCTCAAATGATTTCCTTCCCCCCCCTTTTTTCCTAATCTGTCAAACCACTTTCAACACCTAGACCAAAACACACCTAGGATCTAGCATTATCTATTCGATTTGTGTGTGTATGTGTGTTTAATTTTTAATTTTAATATTTTTTTAATTTTAATATTTCTTTAATTTCAATTTTTCTACCTCATTAACTCCTTTTCTCCCTTCAAAATGACAAAATGAAGGAATTCACCCCAAAAGAAAGAGCACGAAGAAATGACAGCCAGGGATTTAACCAACACAGATACAAGCAAGATGTCTGAACCAAAATTTAGAATCACGATAATAATAATACTAGCTGGAGCCGAAAGTAGATTAGAATCCCTTTCTGCAGAGATAAAAGAAGTAAAAACTGAGCTGCAATGATGGATGGATGCAGCGGCAGCAAGGATGGATGAGGCAGAATGGAGAATCAGTGATATAGAGGACAAACTTATAGAGAATAATGAAGCAGAAAAAAAGAGGCAGATTAAGGCAAAAGAGCACCATTTAAGAATTAGAGAAACCAGTGACTCATTAAAAAGGAAGAACATCAGAATCATAGGGGTCCCAGAAGAGGAAGAGAGAAAAATAGGGGTAGAAGGGTTATGTAAGCAAATCATAGTGGAAAACTTTCCTAACCTGGGGAAAGACACAGACATCAAAATCCAGGAAACACAGAGCACTCCCATTAGATTCCACAAAAACCGACCATCAACAAGGCATATCATAGTCAAATTCACAAACTACTCAGGCAAGGAGAGAATCATGAAAGCAGCAAGGGAAAAAAAGTCCTTAACCTATAAGGGAAGACAGATCAGGTTTGCAGCAGACCCATCCACAGAAACCTGGCAGGCCAGAAAGGAGTGGCAGGATATATTCAGTGTGCTGAATCAGAAAAATATGCAGCCAAGAATTCTTTATCCAGCAAGGCTGTCATTCAAAATAGAAGGAGAGATAGAAAGTTTCCCAAACAAAAATTAAAGGAGTTTGTGAACACTAAACCAGCCCCGCAAGAAATTTTAAGGGGGAATCTCTGAGGGGAGAAAAGATGAAAAAAATATATATATAAATAAATAAATACCAAAAGCAACAAAGATTAGAAAGGACCAGAGAACACCACCAGAAACTCCAACTCTACAAGCAACATAATGGCAATAAATTCATATTTTTCAGTACTCGTTCTAAACGCCAATGGACTCATTGCTCCAATCAAAAGACACAGGGTAACAGAATGGATAAGAAAACAAGATCCATCTATATGCTGTTTACAAGAGATCCACTTTAGACCTAAAGACACCTTCAGATTGAAAGTAAGGGGACAGAGAACCATCTGTCATGCTAATGGTCAACAAAAGAAAGCCGGAGTAGCCATACTTATATCAGACAATCTAGACTGTAAAATAAAGACTGTAACAAGAGATGCAGAAAGGGATTATATCATACGTAAGGGGTCTATCCACCAAGAAGACCTAACAATTGTAAACATTTATGTGCCAAATGTTTAAATCAGTACCCAAACATTTAAATCAATTAATCACAAACATAAAGAAACATATCAATAGTAATACCACAATAGTAGGAGACTTTAACACTCCAATTACAACAACTGACAGATCATCTAATCAAAAAAAAAGTCAACCAGAAACAGTGGCTTTGAAGGACACACTGGACCAGATGGACTTAACAGATATATTCAGAACATTTCATCCTAAAGCAGAAGAATATACATTCTTATCCAGTGCACATGGAACATTATCCAGAATAGACCATATACTGGGACACAAATCAGCCCTGAGTAAGTACAAAAAGATCGAGATCATACCGTGCATATTTTCAGACCACAACGCTATGAAACTCGAAATCAATCGCAAGAAAAAATTTGGAAAGGTAACAAATACTTGGAGACTGAAGAACATCCTACTAAAGAATGAAAGGTGGGGCACCTGGGTGGCTCAGCTGGTTAAGTGACCGATTTCCGGCTCAGGTGATGATCTTGTGGTCTGTGGGTTCGAGCTCCGCATCAGGCTCTGTGCTGGCAGCTCGGAGCTTGGAACCTGCTTCATATTCTCTCTCTCTCTCTGCCCCTCCTCCGCTCATGCTCTGTCTCTCTCAAAAATGAATAAACATTAAAAAAAAAAAAAAACAACGATGGGCCAACCAAGCAGTTAAAGAGGAAATTAAAAAGTATATAGAACTCAATGAAAATGATAACACCACAACCCAAAACCTCTGGGATGCAGCAAAAGCAGTCATAAGAGGAAAGCATATAGCAATCCACGCCTTCCTAAAGAAAGAAGAAAGATCTCAGATTCACAACCTAACCTTATGTCTTAAGGAGCTGGAAAAAGAACAGCAAATAAAACCCAAAACCAGCAGAAGACAGGAAATAATAAAGATTAGAGCAGAAATTAATGCTATCGAAACCAAAAAAACAGTAGAACAGATCAATGAAACCAGAAGCTGGTTCTTTGAAAGAATTAACAAAATTAATAAACCACTAGCCAGTTTGATCAAAAAGAAAAAGGAAAGGACCCAAATAAATAAAATCAAGAATGAAGGAGGAGAGATCACAACCAACACAACAGAAATAAAAACAATAATAAGAGAATATTATGAACAATTCTATGCCAATAAAATGGGCAATATGGAAGAAATGGACAAATTCCTAGAAACATATACACTACCAAAACTGAAACAAGAAGAAATGGAAAATTTGAACAGACCTATAACCAGTAAGGAAATGGAATTAGAAATCAAAAATCTCCCAAAAAACAAGAGTACAGGGCCAGATGGCTTTCCAGGGGAATTCTACCAAACATTTAAGGAAGAGTTAACACCTATTCTCTGAAGCTGTTCCAAAAAATAGAAATAGAAGGAAAACTTCCAAACTCTTTCTATGAAGCCAGCATTACCTTCATTCCAAAACCAAAGACCACACTAAAAAGGAGAACTACAGACCAATTTCCCTGATGAACATGGATGCAAAAATCCTCAACAAGATATTAGCCAACTGGATCCAACAATGCATTAAAAAATTATTCACCATGACCAAGCGTGATTTACTTGGAATGAAGGGTTGGTTCAATATCTGCAAAACAATTAACGTGATTCATCACATCAATAAAAGAAAGGACAAGAACCATATGATTCTCTCAATAGATGCAGAGAAAGTATTTGACAAATACAGCATCCTTTCTTGATAAAAACCCTCAAGAAAGTAGGGATAGAAGAAGCATACCTCAAGATCATAAAAACCATATATGAAAGACAAAATACTAATACCATCCTCAATGGGGAAAAACTGAGAGCTTTCCCCCTAAAGTCAGGAACAAGACAGGGCTGTCCACTGTTGCCAGTGTTATTCAACATAGTATTGGAAGTCTTAGCCTCTGCAATCAGACAACACAAAGAAATAAAAGGCATCCAAATCGGCCAGGAGGAGGTCAAACTTTCACTCTTCCCAGATCATATGATACTCTATATGGAAAATCCAAAAAATTCCACCAAAAAACTGCTAGAATTGATTCATGAATTCAGCAAAGTTGCAGGATATAAAATCAATGCACAGAAATCGGTTGCATTCCCATACACCAACAATGAAGCAACAGAAAGAGAAATCAAGGAATTGATCCCATTTACAGTTGCACAAAAACCCATAAGACACCTAGGAATAAATCTAACCAAAGGAGTGAAAAATCTATACACTGAACAATATAGAAAGCTTTGAAAGAAATTAAAGAAGACACAAAAAAATGGAAAAAGATTCCATGCTCCTGGATAGGAAGAAGAAATATTGTTAAAATGTTGACACTACCCAAAGCAATCTACATATTCAATGCAATCCCTATCAAAGTAACACCAGCATTCTTCACAGAGCTAGAACAAAGAATCCTAAAATTTGTATGGAACCAGAAAAGACCCCGAATAGCCAAAGCGATCTTGAAAACGAAAACCAAAGCAGGAGGCATCACAATCCCAGACTTTAAGCTATACTACAAAGCTGTCATCATCAAGACAGTATGGAACTGGCACAAGAACAGACACTCAAATCAGTAGAACAGAATAGAGAACCTAGAAATTGACCCACAAACTTATGGCTGACTAATCTTTGACAAAGCAGGAAAAATATCCAATAGAGTAGAGACAGTCTCTTCAGCAAGTGGTGTCGGGAAAACTGGACAGCAACATGCAGAAGAGTGAACCTGGACGACTTTTTTACACCATACACAAAAATAAACTCAAAATGGATGAAAGACCTAAATGTAAGACAGGAAGCCATCAACATCCTGGAGGAGAAAGCAGGCAAAACCTCTTTGATCTTACCCGCAGCAACTTCTTACTCAACATGTCTCCGGAGGCAAGGGAAACAATAGCAAAAATGAACAACTGGGACCTCATCAAAATAAAAAGCTTCTGCACAGCGAAGGAAACAATCAGCAAAACTAAAAGGCAACCAACAGAATGGGAGAAGATATTTGCAAATACATATCAGATAAAGAGTTAGTATCCAAAATCTATAAAGATCAAACACAATACCCATAAAACAAAGAATCCAGTGAATAAATGGGCAAAAGAGATGAATAGACACTTCTCCAAACAAATCCAGATGGCCAACCGACACATGAAAAAATGCTCAACATCACCCATCATCAGGGAAATACAAATCAAAACCACAGTGAGATACCACCTGACACCTGTCAGAATGGCTAACATGAACAACTGAGGCAACAACAGATGTTGGAGAGAATGTGGAGAAAGAGGATCTCTTTTGCATTGCTGGTGGAAATGGAAGCTGGTGCAGCCACTCTGGAAAACAGTATGGAGGTTCCTCAGAAAACTAAAAATAGAACTACCCTACAACCCAGCCATTACATTACTAGGCATTTATCCACGGGATACAGGTGTGCTATTTCGAAAGGACACTTGCACCCCCATGTTTATAGCAGCACTATCAACAATAGCCAAAGTATGGAAAGAGCCCAAATGTCCATCGATGGATGAATGGATAAAGAAGATGTGGCATATATATACAATGGAGTATTACTCAGCAATGGAAAAGAATGAAATCTTGCCATTTGCAACTACATGTATGGAACTGGAGGGTGTTATGCTAAGTGAAATTAGTCAGAGAAAGACAAAAGTCATATGACTTCACTCATATGAAGACTTTAAGAAACAAAAGAGATGAACATAAGGGAAGGGAAACAAAGATAATATAAAAACAGGGAGGGGGCAAAACAGAAGAGACTCATAAATATGGAGAACAAACTGAAGGTTACTAGAGGGGTTGTGCGAGGGGTAATGGGCTAAATGGGTAAGGGGCACTAAGAATTCTACTCCTGAAATCATTGTTGCACTATATGCTAACTAATTTGTATGCAAATTAAAACAAATAGAAATAAATAAAAATTAAAAACAAAAACAAACAAAAAACCCAAAAAACTTGCTGCTCATTAGACCCAAGAAATCTTATTACCTCTCTTTTCTCATGTACCTCTCAAGTGAACGGTTTTGTTCACATCAAATGTTGCAAAGCAGAGCCACTGAAGACCCAATTATGCCATTTTGAAAGGTAGACACACGAGTGAGGATTGCAATGAGGGAAAACATAAGAAGATTTTGTTCCCAGGAGAAGTTTTCGGCTTAGAGGACTCCTTGATAGTTGGCAGTGGTCAATAGAAACATGATGCTCGTGCACTTAATATTTCAGTCTTCTAACCTGAAGGTTTGCCTTCAACTGTAGAGTCACTAATCTGCACCCCCGAACTCCCCACTGGCAGGATAAAACCAGAGGAAACACTCTCTCTGGATCAAGGGCAAGCTTTCAAGACCAAAAGTCAAGGCGGGAGGGGCAACTTTTTGTTTTTTGGTGACCCTCTGCAGAGTTTGTCCAAATGGACACCTGTCCAGTAAGAACAGGAAATTCATGACTCTGTGAGGTCAGCTGGAGCAACAGGCTTATAGGGCCTGTGTTTTCACCCATGATTTTCCTTCTTAAAACAATCAACGCTTCCAGGCAGCACAACCCAAAGCAGAAGCACAAAACACAGCACAAGGGGTGAAAATAGGTGATCTGATTCCACCAAGAATGCCAAGTAGATGGAAACCAATAACAAAGTCTGTGCATCAAATGGAGGAAGAATAGCGGGGAACTCATTGTGAAGACAGCAGAGTTCAGACCCGGGGCTGATTTACCATGTGGGCTGGTATTCTGTAGGTCAAGGGCAGCAAGGCACTAGGGGCCTCCATGGGTAATGCAAGTGGTCAAAACCTGGGGTCTGTGGCAACAGGTGGTGCTGATCATATATAGGTGGGGCTCCCCATGAAACTGTGGAAATAAATGAATACCACCCAAATGGGGATGGGTGTGTGGGTCAGCCACCATCACTTGACTTTGGCAGAGACTCCAAGACAAGGAAGCTTAACTTAAAAAAAAAAAAAAAAAGATGGGGTAGGCGTCAGCTATGCTCTGATTGGAAGTTGCTGGCATGGGGAAGCCAGAGGGGCTAGCTAGATGTGGGGTATTTGAAGTGCTTGATTTGGTAAATGTACCTGAATTTTTCTGGTTGGTCCTGAGCCAGGAGATAGGGCAATAACCAGGAAGCTGGCAGTCATTGATTATGTCCTGATCATTTGGGCCTGATTGCTGCAGAGGTTGTGAGCAGAGTTATATTGTCATACGTGGTCTGACATCTCCCGTTTGTCTTTTCACTCTCTCAAGGAAAGCAGTGATTTTTTTTTTAATCTGAAAAATCTTCATTGAACAGATAGTTGGAATAGGAGAAGGTCTTGTTGTTAGTAAGAGGTATAATTTGGGACAGATTTCTCTAGCCCCTGCTTGACATGTTCCATTGGGCCATTGGTCTGAGGATTTCTTTGGAGGCACTTTCATTTTTGTAGCGTACTTCTGGTTCTCATTTCCTTTCCTCTTATCCTGCTGTGTGACCTAGTGCCCTGAAGCTGACATATGGCTACAGCATGTTGCCCTGGCCTTGCCCGCCCAGAAGTGTTCCATATTCCAAAAAGGCTGTTAGAAACTCTTTGAAGTCCAAGGCTTTTCCTTTTGTTATTCTTTTAAATTGTCAATAATGCTAACATAGTCATCTACACACAGAGGGTGATCAATAAGTGGTTCAGAGTCATTTAAAAATGTGCCTCGGATTCACCGAAGCCCACAGCTCAGAGAGAAAACTGGCTCATTAAAATGGTATCACACCAGGTCATCCTTATTATCTTCCCCCCAAATTATTAAATGTACGTGTTACTGAGCAGGGTGCTTTGCAGATTACTTAAAAAGCAAAGAAAATCTATTTTTGATTGTGAGAAAATCTTTGAGAATTGGAGACATAGTCAGTTTCAAACTGCTTTTGCACCTGAGCAGAATTATAAGTTACTCTGTCCCGGGGAGGAAGAGAGAATTAGGTTGCTCATTATCAAGGCTCCTGGTAGTCTTGGCCCCACAGGTTCAGGCTGACCCTGGAACTCACAAATTGCCTGCTGGTGAGGCAGTTAATGAATAAAGAACTGAGTAAAGGTTCTGAGGTTAAAAATTACCAAGAAGGGTTCGCTATAGTTCAAATAGGAAGACAAATACTCCACGTCTACATTTTTAGCCATGGTTCTCTGCAATCATTGAATGTAGTTCTATTTCTCTTCTATACCAGCCTGACTTGCTTACGCTTTGTCACTGGTAGTTAACTACTTGTTAACTTGCTACAACCCAGTTCTCTTCTTTACAGTAAATATCATTACTAGTATGAAAGTGAGGTTTGCTGGGGTTTTTGTTGTTGTTGTTGTTGTTGTTGTTTTTGAAAGTGAATCTTTGATGCCCTCAATAACAACTTTTATGTGGGGAAAAGACCACTTAGAAGTTTACTTAGGTATGTTTTAAATGATTATTTTATTCATTTGCTTCTTTCTTAAGCTTTTAATTTATCTCCCTGAATTCTTTTTAAAAGTTTAGCAAATTTTTACAATTAACTTTTAAGGGGGTTTTTAGAACCTTATTTAATTCCCTTAAACATTGCAACTTATTAAATTTCCTTTTATGTTTAACATTTTACATTAAAATGTTCAATCTTCTTTTCAGTAATACAATTGCCTAAGTTAAATAGTCTTCCTTATGACTTAACTCTGATAGTGTCATAAACTAGACTTATAAATACATTAAGTTATCTTAAATTGAAGAAAGTACACAAATTTACTAGGAATTGAATTTAATATCACTACACAGATACACTTTAGAAAATGGAATTATGAGGCTAATAAGCAAACATTATAATAAAATATAGTAGCAAATATGCAAGATTCCCTTAATGCAAAATATCAACACCATGGATTTTATTCTGTTAAGAGTTTTATATAAACTCCTTATTCTCCCTGGGTGAAAAGATGCATCATCACTAAAGAGATAGTAATATCATACCAAAAAATTGTTGGAGATGCCTTCTGAATAAGGTGAAGTTCTAGAATGATTTCCCCCCCTCTTTTGTTCTTTCTTATTGCAGTAAAAAATACATAACATAAAATTTACCATCTTTACCTTTTCCAAGTGTACATTACAGAAATGTTAAGTATTTTCATATTGTTGTACAACCAATCTCTACAACTTTTCATTTTGAAAAAGCTGAAATTCTGTATCCGTTAAATAATTCCCCATTTCTCCCCTCCCCCAACTATTGACAGCCAGCATTCTACTTTCTCTTGCAATGGATTTAACCACTTTAGATACCTCACATAAGCAGCATTATACGGTTACAGTGTTTCTCTTTGTGTGACTGGCTTATTTTACTTAGCATAATGTCCTCGAGGCTCATCCATATGTCAGAATTTCCTTCCTTTTTCAGGCAGAATTCTTAATGACAACAGTGACAAACTAAGTCTTAATTATAATCACTATACCTTTAAAGGAGGATGGAGAAGAGTTTCACAGAGTTCATGTCCATGAATTTAAGTCACAAATAAGTAACAGATTTCCTAATATAGACATAAGCTGCCATTCTTTCCTGAGTTAAGATCTTTTCACTAGGATGCCTCTTGGCTTGTAATACCCTGAACTTTCTCTCTCAAAACAATATTTTAAGCTGTTGTTTACGGGGTGGGGGAGAGTATATTTATGTCCCCAAAACTCAATGCAATATTTTTTTTAATCAAAATGATGAGAGGGAAAGCCTTGGGTTGAGATCCAAACACAATTGACAGAATGACAGGGTCCATGTAGAAGCCTTGACAAGCATAACATCATGCCAATAAAAGAGATGTGACTCTTAGCATATCTATAGTGTAAAGAGAGACATTACAGCATTACTGCATATGATACAACACTTAGTTATAATAGTTTCACATCCTAATAATAGAGGCCGTTACTCATATGCATTGGTTTCCTGTATTTAAAAAAAAAATTGTTTGGAGGCATTGAGTTAATGGTTAACATATTAAAAGTTTTCAGTTTAAAATAATCGGGCATGGGTCTCTGTTAACAACTGTGTGTGTAAGTGCTGATTGTCAGGAACAGTTCACTGACATTGGTCAGGCAATGCCTGAACTTTTGTTCTAGAAGTGTGCAGCCGCACTAGGATTGTTGCCCCTTGCTTCATCATTTCAGGTGGATTTTCACTTCTTCATCTCCTTGGATATTTAAAGATCTTCCTGTCCACTTTCATAAATCTTTGACTTGACCATATCTCGCATTCTTTTCACGGTTTATCTTCTAGGACTATAATTTTTATAAATATTAGAGGATATTTATAAAATAAATTTTAATAGTTACTTATTTTTGAGAGAGAGAGAGAGAGAGAGAGAGAGACAAACAGAGTGTGAGTGGAGGAGGGAGGAGAGAGAGAGAGGAAGACGCAGATTCCGAAGCAGGCCCCAGGCTCTGAGCTGTCAGCACAGAGCCCCATGCAGGGTTCAAACTCATGAATGGTGAGATCATGACCTGAGCTGAAGTCGGATGCTTAACTGACTGAGCCACCCAGGCTCCCCCATAAAATAAATTTTAAAAACCAGGCATCCCTATGGCATTGTCTAGTTTCCACACTTTTGACTTTTTAAAAAAATTATTTTTTGAATTCAAGTTAGTTAACATACAATGTAGCATTGGTTTTAGGAGTAGAACCCAGTGATTCACCACTTACATGTAACACCCAGTGCTCATCCCAGTGAGTGCCCTCCCTAATGCCCATCACCCATTTAGCCCATTCCCCCACCCATCTCCCCTTCAGCAACCCTCAGTTTTCTCTCTCTATTTAAGAGTCTCCTGTGGTTTGTCTCCCTCTCTGTTTTTTATCTTATTTTTCCTTCCCTTCCCCTATGTTCATCTGTTGTGTTTCTTAAATTCCCCATATGAGTGAAATCATGATATTTGTCTTTCTCTGACTTATTTTGCCTTGCATAATATACTCTAGTTCCATCCACATTCTTGCATGGCAAGATTTCATTCTTTTTGATCACTGAGCACACTCCTGACTTTTAAGATCTTTCTAGTGACATTTGTACATGCACTATGATCATTTTCTTTATAGATCTATATTGCTTGCCTATGTCTGCTTCTTAATCTGGTTGTCACACTTAAAAGCTCTTTTGGATGGGTTATAGACATGTTTTTGATATTTGCTGCATCAAATTATGTTTTAATTTCTCTGTTTTAATAAATGTAAGCAGTAAAATATGTGTATTAGGCTTCCAATCCAAACTGCTTCACTGAATTACAATTGACAGACATTTTTGCTTTAGTCCAAAACGATGAAAGAGTTCTTATTACAAAGTAACCTGAGTCATTCTGTCATCTATAATCTTATTTTTTAATTTACCAGTCATGTTGGAAGGAAAATGTCCAACTGTTTGCTTTACAAAAGAGTCATTAGGGCAAGCTGCTAATTTTTCTTAACCTAAATTTTTTATGTAAATAACTGCAAAATAGGGGCACCTGGGTGGTTCAGTCAGTTAAGCGTCTGACTTCTGCTCAGGTCATGATATCATAGTTCATGAATTTGAGCTCCACTTCAGGGTCTGTGCTGACAGCTCAGGGTCTAGAGACGGCTTAAGATTCTGTCTCTCCCTCTCTCTGTGCCCCTCCCCCACTCACCCTCTGTCTCTGTCTCTCTCTCAAAAATAAACATTAAAGAAAATTTTTTTAAACCTGAAAATATTAAAGTTAGAAGAAATTGTTACTAGCCTTAGAAGTTTGGTGAATTTTGGGACGCCTGGATGGCTCAGTCAGTTGAGCGTCCGACTTCAGCTCATGTCATGATCTCGTGGTTTGTGAGTTCGAGCCCAGCGTTGGGCTCTGTGCTGACAGCTCGGATCCTGGAGCCTGCTTCAGATTCTGTGCCTCCTCCTCTCTCTGCCCCTCCCCTGCTTTTGCTACGTCTCTCTGTCTCTCAATAATAAATAAACATTAAAAAAAAATTTTGTTCAAAGAAAAGAAGTTTGGTGAATTTTTTGAGGGTGCCTGGGATGGCTCAGTTGGTTAAGCATATGACTCTTGATTTCGGCTCAGGTCATGATCTGACAGTCATGAGATTGAGCCTGGTGATGGACTCTGATGAGACCTCTTTCCACTTTAATGTATTAACAACCAGTATCTTCCTTGCCAGAAAATGGGAACAGAACTATTACTAGATAAATGAAAGATAATACCATTCTGAAGAAAGGGTATATTATAAGGAGACAGAAGAAAATTATTCCTCTGAAAAATATTAAGTGATTTTTATGTGGGACATCGTCTTAAGACAAAGATGCCTTGCAGGTATACCCCTTGGCAAGCTGTAGCAGAGGTCACAGACTAGAGAGGTTCTGAGACCTCAGACTCCCTGTGCCATCACGACACACTGTTTGTTCCAGAGAAGTCTGGTCCAGGGGGAGAAGATGATAAATCAGTAAAGTTTACTTTTTGTCCAAGAATTTCGGCGAACTAATTTTGTCCCAGCAAATACTTGGTTCATTCGGATAAACGGCTCTTGTTTTAGGACAGTAGGTAGCTGGCTTGAGCAAACAGCTTGTTTATCCTTTAACGGTTTACTCATTAAAACACCTTGCTGTGTCCATCCATCACAAAGTATTGTGTCAACACTATCACGGTCAGTTACTTGCCATGAAAGATTGGCTCTAAACCTTATAAACCTAGTCACCTAAGCCCTACAAATACTGTTTCTTGAAATCTCCCTTCTGAGATGGGACTTTCTTTGAAAGTGATACTCTCCCTTATCACACTGAGTCTAATAAACTTAGTTTTGCTTGATCAACAGTCTTTTCTGATGTTCTTTTGGAGGATTGACATTGACAATCCTGGAGACCAGGAAAAGATCTGATGGAGAGCCCTTGGCAGACACTGCCCAAGGTCCTCAGCTCTGAAACCACATGTACCCTTGAGGTTTGAACTTCATGCTCAGGGGTCTCTCCTACCACAGCAGTGAGGTAGGTCCTGCATTGGTGCTCAAGACCATCAGATTTATGTGAAGTCCTCTCTAAAACAGTTTTTGTGTCCTGGAAATGAGGATTCCTCTCAGGAACACTTTGGTTATCCAGTCAGCTTTGAAAACTCTTATATTTGAAGGGAAAGCTGGTTTGTTATCAATAAAACAATGTCTTGGTTCTTTTTTTGTCCTTGTCACTTTTTGTCATGAGTCCATGAGAGAAAGTTTGGAGGGGAAGGGATGAACATAACTTCAATAGTCTGTCTTTCAACGCATCCTCTAAGGCTGATGGGTTCAGAGGGTCCCATCAGACCAGCATCCTTACTGGACAAGTTTTGCCATGGGCCACCTATCCAAACCTAGTAAGACCTTTCTTCTGTCTTGCCTCGGGTTCTTTGATAATTACTTAATTTAGTTTATTTTGCTTGGAGCCAGAAGTCTCAAAGCTGTGAGACTAGCTCATCAGCCAGATTCCTACAGCTGCTGCAGGAATTCCAGGGTCTTCTTTGACACCCTGGACAATACCTGTGCCACCTTCACACTTTCATGCAGGTGCATATTTCTTTAACTGGCCTAATGTCACCAAGGAGAATTTAGAAGTTTTGTGACCACTTTGGGGTATTTCTGACATGAACTGGATAAATCATTTAAGGGACCATTTAGAACAAGTAGAAGAAAACCTTGGGAAGACATTCTCTGACTTGTTTGTCTAAATGACAGATCACTTTTTCTCATAAGAGATAACCTTCTCAGATTTTCCTACTTTGGTGTTGAGTGGGTACCAACTTTTTAATCATATGGTTTGACTGAATCATTGAAAGACCCTAGTTATTGTTTCAATAAGCTGTAACGCTTTTCCTCTGGTGTGTATACATGTAAAAATAGGGTTTCTGTCATCTAATCCTTCTCCTTTCCTTGTAGAGTTTAGGTAATTAGACTTTTACAGTGAAATTTTGTAACTGTCTTAAGCTGGCTTCCCCTTGCTTCTAACCCCACCCCCCTCTTTCTTTTACTTTTTTTTCCCCTTTGGAAATTTGGAAATGAATCTGTTCATGCACATGCTCTGTCATTATGTGCAAATACTAGGACTATATAGTGCAGCTATGAAGTGAAGTCTTTCCAAAAAAAGGGAAGAGCAGGGGAGATACTAAATTGTGCTTCTTTTGTATGTTTTCCCTTGCCAAGAGTGAAACTCAGAAAAAAAGTTAACTGTGAATTCAAGTAATAGACACGGTTCAGAGCTAGAAAGAAAAATTCAACACTGAAATGTTTTGGCAAAACTCCAGTCTTTAAATTTTTTGATATTTTTAATATAGAGATTTATTTATATTTGAAAAATCCAGAAATTATATTCTTCTTAAATAGACAATTCTTTGGACAAATCAGAATAATTGTAGCTTAAAATCAACATTGTCTTCTTACTAATTTTATCAACATGTAAAAATATTTAGCAAAATATTTTAGTTAGTACAAGATGAGTTTAATTTTTAATCATTTAAATATTTAAGATTTCCTACATTAGTTCCATGAATCCAGTAAGTTATCTTTGTTTCCACAAATTTTTTAGGATTAAGAAAATAAATAAAGCTGTTTTTCAATGAAAATGTAATGAGAGATGTCTTTGGAAAGAGCTTAAGCTTTGAAATTGTTATTTTCTGGCCCAAAATGTCAACAGTGCCGAAGTGGAGAAACCCAATTTTATGAATCTAGTTTAATTTGTCCAAGATTTCACCTTGATAATGTGGATGTGGATTCTTATATAAAAATGCTTCTGAACTAAGTCCTCTAGAAAGGTTTTTTTTTTAAAGACTAGTATGTATAAAATATTAAAATTTAGTTTCTTTAATTTCTAGAAATTCTGGGAACATATTATATTATTGTAACTTATTAACTTGTATAAACCAATCAGCATAGAGCTCTTTTCTTTTGTAAGACTTTACAATCTAATTTATTAATATCTTCTGGAATAAGAAAATATTTAAAATCACCCCAAAAAAGCTGAAGACTTTACTCAATCACAAAAACACAGAGAGAGCTTGCAGCTTTGAGTTTATAATCTCAAGTAAAAGTAAACACAACACAAAAACTCCAGAGTTTAGATATCAAAGGGCTGTTCTCTCCAATGAACAGAAAAATATTTTCTTAATTGATATGAGTTCACAAATAGTCAAACAGAAAAACAAGCTAGATTCTCTATTGTCTCTTACCTGACAAGGAACAGATCTCCATCACCCCTTGAAGATTACTAAATGGCAAGACCATACAAACAGACTACCAGTTGTTTTTGCAATCAATTAGGAGACATTTATTGGCCACACACAAACCAAGTTCACGTAAACACAAGGTGCTCAACTGACTGCACAGTCAAGATAGCCTACTATATCATTCCTCCCTGCTCTTGGTTATAGAAAGCAACCAACAGACTTGACCAAACACCAAAAATAAAGCAAAACTCAGAATGGGAAAAAAAAAAAAAAAAAAAAAAAAGGAAAGGAAAGAAAAAAGTAGAAACTGTGAGTCAGCAAAGATAAGTTTCCACAGTTGATTGGGAAACCCTGGGGAGCCAAGAAAAAACATGGCTCGGCTTAGTGGCTCATTGAATTCACTTCCTGGACAATGCCATTCTATTGAATCCAGCAGATAAATCCACTTGGGTATCTCAGTGGATGACCTATCAACATGTTAAAGTACAGTATAACACAGAATTGAAATATAGTTCTCATACAAATATAAAGTGAACACAAGTCAAATATTTTGTCCAACTGTTTATTTATTTATATTTTTAAAAAAGTAATCTCCATACCCAACATGGGGCTCAAACTAATGACCTCAAGATCAAAAGTCACATGCTCTGCCAACTGAGCCCGCCAGGCACCCATTTTGTCCATTTTCAAAATATTAAATTGTCAGGAATTGTGAAGGGTCTGGGCCACCTGGGTGGCTCAGTTGGTTAAGAGTCCGACTCTTAATTTTAGCTCAGGTCCTGATCTCACAGTTTGTGAGATCTAGCCCCATATGGGGCTCTGTGCTGGCAGCATGGAACCTGCGTGTGATTCTTTCTCCTCTCTCTCTCTCTCTCTCTGCCCCTCCCCATTTGTGCATGCACACACTCTCTCTCTCTCTTTCAAAAAAAAAAGTACTGTGAAGGATCTGAGAGTTTACACTATTTGCAGGCAAAAAAGTTACTTGCAGTGGATTCGTGGATGCTGGAAGAAGACACAAGTTTCCTGGGACAGAAGCAAAAAGACATTTATTACTTACGACACAGCAAGCAGCATGAGCATAAGCATATTTGGTGCCGGTTCTTCAAACCCTAATTTCTACATAGTGATATGAAGATGGCCAGATGCCACTTCCACATGTAGTGGGTTGCATTCTAGAAGAGGAACTCTGAGCTTAGGTATACACACTAAGCATGACTGACCCCCAGCTCAGGAGGGGGATCTATCTCTACCTTCCAAGGCTGTAAGCAAAACTGCACTTCATCCTAGAAGCAAGTAAATGTATCATCCAAGGCTGTTGCTGTATAAACATTTTTGGAATGATAATTCAGAACAAAGGCAGTTAGTACCTCTACCCATAAGACATACAGATATGTGAGAGACCCACGGAGACTTGTCTCCTAACATTAACAATTAAAATGCTAAACCTAATTCAAAAAACATTTTGAAAAACTATTCATTGGCACTTGAGTAAAGTAATGTTAGTATAAAATTGCTGGGTTAGATATAAAACTGGTTACTTCACAGTAAGAAACAAAAAAATGCAACACAACTTTGGAAGTTAACTTTTCTTTCACACAGAAATCTATAAGATAACATGAATTTCATGGTGTCTAGGCTTTAATCAAACAGAAAAAAGAACAATAAAATACAAGTAAAAGTGCTAGTTTAATTTTCTTAAAGAATTACATAATATTTATTTTTAAAAATTTAATAGTGATCCAATATGACATTGAAAATATATCTGTACTTTCTTGGCTTTATTTCCCAGCTCTGGATAATTTTTCATAAACTGTGAACATAACCTGCTTGTTCATCATTTCATGTCTTTGCATGGATACTGAGGATATACTTACCTTCACTGCTTACACAGTAAACACTTTTGCATCCTTCAAAATCTTACCCAAAGTTGTTAACAAAGACTAATGTTCATAGTTGTCGTGGTAATATTCAGAGTAAAATATTATATTTATACCAGGAATGTCAAGTGTTCCATTTTCTCCACATCCTTGACAACACTTGTTACTTTGTGTTTTTTGAAAACAGTTGTCCCAATGGTTGTGAGATGATATTTCATTGTGGGTTTAATTTTTATTTTTCTCTATTGATTAGTGATTTGAACATTTTTTTCTTGTGCTTATTGGCCATCTGTATATTTTCTTTAGAGAATTGTTAATTCAATTTCGTTGTAATTATTTATTTATTTATTTATTTATTTAAAAAATTTTTTAAATAGGCTTCACACCTAGTGTGGAATCTAATGTGGGGCTTGAACTCAACAACTCTGAGATTAAAGCATGAGCTGAGATCAAGAGTTGGATGCCTAACCAACTGAGCCACCCAGGCGCCTCTCTTGGCCCATTTTAAAATCTGGTTGTTTATTTTTTTGTTGAATAGTAGGAATCTTTATATATTTCTGTGTATTAAACCCTAATGAGATATATGATTTGCAAATATTTTCTCCCATTTCATGGGTTTCTGTTGATAGTGTGTTTTGAAGTACAAAAGTTTTTAATTTTGATATAGTCCAATTTATTTACTTTTTCTTTTGTTGTCTGTGCTTTTGAAGTCATATCCAAGAAGCCATTGCCAAATCCAATGTCATGAAGCTTTTCTCATATATTTTCTTTTAAGAGTTTGGGTTCACTTTAAGCCAATCTCTTGTAGATAGTATAATGTTAGAGTCCATCTTCATTCTTTGCATGTGGATGTTTACTTTTCCCAGCACCGTTTGCTGAATAAATATTGAATGCTTTAAAAATTCACATGTCCTCCTTGCACAGAAGCCATGCTAATCTTCTCTATATCATTCCAATTTTAGTGTATGTGCTCCCAAAACAACCACTAGATATCTTTTTAAATTAAAATTAAAACTAAAATTATCTTTGAGATTTCTCAAGGAGCCCCTGGAAAATCACAATGATTTATATATTTACCTTATAAAAACAGAGATGCCAGAAATATTTTAGGTTGCCCTGATATAATTTATATTTCTGAATTAGCTTGTCACTATTATAAAAAATTCCTGGGAAGAACTGTCAAGTGAAAGGATAATTTTGTACAGATAAAATATTATCCATATAAAATTTTCTGAGACTGTACATTGCACCAAACAAATTGACAGCCTCAAGAGATTTGTTAATGCTTTCATTGTCCATGATATGATCTTAACTGTAGAAAAGTTTTGTTACAATTCTTTGAAAGAGTTATGTATTATAGTGCAATGGAGAAGTTTACTCTCCTCAATTTTGTTATTGTTCATTACCGTAATATATCAATCTTATCATAGTCCAATTAGCAGGCAGTTCTGCTTCTTTGGTAGTTATAATACAAAAAGTATTCTTTACCAGATCCAGAAGCCATATTCTTAAATAGTTCTTCAAGAGAAAGACTTCAAAAGCACAATTTGTAACCCATGAATTGTGACATAATTACTATACCCCAAAGTAGTTACTTTATTTGTGGAAAGATTTTCAGAAATAGCCTGAAAACACCATTTTTGCCTCATCAATGGAAAAAACATTAAAAAAAATTTTTTTTTAATGTTTAATACTTTTGAGAGAGAGAGAGAGAAACAGAGAGATACAGAGCGTGAGCAGGGAAGGGGCAGAGAAATAGGGAGACACAGAATCCAAAGCAGGCTTCAGGCCCAAGCTGTCTGTACAGCTTGACTTGGGGCTCAACTTATGAACTGTGAGATCATGACCTGAGCTAAAGTCTGACGCTTAATGGACTGAGCCACCCAGGTGCCACTAAGTAACTGGAATTTGCATAAAAGCTTTAAAAAATTCCTTAAGCTCCTCTTCTTCTAAAGAATACTTCTCAGGGTGCCTTAGTGGCTCAGTCGGTTAAGTGTACGACTTTGGCTCAGGTCGTGATCTCATGGTTCATGGGTTCAGGCCCCACGTTGGGCTCTGTACTGATGCTCAGAGCCTGGAGCCTGCTTCGGATTCTGTGCGTGTCTCTCTCTCTCTGCCCTTCCCCCGCTCACACCCTGTCCCTCTCTCTCTCTCAAAAATAAACATTAAAAAAATTATAAAAACATAAATTCCAGTTAGTTAATATGCAGTGTAATATTCGTTTCATGTGTCTCATACGATGTTTCAACAGTTCCATAAACACCTGGTGCTCATCATGATAAGTGCACTCCTTCATTGCCATCACCTATTTTATACTCTGAATAACAAAGGATATTTTGCATGTTGAAGATGCCCCCTTCTCCATCTCCTACTACCACCAGTCCAACCCAACTTATTATTGAGCCTAAGATATAAGAAACAACTGAATGGATTATTGTTAATTTGAATATCCCAATGGTATAAGCTCTAGGTGATGAACAACTATTTGGTGTTACCTAGCCATGCTCAAAGAAATGGAAGAGATGGAAGAAGAAATAGAACCAGGCATCAAGCCACCAGAAAGCTGGTTGAATTTTGAGTGCAAGAACAATTATATTATTGTGCATATTGCACTAAAATGCCTTATCAGAAAAAAGAGTGTCAACAAAACCATACTTCAGAAACATTTTTGAAAAAACAGCCTTTCTAGAGTGTTGGTATCTCTTGCTATTTCCACTCCAGCTGTTCTTATCATCCACGATAATATTACGATCCTAATCCCAAACCTGGGTGTTCATGCATTTATCCAGCAAACATTTATATATCACTTATACTGCTGCTAGAGTGCACTGATGAGATGAGGGTCTAGATCAGGCAAAAGGAACAGGAAGAGAGGCTTAAAATACATTCGAGGTAAAATGTATAGAATATGGAGACTGATTGGAAAAAATAAGAAAAGGAAGTTTGAGATTTTATTTAAAAAATTTTTTTAACATTTATTTATTTTTGAGAGACAGAGAGAGACTGAGCATGAATGGCAGAGGGGCAGAGAGAGAATGAGACACAGAATCTGAAGCAGGCTCCAGGCTCTGAGTTGTCAGCAGAGAGCCTGATTTGGGCTCGAACTCACAAACTGTGAGATCATGACCTGAGCTGTAGTTGGATGCTTAACTGACTGAGCCACCCAGGTGCCACAGAAAGTTTGAGATTTTAAAAGAGGATATAATCATGACTCTCATACAAAAGTAAATTGGACACCTGCCCAAGATCTTATTTCATTCATTAACTAATGAGGAAGTCATAGATGTTACAATTGATTCAAATGAGATTTACAGAATCACACATATATTAAGATTAAGTATGCTAAAATTAATTCGCAAATAGTTGCAAAACCGGCTCATTCCAGTTTTATTCTCTACCCAGGAGGTAGAGAGAAATCAGTTGCATTTATTCCAGATGAAATTCATATGCATGATTTTGGACAGCAATCATTTGTACTAGCTATTAGTTATCTACAACTTATAAAAATGGTAAAGAAGCTCAAAGACAATGAAAAGTACAGAGAACGTATAGAATCAGATACCAATAATGGTGTGCTTAGGCAACTGTTTTTTTGTGTGTTTTGTTTTTTTAGAGAGAGACCGTGTGAAAGGTGGAGAGGAGTTGGGGTGGGGGGAGAGAGAGAAAGAGAGAGAGAGAATCCCAAGCAGGCTTCATGCTCAGCAAGGAACCTGACATGGGGCTTGATCTTATGACCCTGGGATCGTTACCTGAACCGAAATCAAGAATCAGACACCCAAATGACTGAGCCACCCAGGTGCCCCAAACAATTGTTTAAGTTTCCATTGAAGACATCTATTTCAAAAGACAAAACGTAATGATTTTAATTTAAAAAAAATTTTTAAGAATACACCTTTTTCAGAGACTTAAAAATAAATACTGACAAGTGCTCTCTATATTTGGCATTTGGCAATTGGTGTTACTTTTTCAGGAAAAAGTAATAACAAGGCTCATATTCTTGAGAAGGTTTATTTATCTAAATCTATCAGAGGGATCACAGTAAAACACTGTTAAGAAAATGGACTCTGGGGGCGCCTGGGTGGCTCAGTCGGTTAAGCGTCCGACTTCAGCCAGGTCACGATCTCGCGGTCCGTGAGTTCGAGCCCCGCGTCGGGCTCTGGGCTGATGGCTCAGAGCCTGGAGCCTGTTTCTGATTCTGTGTCTCCCTCTCTCTCTGCCCCTCCCCCGTTCATGCTCTGTCTCTCTCTGTCTCAAAAATAAATAAACGTTAAAAAAATTAAAAAAAAAAAGAAAAGAAAAGAAAATGGACTCTGGTTAAATTGCCAAAGTTCACGTTCTGACTTCATTACTAACTAGCTACTGACTTTGGGCAAGTTACGTATTTTCTCTATAACTCAGTTTCTTCATTGCTTAAATGAGAACAGTAACAAGATTTAATTTATAGGACCGTTGAGAAGATTTCATTAGATAATAAATGTCAGGTACCTGACATATGGTAACCACTCAGTAAATGCTATCTATTAGTATTCTGAGAGAAAGGCTATTAATATAACCAGGCTTTTTATAAAGAGTATATTTTGATGGAAACTTAAATGAGTTCAAAATCCTTTCTCTGATTACAGCATTTTCCAATTCCCTGAAATTTCCATTGGCACACCTCCTCAGCCCTATCACCTTCAGAGCCAACCCCATGAGATGCAGGTAAGAGCATTATCATGAGAGAGGGAAGGAACACTCACTTCATGACTACAGCCACAAAGTCTCAATCCCACCATCACTAATGTCCTCCGGGCATCTAAAGTCCCATGGCACTCACCTGTCAGCAGTGAGTATTTTGCAGATAAATCCAAACTCTAACACTGTGGCCCCAAAACTATTGCGTGGTATCTTTCCCCATAGCAAGTATTCATCAATCAAATAAGTTGTTTTTAATTAGGTTAAAAATTCCCAAATTATATAAACCGTACATGTCAACTAGGTAAAATAAGCATTCTAAAGCAAAAGTAAGACATATTAGTAGGAAAGGCTGAATGACGGGTGGCTTGGATAAATCCTACTGCTAGAAAATAAAGGAAAATAAATAATGAGCAAAGCAGTGTAACACATGTGCCCCAGCCACTTAAACAAGGACTCCCCAATTACCTTTTATAATTTCAAGTAAAGCCTTCAATAATTGCAGCTATGTTTAAAAAAAATGCTTAGGGAAAAAATCCTGGAAGAACACGCATCAAATTATTAGCTAAAATTGAGTCAGGATAAGGAGTTCATTGCCTTTTTTTTTTTTACTTAGTTTACATTTTAATTTGCTATCCAAATTTTATATAATGAATCACTTCAATGTTTAAAAGTAAAGGAAACCAAGACCCACAAAACCCTCAAGGATGCCCTTTTGAAGCCTCAGACAGAAGAGAAGGGAGAAATATAGACACAGAAAGTAATATAAATTGTCTTAATTATTTTAATTTTGTTTTTTACTAACCGCCATACTGCTATGTCAATAACGAACATTTCTCTACATCATTAATACAGAAAATATTGCTCCTGTATTGGGAATACACTTGAAGAGGTATGGAGCACCTGGCAAAGAAAAGTAGCCAACTTTATGATAGAAAGTTGTATATTCCCCTGGTAAATGCACACTTGTTATTCCAGCTTTAGCAATAGCAAGTGAGCACTTCTGTTAAAATTACCAACTTACTTACTCCCCCACTTTCCATTGTAACTCCTTTTTTTTTGGTACATGTGTAAGAATCACAAAATTAAGAATGGTGGGGCGCCTGGGTGGCGCAGTCGGTTAAGCGTCCGACTTCAGCCAGGTCACGATCTCGCGGTCCGTGAGTTCGAGCCCCGCGTCGGGCTCTGGGCTGATGGCTCAGAGCCTGGAGCCTGCTTCCGATTCTGTGTCTCCCTCTCTCTCTGCCCCTCCCCCGTTCATGCTCTGTCTCTCTCTGTCCCAAAAATAAATAAAAAAACGTTGAAAAAAAAAAAATTTAAAAAAAAAAAAAAAAAAATTAAGAATGGAGTTTCTTCCAGAAACTTCCACAGCACCAAGAGGAGAGGTGGGTGGTCTGTGTTTGAATGGACCTTAAAATAGATCGGCACTTCTGGTCCCTTTGTAAGGATCATAACATAATTCTCCTCTGTCAAACTAAAAGAAGATGTGGAAATGAGAAGAAACAATCAATAGGGATTTAACTTCAAAAACAGGAAAAAAAATACTGCTTAAGAGAGCATGCTAATGGGCTGTGAAAGTGAGTCCCTCACAATGTTTTTCTGCTGGCCCCCAGAAAGGAATGCATAGGCTATGCACATAAAATCCCTTTTTCTATGGTAACAGCAACTTTCCCCAGGGCAACAGGAAATAGGAAAGGAAAATGTTTCTGCAGGTCTGAGGTGAAGTTAAATATAATTTTTTAGTAAATAATCAGACTTCGCCAGCTCCAACTCTCTTGCCACCAAGGACCCTATGCTGTCTTGCTCTTTTTTTATTGTATCTTTTTTTATTGTATTGTATGCTGTCTTCCTCCCTTATTGTATCAAAGCTTACTCTTTACAATCTGAATAAATGTTCTTTAAAAAGTAAATATTTAATTGTAGGTAATTATTTGAGATATTTACCCACAATAGGAAATATGTTCAAAACCACAAGGAATGATGCTCTAAGGTTGGCATCTAAGACATAAACGCAGGTTAGAAAGAAAAGAATCCTCCGGTGAGCCTTAAATTACATTCCTATAGCTGTCTTCTTATAAAGCCATAAAATTAGGCCTATCCAGAAGGATTTATGTATTTCTTATTCTTAATTGTAATAAAAAACACATACAGTTTATTATCTTAACCTTTTGGATGAATACAGTGCAGTAGGCTTAAGTATATTCACGTTGTGGTGCAATGCATCTTCAGAACTTTTTTATGCTGCAGAACAAATTCTATACCCATTACACAAAAACTCCCCATTTCTCCCTGCTCACACCCCTTGGCAACTGCTATTCTACTGTTCTATGAATTTGACTACTTTAGATACTTTCTATAAGTGGAATCATACAGTGTTTGTCTTTTTATGACTGGCTAATTTCACTTAGCACAATGGCTTCAAGTTTCACCCACGTTGTAGCTTGTGACATGATTTCCTTCCTTGTTAGGGCTGAATCATATTCCATTGTTAGGCATATACCACCTCCTTGCTATTATGAATAACACTACTATGAACATGGGTGGACAAATAGCTCTTCAAGATCCTCTTTCAATTCTTTAGATACCTGCCCCAAAGTGGGATTGCTGGATCATATGTTAACTGTATTTTTAATATTTCGAGGCACCTCCATACTGTTTTCTATAGCAAATGCAACATTTTGCATTTCCACAAATGGTGTACAGAGGTTCCAACATTCTTGCCAACACTTGTTATTTTCTGGGGTTTCTTAGAGTAGCCGTCTTAGTAAGAGTGAAATAATATCTCATGGTGGTTTTGAAGACTTCTATTTTTGATACTACTTTTTTTCCAATTTATAAACATTGCCTACAATTTCACTAAATTATAATACTGTGAGCCTACAAATATTACAATACTTGGCAAGTAATGATACACAAGAATTTAAAAGCTTTGTGATTTTGCAATACTCACAAGAAATTGGTGATAATTTGGGAATTGAATTTGAAACTATAAATCCCCCAGTTATTTACTTAATTCCTGAAGGTATACATAAACTTCTGGTTTCTATGTTCCGGTATTATTTCTCTTTGCTAAATATGTACTTTTTTACATTAATATTGATGCCACCAAATTTTTATGAAGAACATACACAAAGTTATGTATTTTTCTACATGTTAACATAAAAAGGATTCTTTTCAATAAATTATTTACATGAAAATGAAGAGAAAATAATTTCTGATTAATAGTAACCATAACACAACCTTTTTTTTTAAGATTTTACTTTTGGGGGAGAAGCCAAGATGGTAGAACAGCATGGAAGTTTTTTGTGTGTCTCGAATCCATGAAATACAGCCAGACCAACACTAAACCATTCTGTGCACCTAAAAAAATTCATCTGAGGATTAACACAATCTGCACAAACTGAACTACAGAATTCAGCAGGCACATGGCGTGGAGAGGTAAACTGGGGGATAGAGTAACTACGGAGGGCAGGGAACTGCTTTTGCATGAAGGGGGGGGTTGGGGGAAAGAGGAGAGAATATGGGAAAAGCACTCCCAACCCCCCACCAAAAGCAGCTGGAGAGAAAGTGGAAAAGTGGAAACAGCCCCAGGGACTGAACTAAAATGGAAGAAAGGAGAAACGAGAGGGTTTAAATTCCATTAAGACTACAAACAGTGGGAGTGGAAGTCTGAAACTCTGCAGCTCAATACCTGGTGGTGCTCTGCTGGGAGGGGCGAATCCCCGGGAGCAGAGTGGAGTCTGGGTTTCTTCAGGCCTCACAGGAGAGAGGCGGTTTCCCTGCTGCAGGGACGCCTGGTAGAGGCTGTGTGGGTCCCCCAAAGACAAGACCCCAGTGGACATGGGAGAACAACCACTTTGCTGGTGCTGGAACAAAGTCGTTGAAGGTGAAGCCTGGTGCCAGATGTGTGTGGTGATTTTCCATAATCCCTGAAATGCTGTGGCTACACTATCTTGTGAACTTTCTCTGGGGCGGGCTGGCACCCAGACACATTCTCTGGGTGTTGGCAGCAGCATGGACCTGCAAATGTTCCTGGGTCCAGCCGGCACCCAGCCATTGCTCAGTGAGATCTTCCACAGAGGGGCAGAACGGGTCAAAGCTGTAGTCCCTTAGAAGTAAGGGGTCGGGAAAACAGCCGCATTGGAGACAAAACTCAGGAGGGAGGTGCTGCCTGGGGCTTGGTCACGAACTGTGTGAAAGCAGGGAGTGGACAGAGTCCAAAGAAAAAGACCAGGTGTGCGATTGCTGATTGGGGAGAGCAGAGTTCTGATAATAGAGACTGAGTAGATGGATGATGCCATTTTCACCACTCCACCACCTGTACATTTGCACCTACATGCACCACAACAATCCACCCCAGTAAGCTAAGCAGCTCCATCTAGTGGAGAACAGAGCCGTTACACTAAGTCCCACCCAACTGGGCCAACCTCCCTCTTCAGGAACACAGTCTCTCTGCTTGCTTAGTTTATGGACTATAAAGCGCTTCATAGTTTTACTTCTAGGGGAAAATGAAGTAATCTCAGTCATATTTCAGTTTGTTCTCTGGTCCATCTATTCAATTTTCTTTCTTTCTATTTTCTTTCTTCTCTTTTTTGTTTCTTTTCTTTTTCTTGAATACAGAAAGAGAAAAACTTCATTTTTATCTTCAATTTTTATAAAAAATATTTCTCTTTAATTTTTTTCTACTATACTTTTTACTTTTGTGTAATTTTTTAAAAATTCTATTATACTTCCATCATTTCATTTTAGTCTAATTCAGTGTATTCATTTTTTCAAATTTTCAAATGATTTCCTTTTTTTGTTTTCTTTTTTTCTTTCCCCTTTTTTCTCTAATCCATCAAGCCCCTTTCAACACTAAGACCAAAACACCCTAGGATCTAGCATCACTTATGCGATTTTGTGTGTGTGTATTTATTTTTAATTTTTAATTTTAATGTTTTTTTAATTTTAATTTTTTTAATTTTAATTTTTTACCTCATTAATTCCTTTTCTGCCTTCAATATGATGAAACAAAGGAATTCACCCAAAAGAAAGAGCAGGAAGAAACAATTGCCAGGGACTTAACCAACACAAATACAAGCAAGATGTCTGAACCAGAATTTAGAATCCTGATAATAAGAATACTAGCTGGAGTTGAAAATAGATTAGTATCCCTTTCTGTGGAGATAAAAGAAGTAAAGCTAGTCAGGATGAAATAAAAAATGCTATAACTGAGCTGCAATCTTGAATGGATGTGGCAGTAAGGATAGATGAGGCAGAACAGAATCAGTAATATAGAGGACAAAGTTATGCAGAATAATGAAGCAGTAAAAAAGAGAGAGGTTAAGGCAAAAGAGCACCATTTAAGAATTAGAGAAATCAGGGGCGCCTGGGTGGCGCAGTCGGTTAAGCGTCCGACTTCAGCCAGGTCACGATCTCGCGGTCCGTGAGTTCGAGCCCCGCGTCAGGCTCTGGGCTGATGGCTCAGAGCCTAGAGCCTGTTTCCGATTCTGTGTCTCCCTCTCTCTCTGCGTCTCCCCCGTTCATGCTCTGTCTCTCTCTGTCCCAAAAATAAATAAACGTTGAAAAAAAAAATTTAAGAATTAGAGAAATCAGTGACTCATTGAAAAGGAAGAACATCAGAATCATAGGGGTCCCAGAAGAGGAAGAGAGAGAAATAGGGGTAGAAGGGTTATGTGACCATATCATAGCGGAAAACTTTCCTAACCTGGGGAAAGACACAGACATCAAAATCCCAGGAAACACAGAGCACTCCCATTAGATTACACAAAAATTGACCATCAACAAGGCATATCATAGTCAAATTCACAGACTACTCAGGCAAGGAGAGAATCATGAAAGCAGCAAGGGGAAAAAAATTCCTTAACCTACAAAGGAAGGCAGATCAGGTTTTCAGCAGACCTATCCACAGAAACTTGGCAGGCCAGAAAGGAGTGGCAGGAAATATTCAAAGTGCTGAATGGGAAAAATATGCAGCCAAGAATTCTTTATCCAGCAAGGCTGTCATTCAAAATAGAAAGAGAGATAGAAATTCTTCCAACAAACAGAAATTAAAGGAGTTTGTGACCACTAAACCAGCCCTGCAAGAAATTTTAAGGGGGACTCTCTGTAGGGGGAAAAGTTAAAAAAATAAAAAATAAATAAACAAAGACCAAAGGCAACAAAGACCACAAAGGACCAGAGGACACCACCAGAAATTCCAACTCTACAAGCAACATAATGGCAATAAATTCATATCTTTCAGTACTCATTCTAAATACCAATGGATTCATTGCTCCAATCAAAAGACATAGGGTAACAGAATGGATAAGAAAACAAGATCCATCTATATGCTGTTTACAAGAGATCCACTTTAGACCTAAAGACACCTTCAGATTGAAAGTAAGGGGACAGAGAACCATCTATCATGCTAATGGTCAACAAAAGAAAGCCGGAGTAGCCATACTTATATAAGACAATCTAGACTATAAAATAAAGACTGTAACAAGAGATGCAGAAAGGGATTATATCATACGTAAGGGGTCTATCCACCAAAAGACCTAACAATTGTAAACATTTATGTGCCAACTGTTTAAATCAGTACCCAAACTTTTAAATCAATCACAAACATAAAGAAAGGTATCAATAGTAATACCACAATAGTAAGAGACTTTAACACTCCAATTACAACAACTGACAGATCATCTAATCAAAAAAATCAATCGGAAACAATGGCTTTGAAGGACACACTGGACCAGATGGACTTAACAGATATATTCAGAACATTTCATCCTAAAGCAGCAGAATATACATTCTTCTCCAGTGCACATGGAACATTATCCAGAATAGACCATATACTGGGACACAAATCAGCCCTAAGTAAGTACCAAAAGATCGAGATCATACCATGCATATTTTCAGACCAAACGCTATGAAACTCGAAATCAATCGCAAGAAAAAATTTGGAAAGGTAACAAATACTTGGAAACTGAAGAACATCCTACTAAAGAATGAATGGGCTAACCAAGCAGTTAAAGAGGAAATTAAAAAGTATATGGAAGTCAATGAAAATGATAACATCACAACCCAGAACCTCTGGGATGCAGCTAAGGCGGTCATAAGAGGAGAGTATATAGGAATCCAGGCCTTCCTAAAGAAGGAAGAAGGATCTCGGATTCACAACCTAACCTTACGTCTTAAGGAGCTGGAAAAAGAACAGCAAATAAGACCCAAAACCAGCAGAAGACAGGAAATAATAAAGATTAGAGCAGAAATTAATGCTATCGAAACCAAAAACAGTAGAACAGACAAATGAAACCAGAAGCTGGTTCTTTGAAAGAATTAACAAAATTAATAAACCACTAGCCAGTTTGATCAAAAAGAAAAAGGAAAGGACCCAAATAAATAAAATCAAGAATGAAGGAGGAGAGATCACAACCAACACAACAGAAATAAAAACAATAATAAGAGAATATTATGAACAATTCTATGCCAATAAAATGGGCAATCTGGAAGAAATGGACAAAGTCCTAGAAACATACATGACCAAAACTGAAACAGGAAGAAACAGAAAACTTGAATACCCATAACCAATAAAGAAATTGAATTAGTAATCAAAAATCTCCCAAAAAACAAGAGTCCTGGGCCAGATGCTTTCCAGGGGAATTCTACCAAACATTTAAGGAAGAGTTAACACCTATTCTCTTGACGCTGTTCCAAAAAATAGAAATAGAAGGAAAACTTCCAAACTCTTTCTATGAAGCCAGCATTACCTTCATTCCAAAACCAGAAAAAGACCCCACTAAAAAGGAGAACTACAGACCAATTTCCCTGATGAACATGGATGCAAAAATCCTCAACAAGATATTAGCCAACTGGATCCAACAATGCATTAAAAAATTATTCACCATGACCAAGCGCGATTTACTTGGAATGAAGGGCTGGTTCAATATCTGCAAAACAATCAATGTGATTCTTCACATCAATAAAAGAAAGGACAAGAACCACATGATCCTCTCAATAGATGCAGAGAAAGTATCTGACAAAATACAGCATCCTTTCTTGATAAAAACCCTCAAGAAAGTAGGGATAGAAGGAGCATACCTCAAGATCATAAAAACCATATATGAAAGACAAAATACTAGTACCATCCTCAATGGGGAAAAACTGAGAGCTTTCCCCCTAAAGTCAGGAACAAGACAGGGATGTCCACTGTTGCCAGTGTTATTCAACATAGTATTGGAAGTCTTAGCCTCTGCAATCAGACAACACAAAGAAATAAAAGGCATCCAAATAAGCCAGGAGGAGGTCAAACTTTCACTCTTCCCAGATCATATGATACTCTATATGGAAAATCCAAAAAATTCCACCAAAAAACTGCTAGAATTGATTCATGAATTCAGCAAAGTTGCAGGATATAAAATCAATGCACAGAAATCGGTTGCATTCCTAGACACCAACAATGAAGCAACAGAAAGAGAAATCAAGGAATAGATCCTATCTACAGTTGCACCAAAAACCATAAAATACCTAGGAATAAATCTAACCAAAGGGGTGAAAAATCTATACACTGAACACTATAGAAAGCTTTGAAAGAAATTGAAGAAGATACAAAAAAATGGAAAAAGATTCCATGCTCCTGGATAGGAAGAAGAAATATTGTTAAAATGTTGACACTACCCAAAGCAATCTACATATTCAATGCAATCCCTATCAAAGTAACACCAGCATTCTTCACAGAGCTAGAGCAAAGAATCCTAAAATTTGTATGGAACCAGAAAAGACCCCGAATAGCCAAAGCGATCTTGAAAACGAAAACCAAAGCAGGAGGCATCACAATCCCAGACTTTAAGCTATACTACAAAGCTGTCATCATCAAGACAGTATGGTACTGGCACAAGAACAGACACTCAAATCAGTAGAACAGAATAGAGAACCTAGAAATTGACCCACAAACTTATGGCTGACTAATCTTTGACAAAGCAGGAAAAATATCCAATAGAGTAGAGACAGTCTCTTCAGCAAGTGGTGTTGGGAAAACTGGACAGCAACATGCAGAAGAGTGAACCTGGACCACTTTTTTACACCATACACAAAAATAAACTCAAAGTGGATCAAAGACCTAAATGTAAGACAGGAAGCCATCAAAATCCTGGAGGAGAAAGCAGACAAAAACCTCTTTGATCTTACCCGCAGCAACTTCTTACTCAACATGTCTCCGGAGGCAAGGGAAACAATAGCAAAAATGAACAACTGGGACCTCATCAAAATAAAAAGGAAACAATCGGCAAATAAAAGGCAACCGACATAATGGGAGAAGATATTTGCAAACGACATATCAGATAAAGGGTTAGTATCCAAAATCTATAAAGAACTTACCAAACTCAACACCCAAAAAACAAAGAATCCAGTGAAGAAATGGGCAAAAGACATGAACAGACACTTCTCTAAAGAAGGCATCCAGATGGCCAACCAACACCTGAAAAAATGTTCAACATCACTTGTCATCAGGGAAATACAAATCAAAACCACAATGAGATACCATCTCACATCTGTCAGAATGGCTAACATGAACAACTCAGGCAACAATAGATGTTGGTGAGGATGTGGAGAAAGAGGATCTCTTTTGCATTGCTGGTGGAAATGGAAGCTGGTGCAGCCACTCTGGAAAAAAGTATGGAGGTTCCTCAGAAAATTAAAAATAGAACTACCCTACGACCCAGAAATTTCACTACTAGGTATTTATTCAAGAGATATAAGTATGCTGTTTTGAAGGGACACATGCACCCCAATGTTTATAGCAGCACTATCAACAATAGCCAAAGTATGGAAAGTGCCCCAATGTCCACTGATGGGTGAATGGATAAAGAAGATGTGATATATATATATATACAGTGGAGTATTACTCAGCAATCACAAAGAATGAAATCTTGTTACTTCCAACTACGTGGATGGAACTAGAGGGTATTATGTTAAGTGAAATTAGTCAGAGAAAGACAAATATCATATGACTTCACTCATATGAGGACTTTAAGACACAGAACAGATGAACATAAGGGAAGGGAAGCAAAAATAATACAAAAACAGGGAGGGGGACAAAACATGAGACTCTTAAATATGGAGAACAAACAGAGGGCTACTGGAGGGATTGTGGGAGGTGGGATGGGCTAAATGGGTAAGGGGCATTAAGGAATCTACTCCTGAAGTCATTGTTGCACCATATGCTAACTAACTTGGATGTAAATTAAAAAAATAAAATAAAATAAAAAAAGATTTTACTTTTAAGTAATTTCTACAGAGGTTCACAACCCTGAAATCAAGAGTCACAAACTCCACCGACTGAGCCAGCCAGGCACCCCTAACACAACTTTTTGATACAGCTTTAAGAAAATGTAAAAGCACATAAATCTGAGGCAACAAAAGGAAATCTGTTAAAATAACACAAGAAATTTTGAAGTAGTTTTATGTTTCACAAAATATGTAATTTTCAATTTAAAAATTTTTATGTTTATTTATTTACTTTTTGAGAGAGAGAGAGAAATCCCAAGCAGGCTCTCGCCCGTGGGGCAAGCTCACAAACCTGAGATCACAAACCATGAGATCACCATCTGAGCCCAAACCAAGAGTCAGTTGGAAACCTAACCGACTAAGCCACCCGGATGTCCCTGTAACTTGCAATTTAAAAGATGGTGTGTGTACAGTGCTTGATTAAAATTATGTAATAAAGTCCAGAAAAGCACCAAAATTCAGGCGAAATTGATTCATTTATCTGTATTAAAGTATTTTTACAAAGCCCTTTGAATGATTTTGACAGACACTGAGATATGAGAAGCTTTTCACTAGATAATTCTTTGGTGGTTGTCACCTCAGTATGACACTGAAGGGACATTGTACCCAACTTTTCACCTCACTTTCAAATTTTGCCTATTTTTTTCAGGGCAAATAAAAATGTTAATACTTTGTACTCTTTACTTTTCTGAGGTTTTGAAAATGCCTCCCAATGTCACTTTCACATTTAGGGTCATCTTCTGTCTCTTACTCCTCAGAGCTTTTTATAGGATGAGGCCCAAATATTAAATAAAGTGACGGGATAGAAGGAACATACTTAAAGATCATAAAAGCCATTTATGAAAAGCCCACAGCTAACATCATCCTCAATGGGGAAAAACTGAGAGCTTTTTCCCTGAGATCAGGAACACGACAGGGATGCCCACTCTCACCGCTGTTGTTTAACATAGTGCTGGAAGTTCTAGCATCAGCAATCAGACAACAAAAGGAAATCAAAGGCATCAAAATTGGCAAAGATGAAGTCAAGCTTTCGCTTTTTGCAGATGACATGATATTATACATGGAAAATCCGATAGACTCCACCAAAAGTCTGCTAGAATTGATACATGAATTCAGCAAAGTCGCAGGATACAAAATCAATGTACAGAAATCAGTTGCATTCTTATACACTAACAATGAAGCAACAGAAAGACAAATAAAGAAACTGATCCCATTCACAATTGCACCAAGAAGCATAAAATACCTAGGAATAAATCTAACCAAAGATGTAAAGGATCTGTATGCTGAAAACTATAGAAAACTTATGAAGGAAATTGAAGAAGATTTAAAGAAATGGAAAGACATTCCCTGCTCATGGATTGGAAAAATAAATATTGTCAAAATGTCAATACTACCCAAAGCTATCTACACATTCAATGCAATCCCAATCAAAATTGCACCAGCATTCTTCTCGAAACTAGAACAAGCAATCCTAAAATTCATATGGAACCACAAAAGGCCCCGAATAGCCAAAGGAATTTGGCTTCCTCTAAGAAGAAGACCAAAGCAGGAGACATCACAATCCCAGACTTTAGCCTCTACTACAAAGCTGTCATCATCAAGACAGCATGGTATTGGCACAAAAACAGACACATAGACCAATGGAAAAGAATAGAAACCCCAGAACTAGACCCACAAACGTATGGCCAACTCATCTTCGACAAAGCAGGAAAGAACATCCAATGGAAAAAAGACAGCCTCTTTAACAAATGGTGCTGGGAGAACTGGACAGCAACATGCAGAAGGTTGAAACTAGACCACTTTCTCACACCATTCACAAAAATAAACTCAAAATGGATAAAGGACCTGAATGTGAGACAGGAAACCATCAAAACCTTAGAGGAGAAAGCAGGAAAAGACCTCTCTGACCTCAGCCGTAGCAATCTCTTACTCGACACATCCCCAAAGGCAAGGGAATTAAAAGCAAACGTGAATTACTGGGACCTTATGAAGATCAAAAGCTTCTGCACAGCAAAGGAAACAACCAACAAAACTAAAAGGCAACCAACGGAATGGGAAAAGATATTTGCAAATGACATATCGGACAAAGGGCTAGTATCCAGAATCTATAAAGAGCTCACCAAACTCCACACCCGAAAAACAAATAACCCAGTGAAGAAATGGGCAGAAAACATGAATAGACACTTCTCTAAAGAAGACGTCCGGATGGCCAACAGGCACATGAAAAGATGTTCAGCGTCGCTCCTTATCAGGGAAATACAAATCAAAACCACACTCAGGTATCACCTCACGCCAGTCAGAGTGGCCAAAATGAACAAATCAGGAGACTATAGATGCTGGCGAGGATGTGGAGAAACGGGAACCCTCTTGCACTGTTGGTGGGAATGCAAATTGGTGCAGCCGCTCTGGAAAGCAGTGTGGAGGTTGCTCAGAAAATTAAAAATAGACCTACCCTATGACCCAGCAATAGCACTGCTAGGAATTTATCCAAGGGATACAGGAGTACTGATGCATAGGGGCACTTGTACCCCAATGTTCATAGCAGCACTCTCAACAATAGCCAAATTATGGAAAGAGCCTAAATGTCCATCAACTGATGAATGGATAAAGAAATTGTGGTTTATATACACAATGGAATACTACGTGGCAATGAGAAAAAATGAAATATGGCCTTTTGTAGCAACGTGGATGGAACTGGAGAGTGTTATGCTAAGTGAAATAAGCCATACAGAGAAAGACAGATACCAAATGGTTTCACTCTTATGTGGAGCCTGAGAAACTTAACAGGAACCCATGGGGGAGGGGGAGGAAAAAAGAAAAAAAAAAAAAAAGAGGTTAGAGTGGGAGAGAGCCAAAGCATAAGAGACTGTTAAAAACTGAGAACAAACTGAGGGTTGATGGGGGGTGGGAGGGAGGAGAGGGTGGGTAATGGGTATTGAGGAGGGCACCTTTTGGGATGAGCACTGGGTGTTGTATGGAAACTAATTTGACAATAAATTTCATATATTAAAAAAAAATAAAAATAAAAATAAAAATAAAAAAATAAAAAAAAATAAAAAATAAATAAAAAATAAATAAAGTGAAAGGCTAATGTTATAATATTTAAATAAAATAATCTTTGTGCACATAATTTCATATAATTTATGGTAAAATTTGAGAGATATGGGTTGTTAGCCAAATTATAATGAAATCTACAAAGATTTGTATTTGCCACAGTAGACCTTAGAAGAAATCTCATGTTATAAGGTTGGTAATGTATTAGTTCTTCTGCATAATAAATGTTATTGTTAAATGAATAGTTAACATTGATTCTTTTGTTGCACATTCCTAACAAAATTATAGTTCTTTTTAGGTGTGCTGACAAGACTAATTTCTAATCTCAGTTTTTAAAACTTTGTTCTTCCTTAATACAATGCTCTGAAGCAGTTCTAACCAGTCTCTGGAGGAAGAAACTTCCAGCTATAACACGTTCTATTTCACGCTGATTCTCATGAGTCATCTCAATAATGTGTTGTTTTGAAGGACAGCAGCTGGCAGGAAAAAGTAGAAAAGAAATAATGCATGAAATTTTAAACTTCATAGTATACCCAAAAATCTCTATGCAACTGGTACAGATAAGACTGTTCATGCTTTTAGATTTTTCCATACCTTAACTATACTGCTCAAAAATGTGATCAGTTCTCTATGTAGCCACAGGCATGGTATAACATTCTTCTAGCAAACTGAAAGAAAATGAAAGAAATACACTTATTTTTAATGTCCCTTTTTAATTATATATATGTTTATTGTAGAAAATTTGCAAAACACAATCTAAAAGCAAAAATGGCATCACTCAAAATTCCACTTTCTAGAATAAACATAATAAATATTTTAATCAGTGTATGGAAAATATATTTATGTTAACAGACATATCTATGGCTCAGAAAAGAGCTAAGAAAAAATTCTCTGAAGTATTGAAATGAATTGTAAAAACATCAAGTAATACTTTGCATTTTACAGTAATATAGTAAAAAAGCCTAAGTCTAAGAATTTTGGCACAAGTACAAATTCCAAAGTACCAATGGAAAAGCTAAATTTTCTTTATTTTTTTTAAAGCTGAATTTTTAATCAGACCAATGCATATTTAGTTTAAGCTAACCTGTTTATTCTGATTTTATCCATTGATATATTTACCCATGTGAAGTGGAAAAAACCAAATGCCACCACCACACTGAGATGACGGACATTTTATTTTCATCTGTAAAGTCTCCTTGAAAAATAGGAGTTATATAAGAAAAGGAACAAATCTAACAGAACTGAAGACAAAGCAGGGTGTCCTTATCATACAGAAAATTTGAGGAATTTCTTGAAAATATACAGTAGATAGTGGGGTGAGTGCTAGAAACCTCAGAGGAATGCAAAGCACTGAGCCAGCAGGGTTGGTAATGTGAGCTGGCCACAGGCCAGTTAGCAAACCAGTTCATTAAAGAATTGTGCAATAGTTGGGGCAGTCCCAACTTGAATGATCTTTATCTCACAGGCTAATTCCCGTTAGAAGAGCTAACTAAGGTGGAAATTCTGACTTATGGGAAATGAAAATCTACTATGAGCCTCGTGGCTCGAATAAGGTAAAAAAGCAAAATCTGACCCTCAAATGGGCATGAGTGGACATGAAGAAAACAACAAGGACATGTAGCTTTAAGTTAAAATGAGTTGGATCAAGTGATCCTTTCTTTATCTCACCATCTCAGGTAATTCAGTAGGTTGTCTGGTTATCTACAGTCCCTTCAGAAAAGTTGCCTTTTATCTCCTGGAAAGAAGCATTCCTTAAGCTTTTCTCTACCACATTTATGGAACCTAAATCACTTCTTCCTGGGTGGCAGTTCTCAACAGAATAGAAAGCTTGAAAATGACCAAGGTTCATGACTACTATACTGATGAACCAAATCTTTCATTTATAAATATGAATACCAAAAAAAATGAGTTACAAGGCATTTTGAAGAAAATGAATAGTAAAAGAGACACCAAAATCAGTACACAAATATTGAGAAAAAAGATAATCTTCTAAAAATTTATAATTCATACCTTCAAATAGATTTGAAAGGTTATTGCAGTCAAAAACTGAAACTATCAGAATAAGAGGATTTTTGGAATTTAAAAGCCCTATGATATTTTTAAAAAAGAAAAGAAAACTCCATTGTAGGACCGGAGGGCAATAAAATATTTTTACAACAACCTAATAACTGAAAGATAAAGTAGGAAGAAATTCACTGTTTTAGGCACTAAGCAAAGAGGTGGAAAGTATGAGAAAATATGTAGTAGCCATCTGTAATTCTTTCTAGCTACTCAGCAATTTTGAACAACTTTCCAATATTTGAGGAATTTCCCACCTTATGAGCATCACCAGGACAGAAGAAACTTTCTTTCCCAGCCTCCCTTGTTATTTTTTTTTTTTCAACATTTATTTATTTTTGGGACAGAGAGAGACAGAGCATGAACGGGGGAGGGGCAGAGAGAGAGGGAGACACAGAATCAGAAGCAGGCTCCAGGCTCTGAGCCATCAGCCCAGAGCCCGACGCGGGGCTCGAACTCACGGACCGCGAGATCGTGACCTGGCTGAAGTCGGACGCTTAACCGACTGCGCCACCCAGGCGCCCGTACCTTGTTATTTGAAGGTAAAATTTGATTAATAAAAATGAATACTGCAAACTATACTAAATTATTTTTTAAAGAGGCATAATTTATATGCTAAAAGATAAATGGAATCACAAAATGCCCAGCTGAAACACAGAAAACAGAAAAAGAGGAAGGAGAAGGGAACAAAATAACAAGTTCAGTGAATAGAAAACAGTTATAAACAAAGTAGATATTCATCAAACTATATCAATAATCACTTTAAATGTGAATAGCCTAAATACACCAATTAGAAGACAGAGATTTCAGAGTGGATACAAAAATTCAAACTAAACATATGCTGTTTACAAAAAAGCCACTTTAAATATAAATACACAAATGGATTAAAAATAAAGATATGGAGAGACATATACTGTAGTAACATTAATAAAAAAGAAAGCTGGAGTAGCTGTATTAATTTCAGAAAAAAGCAAACATCAGAAAAAAAAATTTTTAGGGATAAAGACATACATTACATAAGGATAAAGATACCAGTTCTCCAAGAAGACCTAACAATTGATGTATGTGTACCTAACAACAGGACTTCAAAACACATGAAGCAAAACTGATAGAACTGTTAGGGGAAATAGATAAAACCAGTATTATATGTGGAGACTTCAACACCCCTCTGTAGGTCATGCATAGATCAAACAGGCAGAAAATCAATGAGAATATAATTGACTACAACAGTACTATCAATCAACTTGATTGAATTGACATTTATAGAATACTCTGTACAATAAGAGCTGAATGCACATTCTTCTCAAGTCCACCTGGAGCATTCATGAAGGTAGACTACACTCTGGGTCATAAAGGTCACCTTTAAAATTTTTAAAGAATAGAAATCATACAAAGTATGGTCTCAGATCACAATGGAATCAAGTTAGATCAATATAATTATATATCTGAAAAATTCCCAAATATTTGGAGATTAAACAACATACATCTATATAATACATGCGTCAATGAAGAAACCTCATAAGAATATAAAAATTTTGAACTAAAAGAAAATGAAAAAAATGACAGCAAAATTTGTGGAATGCAGGAAAAACAGTGCTTAGCAGGAAATTTATAGCACTAAATGTCTATATTAGCAAAGAAGAAAATCTAAAATCAATAATCTAGCTTAGGAAACTAGAGAGAGAAGAACAATTTATACCTAAAACAAGCAGAAGAAAGGAAATAAAAATTAAAACAGAAATTAATGACATTGGAAAGAAGAAACTAGTAGGACAAATTGGCAAAACCAAAAGTTGCCTTAAAAAAATTAATCAATTGATAAAGCTGTGGCCAGGTTGGCTAAGGAAAAAGAGAAGAGGGATGCCTGGGTGGCTCAGTTGCTTAAGTGTCTGGCTCGGGTCATGATCTCCCTCTTTGAAAGATGGGGCCTGCACTGACAGCGTGGAGTCTGCTTAGGATTCTCTCTTTCCTTTGGCCCTGCCTCTCGTCTGTCTTTCTCTCTCTCTCTCTCAAAATAAATAAATATTTAAAAAAATTAAAACAAGAAAAATAAAAAAGAGGAGATACAAATTATCAACATCAGATACAAAAGAGGGGTCATCACTACAGATCCCATGGACATTAAAAAGATAATAAAGGAATACTATGAAAAACTCTATGCTCATAAATTTGATAATTCAGATGAAATGGACCAATTCCTTGGAAGACACAATTTGCCAAAACTTACACAAGAAAAAGACAATATTTATATCTATTAAAGACATTTTATCAACAATTAATAACTTTCCATCCCAAACAGAATACACCAGGTCCAGATGGGTTCATTGGTTAATTATACCAAACATTTAAAGAAAAAAGCATACCAATTCTCTGCATTCTCTTTCAGAAGATAGAAGCAGAGAGAATAATTCTAAATTTGTTTTATGTTAGCATTACTCTAACATCAAAATCAGACAAAGACATTACAAGAAAAGAAATTATAAATTTGTCTCATGGACATAGGTGCAAAAAACCTCAACAAAATTTATAGAAAGAATTATACACCATGACCAAGTCGGATTTATCCCAATTATGCAAGTCTGGTTTAACATTCAAAAATCAATTAACATAATCCATGATACCCATGGGTTAAAAAAGAAAAGTCACATGATCATATCAATAGATGTAGAAAAAGTATTTGATAAAATCCAAAGTACATCTGTGACAAAAACTTTCAACATAGGATTAGAAGGGAACTTTCTCAACTTGATACAGAATACCTACAAAAATCCTACAGTTAACATCACACTTAGTGGTAAGAAACTTGAAGCTTTTCTACTAAGATCAGGCACAAAGCAAGGCTGTCCCCTATCCCAACTCTTTTTTAGCATTGTACTGAACCTCCTAGTTAATGAAATAAGACATGAAAAGAAAATACAATGTATACAGATTTGGAAGCAAGAAATAAAACTGTTTCTCTTAACAGATAACACAGTCGTCTATGTGGAAAATTGGAAAGAATTGACAAAAGGACCCATGCCACTAATACGCAATTATAGAAAGGTTTTGAGATACACGGTTAATGTACAAAAGGTAATAGTTTTCTTTTTTTACCAGCAATGAACAAGTGGAATTCTACTACTGATACTTTGAGAACTGAGTCAATTATACCAAGTGGTTATATAAGATTTGAACATATTGGAGACAAGACCAGCATAAAAAATATACTTCAAAGCGTCAAAGTTAAGAGCATATGAGTTTTAAGGTGATAGAATTATTGTGAGTGTAAGGCATAAATGACATGTAAGAGTCAGGATTCTTAAGAAGAGCACTGGGAAGACAAAGAACATCATAAACAAGCTGGGTGACAATAGTTTGAGTTTAGTCTTCGGTTATGTTTGGGAATGGTGGGAAGATATTTCCTTTGTGAAATTATTCAGCTTGAGTTGATGAGACTCCACAAAATTTGTTTGAACAATAGATGCTTTTTGAAGACCCAGAATCTTTGACTGCATGTCTCTCACTGTGGGTCTCCTGCCATGGGCCCCCACCAAGAAAATCTAGATGAATATGTTAGAAGAGAAATGTTAAGCTTTACCCATCAGTGCTAGGTTTCCTCTTGATAGAAAAGAAAATGGAGCAAACTTAGAAGCAGGTAAAAAATGTAAAAACTCAACTAGGGCAGTCAAAAAGAATGAGTAAATGACAGGGAAAACAAAATGGATCAGTAAAGTTTATCCCAATTGATGTTGCAAAGGGGTGTTTAAAGGGAGTATATTTGATGTAATCAAAGCAACAACAGTTACTCTAGGCCTGGAAAAATAAGGCTTAGAAGGGTGCAGAGGACAGATCATATTGATCCTTATTGGATCTTTGAGGATAGGCTTTGGATGTATCACCAGCAGCTACAGTTCACAATTCTGAGTTGGATTCTCTGGTTGAATATACATGAGACAAGTAAGAACACCAGACTCAAAGGCTTAAGAATTCCAGGGCAATAAAAAAAGAACCACAAATGCCTTGGGACTTTGCAGGAAATGAAGAAATACAGACAGTAGGAGATTTGGAGAATGAAGGAAGCCATGAAATGAATTGTACTTAAATAATTTCTTGATACAGATGTGGAGAAATATGTTCAAAACACGGCATGGAACATTGCCATGATTTAAACCCCATGCTCAGTTCATTCCTGGGTGCCAGCAGAAAGTACAAAAGAGGGGGCTGGGAATAAGTGTTTTAACTATTCATGATAGGCCACATGAAGAGACCACATTGCAAATTTTTTAATTTTTCAAAGACAAGAATGAGTCAAATGAAATTTCTGGACAATAAAACCATGTGCATAGCTGGATATTATCCCCCAAATATGTTGAAAACATGGCAGTAGAATTAATAGCTTAATAGAAGACTACTTTTAATTGAGTTGAATTTGATAGGTTTTGGACTCAGAATAGCTGTTTCTGAATTAACTACTGCCATATAGGCAAGGTTCAAACCAAACGGTTTTCTCTTATTTTGTTCATGATTCTCTTTGCTTACCTTTCTTCTCTTTTTATTATAATTTTTTAATGTTTACTTATTTTTGAGAGAGACAGAGAGAGAGAGAGAGAGAGAGAGAGAGAGAGAGTGGAGAAGCAGAGAGAGAGGGAGACACAGAATCTAAAGCAGACTCCAGGCTGAGTTGTCAGCACAGAGCCCAACACAGGGTTCAAACTCACCAACTATGAGATCATGACCTGAGTGAAAGTTGGACACTTAAACGACTGAGCCACCCAGGCACCTCTCTCCTCTTACTACAAGTAGATCAGAAGCAATGTGGATCCGGATTGTACTATATGTTAGAAACTAAGTTGTCTACTCTAACTTCATCGGTTATTTTCTTTTTCCTTAGAAGCAGATCCCAGAGTTTTAGCTGGGGGTTAAACATGTGGAATGAAACATTGTTTTTCTATCCTCCCACACCTTCACCCCAAAATGTAACCATGTTCAGACCAATGAAATATTAGTAAAAATGTGTGGGATTTAGCTTAAAGGGAGATGACTCAGCAGAGAAGGACCCCTTTTGTTTTTCTGCCTTTCCTCCTTCTGGCCAGTGGTCATCTAAGACTGGAAGATGGTGGAACAACAGAATGGAGTCTATGTCTCTATTGATACTATGGAGTCACTTCACCAACGCTGGAGTATTTCTTTTTGGTCTTTCATTTGGGAGAGAAATAACTTCTATCTTGCTTTAGCTACTGTTACCTAGGAGTTTTCTTTTACATGCAGCTAAAACTAATACTGACTGATGCACCTCATACACCAAGGCCTAAGAACAGCTTGGTTAAAGTCTTTAAGGGGTTGGGGGTATGGGGTATATATGTGTGTAACTGTAATACAGGTATACCTCAGAGATATTGTGGGTTCAGTTCCAGACCACCACAATAAAGTGAATATCACAATAAAGTGAATATCACAATAAAGTGAGTCAAATAATTTTTTTGGTTTCCCAGTGCATATAAAACCTATGCTTACATTATACTGTAGTCTATTATGTGTGCAATAACATTATGACTAATAAAGCAATGTACATACCTTAATTTAAAAATACCTTATTGCCAAAAAATGCTAACCATCATCCAACCTTTCAGTGAGTCATACATAATCATTTTGTTGGCAGAGTGTCTTGCCTCAATGTTTATAGCTTCTGGCTGATCAGGATGGTGATCGCTGATGGTTGGGACAGTTGTGGCAGTTTCTTAAAATAAGACACCAGTGAAGTTTGACACACTGATTGACTCTTCCTTTCACAAACGATTTCTCTGCATCTTGTGATGCTGTTTGATAGCATTTGACCCACAGTAGAATTTGTTCCAAAATTGAAGCCAGTCCTCTCAAATCTTGCCACTGTTTTATCAACTAAGTTTATGTAATATTTGAAATCCTTCGTTGTCATTTCAACCATCTTCGCAGCATCTTCAACCAGAGTAGATTCCATCTTAAGAAACACTTTCTTTGCTCATCCATAAGAATCAACTACTCATCTGAGATTGCAGCAATTCACTCACATCTTCAGTCTCTGATAATAACATCAAAGATAATTTACCACACATCACCATAGCAAATACAATATTAATGAAAAAAATGGAAAGATTGCAAGAATTACTACAATGTGGCACAGATACACAAAGCGAGCAGATGCTGTTGGGAAAATGGCACCCGTAGACTTGCTTGGTGCGGGGTTGCCACAAATCTCCAATTTTTAAAAAACATAGTATCTGTGAAGTGCAATAAAGTGAAGTGCAATAGAATGAGGTATGTCTGTCTTCTTATGTGTTCTGTTGACTGTTTTTTTAAAGGGACATGTGAGAGACTAGGATTGAGCTTGAAGGATGCCAAAGAAAGTACCAGCATCCCTTCAGGACCAGACAGTCCAAACTTAAGGGAACCTTATTCACCCAGAGGGCAGTGAAATCCCACTGAATAGACTGAATGGAATAAGAAACTAGAGGGGAAAATTGTGAATTTTGACCTAATTTGGAAGGGCATCTCTTTTCACTTTAACTCCTCCTAGAAGTAGCAGGGCGGGTGGGGGGGTTCATACATTCTAACTTGGCTCCCATATCATGGATTTCTAAATTTGTCTGTACAATCTCAAGTGTGCTTTCTTGGGCATAATTGGAGATTAAAATAATAAATGGGATGAAATTTTGACCTAGGATATAGAGTATTTTAGAATTAACAACCTATTATGACCTATTTCAGAGATTTCTATGAATAAAAACTAAACTGCCCATCACTGGGCATAAAATAAACAAAGTAGCAGTGTGTGTTGTTGGGGAGATTCCCAAGGATAATTATAGGTTTACCTTATCAAGCTGTTGGTGGCCCCTTCTCAAGTGTGACAGCCACCCCATAGGTGTGATTGTTAAACCTAACCAGATAATAGAATGAGAAGCTGAAGAGAGTAGAGGGAAACCATTCTCTATCTTACCCCACTTCATATAGTGGCTCATTTAACAAGAGCTTGCTTTCTTTAGGGCATTCTGGTGAGGAATCTCTCCCCTGTAGCATTCGAAAAATGGAGGTGAAGGCCATTGCTTCCTCATGGCCCAACACACTGCATTTGCTCTTTCTTGCTGAGGACTGCTGACAACAGAATGCTATCTATTTCTTTGCTCTAGCTCTTGAATTCCAGAAGCCCACTTGCGTTGAAGTGAAACGCAAGGTTGTAAAACTATGGGGGATTCTATGACCTATGGTGAACTGTACTATAGATATTCCACTGGTTTTGATATAAAAATGCAAACATCGGGGTGCCTGGGTGGCTCAGTCAGTTGAGCATCAACTTTGGTTCAGGTCATGACCTTGCAGTTTGTGGGACCGAGCCCTGCATCGGGCTCCATGCTGACAGCTCAGAGCCAGGAGCCTGCTTCGGATTCTGTGTCTCACTCTCTCTCTGCCCCTCTCCTACTCATGCTCTGTCTCTCTGTGTCTCTCAAAAATAAATGTTAAAAACAAATAAAAATGCAAACATCAACCAGAGAGAGTGTGTTCATATTACTTATATTTGTTTTAGCATAATAAACACCAAATATGTGCATATATTTATACTTGTCATACCTATATTCATATTATATTATATTTACATTTATTTTAGTATTCTACATGTATACTATAATGTAGAACACATCAAAATAATTATGTAATATGACACATAATATGTCCTGTTAATGACTTACTATATTATGCTTACATTTATTATACTATACTACTCTAAAATTATGATAAGTATAAAATTTATAGAATAACATAGACTATTATATTGGTCTACTAGGGCTGCCATAAAAATACAACCACAAGCTGGGTGACTTAAACACAGTGATTTACTTTTTCACAATTCTGGAGGTTGGCAGTCCAAGATGAAGGTGCCAATAAGAGTGGTTGCAGATGATAATCTTCTCCCTGTCTTCACATGGTCTTTCCTCTATGTGTATGTGCTGTCTCCAAAGTGGAAGTTAGGGCTTCAACATATGGATTTTGGGGGGACAAAATTCATCATGTAACAAATATTTTATATAGATTTTATGTATTAACCATTTATGGAATATGTAAGTGTAGAATTAATCAACATTAAAAAAAATCCAAGATAAAACTATCTAATCCACCTAAACTATATTTTTAAATGAACAAACACCACATGTGCACGCGCGCACACACACATACACACACACCTTTGTAGTAGGTATAGAAGGCCACCTCTTAACCTCTAGGTGTGTGTCTGTGATGGTCCAGTAATCATCTTGTGGTAGGGACCTCTCTCTCTTCCAAGTGGCCCTCTAGTCCATCACTGTGGATTGGAATCACTATGCAGGCCTTTGTCACATTGACTTTCAGAGCTTCTGCCCAGAGATTTGATCTTTCAATAGGAGAGAAAAAAAAAAGTGACAGCAGATACTACGCAGCAGAAGTAGATGTCATCGAGTTCTAAATAACAAGGATTAAAAAAAATTTTTTTAATATTTATTTATTTTTGAGAGAGAAACAGAGCACAAGTTGGGGAGGGGCAGAGAAAGAGGGAGACACAGAATTGGAAGCTCTGAACTGTCAGCACAGAGCCTGATGTGGGGCTCAAACTCATGAACCGTGAGATCATGACCTGAGCCAAAGTTGGATGCTCAACAAACTGAGTACCCTAGGTGCCTCGATTTGTATACTTAGTGAACCCTGATATGTTGGTCCTAGATATGGTTAGTTTTCCTGATAGGAGCTATCACTGGAATGGAGACATCTCTAATACATTGGTATCGATACTGTTCTGAGGACAAACTGGAGCTTAAGTTCTACATTCTGTTCACTTATGCGGTCTACGCAGACTTGTCCTACAAAGGAAGGCACAACTGAAATGGGGGAGAAGTAGAAGGATAATTTTAACCTAAGGCCCAAATTGCATTCTACAACTTAGCTTTATCATAAGAAAGATGCATTTTATACCAATGAAACTAAGCTGGTTTTTAAGCTAAAGACAAATCTTTAGCTAGATTCAACAAGAAAAAAAGATAAAGGACTCAAATGAATAAAATCAGAAATGAAAGAGGAGACATTTCAACTGATACCACAGAAATACAAAGGATCATGAAAGACTATCTGAACAATTATACATAAAAAATTAAACAACCTAGGAGAAATGGATAAATTTGTAGAAACATAATGTACCAAGACCGAGTCATGGAGAAAAACAGAAAATCTGAACAGACTGATCACTAGTAAGGAGACTGAATCAGTAATCTAAAAAACCTCCCAACAAACAAAAGTCTAGGATCAGATGACTTCACTGGTGGATTCTAATACTTAAAAAAGAAGTAATAGCAATTCTTCTCAAACTCTTTCAAAAAATAAGAGGGAGCACTTCCAAACTCATTTTACAAGGCAAACATTACTGTGATACCAAAACCAGAAAAGGACATACAAAAACAGAAAATTATAGACTAATAGCCCCAATAATGATGTATGTAACAATCCTCAACACAATATTCATTAACTGAATTCAACAATATATTAAAAAGATCATACAACGTGACCAAGTGGGATTTATTCCAGTGATGGAAAGATGGTTTAACATCCACAAATCAATGTGATACACCACATTAACAAAATGAAGGGAAAAAAATCACGACCATCTCAATAGGTGGAAAAGAAACATTTGACAAAATTTAACATCCATTCATGACAAAAACTCTCAACAAAGTGGATAGAGAGGGAACATACCTCAAAATAATAAGACGAACCCATAGTTAACATTACAGTCAATGGTGAAAAACTGAAAGCTTTTGGATGCCCACTCTCACTATTTTAATTCAACATAGTACTACAACACCTAGTCATAGCAATCAAAGAAGAAAAAGAAATAAAAGGCAATCAAATAGGAAAGAAATAAAGCTATCTGTATTTACAGATGACGTGATTGTATATACAGAAAACCCTAGTGACTCCACTAAAAGCTGTTAGTAATAATAAACGAATTTAGTAAAGTGAAAAAATACGAAATAATATATGAAAATCAGTTGCATTTCTATACACTATTAACAAACTATCAGAAAGAGAAATTAAGAAAACAATATCATTTACAATTGCATCAAAAAGAATAAAATATCTAGGAATAAACTTAACCAAAGAGGTGAAAGACCTGTACATTGAACATTATAAAACATAGATGAAAGAAACTAAAGAAGGTGCATCTGGGTGGCACAGTCAGGTGAGACTCAGACTCTTGATTTCAACTCAGGTCATGATCTCATGGTTTGTGAATTCAAGCCCTGCACTGGGCTCTGTGCTATTGGTGTGGAGCCTGATTAGGATTCTCTCTCTCCCTGTCTCTCTGCCCCTACGCTGTGCTCCTCTCTCTCTCTCTCTCTCTCTCCCTCTCTCTCTATGTCTCAAAAATAAATAAATAAAGTTAAAAAAAAAAAAAAAGAAAGAAACTGAAAAAGACACAAATAAGTGGAAAGATATTCCCTGCTTAAGGTTTGGAAGAATAAATACCATGAAAATGTCGATACTATCCAAAGCAGTCTACAGATTCAGTGCAATCCCTGTCAAAATTCCAATGGCATTTTTCACAGTAATAGAGCAAATAAACCTAAAATCTGTATGGACCTACAAAAGACCCCAAATAGGCAAAACAGTTTTTTTTTTTTTAAATTTTTTTTTTCAACGTTTATTTATTTTTGGGACAGAGAGAGACAGAGCATGAACGGGGGAGGGGCAGAGAGAGAGGGAGACACAGAATTGGAAGCAGGCTCCAGGCTCTGAGCCATCAGCCCAGAGCCCGACGCGGGGCTCGAACTCACGGACCGCGAGATCGTGACCTGGCTGAAGTCGGACGCTTAACCGACTGCGCCACCCAGGCGCCCCAAAACAGTTTTGAGAAAGAACAAAGCTAGACACATCGCAGTCCCTGATTTCAAACTATATTACAAAGCTATAGAATCAAAACTGTATGGTATTTGCATAAACAGACACAAAGATCAGTGAAACAGAACAGAGAACCCAGAAATAAACTCATGCACATGTGGTCAATTAATTTACTACAAAGGAAGCAGGGATATACAATGGGGAAAGGACAGTCTTTTCAATAAATGATGCTAAGAAAACTGGACAGTCACATGCAAAGGAATGAAATTTGACGACTACCATACCACACACAAAAATCTACGCAAAATGGATTAAAGACTGAAATTAGAAAAAACAACCAGTAAGCTTCCTGACCTCATCCTTGACAATGATTTTCTGGATTGTACACCAACAAAAGGAAAACTTAAAAAGTAGGACTACATCAAGCCAAAAAACTTCTGCACAGCAAAAGAAATAATAAAATGAAAAGCAACCAACTGAAGGGGAGAAAATATTTGTCAATTGTATGTCTAATAAGTAGTTAAAATCCAAAATATATAAAGAACTCATACAACTCGATAGGAAAGAAAAAGAAAGAAAGAAAGAAAGAAAGAAAGAAAGAAAGAAAGAAAGAGGAAGGAATAAAGGAAGGAAGGAAGGAAGGAAGGAAGGAAGGAAGGAAGGAAGGGAAGGAGGAGGAAGGAAGTAAAGAAGACCAGAATGGGGAGAGAGAGAGAGGAAGGAAGGAAGAACCATCTGATTAAAAAACAGGCAGAAGATCTAAATAGACATTTTTCCACAGAAGACATACAGATGGCTAACAGGTACATGAAAAGATGCTTAACATCAGTAATCATCAGGGAAATGCAAATCATTTTTTAATATGAAATTTATTGTCAAATTGGTTTCCATACAACACCCAGTGCTCATCCCAACAGGTGCCTTCCTCAATGCCCATCACCCACTTTCCCCTCCCTCCCACCCCCCATCAACCCTCAGTTTATTCTCAGTTTTTAAGAGTCTCTTATGGTTTGGCTCCCTCCCTCTCTAACTTTTTTTTCCCCTTCCCCTCCCCCATAGTCTTCTGTTAAGTTTCTCAGGATCCACATAAGAGTGAAAACATATGGTATCTGTCTTTCTCTGCTTGACTTATTTCACTTAGCATAACACTCTCCAGTTCCATCCATGTTGCTACAAAAGGCCATATTTCATTCTTTCTCATTGCCAAGTAGTATTCCATTGTATATATAAACCACAACTTCTTTATCCATTCATCAGTTGATGGACATTTAGGCTCTTTCCATAATTTGGCTACTGTTGAAAGTGCTGCTATAAACATTGGGGTACAAGTGTCCCTATGCATCAGCACTCCTGTAGCCCTTGGGTAAATTCCTAGCAGTGCAATTGCTGGGTCGTAGGGTAGATCTATTCCTAATTTTTTGAGAAACTCCACACTGTTTTCCAGAGCAGCTGCACCAGTTTGCATTCCCACCAACAGTGCAAGAGGGTTGCCGTTTCTCCACATCCTCTCCAGCATGTATAGTCTCCTGATTTGTTCATTTTAGCCACCCTGACTGGTGTGAGGTGAATCTCAGTGTGGTTTTGATTTGTAGGAAATGAAAATCAAAACCATAATGAGATCATCTCAACATCTGTTAGAATGGCTATCATCAAAAAGACAAGAAATAACAAATGTTGGTGAGGAGGCAAAGAAAAAGGAACCTTTGTTGCACTGTTGTAGGGAATGCAAATTTGTGCAGCCACTATGGAAAATAGTGTATGTAGGTTCCCCAAAAAGTTAAAAATATAACTACCATATGATTCCACAATTCCACTTCTGAGTATTTATCCAGTGGAAACAAAGATAAAACCTGAAAAAAAATGTGCATCCCTATGTTCATTGCAGCACAATTTACAATAGCCAAGACATGGAAATAGCCTAAGTGTCCATTGATGAATGAAAGCATGGATACATACACACATACACATACATATACATGGGATATTATTCAGCTATAAAAAAAAGAAAATTTTGCCATTGCCACAACATGGATGGACCTTGAAGGCATTATGCTAAGTGAAATAAACCAGACGGAAAAAGACAAATATCATATCATCTAAGTGACATGTGGAATCTAAACAAACAAACAAACAAACAAACAAACACAAAAACAAAACCAAACTCATGGATGCAAAGAACAGATTGGTGATTACTATAGGTGGGGGATAAGGGGGGTGGGAAAAATACATGAATGCAGCCAAAAGGTAAAAATTCTTGTTATTAAATAAATAAATCCTGGAGATGTAATGTACCGCATGGTGTCTATGGTTAATAATATTGTATTTATTGTATATTGGAAGGTTGCTAAATGAGTATATCTTTAAAAGCCTCATTATAACAAAAAAAATTTTTAAATGGTGATGGATGTTAGCTAGATTTCTTGTGGTGATCATTTCATGATATATACACATATTGAATTATTATCTTGTACACTTGAAGCTAATATGTTATATGTCAATTATATCTCAATTTAAAAACAATTTTTTAATTCACATCTAACTTCCCGTGTTCATTTTCGAGTAAGTTCCAAAAGGGAGAGAGGTAATCAGTGAACACTTTCCCAACCCCAACATTGGAATTTGATGAGGTTTAGCCCCCTCCTAACAAGGCTTAAACCTAATTCTCAGAAATGGGCATTATTTCAGTGCTGGACTGATGGGGTAATTTGATATGCCACTTTTGTGGTCCTAAATCTAGTAAAATGCCATCACCCTACTGTGATTAATCTTAAGAACTGCGGGTACTGTTGAAACTTGGGGTGGTACTCAGATGACTCAAAGTTACAGAAATGAGTAAAGCACAGTCTTAAAATATATTTTGGCCTAGAATGTAGGCTGTTGTGCTACCTTATTAGACTCACTCTAACACAAGGTTGATGTAAATAAGATTTAAATAAAGTTGAAACCTCTTAGAAACAGAAGAGAAAAAGTGGTTTTATTATTTTAAAAAATAATTTTTACCTATAATGAATTTTCATAAGGAGCTGTTTTTGAGTATAATGCCCCTATTTTTTTTCCTGGCATGACATGAACTGCTTGAGAAGAACAAGGATACAAAGTTATACAAGTAATAATTAATTCGAATTCAGTGATTTTCTTATCTAAGGCCAGATATAAAACAGTAATTAATGATCTTCCAGAGGTTCTCTTGCTTTCTCTTGGAGTTATTGTCATGGGTGCACATGGTATTCTGTAAACTCTACTGATTTGCCAGAAAGCAGCATTCTAGATGCACCTGTGTCACCTGTCTCTAGGGATTATCTGGCAACATAATTAGGGAGCTCTACTGTGTGCTAAAAGAGTTCGTTCCTTGGGAACTCTTTGGGAGGAAAGAGCCACGTAGCCTCCTTTTCTCTTATTGATCCTTCCTAATTCTCAATTAAACACTAATCAAAATTGGGGCGCCTGGGTGGCGCAGTCGGTTAAGCGTCCGACTTCAGCCAGGTCACATCTCGCGGTCCGTGAGTTCGAGCCCGGCGTCGGGCTCTGGGCTGATGGCTCAGAACCTGGAGCCTGTTTCCGATTCTGTGTCTCCCTCTCTCTCTGCCCCTCCCCCATTCATGCTCTGTCTCTCTCTGTCCCAAAAATAAATAAACGTTGAAAAAAAAAATTAAAAAAAAAATAAACACTAATCAAAATAAAAACCATTTAAGAAATTTGGTATATCTAAAGAAATAACTTAAACGCCCCAAATTAATAGAGATCCTTTGTTTGCACTGAATGATGATTACGTAATACCTGTTCAAAGAAGACGTGGGCAACTATGGTGCCCAAGAGCAGTTGGGGTATTCTAGTTGGAGAATCCTTGGGTGCTCATCCTTCAACTGTACTAGCCCAGTGTCTGTGCCCAGTACTGTGTCCCCCAAATCCTGGTCTAGTGTCTGGCACAATGAAAGAAATCAGTGAATACTCAGGCACACATACGCACAGACACACACAGACACACACAGACACACAGACACACACACATTTATTTATTTATTTATTTCTATCCAGATTCTTTTCTATATCATATTTAAAGGAGCCAGAAATTAATAAACATACACATGCATACACACACAAACACATACAATCACTATTCATTTATTTATTTCCATCCAGACTCTTTTCTACATATTCAAAGAATCCGGAACTCAATAAATACACACACACACACACACACACACACACACTTATTTATTTATTTATTTATATGTAGATTCATTTCCATATATATTTAAAGAAGGCAGCAATCAATAAATGTACACACACATGCATTTAATTAATTAATTTTCATCAAGTTTCTTTTCTACATGTATTCAAAGAGCCCATAAGTCAATTATTATACAGACGCAGACACACACATACACAGATATATATATACCTTATCTATTTATTTCCATCCACATTCTTTTCTATATATATTTAAACATTTTTTTAATGTTTATTTATTTTTGAGAGAGAGAGAGAGTGCAAGCAGGGGAGGGGCAGAGAGAGTGGGACAGAGGATCTGAAGTAGGCTCTATGCTAACAGCAGAGAGCCTGATGCAAGGCTCGAACTCAAGAACCAGGAGATAATGACCTGAAGTCAGATGCTTCACCAACTGACTTCACCCAGGCGCCCCTCTGTATATATTTAAAGAAGCCAGATCAATAAATATACAGGCACACAAAGGTCACATGGTTGATTGATTAATTGATTGATTTCCAGAGACATTTCTATATATATTTAAACACACACACACACACACACACACACACACACACATTTATTTATTTATTTATTTTCCAGATACGTTCCCATATGTATTTAAAGAAGCCAGAAATCAATAAATATATGGACACACAAAAAGACACACACACATTTATTTATTTACTTGCATTCGGATTCTCTTTTACATATATTTAAAGAAGGTGGAAATCAATAAATATACAGACACAGACACATACACAGTCACACAGACATACACATATGTATTTATTTTTATCCAGATTCTTTTCTATATATATTCAAAGAAGATGGAAAAGGAGTTAAGGGTGGGGGTTGGGTGTTTATTTCTTCAAGAAAATATTAGGAAATTGGGCTCCATCCCACAACCCTGGGATCATCACCTGAGCCGATATCAAAAGTCAGGCACTCAACCAACTGAGCCACCTAGGCACCTATAGTGTATTTTTTGATGTATGGGTCAAAAGTGATTCCTCTCCACACTCATATTTGATTAATTTTATGTTTTTAAAAGGTGTGTATTTTCTCATTGCTGTGTAACTTGTTTTGTATTACTAATATAATTTATTCAAGAAAGGTAAGACCTCCAATGAGTGAGACACAGGTCTCTATCAAGATTGACCAATGAAAGTATATTTGTATGTGTTAAGTTAAACGATGTAGTCTTCATTTTAAACAATTGCTTTTGACTAATTATTTGCCTCAACTATGCTGGATAAAAGGGATTCTTTATGTAATTTGTATAGCTACAAAACAGACCTTGTTGATACCACTCTGAGAAGCCACTTCTTTTATAAAACTGTTAATGTATTTTAACAAATATTGCCTTTGCTAAATGAAATAAGTTTAATGATCTAGACTTGCCTTGTGATACAGTTGCATAATCTAACTTAATACAATGTTGAGGTTCAGCAACTTTTTGTTTGTTTCACTTAAGCTTTGTTTAATTATATGGGTTTTCTTTGAAAGTTTGTTCATTTTTGAGAGGGGGGTGGGTACAGAGGATCCGAAGTAGGCTTTGTGCTCACAGCAGTGAGCCAGATGGGGGGCTTGAATTCAAGAACCAGGTGATCATGACCTGAGCCAAAGTCAGACGCTCAACTGACTGAGCCACCGAAGTGTCCCTACATATTTTTTTTTTAAATTTTGTCTCTTGAGAGGGAGAGAGAGAGAGAGAGCATGTGAGCATGCGAGTGGGGGAGGGGGACAGAGAGAGAACCTTAAGCAGGCTCCACACTCATTACAGAGCCAAACAGGGGGCTCAAGCCCACCACTCTGGGATCATGACCTGAGCCACCCAGGCCCCTCTAATTACATGGTTTATGGAGAGAGGGGCAGGTCAGGATGGGGAGGAGCCTAGGTGTCGTAAAACAAAGGTGAATAGGATATTTCCATTTTCTTTTTTTTAAATATGAAATTTATTGTCAAATTGGTTTCCATACAACACCCAGTGCTCATCCCAACAGGTGCCCTCCTCAATACCCATCACCCGCCCCCCATCAACCCTCAGTTTGTTCTCAGTTTTTAAGAGTCTCTTATGTTTTGGCTCCCTTCCTGTCTAACCTCTTTTTTTTTCCCTTCCCCTCCCCCATGGCCTTCTCTTAAGTTTCTCAGGATCCACATAAGAGTGAAAACATGTGGTATCTATCTTTCTATGACTTATTTCCCTCCATTTTCTTTCAAACTGATTTGGTTGATAGTTTTTACATCATATTGTGTAAATTATAAGTAACCCCTATGCTGGCATTTGATAGGCTTTGATTGTGCTCCCACTCCCAGTTTCCCCAGTTCCACCCATCACTCTACATACCTGTGAAAGTCTGTGTACTCTGGGCTGAGTGGACAACTATCCAGGGTAGCCTGCTTCCAAGGTGAGAGTTTTTAATTGTGTGTTTTCATCATTAGTCCCAGCTCTTTTCATTTAGTCACCATCTCCCATGTATCCTTCCCAATAAACCATTGTTTATGTGACCACCGTGTCATATGAATCCAGCAACCCTTTGAAACTGGCACATTAAGAGTCCCTTGGTCAGTGTTTTGTATGCAAACTATTACAACTCTGATGTCATTAGGTTTTGAAATATGATAGGATGAGTGCCTCATGGACCCCATTTGTCCCTTTTCTTCATATGACTTTCATGATCACTGTTAATTGGTATTTTAAAAATCCACATGTTAATTTCCCATCTTATTATTATCTTATAATTCATCTCCATCTTATTTCATTAGTATGTCTTCCTTTCAGTGCTTAATGATTTTATAATTTTTCTATTAATAAATATCAAGTATTCCACGAGGGATTCATATTAAAAGTTTATTTTCTTTTTTTTTTTTTAATTTTTTTTTTCAACGTTTATTTATTTTTGGGACAGAGAGAGACAGAGCATGAACGGGGGAGGGGCAGAGAGAGAGGGAGACACAGAATCAGAAACAGGCTCCAGGCTCTGAGCCATCAGCCCAGAGCCTGACGCGGGGCTCGAACCCACGGACTGCGAGATCGTGACCTGGCTGAAGTCGGACGCTTAACCGACTGCGCCACCCAGGCGCCCCAAAAGTTTATTTTCTTAATAGAATCACCATTATGTGGCTTTATATGTTAAAGTTTTGCATCTTAATGTTTTTATATTATATTCATAAAGCATTAATGGTGGTGCTTTATTTTTACTTCATATGTTAAAGTTTTGCATCTGGGAATAATTTAGTTGATTTCCTGGAGTATTCTGGGTAATTGATACTGGGTTAATGTGTTCTTTATACGACCCCCCACTTCCAAACTTACCCCCACCCTCCCTCTAGGCTCCCAGACCCTCCCCCCTGCCCCACCCCCATTGCTTCACCCTCCCCTCTCCTTTCCTCCCCTCACCCTCTCCACTTCCCCATCCCCATTGCCCTACCCTCCCATCTCCCTTCCTCCCCCTCCCCCACCCCACACCCTCACCCTGTTCCTTTAATGTCGGTGGACGCTGAAATGATCAGGACACAGTTTGCACTTAACCACTAAATCTTTATTAATTGAATTTTTATTATAACATCAATACAATATTAGTAAATAGAAATACAACAATAAAATGGGGAAGGGTAGGGAGGTGGTAAGGAGAGGAGGCAGGGGTAAGTAGGAGGGCCACTGACAGGGGCATCATCACTTTCCGGTAACTTCCATAAATATTTACCTTCCATCATTACCAGTTTCATTCCAGCAAGAATTTTTCAAAGAGTACCTACTCATCCTGTAACTCTCCAAAGGCTTTGCTCACAATCTGGACCCCTGGAGTTAACACCCAGGGCAAAGAGCCTCTTCTAAATGATTTATCTAATCATCTTCGAACTTTTTCCCACTAGAGTTTTGTCCATGTCCAATCTGCCCTAAATAGGTTGATCTCTCTGCAGGTCCCTCTGAGTTTATTTGAAATCTTTAAGGGTAGCAATCATAGGGTAAAGGATCACAAGTAAGTACACATGTCCACTTATAGAGTTATCTAATACATAATATCATGCTAACTTTTAAACTAACCCCACCCACTTAAGATTACTTAATAGTCCCTCCCACCCTAAAATACTTATCATTATATATATCCCCTATTACTTAAATGATTACATAAAGAAATAAAAACAACGCAATTTCCACAGACCAATTCAATTGATCGTTTTCTACAATCCGAGACAACAAAGAACTTTCAACCCCACTAGATGTGCATTCTTTAAACGGTTCCCACCCAGCTCTTCATCACGGCAGGTGATCCTTCATTTTTGTCCGGGTCTTTCCAGCAGTGTTCTCTGTTGCCAGTCTTGGAACTGCATCTGATGTTCGATGTCTGTGGTGGATGACAACCAGATCAATCCAGGAGCCCAAGAGGTACCTGCAAACTTAAAAACAAATCCAGACCGCACGATACAGATGTGCCCTCTTTATCCATTGTGCCACCTTGCATGATTGAATCAAGCTAATTCTCTGTTTTCCAGCATCCAATACAAATACCTCATTGCTCAAACTAAATTGACCCTTCAGAAATGTATGTAAACTTCCTCCATCTCAATATTCTAGTGTGATGACCTTCACTAGTTCTCTCCAGGGTCGCCCAACAATGGGAGCTCATATCTTCTTCTTCCTTGATTTCATGAACACTGAAAATTTGGGTCAAAAGTTAATCACGTTTGCCAATTTGTTTCAAAAAGGTCGACTACCGGTTTTCCTTAATAACGCTGATATGCTGATTTATTTATGTCCTTTATGCTTTATTTTGCTCCCTTTCTAACTCCCTTAGAGATTTAATTCCTTTGCTCTTTCCTTTCTAATGAATAAAGGCATTTTTGTGGGAAAAATGCCCCAAAAAAGGGTCCAATTAACATAATCAACAGCAACAAAATAAATTCAGTGAAAGGAAACTTATTAAATCCTGATACTATAGAATAAATTTGAAATTACTTATTCTTAACACCTACATTTATAGATAGGATAATAGAGAGTATATATAGCAATAAAGCATAGTACACACTGCCCAAAGTTTTCCACAAGCTTTACTAAACAGCCAAATGTGCGTCAGGGTCTTCATCCCCATCACCATGCTCTCCCTGACCGCTGCTTTCGTTGGTCAACATCTCCAGATGTTTGCTTGCAGTGATGGCAAATGTCCGTGTGCACATGCCACAGGGCTGCAGACAAATGACCTACTTCTAGGTCCTCTGCAGCTTGAAGATCAATTGACAACTGTAAGTTTGACACAAAACAACTTGAATCAAATGTATGGATGATGGATTGATCTGAGGTAAACTGAAGTGACGCTTCAAAATAGTCCAGAAGCACAAACGCACCATTTTAAAAGTAATTACTCTAATACACGTGGGTGACTGACAAGCTTTCTGATTCCACTGAAAGCGGGGGGGGGGGGGGGGGGGGGGGGGGGGGAGGAAACGTTTTTGGAATTAACTAGCCAATTAGTTATCTTCTTTGGATTTGTAGATCTTTTTGTGTGACTTGTTAAAGGCCCAATTGATAAAATTGAACTTGTATATGTTAAAATAGAAGATTGAAGGTTAACGGGATGAACCACTATACAAATACTCCAGTTCTGAGGACTCCATTCACAGTGTTGTAAGAGAAGTTCACAGTAAAATATTTTATACTATGTTAACTTATCCATTTTAATTAGTTTAACAGTAAGAATTGGATAGAACTTTGTAATTCAATGGAAATAACTTCTGAAAGCAGTCACCACTTTAAAACACTGTTAAAAGACACCACTAACCTACAGCTAAAACTTTTAAGTATTTAAACATGCAAGAATGGGGGGGGGGACGATAATGAATGTATGAAAGATGATGTGGATGAAAAATGAAACTTCACCGTTGGACTCCTCTTCATGATAAGCAATTGGAAATATATACCACACGGTCTACTGCTCAAACTGTGTTTTGGCAATTGGACGTTGTGTATTGAAACACATGCCCCTCGAAGCCTGCCTCTTTCTCCTCCGTGCATGGCAGCAAAATGGAGTCTCAGCAACCAGGCAGGAAAGATGACACGAATCCTGCAGCAGGGTCAATGGCAGTAGTAAAGAATTAAACAGAAAGAGAAAGGTTAGACAAACAGTTCAAGGTAGTAGCAAAAGACCAGGCTAAAGAAGTCAGGCAGTCCCAGGTTAGCACAAAGCATCCAGGAGACTAGACGTCATCACCAGACTGAAGACAACGCTTATGTTGTCCGTTGCTTTGAGTCATTTGAGTTGTTCGAGGCCTTTCATTCATTGGCAGCTTATTATCCTCTCCATCCCCTAGAGGGGACCGCTTTCCGTTGTGTGAACTCTTGATCCTTTTAAAGTGGTTACCCATCAGGTCACTCTCTGGATTTAAAGCTCACAAAAGAAGTCCGTATCTTCAAGGCCATGTCCAGTGCCTCAATCCCTCTTCTTCAAAGATATCCCTCGCAGGCATAGGAGTGTGGGTCTGGGTGCTAAATTCGTGTCCCCTCTCTAAGCATCCTAATGCTATAGTCTAGTGAGGGGACTGCTGATGAAATGCCCAGATGCAAATGGAGGCAGACACATGGAGAGATGCTTCCAAGACTTCAGATGAGGCTCTTCCAGCCAGTTAACAACACCCGTGAAATTTCTTCTGATGGACAAGTTGGTAGCATTAACTCAGAGTCTCTTAAGAGGTGGGTATGGGTTAAGAATCCTTTTGATTTGCTGCTACTCATTAACCCTCATGCGTGACCAAAACATAATCACCAACAGTCTCTAATTACCGGGTTTAACACTTCATGGAAGCCATTACTGGCATGATGATGGTAAGGTGTTGTGAGAAAGCCAGAGTTCTTGGGTACATGTGATTTGCACCAGGGTGTGAAGGCACACTCTAAACATGCCAGAGTCCCTTCTGAGAGAGCACTTCCTTCTGAGGCCTGAGGTGTTGCTGTTGCAGGGGGTTTGCCTGCTCCTGGGAGAACCAGTCTCGTTGCTGCTCCTTGAGAATTAACGGAACCATGAATGTGGAGTCTGAAGATGGTGAAGTTTCGAAGGGTGCAGCAAAAAGATCACGGAAGCCGTTTTACACTGCACCAACAATTCTGGCTTCCTTAATAAGGCGTCGGTCCTCCAATGATGTAAAGAGGGTACCGAAACTGCAAGAAAAGTCATGTCCTCCTCCTCCTCCTCTGTATCTCCCCCTCCATAGAGAAATCAGCATTTCCTGTGTTTGCATCAGCTTCTCTGTAAATGTTAAAGGTGGAATCTGGCAGCCTATTAATTCAGATGGTGACAGAGATTTCAACGAATTTTCGTTACATTGGCAGTTACGGTGGAAAACCGAGAGATAATTTGTTGGTGAATGCTCTGTCGCTCTTTTGGTGCTTTTCAGGACGTGTGCCTGTCCAGGGTGGCCCTGACCTTTCCGTAGCCGTTTCAGAGAGGACCGTGCCTCAGGTTTGGCCTGTAGATGCAGTAGCCCAGTTTGGCACACAGTCATTGGTTGAGAAGCTGAACAGGAGTAAATCTGAGGGCAGAGATCTCGAAGGACACGACAAGTGTTTACATGGTGCTGTAAGACGGCGGCGGCGGCGGAGGCGGCGGCGGCGGCGGCGGCTGCGGCGGCGGATACTGGGGTACCGGAGGCTGGCGGTACCAATGCGGATTCCAGGTGATCATCACGGGGACATAGAGCGATCGCCCGTGTCCGTCTCGCCCCACCGGGTACCAGGCGAATCCTACCGGGTAGGTCGGGTACGTGGCATAGGTGGGGTACGTTTGGTATCCAGGTATCTGAGGTACGTATTCAGTATACGTCGCCAGGTGAGCCTGGTCATCCAAATTTGGAATAGAGAGTCGAGGATACTGATTCTGGATGGTGAAGTTGTTGGGAGCTCGGCAGTCGTAGGAAACTTGCAGTTTCCACCCCCTTTTCACCTGGAGAACTTGGGCTCCGTTGGGGGCGATCGTTGGGGTGATCAGCCCATCTTTCACGTTTCTGGCCACGAAATCTCGCAGAGCTGCCATTTCAGGCTCGGACAGCGAGTACACGTGTCCGCTGGGGATACTGTGTGCTCCAGGGATCATCTCTATGGTCGGGTCCACCAGACGGTGATCTGGGTAGACGTTTTCATCCACCGGAGTGTACACGTTCTGGACATAGTAGTACCTCACTGGTTGGTAAACTCTGTATCCATCCACCGGGTAGTAGAAGGACGGCTGCGCTGGTGGGGGGAGCGACGGTGGTATCGGAGAGTACATCCGGCAGTGGTATCGGCAATATTCAGAATCAAAGACGATAGATCGGGTGCTCCACGTGATGTTGGGGTCGTGTGTGCTCAGCCAGCGCACCCCGAGGACAACGGGGAAGAACGGAGACTGAGTCACGTCAAATGACAGCACCTCGCGGTGATCTCCCAGGTCAACGATCAGGTCATGCGTTTCGTGGACAACGGGGCCCGATGCTATGGGACGTCCGTCAATTGCTTCCACAAGTATCGGCCAGTCCTTGACTCTCAGAGGAATCCCATTTTGGGCAACGTACTCGTGATCGATGAAGTTGCCAGAAGCACCAGAATCGATCATGGCTCGGACGAACAGGGTGTGTCTGCCCGGGAGATGAATCTGGAGCATCACTTGCAAGTGTGGAGATGAAGCATCATCTTGTGGGGACCTTATTAATTCTGGCCCGGTCGCTGAAGGTCCCTCTACAGCGGGGCCGGGGAGTTTCCCGCCGGCGAAGCCTTTGAGGCCTTGGCAGGACAGTTGTCGGCGTAGTGACCTCCATTCCCACAGTAGAGGCAAAGGTTCAGCTTTCTGCGTCGTTCCTTTTCTTCCTGGGTCAGGCGCATGCGGGCACCTCCCACAGGCTCGGTGGGATCTACCTGGTGGTGGCTGGTGATGTGCGGCAGAACGAGCGCGCGCGGCGGGGAGCGAGGCTTGCGCGCCGCGGCCGCTCTGGCCAGCCTCCTCTCGATGTGGATGCACTGGCCTATCAGTGCGGACAGCGACTTGGCCACTTCAAGGCGCGACAGCTCCGCCTGGATGTGGTCGCTGAGGCCCTCGTGGTACTGGTCAATCAGGGCGGGCTCATTCCAATCCAGGTCCTGGGCAATCATCTGGAAGGCGTTGGAATAGTCGATGACTGACCCCATGCCTTGGCGCAGACGTCTGATCTTGCGTTTGGCAGCCTCCCGCCTCTGAGGGTCTTCAAAGACGTGCTTCATCTCGGTCATGAAGGCTGGGTAGTTGTGCATCAGGTAGTGGGATCGCTCCAGCTTCGCGGAGGCCCAGCGGGCGGCACGGCCGGTCATCATGCTGGTCACGAAGCAGACGCGGACGCGATCGACTGAGAAATCTCGGGTGCTCTTTTCCATGAAGAGCTGGCACTGGGCCATGAAAGGAACCAGCATGTCTGGGTTGCCGTCAAACTTCTCGGGAAGGTCATCTGGGCACTCTTCCTCTATGGGAGTGGGCGGGGCAGCGGCCGCTGCAGCACCTCGGAGCTCGAGGTCATCCTCCTCATCCTGAGGGGTGGGCTCCACTTGCTCACGGAGGGAGGTGTTCTCCTCCGTGAGTTTCTGCACCTGGTTCTGCAGGTTGTTGTTCTCCTCTGACTGCTTCATGACCTTCTCTCTGAGGTTGTTGATCTCTTCAGAGAGATCGTCCCGCCTTCGTTCGGCCAGGTTGGGGATGTACTGGCCTCTTTGGCCGCTGCGCGAGGAGGAAGAAGAAGAAGAGGAGGAGGAGCAGGAGGAAGAGGAGGAGGAAGGGCCGTTGGGGGGAGGAGGAGGAGGAGGAGGTGGGCAGTCGGGCCCCAGGGTGAGAGTTGGAGTGGGAGGAGACCTCCCAGGTGCAGCTTCGCTCCTGTGGGGATGGAGGCCTGGGTCCTGGCCTCCTCTTCCACCCTTTCTTCTTTTTGTTTTCAAAAGCTTTTTGTTTCTGTAAAGGAAGACAAAAGCATAAATTTAACATGTACATTCAAAGCAGCACATTACAAAAAAGAATTTAGCATTTAGAGTGTCCACCAAAATACTTTAAATACATGAGTACTTAAAGTATGCACCAAAATACTTTAAATACATGAGTATTTAAAGTATCCACCAAAAATACTTCAAATACATGAGTATTTAAAGTATCCACCAAAAATACTTTAAATACATGAGTATTTAAAGTATCCACCAAAAATACTTCAAATACATGAGTATTTAAAGTATCTCTTAGCCCTACTTGTTTACATCAGTAATTAATAAAGAAATGCAAACCTTGAAAAGGGGAAAAAGAAATTCATCAATTAAACAAAGCATAACAAAAAGCACCCCATTTTTTAAAAATCCAAATGACCTTTTCCTTCTCAAATGTCACCTGTTCATTATGACTCAACAACACATAACTGTATCAACAGCAAGCTACCTTCACCGACTAGAAAAGAACACTGAGACATTGTAAACAAGCAACTCTGTATCAAGAGAGCACTGCAAAAACCTCTCAAGTCAAAGACCCAGCCAGAATAACACCACAAAGTAAAGCCAAAATGATTAACTGTTATTAGACAAGTTACCTGAAACACAGCTAATATTCCAGCTAATAGGGAACCAAAAAAAAAAAAAAAAAAAAAAAAGGTGGGGGCTTAAAATCACAATGCCTATATTCATCAACTCTGGGGGAAGGGGGCACTTTGGCCAACTGTCATGTGGTCTACCTCCATGCAGAAGGTAAATGATTATCAAAACAAACAACAACAACTGCCACAAAACCCACAGGATTATCTAAATTACTTTTCTGACCACAATTTGACTTCTGAAAGAGAATTCCCTGTGGGACAGAAGTGGCACTGAGCAGCAACATGTGTATATCAGTTTCCCTCCTTATTATGCGATCAATCAACAAATATTAATTGATGCCTCTTAGGAGGAGGTGAGCTATCAGATTGGACACTCAAAAATTTACAGTATAGATTTAATTAAACAACGCAGGTAAGGCACAGTGTGAATATTTAATAACTGTTAGTTATTACATTATTAATAGTTATTAAAGTTATTAATAATAAAAGTTATTGGTAGTTATTAATAAAGTTATTAATAAGAAAATAGAAATGTAACATTCTGTGTAAAGAGGCTAAGATTAAAACAGGGAGGGGCTGCAACTATAGCAACCTAGGCATACATTTTCCACCTAAATTTTTAAATTATTTTTGTATACACTGTAGGTTGAACAAATCCAGGACCTCATTTGACCTTCAGGTCACCAGTTTGCAATTTCTGGTTTTTAAACAAAATTTGTCAGCACAGTCCCACCAAAAATTTGTAATTTAGAGCAGGATAGGGCTGTACTCCTAGGCGGTGAGTGGATATATGGCGCATGGGGGGGTTGAGGGATTAAAGGTCCCTAATTATGGGTATGGGGACAATAAATCACACCTAAAATAAATGATCCAACAGTGCCTATGTACTTCCTAAAAATAGGGCTAAGTGCATTTAGAGTAATTTTTTTAATAACTTTACAATGAGCATTAAACTCTCATATTTGGAAAACTTTAGAAAAGTGCTCAAAAGTTTAAAAATATAATATACAAAGCAGGCAGACTGCCTATTCACTACAATTTTAACTTGGCAGTCTTGGCCACCTTTTCCTCTCTGATTCATCAAGGCAAAATGGACACTAAATTAATTATATTAATTACAACCCACAAAGATAAACATGTGTTATTCAAAGAAGTTAGGTGAAAAATAGCTAACATTTCAATCAATAGGGCATAAGAAAAAAAAACAACGTGATAATCAAAAATGATGGCTGTACACTTCAGCCTTGACCCTGGGTGTAGAGAAATACCCTTTCCTTCCTCTTCCTTAAGACCCCTCATAATCCTTTAGGCCCCTCCCCTGCCCTCCCCCTCCCTACTCCAAGGAGTGGCTATACAGCAAGCAGAATCTCCCCCCAAGCCCCCAAGCAGAATCTTTAAGGGACAGAATTACTGTGCCATTTTAATAGTTTTAATTGACATTTAAGAATATTCTAAATAGTCTAAAAATGTAGAAAAACTAGAAGATGCAATACATCATAACCTGTGACACTGTTTCATTTCCAACTCCTTGGAGATAACTGTATTGGTGACACTCAGAATATAAGGTTACAAAATAGTGGACTTTTTATTTACAAAATTAAGAGTTTTAATGTTCCATTAAATAACAACTAATAAGCACAAGTCAGGTGACTCGGGTGCCACTTCTGTCATCCAGACAATACTTTCAAAATTCTGGAAAGGCATTCAAAGCATGGCCTGGCGCTGCCTGACCCAGGTCAGGAAGGTTAACAACCTACATGTCAATCACAGTCACTGAGATGAGTTTTATTGAGGCCCAGATCTGATGGGTTTTAATATCTGCAAAATACAATAATAAGACAGATATAACAACATGTTCAGAAATCAGCAATCATTGTATTGTTTAGGGAATCAGAAGATCAATAAGGGTTTAAAATTCAAATGCTTTTAGTAGACAGGAAGGTACCATAAAAGTGAAAAGGACCTGAAATTAAGACAGTAAGGAGGAGGCTGTGACTGTAATTTGGGGATGCATGTCCCCCCTCCCCAAAGACATTCAATTCTTTAAAAAAATTGTATTCCAGTGCTGGTCAAACAAATTAAGGGTCTTATTTGGCCTGCAAGGTCACCAGTTTGAGACCCCTGACCTTTACCAAGATCAGGTTTCAGGTGCCCGCCTCTGGGGTTTTAAATTTTGGGGTGGGGTTCTAAATCCTAAAGGAGATGACTGTCCAGAGAAGAGCGGTTTCAACTTTAAAAGTGATAGGATAGTGGGCAGGCAGGTTAACATTTGTGTAAATAAAGTTTTAAAATATTTAAACAGTAACTAGAGCACCAGGTAACATAGAAACAGGAGCATTAGGACTTGATTTGAATTATAGAACTATGGCTCTTTAAACCCCCCTTATGAGGGGCTGGACTGGGGAGGTGCAGTCAGGTTTTAGGAAAACCTGAAAGGATACATAGCATAGAGCCGAGCCACATGGGACAGATGTCACCTTTACATATGAAAAAGAATTCATTGCTAGTCTATATAGGAATTAAATACATTTAATTCATCTCTGACTATTCAGGATGACTTCTAAAAACTTCCGTTCCCCAAACATATCAAAGAGTAATAGTGGCCCAAAACTGTCACACATTAAACATCTCATTAGGAAATGACACTTCATTAAGCAACTCTTAATTGCTTTACATTTTCAAAAGTCCCAATTTCTTTTTTAGTACTCTGTGTACTATTTGTGAAATGCAAATTATATTAATATGCACATTTTTACCATTGTTTTGAACTTTAAAAAAATGCAGACGCAGAATTTCCTAAGAGGAGTTGGGCGGGGGGAGAGTCAGGGTGGCAAGGTGGGCATGGGGACTTACTGAAAGCTGTAATTATAAGCATGTATAAAAGTATCAGGATAAATGAGGTTTTAAAATTTCTTCATTTAGTTAGAAACATAAATATGGTACATATGACTAAAAGTAAGGCATAAATTGGTTTAATAAAAAAGTTTAACAATGCCAGCTAAAATGTTCAACTATGTATTTTGTAATGTAACCACTTTTTACATTATACAAATTTTAAATGAAAATTATGTACCACCAGTAAGTAATCCACTCACCCCAAATTTAAATATTTAAATAGTTTTTGCTTTTTATTTTAAAAAAGCTAATTCTTCTGAATATTTTAAATTAAAATAGTTTTTTATTATAATTACAGCTTACATTATTGGAGTTTAAAGTATATATATATATATATATATATATATATATATATACACATACATACACGCTTTTTTTTTTTAAAGATCCTATTAAGTGTGAGAAATAAGGCTAGCAATGCCTTGGACAATCCAGCACAGCAAAGCACCACAGAAAAAAAACCAGAAAACACCTGCAGACACCAAAGAAGGCACTGAATAAACCAATTTACTCTGGTCATTTAACACATATTTAATGAATGCCTACCATGTGCCAGGCACAATTAATAAATACGCAGGCAAGTTAGCCAGGGCTAATACCCTAGGGTTCCAAGAAAAAAAAAAAAACCTAGCTTCACAGGCATACACATAAACACCTCATCCTTGCTCCAAGGCCAACAATGCCAATAAGCCACTAAACTCCTAGGAAACACAGTTCAAATTGTTCCTTATTTTATATCCACCAAAAAATCCTATTCCAGTAAGCCACCATAAATGCCCATTAGTGTCTTAAAAAAGCCTTAAAAGTATTTAAAACAACTTATTTCTCATTTATAGTAAAAACATTTAGCTGGATTGCCCTTAGAGGCACCAGTCATGTATGCTCAGAAGCACCTTTCATAACCCACTGTCAAGTTTAAATTGTGGATTATGTTATTTAATATATGCAAAGCACTTGTAAAAAGTGCTTGTAAATTCCAGGTATAATTATCATTGTTGCTAATTGTTCTTGTTTATTGTTCTTATATTTATCAGACACTGCTGGATAAAAGCAAAACCGGCGCCACAGAAACCGCAGAAGGGAGGGGCTGTGCAGCCAGGCTCAGGCAGTGAAGGCAGTACGCAGGCGCAGAGGAGGTGGGCCTGATGGGAGGGGCTGGGGGCTCACACTGCGCAGGCGCAGGCGGGTTCCGGGGAGGCGGGGCCGTAGGCCAACTCAGAAGAGGCTGGCTCAGGGAGGGGCCAAGCTTTGGAGAGGCGGGGTCTGAGCAAGCCACCTCAGAGGAGGCGGGCCTAGGGAGGGAGGTGTGGGGGGGGGGCGCCACCTCAGAGGAGGTGGGCTCACAGGGGGAGGTGGGGTCTGGGGGAGCCACCTCAGAGGAGAAGGGCTCACGGAGAGGCGGGGCCTGGGGGAGTGGCCTCAGGGGAGGGCTCAGAGAGAGGCGGGGTCTGGGGGAGAGGCCTCAAAGGAGGCGGGCTTACGGGGAGGCGGGGCCTGGGGGACAGGCCTCAGAGGAGGCGGGCTCAAGGAGAGGCGGGGTCTGGGGGGAGACACCCAGAGGACGGGGCTAGGAAGGGGCGGGGTTGGGGAGAAATGGTCTAGAAGGCGCGCTCTAGGAAGGCGCGCTGCAGAGGAGGCGCGCACTGAGTAGGCGCTGGGAGGCGCTAAGCCCGCTCTGAGCAGATACTGCAGAGAAGGCGCGCTAGAATGGGCGGGGCAGGTCTGAGACTGGCTGTTTGCCTCTCCCACGATCCCCCCTCCCAAAACCCCTCCCACCAGCCTCCAACAGCCAGATTCATTTCATGCAACAAGAGCAATCATCCCCAGATCCAACCCCCCCCCCCCCCCCCCCGCCCATACTAAGCAAACCAACAGTTTCCACAAACTGTTGCTGGACGCCCATTCGTGCCACCACTACAACTACACTGCCACTTCAATCAAGCGCAACTAGGCAAGGCAGCTCGCTCTGCCACCACCAAAAGATTCCCTTTTACACTCAAGTCAGCGCCCCTCCACTCCACTGCTATAGCAGGAATGGTGTGGGCAGAATGTTAAACACTAATTTTTGCCTGGGGCTCCATTTTGTGTAACAGCACCATCATGCAGACAACCGTCCTGCAGAAAAACATAGTGGGAGCCATTCCAAAAGGTGTGTTAGAGACAAAGGGTGGGGTCCCCCTCCAAGAAGACGGAGTAATCTTACTCTACAGCTCTTGTCCCTTTATAGCAGGTTTCTTTATAGCATAAAACAGTGCAGCTTGTATATTTCTGCAGCTGTTATTACTTTGTAGCGCATTTTAGGTGTAAATTCTCTGCAGCTCATGTACCTCTGCAGTTCCTGTGCCTTGTAACACAATGAAGCGCTGTTGTAGTGCTAATGGTATCATTTTTGTAGCGCTAATCTTCTGTAGCTCAGATTTTGTAGCGCATTTAAAGCGCAAATCAATCATCAGTCTGCAGCTCATATATTGCTGCAGTCCATAATGGTTTGTAAGCGCACTGAAGCGTCCATCCATCTATAGCGCATCTGACGCGCTTATCAGTTTGTAGCGCATTGAAGCACCCATCAGCTAGTAGCGCATTTGAAGCGCCAGTCTACAGCGCATTTGAAGCGCTTATCAGTTTATAGCGCATTGAAGCGCCAATTAGTTTGTAGCGCCTATCACTATGTAGCGCATTTGAAGAACAAATTGCAAATTGGTCTGTAGCTCTTATCCGTCTGCAGCTCATGTCTGTCCGCAGCTCATGTCTGTCTACAGCTCTTATCTGGACTTGGGTCCTGGAAATCAAAGCCCTGAAGGCTTGGTTTCTCTCTCCACTCTGTTTTGGGGTACAGCCAGTGAAGGCGTGACAAGATTTTCGTGGAGACACTTAGGGGCACTACTCTATCTCCCGCAGCTCCCGAAAAGGACAGGGGATGAATGTGATCTTAAAAAAAGAAACATCCTCACCGCATACTCACCACGCGAGGACTCCTCTGCGAAGACAGGAGGACGGGGTCCCACACCTGTGCCAGGCGTGGGTTCCGCTGGGTGCTCCGCAGCCCGGAGTGGCCCCGGACGCGAGCCCGCTCAGCGGACCTTTCGCAAGGCTCGGTGGACCCTCTTCGCTGTTCTCCCCAGGTCGTAGTCAGGTTTCTTCGACACACACCAACCGAAGTTGAAGCGCGTGTACCGGGAGCGCCGACCGGGAGCCTTATATAGGCTGAACAGAGGAGGGGGGCGCCAAATCCCAGCGTGCTCCGCGGGTTAGGGGGGCGGAGGAGAGCGGGGGCGGGGGTTGGGGGGGATTGGGGGATGGGGGTGGGGGCGATGGCCACGCTACACTGGCCCGCCGCTAGGGGGAGTACGGGATTAAGGAGGGGGTGCAGGATGCTGATGCTGAACTGGCCAAGCTGGGAGGAAAGAAGAAAGGGAGGGGAGGGGAGAATCGAGGACGGCCGGCCTAGTCAGGCCAAGAATGCAATTGTCCCGGTGGTGGGAGCTGGGAGACCCTTGTGCTTGGACGGGACAGGGTCGGGGGACACGCAGGATGAGCCCCGCGACCACTGGCACCTTCTTGCTGACAGGTTAGTGGCCCGCGCGCGACGGGAGGTCCTGGGGCCAACAGGCCGCCGCCTCCCCATCCCCCGCCCGGGTTTGGGGTACCTGGGGGCATTTTCTGGGCGCCAGCCCCTCTTTCTACCCGCATCCTCACGACACCCCTCGTCCAGAACACCCCGCACCCCAATTCCTGGGCCCTGTGAGTCCCTTCTCAGCCTTGACCCCTGGCCTTTTCTTTTTCTCCGCGCCCCCGCGGGCCCCTCCCTGCCCAGAGCGCGCAGAAATTCTGTCTCCAATTTCCATTACCACCGCACCCCCTACCCCTAATTACCAGCCCTGGTGGTGGACCTCTCCCCATCCCTGAAGCAAAGACTTGGGGGTTGTTGCCCATTTTTCTGGGGGTCGTTACCACACGAATGGGGCTCTGCGGCCCGGAGACAAGCCATAGGAAATGGGTGTCAAGCTGCATCCCCTTCCACATAAACATCCTTTTTTTTTCTTTCCTTGAATCCGATCGGGAGGGAACACAAAAATGTGGATTTGAAACACCTAATTCCCCTTCTTCCTAAGAGCATTTCTTGGCGGCGGAAATCTCGTTTTTCTTAGGTTTTACGGAGCAGGGAAGCAGAATCGTGAAATGCTGGGAGCTAAACAGGGCGTTCAGGTCAGGGTTAATCCCGGCTGGGGGCCAGAGACGCTGCAAACAGCCCCGTTTGCCCCACCAAGTGCACTATTTTGAAAAGCAAAAACAATTAAAAACAGCTGTGGATGCCTCCAGTGTGCTTGGAGGCTTCGGAGGCTCCCAGCTATGGCCTTTTAGTGGTGATTACAAGGTTTACACAGAGACCTAGCTCTCTCTGCAACGTTACGTTTTTCTAAGACTTGTAGAGTGAATGAATACATTTAGTCACGGTAACCGCATGTTTAATCCTTTCAAGCGTGTTGCTGAGATTCGGCCACAAATGTTTGTGTGTATTTATGCATATAAACATACATATTTTACTTTAGATAAAATTGCAATGAGTTGCAAACCTCTGAAATACTGATGAAGAAGGACGCTTAAAAAAAAAAAAAAGAGCCATAACGAGGATTTCCATTTAAGCGCCTCAAAGTGTCAGGGTCTGAGAAAAAGGACAATTTGTTGATAATCTTAGAAAAATAAGTTTAAGTTAAAATGGAAAGCCAATTGTCTACAGCTGAGTGAGGTTTCTGAAATGCGGATGACCACATTTGTATTTAAAGGCTAAAATTGAGTATATTTTAGTAACATTGCTACAGATTATTTATACATATAGGATAAATAAGAATTCGACCCATTGTATGTGACAGGGTGTCAGGGATCGCAATTAAAGCTAGCTTTTCTAGGAATAAACAAAAGTGGAACACAATTACTGGGATTTTACTTTTTATCAGAAATGTTGACCATCAGATCTATGAATGAATGAAGTGAAAATTTCCAACAGTGGAAGATGTTTTTCTAGGAAGTTGGGTGAACACAATTATACTTTTTAGAAGTGCCTTTCATCTTAAGATGTTCATCCTTTTCTGCAAGATAAAATTTTAGGATGTCTTATGTTTGCCAGAGTACCATTCTGACTGCCGAACTGTCAACCCCTTAGATGTTTTTTTTCAATCTAGAAAATTTAGTTTGCCTATTTGTTAACTGATAGATATTCTTTATCTAAAAAGTGAGATTAAAAACCAGGATAGATGGTAGGGAAAATAAAAGTTTAAAAATCTATCCCAAGACTTTTAAAGTTTGAATAACTTTGAACCAATTTCATTTTTTATTTCAAAATGTTAACCAGAATTTTTTTGTATAAAAACATCTTTAGTATTATTTTTTATCATACTGAATTTTTATTCACTGTGCAAAATTCAGGAGAATAAAACTCCAGAAAACTGGGAAAAAAATCAAGAAGAAAATCAAGATCACCTGTAACTTCTTCATCCTAAGCTAATCCCCATACACATTATGTGGTTTACTTTTTCAGACTTTCTTTATACATTTACATGTACCAAAATAACATATATTTCTCATAGAGCTACATATGTATGATTCCTAAAAATTAAAAATCAGATCAAATTTATTTTCCTTCATTATTTTCTTTCCAAAGAGACCTAACTGTTAAACAACATTAAATTTACAGAGATTTTTTAAAGGAAATAATATTAATTGCTTTTTCTAATTAAAATTTAAATGAACGTTAGTACATAAATATTTAAAACTGGATAACTGATAATTTCCTCTGATCTCACTATTGTAACATACGCATAGTTATCATTTTGGTGTATTTCCTTGTGTTTTTTATTTCTCTTCATATTAAATAATTTTTATTTTGCTTAGAAATACTTTTCTGAGCAAAAAAAAAAACAACATTGATAAGTAATTATGGTAAGACTTTTCAAATCTGAAACAGCAAAACAATATTAAAAATAAATACAAAAATATAACATTGACAACATTTGTGTTATCTGACAAAACATTAGCCTCCCTCCAATTAATAGACAAGAATTTAAAACACTTTTTTGACATTTATTATTCCTAAGTGAATTTTGGATTTTCTCAGATATTCTCAGTGTTGACTATTTCTTACCCATTTTGCACACGGTTACATGTAAAGCAAAAAAAAAGGTGTTACTGAGCATATTTATTTTATCAAATAATAACTGGGCATTATATTTGGACATTTTAATTCATTTTGATGAGCATTTGCTGTGGATCCATGAAGCTGTTGATTGACCACCTGTATTTAACTTCTAGTGCAATGGGAAAATTGTATTTCAAAACAAAGTAGCATTTTCCCTTGTCAAATACTAGCTAGATTTCTCTTTGGACATTTAACCTATTTTATGACAATTTTCCATCTGTGAAACTGTTGACTTACCTCAAGTATTTAGCCTAATTTCTAGGGTGGCGGGAAAATTGTATTTCAAAACAAAGTGGAATTTTCACTTGTCAAATAATAACTAGATTTTCTAGTTGGACATTTTATGTATTTTGAATGAAAATTTGCTATAGATCTGTGAACCTACTGATTTACCAGATACTTTTGGCTTCACTTTTAGGGTAGTAGACAAAATTTATTTCTAAGCAAAGTAAAATTTTCAGTTGTCAACTGGACTTAGTATTTGCTCATCTTACCTCTTTATTATAAGGGTTTTCCATAAATCTAAAAGCTGTTGGTTTACTGATGTATTTAGCTTAGCTTCTAGGACAATGGACAAATTGTATTTCTAAGCAAAGTGGAATATTCACTTGTCTTGCTATCAGACATTAAAAATAGCAAGAGACAGCACCAGAGAAACCTAGTGAGAGACCATCTCAAAGAGATAAGGGTAACATGTATTCAGTTTCTAACGCTGGTTTTCCACTGAGAAAACCATGCTCTAAACAAATGCTGAGGCAGTAAAGAAACCCTGACATGTTAAAAAATTCTCCATCAAATATTCAGATTGTTTGGGATTCCAATAAGGGCAGGATTTATGGATATTTTCTCCAAAATAACCAGTCACTTTATTTCTTTTTCTTTTTTGATAACTGTACACTTACTCTTACTGACTCCTTTTCTTAAACCTTACCCTTGCCTCAGCTCTAAACACCAAAGTGCAAATCCTACTGCTGATCTTATTTCCTGCTCTTAGTGTAAAAGAGGACTCTAGGTGAATAGATGATATGAGTTTATGTGTCCATTAGAGATTCTTGGGCTGGAGCTCTGTTTTAGTCCAAATCTTCACAGAACTATTAAACATGGTGACTTTTTTTTTTTCCTTTTCATCCTTTTGAACTTCTCCAGCATAGATAAAGAGACAGACATAACAGACAGACAGACATGAACAGACTGAGTCACTCACTCTCTGTCTCTCTGTCTCTGTCTGTCTGTCTCTCTCTCTCTCTCTCTCTCTCTCACACACACACACACACACACACACACACACACACACACACACTTATATATATACCCCATCCAGGCTTTTTCTAAACTTTAGAATACTGTTCTCTGGTTTGCTATCTCTCTGATTTCCAGAAATTTTATGCCAAAAACAGGAAAGCAAAATTTAAAAAAAAAAAAAAAAAAAAAGAAGCTAGTGTTCCTAAGGATCAACAAGTCTTTTTAACTGAATATTTTTGATTGGGGTTTTCAAGTTGGTAGGATCAGATAGAGTCTCAAGTCTCTTAAAGCTGTTTTACATGAACTGCCTCCAAGCAACATTCTCTCTAAGAAGAATTCCTGGTGTCTTCAATTTTTTAAACAATGTAACTATAGTAAACACAGTATTGAATAAAAAACAGTCTCCACAGTCTGACGCCCGAACAGACATTTCCATTGAGGCTCCTTTCCTTTTAGTCTTTGTTCTGTGTGCATATGTAGTTTTCAAAGACTATAATTTTAATATGTATAGTTTTTTTACACGTTGTTTTGAAACATAAGTGAATCTTACTTTCAGCAAAGCATTTGTTAAGGCTTGAGATGCTCTTGTGGGTGAGATGGTGTGTTGACTAGCGGGATTGCTTTGTGGGCATGAGGCAGGCTGAACTAGCACCCTCCAGGTGTGTAGGGTACTGGGTTTGGGTCCAAGAGTGGTCCCTGGAGAAAGATCTAACCCTTTGCCCTGGGTCTTTTGTTTTTCCAGCATTTTTATGAATGACTTTGATGAAGATCTAGGATGCTTGCTTTAAAATCCAGGAATGACTTGAAAAGGGGGAACTGTTACAAGTAGATAACAAGAATTTAGAGTTTAATGTGGTTTAAATAGGCTGTGATGCTATGTGAAAAGATACTTAATAGCAGTAAATGCATCATAATTCATCAGTGTATAAGGAAGAAAGTGACTTAATGTGGTGGCAATCTTTGAGGAAAAAGGTTAATATGAACCAGCAGCATGATGTCTCTGTAAAAGAGAAAAAAAAATCAAATTTAGATTCTGATAATAGTATAGTGTCCATATGTCACAAAAACTAATAGTACCCCACTCTAATTAACCACATCTGTAGTATTGCGTCAATTTCTGGCTGTCACATTTAAAGAGAGACGTTGACAAATTAGACAACTTCCAGAACAGTCCGTGGGGATGATGAGGGGTCTGGCAATCCTGTCATAGGAGGTATCCTCAAAGGGTCTGGAAATGTTTAGCTTGAAGACGAAAAGTAGACATAAACTCTTTTCTGTTTGTTTCGGAAAACAGAACTAGCATCAGTGGATGAAAAGTAGAGCTGGATTTCGACTCCAGACCTTTCTAACAGTGCAGCTCAGCCAGGGACCTTTACTTGGTCTCTTCTTTTAAAATCTCAGAACTATTCACCTTTGATTCAGTGAATATTTAATCTGAAGGCCATGCTAACATTTTTGCGTAGGGCAGCAGAGATACTTGTGATGGAAACATTTTATTTTTTTCTGATAAACTGTCTGAAAAGAATAATCCTCTGTGTTGCAAGTTGATGTCTTACAACTGGAAAGTAGCTGAAACAGGGCAGTTTAACACATTCCTTCCTCCCCTTTCATTGTATTTCAAACTTGAATATCTGAGAAGAGAATTAAAGGGTTTGTTTGTTTGTTTGTTTGTGCCCTTTTTATTTCCCCTGCAAAGTGTTCTGACCTTAACTTGTTTCCTATAGTTATTCCTTTCCTGGTGTTTCTTGCTGCCTGGGAGCTGGCTTCCCGGGCAGAGTGGCCATGGATGATGGGGAGCCCAGGGTTAAGGGGGAGCAACCGCCACTGGCTGCTGGTGCAGGACAGCTAAGCCCTTGGCTGCTGTATCCTCTTACCCTGGGGGAAATGGGGGGCAGTTGTCCCTTCCGCAGTTTTCACCCCTCTTATATGACCTTGCAATACTTAGTTATAATTTTTAGCTTTTCAATTGAAAGTAAAACCTTTCAATCAAAAGTAATTTCCTACCCTGTGGCCTTTTAACTTCTCTCCATTTCAGGTTAGCCTGGATTCTGACCATCTCAGGAGCACACTCAGTGTCTCGAACATGTCTTGTGGCAAATTTTTCTTTCCTGTCCATCTGCCTGTTGATCGTTTATTTTGATTACCATATCTAACTTTGAAAACCTGATTGCTCAAAATTAATTTATAGAGTATGCACACAGGACCCCCCCCCCCTTCTGAGGCATGATAACCTGTAATACATCTGACTCCATGGAAACTATTTTTATGCTCCAGAGCCTTGAAAACTAAGGGTGACTGTGATGAGCGATGTAAAGAAAGAAGAAAATATCCTTCAGTCATCTTTTTTAACCAACTTTTTCCTACTTTTTTCACTCCTGTCTCTCCCCAACCCCCCCAGCCCCATACCCAGAACTTTCTCACTCCAATTGTTAGGTCAGAACCATGGTCACTCTAACTGACTGTGTTAAGTATATTTTTCATGTTAAACAAGTTTGTTCTTATTTTCTGTATCTTTTATAAAAGTGCCATGCACTTTTGTGGGATTGTAATAAGGCACAGGGCAACTTGTAATGGCTCACTTCCCAGTTGTTGAAGATGCCACAGGCGGTCCTGTGCTGAGCTCATATTTCTGAGAGTGAAATGCTCAGAGATGAGCTTCTGGCTTGTCAACGCTCGTTCACCTGACCCACGGGCGGCTATTTGCAATTCCTTGAATGCAGTGATCGCTCCTGCGCCGGGGAAGTAAATAATCCTCAAAGTTAAATTTTAAAAGTTGAAGAAGTTGTCTCAAGAAATAAATAGGTAGTCTCAACACATTAAGTTGTTGGCATGATAATTAATATCATGTTCCTGGAGAAAAATAATGTGGGTAAAGCTAAAGTGCTGTTTTCTTCTAGAGTCACTTGGGTAGAATTTTTTTTTTTTTTTTGATCTTCATCTGAGAATCGTTATGCAATATGTATGCAATAGCGGTTTAAATGTGCTTTATTGCTTACAGAGCGCTCATCTTTAGCATGTCTCACTTTCTACTTAATTGCCTTGGACTAATCAGATTTTTAGAATAGATCCTCAGCATTCTGTACCCCGGGAATTGCCAGGGCATCTGTTGTGACTTCGGAAGGAAGACTTTCTTTCCTGACAAATGAAGCTGTTCATTTCAAAAATGCTTAGGAGTTAGGCAGCTCTGGTGTAAATTCTTCCCCATTCTTCAGTGTTTCACTCATTCATCTGGTCACCGCTCTGATTATTATGGAGATTTGGGGTTTATTGTGAATTTGAAAGGAGAGATCACAGTTAATTTTCCTATAGTAGTTAAAGTGAAATATTTTAGCTTCCGGTTTCTTCAGCAAGAGTCATAGATGTAAAGTTGATCTTTTACCTTGGAATGCAGGAGAAAAGAAAAAAATAGCCCCAATGTTCTTTTGGGGTTTTTCTCTGTTTCTTTCTTTTTTTTTCCTCCTTAGCAAATTGGTAAGACATGTGGTTAAATGATGCTGGTTTTTCTCTCTTATGAAATAGTTAATCAGTGTAGCACCTTTAACATTTGTCATTTTCTCTAGCTATAGAGTTGATTCTAATCAAAGGCCGGTACCGCCGAAGTGGAAACAGAACAGGTTGCTACATGTGCTTATCAAAATCTGAAAGGTTATTTTTTATCTGGCCGTTTTACTTCTAAGAGTTTAGCTTATAGGTACACTTGTGAAAGTGCTCAAAAGTAAAAGTATAAGAATGTTTATTGTAGGGTTGATAGCAATAATGAAAAATTAGAAAAAGGAGTGGTCATCTTTACTAAAAATTCTTTTATTTATTTATTTTCTGGGGGTGTCAACTGGTTTTGAGTCCCCTCTGAGATGCTGGGGATTATAGGGTCCCAACCATTAAGGATCTTTTACGCTAGTGGGGCTGACAGAGATAAATCAAATAATCACACATATAAATGTGCCCTTCGATCTGTGATAAGTGCTACAAACACTACTAGAATTTCTAAGTAACGGATTTAGCCAGGCAGGGGGATTAAGGAAGGCTTCTCTGAGGAAGTATTCAGATCTGAAGGGTGAGTAAATGTTAGTGAGGTGAAGAGGAAAGGTGTATTTGAGGTAAAAGAAGAGCTCTGTAGAGGCCCTGGGGCAGGTTGACTTGGCAAATAAAAGGTGCTGGAAGAAGTCCAGTGGAGTTGGAGCTGACAGAGAAGAGGGAGCCCAACACAAAAGGAGGCGAGCTAGCAGGTCAAGGAGCAGAGTTTGCAGGACCTGTTAGACCGCGTTTAAGAGTGTAATCTTTAGCCTAAAACCTAGGGGAAGTCTTCGGAGGGGTTTAAGCAGGACACGATCAGATTTGCATTTCACAAAGAGCATTTTGGCTGCTTTGTGAAGAAGGGGTTGGAGGGGTCAGAACGGCTTGCAGCACACTCCTTCCAAGGCTACTTTTGTAATCCAGGCTGGAGTTGGAGACCTCCTGAGCTGGTGTGGCTATGGGGGATGAAGCTGGGAGGGACACTTTGAGGAGTAAATAGCAATGGGAGTGGGTCGTGGATTGAATTGGCCGCGGGGATCAGCAGGAGGAGATGTCAGGACGATTTCTAGATTTCTGTCATATTTAGGAGGATGAATGGGGGTGCCATTCATGGGATGAGGAGCACGGTAAGAGGCCCAGGCTTTAAAGGAAAGATCAGGAGTTCTAGTTTGGACGGCTGAGTGCGAGGTGCTGATGTGTAAATTATGATTGAGCCGCACCGGCATAAAGCTATCTATGCAGCCTTCAGATGTGATGTCACGTAAACACATTCAAGATCTATGCTAAGGGAAGGCAGTGTGATCACATTATGTGAAAAAGAGTACAGTGTGTATATGCACGTGTGTATGTGCTCAGACGTACGTCTGTATATGCATAGATGTGAAAAGGTGTAAAGCCCTTTGGGAATGGATGCCCTAGGCACTGGAGGGAGGCCACAGATAGGGGAGAGGGGATTTTGATTTTTTATACCCTCCTGGTTATACTATTTGAATACGTTGCAATGGCGATACAGGGCTTGTACAATAAAGAAAAGTAATGACAGTTCCAAGTAAACAACTGATACGAGAGTCTTTCTCTTTCAGAGGTTTCTTAATTGGAAAATCTTGTAAGCATTGTACTTTTTGTGTTTTTAACAGCATTTTCCTGACAGTTTGACTTCCCTAACCTGGTAGCTCTTACACTCTGCCTTTTAATCCTTTTCCACTAGATTGCACTATTACACTAGATTTCACATAGCCTACATACTATTTTGTATTCTGCCTTTCACTAATTTTATTAATTTCAAAATAATCCAACATTTTGTAGATCAGGACATTAAATTATAATGGTGCATATAACTAGTGCATATATTATGCATCCCTTTTGTTAAGGGTCCCACTGGCGCTCCTTATCCATCTAACGTTTCTGAGATGGAACACAGATAGTCCTGTTTCCGGGCAGTGGAAACCCGGTATGTGCTTTGGTCAGGCTATTTGAGCAAAGGAATAAAACTACTAAGAGAAGTGGACAACTGTCCCTTCTCCATTATTCTATCAAATCAACACTTCTTTTATTGGGTATTTAATTTTCGCCCCAATTTTGATATGTATGATGCAAAGTTGATTCTTGTGCCTGTGCAGATTTTGCTTCTGTTGTATTATTTGCTCAGAAAAAGAAAACAAAACACCTAAGAGTTTATGAGAGTCAGAGCTAGCACGTATCAGTAGAACTCGCTTCTAATTACATCTGGCTTTCCTCTGAAGGATTAGGCTACAGCTCTTGTCCATCATACCATGGCCAATGCCATCATCTTAGTCTTCTGGGAGGCCACATGGAGTTGGGGGGTCATTGGAGCCCCTGGGCTGTTGGCTCTGCTCATCAGCAGCCTCCAGCATTTACTACATGCAGCTATAGAAATATCACTTTTCATGTGTCTTATGACCATGAGAACAAAAAAGAGAAGCTTAAGTCTGTAGTGCCAATTGTCACATTTTTTTTTTTTCATTTAAGTGTCTACTTTTTAAGAAATCACGTTTAAAGGAATCCAAAATTTCCTTCACTGAGCCTAGGTGGCTCAGTCGGTTGAGCACTGACTTCGGCTCAGGTCATGATCTCACAGCTGTGAGTTTGAGCCCTGCGTCAGGCTCTGTGCTGAGCTCAGAGCCTGGAGCCTGCTTTGGATCCTGTGTCTCCCTCTCTCTCTGCCCCTCCCCGACTCCTGCTCTGTCTGTCTCTCACTCTCTCTCTCAAAAATAAACTTTAAACAAATTTAAAAAAAATAAGATTTCCTGCATATTAGTTGAAGATTAAATGTAATAATAGCTCACATTTTTCTGAGAACATCATTATGTGCAAAGCACTCTTTTGAGGGTTTTAAATGTATTGCTTAATACTAACAACATCCTTATGAAGCGGGCACTATACTGTCCTTACCAGATGAGGAGACTGAGGTACAGAGATATTGCATAACTTGCTCAGTGGACAAAAACTGGGATTTCAACCCACTCTTCAGAGACTCTGATACAAAACACTACCTTTCTGTATTCCAACTTTATTTTACTCCAAAGACTAGTATCTTACCTTGCTTATGCTAAAATTATAAAATTCAAATAATTTTCAAACATATTTAATAATTACTTATGTTTTGCCCTGCTGGACTCCTATTTTAACAAAGTTTGGAGGCTTCTTATTTTGGCATTCCTAGGTTTAAAATCCTGCTGTTACACTTCTCTTTAGAGGATCTTTTCCTGAGGTTGGAGTGGATAGTCCTTCTCAGCAAAGCCTTTTTCCCCCATAGTTTCCAACTTTTTAATTTTCCTCTTTTAATGAATCGTGTGTGTGTGTGTGTGTGTGTGTGTGCGTGTGTGCGTGCATGCCCATGTGTGCAATCATGCACATAATGCATGGAATTAATTTTTATGGGCATTGCCTCATTGCTAGTTATTTCTAATCCAGCAGTCAAGGGAAACTTACTTTTTCTAGAAAGAAAAATAAGTTGAAGATGATGGACTAGTAATAATATTTCAAAATACATTTAAAAGTATGTAGTTTATAAATTGCTTTTCCATTTAACCATTTGGGGTTAGTATTGATGGAGTAGATGATACGGACTTTGCAGTAAGCCAAGAAATAAGTTCAAAGTCCAACTCTGCCACTTAGTATACTTATGATCCAGGGTATGTTCCATAATTTCCCAAGTCTTTTTATCCTCAGTGAAAAATGGAACTAATAATACCTACTTCCCATAGTTGATAATGTAACGATTATCAGTTAATATGTATAGACTCTTAGTGTAGTGCCTCTCACTTATTCAAAACGCAGTAGCTAATGATAATGTCAATGCACATTTCTAGAGAGAAGAATATGAAAACATCTTAATATAAGAGACAATTTTAAAAGTATTAAGGATGTTGCATAAAGGAAGGGAAGAAAAGATATAGAGGGCCAGGAAGCAGCATAGCGACGTGGGGAAAGCAGACAGATGTCAGGGACATGAGCTATCTATCTAGTTTATGAAAACAAAGTCTGTGCCCCCTTCAAGTGAAATATGAAAAGAGACAGAGGAGACAGTGGACAGAGAAAGACATGACAGTTTGGTTCTAAGGTGAGTGTGTTAATCAGATTAAATTTCATTTGGCATTCCCTGCTGTTTACTTGGACAGCAATGGCAGAGTAAATCGTTATTTATTATTTCTTTCCCTTGACATTCTGATTAGCTCATCAGCAATCAGTCACCATTCACAGCTCTTCAATTGCTTTTATTAAATAACAAACCCCACCTCCTCAAGTCCGCAAATTATTCAGGTTTGGGAAAGAGTAATGTCTCTTTGGAGAGTGCTTGCTCCAGGCCAGATGAAATGTAGTCAGTCACGGTGCTACAAGACTCAGAATAAATCGTGGGATCTTAAGACGAACTTTAAGTATTATATAGTTTCAAGGGAATTTAAGGGCATGCCAGCCACCTTTGGATTAATTCAGACTTTGATGATTTTTGAGAGAGAGCTGTTGAGGAATTGGTTAAATTGTGTATGCCAGCTAATCATGTGAATGTCTTCTTAGTTTGGGCAGTGTAAACGCAGTAAGCATGTTATTCTTTGCTTTTGTGTTTATGCATCAGAGCCAAACTCACATCCAGGTACAATTGTTGCAGAGATTATCATGAACCCGGTGAGCACAGTGGAGTTTCTTTCAAGATTTCTGAGGATGGTCTGTTATCTTTGGAAAGAGTCCAAGAACCGGTCCATACAGGTTGAAATTTTTTTGCATATTAGATTTAATCTTGATAAGTTATGTATAGAGTAAATATTCTTAAATTGAGTTGTGTTTTCCCATGCTAACTAAGGAAATTTGTTCTCACAGAAAAAGAAATGCTTTGGTCCTTTTCTAACAAAAATCAAACTTTAAAATGGTAGCTTTTTTCAGCGAATATCTGCATTTGTCATTGCACAGATTATAGTAATTTTCTATACAAGAAGCTAGTCAGGGGCGCCTGGGTGGCGCAGTCGGTTAAGCGTCTGACTTCAGCCAGGTCACGATCTCGTGGTCCGTGAGTTCGAGCCCCGCGTCGGGCTCTGGGCTGATGGCTCAGAGCCTGGAGCCTGTTTCCGATTCTGTGTCTCCCTCTCTCTCTGCCCCTCCCCCGTTCATGCTCTGTCTCTCTCTGTCCCAAAAATAAATAAACGTTGAAAAAAAAAAAAATTAAAAAAAAAAAAAAAAAAGAAGCTAGTCAACTGGATCCATGGTCTTGGACACACAATTAAAAACAAATAGTTATTTCCATGTTATTGAGATTTCTCCCTCAAGGTGTGAGACTTGAATGTGGAAGCAGGCACACCATCCGTGGCGTTGTGTCTTGCCTTTAGTGACACTGTCTGGCGAGTAGAGTCATATAAAAGTTGTCTTTTTATTTAGATTTATTGGACTACTGTCTTCTGTGGTCAGAGTGGAACTTTAAATGGATTACTCTGAACTTTTAAAAAAAAAATGAATATGCTCAAAGCAATGCTGGCTTTAAAATAGAATGATGCTGGTGGAATGTGTTTAAACTCTTACACTGCTTCTATTTTTTAATGACTGAAGCACCAATCAAATTTGTCTTTTGAATCTTGTAAAAGCCAACTGGACTACCCTTATATAGGACCTAGAACGTATGAGCAATGATAACTTGTTCACCTGGCAAGGACGTGACAGAGTGGAAGAAAAAAAAATCCCATAGATTTAAGTTATCTTAGTAAATTCTTTAAATCACCCATAAAGTACAATATATGTAGTTTTGTGTGTATAACCCTGAACAATTCTTTTTTTTTTTGTATTTTTATTTAAATTTTTTTAACTTATATCCAAGTTAGTTAGCATATAATCCAACAATGATTTCAGAAGTAGATTCCTTAATGCCCCTTACCCATTTAGCCCATCCCCTCTCCTAGAACCCCTCCAGTAACTCTGTTTGTTCTCTATATTTAAGAGTCTTTCATGTTTTGTCCCCCTCCCTGTTTTTATGTTATTTTTGTTTCCCTTCCCTCACTGAACAACAATTCTTATGCATACATAGTCTGAGAACTACTGGGCTAGAATAAAGGAGGGAACAAAAGGGGTGCTATCTGGATATTCAAACCATTCTTTTTTTTAAAAAAAATTTTAATGCTAATTTGTTTTTGAGAGAGAGAGCATGAGTGAGCAGGGGAGGGGCAGAGAGGGAGAGGGACAGAGCATCCAAAGCAGGCTCAGCACTGACAGCAGACAGCCCTCACACTCAGCAACTGTGAGATCATGACCTGAGGTGAAGTCAGACGCTTAACTGACCCAGTCACTCCAAACTGTTCTTTATGGTAACTCTCCAATCCATGGAAAAGTGGAGGTAGGAGTGGATAAAGTTTTCAGTTCTATGGTCAGCCTTACATTTGGCACATATGATGTGACTCAGTGAATATCCTATATACCCTTGGGTTTTGTAGGTCTTCTGTCAGTCTTCTAGAGTTCATATTGTGTATGAGAATTACCTGATAAAACTGTGTAACCCACGTACCTACACTCTCCATGTTGGAGTTATGAATATGTGCTTAAAACATTTTTTTGTTACGAATTTTTTGGGGTATGAATATGTATTTTTAGAGAGTTGCCCAAATGATTCTTCTGTGACCAGAATGTAGTCTTTGGAACCCAGTGATCAAGAGAATGCAGTGGGGGTGGGGGAGATATTTGGCCACAAGAGGCCATGGACATTTCTGATCCTATTTTAGCTTAAATTATTTAGGGAGTAACGACTGTGTTTTTCACCTAGATTTAAAAGGAAACAATTTGGGACTCCTGGGTGGCAGGGTCAGGTAAGGGTCTGACTCTTGATCTCAGCTCAGGTCTTGATCTCAGGGTCATGAGTTCAAGCCCCGCATTGGACTCTGTGCTGGGTGTGAAGCCTGCCTAAAAAAAAATAAAAATAAATAAAAGGACATAACTTCAGTTATTAAGCAAATCAACCATTTCTTAGAAGGATCATCCAGAAGATTGGTCTTTCAGTAGATATAAAATTAGTACACTTACGTTTGCATATTTTAAAAATTAAATACCCATCAAGTCATTTATTTGCTTGGGGTGCTAGGGCCTTTGATTTCCACCTGCAGGCATCACTGAAATGTTCACCTGAGGTTTTGTTTGCCTCTTTGTTAGTTTTTAATAACTTGGGTGTTGAATTGTATTCTTTTTTTCCATTTTGGAAGGGAACTCAGTATTTCTCATCATTTAATTAAAGTTCAGAATTTTATTCAAAATTCAGTTTAAAAAGGAAATACACATTTCATCTCTTAGGGTGAAGAACCCCTTTCAACATGAAGCTTCCTGTACTCCTGCTGATGTTTTTATCTTCACTTGTCCATAGTTTCTGATTTGTGAGGTATTTTCTTTACTTGTAAATGCTGGTTTCGCCCATTCTAGTTTCTCTTGCATTGTGTCTCATCAGGTTTGCTCCCTTTCTTTATCCTTAGTCTGCCTGTCTCCTTGCGTCTTTTCCCGAGCTGAACAAAATCTGTTTTCCCACACTCAGATAACCTGCCCTCTCTCCGCCTTGCTATGTCGCCGTCTATCTATCATATCATTTAATCTTTTTGCTCCCCTATCCCTGCCAATGTTCTTAAGATTAACTATATTTGCTGCATCTATATCTTGACCTTTTGCGGTTTGGTTTCTATTCTTGTCACTTTGTTGCAACTCCACTTTCAAGGAGTCCCTGGTAACTTCTCATTTTACACAGACTAGCAGTCTTTTCTAAACTCTCATTCTCTTTGACCTTTTTGCAGTATGTGAGGATGTTGATTCCAGTCTCCTTGATATCTCTTGTGTTGACATATGTGACACATCAGGCTCAGTTGTCCAACCTCTCTGACTGCCTCTGCTGCTCTTTGCTGAATCATCCTCTGTGCTTGCTATATAAATGTATTTATTACCATGTTCTTCTGCCTTTGCTGTCCCAGCCACTTATTTTTGCGTTCCTTCTTGATATATTTCAGCTCCAGAAGCTAGGACAAAATTGTAGGGTATACCCTGGGGGATTCCTGGACTGAGCTGAACCCAGAGGGACAATACCTGAGATGGTTAGAGGAAGGGAGAATGTGTTGGAGACCCAATGTTGTAGGTAGGAAAATCGTACCCGAATATCATGTCTAAAAGGTAAGGATGAGGGGTGCCTGGGTGGCTCAGTCGGTTAAGCATCCGACTTCGGCTCAGGTCATGATCTCGCGGTCCATGTGTTCGAGCCCCGCGTCAGGCTCTGTGCTGACAGCTCAGAGCCTGAAGCCTGTTTCAGATTCTGTCTCTCCCTCTTGCTCTGACCCTCCCCCGTTCATGCTGTCTCTCCCTGTCTCAAAAATAAATAAACGTCAAAAAAAATTAAAAAAAAAAAAAAGGTAAGGATGAAAAATGAGGGAGTAAGCAGTAAGAGTGGTGGTTCGATGATGGGAAATAGAATAGATGAATGGCTCAAAAACACGAAGGTGTATCTTCTCCAGATCACCTGGTATATGAGGGTGCCTAGTGCATGTGACCTGGGAGCATGGTCTCTTTAAAGAATTATGCTCGGGTTTTGGCTTCAATAATCATTCCTCTGGGGATGAATTTCCAATCTGTATCTGAAACCCCATTAAGTTCTCTTATGAACCAGAGTTCTATTTCGATCTTTCTCTTAGACGGTTTCACCTGGATATTCCAAGTGATACTCCGGACTTAATATATCTCAAATTAAATTTATCATCTTCCTCCTAAAACTGACTCCTTTTGGGGGGATTCCTAATGTATCACTATTTTGTGTCATTCTGGTTCAAAAAGTCAAAACCATCTTTGACTCCCCTTTTAACTAACCCACATGCGGCAATTTGAAAACTTTGTCAGTATTATCTGCATGATGTCATGTAACTGGCCCCAGCTTTATTTTCCTTTTGCTTCAACCACTGATTTATGGGCTCACTGCTACCCTACACTCCAGAGATAGCCTCCTATTTATTAGCCCTTAATCCCAATTCTGCTCATTTCTGCCAATGTAATGTTTCCAAAACTCAACTGTAAAATTTCTTTTTTTTTTTTAAGTTTATTTATTTTGAGAGAGAGAGCTTTTGCAGTGTGAGTGGGGGAGGAGCAGAGAAAGAGAGAGAGAGAGAGAGAGAGAGAATCCCAGGCAGGCTCTGTGCTGGCAGCTGCACAGGCCCAGTGTGGGGCTTGAACCCACAAAACCATGAGATCATGACCTGAGCTGACACCAAGGGTGGGACGCTTAACTGACTGAGCCACCCAGGCGCCCCCTCAACTGTAAAATGTAAAACATACTTTAAACTTATCACAACACCCCTATCCAGGGATTATGGCTCCCCCCTGAGGGTTTTGTAGTACTCTCTCTACCACTGTGTATATGTGTAATGATTATATCCATATATATTTCATTCATATTTGTGTACATGAATGATCAATCCCTGAAGATTGTGGACTTGTTGAGTTGCAGAACCTGTATCTTGTTTACCTTACATCCTTACATATTCCTTGTAGTGACACACAGCAAATATTTATTAAATGGAATTAAACAGCTAATGGGCTGAAAGGAATCTAATCCCAGTTAATAGTAGCTGATCTGTGATAGTCATTTTAATGTGACATTAATTTCATTTTTTGTGCATTTGTTTTATTCTGAAAAGCTTTTTTATTAAGCTGTGCTGGTGGCATAAATGGAACAGTTAACTGGAAGACCAGACAGGCCAACAATTATATTTTCAGCAGAAAAATGACTGGTGGGAAGAAAGATGGTGAGTTTAGGTGGTAAATCTAAATCCCCTTTGGGGGGTCAATTAAATGTTCGCTTCCAGTATCCCATTTGCTTTTTTAGTCATGTGTGGATTTTTTTTTTTTTTGGTAAGTCAGTCTGAAAAAAATCAGATTTTGTTTTCCTAATCTTCTAAAACTTCTGATCCTCTATGTTCTTAATCCATTATTTTCTAATTTTTTTTCCTTTGCTGTAGTTTGCCTTTTTTTTTAACTAAAAATAATTCTTGTTTTTAACCTATTGTGACCCTTATCCAGTCATTACCTTGCCACTTATAAAAATTGTCCCAGTGTGGTTATTATAACAATTTATTTACAACATTGAAAAACATTAAGAAGCACATTTAACATAAATCATTTTAAAAACAGTATTTATTCAACCTTAGAAAAATGGTCATAAAATATTTTGGCTAATTGTGGATGGTTTTTTGACTGATTTTTTTGTTGTTGCAAAACCAAATTGATATGTTTTGCTATTAAATAATTAGATGGCACTTACTTTCTATTGGAAAGATGACCTGACCCTTGGATGATTTTTTTTTCCTAAATTTTTTCTTCCCTATCATAAATGTGTCCATTAGCAATATGCCAGGACCTTTGAAATAATGCATTTCATCAGGGAGAAAAAGACTTACTTAATAACCAAAGATGAGTTGTTTTCAAAATGCTGATTATCATCATAAGCTTTCACTTAACATTTCTTGATTATTTGCCTTTAAGATCTCTGCCCACCACCCCCCACCCCAACCACACATATGCACATACACAATTTTGGCTATATGTGCTCCTGCATGTTTGCATGTAGCCTGGTTTCCATAACTTTGGGGCAACCAAAGTGTCTATAAAAATAGCAATTTAAAAATGTGTTTAGAAGAGAAGTAATTTTATGTGATAAAAATGGCTTTACTGCCATATAACAAATCCTGGGTACCTTGTAGGATTCCTGGCTTACCTCACTCTCTTCATACAGCTCCAAAATTAGAGGTCACTAGCTTTATTCCAGCTAGCGCCAAATTATTCCTTAGCTGGAATCATCCACTTCCAGGTCTGTTTCACAGTAAGACAGAGGCTTCCAATTTTCTACTCTGCTGTTTTTGAAACAAACCCGCAAGTATCTTTGCATTTTTAAAGGAATTTTGATTGGTAATATCCATAATGAAACATAGAGTTTTATAACAGTAACTTCCCATGAGAAGATCACAAAACTTTGTTTTAAAAAGCACTAAAAAATGCATTTGTTCCAGGACCGAAGCCCATCATCTCAGAGTCCTTTCCCCACACCTTCCTTAGATATTCTCAAGGGATTCCTCCTGGTTTCTTCAAGGGAATTACCCATGATGATCATCAGTATCTGGCTGCTTCCTTATTCAAGCTGAGGGCCCTCAGCTTCTTAGGCATATCCCCTCTTCCTGTTTTCTGATCTTCCTAGTTATGGCCCCAGATGACTCTCGGTGTTGCCATCTGCAATGTACTAAATCTCTTCATCTCCCGAGGCCTTGGGACTTGCTCTGCTTCCTGGTGCCCCACATGAGATCACCAAAAACTCTCCCTTTGGACTTCACACCATTCTGCACTAAATTTACAGTCATCCATTCTTTTTTTCTTCAGTTTCTTCTCTTCCACTTTGATCTCTAGAGCTGTTATCTTTGAGCATGTCCCTCCATTTCCTACTTGATTTGCCAAAAAGGTGTTCCACAATAAGCTGTTGAGCCCCGATGAGTCATCTGCTGTGGTGCTTTCTTTCTTTCTTTCTTTCTTTTTAATGTTTATTTATTTTTGAGAGAGAGAGAGAGAGAGAGACACGGAGCATGAGTGGGGGAGGGGCAGAGAGCAAGGGAGACAGAGAATCAGAAGCAGGCTCCAGGCTCCCAGCTGTCAGCACAGAGCCCAATGAGGGGCTCGAACTCACGAACCACGAGATCATGACCTGAGCCGAAGTTGGACGGACGTTCAACCGACTGAGCCACCCAGGTGCCCCTGCTGTGGTGCTTTCTTAGTAAAATGTGCGATTCCAAGATCTTTGCATGCAGCATTCTCCAGAATCTTCAAGAGATACTTGTCTCCTCCTCTTTTAAACTTCATGCTCTCATTGGATCCCAAACTGATTTTCTCCTTGGAACTTGAGTGATAATTACAGTTCTCAAAATAGAAGTGATCAATACATCCTAAATCTACTGAGATACCATATCCTCAGTTTCTCTGAACTCAACCTTTAGCTTTTTTTCCCTCCCTGGTCTTCTCATCCAATTTAAATACTATCACTATAGTTCTGTATTATCAAAATATACAGAGAATGATGCCTTATCAACTGTACGAAGAGAATTGTTTCTAGTGGTTCATAGAGCAAGGCCGTTTTAAATGCTACCTCAGGTATCAAATGTTCTTTGAGATGTTCTTGACCGTGAATTCCAATCATCTCTTTTTGACAATTTCAAGAGAGCACAAAACATTCTAAGAGCATTTATAGAGTAAAGTAAGTTTAGTGATTGTATTTTTTCTATACCTTTTAAAATAATGCTCTGTCCTAAATTTTAGCAGTGGGATGGTATCTCTTCTGTAAATAGGATTTTGAGGAATTTGAAGTCTCAGAGTCACACAGTTGGCATCATTCTATCTTGGCACAAATTACAAAAATCATAAAGAACATTCTAAATATAGATTCCCTTTTTTTCCCCCTAGGGTGGAGGTAGAGGAACTTAAAATTTATCCAGAATAATTTAAATAAAAAAGGAATAAGCCTTCACATTACTCATTCATATACTTCACTTAGATAAATGTTTCCAAATTCTCCTTTCTTTCTTAACACAACTCACTTTCCAAAATGGGTGAGCCTTAGGTTTACTGATAAACTTTTATTATTTTTTCCCCTAAGAAACAAACTTTCTCCTTAGGGAAAGTCAAAATAATCATGTACTGATTTCCTAATTATTTAATATTAAACTTAAACTTTAATTTGACCTTCTTGGGAATAAAGTAATATGTACTCTGAATAATTCGTTAGAATTCTCTTCTGCTGTCTTAAAGGAGCTCCTCCTTAGCTTACTGACAGTCAAGGACTGGCATGCCTTGAAGATGGAAATATCTCTCTAGATGACTTCTTTTCCTCTGTGGTTGGAGAGGAGCAGGAAGTGCTCCTATGGCTGAAAATATATATTCTTCTTTGCCTCTGAAAGGTGGCAAATTTAGGAGGAAGAGTCACAAAGTTCCAGCACTTCAAAAGACCATCTATCAGGGATATGAGTTTCTCCTTCTAGGCTCAGGTAATGCCAGCTGAAATGTCTCCTTTTAAACCTCAAGTGTGTTTCTTTCTTTAAACAAAAGAATCTTCAGGTCTGTTTCTTTTTTGGAGTTGTGACTGTCAACTCACTTCTTCCCGTTGTGCAGTGTTATTACGGTAACTTCACACAATAGAAGAATGAACTCGGACAAATTCTGGTTTGTCATCAAACAAAAGATTAAGAAAGTGCAGGCATTATGCAACATAATTAGCTTGCTGTAGTAGATCGTAATAATACAAGGTACAGACAACCACCAAATGTATTACCTTATGCTTCCAAATCAACAAAATACATGACTTACTGGGTTCAAGTCCCAGCCTTTCCTCTTACTTCTCCTGTAGGCTTGAACCTATCATTTTGTCTGCCTGGGTTCAATTTTGTTATCTATAAAATGAAGGACTGAACTCTCCAGGGGGGCAAGTGCATGCCAATTCCGATTGATAGTGTCTGTCAGGAATTCTGGGTTGAAAAGAATGCTGAGGCCATATCCAAGTAGGAAGTAATGCTATGATCTGTCTTTAGTAGAGAAATATATTTGGCATGCTCAGGCAGGATGACATCTAAAGCCCTTCTCAACAGCAGTGTTCACGAGACTAAGTTCATCGATCACCAATTAACGATGTTTTGCAACCACTTTCCAACTGACATTTAAGAAAAAAACAACAGGACAAAACAAAAACATGTGATCATTATATGGAAAATCAAGACGTTTCACTCCAGTGTAGAAAAATAGTTTCGGTAAGTGGCTTTGGTCAGGAGGAAAAAAAAACCTTTTGCTTTTTGTCGAAAAAGATGCAGTGTTTCTCTTCTACCTCATGTAAAGAAAAGTGGCCTTATCTCTTAAAGGAATGAAGTTAAAAAAGCAATTTAATGCCTTCCCTGTGATGAATTCTACAGCGTAGGCGTGGTCTGTGACTGAAATAAAAACAGTAGCTGACCACCGCCAAATGAATGGCCTGCAGTACTTTGATGTTGAGTAAACTCAAAGGTGAAGGGCAGACTGCTGAGAAAAACTTTTGATTCCAAGCCAGGATTTATAAACCTGGATTGATCAAATATAAGGTAAATCTTAGTGAGAGGGGGGAAAAGAAACCCCACAGAAAGGTCGTGTACCTAGCTGGATACTGATGTTCCTCAGAATAGTTTTCTACAGCAATTATCTAGGTTAGTAATTAAATTTCAATTTGGCTATAGAAATAATACATTAAAAAATAAATTGGGAAGGAAACAATAAATATATCGGACTCTGAAACCCTGAAATGAGTTCTCTTGAGGCAGAGACAGCAAATGAGTTTCATCTCTTAGAATCAATCCCGATTCATTGGTAGCAGCTTCTTGTGGTGCTGTGTGTTCAGGGGCTCCAAGCCTTTTAGCTGGTAAAGCCATAAAGTATAAGACCAAACTTAATTTTTTTTCCTGACAGTACTTATAAGTTTTAATTACCAGGGATGGCCATATAATAAGTTTAGCAACTGTATTTTTTACGTAACTTTCTTTTAAAATGATATCCTGGTTCTTAACATTAGGATTAGCATAAGGATTTAAGGTAAAGAGGATTTTGAGGAATCGGAATGTCTCATTGCTTAGGCAAAAGTTTATTTTCAAAGCTGTGCCAGATAAATGGCTGTTCAGTATTACCATTCATCTTAAACGTACTTAAAAGTCTTCTTCATCATTTTTACCCCCAGTTTTTTTCAGGCAGTGCTATGAACAGTTGAGAAATATGCACCATCTTATTTAAGTAATTTTCACTCAGTTAAAGCACTCTTGTCATGCTTCCCATTGAACAGCTTATGTCTTAAAACTCTCTGAACATGAGAGGCAAATTAACAAAATTGAAATGCTTTTAGAAGTAGACTTTAATTTCTTAATAATAAATTTCTTATTAATTATAGTGCGTTATAATATTCTTAGGCTGATTTAGCTATTGCTGAAGGTAATAGATCACTTAATCAATAGATCTCTTTGTTTAAATTATGCAGTGTATTTCCCACACAGCAGATACGTAAGAAATTATTTTATACAACACATTAAATCCATTCATTTTGATTTGACAGTTCGTATTTACATAATGTATGGGTTGAATTAAGACTTTCTATGGTACACTTATTTATTTCTGAATGCATTTAATACATGGAATTTACGCTGCCATCTCAAATAATCGCTGTGTCCCAATTATAGTAAGATCATCTATTCAGAAGTATACCGCATCAACTAAGGACCAGGAAATCTGCCACAAAAGGTGGCCAAAATCGATGCGGCAAATGCAGGCTCCTGTTTTTCACATCTAGCAGAGCCCCGCGTGCGTTAAGACAGAACAAATTTGTTCTTACTTTAACACACAACGCCACCTCATTTGGTAGTCTGGTTTCTAAACGTGCATGCAGCAGATTAATAGCAGCAAATTAGAAGGGATAGAGAAGCTGCTATAGGAAACATACTGATAGCAATGAGAAATGACAGCTGACAACTTGTCTGCAGATGAGAAAACAGAAAATCTATAAAACACACAACCTTAAAAAGCATTAGCAGACTGGGACCCACTAGCGGAGGTGTGTGATCAGTAAATGACAAGGCAACCAAACGGTCCATAAGGACGTCATTGTATAATAGAGCAGAGTGCAATAATTGATGTGCCAAATGATGATGCTGTACCATCATGAAAAAGGATGGACTCCATCCTTTAGAAAGCTCAGCTCTCTGAACTGTTTCCTTCCTTGGGTCTCCTGGTAAAGTGAGAATTTACTGTGTCTTATTAAACCTTAAAAGTTAGAAAGTGATGATATAAGTGGACCCTTTAGAATGATTAATTTGTTGATAAAGCATCTATGAGAGAGATATACACATAATAGGTGCCTAACAGAGGCCACCTGGACGTGAATACTGACAATACTTTATGACTTTCTTCTCAGAGATTTCAGGGGAGAGACAGCTTTCAGATTTAAATCTCGCTGGGACTTGCAGGGTCTCACACTCAGCAGCTAGTTTATTTTATAACCGTGCACTTGTTCTTGGTGATGCAGAAAAAGGTCTGGTAAGTGTTCTTTGGACTTTTTTGTAGAGAAGGGACTTTGTACGTGCCTGTACACACGCATATGCCATTAAAAATAATCCTTGTGATAATTGTGAAGTTATATGCTATAAATTCTAGCAATGCACCACCATAATCCTTTCAAAATTTCATGTTTACTAAATACATCCAAATTTGCTTTTGTTTTTAAGTAATTGTACATAAGCACTCAAATGCACACCCTCATCACGATGTGGCTCCCTTAGGGAGAAATTTCAAATGGACTATTAATAAAGGAAGACAGAATGCTATTTAGCTAGCATGAGGCCCCACTTTATTGTTACTGCCATCACCGTCTGTTACTTGATTCTTGGCTCTCTGCTGTCACATGATTGTTGACATGATCTGTAGTTTTCTGTACCTTATGACTAAAATGTACAGAGAACAGTTTTGTAAAGTTTTCGGTAGCATGGTAATGAAGAACATTGAACTGAGTTTAGGGACCCTGGCCCCTTGCCCACACACCCTTTTGCTCTTCTTAGATATGTAATTTTTCCTCAAAAAAATCTCTCTGTGACTGTCCTCAGTTTTTAATCTTTGCAAATCTAGCTACCCTTGCTGTTTGAAGATGCTGTTTTTGACCCCCTGTGGGTTGAATTTTGGTTTAATTGTTTTTCCCATTAATGGTGATGGATTTGCACGGGATTTAGCCACACACTGGTTTTCAGTTTCATTTGTTTCCAGTGGCATGTGTTTGCAGAGGTAATGGATTTGCAGCCGTAGACAATTGCAAAGCCATGTGATACACAGAGAGACCAGAGCCTGTGACCTCAGTTTGATTAGCATGACACTGTACACATGTATATTTCAGAGATCATTAGATTTTAGTACTGTGGATTCTTAGAATGTTTAAATTTGATTTTTAAGATTTGTTTTTAAGGAAAGCAATACACTTCAGGCTTTCTGTTTGTGAGTACTGCTTAGGTACATGTGGATGCAACATGTGTTAACTGAGTCACAGCCATTGTTGGTGTCGGTGCAGACCAAATCAGTGTTATTTATATAGCTCATGCTTAGAACAAGAGCCTGTAACTTGGAATTCTGTGTCCCGTGTTGTTTCCAAAAGGAAGCTAGGTGTAAATACCGCCCAGATAGCCTCTGTTGAAGAGTGATTTGTTTTGCAGGTAACAAATGGGAAAGGGAAGGGTAAAGGGCCCTTCTCTAAAATGTTGTGTGGGTGCCCGTAATTGAAACTGATGCTGCAGAAAGGAAGTATCATTTTCACAAACAAAACATAGTGGCTTAGTCATTTTCCATTTCTAGATGATGAATGTGCCATACATCCATATCATGTTTTTCTCAGAGTGAATGGCGTACTATACTTACAGTGAAGCAGCCTTTACTGCAGAGTTGCCAAGGTAACTGACCAGCAAGTATGCAGTTCAGCACATTGCAGAAAGGCAATTGAGTACATGCGAATAAAGAAATGTGCATGTCATCTTAAAACCCACGAGGGCCATGGTAAATTGTGGTTTGGCTCTGTAGATCACAGAAATGGTTTTTATGAAAGCGGAAACTGAGATGTTCCATACTAGTCCTTGTAGTGAGGTGATGTTCAGTGGCAGGTACCCCTTCGTGGTTCCCCTTCAGGCCTTGCCAAGGGCTATATAGTAAATAGAATCATTTCAATATTGTTTAATATGAACAACCTTTCTTTTGGCTTTAGAAGCTAGCTTTTATTACCTGATGGCGGCAAAAACTAAGGGAGACTCTTAGTTTATAATGTAAATGGAGGATGATAACCCATAAACTGCTACACACATGTGAGAATTAATTCGTTAAAAAGCTGAAATTTAAGTTAAGTATTATGTATACATTTAGTCCACAAACATAACACCCGTGTTTACCTCCACAGTGCTTTTTAAGTAGAAGGTTTTCATCCATTCAACAGGCATTGATAAAATTATTCAAATATGTCAGACACCTTCTAAGTGCCAAGAAAATAACAATGGTAAGTAAAATTCAGTGCTGGACTTCAAGGTGTTTTAATCTCTAGAAAGAATAAATTACGTAAACTCTGGAGAGATTCCTTTAGATTATTTAAAGTACTCCTGTGCTTTGAGGGTAGGATTGTGATCTAGAATTTAACCACCTTGACATACAGAATGAAGTAACTTCTCAGTAGGGGTTCACAAATCTCCATAATTTGACTCTTCTTCCTAGTTTTTCTTCTTTTGCCTTAAATATATCTCAAGATCACAACTTAATTTGTTTTTCCTTGAAAGGTCCCCCCAGTATCCCACGACTGTATCTTACAAGTTTTCACCACTGAAATGCCCAAATCCCCATCTATGAGTTTCAGAATCTTGTTAGTATTTTATGAGCCATATGGAACTCTGCTTCTTATATAAATCTTTTCCAGATCTTTTCCAGCTTCCATTGCTCCTCACCATCTTACTATGTATTGCCAGAGCAGTCCATACGTCTGGGAACATACCTAATTAGGTGGGCATTGGTCTCCCAAACCAAATGGTGAATTCATGGAAGGCAGGGCCTGGGCCTCCTCCATTTTCACATTCCCACAGCACCTGGCATTCAGGGGAGGCTGTGGAATCCAACTGATGAAAAATCTCACATTCTCATCCTATTTTTCTGTGACTTGCTCATTCTTGTTTTTTTTTTTTTTTTTTTTTTTTTGGAATGGGACCATTTCCACAGGTGAGTAAATTGTTCTTGGGGGGAAGAAGTTGGGTATTCTAAGGGCCACGTGCAGAGTACTTATGAATACTAGCAAATCAAGTCAGGAAAGGAGGAGTCTCTCTACGTACCTAGTTTAAACATAACTTGCAGCTTCCTTCCATCTGTTATATAGCCTTTGGAATTGTGTTTTTAGTAGCAAAGCTATGGGTACATGAAGCTACAATATTTTCATTCAGTTCTCCATTTTTGTCAGCCATCCACAGAACTGCAGGGACAAGTTTTCACAGATAAAGAAGCATTTTGTGAGAGTTTGTATTTTTATGCTGAAAAATTTACTGTCAGTGATTTTGCTATCTAGGGCTTTTAGTTGTGAGCCTAGGGTAAGCAGCCTTGAGGTTCTCAAGGTTAATTACTACATTCACAAATCCATCAGTGACTAAGAGAAAGAACTGACCTGATAGGATTTATCTGTTTAAAAATTGCCACCACTAGCCAATCAGGAAGATAAAAAACTAAAAGAGATTGTAGAGGTGACAAGTGTAATGGCAGTAATGTGTTGGTGGAGATGATGATATCACAGGAAAAAGAATAGGTGGGAACTAATTAAACCAATTTAGCCATTTTAATGTACTCACATCACATAAGTAATCGGTAACTCATGAAATCTGCCCCATTTCATTTAAAGAAATTATTTGCGCTGAATTTTATTATGTGATTGTTATGTTTATTTAGGATGTAGCATACTAGAATAGATTAATAGAATTATTAAAAGTCAAGATCAGGTAAAATGGAGTAAATCATTTCTAGGATAAATACGAGGAAAAAGTATCCAATGCATTTTTATAAGCGTATATGAAAGTCACCTATTATATACATTTGATATTATATAGTCTGCTACGCTTTGTCTGGCAAATAGTTAATATGGTTTAGATTTTTACCACTTAAAAATTACTCTTTATACTTCACTTTCAAAAAAGAAAAAAGAAAAAAGAAACTGTAATCATAATTATGTGGTGGGTCAGTTCTCATCATATATTTTGTTGGTAATAATTTCCATAAAAAGAAATTACCAAAAAAATATTATGAATGTCTTCTTATTTAATAACAGCTTTAATTATTAAATGTGCCTACTTTTGTTTACATAATATTTGAGAGTGTCTAAACACACCATGTTGAAAGAGTTGTTTCATGTTTTGTCCTGAAGTCACTTCCCTTTAAAACAAACTTCTTAACAATATCTTGCATGCTGCTTCAGTTCTCCCAGAAATTTCAGTTCTCCCAGAAAACCCTTCTTTGCAATGTAAGCAAACTATGAGCGTTTCTCATTATCTGTCTTTCGATCTCTTATCTTTCCTTTGTTTTCAGTGTACACTATTTTCTCGAAGGTGCACTCTGATCGGAATGTGTACCCATCTGCAGGTGTCCTCTTTGTTCATGTTTTGGAAAGAGAGTATTTTAAGGGGGAATTTCCACCTTACCCCAAGCCTGGTATGTTCTCAGTGGGAAACAAGTGGGTAATTTACTAAATTTTCCTTTTTGTTCAGTGTATATGACTCACAAGGTCTATGATCAAATATTATTAACATTATTCAAAATGGTCTGTAAATGTGATAAATTGGCTGTTGTAGGGATATTTCCTGTTTTAAGATTAAAAATTTAATCACAGGAGGAAATAATTCATTTTTGAATTAAAAAAAAAAAAAAGCTTGTTTGTAGTTTTCCAATGTTGAGTTTTGTGCTTCTCACAAATGACCTACCTGTATTCATGTAGAAATAATTATAGCTGTACAGTTACGATTTTCCGTATTAAGACTTCGATTCTTATGTAGTATATTGATCTTTGGAAGACTATACATATGTTGTAGAAGAGAATGAAATACAGTATTTAGAAAGAGTTCTCAAGAAAGCTTTTACAATATGAGATAATTTTATATAACTTCATAATATAATGAAGATTAATTTTTCCTTCAAAATAATACTAATTGTGAAACCTTATTTAATTCACTGTTGCTTTAACGCCACCTGGATGGCTCAGTCAGTTAAGCATCTGACTTTGGCTAAGGTCATAATCCCACAATTAGTGCGTTCGAGCCCCATGTCGGGCTCTGTGCTAACAGCTCAGAGCCTGGAGCCTACTTCAGAAACTGTGTCTCATTCTCTCTCTGCCCCATTTGATGAATACCATCAAATTAATTAAAATATAGAAAGGGTAGCAAGCAAAAATATATTTGTTGCTCTGACTCCTAAGTAACAAACAATGAACTTTCTGAGAATTGTAGCATTAGAATTAATATAAATGTTATTTTTGTAAATTATATGATGAATAACATACCTGAAAACAGTCATAGAAAATAGTTAATCATGTTCTCACCAGCATTAAAAAAATAATCTTTTTATAAGTTATTAAAAAAAATTTTTTTTAATGTTTATTTATTTTGAGAGAGGGAGAGAATCCCAGACAGGCTCCACACTGTCAGCCCTGAGTCCGATGCGGGGCTGGGACTCACAAACCATGAGATCATGACCTGAGCTGAAATCAAGAGATGGTTGCTTAACCGACTAAGCCACCCAGGCACCCCCCCCCAAAAAAAGGTTTTTATGTGGCATTCTGTGTTTGCAAAACAACATAGCTGAACCTTTTGAGCAGTAGCTCCAATGTTTGTGAAGAAAATATGTAGTTAAGAGCATAGTTTCTGGAATCTGCCAGGGTTAAATTCTAATTTCACCATTTAATAAGACCATGGAGAAGTTACTTAACATGGAAAATTACATATCCCATGAATAAAATTAGGGCTAATATTATTAGCAACATTTTTATAGGTGTGTTTGAAAATCAGGTGAAATAGTGCCTATAGAGACCAGGCACATTCTAACAAATGGTGCTATTATTATTATTTATTAATTACAGTTCTTTTTGGATTTATAACATTCTCCAAAGTTTTAAAATTACATTATTTTTGTTTCGATGATACTTTTATCATTTTGAGATATCCATTATGATTAGTTTGATAGTATCCAGAGTGTTATGAAAGAAAGGCTTCTCAAGAGAATATGTGCATCAGCATAATTAGAGGATTTTCCTGAAAGATTGTTGTCTCCTTGGCAGAACTTTCACACTCCTATGTGACCAAAAAAAAAAAAAAAAAAAAGAAAGAAAGAAAAAAAGAAAAGAAAGAAAGCAAATTTCCAAAAACATTGTATGACTGCTTTTCTTTGTTGCATAAGATTTCCAGGCAAACTAAATAACCAAAAAGATTTTTTCTTTACGTGAGGCTCTAATTGAAATTCTCAGATGGGTTGGGTTTTTGTTTGTTTGTTTGTTTGTTTTGTTTTGTTTTGTTTTTTTGGTGTGTATTTAGTTTGCTACAAATGTAAGAAAAATTTTTAGAAATATTTTGATTGAAATTACCAAAGCAACATGTGTGAAAATAACTGTCTTATATCTTAATTCTGTGTTTCTTATCTAGGCGAGATTAGTAATGATCCTATAACATTTAACACAAATTTAATGGGTTACCCAGACCGACCTGGATGGCTTCGATATATCCAAAGGACACCATATAGCGATGGCGTCCTGTATGGGTCTCCAACAGCTGAAAATGTGGGGAAACCAACAATAATTGAGGTAATTTACTTAGAACTTTTTTTTTTAATTTGGAAATATGCCATTCCTTTCTGTTTATCTACCAAGGTCTTTGTTTCAGCTTTGTATATAAAAAAGGGAGCAGTCTAAATTAGTGGGAAAAAATTAAAAGACATTTAAAAATGATAGATTACTATAATATGAATTCTGTGTAAGAAAATAAATACAAACTTAAAACACTTATTTGGTTTATATATTAATTTCAAATTTCATGTTCATTGAAATACAGTCTTTAAACAGATATGTGCTCCTATCATGTGCTAAGTGTCATGATAACTGCTGGTAGTAGAAGATGAGTAAGAGGTGAGTCCTACTATGTCTTCCAGGAGTTGAAGCACTGGAATGGAAATCCATTGTTAGCCAACACTGTCATAACTATTTTAATAAGAAGGTACTGTTTGATACAGAGTTGTAAAAGGGTAAATAGGAATTCACTTCACAAGTAGAAGGAAGGCTATCTTAGAAGAAACAGCACATCAAAATCTTGGAGATGTAAGTAAAACCACGCGATCTAGAGAACTCTAAGTGTGGCTAGAAGGCAGGATGCACCCCAGAGGGCGGATGATGGGAATAGAGGTGTTGATGTTGGTAGGGGTAGATCTTTGAGGGCTCCATAAGCCAGGGTGATATGTTTGGCCTTTATTCTGGAAGGAATGGATGCTATTATAATCCATCAGATTTTCACCAGTACCTAACATCATACCTGGAAGACATTAGAAATTAAAACAATAGGGGTGCCTGGGTGGCTCAGTCAGTTGAGCGTCCCGACTTTGGCTTAAGTCATGATCCCCCAGTTTGTTCGTTCGAGCCCCGCTTTGGGCTCTGTGCTGGCAACTCAGAGCCTGGAGCCTGCTTGGGATTCTGTGTCTCCCCCTCTCTGCCCTTACCCCGCTCACACTCTGTCTCTCTCTGTCTCTCAAAGGTGAATAAACATTGAAAAAAAAAAAAAAGAAATTAAAACAATAACAAAAGCAATATTGACATTGAATGGGAATTAACACTATAAAAACTAAATGGATATAAAAGCTAGTAAGGTTTCCCTGTCATACCCAACAAAATCAGAATTATAATGGCAGTCAGTGTCAAGAGAGTCCTACTATAGTTTTATACCCTGATGCCTCAGGAGCTTAGATTTCTAATTTAACTTATTAATTCCATAAGGGTTTAGTGGTAGTGACCAGAGCAGCATCATAGGAGCTACTAATGGAATTGCCAGGAGCTTGTACAGGTCCTGAATGGCATGTTTTCTATCTGGTATAAACTCTCAGGGGATCACATGCTTTGAGTTTTTCTCCAAAGTTTTAATCAGCCATAGACTGTGGATATGAACTTCTGTGTTGGCAAAGAGAAGGTGTGTCTTCTTTTGAATTGAAGTTTGAATTAATACGACTTGCCAGTGACTTCTATCAATAAATCTCCTTCCAGTAGACAATGTAGATATAAGATACAGAAATAGAACATATAAGTATCTACATAGATACATATGTAGATATAAGAAAAAGGTTATTTTGAGTTATTGTCAAAATATTTTTTTTTAAATTTTCGGTAAAGTTATATAGGTTATTTACCTAAAATAATGTCAAATGTCATTGTTTAATTGGAAAACACTAAAGGAATTCCATTTAAATTAAAGAGCAAAACAAGAGTGAACCCCTCCATCACATTTATTACAGAATGTATTAGAAATCCTAGCCATTGCAGTAAAGAAAGAAAAAAGACCATTAAGTATGTAAGTATTTAAGGGAAGAAATAGAATACTCAATGATATAAATAGTCTATAGACTATTAAAATTTTAAGAAAGCCTAGGAGTAAACTATAGGATCAATATGAAAAATCTGGTTCTGTTTCTATACATGAAACACAAGTATTGAGAAAATTTATGTTTTAAAAATATACCATTTATAATAACAGCAAAAATTGTAAGGCACTTAGAATAAATATAACAGAAGGTGTGCAAAGTCTATATGGAGAAATTTATAAAACTTAATTGATACTAAGATTATATAAGTGAGAAGGTAGTCCATTCAGTGACAGGAAGACTCAAAATCATGAAGGCATCATTTCCCCCCTAATTGATCTATAGATTCAATGCCATTCCAAGAAAAATTGCAATAGGTTTTTTTCATGAAACTAATGTCAACTAATTCTAAAATTTATAAAGAAGATAAATTTTAGTGCCAAGAACAATCAAGGCACTCCTAAAGAAAAAAAAAATAGAGGGGAGGAAGGTTTCTTTCCCTTCCAGATATCAAGATTTATTATAAATCGCTAGTAATTGTCATAAGGTTGTATTGATATAGGGATAGACAAATTAACCAATTAATAGAATGGAGAGCCCAGAAACGGATACATCTACATAAGGAACAATGATATACGTCTGAAGAGATGGTACCACAGATGACTGGGGGAAAGGATGTCAGTGAATGGTGCTCAGAGAATTGGTTAGCCATATGGCAAACACAAAATTAAATTCTTACTTCATAAGAAATACAAAACTTGAGTTTAGGTAGTTTAAGGATTTAAATATGAGAAGCAAAATTTTAAACTGTTATATGAAAAGGTTGAAGAATATCTTTCTGAGTTTGGGGTAGGGAAGGATTTCTTAAACAATACCTACACATTTTTACTTAAGAGAAAAGACTGATAAATTTTACTGTGCTACACTTGTCAACTGGTGTTCATCAAAATCGTTAAAAAATAGGCAGCCCACAAACTGGGAGAAGATATTTTAGAAATATATAGCTGACTAATGATATGTATCTAAATTATAAAAAAGGACTTGGTAATAAGAAAAAAAAACATGAAAATAAGTAATAAGGCATGAACAGACATCTCACTAAAGAGGAGACACAAATGACAATTAGGTAAAGAAACTTACTCTGATCAGTAATGAAAAATGTTCAGATTAAGACCACAATGAGAATTTTACCCTTGGTAAAAGTCACTGAGGGTGGATATGGGGATTAGATAAGCACTTTGGAAAACAGTATTGAATATTTCACATAGATGAGTGTCACTGTACCCTATAATCCTATAGTCCCACTTCTAGGCATATACCCAAAAGAAACACTTGCAAATGTCCACTGGAGGTGTGGCCAATCATGCTTATTGAACGATGTTTGTATAGCAAAACACTGGAAACGCACAGAGCAATGGAGACCCAAAAGCCTGTCGGCAAGAGAATAGATAACAAAAGTCTATGAGAAGAATAGAGAAATAAATTGTGGAGTTTTCATTCAGTGAATTAAAAAAAAATTTTTTTTTAAGTAGAGTGGACACACAGTGTTACATAGTTTCAGGTGTACAACATAGTGACTTGATAACTCTCTAGTTATGCGATGCTCACAAGTGTAACTACCATCTGTCACCATACAACTCTATTATAATATTATTGAATGTTTACAGCAACAATGAATGTAAGCTTGCCCAGCAACATGGACAAATGTTTTAAACATAATGTTGAATGAAACAACCAGCCCCAGAAGACTACATACAGTTAAACACTGTTATAGAACTCGGAAACAAGCAAACTAACATATTTTAAGCATACATGCATTTATCATAAGACTATATTTAAAAATGAATGGGATGGTAAACGTAAAATTCAAAATGGCTACTGCTGGTTGCAGAGAGGGATGGGAGAGAAACACATGTCTTGAGCCAGGATTCTCAAGGGTTCATGATGTTCTCATTCATACCTTACTACTAACATAATGTTACAAATATGTATCAAATAATATGCTAAAAAGGTGATGAAAATTTAGCATATCTTTCATTTAACACAAGTAGTGATTTATCTGTAAATAACATATCTATATTTGTATATAGTAACATATTTACAGTATTTTAAAATATTCTATTAACATAGTCAAAAAGAGGTTTGCATATCTTAAGCTAATATTTAAACATATAAACCCACTGATTAATTTATTCACTAGATATTTGTTAAGCATCTAAAATAGATCAGCTACTGTTCTAGAAATAGGGGATCAAAAAAGCCTGAACGCATGCATACCTCTCCGCTATGAAGGGCTTCACATCATCATGAGAAGTAAAATTTGAGAACGTTAAAATGTTACTTTATTTGAATACCTCATTAGAAGTGATAGAATGCATTCTGTTATAGCTGTTAAAATTAAACATTAAATATAAATTCAGATAAAATTCTCTCCCTGATTTATGAAAGGTCCTTCATTCTCTTCAGTAGCCTGTGACTTAAAAAAAAAAGTATTAGAATGTATGAAATTTATAATAATGAAATTTGTGATAATTATGAGAAGGTTAGCCATAAAAAATCTTGCCACGAACTTGAAAATGTCTGATCTTTCTGAGTTTTAGCTTTGAGATACTCTAACAAATAGTAGAAAATTGATACTTTTTTTTCCCATTGAGAACATGATTAAGTTATTTCACAGGGTAAACTTTTAAAATCCTTAAGTCTTTTTTGCATTTTTTCATTTGCTTCTTTGTGAGCAATAGTTCCTAACTTATTTTAATGACTCGTCTTAATTTTAGTGTCCCGTGGGAAACTTGTTGATTATGTGTCCCAACAGACAGCAACAAGGAAGTCATTAAACCCAACAGAAATTTGACAAATTGGGGACAGAGAAATCCTTTTAACTTTGTGCAATAATATGCTTTTCAGAATATGTACTTTCAAGTAGTGTTAAAGGTTTGGACTTACTTATTCCAAAATTCTTTTTTTTATTGTTCTCTCAAATAATATTTCTGGTGAGTGTAATTTCTTTCCTTTAAAGCTCACATATGATGCTATAACAGTCTTTGATATTTATTTTTAAATGAGCCGGATTGTTCTTTTTGTTTGAGTCAGTTTTGTCCTGCTCTTTTTGTCTCAATGTGCACTACAGCTTGTCACTGACAGAAGGCTAGTGCTGGGATTCTAAGACGATTGCACAATCATTTGTTGTTTTTGAGGTACTGCACACCTGTCTGAATGATTTAATATCTGTTATAAAGTTAATTATTCCTTAATTTTTGAGGCCCTATCTTGTTGTTGGCCTTTGCTTTGTTTGGTGTTTGCACTGGCCATTTCGCGGTTGACTTTGATGTAAGTTCATTGGCTCTGCAAATGTTTACTAATATTTGACTCTACAAAGGGATTGATTTGTGTTTTTGAGCATGTGCCATAAGCTTTACAGACTATGATCCTTATTATTCTTCTGCTCCCATTGGGAGATACGAGGTCCAAGGGGTTATTCATGCATTTTTTTGACTGGTTGGTGTGCAGTTTATTACTGAATACAAAGAACACAGAGATGTGCTTTTTTTTCAAAGTGTACTTTTTAGTATAATCCTTAAGCTCCATTTAAAAGTGCAAAAATACATTGTTTTGGCTTTTTTGAGATCTTAGACCGGCACTGGTAAGTAATTTCTAATGGTTAATCCATTTACTAATGATGCATCTTCGTTGGTACTAGCACTTAATGGTGTTCTATAAAAGGGTCTTTCCGATTTTAACTTTTTGTTTTTGCATGTTAAATAGACTTGACTAATTATTTATTTTCCCATAACATTGCTAAAAGCTCTGAGTCGTTATTGCCCGGAGAAGGCACATTTTGTAAGTATATAAACAAATAACGAAAATGGAAAGAACGACAATTTGTTTTCATTTCGTCCTTAATGAATTTCATTTCCCAAATAACATTTCACTTCTTTAATATGATTTTCTTTTTCTAATAGATAACTGCCTACAATAGGCGTACCTTTGAGACTGCAAGGCATAATTTGATAATTAATATAATGTCAGCAGAAGGTAGGTATGAAGGATATGTTGCTGATTGTTTTCTTATTTACCATAAGTATTTCATTATGTTTTATATCTGTGTAAAACACAATTCAAGATTTTAAGGTACCACATACCTAATGTTACCAATAAAGTAGTAAAGTGTAGAAAAGAAAGTGAAGCAATATTTAACTGGTTATAAAATATTATGATGTGTGGTGATGCTGAAAAGCTCAGAATAGGGGGCCAAACACATGGGCCACTTATCTCTCCAAGCCTTGGTTTCATCATCTGTAAAATGAGACTAAGACCAGCATTTCTCTCCCAAGTCTGGGGTAAGGAAGGAGTCTCTGAGTTAAGGATTGAAATGTACTTAACATGGGGCCGAGCTCAGAGTGTACAGTCAGTAATTATTAGCTAGTTTTATTACTTTACTTTAAAACTGATCATAGGTAGTGGTTTAATTGTGTGTGAAGATGGAGAGTTGTTGATGGGAAAACACTGGAGTTTGGGTCACAGTCTCCTTCCTAAATAGCAAATCACGCATTGCTAGAGCCTATCAGCAATTTGGAGTTACATATAGTCACATTGTAAGTTACTCCCAAGGATTTGGAAGGTTAGGGACACAGGAAATATTCTAAGAGTTGCACTCTCAAGTATTCTGACCCTTTTCTGGCATTCAGTTGGGAAAAAAATCATGCCACTAAAAACTTTGTAGTTAAAATTTGTAAATCATGGGATACTCCTCTCTATGCTAGATATCATTTATGAGGGTAATAGAAGAACTGACACAGCATTTTTACCCATAAGATTAGTAAAAGCAATTGTGCATCTTAAATAGGGAATTCATAGTTCTATTTACCAGTACAATTAAATGAGCAAACAAAATATTTTATTAGAACCTACTAATTTGCAATTCTTGATAATTGAGTTGAAAAATACCTCTACACTATTTGAAAGAAAGCAATATTTATAGAATTGATGCTGCAAAACATAATTGGGGAGATTGCTTAAAGATTTTGAACCCCTATACGTGAGTTTATTCCCACGTGTTTTAGCAGTGTCAATTGCACACAACAGTGTGCTAGTTTAAAACTTAACGTGACTTTCATATATGAAAGGCAAGTTCAAATGCCAGTTCTGTGGGCCTGGACAGAAGATTCCCTGTCCCCTTTTCTACTTCCCAAGGGCTTTTGGTAGGTATTCCTGTTTGGATCCGGAAGACTTTTGCAATTGTAATTGGATGCTCGCATCCAGTCTAAGCTATCCTTATAGAATTGCAATACCATTAATGGTCAGAATAATCACAAAATTCCCTTTCTCCTTGGGAATTCATCAGTGTAGTGATGTAGTTACATTACAGTGGGCTTGGACCACTAACCTCACCATTATGCTCCCAGAGGGGCTCCCCTTTCTCAGGTACAGAAGTCCCTACAGATTGAAAGACAGTCTGGTATACAGTTTGAACTTCCTCCTCAAGTCTGGTCTCAGGACTGGTAGATACAGAATACACGGGCATCCGTCCTCTATGTGTTTGATATGTAGAGACCTATGCTCAAGTAGATACATCTGTAGGATTGAAAGTTGGCTTTACAGGCTATTTATTTTATTTAATGTGTATTTATTTTAGAGAGAGAGCATGAGCAGGGGAGGGACAGAGAGAGAGGGAGACAGAGAATCCCAAGCAGGCTCCGCACTGTCAGTACAGAGCCTGACACAGGTCTCAAGCTCACGAACTGTGAGATCATGACCTGAGCCAAAACCAGGAGTCGGATGCTTAACCAACGAGCCACCCAGGTGCCCCTGTATCGGGGGTTTTAAAGGTGTGTTGGTGAAGGAGGAAGAGTAGATAGATTTTGGAAGCCTCCACTTTTATTTTGGGCGGAGCTGCCCCACTGTCTTTTACATAGGGTTCAGTGGCCCCAAGCTGTGAAAACCAGTGAACCAAATAGCATGCGTTTATCCTCACTGGTCTCGATGGAGTGCATGTGGGCACTAGGATGTACATCTTTGAGCAGGGCCTACACACGTGCCGTGTCTCCCAGATAAGGTTAGGAAGAGAAATAGCAGGAGTCGCATATCAGGATAATCATGCTCAGTCTGACTCTCTGCCCAGCTGTCTCCTCCTCTGAGAGACCTAATGGGAAACTAGTCATGTAGAATCACAAAGCTTGGAGCTGAAGGAGAGTACATAGAGTGATTCTCTAAATTGGGTCTAGTGCCTCAGAGGCCTGCCACCAATTTGTTGGCCTGCCATTCCCTTGGCCTCTGTGATGTCCAAATATAGCAGGCATGGGATTTCCCCAAAGTTAGAAAGCTCCTATGACTCATCTTTGGAAGGTCTGGCAGTAGCTCTTGGCTCGGTGGACAGCAGGCAGCTGCAGGGCCCAGAGCCTCCAAGGGGTGTGGCGGCAGTGGGTCTCAGAAAGGAGCCACGAAACAGGGTCACATGGATTAGGAAAAACCAAGTAACAGTTCTCCAAAAAGTGGCATTGATAATAAGAAAAATGTTTTGCATGCTTTTTTGGAAAAGTGGATATAAAAACACGGAGTAAAATTAATGGATGATAGACTTCTAGCACACTCAAAAACTATATTTGGTATTATTTATAAATATTATTTATTGCCAAGAAACTGTTCTTCATGACATATTTATGCATGGCTGTTTTTCACTATGGAGAAAAATGTGGCATGATTAAACTACTGTTTATCTGTATAAAACAGGAAATGTATCTGTATAAAACAGGAAACTTATCTACATAAAATAGAATAAATAAATCATATTTTAGAAGATTGCAGATGGGCTATACATCAAACAAATCTAACAAAATCACAAGCAGAATAAATGGCAGTGTAGAAGATGAATAAAGAACCTTCTGTGATTAGAGCCTCGAAAAACTCAGTCTTTAGGAAGAGACACCATAGTCTAGAAAACCCCCTTGAAAATTCTAAAGCCTGAACATCTTCCCTGAACATCTTTCCCTGAACATGTTCCCCTGAACATCTTCCTCTGGCTTCAAATGTCTTTTAATATTAAAGAGGCTTCATAAGAAGTGAGGTCATCAAGATTTCAGTTATTTATTGTGTAATTTTTAGTTTTTATTTAATTATTGAGTAAGAGTGGAATACTTAACAGATGTATGAGTTTTAATGAAGTAAATCAGAGAATATATGTAGTGTAATTACTACTGAGGACTTTAAATGTGTATATAGTCCAGAAACAATTTCTTTTCCTTCTAAGGGGAGAATTCAGGTAAACAGCTTGTTCATATTATTTATAATAATTGCTAAAGTTTACTATTTTATAAGTTCTTACTCTATGCTAGGAGCTCCACTGAGCACTTTATATACACGGTCTTCTTTAGCTTAGATAAAAAATATATGAGGCAAGTTCAAATGATGGCAAAATTCTGGGCCTCTCTAAAGATCATTTTCCCCTTCTGACAATCCAGAGCAAGTACCTACTCACCCCCTGGTCGTGAGTATTAAATGTGATAATTCACCGCAGTCCCTTAGCTTGGCCTACCTCATAGTAAGTATTCCCAAAAAAGTAGCCTTTATTACTACAGAAATATTATTAAACATAAAAAGCTATTCTTTATCTTAATTTTTTTAAGTAGGCTCCATGTCTAACATGGGGCTCGAGCTCATGACCCTGAGATGGAGTTGAATGCTCTATTGACTGAGCCAGCCTGGCACCCCAAAGCTATTCTTTATCTTAACAGAACAATCTGAATATAGGAAATGATGTTTTTTAATTCAAGAGTAACATATGAGGAACTGAAATACAGTTGACCCTTGAACAATGCAGGGGTTAGGGTGCTGACCCTTGAGCAGTTGAAAATCTGTTTATTATCTTCTGGCTCCCAAAAGACATAACTAGTAATAGCTAATAGCTTACTGTTGACCAGAAGTCTTACCAAGGATAACATAAATAAGTGTATTACACATATTTTATATGTTATATGTATTATATACTGTATTCTTACCATAAAGTGAGCTACAGAAAAGAAAATGTTATTGAAAAAATCATAAGAGAAGATACATTTACAATACTCACTATATAAAAAAAAATCCACATATAAGTGGACCTGTGTAGCTCAAACTCATGTTGCTCAAGAGTCAACTGTAAATTTTATTTATTTCTATCTGTTTTACTTAGTTACACTGAAAGTCTGAATTGGACATTGGCTACTTAAAAATATTAATTTAAAAATTTTTAGAGGGAAATTTTGATGAGATGTTGAAAAGGAAAAAAGCTAAGTAAATCTCTAACAACATGAGGTAGGGAATTTTGTGAGAAATTTAAAATATAATTCCCTAGAATATTTAATTATGGAGTGATCAAAAGAGAAATTACTATGGTTTCAGATTTCTTTTTGAAAATATAACCAATATTTATTTTAGTAATAGTAATGTTTCAGCATGCTCTAAAAAGATCAGGAATACTGCAAATTAAAATTATGGTATTTCAAATTATATGTAAATAACTCACAAACAATTACAGATATTTTGTAACATCTCTATTTGGAAAGAACGTTGCTCTGTGCTTCAACCTTGTCCTCTGTTCAAATGGGCAGTGAAGTACATAGGGTTGTAATGATTAAATAAGACCATGTACTTGAAAAAGATCTGTCGATTTTAAAACACTACCAATACAAAATATTATTCCTACCCACGTAGAGTTTTCTGGAAATGCTCCTTCCATATTGGCAGGGGAGGAGACTGGCAAGTCACTGGGAAATTTGAGGCAGGTGTGGCATTTTTATCTTTTTTGGTCAGATCCTACAATTACAAATTGCCCTGCTATCCCTTGGATTTGATTACATTGTAGGTAAAATTCTGTGTCAGATGTATGTTATGTTTTTAGATATGTCCTCCGTTATGCAGAAAGTCTTTAAAGTCAATATTAGTATTATTCCCCAAAGCCAGGATTATGACAGAAATCAACAAATCTCAAATTGTTCATCTGTTTCTCTTTCGAAAGACTATTTTATTAAAGATACACATATCCTTTTTCACCAAAATTAGACTTCCCGTTACCATATCAAGCAGAATTCTTCATTAAAAATATGAATGTAGAAGAAATGTTGGCCAGCGAGGTTCTTGGAGACTTTCTTGGGGCGGTGAAAAATGTGTGGCAGCCAGAGCGTCTGAACGCCATAAACATCACGTCAGCCCTAGACCGGGGCGGCAGGGTCCCACTGCCCATTAATGACATGAAGGAGGGGTAAGCAGACCTTTATCTCGTTGCCTTAAATATGCATTGTTAAATATGGTGATCTTATCAAACTTATTATAGATAAAGGATGGCCTATTGCATTCTTTTTGATAAGTAGGTATTATACAGATATGAAAACACTAGCAATTTTCTATATTGACAAAGAGGTTACATTAATGGTTCTTTATATCTGATGTTCCAGGTCCTGTGAATTCTAATTGTAGATCAGGATCAGCATCATAAATTATAGCACTAAGTCTTTTGTACCTTCCATAGAGGAGCTGAGTATTTAGGGTCCTGAATTTCAAAGGAAATTGATGCCCCAGTTATCAGCTGCAGGACACTCAGACTGCTGTAACTTTATTCTAGGAAACTATTTCTTCGCTTTAACATTCTTTCCACCATGTGTCGGTGATGGATAGCTGGAATGGATTTGAAACCTATTCCTAAAGCCTGGCCTTGTCACTCATAAGCTGGGTGACATTGGGCAAAATGCAGCACTCCTCTGTGCCTCGGTTTCCCCATTTGCTCCAATGGGCATTGTACTTTCTTCCTTCAGAGTTGTTATAGTGTCTAAATGAGAGTGCATTTGAGAGGGATTCGTCTATTGTCATGCCTTGCAAACGATGACTTATACCTGTATAGTTTAAGAAACACTTTTTATGCCTGGATAAATTGAAAGGATTGAATGTCAACATCAAATCAAATTTGGTCTTTAATTTTTAACCTGTAGGTTGAAGCAGATCTACCTTTTTTTTTTAAACCATTCTATAAATATATGAGATATGGAATAAATCACAGTTTATATAGCATATGCCTTTCCAACTCCTCCTTTATCCATATTCATGGTAACATTTTTATACAGATGATATCTGGAATTAACTAAAATACCTGGATTAATAAGAATTAAATTTAAGGGCAGCTTTAACAGAGAACTTTGTTGGAAATAAGGGAAGAGATCACAAATAGACACAGATGAAGTATGGGAGAGTAGGTAGAAGGGGGATAAGGGATAAGCAGTGAGCTGTGAAGTCCAACTTACAAATTTCAGAATTAAATTGTAGCTTGTATGTTACAGTAATGGATTTTGAAGTCAGTCAAGCACACATAGAAGTGCTTTGAGAAAAATAGCTGCTTTATCTCTTGTCTATCTATTGGTTGGCTTTCTATATGAAACCATAATTTTAGAGCTTAAATTTTTTACTTAAATTTTTTTACAGCATGATTCTGTTTCCCACTGAGTATTTAAAGTAGAACCATGGAAAATGATGAACAGGGAATCTCCCCTGAAAACATTCTCCAGAGGTGGAGTCTTTTCAACAGTTTCTTAAAGTGATGCGTTTGCAATGATTGTTAAAACAATGACCACAAGATGTTAGAGGAAGCAACCTGAAAAACAGGCATTGGTAGGGTTTTCCCTGGTTGTGCTTCCTTCTGGGCTCACTCTTCCATAATCGGTAGTGCAGGCCCCGCCCACAGAGGCTCTTTTAGGAACAACCACCCTAAATTGAACTGAACAACTATCTAAACCAAACGCTGACAAAAAAAAAAAAAAAAAAAAAAAAAAAAAAAATGGTGCTTCTCAACCATGTCTAGCCTAAGAATTGCCAGTAGAGCTTCAATAAAAATGTGGATAGGTTCCCGGCTCCTGCTTCCCCTTAGAGATTCTGAGTCTTGGAGTCTAGGGCTGGGCCTGAGCATGTGACTCTAAATTAAGAACAGAATTTTTGTCCTATAAGTACTTGTTAGAGAATTCAGTCATTAGCTGACTGACCCCCTAGCACCTGCTAGAGGGAGGCATGTGCTGTCAGATATTTGAGAGAGTCAGTCCCATGGCATTTATTTGGACCCTGTTGTCTCAGATCCCTTCCCAACTTGAAATGCTTTCCATGAGTTTTAATTTAATGTTAAGCCGTAACCTTTACAAAGTATTCATATGATAAGTCTTTTAAAATAGCATTTCTATAAATTGTATGCAATGCCAACTCTACTACTCCAGTGTCCCTATATGAACACCAGTGAAACAAGATCATACTTGAGTATCATTCCAGAAGAAAAAATTGTCCCTGGAATGATTTTGCGTATCTTCTTTAGTTGTTATATAATGCCTTGGTAACACAATTTTTTACCCTGTTGCCTGAAACTTAGAAATAAATCCTGTGCTTGACTAACTCCTTTCTTGTGCCATTCTTCCTTTTTGCTGATGTAAGAATCATAATTCTTAATTTACCTAATAAACTTTTTGCCTCCGTACTTTCTTTTGAAAGTAACCTGAGCTATAAATCCCTTTTAAAAGTGAAATTTTGAAAAGTTCAAGAAGTAAGGTCAGTATAGCAAAAGAATTCCATCCCTTTCTTTTTTTTTAAACTTATTTTACGTTTATTTAGTTTTTGAGAGAAAGAGAGAGAAAGGGAGCATGAGTGGAGGAGGGGCAGAGAGTGAGGGAGACGCAGAATCTGAAACAGGCTCCAGGCTCTGAGCTGTCAGCACAGAGATCGACGCGGGGCTAGGTCACAGACCGAGAGATCGTGACCTGAGCTGAAGTCAGATGCTTTACCAACTGAGACACCTGGGCGTCCCAGTCCCTTTCTGTTTTAAGATTTTATTTAAAGATGTAGTCATATACTTCTGAAGTATTAATTGAGCACCTGATAAATGAGTTCTGCTTAATATTTAGTAGCAAAAGTCTCAGACTGTTAAACCTACACACAAATGATATCTCCATGAAACTATTTCCTATTACTCATGGCAGCCACAATCTGCTAATGGCAAGTTTTTCCATATTTGATAGATGGAGTCAGATAAACAGCAGATGAATAGAACTTCTCCGCAGTAGACCCATCAGAGGAAACCCACTGCCCTTCTGCAGCCCCAAGTGCTGTTAAATGTCAATCACCAAGAACCCCCTCTGCAGCATCCTGGCTCCTCATCCTTCCTGATGTACATTTGTGCACCTCTCGAGGCTCACTGACAGCTTTCAAACTTCTCCTAACTCTAGCAGAAAACAATTACAAAGATTTACTTCAAAGTAAATAAGCTCCTGCAAAGGAAGGCTGAGCCTCCTGAAAAGATTTTCTTTCCCTTGCCAGACCCATAACCCCGGGCAACTGTGCTGGCTCTGGGTGTGGTCTTGCTGCTGCTTTTGCTCCTGATAGGGAGCCAGAGGCTAAGGACTCGTGGGTGCATTTAGCCTGGGATAAAGCTCGTGGAAAGAGGAGTGGGTTCATATTTCATTCTAGGCATGGCATAGCTGCCAGCCCGGGGTGAGTGATGTGGTGTAAATGGCGGCTATGAAGGGAATGATGGGGTGTGAGGATTAAAGAATATACTCACTTTTCATAAGAGATTGTCAAACCCACCACTATTTCCTCTGGTTACCAAAGCATGTGGATCTAGCCTCAATCAGCAACAGAGAATCCTAGTTTATTCGTTAGACAATCTCACAAAATACTCCCTCTAATTAATTGTTTGCTTTCTGCCCTATGGGGGCCTCAGTGAGAAGTTACACTTGGGGAAGAGAATGTAAGTCAGTGGCTGCCAAATACTGCTCTGATGCAAGGTCATGATCCTGGGCCAGTCTGTAGTGCTCTGCTGACTTTGTCCCCGTGTTTTCTGATTTATGAGACTGTCCTTTATTCTTAAGTAACGTGCCTCCTACATTTTTGGTGCAAACATTCTTTTGTGGAATGATGCTGATAACCTGATGGGAAATTCTAAAATAGAGCCTTAGTAATGTAAAAATTGGAAGTCCATATAAATCTATTTTTGTAAGTATAAGTCAGTATAGCTATATGCCTAAAGTCTGTTCGGGGTGCCTGGGTGTCTCAGTTGGTTAAGCGTTTGACTTTGGCTCAGTCCGTGAGTTCGAGCCCCGCATCAGGCTCTGGAGTGCCTGGAGCATGCTTCAGATTCTGCGTCTCTTTCTCTCTCTCTGCCCCTCCTCACTCACACACTGTCTGTCTCTCTCTCAAAAATAAATAAACATTAAAGATTTTTTTTAAGTCTATTCTACGTTCCACATATAGATTCATTTTTTTCTTTTGTAGTTAAACACTTACTAAGTATTTGTATTCAGGAATACTATATTAATCTTTAATGTACAGTGATTTTTAAAAAATCTACGCTCACAATCTAGTAGGGACCAGGTGAGTAATCAGATAATTAGAAAACAGTGTCATACACACCACTGCTGAGATATTCACAGAGAGTGTATCTCCTTCACTTCAGCTCCATGCCTGGAAAGGGTTCATAGAGGAGGGGGAAGCATGATCGCAGTTTAAAATACAAATTAACCTGCCCCCGAAAATAGCAAAGAGGGATTCTAGATAGAGGGGTCAGCTTGAGCAAAAGCCTTTAGGTAGGAGAAACCCTGATGGATTTGGCAACCTATTTCAAATGGATTTGGGGGACAGGGATCCAGAAGTGGTAGTTTCCAAGGAGGCAAAACCCAGACTGGATAAAGCCCTGTATACCAAGAAAAATTGTTTCTGTTTTATCCTGAAGCATTAGGGACATTTGCAAAATATAACACATGGTGAAGAGTGGTAGAGTAGACTGAACCCGAATGCCTCCCTTCTGCACGCAGGAAAGTCTCCCCCCAACACACAGAACTAGAAGGGTCTGACCCTTCAGTGTGTGCCAGTTCCCTCTTCTGATAATTTATTCTTTCTCCAATGGAGAGGAGCAAGTGAACAGTAGAACAGAGTCTGGAAGTGCCCTTTATTGTATTTCTTATTCTGTATTACATCTTTTATTTAGTTTAACTTATCCTTTATTGTTCATCTTATTTTTTGATTGATTGGTTGCAGATATGCACAGAACAAAGACATGGTGTGGGGGACAGAGGCAGGAATCATAGTGCATTTTCTTTTAAGAGCTCAAGTTCCCAGGCAACATGTAACATGTGGGCACATCCTTCCCTAAACTCTCTTTTATTTCCTATATACACAAAATAAAGAATAAGGCACATTCGTTTCTTGGACAAATAGGTAAAGTATGCATTCATTGGATCCATTTAGCTAACAGAAATCTGGCTGAAAAAGGCAGAGTTTGGGCTTAATTTTTTTTTTTTTTTTTTTACCTGTTACTTGGTTTAAAACATTGTATGTGTAAAGGCACAGTGAATATGTTCTACCTCAAGGGAAATTGAGTTGTTCAAACTGGAAGAAAAGATTCCTTTAGAAGGAACAAATTCCTTCCATGTAAATCAATTCTCAAGATTCTGAGGTTTTGGTAACCTTGCTTGAGAGTCTTATACTTGACAATATGTTACCATCTCAGCCGTTTACACATTTTAAAGCTTGAAAACACGTGACTGAGGTCATAAAGGTGTAATGATCTTTTTTGTTTCACTTCGTAAAAATTTTGTTTCTGCATATCAAAAAGTGAGCCGAAAGGAAAACAGATTATGAAAAATGTAATTTTAGCATGTATAGCATAGAGTTATTATTCATGGCCTTATACTAAAATTTTTTTTTTGTAAAAAGCCAACATGTTGAAGCTTACAGGCTCTGCAAAGGAAACAATAAATGCACATTTTCTGGACCTGCAAGGCAAATCTAATATCTCCTTCTCTCAAGCATGACATTTGTAGTCTGTTTGCATTTTATTTATTAACTTATTTATTTTTCCACTATTGATATTTAATCGACATGTAACACTGCATTATGATTTGATGTATGTATATATTGCAAAACGATTACCATAATAAATTTAGTTAACATCCGTCACCTCACTTAGTAACAAGTTTTTTTTTTTCTTGTGATGAGAAAGAACTCATAAGATCTACTCTCTTAGCAACTTTCAAATAAGCAGTTGCCTGTGTTTTAAAACTGGTATAATGCTTTTTATTCATTCATTTGTTCTGCAAAGAGGCTCCCTGAGGACAGTGAGAAAGACTGGGTTCAAGGAGAATCGTTGAGGGGCTGTTGCTCCACGGCCTGTGGAAAGTGATGGTGATCAGAAGTAGGGTTGTAACAGTGAGATGGAACAAAGTGGACAGGTGTATGGGAGAGTTCTTTCAGGGTAAATGTCAGAGACTGATGATGGATTGAATATGTAGAAAGAAGGACAGGAGTCAAAGATGATGGTGCTTGAGCATCTGGCCATGCCAATCATCGAGAGAGAAGAAGATGGAAAAGGAGGAACAGGTGGAGGTGGGGTGGGGTGACGATGAGCTCAGTTCGGAACATATTAAGTCTGTGAAGCTTATGGATCATCCAAGTAGAGATGAAAGTAATTTGGCAGTATGTGTCAACTGTCATAAAAATGTTTCTACCTCTAGGCATCTCTTTTAAGATAGTAACATTAAAGAATATGCACAGAGATAGTCTTTGCAATATTATTTATAAAATCAAAACTTTGGAAGCAACTTACATGTCCGACTCTGAAATAATTGTTGAATAAATTATGTGCACTTAAAAAAATATATTGCCATAAATCTATAATTATAAAGCCTGTACAATGTGGAAAATGCTTATGATGCATTAAGGAGAAAAAGCCGGGTGCAAAATTATATTTTAGAGATGATTGCAGTTAGGTTAAAATGTATGCATTTGAAAAATACTCTGCAAGGTACATTGGAAAATGAAAATAGTTATCTTGGTAATATAAATTAATTCTGTTTTTTTATCCCAGTTTTTATGTAATGTTTTTATATTGCTTTTATAATTTGAGGGAAAAACATTTCAAAGCACCGAAAACTTATGCCCATTTATGTTATCTTGAATTAGTTTAAACTCTTACCAATTATAAATGCAAATCAATGTCATGTTAAAGCAAGTTAACAGTTATAAAAACACTCATTTTATTTCTGTATTTATAAGTACATTTCATAATTATTAAGGAGAAATAAGATCTTGGCTAAGCAGTTAGTAAGGGAATAGAAATTGGCTTTTTATAAGCTTAAAAGTAAGAACTTGTTTTAAATAGAATATATTTATAATTACTGATCATCTGAATACTCCACAGTGGTTTCTTCTACCTACTTTTTGTACAGAATTTTTGATTTTTATTTTCATCTTTAATTTTAGCCCATTATATACTATTTGTCTCCCAAAGGCACCATAGTTTTTAAAAAATGTTCCTTCAAATGAATCTTAAGTCCAAATATAAATTTGACACAAAGAGCAACCAAATGAGTTTGTATAATCAAATTCTGGGGCACAGTTATCAACTCAGGGTGTGAGTTCGTTACTTCCATTGACACAGCTTTGAATTTTTGTGCTACACTTTCATTTAAATTCATTCCTAAAAATAACAGCTTTTTTGAGACGTAATTCACACACTGGGCAACTCACCTATTTAAAACATACAACTCAGGGCCACTGGGTAGTTCAGTCGGTTAAGCATCCACCTCTTGATTTTGGCTCCGGTCATGACTTCACGGTTCGCAAGTTTGAGCCCCACATCAGGCTCTGCTCTGACAGCACAGAGCCTGCTTCACATTCTCTTCCCCCCCCCCCCCGTCCTCCCTCACTTGTACTCTTTCTCAAAATACATAAACATTTAAAAATAAAACCTATAACTCAATGGATTTTAGCTTATTCACAAAGTTGTATAATCATTACCACAATCAATTTTAGAACATTTTCATCATCCTAACACCTTCCTTCCAGACCCATTGGCAACCACTTACTACCACCACCAGCCCCAGCCCTGGGCAACCGCTATTTACTTGATATCTTTAGAACTTTTCCTATTGTGGACATTTCATATGAATGGGATCATGTAATATGTGGTCTTTCGTGACTGGCTTCTTTCACTTATCCACAATATTGTTTTCAGGATTCATCCATATTGTAGCCTGTAACAGTACTTTGTTTCTTTTTATGGTTGAGTAATATTCTATTGTATGAATATTCCACCTTTTATCCATTCATCAATGAGCATTTGGATTGTTCCTCTTCACTACTGTGAATAATGTTGCTATGAACATTCGTGTGCAAATGTCTGTTACAAGAGATCTATTTTCGTTTCTCTTAGGGTATATACTTAGGAGTGGAATTTCTGGATCATATGGTAACTCTGTATTCAACCTTTTGAGGAACTTCAAGACTATTTTTCAGAGTGGTTGCACTATTTTACATTACCACCAGCAGAGTGGGAGAGTTCCAATTTCTCCACATCCTTACCAGCACTTATTATCTGTGTTTTTATCAGAGCCATCCTAATGGATATGAAGCATTATCTTATTGTGCTTTTGATTTCTATTTTGCTGAGGACTAATGATGTTGGGCATCTTTTCATGCACTTATTGGACATTTGTATACTTCTTTGGAGAAATGTCTATTCAGATCCCTTGCCATTTTTGTTTTTATTTTAAAAAATATTTACTTATTTTGAGAGAGAGAGCATGAGTGGGGGAGAAGGGCAGGGAGAGAGAGAAGAGAGAGAATCCCTAGCAGGCTCTGCACTGTCAGCATGGAGCCTAACATGGGACTTGATCCCACGATTGTGAGATCATGACCTAAGCTGAAATCAAGAGTCTGATTTTTTTTTAATTTTTAAAAATGTTTTATTTATCTTTAAGACAGACAGAGCATGAGTGGGGATGGGGCAGAGAGAGAGGGAGACACAGAATCCAAAGCAGACTTCAGGCTCCAAGCTGTCAGCACAGAGCCCGATGCAGGGCTCGAACTCACGAACCATGAGATCATGACCTGAGCCAAAGTCTGATGCTCAACTGACTGAGCCACCCAGGCGCCCCAAGAGTCCGATGTTTAACCAGCTGAGCCATTCAGGCATCCCAGATCCCTTGCCATTTTTAAATTGGATTATATGTCTTTTTGTTATTGAATTGTAAGAGTCCTTTATATATTGTAGATACAATTCCCTTATTAGATATATGATTTACAAATACGTTCTCTCATTTCATGGGTTGCCTTTTCACTTTCTTGATGGTGACCTTTGAAGCACGCAATTTTTAATTTTGATAAAGTCCAAATTATCTGATTTTTTTCTGTTATTACTTTTGGTGTCATATCTAAGAAACCACTGCCTAAACCACTGTCATAAAAATGTATGACTTTTTCTCCGCAGAGTTTAATAGTTTTAGCTCTAACATTTAAGTCTCTGATCTGTTTTGAGTTTATTTTTTATATCCTATGAGGAAAGGGTCCAACTTTATTCTTTTGTATGTGGATACCCTGTTGTACCAGTACCATTTGCTATCAAGACTATTCTTTCCTCCATTGAATTATCTTGGCACTTGTGACAAAAATCAGTTTACTAAATGTAAGAGTTTATTCTGGAACTCTGAATTTTATTCCATTGATCTACATGTCTGTCCTTATGCTAGATTACTATTGCTGATTGTTTTGATTACTGTTGGTTTGTAGTAAATTTTAAAATTGGTAATTGTGAGTCTTCCAACTTTATTTTCTTTTAAGAATTTTTTTTAAATTTATTTAGGCTCCTTGAATTTCCAGTATAAATTTTAGGGTTAGCTTGTCAATTTCTGCAAAGAACTGGAATTTTGATGGGTTTATTTCATTTTATAAGTAGCTACAGCATTATCATTAGAAAAGGAAGTATTTAGAGTAATTTCCTGGTTTTCTCTCTTCTTTTGAAAGACCTATGAGATGCCCTTTTCTCAAGCAGCTTCAAGATTATTTAAATGCTCTTAACACTATCCTCTCTCTCTCTGTGTGTCTCTCTTTGTGTGTGTGTGTGTGTGTGTGTGTGTGTGTGTGTGTGTGTGTGAAACTCTTGTTGACCAATTAAGTAGAGTTTTTCCCCCTAATTGCTAAGATGTGCACCAAGAAAATAAAGTTTGCTTGCTGAATTTGTGCTTATCAAATCATAGCTTTCTCTTAGATTGACTTCTTGGATAAAAGAGTATAATAAGAAACTTAACAGTAGGGGTCTATGCTGTAGGAAAGCTGACAGAACTCTTGGGTAGAATAGCTACATGTCCACACCTCCAGAGATGTAATGTCAGAGTCTTATTAAAATGAAGTCGAGTGAGATTTATTACTAACAATTATTTATTATTTTAGCAATAGTGTTATTTCTAAATAATTTAAGAATAATTTTTAAATGTAAATAATGTATCAAACAGTAATCATAAGGTGACAGACACATGCTTACTTGGAATTAAAATAAATAGGATGAAAAAAAAATTTTTTTTTTTAGAAATTAACACAGAATCAAGAGAGTATCTGGAACACCAAGGCACTCAGTAAATATTGGTTGAATAAAGGAAAGAATGGAAGGCAGCCCCTACATGAATCACTGTTTTTAAAGCCCAGGCCCCTACCTTAGGGATGATTCTAGATAATCCCTCAATTCAAAAGGATAAATCCTGCTTTCAGCGTAGATTGTTTTTCAGTGTTTCCAATTTTCTCAAAGGATAACCTGAGAGTTTCACATTTTTGCAGCGTTTATGTCATGGTTGGTGCCGATGTACCATTTTCTTCTTGTTTACGAGAAGTTGAAAATCCACAGAATCAATTGAGATGCAGTCAAGAAATGGAGCCTGTGATAACATGTGATAAAAAGTTTCGTACCCAATTTTACATTGACTGGTGCAAAATTTCATTGGTGAGTTTTTATTTTATTTCGTTTTTGCAAATGTAATTATAAGTGATGTGCCTGGAGATAAAATTTGACTGAAACCTGAATGGCTTTTGGGAACAAATCCTAGGTTTACTTTGTTAACACAATTGACTTCCCTCCACTTTAAGGATTTGGCAAGCTCGTTGACAGTGTATCCATTTAGGGAAGAGTATCTCCACTTTTGTCCTCAGTCTGCCGTTGATTAGTTGGGGCTACATTAGCTTGGCAGGTGGTCCCAATGATCCCCCTGGACATCCAGGTGGCTGCTAAGTCAGAATAAATATGGAGTCTGTGTGACATATGAAGAAAGTCTCAAATATGCTGCCACTACCCACTTCGGAAGGAGAGACTATAGCACAATAATAAATCTGAAAATAAACCAATATTGTGCTATGAGTCAGTGTCCTAGAAATTCAAATTGTAGGGAGAGTTCAAGGAATAAGAAATAATTCCAAGTGTGCAAAATTAGAATCTTACCCACAGCCCCACAAATATTAAATATCTCTTTTTAAATTACCTTTTAATTAGCATTCTAAAAGACTAAAGAAAATGTAGGTAAGGTTTCCTCTACACTTGATATGTATAATATTTTATATAAAACTTGTATTTTTTTATCTTGCTTTCTGGAAGATAGGTAAGTTGTTTTACTTCTTTAGTGACCTTTAGATTTAACTTCTGTCAACTCTTGATGATTGGTGGTGAGTGAAGTCGATCTAAGTTTAAAGTTGACATTTGAACAAAGTTATTGACACATAAACACAACTGTCACTTCATGTCTTAGAGAACCGACTGCAGGCAACTTGCCCGGATCCAGTAAGGGAGAACATAGTATTCACATTGTAGCACTTAGCACCTGTGGCCCTTGGCCCTAGACTCCTCTTTGTATGTGGCTGTGTCTGAGGAAAATAAGTTTCTTTCTTTATCTTTTTAAGTCAAGTAAAATTATGAAGATTCTGTGGTTTATGTGTATTATAGGTAAATGTTGAATTTGCAGAGCAAGGGTGCCAGAGACGAAGAGGCCACAATCATAACTTGAGGGGGTACCTGTAATCAAAGTCCGTGGATGGCAGGCCCCAGCAGTGCCATTTTACTTGTGGTCCTGCTGTAAATGGTTTCTGCTTAGGAATATTATCTAATTTCTAAAGGTTTAAAGATGACTTAGGCTTTGAAGATTTTAGTTTCTGTGGTAAGACTTTATATATGGCAATATTGGGATTTTCATTTTTTATTCTACATGCATTTATTTATATGTCACATCTCATCCCAGAAGATTTCGGGAGGCTTAAATGAAATAATGCAACAATAAATATAATAAATAAGATATCAAAGAAATGGAAGATCAGGACCTGAACTTTATTAAAAAAAATAAGCTTAAGGTCAAGTTTGACAACAAGCTTCCTACATTGGAGATTGAAAGAGGAAATTCATCAGTTACTTAGTTCACTCCTTCTTAAAGGAGGCAGACCATCAATTCTTTGGCAAAAAAAAAAAAAAGTTTTTCTAGCACTGTGTTCTTCACAAAGTTGTTCAAGTGTTTTGTTTTGTTTTGAGAGGATGCTGAGAAAAGCCACAAATCATTCTCCCCAGCATTTTTGGGGGAGGGGGAAGGGCGAGGGGAGCAAATGTAATGACCAAGTTCACATGACTATTTTTAGAGTCCTGTAACAATTAAATGCAACTCCGTGAAAGCGGTTCAGTTAATGTGGAGGTAAATTAATATAGTGCAAATGTGCATTTTTTGATTCTGGGATAGAATGTAGTAAAACTGTAGCATTAAATGAGTGACATGTGCCTTCGGCTATCTTTCCTAAAAGTTACTTCTGTCTGCTAGATGGCAGAAAGAAAGATCAAGATTGTAGTCACTTAGAAATTGTCTCTCATTTTGTCTTTTCTCTTTCATTAACCTTAGAAACCACACACACACTCTGTTATCAGCTAGTTCATGGTTTGTTGGCATCTGCACTAGAGGTTTGTCACTAGGAGACAAGAAATGTACACAGTAGTGGGAACATACTTTGTTTTGGGGGAGGGAAACTAGGAAAGAACATCTGCATACACACATAGCTTTATTACTTATGGATTCCAGAACATATGTCTATATGTTGTGGAAAGGACATAAAAACTAGGCCAACATAAACCCTTTGTTCCTTTTTTTAAATGATGATTTTTGAGAGAGACCGCGTGAGTGGGGGAGGGGCAGAGAGAGAGGGAGACAGAATCTGAGGCAGGCTCCACGTTCTGAGCTGTCAGCTCGGCGCCCAACATGGGGCTTGAATTCGCTAACTGTGACCTCATGACCTGAGCTAAAGTCAAAGGCTTAACCGACTGCGCCACCCAGGCGCCCCAACCCTTAATTATTTTTGCTCATTACTTCTTCCTAGCTGCCATAAACAACTGCAAGTTCAAGATGATAAAGGAATTGGAAGAAATTGCTTTTGAGAAATGTGTCAAAGAATGTTTTGATATGTCTAGATCTTCAACTCTTGTCATGTTTGTAGCTATTAATTTGATGTGTAATTGTCTTCTTTTATATCAGGTTGATAAAACAAAGCAAGTGTCCACCTATCAGGAGGTGATTCGAGGAGAGGGGATTTTACCTGATGGTGGAGAGTACAAACCCCCTTCTGATTCTTTGAAAAGCAGAGACTATTACACGGATTTCCTAATTACACTGGCTGTGCCCTCGGCAGTAGCACTGGTCCTTTTTCTAATACTTGCTTATATCATGTGCTGCCGACGGGAAGGAGTGTGAGTACTTTAAAGCACTAATAAAAAATTATAGAGCCTACTAGGTTAACAACACATAAGATTCCATTAAAAGCCAAGTTTCATTTGGTTCATAAAACACTTTATAAATTAATTGAGATTGTGTTCAAGTCAAACTACAGTACTTTATTCCTTTAAAATGAATTAAAATAGTTTGAGTCTAGTAAATCAAATTAGGGGATATAATTACTTTATTCAACAATTATTAAGGCTAGATGTAAATTCATGTTGGCAAAACAGTCCCAAGAATAATTGAGGCTACTTCTTTTGGTTATATAAGCCATTTTGTGCAGAGACTGTGGGATCTACTGATATGATGATTGCACTTTAAATAAATAGTCTTAGTTTGATCGGAAGTGATGGTCAGAATTCTTCTTGAAATTGTTCTGCTGTCAAACGGGTGGCACAATCTAAATGTTTAAGAAAATATGTATCTATACATATAAACCTAGGAGTAAATTAATGAAAATAAGAGTATAATTTGAGTAATGAGTGTTCACTTCATGAACAGTTAGCACTTTCAGGACATCTATGTCAATTAAAAGAATCTCCTGAGATTATCTAGACGTCAGGGTAACAAAGCAAAGGATAAAAAATTAATGAAGCAGCAAGTAACAAATTCTTCCATTTTTTACATGTAGCCTGATTTCATTATGTCATAGAATTTATTTCCAAGAGCTTGATTCTTAATCTCCATTTTTTTTTTCATTTTTCTGTGTGTTTCTCATCAGTATTCCATCTCTGTATGTGTACTCATCTAAGTAATGTCATCAACCTGGTGGCAAATGCTTCCTGGTTGCACTTAATAGTAACAATGTCAGCATTTCCACATCATGCAAGATCCCATGAACATATAGTCTTAATGTTCCAAATATCAATGCTATTATTTAATTCATAAATTTTGTTTTGTTTCTAGGGAAAAGAGAAACATGCAAACACCAGAGTAAGTGTCTTCTTTCCTGTTATTTTCTTTATCATTTCTTTCACTTCTCAGTTGCTCATCATGCTCCATACATGTGTGTCATGCTTTTATTTTTTCATTTGTCATCGTTCACGGTTTATTTCATGAATGTGAAAGCTGCTTTCTAAATAGAGATATTTAGGAGGGGTAGAAACTAAAAAATAAAAAGGGTTTGAAAACTAAGATGACATAAGTAAAAATTAAACCTAAAATTTCAGATTCAGAATATTAACTTGCCATTTATATTATGTGATTTCCCAACCTGCATTTCTATAAACCAGATAACAGATGAAAAGGCCCTTCATACACGTTTTCCTGAATCTACAGTAATAACCTACCATAAAATGAAACTTCTGTGAGTATTTATAAATGCCCCATCAGAAGCAACAATATAAAAGCTATGGTAGTCTAATCTTAATCGTAGAAATTAAATAGAGCACTAGCTTGTTACTTAGGGCTGTGATATTAACAAAATGCTTTATAGCTTAGTTTAATGAAAGACACATTTATTTAAAAATTGATTTGCAACTTTCTGCGTTGCTGTGTTAAAAGTATGTGAAATGTACCTCTTTCAGAGATAACTTGTAGAATGCCCAAAAGTGCAATAATGCCTTGTTTTAAAAAGAAGAAAAAAATTCATAACGTTTTTCAAATTTGAAGACCCATTGGGCTAATATGTGATTTTAAACAGATGTTGTTTTATTTCTTTTTGATCTAGCATCCAGCTGGTCCATCATAGTGCTATTCAGAAATCTACCAAAGAACTTCGTGACATGTCCAAGAATAGAGAGATAGCATGGCCCCTGTCAACACTCCCTGTGTTCCACCCTGTGACTGGGGAAATCATACCCCCTCTGCACACGGACAGTTATGAGAGCACCAATATGCCTCTGATGCAAACACAGCAGTAAGTATCTGCTTGGTAGTATAATTATTGGTATGCATGAATATATCTACTTAATTTCTATAAGGACCAGAACTTTTCGCTTTGCATTTGTTGTTTGTTTGTAACTCTAAGAGAAAATACCAATAGGACATTGATGGTATAGATCCTGACCCCACTGTGCTGACCCAAATATAAAGAATTACTTTCAGGAAATGCACTTTTCTTCTTCACTAATTGAAAGAAGATGACATCCACCTTAATAGTTAAGAAACTGACACTGCTAACAGACCAATCATGTTTGCTCAAAGATGAGTTAATTGTGAAAAGAGAAGCATATCCTAAAACATAACAAATTATTTTTTAGAGCTATTATTAGAATTATTGGGTTCTGTTAACCTATTTTTTAAGTTTATTTATTTATTTTTGGAGAGAGAGAGTGCAAGCAGGGGAGGGGCAAGAGAGAGAGGGAGAGAGAGAATCTCAAGCAAGTTCCATGCTGTCAGTGCCAACGTGGGGCTCAAACTCACAAACGTAAGATAGTGACCTGAGCCGAAATCAAGAGTCGGATGCTTAACTGAGCCACACAGTCACCCCTGTTAACCCGTTTTTTAATGTTATTACCAGAGATCTATTTAATCTAATTTTTTGTGCCTCAGGGTACGTTATTTCTTCTGATATGCTTGTATATAAAAATGAGTAGTTCCAATTTTGACTATAAGCATAATTTATTAGTGCCAACCTTTGTAGTCCTGGAAGGACTATGATTAGAAAGCCTGGAAGAAACCTTTGTAAAGGGTACCTTTGGGGACAAGGGGTTAATTAAGGAAATTTCCCAGTTGCTCTTTGAGAACTCACCTTATATGCCTAGAAGATCAATTTTGATATAAGGGGATTGTAGGTAAAATTGTAATTTACTTTTAACAACATGGGGTTCCCCTGTAAATTCAGTTTCCCAAGGAAGTCACAAGTTTGCTTTTGAGATCCTCCTCTTTTTCACTTTACTTTTGTGAATATAATGTGATGGATATAGAGAAAAATCTACCTCCCTCTCCCCACATAAACCTAAGTGTATGATCAACAGGTAATACTGATTAAAGATTTCTCTGGGAACCATACTGGGTACAGTTTCCCATTGCAAGTGCTTTTTTTGTAATCATGTAAAATGTATGTGGTAATTTGAAAATTAAACGGTAATTAATAAGAGTAATTTAGATAGTTAGATTTGATGAATTTGTCCAAAATACTTCAGAAATCTGAAAGTATTGTATTTTCCTGAACTGCTCTAACATTATCTACTTAGTGGTGAATAGGCTAAGGTATGTGTTTATGTGTGCATGTGTGTGTGTACAGTAATTGATTCAAGTCTGATAGACAATGGAGAAACTTGCATACATTTAAAATTTTTGAGTTTTGGAAATATTAATATTCTGTCAGGGATGTGAATATTAAAGTCTCACAAAATTTAGTTGTACTGAATGGAAGGGATAGATTTCTACGTTCTCTGATGGTTGGTTCATGGGTCATCCTAAAACCCACTTTACCAGGATTAGATACTGATGGGAAAAATGAGTATAATTTCAAGAGTATTATAATAGCTCACAATTTAAGCAATCATTCTTGCTTTTTTTAGATGAAGATTATGAACAGACTTATCACTCATTTCCAAATGGAAAGAATTTTTAAAAGTCTTTAAGGCTACCATTTTGTATTTTCTTTACCTAAGAGTGCCAGTGAAATCTGGGTATATATTCTTCAAATGTTGATATATAATCTCAAAAAAATGAAATGGTCAAATATACTTGAGAAACAGTCCTTTTTTTGTTTGTTTGTTTTAAAACTATAAGATTTTTCAGAGGCCTTGAGTATATTGATATGCTTTATGAATCCATGAAAAAAGGTCAGACATAACTCTTCAAAGACCACATGTTCCTAGTGATAAAAATAACAATGCTATCACATTTTAAAAGAGAAATATTTGTTATAATGAGTAGGGGAACTTAAATATGTTTGCAAGTCAGCAAAACTATTGCTAGTGAAGTTTAAGGGAAAGAAAAAGGCTGTGTCATTTTTTAGAGACACTTTCTGACCATATATATTGAGACTAAGAATAGCTCCTTAAAAATTATTTTGATTTTCCGTGGTTAGGATTTTGCAATGTTGCTACTAATATACAAAAACAATAAAATTTTCTGTCTAGTTTACAACCAAATACATCTTCCCAGTCCTTCCATAACCCCATCGACTATCATTATGTTGATCCGATCTATTTGCAAATGCAATAGGTTATTTTCTTGAACTTGCGACAATTTGGCCATATACGTATTTTTAAGTCCAGAAAACTTTCACATTATTCAGATTTCTGCTAATGGAAAAACTCCATTAACTAGCACTTCTATATAAATAGGGTACATAGATAATTGATGATGTTCACAATGATTATTCTGAGGCACTGCGAGATCATCAAGTACGTCTGACTCATCAGAGGAAAATTAAATTACATTTGGTGTAGTTTCAGTGTTGAGTGTATATTATCTTTCTTTTATTCTTGGAAATGGATAATATGTGCACTGTCTCTATGGTAACTGCCTATAAGCCAGAATATGTGATTAACCTCATTTTCCAACCATGCCAGATAATAGGGAATTCATTGTATCAGGTTCGTCACAGCTGTCCTTTACGCAAATTCAGCTTTTACTCCTTACCTTAAAAAGCATGTTTTTCAAGTTTTATTTCAGCACCAAGTACATATATACATAAATAGTTTGGTCATTTGGATTGAACTGAATTCTCAACATTAAAATGAGATATTACATTAGATGAGGTATTACAGTACTTGATAAGCAAGTCCAAAGCTTGGATAATGCTCCCTGGTATTTATTAATTAACCCTTCCTAAAAGGGCATGTGTTTCATCTTCACATATTCATACTAACTTTACTGATTTTATCATTTATAAATAATTTGGCTAGCGACAGGATTTCACGTTGATTCGTCAGGCTTGACACCGGAAATATTCAGGCATAAGGAAATGGCTGAAAGTTTATGTTGGCTTCTGAGCAAGACTCGAGAACATTCCAAGCTTTTCTTCAGAGCTGCACGGAAATTTGCTTGGGTCTCTTAAGCAAGTCAGTCCAGGATCTAGAGAACCTTATAACAGTGTGAGGTAAAGAGAACTCCTAACAGTTGTATGATGAGGGGCTGTCCCAGTAACATGTCAGTAACACAGTAATATTTTCTTCTTGGTACAGTGCTTTGCAGGACTCTAGACTGGCACCGTTCATTAGTTAAAAAATGTTTAATCATTTGCAATTGATGAAATTGGAACATGGATAAGAGACAACACTGAATTAGGTCAAAACTGAAATTAGATTATTTACCTATCTTGATTTTAAGGCAAAGATAATGTAGTCATTGACCTCAGAGGGATCTCCGATCCAGATAACAGGCAAAGTGATTGAACAGGTAGTGGAAAGGAGACCTGGACAGGGACCAGAAGATGGAGTACATGCTCAGGAAGGACGATTTCATTTTGCACAGCGTTCCTTCTACATTTCAGGTTACAGAGACAATATAAACAGGCTGTTAAAATGATCACATGGTATGGAAATGCCAGGGCAATTTAGTTTTGTCTTTGCTAATATATTTACTAATTAATGTTTTATTTTGGAATGATTTTCGAGGTTCAGAAAAGGTGCAAAGACAATATAGTTTCCAGAGACCCCTCACCCAGTTTCTCCCATTGTATATTTGTCACAACTAAGAAACTAACATTGACTATTAAGCAGACTTCAGATTTTTCTTTTTTAATAATTTGAGATTTCACTAGTTTTTCCTTTAATGTCCTTCTGTTCCAGGATTCTGTTAAGGACACAATAATTGGCATGTCTCTTTAGTCTCCTCTGATCAGAGCAGTTTTTTAGACCTTCCTCTTTTCCCATGACCTTGACGGTCTTGAAGAACACTAGCCACATATTCTGAAGAATGTTCCTCATCCCCTAATACAGTCAGGCTTTCTGCATCTGTATTTATCTTTGCAGTGGAGTGAATACATGTTACCATTAATAGTAAGAAAAACTTTTCTCTTTGCAGGCTGTCCCCTTACTTACTTATTACCATTCATTGCTGGAGATTGCATTATAAAGTAGTTCTTTATTTTTAATTTTAATTTTAATTTTTTTTTTTATTAGAGAGAGAGAGCAGGGTAGAAAGGCAGAGGGAGAGAGAATCTTAAGCAAGCTCCATGGTCAGTGTGGAACCTGATGCAGGGCTTGATCCCATGGCCCTGTGATCATGACCTGATTTGAAATCAAGAGTCAGACACTCAACTGACTGAGCCACCTAGATGCCCCTATAAAGTAATTCTTAAAAGTAAATGTTGCTTTGCCCAAAGAATCGTTGTGATTAAGGGGTATGTTTTTGACCAAAGACTTAATTTAAAATATATTACAGATTGATGTACCTCAAAAACAAACCTTTGTAATGATTTAAATGAGGAAAATCAAATTCCAAGTCATAGAATTTTAGGTCTTAGAAGGGATGTTGAGAGATAGTCCAGCCTGGTTGTTTCCCAGCCACATTGCAGATCATATTAACCTGTGGAGCTTTTGCAATGCAGATCCCAGGGCCCTACTTCTGTGGATTTGGAATCTGGTGGAGCTGTAAGTTAGGTGGAGGAGGAAAAAGCATTGACAATTCCCAGTTAAAATACTTAAAAGGGCTAGGCTTTAGAATTTGGGAACACAAGCTTGGGGTGGTGTTTGGGGGTGGAGGTGGGGAAGGGGCTATTATTCATAGTCCTTCTCCTAGAGTTTTAAAAGGGGAGCAGTTTCTCCTGATTCCCCACTAAGAGGTGATGTACAAAAGAAAAGTGTGAAAGGGGGCAGTTCAGGTGCCTGATATAGTGTTGGGACTGTTTGTGGGTTTCTGTTTATCAGCTGCTATCCTTTTCACACCTCCTTCTGCTGCCTGAGGAAATGATGTAGAGAAGTGAGAAATGAGTACTGATTAGTACTGACTGGGACAGAGAAATGCTGAACCTTGAAAAACTGAAAACCACTGGGAAATTGTCACTTTGCAATTTTATAGGAGGCATTTGCTGGGGAATTTCAGACATTCAGTTTTCTAAAAAAGGATTTATTCTAAAATTTATAATGTAGTACATGTTTTTCTAGGGGGTAGATCTGCCTCCTTATTAATCCTTTTCTCATCCCAACACAATATCAGTGGACTTTTCCTGAGTAGAAAAGATTTTATGTAATGAATAATAGGGAAAAGTATCCAGACATTTTCTAGAAAGGTTTTAATTGTCTATACGAAATTTTCCTTATTCATTATACTAAACACAATGCCTAATCCAGAGTAATCGGGTCTCCCTCAAAACAGGAGGTAGGTAGTGCTTAATCTTCTATAGATTAATGAATAGAAATCTAGAATTCAGTCTTCTAATGAGACATATAGTAACTAATCATTTTAATTTTTATCTAAAGTATTTTTCTGTTTGTCTTCCCTTTGGTAATAATGAGAAGTAGCTATGGTAAAATTTCATGAATAAAAAATTAGGTTTCAATGAAAGTTAGTATCAGTTGAGGAGAATGTATTAGGGTACCAAGATAATGGTTTCCTGTTGACAAGAAGTGTCAAGCAGCCAGGGATATTTCAGAGCCATTGACCTTTTTTTGTTTTAATTCAGCAATGGATGCAATATCTGTGATGAATTTTGGTTCTGTAGGTTTGTACTGCTTCAGTTTAAAGCTGTGGTAGGCTTGGTAGGCTTGCTTTTGGCTTTGTACAAGCAAGGGAAACTAACTAAAAGAAATAAGTGAATTTCTCCTTTCTCATTTATGTTCCATATGTATTCTACATTGATTTATTTAAAATTAGGTTTTGAAATTAAAAATTATAGTGACGTTTCTCTGTGTCCTTCCTTTCTTCCTTAATCCATCCAAATGGCCTGGTTCCTTAGTAAAAGCAGGTGAGGGGTCCAAATCAGCATTTTTGTTAGAAAAAAATTATAGAAAATTCAAGGGTTAAGCAACATCAATTTCGCTGAAACAATTGGGAAATTCCAAAAATATATTACTATTATTAAATATGTTACTTACTGCTAAATAGCTCCATACTAATTCAAAAGAGAAGTATTTTGTATTCTACATAGGCAAACTAATGTCATTTATTTTCAATTCTGGCACAGATTCTGTGGCTTAATGAAAATCACTTAACCTTTCTTTGCTTTTGAGTCTTCAAGCAAGTAGGAATATAATGGGTTGATAATCATCAACCTTACTCATATAATTACTCTACAGGATATCCAAGAATGTCAGATTACCTTAAAATGGTTGTACAAATAATAAATAATTGTGTACTCCCCTCAATCACTTATTTATTAATTTGCAAGTTATTACCTTTGCTTCCTTAAAGAATAAAGTTTGTGCAATGGCTAATTTACATAATTTTCTATTTAAATGCATGTAATTAATGGTAGCAACATTAGAAAATAATTAATGCTAATAATTTAGAGAAATGCAGTTTTCTTAAATCTTTTTTCTACGTAATGCAGTTTACACATAATAATCTTTCAGTTGGTCCATTAATAACGTAATTATTCTAAATAGTTTTATGACTTTACAGAGGTCCTTCTTTGAAGGATGATTGGGCTTCTATTTGAAGTCAACCACACTTTCCTGTATAATTGCCTTTAGCAGTCTGCTTTCACCAAAGATGGAATGCTTCCGTTTTCTCGATGCCTGGTCTGCTTGACTTAGCTGAGTTACTCCAGCATTTCTCCTGTATACCTCTTAGGAGGGACCTCCTTTCAACTCTTCAATGTAATTCACACTTCAAGTATGCCCACCCTGGATATGTTAACACCCTGACACTCACAGGCTCACATGCAATCACAGGTTTGGGCACCCACAAAAGCAGAGCCAGGTGTGCACAACCCTGGATATTCTGGGCAGGTTGTATCTTCACTGATTTCTTGTTGAGCACCTTTTTGCACATATAAGCACTTTTATGTAACTCATCTGTGTTTCAGTTGAAGTTGCAAGTAGTGCATGTCCGTTGTTCACACTTAACCAAGTGGGGCGTGCGCCACAGGTAATGTTAAATCTCTAAACCAAAGTAGCACAACCGTTTTCTCATAGATCTACCTTCTGTGTGGCACTTTCTCAACTGTTTCTCCTCAAACCTAGCCAAGCCCATTAGTACTTAGAAAGTTTAGTAGTATAGACGAAGAGGAAAAGAATCAGAGGCTAGAGAAGAAACAACAGGGTGGAGATTGACTTTGATCAGTGGTTTTCAAACTGTGTTCCACAAAAGGGTAAATTGGAGCCAGGCCAGTAGGATGACTCCTACTGGCCAGTAGGAGCAAGGGGGTTCCAACTGCTTCAGCCAAATACTGATTTTGAATTGGGGGTATCCTTGATTTAGGGATTTTGAAAGGCTTTTCTTGTCCTCTGCAGTATTTTTGTTTTGTCAAAATGTATTGATTTAATCCATTAATAAGCTTGGTAGAGCTAGAGGTGGTGAGAAATGAAGAAGTGTGTGTGTGTGTGTGTGTGTGTGTGTGTGGTGTGTGTGTGTGTGTGTGTGTGTGTGTGGTGTGTGTGTGTGTGTGTGTGTGTGTGTGTGTGAGGTGTGTGTGTGTAAGGTATGGTGTAATAGCTTCTATTGTAGAATAGGTAAGCCCAAATTAGTTGTTCCTGAGAAGTTAAAACAAAGTTCCTATCCCCCTCCCAAATGCCCATGAAATTGCAGATATTCGTTTTCCATCTTTAAATCTATAACTTATTTTTTCTGTGATTTATAGATTAATCTTTTGATACTTTAGAGATGAAGACCACTATAAATATATCATGTGAAATACTGAAAGAATAAACAAACAAACAAAATATTCCCGGAGACCACACAAGGATAAGTAGGGCTGATAGGTAATAGCAAAAAAAAAAAAAAAAAAAAAAAAAAAAAGAATATAATTATTGGGATGAATTATTAAGTAGCTTCCTCGAATTGAATTAGAATTGATTTTGTTAACAATATATTTAAAATGGAACTGAAAATTAAAAAAGAAATTACTTGAAGTCACTAACATTTCTATAGATTAATTTAAGAGTTTAAACAGTATTTAACTAGCATATACAGCTTCCCACTTTAGATTGTTGTATTTGGAACATAATATTTGCCTGGCTGAAATGATTCAGATCAATGGTTTTCAAACTCTGTTTCTTGGAGGTTTCTTAGAAATGCCTTAGGGGCCAGCATATGGGGCAAAGGAAACAAAGCAGGCGGGATTCCTGGCTCCCTTGTTTCAACCCAGGCAACCTCACATTTATCTCTTTTGTACGTCAAGAGTTCTGCTTAGGATTTCAATTAAAAGGAATTCTATTGCTGAAGAGAAACAAAAAAACTCTGAAAACCCCTGGCATGGATCAAGCCCTACTCCTAGCAAGGGGCTGACTCCTAGAATCTCTTCCACACAGAATCTAAATTGTACATTTTTGCAAACAAATTTGAATATCAGTGTTTGAAACTAAGTATGTATGAACGTTAATGAACACATGTGTATGATGTGAATCTTTCTGGGTGTCTTCACTTTTGCCCATACCCATTAAAAAATTCTTTATCTCATGCTTACTGCTGAGGATGCTAAACAAAATAAGGGATTCTTACTGTTAAGGCACTTTGGGGCAAATAAACATTATGTGATGAGAAACACAATGACAATGTAGCATGTGTGTAAATCCATGCTCAGTGGTAATGGGAAGGGAATGCTTAGAGAGTAAGGAGGCATAGAAGAAGTGGTACTTGAGATATTTTTTAATTAAAAAAATAATAAGTTAAAAAATTTTAATTAGCATTCCTTGTGGGATATTTTTAAATTATAAGAGTAATTCGTTTCCATTGTAACAAATTTTAAGTTGAGTTTGCAAGGACAAATGGGAGTTTGTTGGGTACAAGAGATGGGAATGGCCATGGTGTGATGGCGGTTCTATTTCAAGCAGTCAGGGGCTGCTCCATGTAGGGACAAGATATACTGATGGTCTTTTGGGCCACACTAAGGAACTTGAAACTTAATTTGCATGTAGGTGTAAGGAAATCATGAAATGTGTGTTGTTTGAATGACGTAACCAGATTTGTGTCTTAGAATGTGCACAGTGGATTATGAGGGAGCAAGAATAAGACTAAGGAGACAGTTCAGCTCAGTTGTAAAGATCAAGTGAGAAATGGTGATGGCTTCAACCAGGTTAGCAACACAGGTGGGGAAGAAGAGGACGGATTCAAAGGAGATTGAGGAGAATCATCAAGGGTTCCCAAGATTGGGATGTGGGGACTGAAGGAGAAGGAAGGGTTGATGATGACTTCTACATCTTAACTAGTGCAGTTGGGTGGATGGCCAGTGTCATTCCCTGGGACAGAGATACAAGAGCACAGATTTGGCACAGTGAATGAAGATGGATATGTATGTTGTTCCGTGTGAGTGTGTATGTATGTTCTAGACCTGGGTCTGAAAGTGTACAGGTTACAAGCACAAGCCTGGAATCCCTGTGTTCACATCTTTATCCACCACTTCTTAGCTCTATAGCCTTGGACTTCTGAAGCCTGTTTCCTCATCTCTAAGTTGGAGAAAATAATACCCACCTCCGAGGGTTGTTGTGAGGTAGAATGTAGCATTTAGTAGGAACTTTATGAATGTTACCAAATATTATTATTTATTTTCCTCAGACCTCAGGTTCCTCATCCATAAACTCATGAGGGTGTGCTGGGTTAGAATGATTTCTGGGGCCCTTTTTAACTATAAAGTTTTTCATTCTAGTATGTCTGCTGTCTGTTTACAAGTGTATAGACAAACACAGTTTTACTCAAAAATGTCAATCATTTCTAGGAACTTGCCACATCAGACTCAGATTCCCCAACAGCAGACTACAGGTAAGTACTAAAAGTAATAATGTCATGATGTTTATGTATGAGGCTAACAGATTAAAAGAGAATTATAGTACTGTATAATTTATGAAGCTTTAGCTTCACCAAGTAAGGCAAAACAGTTGTGTCATTCCTTAATCAGAGTTTGAACCTCAGAATAATAGCTGAGATTATTGCATAGATTGGCATCAGAGTGATAAACACTGGGTAAATGATCTTAGAGCAAAAGCATCCATGGAGGTCCTGTCTAATTAAGGAAGACTGAATAAAATCCCCTTCCTTCAGTGAAGCTCCCTATTCTTCCCCTTGGTATGAAAGATTCTTAGCTTGGATGCATCCAGGATTTGTCTCAGTAAGTGAGCAGCTTGAAACTGACTCTTACAAAAGGAAACCATTGTGACTAATCATTGAGGCTTCAGGGGGATAAATGAGAAATGGTTGGCCTGGTTTTAATGCCACTTTAAAAAGCTGTTATAACATGACCAGTGACAACAAGATGGCAGACGATTCTCCCTTGACTATTCTATTTCCCTAAGACTTGCTTTCTTTAAGTTTATTTCTTTCAAGTGTCCCTAAAAAATTTCCACAGCCAATTATTTCATTCATCTCAGCACTGAGTAGATAACTTATTCATGATTGTCTTCTAATTAGTGGTTGATTCCTAGTTCTAATTGCCAGGCAACCAGTCATGCCTTTTGTAGCTCTTTTGGAGAAGCAAGAGAAGTTTTAAAAATGTAAGTTGGATGTGGAATTCTGAGTATGCATAGTGTTATTACGGTAGGGAAGCTATTAAGTAAGTCTCTTAAAAACTTTAGGCACGTATAGAAATTTATTGGATGTTTTTCTTCAAAAATTATTTTCTCTATTACTGCTTTCGGGAATTTAAGGAGATTTTCGTTTGACAACTTTTCAAAGATTTGAGGCAAGTATAATAAAGTTGTTCATCAGATTTTAATTACGAGATAATGTTTATCAGAATTTTCTCCCACCATTTTGACCACTTGTTTTAATTAAATGCTAACATGTCTCAACAAAGATGTTCAATATATTGATGTGGTGGTGCTATTGTGTAAGCATTCAGGAGATTGATGAAGGAACAAACTTGGTTATAAATATGCGTTACCTAAAGAGCAAAGCAAAAAATGAATCCCTATTAACACTAATTGCATGGCCTTTTTTTTTTAAGAAAAAAACTTGTAAGGGACTGTTTCTACATTTTCCTCATTAAATTCTTAGACTTCTAACTCCTCTAAGATGTCTTTCCTCTGATTCTTCATTATTTAATGCAGGGAGTGAGTAGAAGGGAGACTGTTTCTAGTAGAACAGTAAATAATTTATCTGTATATTTAAAAAACCCAGGTAAATTTTACTTATTCCTCCATTAGAGAAAACAAGGAAACCTAAATAGATGATATTAGAGAGAGAGATATTTGATAGTTGTATAGATTTTTAGCAAGTAGTCTTGTTGGTATGCTATATTTTAGTAACAGGCAGTATTTCCAACTACAGGGACAATTTGTGTCTGAGCAAATGGGATAAAAGCCAAAGAATTTCCCTAGGGGAATTTTAGGCTGTTCAACCCAATTTTCTAGATTTTTTTCTAAAATAGATTTTGGGGAGCAGCCATTTTGCTTGAGTCAAGGAAGCTTTGATCTCTTTTTTAGTTAATACTCTAGCCTATTACCTTCTTGTTTTCTTATATTTTTCTGTAATTTGGAGCACATTATTGACTAAAGTGCACTATCTCCTCTTGGTTGTTTTCTTCTTGGCATTGCTGTTTTCAGTGAGTCCCCAAAGTAAGTGCTAAAGGGAGAGAGACCACCCTAGCATTTTTTATAATTATGATGGATGGTTGTGTTTCCGCCTCTGCTAAATGCATGATCAAATAGAGTTATGCCTCCCAGAGAGAGGAACTAAATGGGCAGCTTACACTCCTTATTCCCATTCTGTTCATTTGAATGAAAAAATAGTTTGTTTCTCAATTTCTGAGTTATTCTGCTCTGTATGTACATCCATGGATTTAGTGCTATTTATGTATTTTCATGGGTTCAACAGCTTTTCTGTCACTCCTTCCTGCTTATCCTGGTACCACAAAGAGGCAGCCACATTTGCGGTTATTATTATTGTGTAGTAATAATCTGCCATTTCCAAGTATCTCAAAGCATGAAGTGAGGTCATAGTTTTCTTTATGAATATAATTTAAGCACAGGGTTTGTTTGTCTCTTGGGTACTGGGTAATTTTATCTGTAGCTTCTTACATGGAATTTGTTAGGGAAGAGTGTATTTTGAAGTTTGTTTTATTTAGTTGTGTGTGTGCTTCTTTTTTTTTTTTTTAAATGATCACCAAAAGTTTCAGAAATGAACTAGCTGCTGGTGTTGTAATCCTGGACTTAAGCACTAGCTGGGATAATAGAGCAGTTACAAGCTGACAATAGCATTGCCTTTTGGAGGAGGCCCAAGCCATTAGGTTTGATGCCCCTTTAGGTTTTCTCATTTTCTTTGCCCTTCCAACCCACACAATATTTTCTAAAAAGTCACGATTAAAAGGTACAGTCATACATCCCGCAGTCAACCTCATTCTTTTTGTTTATTGTGGGAGGAATTTTCAGACCATACCTTTTGAGAAGTACAAACCATTATAGTTTGGGCTATAGAAAGAAAGAAAGGATTAATTTAGAATTTTTCCTTTTTTTTAAAAAAAAAAAGAAAAGAAAAACCTATGGCAGAGATATAATGCAACATAATTATTTTAGATTATGTTAAGAAGATAGAAAATTACTCCTGCTCATAATATGTTTTGCTCGAAATCTAAAAGTGTCCATGCCCTAACTCGTGCCTATGCTCATTCTTACACTTTGCAGGTAAATGGTATCCCTGAAGAAAGAAAACTAACTGAGGCAATGAATTTGTAATCAGACAATATAGCAGTTCTATCTTATTTCTTCTCTTTCCCAATAATGCATGAGCTTTTCTGGCATATGGTGTGCATGTCGACAGTATTAAGTATGTACCAAATAACACAATATAACTTTCATTTTACTAATGTATTTTTTTTGTACTTAAAGCATTTTTGACAATTTGTAAAACATTGATGACTTTATATTTGTTACAATAAAAAGTTACCTTTAAAATAAATATTATTAATGAAGCTTAATGTCTGGTGAAATTTATTTCAGAAAATACTCGATTGCCTCCTGTATAGTTGGCATCCTCTGTTGCTTGGAAGAGGTTCAGTGTTTGTATCCTTGTGGCAAGATTTAATCTGTTCTTTTAGATACTACTTCTTGAAGTGCTTTAAGGTAGACCTGGTTTTATGGATTATGGATCTGATGATACCTCGTTTATGAAGGATGGTCTAGGCTGCATAATTACCTGTTTCCATAATCATATATTTGGTTTTGGAAGCAAGCTGGGAGCTGTTGCTCAAAAGAGATAGTTACCTGCTCTTGGTGACATGAATTAGCTCCAAAACCCTGAGCCCCCACTGTGATAACACTACTTTCAAGGCTTTCCTCATACCATGGTGGTCTGCTTCATGTGTTGGACACTATTGGATCAATGTGGTTATCCGACTACCTCATGGGGCCACTTTTGTTGCAGATTAGACCAGCTACAAAACCTTCTCCTCCTCTTCTCTGAGCGGAGGCCACTGTGAAGATTGGGAAATGCAGTTGGAGTTAGCATTGGTTTTTGCACTGATCATATTAAGGAATTGCATGGGATAAAAATTGGCCAGCATTCCACAAATTGTTGATAATTGCTTAATCTCTGCAGTTCCTTCTGAAAAAATGGTCTTGTCTCTGACTTAATATTTTGATGGGAAGAAAGAGTTAAAATAATTTCCCAGTGGTCACTACTAACTTAATAGTCCTTACTTTATGGGTCAAAAAAGATGGGGATTCTGCCACATGCTGAGGATTTCTATCCCAACTAAACACCCTTGTAGTGGGCAAATGAGTATATGGTAAATTCGGGATCTTAATGGTGACCTTAAATTAGACCACCTTTTTCAGTTGGCCACAGTAAGCCCGTGCCCCCACCAAAATAACTGCAGTGGTTATCAGTACCCTCAGGAATTCCAGAAAACTCAGATCTGGATTCCAAATATCCCCTAAAAGTCTGTAAATTTTCCTTTTTCCAAGGTATAGTCACCCAATAAATTATGATCTTTCTTTGGGAATGTTCATATCTATAAGTCTACACTGATGATAAAAAAGAATATTAGGCAAAAATGTTTAGGCTAAATGTGAGGCTACGAGACTATTCAGAAAATAATTTAAAAACAACATCCAAGACCAGAGCCTCCAAATACAAAAATAGCAAGTAGGTGGGGTGTGTGACTTCTGGGATCAATGAATGATCCAGGATTAAAGCTCTCACTTCCTATGTCCCGACTGTCCTAAATTGAATGGAGGAATAAAAACATTGCAACAAGCCATTTTCAGATGGAGTACCTTCACAAATTTGCATTTTGGAATTTCCTGTACAACATCCTTACTAGCTGCTTATATATTGCATTATTTATTTGCTTAGTTATTGCCCAATGTATTAAAATGAATCAAGTCATGCTCTGAGAATATGGTGGTAAGCCAAACAAAGCACAGGCCCTGCCCTCATGGAATTTGCATTGTAGTAGAAAAGACAGATTAATCAAGTCATCATACAAATAAATGTCAAGTTGTAATTGTAATAAATACTTTGAAGGAAAATAATTGGTGGTATAAAAAGTTGGACTTGACCTTGTGAGCAAGGTCAGAGGTTTCCTAAGGAAGCTTGTACTATCAAAAGGATGAATATAAATTCATAAGATAAAGTGGAGTAAGAAAGAATATTTGAGATGGAGAAAAGAGAGCAACTGAATTCTTTTGGGAGAAGAGATTCTAGTGAATACAAAATTCTACAAGAAAGTTCAATGCAGTTGGAGTAGGGACAATAGGAAGAAGATGTTGGGAAAGTGTGCAGGGTGAGATCCAAAAATAGGTAGGACCAAACCATGCATGACTTGAAGGCAGAAAAGTAAAGTCTGAAGAATTTTAAGAAGGAAGGCTGTGATGTGGTCATATCTTGCCTTTTTATACAATCAATCCAGCTATACTATAGAGTAGATGGGTTGGGCGGGTATGGATAGGTCTGTTGTAAACACAATTGGAGAAATAACTGTGATTAGGATAGTGGTGCAAAAGGTGGCAAGAAATGGACAGATTCAAGAACTATTTAGAAGGTAAAAAGCAGTTGGTACATTGATACTTTAGTAATACTGTTAAGTAAAGGAAAGGGGCTAATTCTGATGACGGGGTTTTGTTTGTCAAATGATGGTGCTGTCCATCATGGATAGAGCTAACATTGAGGAAAATAATGAGTTCAATTTTAGGCAAAGTGAACATGAAGTACCTTTAGAAAGCCAAGCAAAATAGGCAGTTGAATCTATGAATTTGAAGGTCAAAGTAGAGGTCTGAACTGAAGATACAATTGGTAAGTTATCTGGATCTCGGTAGTCAGTATAGTTGGGAAATTTGATGAGAAAACTGGTCCTCAGTGTATCACCTGAATGTTCCCAGGTCAGCTCAAGTTTGTGTGACAGCTACTCCTCCAGTAGCTAGCAGAAGGATAAAGTATATAAAGTTGGGTACTTGCGAGAATCTAATTTATACACATTTCACAGAATTAAAATATAATATTATGATTTTTGTAGACATCTCACTACTTTATTAATAAATCTTACATTTTTAACCCACAAGGGTTCCTGTGGTCAGATCGTCCCACTTTACATTCAGTTAATAGAGTGCAGGTCATCTTAAGTAATTAACCAAAGATCAGAAGTGTAACTAACATGGTCCAGGACAGCACAGAACATCTATATCAGTCTTCCTTACACAATAATCATGAAAACTGAACAATAAAGTTCTTTCACATGTACAAAAAACTGTCATGGGCTGGTTTACACTTTTACAACAGTTTTAAAATTAACTGGATAAAGAAATGATGCAGACATTTTAATCCAGTGCTATAGGTGGGCTCGCAGATCATCTCATCTGTGGTCAGATCATCTCACTTTACATGAAGTTCATCTTAAGTAATTAACCACGTAGTTTTCATACTGGTGTTTATATTTGTAAAACTGGGGCGGCCATGGGGAGGTGCTGCTCGGATCTTCTTCCTTCAGGAAAGAATTTGCCATTCAGCTGCAAAAAGGGCAGTCAACTCCTAGCTCCCAGCTGTTAGCACCTTCAGGATCTGCCTTGGCCTTTGAACAGAGGAACAGTTTTCCCCGGGCAGCCACCCTCCAGCCATGGCTGAGCATGGTATCAGCACCAGGGCCTAGGACTCCTCTACTGGGAAATCTTTACTCTGGAATTTCATGGTAGGTTGGCTGAGACCCTCAGGTTTGCGTTGCAGTTGGATGACCTCCTTGCCCAATCCTGCTTCCTCTCCACTTGCTTTCCTTTTAGAGAGGTCAGCTCTCCATCATGGACTGGAGATTGCCCTTCAGTTCAAAATAATAATGGGGTGCCTGAGTGGTTCAGTCAAGCATCCGGCTCTTGATTTCGGCTCAGGTCATGATATCACAGTACGTGAGTTCCAGCCCCATGTAGGGCTCTTCTCAGAGCCTGCTTTGGATTCTCTATCTCCCTCTCTCTCTGCCCCTCATGCATTGTATCTCTCTCCCTTTCTCAAATAAATGTTAAAAAAATATATTAATAAAGACAGATTAGAGCTCCATTACAAATATAGAATATAAATCTATGTGTCCTATGATCTTAAAAGTGGATTTTATTGAATCAGAAATCTGTTCACTAGTGCCACCTCAGTAACTAGTGTGTTGTCTGTTTTTGCACCATTTTCAAACAATATGTAATTCTTTTCTAATCAACTGGGAATCAAATTGATCGCTCATGTAGAACAAATTCACAAAAGGCAGCAATACAACAGAAATACTGAATTAGTTGGTTTCCCCCCAAACAGGTCATATGTTTGGGGAGGATCCCAGGAAGCCAGACTATGGAAGCAGAAAGATTGAGGTTAGGAGGTTTTGAAGGAAAACCAACAAAGTGTATGTCGTTGATCTGGCTATTATTCTGGAAAGAAGAACTCTGTTCTCCTGGGGCGTCATCTAATGAACTATATAGAATACACCTCAAAATTTTCCTTCAAAGTGATAAGAGTTTTAGACTTTCATCCACAGACTCATCATCCTGCAGCTGACTTGCTCCAGGGGGGCATCAACTCCCCTGCACTTCTGGGCTTTGGCTGTGAGTGGGCAGAACAAGATCCTGGGGCTCTGGAGAAAACCCTGGGGCAGGGAAGCTGAGAGATGCTATGGAAACTTGAGGTGAGAAAAGAAAGCTACATGAGCTACCAGCAGGATATCTTGATCAAGCAAGGGATGCTGCTGGATTTTGCACCACATCATTGTTATAAATTGTTAAAAGGCAGTTACTATCATCTGAACTTATTAGATGACATTTCAGTTTGCAGTGGGATGAAATCATTGACACACAACCTGTAAGTCAGCTTGTGATAAACATGAGATTCATACACAAAGGAGAATTGCTTGATGAGTTTTTTGCTCTATACTGAAAACTCAATGCCATGAGAGGATGGATTTTCATTTGGGGAAAGATTATTTTGTGAGCTGTGTTGATGTGACAAAAATATCCCTGAGATCACAGTAGCTTAACACAATAAAAGTGCCGTTCACTCATATCATAGTCCAGTGCAATGAGGTCAGTCTTTCTCCATCTTCTATGCTATATGCTCTGGAACACGTGGTATCCAGGATTTCTATGGGAAAGGAAATGAGAGCTGAAGGGTCACATGAGATATTTTTCAGAGCTGGGCTTTAAAACCGCTTCCCTCACTTTCATCTATACTCTATTATCTGGTAATGCTATGGTCTCCAAAAGGTATTGCTGTGGATGCTGTCTTCCTGTGTACTTAGGAGGAGGAAATGGTGTGGGAAACGTGAGCATTGTTTTGTCACAAATGTGGACTGGGCAAAACATGTGATTAGTGATTATGGACTAATAGAAGTGTATGTATATAACAATGGAGGACAAAATTACACAAATAAGTAGTTCTATCATCCCCAATGACCTACATTGTGAGTTAGAACTTTCAACTGGAAATAAAAACAACAACAACAACTACTACAAAGAAACAGACTGGATATAATAATCGAACTAGATAAATTTTAGAGAAATATTGCATTAAATTATGGTCGAAAAATATATGATTATCGGTTCACAATCCCTTATCTGCAATTCCCAAATCCAAAGATTTCAATTTCTTTGAAAATTCATAGCAAATCAATCTAATGGTAGAATATGACCTGAACAAAAAGGAGACTTATTTTATCTTTCTTGATCCCACTTGGTGTGATGCTTTGCTATAGAAACATTAACATCTCATTACATGATATTGTCTTTACCCTACTATGTTACATAACATAAGGAACATACGTTGATTACATTTATAAAATCTGAATACAACTGAATACCAAAATATACATGGTCTTCAGAATTTCCAGTAATGTACTGTGGGCCTATACTACTAATTTGATAAATATTATGTTTAAATTTTTATTATGTTTCTACAATAAACTTCTTATTACCTAAATTTGGGGTTCCATGTGTATTCCTAAAGCAAATGAAGTGGTAAAATAATGAGAAAATATTGAGACAAGCTGGTCTAACAGAATAATATAATACATCTCCCAGTTCTATCCACTGAGAGGACCTAAGAGCAATAATACCTCACAAACCCTAGCACTCAAATTTTGGTTTCTAGGAGCCAAGTCTCCTTGAGGAAACTGCTAATGTCAGGGCTGCGGAATAGAAGGCACTGATGAGCCCAGAACGTCTTCTTGCACCAGAAGGTAGGAAAAAGAATAATGGAGATTTATCAAAAGAATTCAAGAGCCAGCTAGAAGGGGCTCAGCTCACAGTGGCCAGATATGGGACAATTTGCTTAACAAAATATAGTAATGTATTATAATCTCTAGATTAAATAAGATCCCTGAAATTATAGTGATACAAATGAATGTATGAATGAATGAATGAATGAATGAATGAAAAGTGCTTCCTTATGGTAGAATGCCAACTGATGCAAATGATATGATGAAATCATTTTGCAACCACCACAGAAATAACTGTTTCACACAAGAATCATATGTAATTATATGGAAACCAAGATCTGGGAGCTAGATATTCTAGGGTGTCATTGCTTCTAAGTCATCCAATGGACAGAGACAGAGCTATAAAATATATAGATGTATGGGATGCCTGGGTGGCTCAGTTGGTTGCAGGTCCAACTTCACCTCGGGTCATGGTCTTGCAGTTCGTGAGTTTGAGCCCCACATCGGGCTCTGTGCTAACAAACACCTCAGAGCCTGAAGCCTGCTTCAGATTCTGTATCTCTCTCTCTCATGTTCTCCTGCTCTCTGTCTCTCAAAAATTATGTCTCTCTCTCTCCTGTATCTCTCTCTCCCTCCCCTGCTCATGCTCTGCCTCTCTCTGTCTCTCAAAAATTAATAAATGTTAATATATATATAATATAAAATATAAATATAAAATATAAAAAATATATGTATAGATAGATGTATATGTGTAAGTATACATCCTCTATCTCTATAATAAAATAGGATATTTACATAGCCTCAAAGTATCTCCCTACAATGTAATAATTAATTACTATGTTAGTTTCCTATGGCTGCTGCAGTAAAACACCATAATCTGGGTGGCCTCATAGTCCTAGAAGCTAGTAATCTGGAATCAATGCATAAGCAGGACAACCTCAGGGGAGAGTCTTTCCTTTTTTCTTCCTCGTTTCTGGTGGTTTGATGGCAATCCTTGGCATTCCTTGCCTTGCAGTGGCAGACCTTCAGCCTCTGCCTCTGTGATCACATGGCATTCTCCCCTTTCGTGTCTGTGTCTCTGTGTCTTTCTCCTCGTCTTAAAAAGACAGCAGTCAAATTGGATTGAGGACTCACCCTGTTCCAGTATGACATTTTAACTAATTACATCTACAGTAACTCTATTTCCAAATTAGTTCACGTTCTGAGGGACTAGAAGTTAGGACTTCAACATATCCTTCCCCACTCCCCATGTTTCATAGGTTTATTGCCAAACTGCTTTCAAGAAGGTAATATCAATTTTCATCCTAACTTATGCAAAGACAGTTTGGTAAAGATGACAAAAATAGTAATATTCATTCCTGGTACTAGTTCTAATCAATATTTCTTTGATTACCACTGAGGTTAACCACTTTTTCCCCATAATGTTCTGGCCATCTTTTTTTTACTCCAGTAAAAATAAATAAATAAAATAACATTAAATTTATCATTTAAACCATATTTAAGTATACATACGAATGTTAAGTACATTCACATTGTTGTGCAACAGGTCTCTAGAACTTTTTCATCTTGCAAAATTGAACCCATTATACAGTAATATACATTGTATATACCCATTAAACACTAATTTATCCTCCCCCTTTCCCCAGCCCTTGGCAACCATCTTTCGACTTTCTGTTTCTATGACTTTGACTACTTACTTTAGATACTTTATATGAGGGAAATCATACAGTAGCTGTCCTTCTATGACTGGCTTATTTCACTTAGCATAATGTCTTTGAGGTTCAACCATATTATAGCTTGTGACAGGATTTCCTTCCTATTTATGGTGGTATAATATTTAATTGTATGTCCATATCACATTTTCTTTATCCATTCATCTATTAATGGACATTTAGGTTGCTTCCACCTCTTGGCTATTATAAGTGATGGGGCAATGAACATGGGTGTGCAAATATCTATTTGAGATATCTACTTGCTCACCATATCTTAGCACTGGCATAGGAGAAAACACTTTACTGTGAAGATACCTGGAAAACACCACTTTAACCAAATGATCAAAGTTACCATCACCAGTAATGGGACAAACTGATACATGTGCCTCCTGATATGATGTGCCAATAAGAACCGCCATCTCTGTGATATTCCTGCTGAAAATGCATATCCTGAATCTAAATCTGACAATATAAAACTTAGAGACATTCTACAAACTAATTGGCCTTACTCTTCAAAACTATCAAACTCATGGAGATACAGACTGAGGGAGGAACTCCAGATTTAAAGAGGCTTAAATGACATTACAACCAAATGCAATGTGTGATATGGGACTGGAATTCCAAGCTCTTTTAGAAAATAAATTGCATTGGGGTACCTGGGTGGCTCAGTTGGTTAAGTGTCCAACTTCGGCTCGGGTCATGGTCCCACGGTTTGTGAGTTTGAGCCCCGCATCGGGCTCTGTGCTGACAGCTCAGAGACTGGAGCCTGCTTCGGATTCTGTGTCTCCCTTTCTCTCTGCCCCTCCCCTGCTCACACTCTGTCTCTGTCTCTCTCAAAAATAAATAAATATACAAAAAAAAAAAAAAAAAAAAGAAAATCAATTCTATAGATAGATGAATGGCTATATAGACAGAAATGATACAGCAAGTGTGGTAAAATATTAACATTTCGTAAATTTGAGTATATGGGAACAGTTGCACTATATTTAAAACTTTGCAAATCTGAAATTAGTGTCAAAATAAAAATTCTTAGAAATAGCAAGCTCACTAAAATATGAAGAATGGTTAAAAAGGCATGAGATTAATGCAGAGCAAAGAAGAGCAACTGTTTAGGAATGTGACAGGAAAGAAGAAATAGAAGTGTTTGCCTTTGAGAAATATTTTGTACGCAGAACTGATAGGGTTTGCTGATTGAAAATGTGGGGAAAGGAGGAATCAAGATGACTTCCAGAGTTATAACCTTAGTTCCTGGGTACATTTTTGATCCATTTACTGAGTTTGAGAAGGTTGGGCACAGAATGCTTCTAAGACAAAGTCAAGAGTTTAGTTTGGAACTTTTTTTCTGGTTGCAAAAGCTGTCTCTTACTAGGGCAACGAGCAGGGTAGCTGTGCCGTCTCAGGAATTTTCACTGCCATGTGCCAAATTTTTGTGTCTGTAAGTTTGTGGCAAGCTTCTAAAACAAATCGTATTGGTTACAGCAGTAGTATTAGTAAAATGTTAACTGGCATGTATACTAGCGCTTGGTAATGTCTGTATCAGTGCAAAGTGTTCAAAGGTCTGCCATGGATAAAGATAATGAAGTTCAGGGGTCTTATTTCAGGTGAATGTGTAACACAGGGCTATCTAGACAAACCTGAAGAAGAACAAACACGTTTCAAAGGTAAATAGAATTATGCCCTAATTTGTGTTGATAGCTCATCTCTGAAAATCATTGGAAAATTAAAATGAGTAATTAAAATTGCTTTCTCTTTGTGTTCAGAGGTTGAATGTTGACATCATGAGCTCCCAGGCCAAGCCAAGAAATCAGGGTCATTGAAAGAGAAGAGCTCTTTATTGATTGTCCAAGGAATTTCTAGTGAGACATAGCAATGTACATTGATGCCACATCTTGATAGATGATAATCATAGATTAGATGCATAAGGTCTTTGTTAAAAGAGCTCAGATCTGTCATGTCCACAAAGTGCATCAGAGTGACTCACAAGCCTATAAAGTCTATTTTGTTAAGAAAGGCCAAGTGCCTAAAAATAAAAAATGAGATGGGAGAAACTAAGAAAACTTAGTTTCCTCTGAGTTTATCTCATTTAATTAGGGTGGCATGGACACGTTCTCATAGCATGGCAGAAACACAAAAGAGACTATAACTCAATCATGCAAGAGATTACCAGACAATGTGCACCTTCTTTCAAGCCACTCTTTGTGACACATTTGCTGATGTCCCATTAGTCAAAGCAAGGAAACTGGCTGAGTCCTAAATTGGAGTGGGAGAAGAATATAAGATTACAGGGCAGACTATGAATATGGGGTAGTTATTAATGGAGCCATTAATGCAATCGACCTACCACAGTCTACACTCTGGTCCTGATTATTTATGTTCTTTCCACCTGCAGAATACACTAACCCCCTTTCAAGACTCCAAATTCTCATTCAAACATGGCAACACACTTAAAATACTTCTTATGATCTTCTCTTTGGATGTGGCTTCTTCTGATATGGAGACACACTCTGAAACTGTGAGTAACTTGCCCTGCTCCCAAAACTCAACATAAAATGGTGAGACATGGATTTGATAAATACAATAGATATTTCTTTTTAAACAGGAAAGCCTTGGAGACATATAGCAGTCATTGATTTGTTTTCAATTGCTGTAAATCAGAAATATCACGAAAATAAAAATGATCACACAATGTATCAAAGACCTGAACTTAAATCTAAAATTATAAACTCTTTGAAATATAGATAAAATGGACTTCATCAAAATTAAGAACCTTTGTGCACCAAAAGACACTGTCTAAAGGATGAAAACATAACCTGCAGAATGGGAGAAGACATTTGCAAATTATATGCCATAGGGGTTAATACCCCAAATTTGTAAGGCACCCCTACAACTTAACAACAAAAAATCCAAACAGCACAATTCAAAGTCGTCAAAGGACTTGAACAGGCCAGTCTCCAAAGAAGAAATACAAATGATAAGTAAGCATATGAAAAGATGAAAATACATCTTTAATATTTTAAAATATTTGATATTTAGGGGTGCCTGAGTGGCTCAGTTCGTTGAGTGTCTGACTTGGACTCAGGTCATGATCTCATGGTTCGTAGGTTCGAGGCCCACATTGGATTCTGCTGTCAGTGCAGAGCCTGCTTCAGATCCACCCCCTCTCTCTGCACCTCTCCCACTGTGTGCTCTCTCTCTCCCTCAAAAATAAATAAACATTAAAAATAAAATAAAATAAGATATTTAATGTTATATTTTTACATTTAAATATTATAAAATCTATTATGTCAATATGTTAATTGACCTGAGAAGAAAGAAAAATAAGACGATCATCTCCACGGAAGCTAAAGAGTCATTTGATAAAATTTTCAATTCCAGTTTTGACCTCCAAAATACCCTAAAAATGCACATTAGATGGCTACTTCTTAATATGACATATCCAGCCAGACTTGTGGAACACTGGAGGCACTCTGACTAAATCAGGAATATCTTACTTGAAGGACCATGACAAGAAAACATAGAAACAACAAGAAATAGATATCAGAATAAGGTAATAAAGGTAGGAAATAATAAAGGAGGAGGTTGAACTATCAATATTTAAAAATGATATGGTTGTATACCTGAAAACCCTAAAGAATCAGCCAAAGTGTTTCAAATGAGTAATAAAAAATTCCCTAAGATAGAGCAGATGTAGATTTAACATAGAGACATCTCCATATGCAAACAATTATTAGTTAGAAGCTACCAGGATAGAAAAGATCCTATTTCGAGTAGCAGTCAAAAAGAGAAAACATCCAAGAATGAACTCAACTGGAACAGAGCAAGTCTTGTATGAATAAAGACTTTAATGTGCCACTAACTGATATAGAAGACAACTTATGCAAATGGAAAGACACATAATACTTTTGGACCCAAACCATAACCAAAGGATATCATTTACCCTGAATTAATTTATGAAGTTAATCTGATTCCAATATAGATACTAATAGGGTTTTTTTTTGGGGGGGGACATACAAGCTGATTCTGAATTTCACTTGGAAAAACAAACAAACAAACAAACAAGAATAGCTAAAAAAATCTCTGATTAAAAAAAGAACAATAGGGTATTTCACTAGACATAAAACCAAATTACATTATAACATTATGAAATAATATAACATATGAGAAAAACCTCTGTAATTAGAACTGTGGGAGGCTGTTGCTTGACAACCTGTTGATTCAGAGTAAAAAGTACATAAATTGTCCCATACAAATGAATTAATTTAGTATATGCTATAGGTTGTATGCAAAGTCAATGATGGAAAAGGTGGACTCTTTAATAAATTGCATTGGCAATAGGTAGTCATTTGAAACAGAATTAAGTTGGATCCCTACCTCACATCATAAGGTATAGGAAAAAAAAAAAAAAACAAGTGATTTCTTTTATTACTTTGGAGTGAGGAAATCTCTAACTATGCAAAAACTATTCAAAACCCAGAAGTCATAAAAGAAAAGATTGACAAAATCTCTCTGTGTATAGAAAACTTCTACAAAGCAAACACCATAAACCAAGCAAAAGACAGACTGAGAAAAAGTATGTGTATCTTGTATCATAGACACAGGGCTAATCTCCCAAACATGTAAAGAATTCTTCAGAGTTGATAAGAAAAAGACCAATAACAGATAAATGGACAGACAGTATAAGCAGAGTGTTCACAGAAACGGAAGTATGAATTGCTTTTAAATATATGGCAGGATGCAAGTTGATACACTGTTGAGGGTGTGGGGTTGTAGGAGATAAGCGCTACTGCTTTGCTAGTCAGGAATATAAATTGCTGGGGTCCCTAAGGAGAGTAACCGTGCTGAAATACCAAATTAAAAATGCATATACCTTATGGCCCAGTAATTCCTCATCTGGGAACTTACACACATATTCATATTGGTGGAAAATGACGTATACGTAAAGCAATTCGCTATATTATTTGTAATAGTAATTGTTTGGAACTAATTAAGAAGGGAATGGTGGATCAACACGGGAATCAGTGAGGGGCTGTGGATTGACGTTGGGACACTGATGCCGTATAACACTATGGTAACAAAGAACGGGGGAAATTATGTATTGATAGGGATTTCCCTACCCATTTCTTTGTACTATATAAAGGAACTTTGTAAGAATACATGAAAAGCTAGTTAAGTACAAGCTACAAGTAGTTGTCACCAGAATTAGGTAGATGAAGAACTGTGGAGGAAAAACAAAAGTTTTCACTCTCTGCCTTTAATATTTTTTGATTTTTGAACCATCAGAGTTTATTTCCTATTCAAAAACAAACACAGAAAAAGAATTAGTGTAAGGCAGTTGACCTTGAAAGAGGAAAGTAGAGGACACGGGCTGGCGCCAGTATACATTCCTATTTCTGTTATCTCCACATATCTCCCCTGGCATTTTAAAGATGACCAGAATGCTGAGAGAGAGGCTTACCAATCCTCTGGTGTCTTCTTTCTCATCTCCCCTTATAACTCCATTGGTATTTTCAAGGCTAGCACCTTGCCAAAAAAGAAGCATACACATGCTTCATGCGGGAAGTGATGGACCCTTGCAATTTTGTTCCAATAATATGCCTGTTTCTTTTGACATGTACCCCATTGGATAATATTAGAACTCTGAAAAAAAAAGAATTAAAGATAACTACTGGAATGGTAAAAGCAGGGGATATAAGGTTTAAATCGGTAGAAAAATAAACACTGGATGATTGCAACATTTTAGAAAAATAAATCACAACAATAAAGAGTAGTAATATAAAATGGGATGGAAATAGTAAGAATAAAAATTACAGTTAGCAGAAAAAAAAATATGACAATGTAAAACTCCCTCTGGCAATATCTGGACTACAGCTATTTTGGTTGTTTGATTGCAAGTTCCAACGTAAACCCGAGCTGACAGGGGACCTAGGGTGAGGGAAACATTTTCTCCCCATATTGAAAACTGGAAGAACCATCAGAGCTCCGCACCACCACCAGCTCCTGGGCAGTAAGATGCCCCTGCGGTTGGGGCATGGCAGGGGTGGGGGGTGGTGTGGGGGGAGAGGCTTGGAATTTGCTCTTAATCACAGACAGATGGACTATCGAGGACCCACCGTTCTGCTCCATACAACACAGAGTCAATAATTTTGTACCATGAAATGTTTAAGGAGGGCATAACAGAAGCCCACCACTCACATTAAAAAAAACAATGGAAAAACGAAAAACTCAATAAAGCTCCCATCAAATGACCAGCTCTGAGCAATGTTGCTTCCTGACGTACCTTCCAAGTTAAACTATTTATGTAACGTAGCCCAAGGTAATGGAATGAAGTGATGTAGTAGATGGAATTATAAACCATAAACCAGCCATAAATTGGAGAGAATCTTGCTTTTTAAAAAAATTGTAAGACTTCTTTATATAAGGATAGTAAAAGTAGATCTATTAGTTTTTAAAATATTTTCTTTCAATTTGCCATTTAATTTATTTATGACATTTCTTTTGACCAAGAGAAATATTTCTTTTTCATAAATATTACCATCATATGCATTTTGCTTTCCTCCTTTGTTTATATGTTTAAGCTATTTTCTCTGTATCAGAGATTAGAAAAAAACCAAATTGCATGTCCCCCTCCTTTCCTTGTTTAGTTAAAATTCTATGTTCACTATTATTATGAATTCTCATATATACAAATGACTCTATTCCCAGTTTTTTTCTTCTGGTCTCTTGATGTAGTACATGAATTTAATTGTAAATTTCTGGGTTTCTTTATTATTATTATTATTACCTTTAGATAAACTTTTTTTTAAGTTTATTTACTCATTTTGAGAGAGACAGAGACAGCACAAGCGGGGGAGGGGCAGAGAGAGAGGGAGAGAGAAACCAAAGCAGGCTCCGAGCTGTCAACCGAGAGCCCGATGTGGGGCTCGGACTCACGAAACGTGGGATCATGACCTGAGCTGAAACTGAGAGTCTGATGCTCAACTGACTGAGTCTCCCAGGTGCCCCTTTATTATTATTTATTATTGAATGCAAATACTTCCCTCATCATTCTTTGTGGCAGCTGTGGAGGTGAGCTCAGCTCTCAATACAAAAAACTCAACTGTGAGGTCCAGCATGCAAGACAAAAAGTCACCATTTTGGAAGCAGTAAATGCTCCTGATCAGCACTAGAAGGAAGGAAGGGCTGCTCTTACACAATGACAGATGGAAAGAATATGTGTGGAACTGAGGTAATCCACTTGGGTTGTGGTCACTACTCCATTGTCCTCCTGGGACTGTAAATGAATGAGTGTATCAACCTCTGCCTAATGAGTATGATTACCAAGAGCTCAGTGACCCGTCTAGAAGGAGAGTGTGGATCAACCACAACTCTAGGTAAGTCAGCAAAAGTTGCATAGCTAAGGGCAAAGGGAGTTTAGAATTGATGGTGGAGGACAGAGATAGGACCATCAGTTGTGTCTCGGAGGCTAACTGCGCACACCGGGACTGTAGCCTGTCTTATTGACCTCTCTTTTTAAAATTTACCTTCAGAGGGGCACCTGAGTGGCTCATTTGGTTAAGCGTCCAACTCTTGATTTTGGCTCAGGTCATGATCTCACGGTTCCTGAATTTGAGCCCCGCATCGGGCTCTGCACTGACAGCGTGGAACCTGGTTGGGATTCTATCCCTCTCCTTCTCTCTCTCTGTGCCTCCCAAACTTGTGGTCTCTCGGTCTCTCTCTCTCTCTGTCTCTCTCAAAATAAACTTAAAAAAAAATAAATATTGTTTTTCAATATAATGAAATAAAAATAAAATTTACCTTCAGAAAAATTGGCCCATGGAAAGCATGTAGGACAAAAGTGTGGATGTGGATTTGTGCAACACAGCAGGGCAGGCTGTGACGGTTGTGCGCATGCCCTGTTCACATCTCCCGTGCAGAGAACCTGATGTGAAGAACGTAACAGGCAGTCTGTGGATACCACGCTATGGCATCTGCCTCACTGTTCAGCTCGAGGTCTGGATATTCCTCCGCTACACCCAGCCAACAAGAAGCAGGGCAGCGGCCAATTACCCAGGCTGTCCCTTTCTGATGCAGGACTCCTCTGACTGGATAATCTTTCCTCTGGGGCATCTCACAGCCTGGCTGAGACTTTCTCAGAGTTTCATGCACACGGAAGCTCCTCTTACCCAAATTTCCACCCTTTTCTCTCCCTTTCACAGGTGTCCCAAATGCATCATGCTGTGAGGGAAAGAGAGTCATCAAAATGACTAATAAATTTTGAACTCAAGCATTTTTATGTAAAAAAAAAAAAAAAAAAAAGATCTTCAGTCAAAATAGAAGACAAATGACAACGGGGGGGGGGGGAGTATTTGCAACATTAGACAAGTGGTTATTATCTTTATTTTACAAAGAATGCCTGAAGGTTACCAAGAAAAAGATAAGCCTTTAAGTTACATATAGAGAAAAGAAATAGACATTTTATTTAGAACAAAATCAAAAACTGAAAATAACTAATTATGACCCGATTCTCCTATTAGCCCACCCAAACAATTACCTTCCCTCAAAGAATTCCTTAGCTGTGTACGAGAAGGTCTCAGAGCTGAAATATTATCTCCTCAGAGAGACCTGATTCGACCTTTGCATGGAAGAGGCCTCTGTAACAATGCCTGCTTTTAGGAAATGAAGAAAAGGGGATAAAGAGGAGGAGGAAATATAATTTCCTTTTTTTCCCCACAACATTAGATATGTTTGTTGTTCTATTGTTTTTCTTGCTTAAAAACAAATATAGCATACAATATATGCTGTTTTGCACTTATTTATTTGAGCGTAGTCGATACACAATGTTACATTAGTTTCAGGATAACCTCCTATCCAGCGGTCTACCTAACAATGCCTCTGAGTTCCACGCTCCTTCTTTCCATCCACTTTTGTGCTAAGGGTCACTGCTCACTTTGTCATAGATCACAGATTAGGGATTTATGGGTTAGACACACCTAAAGATAACCCTGCTATTTCTCCCAAGCCCTCTCTGTGTAGGGTGGGGTTACCTTTATTCTCCTTCCCAGCATCATCATATGTTATGGTGTCTCAAATTTTTACAAAGGACCAGGAAAACTAAAGTCACAAGAAACAGGAATTTGCTTGATCATCCAACATCCTCCGGATTACAGGGAAAAGGGAGCCGTTGAGACCACATTCTAATGAGGAAAGAGCCTCTGATTCAAGGTCTAATTTATAAAGCCACTCACTGGGCCTAGATGGTCTCAGAGCAGGATCATGATGGTGGGTGGTAAGAAGCAAGTGTCCACAGATGTGGTCACTGCCCTGTGCCTAGAGCAAATGTGTACCAACAGCTTGAGTCTTTGGCCTGGCATCTGGTCCTCAGAGCAGTAACCTCTGAAAAGGAAACAAAATTGTCAGTTAGGGAAGGAACCAGCACTGATACCACTAGAATTGTTGGTAATCTTTTTTTTTTTTTTTTTTTTTTTACACACGCACACAGTGTGAATGGGGGAGAGGCAGAGAGAGAGAGAGAATCCCAAGCAGGCTCTGCACTGTCGGCACAGAGCCCAACGTGGGGCTCAAACTCACGAACCATGAGATCATGACCTGAGCTGAAATCAAGAGTCGGACGCTTAACCAAATGAGCCACCTAGGCACCCCTGATTGTTTGGTAATCTTAAAAAAAAAAAAAAAATGAGGAAACAGCATTGGCGGAGCAGGAAGAAACGATGTGGAAAGAACAGGAGGAGACTCCCAGCCCTGGTTTTCTGAAGAGGGGCAGAGGACTGTGGAAGTTTGCTATCAGGATATTTTATGAGCTGCTCTGGGTGCCCCTATTGCTCAACAGACTGCTATGGTCTGAAGAAACACTTATGACCATCACACTGCCTTGTTCCAAAAAGGATATAAGAAGGCTTACTGGGCAGGGCAAAATATAGTCAGAGAACATCGTTTGAAGTAGATGAGAAGGAAAAAGGGGCCAAGAAGGGGAAGGAGGCTAATAAAAATAACGAAGACCAAAGTGCTCTGTTGTCTGGGATGGAGCAAAAATTTACCTCTTGTTTTTTATCAGCACATGCAAAAAGTCAATTCACAGTGTCCATAAGATAGTAGCAGATAAACTGTTCAGCAGAAGCACAAATATTCCAATTCTAAAGCCAGAATGAAATAACTCTTAAGAGTCCACATAAAGAGGCCATTGTGTAACATAATCAACAACATTCTTACAGTTGACACAATGATGAATTTCATATAACTGTTTTGTAGAGTGTCCTGCAATGCTGACCACTGGCTTCAAACTGGAGAGAGATTCTAGGGAGATATAAGGAAAATATTGCACAGGTGGTCTTTGCTAGGTGCTTGCCTGACTTAACTCTGGGGGTACATTTTAAAGGATCCGAGGAAGTGATAAAGAGCAAATCTTAAAAATAAATTTTTTTGGACGTTTATTCATTTTTTGAGAGACAGAGCACGAGCAGGGGAGGGAGAGAGAGGGAGACACAGAATCTGAAGCAGGCTCCAGGCTCTGAGCTGTCAGCACAGACCCCGACTCAGGGCTCAAACTCACAAATCATGCGATCATGGCCTGAGCCAAAGGTAGATGCTTAACCGACTAAGCCACCCAGGTGCCCCTAAAGAACAAATTCTTAATGTTTCTTTATAAATAGTGTGTTTCAGGGGTGCCTGGGTGATTCAAACAGTCAAGCGTCTGACTCTTGGTTTCAGCTCACGTCATGATCTTGTGGTTTCATGAGTACGAGCCCTGTGTTGTGTTCTGCGCTGGCAGCATGGAGCCTGCTTGGGATTCTCTCTCTTTCTCTCTCTCGCTCTCTCTCTCTGCCACTCCCCCACTTGCTTTGTCTCTGTCTCTGTCAAAATAAACTTAAAAATAAACAAACAAACAAATAAATAAATAAATGAATAAATACTGTGCTTCAGTCAAACGCATAGCTGACAGACATTAAGTAGCTGGGAGTTCAATCCCAGATAACCTAACCTGAAGTTCAGGTAGGAAATCTAGGGATCTAGGAAAAAAAGCAGGCTTAATTGGATATTGAGCTAATGTAGGAGCAACATTTTGGGGGGAAATTTAAGAGTCTAATAATAACTATTTTCTGATGGAATACTATAGAGCTTAGCTAAGAGTCTCTGTAGGGGGAAAAACTTTGAATATGCACTATCACACAGACAGATGAGCCATTAGGTTTCAAATTTCTGCTCAGTATAACCTGGTCTTAATTAATATGAGTCTGGAAAATATGTAGAGAAGGCATAACTTAACATAGTGGCCATTGATCCCCACCCCCCAAGTCTAAAAAAAGCATCCAGAGAAAGCCTAGCTTTGAGTGCTGTGATTTCCTGATGTTCTTCCAAGTTAAATTATTTGAGTAATGTTCATCAAAGTAGCTGAATGAAGTGACCTTCTGTATAGAATTAATCAGGAACCAACTGAAGTTTGGAAAATATCTTGTTTTTTCTAAACTTTAAGAGTCCTATATATACTCAGGATATTACTTTTTTCTCAAATATTCATGTTCAACAATTTTCCAGCTTGTATTTTTTCTATTTATGACTTCTGGTATATTGGTTTTAAATTTTTATGTAATGGGATGTAGCCATTCTGGATTTCCCTTTTGCTTTATTCTTAATGGATCTTTTCTCATCTTGAGATATTCACTTACATTTTCTACTTCTTCTTTTATGTCTTTAAACCCATTACTCATCTTAAGTGTCTTTTGGTATAGAGAGTAAGAATGGGAGTCTACTGTCCCCATCCCCATTGTTAAGCAATTCTTGGGACTATCTAAAGAATATTTGTACCTTTCTCTCGTAAAGTAAAAATCAAACTGTAACATTATTCTAGTATGTCCTGGATTAAAATATTTCTGTGCTTGCTATTCTGTCATTAATCTATATATTCTTGCATCTACTATTCCACACCGATGTGACTGTAACTTAATAATATGTCTAAATATCCAATTGTTTGAGTCCTACCCTTTTCATTAGTCTATTTAAATTTTTTTCTTATTCTCCGCCTGGGTGGCGCAGTCGGTTAAGCGTCCAACTTCAGCCAGGTCACGATCGCGCGGTCCGTGAGTTCGAGCCCCGCGTCGGGCTCTGGGCTGATGGCTCAGAGCCTGGAGCCTGTTTCCGATTCTGTGTCTCCCTCTCTCTGACCCTCCCCCGTTCATGCTCTGTCTCTCTCTGTCCCAAAAATAAATAAACGTTGAAAAAAAAAAATTTAAAATTTTTTTCTTATTCTTGCCCATGTATTGCTTCTTTACAGTTTCCATTTTAAATTTTGTAGTCTCTGAGAAAGGGCTCCAGCTCCATGTCCCTTGTGCATGTGTATGTTTTAAAAATGCTGGGCCCTTCAGACTTCAACTAAATGTTTTTCCATCACTTTTTCTCTCCCAGTGATAGTGTCCTGAGGTGAGGATGAGATGGAAGGAGGCAAGGAAAAGAAAAGATGGGTTCTTAGTTCTAGTTTTCTCTTTCTATGCCAGGGATGGCTGTCACTGTTTTTCTCCCAAATTGGAAAAGCACATCTTGCCTCTCCAAATATTAGTTATCTTCTGAAACCGATCTCACGTAGTCTCAGAGAAGAGAATCTATTCCTTTTACTAGCAGAGCTTTGACCCAATGACTTGTCAAATAAAACAAATCAAAACAAAAAACCACAACTGGCTTAGTTATGAAAAACTATAGTCAAAAATCAAGTACTTACTGAGACTAGAAGCTATAAAGAGGGTGAAGAATTACAAAAAAAAAAAACAACAAAAAAAAACCCAAAAAACCCTGCCAGATACAGAATCAAGCTTTATTTTTACTGTAGGATAAGCCTTTAAATATAGCAAACATTTAAAATATTGGAGATATTGGAGATATTTAAAATATTGGAGATACCTGGGTGGCTACGTCAGTTAAGCGTCTGACTTTGGCTCAGGTCATGATCTCACAGTTCGTGGGTTTGAGCCCCATGTCGGGCTCTGTGCTAACAGCCCAGAGCCTAGAGTCTGCTTCACATTCTGTCTGTCTGTCTGTCTCTCTCTCTGCCCCTCCCCAGCTCATGCTCTGTCTCTGTCTCTCAAAAATAAATAAACGTTAAAAATAAAATTTAAATTAAAAAAAATATTGTTGATGTTTTAAATTTGAAAATAAAAAATAAAGGGAAAATATATTTTAAAAAAATTTTTAAAGATTTTTAAAAAAATGTTTATTTTTGAGAGAGAGGAAGAGTGCAAGAGAGGGGCAGAGAGTGGGTGGGGACAGAGGATCCAAAGCAGGTTCTGTGCTGATAGCACAGAGGCTGATGTGGGGCTGGAACCCACGAACCATGAGATCATGACCTGAGCTTAAGTCAGACGCTTAACCACCTGAGCCATCCAGGCACCCCCAGAGAAAATAAATTCAATCAGGACATTTTTCTTTCTTGGGATAAGAATCTTGATACTATCTTTTTACTAAGATGTATAATGTCAGATTTTTCACTGTGTTAGTACAATTTTACCTTTGAATCTTTTAAAGACAAGGGGTATGTGATTTCATTCAGTTTTATAGTCTCCCAAATGCATCATAATTGTTACTTTTGAACATGGACAAAATGTCTGCATAATAATTTTTATATCTTAAGGCAATTATTCCTAATGTATATGTATAATTCAGGTTTTCCAATTTTGTCATATGCAGGTTCTGGTACCATATTAAATGGCAGTCGTATAACTTCGACTTGTGTCTCCTCATTTTCACTCTATTAATATTGAAAAGGTAAAACAAATAGTATTATTAAATTTTTGTAAGATTTAAAACCAGAAAAGAATTTCTAGAATTCAGTCTTCAACCTCATAATTTCGAGAATGTAGTTGTCACTGCTTTTTTCTCTGGAAACAATTTTTAACAAGAAAATAACCCAGAATACACCTTGCCAAATAAGTTTCCCCAAATCACAATTATCTTAAGAATGAACAGATTAAGTTGTATATTTACACAGTCAGCCTTAAAAGTCTTTGCAGAGAAGATGAGCTGATGAGATGGGTTGAACTGCCAATCAAGATCATCGATCTTTAGTCTAGTCTTTGTAGTTAAGCTAACAGAGTCATTTTCCCTTGAATGAGGTGAAGAATTAAATTCCTTTCAATAGTTCCCAAACTTTCTAGGTACAATGCTACCCAATCTCCTGTAAAACAGCCGACTCCCATGTGGTACACTCAATTTATTAAGCAAAACATTAACTTGTCTAAGCCATGGCACACATCCAGTTTGTGAAATGACTGAGTCCCAAATGTATTCTCTTTTAAGATTTTACCATAAAGTCATTCCCAGGGAATGAAATGAGTGGGCCTAAGTTCTGTGTCCTTTTGAAATAACACCAATTTCACTTGCATTTTGTAAGTCCATGGGTCATGACAATAGCATTGTTATCATACTTATTAATTATAACCTTTACTAATGTTAATATTAGCCGATATTGAACTTTAAGATTTTTTTTCAATACAATTAATCAATAATGAACCTGACATAGGTATGTTTCTGAGTCACTTGGTAACCTTAGATTTTCTCTGAAAGCACAAACAAGTATAAGTAGGTGGTACTGTTGATACCTGGGCTCTTAACTTCAATAGAAAATGTCACAAATTAACTTCAAAAATTTTTCTATAAGTTCGCAACTACATCTCAATATACTGAGGAAGATAAGAGTTTTCCCAGTTAGCCTTCTACTTTTAAAAGCATATTTCTTTTTGGCATCTAATTTCTGCTTATTTCTTTTGGCATGTAATTTCTGCTACATTCAGTGGACATGCTTTTAAAACTTACCATCTGTTAAATGTTTTGATGCAGTTTTTTCACTTCATATACATCTGAATTTCACAGCATTATTATTTTTACATTTTTCATTTACAATCAAGTCCTGTTGAAATAAATTAATTCATTAATCTGATTTTATTCATACTGGCACTCACATATACGTTTCTATGTACTGGCAATGGTTTTTGGTATAGTTTATCTCATAATGGTTTTTTTATGTTGCATTCTTTGACATAGTTATATTTTGCCTATTAAACAGAGAGGAATATTTTTGACTTCCACAAAAAGCACAATCTCTCTTTCTTTTGAAAATACATGGCTTTCTTGGTTTATCTTTTCATTTCCCTACTTCCAATAGAGAAGAGTCCAAAGAAATAATTCTCTACTACAAGACAGATAATAGTGTAAGTGCAATGGCAAATGGCAATTGACACCTGGCCCCAGCATAAAGCAAGAAAATGAATGGGAAGACCCACAGTGAGTAAAAGACTTATGGTCTACATGGTGTGGCTGGTGCTCAGCTCTGCAGATACGGTCACTATTTGCCTGCCTGCATGAGTGAGTTGCATTTTTATAACATTATGCAAATCGACATTCTAATAGCCAAATAGAGTATATCTCAGCCTCTTGTCCAAATCACTAAGGAAAAGTTTTTTCCCAGCTGCCTTATCATTTGCGGGGCAGCCTACCTGCCTCGAATGGGATTAGTACTTGACACCGTTTTTTGCAGCACTCACTAATTAATCCAGCAAATAGTTGAGAGAGGCATTGTTCTAAGAGTTGACAATACCACAGTAAATAAAATAGAACAACCCGTCCTCAGAAAAGTCATATGCTAATGGGGAGAAGTGGAAAATTAAAAAATAGTTAAGTAAAAGGCATAAGTATGTCATGAGTATGCGGAAAAAGTGAAGTCATTTATAATATTCCAGGAAAGTGCTGGTGGGTTTTGAAGCAGGGTGATCCCATTGGAGGTGATGAAGGTGATTGAATTAATGAATTACGGATACATTTTGACAAGATTTACTAAAATATAAGATGTTAAGGTGTAAGAAAAAAGGAGTCAAAATTTTTTATTTGGGCAAGTTAAAGCATGTAGTCACCATTTACTGAGAAGAGAAAGATGGTGGTGTTTTTGTTTGTGGCCAGTAGTGGGGAAGCTTAGCTTTGTTTTAGACTTGCTAAGTTTGATATGTGTTTTAGATATTCAAATGGAGATGTTGAACAGGCAGTTGAACATATCTGAAGTTATAAATTTGCTAGTCATCAGAATGTAGATAATAAAGTCATTTGACTAGGTGATAATCACTTAAGACGTGAGTATGGATGTCTGAGGTCTGAGCTTTGGGGAACTGCAGTTTAGAGGCTGAGGGTGTGAAAAGAGGACTCAGGGAACAAGCTTGGAGGAATGGCTCGTGAGGAGAGGAGAAAACAGGAAACGATGGTGTCCTGGAAGCATAGTGAAGATGGTTGAAAAGGGAGGTAGTAAATCACCTGTGTCAAATACTGCCTATATAGGTCAAGTAGGGTGAAGACTGAAAATCGATCATTGGATTTAGCAATATGGAGGTTCTTGTTGATCTTGACAAGAGCAGTTTGGGCCGGTAGGAGCAATAAACACGGCAGTAGCTTTGGGAACACAAGAGATTAAGAGGAGTTTGTTTTTAAGTTGGGAGAAATAAAGCCAGAATCCTTCAGCTGATGGTCAAGACTTTTTAATCTACTTTGTGTATGGCACCTTACTATACCACCTTGACCCTGGAGTTGCAACCTTACTGAAGAAATGACAAAATAATGGGAGTAGGTAATTAGTGCTAGAACAGTTTAAAAAAATAAGATAAAGAAAGTATTATTTTCACAGAGATGGTGGAATTTAAATTCGTCAATTCTGAATTCTTAGAATTCTTAAAATAAGTTGGATTTAGGTAGATGAAAAGAGAACAAAAGAATAGTATGATATTTGGGGAACAGTAAGACTAGCCTGGCTGGAATTCATATTAAGAAGAGATGGGATGATAAACATGGAGAACTTTTACCATCAAGCTAAATTCCAGCTTTGTTATTTCGGCAATGGAGATTATAAGAAATAATCCATCTGCGGTAGCTGTAGAATTAAAAAATAAAATCTTGTTAATAGTTTTCTTTTTAGTGACTATCAGAAAATTGTCTTAGATGCTTTCTAAATGAAAAGTAAAAGCTAATAAAATTAGCTGAATTTTAAAATATTGTAATAATTACTTTTAAGCATGAAGATTTCGCCCTATGCAAGACAGAAATACCTCTAGGTAACCACAAATTTCCTTTTAAAATATTGATCTGTCCCATTTTTATGCTCTGAAATGATATTTTAAAAGTATTTTGTAAATAAGAAATAAGTTAAACAAATCATTTCTAATTAAACCATTAGCTCATAATATCAACTCTACTTTTGGAAAATAGTCTCTTGCTTATATTACCTTATTGATCTTTAATTTTTTTTAAACTTTTTTTTTTAATGCTTATTTTTGAGAGAGAGAGAGAGTGCACGAGCAGTAGAGGGGCAGGGACAGAAGGGGACAGAGGATCTGAAGCAGGCTCTGTGCTGACAGCATTAAGCCCCATGAGGGGCTCAAACTCATGAACCATGAGATTGTGACCTGAGCCGAAGTCAGATGCTTAACTGGCTGAGCCACCCAGAAGCCCCTATGGATCTAACTTTTAAAAAAAATAGAAAATACTTCTAATTTATACAAGAAATTAAGAGGAGTTTCATTAAAAGACAAATATAGACTTAATGGAGATTTTCAAATTTATCTTGTCTTCACCAATCCTCAAAATCACCCTAAATAAAACCAAACTTAGCATTTGGAATTTTTGAAGTAGTTGTCAGGATCAGTTCTGCAGATAACTACCCAAGTTACTTTATTTTTACAAAAGGGAAGCTGTTAGGTTGAACCATATGATAGCATATTAGTATTTTAATACAGTGCAGCATAAAAATTCCAACTTGGCTCTTTGTTATAAGTCCACATATAAAGCAGAAGAGACAATTTAAGGGAACGAGGCATTGTCCTAAAACTTGCATTCTCTGAAGAACTGGCTTTTATTGAGGATCTATCACATGAAGTTTATGCCCTTAGTCTTATATTTATTTAGCCTTAATGTTTATAATCTAGTAAGAAAAATTAAATATGAACAATGACAGATATGGTTATTATTAAAATTAACTTTACAAAGCTTACAAGCTTCCTGTGATAACATTTGAAATAATGCAGCATTTGTGGGGGAAAAATTCACTCATCTTAAAATTTTTAACTGGCTATTTATCTTAGAAAGTAATGGTAGGGTATAAATGTTATTTCATATCAGTACCTAAAGCAAACAATTGGATCTATCTAGCTGATAGGTACAGTGAATGGTTTTTGGTCAAGGCTCTGAATTTAATGCTTTTTTGGCTATCCATAAAAATGGGAAGGTTTGGCAAAGGAAATGGGGAAGGATTGCAGTAGATTTGAGTCAACCAAGTATCTTTTGGGCCCAGATGGTAGATTTCTCAGTGTGATTTATATTACAGACAATCTGAGTTTAGAGAACCTCCATGGTTTTATCTCAATTTTAGTGTGTTGAAATATTCTGTTAAACATCTTTTTCTAAGAATGGGATGACAGAGCTATGATAGTCAGAATCTGAATCAATGCAGAAACAGTATTAAAACATATACCATTCATAGATGCTGTCCTTATGGCAATTTTTACCACAATAACCTCTTACCCATAAAGACTCATTAAGAAAATTTAATGTAAATAGAATATGCTTTAATTACAAATGTACTATATTTTAGTTATGATATATAACTATAAATAAAATAAAAGAGTGGGACATATGAAAGGAGAGCATGTGATGAAGAAATAGCTTGCTAGTTAAACTCTATACTTGAGTTCAAATAGGAAGGAAAACATATTCATTGGGTATCATGATTGGAAGACATAAGTGCTTCCAAAAAACAGAGAAATACTGGTCATCTTTCTTTTTCAATTGTTTCATCGGGAAGAATCTTTTTCAGGTGATAAAACTTACAAGCTAAATTAAAATGCACTCTACTCATTGGCAAGCCACACCAGCAAGAATAATGTGATCACGATGCTTGGAAGTTTTTGATTTATAACTATACTATTCTCTACTTATAAGGCTGCAGTCTAGGAGGCAGAGCAATGAATCATTACAATTGTCTATCTGGGAAATGTCAAAAGATTAAGTAAGGGCAGAAGAAGAGAGAAGAAGAAAGAACACACATTTTTGTCTGAGAATTATTCCACAATTAATGGGAAGATACCACTAGCACATAAATCCAGTGCTGAAGAAATAATAATTAAATTTTTAAAATCTTCAAATAAGGCTACTAATAAAGCATAATGCTTAAACTTCCTGGGTAGAAAAGCAGATTATCCTCTGTGACTCTGAAAACTAAATCATTCCTTATTCAACTGTCACAGTGACCTCTCCCGATACACTAAGAGTTTGGGAAAATAAACTTAAGCTGAATAAAATAAATGAATTAGAAATTTGAACCAATCATTAATGGATCCAGATTTTTTTTAAAAAAAGGACACATACAGTTTAATTGATACTTTGCTGATACAAAAATAAGCATCCACAGAACGTTTATTTACTGTTTAAATTACTCCATATTTTCATATACCATGAACAGAAAATATATTTTATCCCACACACAGTAAGAACAAACAAGTGCAATCTTTCAAACATTAAAAGTTATAATCAAATCTGTACAACAGATAAATAAATTTATACCTCTAACAGTTAGCCTGTAACAAAACAAAATGAAAAACATATATTGCCCGAAGTCACCGGTTTACTTAAAATTCTACTCATGGTTAATACATCTCACTCATAACAACTTGAATTTTTACTACACTGCACAAGTTAGATTGATAAATATTTTAAAAATAGGGGGGAGTAATAGGAAATACCAAAATGATTATAAAGAGCTTTCCAAACATTGGAAATAGACAGAAATTAATTAGTTGAAGGAAAACATTAAATGGATCCACAGGGTACTGGTTTTACACTGGTACAGCTTCAGGGAAGAAAACATGTGAATGTCTGGATTGGAAAGAAAATTTGGCCTTTTTATAAAAAGAAGCAACAGCATCAACAGTGACAAAACCCTGTCATGGAGCCTAGAACAACTCTGTGAGACAAAGTGTACAAAGATTTAGGTATACCTGAAAAACACAGTTAGGAAGAAAAATCATGTCAGGAAACAGATAACATCAGAACATGAACATATATAAATTAAAGGCATACTGTTTATCATTCCACATCATTGCACATATGATAAGAAAACAATACTGCAGTCATTCTTGAGTAAGAAAGTTTCGGTGAAGTAGGAAGTTGCATGATAAATACAGGTGTAGACAATCTTATTACCACAAATTTAGTAAATATCAAAACACTCAGTGGTGTCACTAAGCTAATTAAATTATCTATATGTATTTACTGGAAAGGTAATTATTTCCCTGCCTTCATGTTAACTTAAAATCATTTATAAATGGCAATATAGATCCAGTAGAAAAGACTTTTCACATGCAATCCTATACAATGCACTCTGCTTCAATTTTTTTTTTTTTCAGTATTTCACATTGGAGATGTACATTTCCAATATATATACAACCACACATGTTCAACAGACGCCACTGAGCTGTCCTCTTGCCACACAAATTAATTTACATATACATTTATATCTCCAGATAGATACTTTTCTCCTCTAGGCAGACACAAAATCAGTCTGAAGAGTTTAAGTTTTTTAGGATCTTAGGAACCTAATGTCTGGATTTATCTTGAATCGACGATAAGATGAGGAGTCCACAAAAAAATGCAGCTATACATGCCAACCTTTTCAACAGAGATGAGTTATCTTTAGGAATAATAATCTGTGCAAGATCATTAGTGATCTGAGAAATTTCATGTGCCACACAAACAAATATGAAAGTGCTGACAATGATGTTGAGCATAGGGTTTCCGGGTATGAGAACCAAGATGCCTCTTGTGTCCGCTGCCAGCCAGATGTGATACTGGCAAATAAACAGCTGGAAGGAAAGTATCTAAAGTTAGATATGTACAGACGGTCCAGGACTATCTCACAGTTTTGCCTAACTTAAACATTTGGTAGCATCATTACATTAGCAGGCTTTTTCCAAACCATTTAATTCTGTTTCACTCTTGGTCCTGAAAAGTCTACTGTGGTCTACTCTCCAGAACTCCTACTTGCTCAAGTACTACTTCAAAGTCCCCAAGAAATGAAACAGGACCCTTAGAACTTTAAAAAACGTTTTTTTTGCATGACATAGAAGACAGCTGACAGAATGATATCTGAACTCTGGTATTTAGACACCAAATAAAGAATCACTACGTGTGTGTCTATGCACATAAGTATATATATATGTGCATACTGCATATTTAATTATATTTGTGAACCATATTTCTGTATGTGGATACATGAGCAGGAAATGGCATGGATTTTAAGATGTCTTCAAGTGTGCTTTGAATGGCCAGACAAATGTTTTCAACTGTATTTTCATGATTCCATAGTATATTTCAACTTTGATGTGAGTATACATATTAGATGACACCACTACAACTTTGATTGTGATCACAAATGTTCTCTCATCAAATTGGTTCAAAATATCAAAGCGTAGAAAAATGCTTAAACTACCTCCCAAATATGAGACCATAACATTTCTATATATTTTTTTAATGTTTATTTATTTTTGAGAAAGTGTGTGTGCACACGCACATGTGCAAGCAGAAAGAGAGGGGGACAGAGGATCTGAAGAGGGCTCTGTGCTGACAGCATCGAGCCCGATGTGGGGCTTGAATTCATCCACCATGACACCATGACCTAAGCCAAAGTCAGACACTTAACCAACTGAGCCACCCAGGTGCCCTAAAATTTATTTTTACTAGAAATACCAAATTATAACTTCATTCAATTAAAATTTATACAAACTCTCATACTCCAAGTATTAAGGGGTTGGCAAAATATTCTTTTTATCTACTGAATGACTTGGTAAGTCATTCTCGATTAATAATTCTAAATTCTATTCAGTCTCACTTATGAGACAAAAAAATAATAGAACATTTATTCAAGAACTCAAAAATTTATTTTCCCTATTTTAAAAACAACTTAATAAATCTTATACTCTAAAATGTATCTTCTATGATTACAATATGAATTCCACTGTTTTAAAATGTTCTATCTTGGGAGCGCTTGGGTGATTCAGTCAGTTAAACATTCCACTCTTGATTTCAGCTCTGGTCATGATCTCATGGTTCATGAGTTTAAGCCCCATGTTGGGCTCTGGGCTGACAGCGTGCAGCCTGCTTGGGATTCTCTGTCTCCCTCTATCTCTGCCTCTCACCCTGCTCCCTCCCTCCCGCTCTCTCTCTCTCTCTCTCTCTCAAATAAATAAATAAACATTTAAGAAAGTAAAATGTTCTACTTTGAATAATAGAGCTCAGAATAGGCAGAATGTATTTTAAAACATACTTTAAGGTTTTGAATAATTCATATTAGGTACTGCACACAAAATGTAATGAGTTTTAAAAATTTCCCCAAATTTCCAATCACAAAATTTCCTGAATTTTATTAGGATAAGTATTGGTAAACTAAATTCTAGTAATATTTAATTATGGAGATGAAGAACAAATCAAAATCCCCTCAGCTTGTCTTCATTCATATCTATAAACTTCATTTATATCTATTTAATTTTTTTCTCTCCTGATCTCAGCATCTTAGTTGTGTTTAAAAGCTTAAATCAATATAAAGAATATTTGAAAGTCATCTATGTCCAGTCATTTAAATACGGCTTTAAAAACATACTATTCTACTGCTGTTGAAAGTTCTGAATTTTTTTTCTATAATGCCATAAATAACATAGCTTTGATTTTTTAAAAATGTCTGTTGGATTCACACACACACAGCCACACACACACACCTGCATGTAACACTTGGCTATAGAAGATAGAACAAAATATTAATGTACCAACCTCTAATGAAATTTTTCCAAACCAAGCAAAAAATGAACTATAAACTGAACGGGCATATCCAGGGATATTCCTTATTAGGATGAAGGCTAAAATCTATGGAAAAACCACAAAGGCAAAATAAATAATCTGTTTACTAAAAGTGTTTGCTTCCCGTCAAGTGAGAATTTTATTATCTATGTTCTTGGACTATTTGATACATACACAATGTTTTTTTTCAATAAAGTTTTGGCAAGTCATTTTTGTTCTAGAGTCTGTCCATGTTAGGTTTCTCAACATGTGCTCTGTATGTATACTGCATGCCAGTGCAGAATGTAGGTAGTGCATGGCTGAACAATTTTATGTGTATTTGAAAAATCGTAAACCCACGTGAGGCCCTTTGTGTAGAAAGAAATGATATCCTATGTTGTGTAGCAAAATTCATAAAATTTCATGATACAATTTGGCTTCTTCCATAAAGTATCTGCCTGACTGGCAGCCATATGGCTTCCTTTTGCTCTCTTCAAAAGCCTCCTTCCGCTAACAGCCATGTAAAGATGAGAAATGGCAGGACTTTTAAGATGTCCTCATGTTTGCTCTGTATGGCCAGGCAAATGATGCCTTGAACTGCATTCACATGTAATGTATTTTCTCCTTTTGATCTCTTCTCTCCAAAAACAATCTCCAGCTTTTGGGCGCCTGGCCTTCACCTCTCTCCCCCACCCTTCTGTACTAGGTGGAATAATCTTGAATTTTCTAAACTTCTAATGCAGTGTCACACTCAATAACTAGTTTATCAAGCAAAGAGCTCTCTTTAGAATCTACTCTCCTTATAAAGAACAAAGAAATTGTAAGTAAAAAAGTTTTCACTTTCACAAACATTTTCTCTCCTAAAACTTCTCTCATAAAAAGACTGAAAGATCTATTTGCACTTCAGAGAAAAAATCCCATATTCAGTGTTGATCATTCTGGGCATCTGGTCAAAGGCTTTCAGAAGAAGCCTCTGGGATGCATACAAGATGAGCAAATAGGAGATCTGTGGGTCCCTCAATCATTGGGAAAAAGGAACCAAAGTGAACTACTCAGGTACTATTAAGTTGAGTGATCTTCATGGGCAATAGCATCAAAGGGACTCAAGTTTGAATCTGGCCTTTCCCTTGTATTAGTTTTGGGATTTAAGGCAAGGTACTTTACTCCCTTAGGTCTGTTTCCTCATTCATATAAATAGGGATATGATTTACTTGGAAGGTTGATGTGAGCATTTGATGAGAAAACACATAAGAGGTACTTATCATAGCATGCACTGTGAGTCATTTAAGAAACATATTAGGTTTAATAGCACAGTTGGTATATGTAATGGTAAAAATCATAAAGGTGAGACCTACACAAAACCCTTGAACATGAAACCATTTAATGAGTTATTATAAAGTACTGCATAAACTGTAAAATGCTAGGAAGAATGACATAGATACTTACAAATCACTAGTCTGAGCTCTCAGAAAATCCAGGAATAGTTCTAAGCAAATCACTTTCTTTCTTTCTAACTTTAGAAAGAATGTGTACTTATTTCTTTAGCATATTCCAGTCTGAGTTTTGTCATACATTTACTAAACAATGTGATAAGGGGAATAGAAAATCAAAGAAATAATAGCCATGGAGAAGATAACGGGGGTCTAGGGAGCCATCCTTATTAGCTTTGTAAAGAAATAATAATAATGCTTAAAATTTGTTCAGCATTTATAACTTGTTGGGTACTGTGCTAAGCACTTAATATACATTATTTATGGTTAATCACCTGTATGCTGTTCTATAACAAGCCCTTCTGGAAATTTCTATCCAGATTGACGGGCAAAACTAAAAGGTCAGGATTCTAGGATTGCTCTACAAGAGTGAAACAGATAGAAGGATTGAGAGTATAGAATTATTGAACAATTATATTATACACCTGAAACTAACATAACACTGTTAATTATACTTGAATTAAAAAAAAAAAGGATTTGATATATAAGCCTTCTGCAGGTCAGGCTGGGAAAATACCTTCTAACAGAAAACTAGGAATCTTGTACATGTTAAAATCTTAAGAAGCTCCCTCAGATAAGTATGCTAAAGGTACATATTCTTATATATAATTTTTAAAAACCACAATGTCCTATATACACACATGTACACCTATACCCTCACACCTACGTTACCCTTTGGCATCCGAAAATAAGAGTGAAGTGTGATAAGGATGTAAAATTTGGGGCTCCCTGGATGATCCGGTTTTTACAGTAGGGGACTGGGTCCCTTGAAAAGAAGTAGCTGCTAATAAAATTAGTACTTGCTTCAATTTATGCTCCCTGTCCATTCTTTTCCTCTGCACCAGAGGGCCTGAGGCCCTCACTGAAAAAGTATTAAGTAAACAGAAGTGTGTAGAGAGTAGTGACTGGAAAGGAAGGCGATAAGGATTAGCAGTGCTTGCCTGTTATTGTATGTGTATCTACTCTTTCCCTTAGCTCTTCTTATATTGTTCTGTATTGGTGCATCATGAACGGTAACACCTCCCTTCCATTATGAGTAACAGAAATGATATCAAATGACATTATGAGTAACAGAAATGATATCAAATATGGTATCACTGGTAAGCACTATTACTGTCTACAGAAGTCGTGAAAATGCCACATGACTACAGCATAATGTTTAAAATTTCATTATCAATTACATTTTAAGAGTCTGTCACATGCTCAATTCTACTGACTATATAGAGGCTTAAAAGGAATAAAATAGTTCCTTGCACTGAAGAGAACTTAAGACCTAAGAGAAGATCCTCTAGAAATGATCCCTGCTCCTCTTTGCTGGACTACTCATTTATTAGGTCATGGCTTAGACACTACTTTCTCTAAGAACCCTGCTCAGATACCAAGATAGCTTGAGAAGAAACCCCACATGCTTCCAAAGCTTCCTGTATTTAACCATCGCCACACTATCACAATGTCCTATCATCACTGGCAACGGGAGGTATCCCTGCAAAATGTCAATCTGCTTTGAGTTGCCCCTCGCCTCTGCCCACCTCTCAGTCGCTACCAAACACTTCTCTAGACGCTGGCTGAGTTCTAGCCTGAACAACTTTCTGTAAATTTCCTGAATGTCAATTTTCTCCCTTCCATCACAGGGCCTGAGTTCTTGCTGTCCTTTATCCCTCCATTCTCAACTTAATTTTCTTAGGGAAATAATTTCTGACCCCAGACCATGCCTGCTACAACTCCAACTAGGTCATATCCCCTTACTATATTCTCTTGTAGCATCATATGCTACTCTTTTTAATTATGTGGTGATTATATGATTACTATCTGTAATAGAAGAATGGAGGCTCTGGGAGGATAGGAACTATGTCTATAATACCCCCAGCATAATATTAGTGCATAGTTATATTTGTTAAATGCATACAAAATGTTAAATGAACGAATATTTACTGGTTCATATCTCTACTAGACCATAAATTCTATGAGGGCAGGAGCTGTATATATCTTAACACTAAACTTCTTACATGTAGCATGGTACTTAACACATTGATAGTTATGATTTAATAAAGAAGTATGAGTAAATGAAGACAAAGCAAACATGAGGAGAGTTAACAAGTTCTGAATGCCTACTAAGTGACAAATATTGACAATTTCCATACATTTCACGTAACAACCCTTTAAAAGAAATTTTAAGGTTTCTGTACAGTAAAGGAAGGTAGGGGTTAGGATGATTAAATAATATACCTACATTTTATAGTTTGATCTCAAATCTCTCTGCTTCTAAAGACCGTGTTCTTATCAAGAATTAAGAAAAACATTTTTTTTTCCTAAATGAGGATAATTACCTGCACCACAGATACAGATGGGTGGAGTTCATTGCACTCTGCTTTGTTTTTACAACTGCTAGCCCAGATGGAATAGGTCTAAAACAAAAAGAATATATATGGATCAGTTCCTGAAAATACTTATGACTCAATGAAGCAGCTTCCTCATAATATACACACTTTTTGTTTTGTTTTGTTAATAACATTATGCTCCATTATGTTATTTAAAAAGCCTTAGTGAAAGCCTCCCACAGGTTCAGTCATCACTTATTTTGGTATGCTCAACTGTTAAGTAAAAGAAAGCAGACAGAGAGGAGCACAGGTCTGTGCTCCTCTGGAAATAGTGATCATGAGGCAATGATCACTCTTCCTGTCAAACACCTCACATTTTATTTTTCCCCAAATTTATTACAATTTTACAAATTTCCATTTCACTGAGTCCTCAGTTATTCTTCATATTTAACACATGCATATATACACATACATATATACATTCTCTTAGCATTTATGTTCAATGAGAAGAAAATGGAGAAAAAGGATTTTAAAAGTAAAGATTTATTAAAAATAATTGATTGAATCCCTATCTCTTAATGTTAATATTCTGTACCATTTAGGATTTTGGAAAACTAGAAGATTACACTTTGAAACTTACCAAGAAAGAAACTACTGAAATAAACAATAGAAAATTTGAAATTTTGTTTGAAAAAAGAGGTTCACCCTTTCCTTCAGAAAGTACTTGACGCTTCTGTAAAGCCAGATAAATGAAAGCAAACAACATTCCATGAAAGACTACCTAAAAAATAAGAAGAGAAAATTTGTTTTAAACAGCTAGATTTCAGTAAGTAGCAGAAATAGTTGGAAAATAAGGACAATATATACAAAAGTAAGTAGGTTAAAAGCTTAAAGATTGAATGAAGGTCTTAAACTTCAAGAAATGACATACAATCAAGGATTGTTAGAAACTATCCACGCTCTTGCAACAATATGAGATAAGCTGGTTCATTTTGAGCAGTCTCAGCCGCAAGTGAAGAAATAAAGAGAAGTTCAAAATAATGATAAAAACACAAGAAACAAGTGTTGATGAGAATGTGGAGAAAAAGGACCTCTTGGATACTTTGATGGGAATGCAAACTGGTACAGACACTGTGGAAAACAGTATGAAGTTTTCTCAAAAAATTAAAAGTAGAACTACCCTGTGATCCCATAATTCCACTACTGGGTATTTATCCAGAGAATACAAAAGCACTAATTTGAAAAGATATATGCAGCCCTATGTTTACTGCAGTATTATTTACAATAGCCAAGATACGGAATTGGCCCAAGTGCCCATTAATAGATGAATGGATAAAGAAGATGTGTATATATACACACACAATGGAATACTATCCAGACATAAAAAGAATGAAATCTTTTTATGCAATAACATGGATCTAGAGGGTTTAATGCTAAGTGAAATAAGTCATTCAAAGAAAGACAAATATCATATGATTTCATTCATATGTGGAATTTAAGAAACAAAACAAACCAACAAAGAAAAAAGGAGACAAGCCAAGAAACAAACTCTCAACTACAGAGAACAAATTGGTGGTCATCAGAGGGGAGGTCGGTGGGGTGATGGGTGAAATAGGTGAAGGGGATTAATAGTACACTTATCATGATAAGCACTGAGTAATGTATAAAATTACTGAATCACTGTATTGTTCACCTTAAACCAATATAACACTATATGTCAACTATACTGGAATTAAACTTTAAAAAAAGAACAACAATAATAAACTATTTTGAAGACATATGGTAAAATTTAAATGCTCAACCAAAATAAAACACATTTTATCTTGATACTCTCAATCAAATAAAACAACAATAACATCACCAATATCATGCTTTTAAGAAGGAACATATGCACACAAGAATGGGGAAAAAAATGGTAGACCAGAAAGCACACAAAGCTTCCTTTTTTTTTTTTTTTAAACAAAGGTTTAAAGTGAACTATCATAGTAGATTGCTCTAATGACTAGGTTGAGAATTTAGCAGTTGGTAGCAAGACTTTAGCAAAGCTTTTTATTTATATGTGGTTTTGAAGTGCAATGTAGTATACTGGAAAGTGCATAGGTATTGGAAACCAGAAATGGCACAAAATAGGCATTAAGAAAACATTTGTTGGGGCACTGGGTAGCTCAGTCAAGCATCTGACTTCGGCTCAGGTCATGATCTCGCAGTTCATGAGTTTGAGCCCCCTGTCGGGCTCTGTGCTGACAGCTCAGAGCCTGGAGCCTGCTTCAGATTCTGTGTCTCCCTCTCTCTGTGCCCCTCCCCTGCTTACACTCTCTCTCTCTCTCTCTCTCTCAAAATAAATAAACATTAAAAATATTTTTTTAAATAAATAAAAAAAAGAAAATCTTTGTTGAATGAAAAATAGGATGAGTGAAGTATGGAAGAAAAAAGGGAAAGAGAGAAGAGAGGTAATTAATATTTATTCATTGTCCATTATTTTCCAAATGCTGTGCTCAATATTTCTTGGCCAATTGAATCTTTCCTTCAAGATTAAAGTTACGGAATCACCCATGACACCGTTCTCTCTTCTTTACACACTTCTACCACAAAATCCATACTGTATATAACTTAGTACCTAAATATAAATAGTAACTTTGGGTTTTAAACTAGATTGTAAGGCTTAGAAGCCTGGTGGCTATGTCTTCTTTCTCTAATATATTCCTCATAAAACCAACATCTAGAGCATATACTAGGGTTCAATAAATATTGTGTTGAATGGCCAAAACACATATATGAGGGATCATTTTTATTTTTTTTAAGTTTATAGGGATCATTTATTTTTAAGTTTATTTAAGTAATCTCTACACCCAACATGGGGCTCAAACTCACGACACCAATATCAGGAGCCACAGGCTCCACTGACTGAGCCAGCCAGGCGCCCCTATGAAGGGTCATTTGTAAATCAAAATTATGTCTCAAAGAAAGGCCACTTTATAGACAACATTTTTACAGTATTTTCCTGCTCATATATATATATGTACACATGCATACCCTCTCTCCACTATAAAAAAATGGGAGGAGGGCTGCTTTAATTTACCAAGTCAACATACTTCCTTATACTAAAACTAAATAAAAATAATTATAATTTTCCAAATAAATCTTTTAAAGCGTTAATTTGAAATGGCAAAAGATCACAAGGTAAATACATACGTAACGGTCTAACCTCCATCTGAACCACCATTCATATACATTCCCTTTCAGTTCAAAACACTTGGACAATGGCCAAAGAGAAAAGATCTTCTCAAATGCACCCTGAGAAAAGGAATTCAGAACACAAAATAAGATGGTATGAGTCAATACTTGTTTTCTAACTCTATTCTAAATTATAGTTTTCTATTAGGATTATAAAAAAGTCATTCACAATTTAAAAATTCTTTCATTTGACGTTCATTTGAAAATAAATTTATTTTACTAACGGCTAATAAAGATGACTTAAAACTTTTTTGTTAACTTACTTTCACTGCACATGAAAGGCTACTGAGACTGCAAAATTAAAACAAAAAGTAAGCTAGTAACTGGAAAATTCTTCCATTTAAGGTTTTTAATCTATTACATAAAGCAGCTAATATTTACTGATCAAAACATCAAAATACAAAAGACCTCAGCCATTATAATATCAATATCTTAAAGAATGATGGTTAAAGTTAAAATACAGTTTTTCCTTCTCTAAATGTCCTTAATAATCTATAATCAACCATCTGAATTAAAAGAATCCTCTGAATTAGTCACCTTACTTAATCAACCATACCCAAATGCCATTACCAGCCTTTGAAACAAAGTTTACAATTTTACTCTGGTCAAGTTAGTGAATGCACTCTCTTATTAATCTGACAAGCCTGGAAAATCTTGGAATGAAGGGGCAGAAGTCTTGGGTGCATTCCTGCACATTAATGAAGTCTTTCAAAGAAGAGAACAAAACCTCAATTCCCAGACTAAAGAAGGACGGCAAACTTTTTGAAGGAAAGCTCCATTATTAGACCTACTGCCACAGCATAGAAAATGTAACATAACAATTTTTAAAAAGGCTATTAAAAACCAAAAAGTGAAAATAGCATTGTATTTTAGGTAATGCTGAATCTTTATAAGAACTTTATTATTTTAATAAAATACAGTATCCTCCATTTAACCATTTAAGAATTTAAAATACCTATAACTTATTAAACAGAGGTCCTATCAAAATCTGTGCCTCAGAAAATAGAGGATTCTTACCAAGAGTTGCAATATAGAGTACTTATAGATCATAAATATTGATATGAAGTACAGAAATATAAATATCAAAATAAAATATAGAAATATTTAGTATCTATTAGAAATACATGGTCCTATAGATCATATATATGTATTTAGCACTTAACATATTATTTCTGATTAAAAATTTATTTATGTGATCAACAGAAAAGTTTTTAGTGAGCTCCCATTTTGTGAAAGACACTGGGCTATACTGGGCCATGTACTTTTTTCTTTTGTACACTAATCCAAAGCTGGGGAAACCTTTATTGAACCTCTGGTTCACCTTCCCTTGTCTCCCTCAGATGCACCACAGAGTGTTTGGAATTTTAATGAATAAGTGTCAAGTAGCTGTTGCAGTTACCTGGCTATTTCTTCATACGTTTGCTATTGTTTCCTCATTATTTATAAATCTCCTGCAAAAAACCTTGCAGGTCAGGCAGAAATAAAAATGCTTTATTTCTAAGCATGAAAATAAGAATGAAAGCCTACAAAAACAAACTAATAAAAACCAGCTTTATAGGATCACTCTCTTTCCCCCCCCCCCTCTCTCTCTCTCTCTCTCTCTCTCACACACACACACACACACACACACACACACACACGATGCTTATATGGCATTTGCACCTGACACAGCTAAGTACAAGACAGGGAATGTTGGAGATGGGAGCAACTACAGAATAAGTCACAACTATAGGCATTCAAATTAAAATATTTAGTTATAAAGATCATACTGCCCAAATAATATGTCTGTCTGATGGACTGACCAGCAGGTAGGAATTTGTCACCTTGCTAAAGTAGCTGAAAACATCTCAACCATCATAAGAGGGGGATAAAAGGGTAGAGGTAAGAAAATGACCAAAAATTTTATTAAATTAAACATATTCCATACATACAAACCCATTTGCTCCTGAGTTGGTTTTACTAACTGCCAAAATTTTAGTCTATGCAGTTATGGAAAAGTCAAGTAACACTTTGAAGCAATGAATAATGCACAAACCAAGCTGCAAATTCTGTCAAGAGAATTTTGATCTCCACTTAGAGTAGTGTCTTATAAGAGGCATTCAATAAACGTCTGATTGATCAAAGTCAAGTAAAATGGATTTTGAACAATTGCCAGAGGAAGAGCTTTAAATTGCTCTTACAACAAAAACAGTGGTAACAAAAGTAGATAGGTCTCAAAAGAACTACACTGAGTAGTCAACTACAGAGTGACACTTTTATTACAGTCATTAAAAAATGAAGCTAAAAAAAAACTCTGACTCTTCTTACATACTTTGACTTGAACTTTAAAATAAAATAGAACAAAATATAAACTGAAAAGACTGTACAAACCTGAGAATATGCCAAAAAACATATACATAACAGCAAGAAGGCTAGTTTCAACAGTAAGCCAAAATGCCAGAAACAATTTCCTAAGAGAGAAAACATTTAATTTACTAAAAAGTATAAATTTACATAAAAAACATATTAAATAGTCTCTGTTTAATGTATTAATACTCTGCACAGTCCTTACAATAATCAAAGGCTGCCTATAGGATACATAAAATATATGTAAGTGGTATAAACTGTAAGAAGGGCAAAAAGGAAAAGACGGACCATCCTCACTAGGAATGGGGCCACAACCCACACCTGACACCTTACATATCTCCTGTTCATCCACGATAAATATATCTGAAAATATCTCCTGGATTCAATTATACCCATTTACTATTCAAAGTTACAACAAAATTTGGAAAAATATGTCAATATGTTCAATGTAATTCTAACAAACATTCCTGTTGAATATAGCTTAGGTAACACTGCTTAAACATTAAAGTTTCAAGGAAAGAGCTTAAGAACTCCCTAATGGACTAAGGTTTAACTTTAAAATGTATTTTAACGTATGCGTATTTTAAGTTACGTGTTCATAGTTTATATATATTGATTTAATTTAATATGTTAGGTTTGTGTCGAGGGATTAAGGTACAAAGGCTATGCAACGACATTAATGGACTTGATTAAAGGCTGGAACTCAACTCTTTCCTGAAAAAGTTATTTGACATTATAATGGAAGTCAGTGGAAGATATTTTTGATATATAATATTTGATTGAAAGAGTTAAGTTAAAAATTACTAAAAACAACAATTTTTAATTTTTCCAAAAAAGGGAAGCTTTTATTTCAATGATATGATCTTCAGGGGGAAAAAGCATGAAGAGAAATGAATGTGGCCTCACTTTGAATATGACTAGTAACTGGCTATGTGGAGTTTGAAGGTGACGACCTTCTGGACGCTCAGGTTTCTTTATATGCACAACAGGCTGACAGTAAGTGTGTAAAGAGTTGTCTAGAGGGTAAATTATATTAGTGCCCTTTAGACCTGGCTGACATAAAAAGCCTTTTTGTAAGTGAATGTTTATCCAAAAATATCAATACATGTAAAATATATAAAGCAGAGCTGCCAAAGACGAGAGAAGGCTATAAGGGCCTGGAGCCCCATTGGATTGCTCTCCTCTCCTCCAGTGGTCTTCACTCGGGCTCTGTACAGGACAGTCTGACAAATGCTGCATCAGCTGATGTGTAAAACGACTTTGAAAAATTTAGATTAAAAAAAACACATACATACAATAGACATGCAAACTATTAATCTGCACTGTTATATTACTTGAATTATTTAGCTGTACCATTTTGGAAACATAGTTTAAGAACAAAGTTTCAAATATCAAAACTACACATAAATTTAAACTATGTCTCAATAAAAAATAGCCTTTAACAATGAGAAATAAATTTTGTACATGAAAAGTATATATTTATTAACAGTAAGAGAGTATATTTACCGTTTGCTTTTTTTTGGATTATTTGTGGCCATAGTGCTAAAGTAACATATATGACCATGAACCATACAGTGACCAAGGGGACAAAGTAATAGAATTGATAAGGCCGATCCATTACTATACATAACACCACTACCAGGAAATTGAGACGAAATAAGACCTATTAAAAAGGAGAAGAAAATGGTTTTCATTCCAGGTATGCAGGAAGAGCAAAGACAGATTCTCTCTGACAGAGTACAAACGTTTATTTAAGACCAAAGTAATAACTGCAAGTATATTTTACTAATCCTTAAAATTACATTTGTTCTACAATCACTGTAAAGAGTTCAATATAAAATATTTATGCATCATTATATTAACTAAATCCAAGTAAAACACCAACCTGAGCTGTCCTCTGGCTGCAACTGTCATCTTGCTAAATGTAGGGAGAGACTCGTAAATCTCCTTCCTAAGGCTATGGTTTATAAGCAGAGATTAGATTACCTCAACAAAAGGGTGTCCATTTCATCTGTTTGATGTTGATTTACCCCATTTAGGATTAAGTTGAGAGTTGTCATAGATACAAAATAATATTACTCAAATTAAAAAGTGACTTTGGGACCTCTGTTAACAGTCATGTCAGACAGTGTGATGTCACTCAAAGAACACAGAGTGTAAGCAGATTGATATTAGAGTTGTACCACTTACTATCTGACCATAGGCAAATTATTTAACCTCTCTGAGCCTCAGTGTCCTTTCTGTAAACATGAAGACCACAACTCAGGGTTGTAATGAGGGATAAATAATGTTCAGAAAGTGTCCAGCACAAGGTGGAAACTTAATAAATATTAATCCTCTTCTTAAAGAAAACATAGCATATTATAATAATTCCAGGTAACTGTACATTTCTATAAAACTGAAGTGAATTAGCAGTGTCGTCCCTTGAGTACCGGTCCTTTTATTAGACATTCACTTAAATTACATTTTCCCTTCCCTCAGTAATAAAATATTTATCTCAATTTATTAACCACAGAACACAGAAATAACATAACTTTAAAGTGCATGTCATATGCACATTATTTGTGGCCTTATAATGACCATATTCATATTTTTATGTCAAAATGAAAGAAGAACTGAAATCATCCCTACCTGACAGACTCTATGAATTCCAAAGTCTCCTTTGATCCAAAAGTATGAGAAATGCCCATACCCTGTCTGAAATAGGTATGCAGCAACCAGAACCCGGATGTGCATGTACACAGGCAAAAACTGTTGACAAAAAATAAATAGGTAAAATATGTTGGCACTAACTATACTTTGAAACATCATAACCAGTATATTTAATCAAGGCAATGGATCATCGTTACCAGTTGGTATAAGCTCAATAAAAACATTTATGTTCAAAAGTTAGGCAACACAGAGCAAGCATTAAAAAAATGTAGACTTCAGAATCAGACCCGATTCAAATTCTGGTTCTGCCCCTTACCAGCTATGGGACTTTAAGTCCGAGTTTTCTAAAATGCAGAATAACAAGGTTCTTATGAGGAATGCAGGAGTTAATAAATGGGAAACACTTTGTATATTTCCTCCACTTAGAATTAAATATAAGATATCCATAGTTATTAATCATCAGATATGCTGAATACGAGGTAATTCTGGATTTCACATTTTCCCAGTGAGAAGATAAAAAAAAACAAAAAACAAAATGCCACATTTTTGGCCCCCTTAAAAACATGGACTTTAGATTTGTAAATTGTTGTGTAACTACTTATTTAATTATTTAGCAAAAAATGTATATTAAAATATATGCAAATATAATTTAGAAATATTATTTCCCTCCCATTCTTTTTTTTTCAATATATGAATTTTATTGTCAAATTGGTTTCCATACAACACCCAGTGCTCATCCCAAAAGGTGCCCTCCTCAATACCCATCACCCACCCTCCCCTCCCTCCCACCCCCCATCAACCCTCAGTTTGTTCTCACTTTTTAAGAGTCTCTTATGCTTTGGCTCTCTTCCACTCTAACCTCTTTTTTTTTTTTTTTTTCCCTTCCCCTCCCCCATGGGTTTCTGTTAAGTTTCTCAGGATCCACATAAGAGTGAAAACATATGGTATCTGTCTTTCTCTGTATGGCTTATTTCACTTAGCATCACACTCTCCAGTTCCATCCACGTTGCTACAAAGGGCCATATTTCATTCTTTCTCATTGCCACGTAGTACTCCATTGTGTATATAAACCACAATTTCTTTATCCATTCATCAGTTGATGGACATTTAGGCTCTTTCCATAATTTGGCTATTGTTGAGAGTGCTGCTATAAACATTGGGGTACAAGTGCCCCTATGCGTCAGTACTTCTGTATCCCTTGGGTAAATTCCTAGCAGTGCTATTGCTGGGTCATAGGGTAGGTCTATTATTAATTTTTTGAGGAACCTCCACACTGTTTTCCAGAGTGGCTGCATCAATTTGCATTCCCACCAACAGTGCAAGAGGGTTCCCGTTTCTCCACATCCTCTCCAGCATCTATAGTCTCCTGATTTGTTCATTTTGGCCACTCTGACTGGTGTGAGGTGATATCTGGGTGTGGTTTTGATTTGTACTTCCCTGATGAGGAGCGACGCTGAGCATCTTTTCATGTGCCTGTTGGCCATCCGGACGTCTTCTTTAGAGAAGTGTCTATTCATGTTTTCTGCCCATTTCTTCACTGGGTTATTTGTTTTTCAGGTGTGGAGTTTGGTGAGCTCTTTATAGATTTTGGATACTAGCCCTTTGTCTGATATGTCATTTGCAAATATCTTTTCCCATTCCGTTGGTTGTCTTTTAGTTTTGTTGGTTGTTTCCTTTGCTGTGCAGAAGATTTTTATCTTCATAATCCCTCCCATTCTTAATTTTTAAAGTTTATTTATTTATTTTGAGAGAGAGGGAGAAAGAGAATGAACGAACGAACCAGCAGGGGAGGGGCAGAGAGACAGAGGGAGAGAGAGAATCCCAGACAGTCTCCACTCTGTCAATGCAGAGCCTGATGTGAGGGCTCCATCTCACGAACTGTGAGATCATGATTTGAGCCGAGATAATTTAAACTATGAGATGAAACTATCAGACACTTAACTGACTGAGTCACCTAAGTGCTCCCAACTCTTAATTTCTAAAACAATTTTATTTTACTCTCCTACATCAATATTACATCATGACCAAGATGCTTAGAATAATTTACCATGGTTTTTCAGAGCATCCTATCTTCACTTCTTTTTTTAACATTTATTTATTTTTGAGACAGAGAGAGAGCATGAATGGGGGAGGGTCAGAGAGAGAGGGAGACACAGAATCTGAAACAGGCTCCAGGCTCTGAGCTGTCAGCACAGAGCCCGACGCGGGGCTCGAACTCATGGACCACGAGACCATGACCTGAGCCAAAGTCGGATGCTTAACCGATTGAGCCACCCAGGCGCCCCTCCTATCTTCACTTCTAAATTAAATGAAATGTAACACATTTCTGATCTATATTTTATGGGAATCACTGGAAATATCTCATTTATAACTCCTAATTCTCATAACCCTAGAATGCTGTCATTCATCCTATCAGCCACCACTCCTTTACGTGTATGATCATGATCTCCGCAACACAACTAGTGCACTGGTTTTTGAAATAATCTTTTTTAAAATTTATTTTTATTTTTTTAATTTATTTTTGAGAGAGACAGAGATAGCGTGAGTGGGGGAGAGGCAGAGAGAGAGAGAGAGAGAGATAGAGAGACAGAATCCCAAGCAAGCTTCACACTGTCAGTGCAGAGCCCGATGCAGGGCTTGAATTCATGGAACCACGAGATCATGGCCTGCGCTGAAACCAAGAGTCAGATGCTTAACTGACTGAGACACCCAGGCACCCCTTGAAATGATCTTTAAAAGGCTTGTTCAGTGACATCCAACCCTTGCAATTATAATATTATTCTTTTAGGGATAATTACTAAATCTATGTAAACATTTTTTGGCTTCTATTTTATAGATGCATCTGATCACTCTGTGATTATCCAGCATTGACAAACTTATGGCCACTTCAGGTTAATGTATGTTTTCCAAGTGATACCTTGTAGGAAAAAATAAAATAAGTAGACATCTTAAATAGATTTTATGAGTCCTTCAATGTATGCATCTTTTGTATATATCCTTGAATGCACCCTTGAGCACATCTTTTTCTTTTCTGAGAAGGCAAAAAGCCCTGAATTTATAATAGGTCATAAACTCTTCAATACCCCTTCTACTCTAGCCAAACTGTTAGGGTTCTCTGTCTCCTAGAGTGATTCTTGTGCCTCGCTGTCACCTTTCCTTTGTTTATCTGTTTATTCTACCCTGGAATATTCTTCTTGTGACCATATTTTGCTTATTCAAATCTTATTCTTCTTTAGAGCCCTGTTCAAAAATTTCCTATCTTTACTCTCAGATGAAAGTCATTTTTCCTTCCTCAGAGTTTTTACAGCATTGGCATCTATATATCAAACAGGGTTTTTATTTATTGCCCTTCATCATTAGTTCTTTTTAAATGTCTTATCATTATATCAGAAATTTTAGATGAAGGTGTAAGCTACTAGGATCACAGTGATGAAGGTAGGAAATGTCGTATTAAAATAACCTCAGGATTTATCTAAGCCTGTTACCTCATTCTTGAAAGCACTCTAAAATATTCCCTGTATCTGAACACTTTGAACAGCAGAATATGTACAAATTCCCAAGGCAATCCATTCATTTTCAGATGGCCATTTACTACCATAAAGTTCCTTTTCAAGAAAAGTTGAAATCTAACTCTATGTAAAAGCTACCAACTTCAGTCTTCTAGGGCAATGCTATGCAATAGAAATAAGATGCAAGTCACATAGTACACTTTTAATATGGCTACCAGAATATTTAAAAAGCTCAAAGAATCAAGTGAAACTAATTTTAATAAATATAATGTATTTAATTGAATATATACAAAATACTTTCATTCTAACATGTAATGAGCATGTAATAAGATATTTTATATGTTTTAGGCTAAATTTTTGAACTTAGTATGCATTTATCACAATTAATCATACTTAACTGGTATGTATTTCACATTCACAGCACATCTCAATTCCAACTAGCTATATTTCAAGTGCTCAACAGCCACATGTGTCTAGCGGCTTCCATAATGTAGAGTCTAGCCTTAGAGCCTTTTGCATACACTGATTCTTATATCTGATTGTTCTACAAGTATCTGAAAATAGTTGTCAAACCTAGGCTAACTATTCCCAATCACTTTAATCACTGTCCACAAACATGCTTTGACATCCCCTCAAGACTGGGGCTGGGCCTACAAACTTCGGACTTGGTTATTACATTTAAAAAGTAAATACTATTCATTTAAACTAAACACTATCACAGCAATCTGCCAAGTACCTGCCAATGTTGGATTATTGAAAATTTCATGTAATACTTCTCCCAAGTTTTTATTTTAATGCATTTTAAGCCAACAAAAAAGTTGTAAGAATAATACAATGGATATCCATATACCATGCTGACCCATTTTAAAGAATGCTGCAGACTACATCGTTCCTAAATATATTAGCAAGTATCTTCTAAGAAGATAAAATAGTTTCTTACATAATCATATATCAATTTAATAACCCAAGATTTAGTATTACTATAACAGTATCTATTGTAAAATTTACATTCAAATATCCCTGACTGTGCCAGTAACATCCTCTATGGTTTAAAAACAATTTTTTTTTAGGAATCTTGGATCAAGTATCATACAGTGCACTTAGTTGTCGTTTCTCTTCTGTCTCCTTTAATCCAAATTATTTTTCTTTTTATCTTTCATGAGTCAAGTACTACAACAAAATTTTAATATTAAAATATGTTTGGAATTTTAACTACATTACAATTAATAGCTAGGCTGGCTTCAGATTCTGTTCTTTTTCTAGTCCCACAAATTTTCCCTCAAGATCTTTTATTCAGATCCTTTCATGAAAGTTACTTACGAACTCCCAAAGGAAAAAAAACCCACAGTGGAACACAAAATCATCTACTGTATAGACCTAACTCGCTGTACTCTCCATATTAAATTCACAGTGTTTTATCCCTATTTCCTATAAATTATGTTTTAAAAGAATGTTTATACCAACAATTGCAATCTGCTAGACCATCTGGATTATTTTAAGAATTCTCTGTATTTTTTTATGGTTTCTATTTTAGTATAAAAACATGGCACAACTAAAGTTTGACATATTTTAACATATTTTACTCAAAATAAAAAACATTAAGATTATGTAATTAAAATAACCATGGCAGTTAAAAAAGGTTTTTAATGAGGGTAATCCCTCAAATACCCAAGAATCAGGTCCCAAAATATGTTATAACCCATGCTAATTATGCTTTGCTAATGTAGACACAGGTAATTTTTAACCACAAAATCCTATTATATAAAAGAACAGGAATATGTTAATTAATCATGACAAATGGTCTGTTAATGAAAAGTATGTCCTTTCAGAACAGAGATTTTTAAAAACTGTAATTTAGGATATATTGGGATGTAGTCTAAGATATATTAGAATTAGAATGCTAGCTTGGCAAATGATTATAACAGAATGCCAAATTACCTTCATCCTTTTATGATCCAAATTCTTTCTGGAATCACTGAATTGAGGAACTTAATCTGCCATTAATTCTTTCTATCTGATTTTTTTAAAATAGGAGTATCACCCTTTAATATGTCAGCAATAAATTATGTCTCTAAGTGGCATTTTCTTAAAACAAAAGACTTTTTTCCTTCTCAAATTAATCTAATCTTTATTCATATGTCAGGGGTATTTCTAGGATTCAATATTCATCTCTACTGACTTTTTAGAGAATCTGACAAATCTATCCTCCAAATTCTGAGCTGGGCTTACAAACAGTCTTACTATCCTCATCTCCCCTTGCCTCGGATTTCTTTTACTGTCTTCAATCTTCTGTACCAACTTGAACTCACTAGGTCCCCTTCAGTTGCAGCGCGACAGGAATTTCACTGCTGCCACAAATATACACATCATAGCCATACAATTTCAGTAAAAATTATACTTCATTCCTTTATCCTCTGCCCTTCAAACAAACTATCCATAAAATCATGGACAATTTTTGAAAATAACGAAAAGATTCAATGAAGAATAATATTATTTTCAAATTGTTGGAGATATCTGAAGAAAACCTCAGTATTATTTGTTTTCTTAACTGTTACTTTGGAAATTTCAAAATACTTCTGTCTGGACAAAATTCTTATCTCAATTTATCTCAATTTGTCACCAATTCAAATACTATTTACAGATGTGTGCTTTGTGTAAACAAAGCAATAAAAAACAGTTCAGTAGTTCCATAATTGTTTTAAAGCATATTTTATAGAAATCGGTTTGTACCTTCACTATAAAACTTGCGTGAAAAGTAGTTATTAGATGTAGGTTCGCCCTCCAAAGTCTGCTTTAATTGCAACGTAGCTGGAATGTTACAACTCGGAATACGTTTTTTTGTTTTTGTTTTTGTTTTTTTTTGTTACTCCTGTCAAATCCAGGGTGTCCTGAGACCATGAGAATCCTATCTTTTAAGACAACTACGGAGAAGGAAAAAATGATTTTGTCCAGGTACAGCACATCAATGGTACAATGGTAGTCCATTAGTACCGGAGTTCTTTGAATAATGGAGGAAAAGAGTTCTAAGGTTTTTAAACTCTATAAGTGTAACAATATAAAATACAAGTAAGGGTAGAATATAAATATAGTCATCTAATTTGATTTCTTTTGATAGTAACTTGTCTATTTGAAATCTTTTGCAATTAAGTGTCATCTACATTGTTTCCTCCTAAGTTTAAATTAGCTGTCCAACAGGGTGGCATGAATTAATACCCTTAGGTTATCAGCTGTTTCTACTCAATTAAAATTAAGGCCAGGTATTACTAATAAATTATTGCCTTAAGACTATACATTCTCAAAGAGTCAGGTGGTAGGAGAAGAATGGGAAGGCATAAAGGTTGGGTAGAAAATAAAATGGGTCTCTAAACGGTCAAGAATATAAAACACAAAAGAGGTGGTGACCTTAAAGAAACATTAAAGTGCCACTGTTTCCTATATTTTCTGAATTTAAATTCAAAATACTTACTGTACTTGCTCCAGAGATATGATAAATCAGAATCACAAGTTGCATCCAGCCTTTCCATTCATCTGTTTGTTCTCTATTTAACACTTTAGTCTGTGGAAAAGAACCAGTCTGTTTTACAATTCATTATGAAGGTATTATTAAGTAAATTTTTCTTATAGGACATAAAGCTAATGCTTCTGTTAAAAGAACTTTGGAGAAAAACAAACAATTAAAGATTGTCATTTTATTTGATAAGAGATATAATGAAACTATTTCAATATAATATGAATTGGAGAATTAACATAAACTAAAGGAGATTTTACATATTTAAGTTGCTACTCATGGTTTTATATTAAGATTACATTTAAAGTTTGACAGATGTGTTTGTTAGTCTAAAAAATGGCATTGTATAATTTTCTTTAAAAAAATCTTAGGAGTTTCAGCTAGAAAAGATCTTACAGTTCTCTTATATTTTACTGTGAAAAAATGGTCCATTATTATAGTTTATTTTCCCAAGGAGATGAAAAAACTGATTAGTCATCCTCATATGAAAGTTACTTCTTACAAGAGAGTTTATTAATTCAAATAAATCATGCCTTAAAAAGAAGTTACGCTAATATTCTGAGCAATTACAATAATTTGAAAACAGGAAATTCAGACTATTATAAGCAGTGCCCACATTATTACATAAATTCTAATTTGTGTATACATGTCTGTATAGGTATATAAATATAAAATGTTTGTGCATATAGGCATTTGTTAATTATATTTTTTAGTTACTTTTTAAAAACTTTACATAAGATAATAGTATCTCATGTTTGTAGACCATTATAAAATTGGGAACACCTCCACTTTCCCTATCCCCAAACAGGCAAAATAACACTAAGTCATGACATCTTTTTCACAGATCCTTATTCACCAATTTTTTCAACAATCTTTAAGTGACTCTGAATTTCTTCCAAACTGTTTCAAAAAAAGCAACTGTTAAGAGTCCACCAGGCAAAGTACAACCACAATATCCTTTTGTCCTCTTCTATATATGTGTTTGAATATTCTGGCATGATACATGATTATTATTTCTTTAATCTAGAGTTTACAATGAGATGAAAGAGTTAACATGAGCTAAAAAGAAAATGACTCTTACCTCCTTAGTATTTTCATTGTAAAATACTCCCAAAACCAAGATGTAGATAATTGGAATAAAGAAAGTTGAATGTGTATAAAATTTATTTTCCTTCATAAATAGATTTGCACGGTCACACATATAGAAATAAGCCATTATCAGGCCAAGTTTGCAGAAAGACTGTAAAAGTACTTCTAATGGAGACACAGAGGTATTGATAATATTTTTCTTTTCCTCTCCACTTTCCAAATCAGTACATGGCTTATTCTTCCGATGAGTGTTACGATGAATTATATAAAAAATTAAATATCCAATAATAGATAAAGTAAAAAAACAAGCAGCTAGCTTCTGTATGAGGGTAAGAGGAGGCCGAGGTTGACAACAGGAACCATCTACAGGCTTCAAAATCTTATTGCAATACACGTTCATAAGAATCATTGCACTCTGTGAACAAATCAAGTTATTTGGTTATTATCTTGTCAGTAATGTATCTTGCATTAGATTTTCTCTTGTGAATATTACTGACTTTTCAGCACCGTAACTAAAATGCCTTTGTACTTTTTGCTACCATTTCCCAAACACTCATGCAAATAATGGTATTCCTTAATCTGTAATAGCCAGTTCAGGGTTTTTCAAACTTCTTGGACTATGATCCATAATGAAACATTCATTTTATAATGTGACCCAGAACACATCCACAGGAAACAATATCTATCCTTACTATCTAGAATGCACTCTGACATTTTTCTATTCTATTCTTAAAAAAATAAAACACTGATTTCATGGCTATTGGGCCATGACCTTTGGTAAAACAAATACTGACAGATATCAAAGCCCAAAGAATTTTAGTTAGCAGACTCGCAGGATACTTAAGATAGAGTGCCAGTCTTTAGATGTAAAAAAGATGTAAAATTACTGCCACCAAAAAATCATTAATTCTTAGCTAACAATATTTGTAATATGCTTTTCATTTGGTTTATCATTTATGAGCACTTAGAATTATAAAGTTTTAAGATTTCTAATGTTAAATAAAATGTGGAATCTTCAACATGGTTTCATTATAGCACAAACCTCCTAGATAAGCTGCCAAGATTCTGCCTAGTTGAAAGTTCAATCAAGTCTAGTTCTATAAAAATTTTATAGTTTAGGCAATTTTAGAACTCTAAGATGATCATATTTTTTAAGCCTAAACGTTCAAAATACTCAACTATTTAGAAAATCTCATACTTTTAGCCCTGCAACTTCAGGAAGTTCTGTACCTGGCAATCTTGAAGATACTAGCTTACAAACTCCAACCCAAGGTTCTTAACCAGTCCCAGGGGGTCCACAAAGCCCCTTAAAGTATATGGAGAACCATGTGTGTGTTCTCCACACACAAACACGCATTTCTGCAAGACTGGAACAGAATCATTCCTTTTTACAGAATACTCAAAGGGGTTATGTGATTCTCGAGAAGATTAAGAATCACTCCTTTATAAGAAAACAGTAACTAAATAATATCTGCTGTACTGTATATGACAATTTATAACCATGCGGTTCTCTTTCTTATTTAACCTATTTCCATCTGTCTGGATTTGTTCAGTAACTACTATGTAGCCCGTATAAAACTTAGGGTAAAATAACGATAAGAGAATAATAAAAATTATGCTACATGTTTTAAAAAGGTGCTCTTCACAGAAGCTTGATCTTACACATTTAAGGTTTTTAAGGCAAAGAGAACATAATACAGTAGTTTTTAAACAGGAGTGTGGTGAGAACTTATAAGCTTAGGAGACAAGGTATATTAAGAGTGAGGAGCACTCAGTAAATGAAGTTTCATTTCCTCCCTCCCATAACTTCTTTCCTTCTTTTACTAAAACTCTCACTTGTATAAAAGCAAAATTAGTTCTACGTGCATGTTTAGATAGAATAACTACAAGTAATTAAGACTGTAATAAAATAAGTTGTTTGTTACCATATTATAGTGACTTATAGCTAAAACTAATAAGATATTGTAGTTTCTATCTCCTGATAGATACAAGAATCCTTACAGTTTCTCTGCTTGATTCAGGAAGATGTAAGCCATCCAAAGATTCTGTGATGGTTTCTTGAGCAATTAATTTAGAAACACTGAACATCTTAACATTTGATTTAGAATTTCTGGTGCTACTATTCAAAATGCTGACTGCAGCTTCATTGTAGGCATCTATCTTCTCATTAGTGATCATTTTCCTATTTTCACTTAATAGATCTTCATAAACAGGATCTGTACACAAAACACATATTTTTAAAAACACATTTAAAAAATCCCTACTGATAGAATTAGTGATCATGCAAGTTCACTGATTGTACTTCATATTCTGTTGTGAAAGTTCAGATACTTGGAATCAATCGATATCTCTTTTAAATCTAAAGAACTTTTATCCCTCTCTTATCTTAGTACACAGCTTTCAGGAAATATTTTTATGTTCTAGCATATCTTAGGAGTTTAAAATTTGGGGATACTGAGTACCACTGGGCAATGGGAATTGAAAACTAGACCGGGGAATGGGGTGCCTGGGTGGCTCAATTGGCTGAATGTTCAGCTCTTGATTTCAGCTCAGGTCATGATTTCATGGATCCCTGAGATCAAGCTCTGTGTCAGGCTCCACGTCAGGTTCTGCACTCACAGCATGGAGCCTGCTTAGGATTCTCTCTCCCTTTCTCTCTGCCCCTCCCCTGGTCGCATGCTCTCTCTCTCTCAAAATAAATCAACAAACATTTAAAAAAATAAATAAAACTGGATTGGGGAAGACTGCCTAATTAAGAGTAACAGTCAATCTTTTTTTTTCCTGCCACTGCTTTGCTCATACAATTGGAAGGTAATATTATTGAGGATCAAAGTCCCTTATCACTTACCATAAATAATTTTTTTCTCATTTTAGTAAAAGAAAGGTTAACAATGAGTTTGTAAATAATATAGATTGCAGAATAGATTATCACTACTCTTGCTGTTCCGTTTAACTTGACATTCAATTTGGAAATAATTGTAAGAGTTTCTGACAAGCCAGTTGAATTGCTAAAATATCCAAGGCAATTTCATATAGTGCTAGACATTAAATAATGGACATTCGATAAACTCCTGAAATGACTTGATCTAATGTCAACTTTCTCTTAAAGAATTTCATTACCAAGTATAAACTAGATGGTATGAATTTAAATACATTCTGTCAATTCCAGAATTTATTTGCTTCCAATGACTCTAATATTATGAAACAGACTTAATAATTTTTTTCTGTATTTCCCAATCACCATAAATATACTTTGTAAGAAATAAAAATCAGGGGTAAACATCTCATTTATCTTTGAGAACTTATTCTTTTTGTTATATGCTGCAGCCATTTTGTATGCTGAGGCTCCTTGAAGGATATTTTTGTTTATTTATTATTTATTTTCACTTATTATATTTATTAGTTTATCTCTTCCTTAAGTTCAAAAAAGGAAAGCAAATAACTCAAATTTATTCTAATTTTGCAAACCTCATTTCAAGATTTATCCTCATAAAGGAGTAATTCTGCTTCTTGAAACAGGAGACAATAAAAAACCCATGCTTCAAAATATATACATAATGACATTTGTTCATTACTCATTTGTTCATTCCTTACCTTGTAAGACCCAATAAACATCACTAGTCTTTGCCAGTTTTTCTAAAAGTGGTGCTATGGAGGTAATGTTCATTTTATATTGGGAAAGAGCTTCGTTGCTACCATTGTGAATCTTGATAGACCACTAAGAAATAAAAAATAAGCATTAATTCAGCATTTATCACAGAAAAATTATAACCTGCTCCATTGTAACAAAAGTTATTATTTTAAGATAATCTCCACTTTTATTCAACATTAGAATAAAATTTCATCAAATTATTTCATGAAATCTATGAAGGCAATTAAAAAAAGCTGATATAACATTAGACACTCAATGTATGACATTCAAGAAGAATGTAATTTTATAAATAAAATAATATTGACATTTAACACCAAGTTTACTAAATTTATTCAAATTGTTTCATTAAAATAAATCAGCCTCATTAATTATAATAGAAATAGTAATTGAAATATAGGTACAATCAAGAATTCTATTTAACATAAGTTAACTTTTCCTCAGCGTGTCCTTAAGAATGAAACAAAAATCCGTATGCAAGAATACGCATAATAACTTACTGTGGCAGCTCCTGCTACAATCACATGGGGCTTTGCAACAGAATCCTAAGGAAAGAAAAATCTTTATAAGAGTGTTCTATCCAGTTATGGGAATTAATATAAGTAACATCACTTACTTTTTGCCTTAAATTTAAAGTTCTTCCTTCTAAATGCATTTTAATTTTCTGAGTTCCTTATTGCATTCTCATTATAACAAGATGGCACATCCAATGCCTAAAACCTTACATGGTTATGTGGTTATACAGAATAGCATGAAGCTTGTATGTTTAATTTTTGGTGTTCTTAAAAAAAAAGCCCAAAACATATCACTGAAATTTAATATGGCCTAATATTATTCTGAATTTGGAGTAAACTGTTTAGAGTAAAGCTCTAGTATATTATGTCAGCCAATTAAAAAATATTAATGAAGACTAGAGGGTACATAGAAAAATGTTAAATAAAATGCAAGAAATGTAATCTTTGGAAAAGCTAAATCCGACATGTATAACGGCTAATTATCATAGACCACAATGTGCAAAGAAACAAGGAGAAATTTGGTAGAAATCCTCATCAAATGCAAATTGTACTATTACTAATACTACCAATTATACAGTACTTAGTAATTTACTGAGTTCTTTTAAATTAGCTCATTTGTGGGGCGCCTGGGTGGCGTAGTCGGTTAAGCGTCCGACTTCAGCCAGGTCATGATCTCGCGGTCCGTGAGTTCGAGCCCCGCGTCAGGCTCTGGGCTGATGGCTCAGAGCCTGGAGCCTGTTTCCGATTCTGTGTCTCCCTCTCTCTCTGCCCCTCCCCCATTCATGCTCTGTCTCTCTTTGTCCCAAAAATAAATAAAAACGTGGAAAAAAAAATTAAATTAGCTCATTTGAATGTAGATTCTTGCCACCCGTGAGACAGGCAGGAAGATATCATACACATCTTATCAAATTAAGGATACAGACTCAGAAAAGTTTATAGGGTATTGCTGAGGCCTGTAAGGGACAAAGCCAGAGCTTAAGTCTTGTGACTCCTAAATTTAGTGCAATTTTCACATCAAAAGACCTGCTATTATAATCATGTGCACAAGGAACAATTAAAAATAAGCAAGAAATTTAATTAGAAAAAAATATGACTCATCTAGAAAAGTAAAAATGACAGGTATTGTCTCATTATAAAGGTAGAAGACTATGAAAGCAGAGAAAAAGAGTAACAATAATTTCCTTCATAGATACTCTCATTTCCAGTCTAGTGTGTTTCATTTTACACTGCTATTTTAGTGGAATTTCTTCCTCATCTCTAGGTGGCTCCCTTTCTGCTATGTCACAGTCATTAACCCCAAATCTTATTTCTCTTCTACAGGTCCCTCTTGCCTCCCTTCTCACCTTTGGTATAAAATTCTCAAATTTCATGGAGAAAATGGAATTCATCTGGCTTGTGTGCTCTAGACTTCCTCTATTCTTACAACTTCTCCCAGCCTATCTTCCTTGAACAACAGAGTCAATGGCTAATCCTCTTAATGGCTAATCCTTACTCTGTGTCTCTATCGGCCCCCTCTTTCTGTCCAGGGATATATCCATGAATGATCAATCTCCAATTCTCATCGATTTCATTTTCCTTCTCTAGCCTCCTTTATTCCCCCATCTACAAAATGCTATATCATCTTTAGACTAAAAAAACGTTCCTTCAACCTTACCTCATTCTCAAATCCTTCCTCCTTGTACTGTTAACCAACAGATTACTTGGAAGAGCATTTTGCCCTCCCTATGTGAATTTCCTTATCTCTCATTTATGCCTCAATTTATCACATTTTGATTTGGGGCTTCACCATGCACTAAGACTGATCCCCATTCATGAATTCTGGATTTCTACGTTCTGTTAGCTTCATTCTACCCTGTCTAGTTCCTAAAGTGACACTTCTGACTGTCCACTTTTTAAAACTCTTTCCTCCCCTTGTGTGTCATGATACAGTTATTCTTCTCCTGCTTTTCCTCTTACCTCCTTTACTGCCACTTCTCAAAATGTTTTTGATAGTTGCATTACCAAGTCCTCTTCTTTAATCTCTAAACTCTGTGCCTATTCAATGTCTTCCATTCAAGTAACTTCAACTATCACCTCACACAATACCCAGATTCTCCAATTCCATCTGAGTAGCTCAGACTTCTTAATGAGTGCCCTCACCTACAGAATTAAATCTAAATTGTTGGTTTCTTCACAGTTTACCCTAATTTCCCACGACTCCCTCAATACATGTCACCACTCTGTTTAAACGTTTCAGTGGTTCTCCACTACCCTCAACACAAATTAAACTCAATATTCTTATTTTTAGGAAATATACCCTGAAGTATAGAAGTAATTAAAGTATGTATGTATGTATAAAGTATAGAAGTAATTAAAGTATGTATGTATGTATAAAGTATAGAAGTAATTAAAGTATGTATGTATGTATAAAGTATAGAAGTAATTAAAGTATGTATCTAAGTAATTTAGAAGTAATTAAAACATGGATAGATAGATAAATGAATTTATACCACACCGAATACAACTTAAGATATTATTCATAATGTAATATCTGCTTAACCTCATCTCTTATTAGCCCTCTCCTCAAATGAGGCACATGGAAATAACAGCCAAAACCAAACGCAAATAAAAAAAGCACTTTGAATTTAAGTTCTAGCCATACTAAAACTGCTAGTGATTCCCTGAATAGGCTACAGTCTATCTTCAGTATCTTTGCATATGCTATTTCTTGTGCATGAAACAACCCTCCTTTCTCATAACAGGCCCTCACCCTTAAAATCACTTTACCTGAAAACTAGTTTTGAAAACTTATAGTTAGTGCCTATTCTCTGTAATCTTGCTGTACCCTATTCTTCCCCTATTTTGGCACTTGTCACATTACTTTCTTAATTAATTATATCTGCCACTCATCTGGAAGCTCTTTGAGGAGAGGAACTCTATCATGTTAACTGGGTATCAGCACTTTTTAGCCTAGTACCTAGAAAATGGCAGGTGATTAATAAATATCTGTTGAATCACAGCAGAGTTGTCTAAATTCAACTTTGCTTTTATGCCTGTAGGCTACAATAATGCTCTTTCAGTTAATAAGTGTATCCTTCTAACCCCACAGTTCTTCTGGAAATATTACCTCCTCTGTAAAGCTTTCTTAAACCATCACCTGTATCTAACCAACCCCCATCCTAAGTGCCTCTATCCATGGTGCTTTCATAGTTCTTTGTGCTCAATTCTGTACTTACTCTTCATCTTACCATATTATTATTCATCAGAAAGTCACTATACACTAGATACTGAAAATTCTTTGAAGGCTGAGACTGAGGCTAATTACTAGCCACACTCCTAACACCGAATGTAAAGCCAGCAATATTACATAAGTAATACTAATATGGATTGTTGTATTCTCAGGGTCTAGCTGCTTACTACGAAAATAATAAAAAAATACATAAAAACATGCATACATACATACTTTTTAAATAAATGAAATCAATCAATCAATCAATCAGTCAATCTTAAGTAATGACACAGCCATCTACCTAAATAAGTGGAATCCTTCCTATCCCCCAGTAGTCATAAGGAATCTTACAATAGAATCTAAAGCTCTAAAAACTAGTTTTAGCAAATTATAAGAACTGAAAATCTGGATATGCAATGTAACTCCAGGTTAGTAAATAAAAAAAGTTATCGATGATTTTACAGGACTTATAAATTATACTGCATTGATGTTTCTTTAACTGTGAATTTCTACTACTTTAATGATATACTTTCAGGTCCAGCACAAATATAAAACATATGTTTAAATCATTTGAAATACATACATGTAACATTATTCTACACTTTTGGAATAAATAAATCAACAAAGACAAAATACAATTATGTGAGACTGCAAGTTACCAGAAAGTTGAATTCTAGAATTTGTCTTCATATTTTGTTTTTTGAAAACTTAAACACATTTTGTCAAAAAAAAAAAAAAATGTTAGAAATGTTGATTAGGTTCCCACCGGATCCTACAAAAGCTTATTTGGTGTATGAAGTGGTTGCAGTGCTAAACATGTACTGTGAAAAGAAGCAAAGAAAAATACCAGTGCAGTATAAGTAATTAAGCAAAACAAGGTCAACAAAATTGAATACTGTTTTATCTATCCCAAATGCAAATACCTCTAAGGAAAGAAGACAGGTTTAATTAAAGGACAAAGAGCTATATGGAGACTACTGTGGAGGTTCTAGAAAGGACTTTGGGGTTTTCGAGGTGAATAGAATGCTTGCCCTTATATCTATCTCCAAACATTATGAGCCAAAATATGCCAGACTTGACTTCTGGGCCACAAATGTAATGATAAAAGGGAAGAAAACAGGCTATTTAACAACAACAAAAACAACAAAAGTTTCCTGAAGAATCTGGGCGTGAGTTTGAAAAAGTGGGAACATGCTCAAGAGAATATATGTTGTGCAAGAAGATGACCTGGGTTTGAGTTAACTGGGCAACAGAAGTAACAGAAAATTCTGTCTGGAAAATGTGGCATCAGCATAACCACAGTAGGATTAGAGTGGTGGCAGCAGAGGTACTAGATCAAAACTCCCTCTTCTCAGTAAAGTGACAGGATCCATCCAGCACAATTAGTCACTATGAAGAAAGTCAGCACAGACAGAAGAGTAGGACAGGCAAGTAAGGGGGAGAAACACAAGGAGTGCTCATGAGCTTTTAAAATTTGGTTGCTTAAAACCAGAGAGACCTAGATGTTCAAATACAGACCTCAGTCCATACTTTGATACACTGTTTCATAGAACCATTAACTTCTGGATGCCATAGAAAATCCTAAAAAAAGAAACACAGTGAATAAAAAGTCAAAGAAACTTATTCGTGCTGCCTAAAAGAAACATGAACCCATCTCTTCAAGAGTACCTAAAGTAAGGGGTGCCTGGGTGGCTCAGTCAGTTAAGCATCCGACTTCGGCTCAGGTCATGATCTCACAGTTCGTGAGTTCGAGCCCCGCGTTGGGCTCTGTGCTGACTGCTCGGAGCCTGGAGCCTGCCTTGGATTCTGTGTCTCCCTCTCTCTCTGCTCCTCCCCTCCTTGCACTCTGTCTCCCACTGTCTCAAAAATGAATAAACATTAAAAAAAAAAAAAAAGAGTACCTAAAGTAAAACACACCTTGTCCATGACATCTTCATCTCCCATCTCGGTTTCCCAAGTGCCTCGGTTTCCCAAGGGCCTCACGGGAATTCTTGTATCCACTTCTACTTTCCTCTTTTAAAATTTAAATCTGATCTTGCCACACATCCTTGCTTAAATATTCAAGGACTTTCAATTGTCCTCAGAATAAATTTCAAAGTCCTTAAAACTACTAAGGAGGTATAGGATCTGGCCTCTACCAAGACATTCTACCTTTTCTCCTCCCACTTTCCCCTCACTTTAAGTACCCTGTTGATTCTCCTTCAGCTCCTGGAATGCTCTATGTGCTCCTTTTTTCTCTAGGACTTTGCACATACTGTTCTGCCTACAATGCTCATAAAACTTCTCCACTGAGCCTGACTCGTGCCTACTTATCCTTGAAGCTTCAGTTAAAACATCTCTTTCTCAAAGAGGAAAACTATTTTTAATTCACTGTTTTGTACATTCCTAATGCCCACTTCTTCCTTCTTTAATTTTTTTAAAATTATTTTTAGAGGGAGAGACAGTGCGAGCAGGGGAGGGGGCAAAGAAGAGAGAATCTTACGCAGGCTCCACCTTCGGCACGGAGTAAGACTTGGGGCTCAATCGCACAACACCTGGGAGTTAAATCCAAAAGCTAAAAGAGTTAAAATCAAGAGTCAGAAGCTCAACCAACTGAGCCACCCAGGTGCCTCTCACTTTTTCCTTTTCACCATCCTTATTCCACATTTAAAGCATATAGTGAACTGTAATGACTTTCAAAATCCATTAAGTCTAGGACATTTTTGTCTTGACCCCTACTGTATTCTCAGTATTTAGGAGAAGTCACTGTGACTAGGAATTCAGAAAAGTCACAGATATTCTTTTATGGATATTAATCCTGAACACATACTGGTTTCAAATTAACATACAAGATTATTATTTTCTGGATTAAAAAATCTGAGAGACCAAATTTTCCATTTCATTACACAAAACTGTGCATACAAACATTTATTCAATCATTTTACCATTCTTATCTACTCTAAATACATTGAAATATATTTAATACCTACAAAGCATTAGCTGATCTACAAATAAATTAACCAATGAATATAGTTTCAACATAACATTTAGCTTACTGTTACATTAACCTACCACTTTAACTGATGAAATCTTGTCTTCAAAAGGAATGTTTCCATGCTGTCATTAAAAAGAGAGAAACCAAGGAATATTAATGGATAGATTAATTTTATGTCATTAATTCTCCCTTTAGCTGCTTTTGCTGATTTATTTATGTACTACATCTCAATTATCTATATTCAACCTGAAAGGAAAAAACACTTGCATAGAATACCAAAAAATAAGTGACACTAAATTGTTTATATGTGATTTTTAACATCTAAGATAGAGTCTAAAGATAAAACCTCAGCTCCAAACAAGCAGTTATGTGAACCTGTATCTTTTTGCCAAGATTGCCACATTCCAATTTAGTCTTAATATTATTATCTATGGCAGAGATGGAGAGCTCCTCTGCATTTCCTGAGTCCCCACCAGTTAGACAGAACCACATGACTAGTTCTGGCCAACGTAACATGGCTAGATGTGATGTGGGTCACTCCCAGCTGAATTTCTTGGTAATTCTCTAGTCTCTGGCTTAACCTGATGCTGAGACTACAGAGGCTGGTACAACTGGAAGGTGGTATAAATTCCAACAAGGAGGGATCTCCAGATGACTGCATAGAGTAAAACCTCTTGCCAACCCACCCACAACATGTAGCTCTAAGTGAGAAATAAACTTCTGTTTTGTTAAGGTTGTAGAGTGGTTTGTTGCTGCAGCAACATCTAGTCTGTTCTCAACAATACACTAGTATCAGTCTTGTCTGAACAGGAGTGCACACATACAGCTCTAGGTTATTTTGGGTTTCGTTTCAAAGACTGTATAAATAGTCCAGTTGAATAAAAAAAATCAAAGTTTGGAGACAACTTCTAGTAACCAAGCATTCCATAAAACTCTAGGGTGGGGTGGGGGATAGAAGTGGTCAAATAAAAAAGGTAATTCTTCCTAAAACCAAGGTTGAAATGTCTTCATTAATTTAACCAAACAGTATTTATACTTCTATCTCTGTGAAATAAAGCATGCTAACTTTTAAAATTCAAGCATCATTTCCCAAAAGGACTCTGAGACCAACTGTACTTTCAGGTGTGTTCTATGAAGAGTTTCCTTGGTCAAATAAGTCTCGGAATTACTGGGTCAGACCAAATCACACAAGTGTTTTCCTTCTACTATCCCATAGCTATTGCATAGCTCAGGTAATTCAATATAACCTCTCTCTTCTTTGCCTTTGATATACACAAAAGAATATGTCTCATATGTAAGTCACAAAGCACAGTAAAAATAAATAAGCACTCATGAGTCCATCGCAGAAATCAGAGCACTACCAACACACTGAATGACCTATGTGGACCTTTCACTACTTTGAATTTTGTTTGTATTTTGCTTTCTTTTTTATTATATAGTTTTGTCACATGTATATGCATCCTTTAATGATATATTTAGTGTTACTGACTTTCTCTCCCACTTTTAATTTTGAGAAATGTCAAACTTAAAAAAAAAGAAAAGAAAAATGTCAAACTTAGAGCAAAATTGACAAAATTATAATGAGCACCCCAAATACCCTTTATGAATTGTTAACATTTCCTCCACCAGCTTCTTGTCTCTCTCTGCATAGACATATACATTGTTTTCCTTTTACTGAACCATATAAAAGTAAAGTGCAGGATAAGCACTGGGTGTTGTATGGAAACCAATTTGACAATAAATTTCATATATTGGAAAAAAAAAAAAAGTAAAGTGCAGACATAACATTTCACCCTTAAAAACATCAACATGTATTTCCTAAGAACATGGATATTCTTTTACATAACCTCAATACTATAATCCCACCTAAGAAATCTGACATTGATAAAATATTAATCTAATATACAGTCCATGTTCAAATTTTCCACTCTCTTCTTTTTTCCTCGCTATAGCTCTTTTTAAAAAAATTTTTTTAAATGTTTATTTTTGAGAGAGAGAGAGAGAGAGAGACAGAGCATGAGCAGGGGAGGGCAGAGAGAGAGGGAGACACAGAATCCGAAGTAGGCTCCAGACTTTGATCTGTCAGCTCAGAGCCTGATGTGGGGCTCAAACTCATGAACTGTGAGATCATGATTTGAGCCAAAGTCGGGATACTTGACCCTGAGCCACCCAGGCACCCCTCTCTATAGCTCTTCTATTTTAATCTAGAATTCAATTAAAATCATATCTCTTTATCATGTCTCTTTACTCTTTAAATCTAGAACATCTCCTGGCCTTTTAAAACTTTCATACGTCAATGAACTTATCATATTTATATATATCAAATATTATATTTATTATTTTTGTAGAGTCTAGGCCGGTTGATAAAACACACCAAATCTAGATTATAAACAGCACTGACAGTTACCCTCTTGTGCATATCTCTTACATGAGTAAGAGTTTCCCTACAGGTTCACAGGCCATACAAATATTCACCCTCACATGATAATGTAAGTTATTTTCTGAAGTGTTTTAATAATTTATATTTTCATCAACAGTTTCAGATACAGAGTCTTTAATAAATCTTGTCAGATTTCATATTTTTTTGCCATTGTCAAATTTAATTTCTGTCACTTAAGTAGGTATAAAATGGTATTTCACTATGGTCCTTAATTTGAATTTCCCTGATTACCAATGAAGTTAAACATCTTTTAGATTCATGCTGGGATTTATGTTTTCTTTTCTGTGAAATGACTGGCCATGCCTTTACCCTTTTGTTTTCTATTAGGTTGTCTTTTTTTTTTTTTTTTTTAATTAATTTGTGATTCCTTACATCTCTTGGATGTATATTATAAATATCTTCTGGTTTGTAGCTTAGCTTTTTTCTGTCAGGTATCTTTTGGTGAACAGATACTCTTAATCTTAAGGCATGTGAATTTATCCATCTTTTATTTTATGGTTAGCATGTTTTGTTTCTTATGTAAGAAACTTTTTCCTACTTGAAGTAATGAAGATATTCCCGTGCATTTTTTTTTCCTAAAGGTTTAAAAGTTTTGGCTTCCACATTTAAGTCTAAATTCATCTAGAAATGATTTTACTTGGTGGTGTGAGGTAGGGCTTCCAATTTCACTTTTTTCTATATGTATAACCATAACCATAATGATGCCTCAGATCATTAATTAGATAGACCTTCTTTTCTCCAGGGATCTTTAATGGCATCTCTGTTATTTATTAAGTCTTTGTATATGCACGCATTTATTTTAAAGTTCTATATCCTGTTCAATTGGTTTCTTGATTTAGCTCTACCAACACCACATTGTCTTTATTACAACACAGTTAAAATCAGTCCTGATACTGGAAGATAAGTCTTTTCCACCTTGCTCTTCAGATCTGTTGTTGTTATTCTTGGTCCACTGCCCTTCCACATAAAATTTAGGATCAACTGGTAAAGTCCCACAACAAATCCTGTTAGGATTTTATTTGAATTACATTGAACCTACAGATCAATTTAGGAATAACTGACATATTTACAATATTGATTCTTCTCATTCCAAAATATAGTATATATTTTCCATTTAATTATATCATTTAAAATTTTGTTTACATAAAATTTTTTTTCTGTATACAGAAATCATCCACGTTTGCGAGGCTTGTTCCTATGTACTATATGGTTTTTGTTACTTTTGTATACAGTATATTTTAAGTATTTTGAACTCTATATTCCTGGAGTGCAGTATGCAATTCACTTTTAACAGCTTTATTGAATTACAATTAATTTTTGTATGTTTATCTTAGTATCAACTATCTTGTTGAAATTTTTATTACATCTAGTAATTTTCTATAGATTCTTCAGAGTTTTCTTTGTATATAATTGTATCATATGAAATTCTGAGTCTATCTCTTTCTAATCTTTACATCTTTACCTTTCCTTGGCTAAGGGCCTCTAATATAATGCTGAACAGAAGCAGCAATAATGGGCAGCCTTTTCTTCTTATTGAGTTTAACATAAATGTGTCTAACATTTCACTATTAGGGATATTTACTGTAGGCGTCTAGAATTTTTATCAGGTTAAGTTAGAATATAAAGGAACTAATCTCATAGAGACAGAACGATACCAATTCTCTGATATTGTCAAGGCCTGCTTAATGGCCCAACATGTTGTCAAAAAAGGTTCCACATATACTTTGAAAAAATATATTCTTTTATTTTTTAGTGTCTTCTTTAAGTATTGAGCTGTAAGTTCATAAAATCAGATATGCTTAGTAATTTTGCTTGTCCTATCATTAAATGCATGAGCAGTGAGCAATTCTCTCACTTTGATGGAGGATTTGTCAACTCCTCATTGTAATCACATTAATTTTGCTTTATACATTTTAAGGTTAATTTATTTCATGTGCATGAGTTTAAAATCTTAGTGATTTGAAACTTTTGTCATTAAAAAGTATCTGTATCCCTGATAATACTTTTTGCCTTACCATCTATTGTCTCACATTAATATGACTTATCTTTCTTTAATAAGTATTTGTCTAATAAATATTTTCTCATTTTTAATTACAACCTTCCATATCCTTTTGTTTTAGGTATGTATTTTGAAGCAGCAGAAAGTTCTTTTAAAAACCAATCTGAAAATCTGTTTGGTAGGCAAGTTTAGACTGCTACCCTTATTTTGATTATAAATGTTTCTACCATTTTACCTTTTGATTTCTAGCTCCGTCACACATACATAGGTTTTTTTATATATGTGGAATATATATAAACACTGATTTTCACAGGTACATATGTTTTTGTATATATACATACGAATGTATGTGTGTGAGCATATATGTGTGTGTGCATGTGTATGTATGTATGGCACATATATTTGGCATTAGTGAGTTTAATTTTTTTGTTCTTCTGGTTTGGAATTCACACATCCTAATTCTTTTATTCTTTGCTCTTGAAATTTTACTATCATCTTTAACTTAAGTTTTGAAGTAAGATAATACTTTAAAGAGTAAAGAGGACATTAGAAAACTGACCATCTCCCTCTGATTTATAAGCTATTATTGGCTAGTTCTTTAATACAGTCTTTTTGTAAAATGTAAAAAAGAATTATTATTTTATATAGACAGTGTTTGTTTAGATTTACCTGTTTAGGATTTTCTTTAACCACTGCTTCTTACATTTCAGATCATTTTTTTCTGAATTATTTCCTTTCTTCCTGAAGTTTACCCTTTAAAAAGTCCTTTACTGTAAGTCTATCTAGCAGTAAACCCTCTTCACTTTTGTTTATCTGAAAATGTTCTAAATTTCAAGAATAGACATTGTATGCTAGATACACAATACAATTCGAGGTTGAAATTTACTTTCTGTCAGAAGTTTAAAGCTATTATTCTAGTGTCTCCTGGCTTCCAATATTACTACTGAGAAATATGCTGGCCCAAAGCTTAGTTTTCTACTGCAGCCTTTGGCATCTGTCTTCAGGTCAACCTGAACCCCTACTGAGTACCTACTATTATTGTTCCCATCTCTGGTTTGAATCATAGTTTGTTCCTTTTGGGGGGAGTGTGTCCCATTTCCTCAAAGTCTAGAAACACATCAACAAGTTTTGTTTGTTTTTTTTTAAATCTAGGATCTAGTTAGTTTGAGGTAGAAGGGGTATCTAGTTTGCCCTCCAGCTGAAAGCAACACAGTTTTGTTGTTGTTGTCGTTGTTGTTGTTTTACTGCAAGACGTCCAAGTTTTTAACATCCTAGCCTAAATTAAAATCATTGAAAAGGGGATATAACATCTAGTGCTGCCCAAACTAATTTGACCACGGCTTCTACAGAACTAATCTACAAAACAGAATTTGAAAAAAGTCCTGCTCTATAGCTTCTTTAAAATTCTTTTTGCCTTGTGGCGCCTGGATGGCTCAGTCGTTTAAGCTTCCGACTTCAGCTCGGGTCACAATCTCATGGCTTGTGGGTTAGAGTCCAGCATCCAGCTCTGTGCTGACAGCTCAGAGCCTGGAGCCTGCTTCAGATTCTGTGTCTCCCTCTCCTTTTGCCCTTCCCCTGCTCACTCTCTGTCTTTCAAAAATGAATCAAACTTTAAAAAAATAAATAAATAAAATAAAATTCTTTTTGCCTCAACACAGAAAAGAAAAAAATTCAAACAAAGAACTATCTTCAATACTTCTACCCAAACTAACCCACACCAAGGCTAAAACAATAATAATAATAATCAGCTTATACAATGTGCCAGACTGGGTGAGGCATAAGACATGTATTTAAAAAATAATAATGATAATATATAATCTCTGTCTTCAAGATGTTCAGAGACAAGAGAACTAAGTAAAATACATTTTGGCAAATGCTCCACTAGCAATTTGAACTAGTTTCTCAGTAAATGTCTACGACAAACTGTCTTTGTTTCTTTTTAGAATGCATATACACTTAAATGTATGTGGTTTGATAATTGTGGGTTAACCGGGCACCTCTAAACAATGAAAATTGGAAACCTAGGTGTTATAACTAGGGCTCAGAAACAATGTACCATATTATGCCCACTTTGGGCTATAAACTAAACCATTATAGTTTTTTTCAACTAATTGTTGCCAAATCTATTATTCCAATTTTCAGAAATTCACACTATTCTGTGCCTAGAAATACTAAAACTGTTTCTTTGAAGTCAGAAATCTCTCTACTTTTTAGAAGTTCACTTAAGTTTTTTTACCTTAAATTGTGATAATCTCATAGAATTCAATAGTTCCAATCTTCTATATAATTTTATGTATATAATTACCAATGAAAAATACATTTACAGATACCAAATTAAATGAAAAATTGACTTTATCATTTTCCATTTTGCAGATTTAAAATCTATACTAGCCTTTTCTAGTGGACAAAATTTCTAATAGCTGATGGATTCTTCTCACAAAGAACAGTTCCCAAGGAATTTAGCACCCACTACTATCATTACTATGTGGCTAGATGTTTAGCTGTGAAGTCCCTAATTTTTTAACTCCTTACCACAGGGCAAGTTGAGGTGAACAGGCAGATTTTCATCATAAAATCATGAGCTATTCCCCCTAAAATTCTGAACTTTCTTGTATTTCACTTTTTTCTCCTTGCTATTGCCCACTCCCAATCATACACAGCTGAAGACAGGGATTCGAACTTTGGATCACTTAAAAATGTATAAAAAGAAAGGTATGATGATTCATAAAATATTAACTAATCAACAAATTAATTAACAAACATATATATATATATGGAGATCCATTCTTGCTAGTTTTCAAAGATATATTTTTAAAATCAGAAATTTTCGGGGCGCCTGAGTGGCTCGGTCAGTTAAGCGTCCGACTTCAGCTCAGGTCACGATCTCACGGTCCGTGAGTTCGAGCCCCGCGTCGGGCTCTGGGCTGATGGCTCAGAGCCTGGAGCCTGCTTCTGATTCTGTGTCTCTCTCTCTCTCTCTGCCCCTCCCCCGTTCATGCTCTGTCTCTCTCTGTCTCAAAAATAAATAAACATTAAAATAAATAAATAAATAAATAAATAAAATAAATAAATTTTAAAAAATAAAATCAGAAATTTTCTATAAAAGTAGCAGATATTTGTTGCATTGTTGTTTTAATTACATAGCATAATTGCCCAGTGCCAGTACAGCTGCAGAAAATTAGGTCCTGATGGGCATTGCCAATAACAGTATAAATGAAAATAGTTTAGCAATATAATCAATATTTTTTAAACTGGATTCTTTAACCTAATATTTGCATTGCAGGGATTCCATCTACAGAAATAATTAAAAAGCAAAGTTTTCACACAAAGATGTAATTGAGAATGTCCTTTCTTAAATTGCAAAAGTAAAAAAAAAATACAAAAGTACAAGAAGAAAAAAGAAAATTATATATTACATCATATCCATTCAATAACATGTTGCCATTATGATGATACTTACATTGATTATATAATAATACCATGAATTATGGTAAGTGGTGGAAACAAGACATAAGACATGCTAAAAGATTACAAGATTATTATTTTAAAGAGACTGAAAAGAAATATGGCAAATATGAAAAGAAGAATAAGGGATATTTGCTCTTAGTTTTTGTTGCAAGGAATTCTCAAAAAAATTTCCATTGAAAGAACTTATCATTTCTGAAAATTAGAAGTTTCAGGTAATAAAAGGTTTACTAATCTGTTGCCACCACTTATTTTTCTTACGTTCCTCATTATGTTCTCTATGATACTCCCCATCGTCCCTTTTTCCTTCCACTGTTCCCAAAACCAGAGTAATAAAACTTTTATCACTCTTTTTGTTATTATGAAAAGACACATTCCTCCTATAACTATTCAGGTGGTTAACTTCTAAAACAATAAAGAAAATAGGTAAGTTTTACCTTATTTCCTTCTTCTTTGAATTGGGGATTAATTATTTTTACAAAAGAATAAAACAACTGACGAATTCTGGAATCTCCAATAAATGCAATATGTTTATCTACAAGACAGTTCTTTGCTTCACTGAAATCAACAAAGAAACATTAATTACAGTAAGTAAAATCAGCATGTTGGCATTTCAAAGCACAGTTTGTGAAGAAAGCAGTGCAGGATCAGTATACATATAGTTCACGTTGCTTTCGAAATAGGTGGATAGGTTTGTTTAATCAACCAGCCCATGGATGATCAACTAACTCCCAATACTTACAGCCCCCGTTTATTAAGTGTTTAATATGTACTCTAAGTATATTAAGTGCTTTATATCCATTATCTCAGAATAACTCGACAAGGTAGCTATCCAGGTCCTAAAGCTAGAGTCCTTCTCTCAAGGGCTATTTATTGCCTTGGGCCTGATTATCTCTCACCTGAGATAAAGAAGCTTGGAGAAAATTCTTCCCCTAATGCTTTTGGCAGGAATCTTCATTTGGACTCACCCCAACCCCCACACTCTGTTGGCAATTCTCTACCATCATATAGAGAAGTAAGTACCATGTAGTATTTCCTTTGCTTCATCAACCTTTCTCCACTCGTTATTAAAACCTATCCTAGAGAGGTGTCAGGTGGCCCAGTCAGTTAAGCGTCTGACTCTTGATTTCGGCTCAGGTCATGATCTCATGGTTCATGAGTTTGAGCCCCATGTCTGGCTCTGCACTGACAGCCTTGAGCCTGGAGCCCGCTTCAGATTCTGTATCTCCCTCACTCTTTGCCCCTCCTCCACTCATGCATGTGCTCTTTCTCGCTCAAAAATAAATAAACATTAAAAAAAAAAAGACCTATCTGAGAAAAGAAAAAAACAACGAAATAAGAAAACTTACCTGATTTTGTATTTATGCATCATGCAACTGTGAGGTTGCCAAACTTTCTCTCCAAGAAATCTGCCACTTGAGAGAAGGTATTCACATGAATCATTGCCTGTAACAGTTAAACAAACAATATTGTAAACAATAGTTATATTTTTGTACATTGATTATCTGACCCCATGTAAGCTCTCTGAGATCAGAAAGCGTAGTTTTCTATGCTTCACTGTACCTTCTCGGTACATTATTTATACATCCCTGAGAAGCATAGTAAATATTAATACATTAATATTCAGGAGGAGAAGAACCACTAATGACAGATACCTCACTATAGAAGATAGAAGAGACTCCTAACTCTCAAATGCTACATTCACTGCTTTGGCAGTGCCTTCTGCTTCAGGTTCTCTTTCTAGGGACATCATCTCAACCTCAAACTGGCCCTTAAACCTGCTTACCACTCCTAGTTGGGAAAGAAGAGTTTAAGGAATAAGAGAGAAGACTTTGGAAATGTCTTCCTATTCAACTATTACAACGTATGGTGCATTTGCACATCTGGAAATACAGTAATTAAAATATTTTTTAAACCAACTCCCTGATTTTCACGACTTTCCTGTGAGGAAGTATGCTATCCCTATTCTGTAAATGTGGAAACAGAGAAAAGGATTTATTCAAGAACTTCTTATTGAGGTCACTAAAACTTCATCCTTTTATAATTTACAAAGTAACATAAAACTATTTTAGCTACATGGTGGCTGAAGGTACATAGGAGCAGTATCAACAACAAATGCAGATTTTAGTTTTTAATATTCAGCCTGTCTACCTCTCTTAACGTTCTCCCCTTCTTTTCCGTTGACCAACCAGCTCCTCCCAGATTGGTTGGGACTATCACAGTTTCACACCAAAAGTTCCACATCTGGGAAACCCTCAGTCCTATGTAAGTGGGGAGGTGGTCACCCTATTTCCCATGGCCATTTTATCATACACTAACTGAAACGACTGAAGGAGTTTAAAGGGGAGTTGGAAACATTAAAAAAGTCCAAATATGTCAAATGGATAAGGGAAAAAATGAGACATTTAGAATAATATAATCAAATCACATATTATTTAAATTAATCTCTGGTTCTTCATGAAGAGTCATCAGCAAGCTCTATTTGTTTCACAGACCGTTAAGGTCAGGATAACGAAACTCTACAGAACAAAAATGATACTGAATCACTCAGGGTGGGGAAAGAGAAAACCCAAAGATATTTAAAGTGGAAGAACACATCTTTTTTCTCAGTCTGGTTATCCATTTATCTGGTCAATATACAGATAAAAGGTGATACAAATACAAGACAGGTATGCATAAATAATAAAAGTGTTGTTATTTCAGTGTCATAAATTCTAAAATAGAGCAGGAAGGGAAAGTGAAAATACTGCATTGTAGTGTTGGTAGAAAACTGGATAAGGAGGGGCGCCTGGGTGGCGCAGTCGGTTAAGCGTCCGACTTCAGCCAGGTCACGATCTCGCGGTCCGTGAGCTCGAGCCCCGCGTCAGGCTCTGGGCTGATGGCTCAGAGCCTGGAGCCTGTTTCTGATTCTGTGTCTCCCTCTCTCTCTGCCCCTCCCCCGTTCATGCTCTGTCTCTCTCTGTCCCAAAAATGAATAAACGTTGAAAAAAAAAAATTTTTAAAAAAAAGAAAACTGGATAAGGAAAGCAGAGTATCAATTATTAAAATTTTGCAATATGTATATTTTGCAATTTTGTATATGTAGGCTGCGCAGGTTTTTTGTTTTGTATCTCAAAAAATTTTTAATAACCTCTCTAAGGAAACTATAAATAATCAGTTCTTAATTTTTTCCAATTATTAAAAACTAATTCTAGTTCTCAAAAACAAAATTAAGCTACATAAATAATCAAGAAGGAGTAAAGAAAAGACTATAGGAACACACAATTAAGTTATTTTTCTAAAAACATCCATCTGGGCGCATCTGGGTGGTTAGTCAGTTGAGAATCCAACTCTTGATTTCGGCTCAGGTCATGGTCCCAGGGCTGTGGGATGGAGCCCTGCGTGGGGCTCCAATCTGAGAGTGGAGCCTGATTGAGATTCTCTCTCTCCCTCTGCCCCTCTCTCCCAGGTTGCACTCTCTCTCTCTAAAATAATAAAACAAACAAACAAACAAAAAAATCCTTCTGCTATATTCTTTTATAATGGTTCTACAGTAAAATACTATTAAAAATCTAGTAAAGGGGTGCCTAGGTAGCTCAGTGGGTTGGTTGTCCAACTCTTGATTTTGGCTCAGGTCATGATTTCACAGTTTGTGGGATCGAGCCCCATAATGGGCTCTGAGCTGACAGTGTGGAGACTGCTTGGGATTCTCTCCCTCTCTCTGCCTCTGTACCCTGCTCTCTCAAAATAAATAAACTTAAAAAAAAAATCTAGTAAATGTTTAAAATTAGAATGGAAATTCCATATTTGCAACATTTCTACCTCTTTAAATATTTATAAACTAAGTAAAAAGTTAGTATCATCTATTTTCTAAAAAAGTTATAAAAAGTTGCAAATAACTCGGTATTAATTCTGTGCACTTTTTCTTCCCTTTCTTTCTCCCTTCCTTTTTTTTTTTTTTTTTGTTGTTGTTATTTGATTTTTGTTTGTTAAAAGAACTTTAAACAGAAACACGCCCTGACCAATCTACAGTATGTGGGATTGTTATTGTTAACCATCTATATGAATTATCAACATAGTTTTGTGGAGATGGAAGTACCAGACCAAAACATCTTAAAATAACCAGTCTTTCTCCACCAGAATATGTGTTTTAAAATGCAAAGTTCTTTTCTTCCTCGATACTACTACTCACACATTGTTTTTCAGTAGTTCAGCCAGTGGGAAATAACAGCTCTCAACTGATGAACACATTAGAAAACAAACAACAAAAAAAAAAAAAACAAAAAAAAAACAAAAAAAACAGCAAAACAGATTTGAAGCTGTCACTAACCAAAAGATACTATAAACATAGTTCTTTTAGAGACTACTAGTCTTTCCAGGAAAGAAAGTTCTAATTTGCTAACGAATGCTAGTTGGTGATAACTCTTCTTAATATATTTTATGATGCAAATTTTTTTTTTTTTTAGTAATCCTTGTATCTGACATTAATACTCTCTGTATCATATCAGTTAAGGCTCAGTCAGAAGACAGAAACTGCACCGCTATTTTAATAGAGAGACTCTAATATAAAGAATTATAGAAAAGCAAAAGAACTAACCAGGCAACTGAAAAGGCAAGAGACTTTTTTTTTATACTTGTCAGAAAAATAATAAAAATACTGGTGATAATAACTACTATTATCATCTGAAAATAAATTAACCTAATTTAGAAAAGAAAACTCCCACAAAATTCCACACTCAAACACAAGTTCTCTTTTACTGAGAAGGAAATACTTTTGGATCAAATCACTAAATGTAATCTAGATGTTAAAATAAGTTAACATGCCACATCTTCATTATGCATACTAAGTATATGTAAATATCTGCTGGCACATACTTCCCCGTCAAAATTGACCCAGAAAAAACCCCAAACAAAAGAAAACAAAAAATCCCAGTCATTATTTTCAATTGCCTCATATAATTTTGATAGCTGCTTTAAAACAACCAGTGTGAGATGCAAGTTGCCAAGTGCTCAGATAAATCAAGCTAGGAACACAATAAAAACAAACAAAAAACAAACAAACAAAAACAACTAAAGGGAAAGAATTATCTACTTCAGCTATCTCCAATACTAGATTATCTAGATGAATGGCTGTGTCTTCCTCTTCATTCTATTACCTTAACCATAAGCATTCTGGTTTGTCAATCTAAAGTCTTGGGTTTTTATACACGATTTTTCTATGTTAGAAAGATACTAAAAGCAAACAAAATAAGTAAAAAGACAAATTTTAAAAAAGCCAAAAAACAAATGTAACTGCTAAAGAAAATATCTAACGTGCTAAATAAACTGTAGCTTATATTTTCCTTTGAATAGAATATCTCTGGCACACTGCACCTTTAGACTGGCTGAATCATCCTACCAAAGCTATCTGTTTATTACTACCAACCATGAAAATATTAGATCATAAAGTTTTTAATATGATTTGTAAAATATTTTGTTTGCCTAAAATTCAGCAAGGTTACACTTTGGTCTGTGCTAAAAAATCACCGTTTACATTTTTCTTTTGACAAACTAGGAATGCCTACATTACAAGTGGCATCTTATAGATCAGTATCTTTCTGGCAAAGAAAGAAAAGGCTAAGAGACCTAGAGTTGCTTCTTTCTTAAAATTCGGAAGCTTTGAAGTCACTTTTCTCCAAAACATGCAATAATACTTAATACTTGCATTTAATAGGCCTGGTGACAGAAAGGAATTAGATTTCAACAAACTTAAAGCATTTGAGACAAGTTTACTTTATCAATTAAAAAATTAAAAATTGTCCAGATTGGAATTACCCTTAAGGCTATTGATACTGGCCTCTTGTCACAGAAATGATGTTTTTAATCTGTAATCACAGTAGAAATGGACATTTTTTGATTTAGTAACTTTAGAAATTGAGAATATTTAAAAAATATATAGTTAATAGGGTTATTTTTTAAAATGTTTCTATATTTTATATAAAAATATTAATAATAAAAAAAACCCTCTATTTTGTAAAGTTGAGATCAGAACATGCTATTAGAACATGAAATTCAATTAAAGCCAAAAGAACCAGGGGCCCCTGGGTGGCTCAGTGGGTTGAGCGCCCAACTGCAGCTCAGGTCATGATCTCACGGTTCGTGAGTTCGAGCCCCACGTCGGGCTCTGTGTTGCCAGCTCAGAGCCTGGAGCTTGCTTCGGATTCTGTGTTTCCCTCTCTACCTCTTCCCTGCTCACATTTTGTCTTGCTCTCTTTCAAAAAGAAATAAAAACATTTAAAATTAAAAAAAAAATAATAAAAAAACAAAAGAACCAAATGAAAGGAGAAAAATAGGACTTCAAAAAATAAGAAAAATAAGGACTTCGAAAATCTATTTATCCAGTTATTGTTTATGGAGTTTCTAATGTGTGTTAAGCTCTGATGATTTAAAGATGAGTAAAATACCCTTGGAGGCTTATAGTTTGCGTGGAGGAGATGTATACAAATTATTACAATATAACATAAGTATGTACTAACTGCTATAGAAACACTGAATTCTTAATTCTTACTTCTGTGGTGGTGACATTTGAACCAGACCCTAAAAGAAAAATCTGTACTGTTTTAAGGAGGGGGGTCACTGCAAGCAGAGAAAATCAGGTATCTGACATATGTAAAAGGGAAAAGCATATTTAGACTGTGAGCCTGAAGTTTAGAAGAAGGAAAAAGATAAACATAGGTAATAAAAAGTAAGCTGGTCAGATTCTGAAGTTGTACACATGCAACTTTCAGAAAAGTATTTTACTGGAAAAAGAAGGGGAAAACTCTTGGCTGGTACTGTGAGGCTGAATTAGTGTTTCTAAATGATTTAACTTATTTCCCTCTGGAAAATGCTTTCTCACTCCATCTTCTATACATCACCACTGCCTAAGAAGCTCTGAGAAAGGCAGTCTATAACCTAATGGCATGAGGCAGATGAACTAACTGGGTTGTAAATCCTAGCTCAGTCACTGACTAATTGTGTGTCCTTAGGCAACTTAACCCCTCATGCCTCATCTTTACAATGTAAATAATACTGTAATTCGCTGGATCTAAGACCACTGATTATAATATAGACACATCATTATTTTATGTAACACTAGAAAAATGCTATCAATTAAACTTTGACCTGCAACAAAGTTTTGAAAATTCATCCTGATTACAGACATGTCAAAAATGGGGGGGAGGAAGGGGGGTGGAATGATATGTGATAATTTATCTACTTCATAGAATGGCTGGAAGGACAAAAGAAGATCAAACATGTAAAACCCTTAGTAGAACAGCGATTGACATATAACAAGTGCTCAGTGTTATCACGTGGTGTTTGCCAAGCTTTACTTTCTGTTGTATATAATGCTTTCTTTACTTCCTATAGTTTGTATACGTATATTCAAACTGTATTCACTCTACCTTGCCTGAGGCATACTCATACCCACACAGTGCACTTTTTTTTTTTTTTCAACGTTTATTTATTTTTGGGACAGAGAGAGACAGAGCATGAACGGGGGAGGGGCGGAGAGAGAGGGAGACACAGAATCGGAAACAGGCTCCAGGATCTGAGCCATCAGCCCAGAGCCTGACGCGGGGCTCGAGCTCACGGACCCCGAGATCGTGACCTGGCTGAAGTCGGACGCTTAACCAACTGCGCCACCCAGGCGCCCCTGCACTTTTTAATATAAAGCCTAAACCTCTGTATCTAATATAAGGTCCTTACTTATTTTAAAGATTTATGATATTGTGATTCAAGCGTAGGGTCATCTTTGTGTGAAGGGCGCTACATTTCACTCAGTTTGACACTGCCAAAGCATGAGGATGTCTAAAAACTTCCTGGTATGATCATTATTCTTCCCAGTCTCTGGCTCAAGTTCTTGACATTCAGTCTGGGCAAGTACACACACCAGGTGTACTGCTTCACACTCAAGGCACTGAAGCACCTACAGAAGCTGATGACTAGCTTCTGGAGGAGGCTTTATAAACAACCCCAGATTGCTACACTGACTCATAAGGTTCCATCTGACATTCTATTTTCCCTTCTGATGACAGATTTTGAAAGGATGAAATATATAATCTAAATATAATAATCATCCAAGTTTATCAGAAGATAAAAGCACAATATAAAAAAAGGGAGGGGGGACTAGATGTTTACTTTTCACACTATAGCATCAGTTACAACATTTACCTTCACCACCATCACAGAGACAAAATCGAGTTAGACTACTGTCATCTTATAGACAAAATCGAGTTAGATTACTGTCGTCTTATACCAAACTAACATAAAATGATTAATAGTAGTTAAAAATTTTTCTTCAAAATGACCACAAATTAATGCATCGACACCATAAAACATTAGTTTTATTTTGTACATCAAAGTGTCTGACTTCTGTTACAGCCACTGCAGATGAACCAAAGCCCGGCCAGATCACATGGCTGTGATCTATAGGAGGCTGAAGGGAAAAGGCCAAAGGGTATAAAGAATTTGTCTTTTAAAATCGATTTAGTGCATTCATATAAAAAGCTATTCGTCCATTATGGTACTAGAGTATAAGATTTTTAATCCTCAAGAATTGGAGAACACAGGCAGCAAAACTGATCAAAATGTCCTACACTTTGAAAGATCTCCTGGGATGAAAACAGAGCTCAGATTCCAGTACCTGGTTTACTGGATATTTTGCCAAAGTGGTGTGAAGTTAAATGGGAACAGCGTTAAATGTGCACCTGTCCATTACACATTACATCTTGACCAATTAATCTCACAGTCACCAAGAGCTGTCCAGATAATGGTTTCGATAATACTAAGAGCCAAAAATAAGAGATCCTATCATTATTAATTTCCCTCAGCTTGTCAGCCTCTCTCCTAGTGGCATTTTAACACAAAATTAAAAAAAAAAAAATCAATCAACAAGGACAAGTAAATACCCCTTGATTACTGAAAGATAATTCGTTCTGAAATACGGAGGTCATCTTTCCTTTCCCCCTTTACACCAATTTCAAAACCCACATTGAAGGCCTCTTTTCAAACTGCTTCCAACGTTAATTTCCCTGCCCACCTCGACTCCTGTCAAGCCAGAACTTCAAATATCTGCCCCACTGTCTTTAATTTGTAAAAAGTGTGCAATCAGAACACTTTAAACGTTTCTGAATCACGGAGGCTGGGTGACACCTCCTCCATTTGGCCAAGGGCACGCTTTGCCAGCTGTCGCCCCCGCGGCAGAGGAAAATGGGGCGGCCCTTGCCGCTGTCCAACAACAGCTCGGCTTAGCCGTACAGGGCAGAGGCCGGATTAAACAAAGGCGAAAGAGCCAGACCCCTAGGGCGCAGAAATCGACGACCCCAACTCCGGGCAGAGGTGTCCCCTTGCAGGGCGGCCTCCGCCTTCGGCTGCCCGGGCTAGCCCCCCCCCCCCCCCCGCGAGGGCCGCGGGCCCTCCCTCCTGCACTCGAGCCCCGGGCCTGGCGCGACTACCTCGGCCCAGCTCGCGCTGGTGCTCGGACCCCGGCAGCAACTCGGGCCAGACCCGGGTCGGCTGCCCGACCGCAGCGCTGGGCGGCTCGGGGGGGGGGCGCCAGGACCACGGGCCCAAGTCCAGGGGCGGCCCTCACTGGAGTCCGCTCACTAGGCCTCGGGCGCCCGGCCCGCCGCCGGGGCCACCTGGGGGCACGTGGGGCCACCGCCTCCCCCGCCGGCCCGGCGCGCGGGCGGGCGGGCGAACGCGTGAGCGTGGGCGTGTGTTGGGCGAGGGGGGCGGCCTCCAGCCGCCGCGTCGCCTCCTCCCCCGGCCGGCCCGGGCAGGGGGAGGGCCCGCTCACCTCGGTAGCGGCGGGAGGCGAGGTGGCACGCTGCGAGGAGCAGCACGGCCACCAGCGCCAGCACCTTGGCGCTCCTCACGCTGAAGTAGTGGTTGATCTCCCGCTTGCCCAGGTTGTAGGCCAGAGCCGCCATCTTGGTTCCTCCATGACAACAGTGCGCGGCGGAGCGAGGAAGGGGCGCCGCACAGGGGCAGCACTGGGGCGGCCGCCGCAGCCAGGCTAGGAGCCGCCGCCAGCTCCCGCGGCCGCCACCCGCGCCTCCCGCCGGGGAGCCTGACCCCGCCGCCGCGGCGCCCCGGGCCTCCACCTGGCCCTCCTCGGCCGCGGCCGCCTCAGCGGCTTTCCCCCAGACTCGCCACCCCGGCTCGGCGGTGGCGGTTCCCCAGGCGCCCTGGACGCCTGTCTCCTCCCCTTCCTCCTCCTCCCCTTTAGCCTCCTGCCTTAATAGCGGCTGCGCCTGCGAGGGGGGTCCGGATGCCCAGTGCTCCGGGGTCACGGGCTGCTGATGGCCCTCTGGGGTCACCGGGTCATGGGCGCCAGCGGGCGGCGGCAGCGTCAGGGACATGGGGATGTGGGGAGAGGGAACGAGGGGTCCGACCTAGCCCGAAAGCGAGCTCTGGGGCTTTCTCCTGTCGTCCTGGCCACTACCTGAGTCTAGGTTGGGGCAACAGAACTACAGTTACGGAAGAAAAGTACACATTATTCCACTTCTTCCTTCCGCAACGCACCCTTTCCTGAGCTTTCTACCCCCCTGAACCTGCCCAGCTGGATGCGACGTCCCAGGGGCTTATGGTCAAGCTAGCTGGTCAGTCTGGCTGATCCTAGGTGCTTGCCAGATGTCGAAACCGCTGATAGCCCTAGCACTCAACCCACGGGTAAGACCAGTTTCAACTCTTAAACTCACTTTCTTGGTCCATTTCTTTTGAAACTTAAAAAAATTCCTCAGTTTGCCCAGTTCCAGTGGGCAAAGGCACACTGAAGTACAGAGTACAAGGTACGGAAGGAACCTAGGTTAGTGCAGGTGTCGGGGAGAAAACATCCTCAGTCTTCATTTGTATTTACGTGAGGTTAGTAGGTGGATACGCCAAACATTAAAAAGTGTGTTCATACTAATCATTCCTGTTCCTAAAGATGGTTAATGTTTTTGTGGTTATCAATAAAGCAAGCATGCCTTTGCTTTTGTTAAGCTCTTGTTACCCTCACCCAACTTTTTTTTTTTTTTTTTTTTTTTTTTTTTTTTTGGTCTCTCCTGTGCTGCCCCCAGATGGGAGTGGTTATTTACTGTTTCCCTATCTACTTGCCTTGTATAAGTGAGTCATTGGTTAGTTGGGGTGTTTTCAAGTATTCTTTACAACTTTCCCATTTAGCCATTCCTGAACTCGTGTTTATGAGCCACTCTTAAAATTATAGAATGTTAGGTTTGAAGGGACGATTGAGATCTTGTCATCCCAATTCTTTTCATCCAAGGACTCTTTTTATTATGTTTTCATCCATGGACCCCATATCTTGAAAGATTTTGTCACTTAAATGAAATCACATACATCACTGTCATGGATGTAATGCTAATAAGCAATAAAGTTAAATAAGTGTACAAACACTAGGCACTGTTCCCTGGAAATGGTCGCTTAATTTTGGCTGTCACTCTTCTGATCCAAGGTTGATCACATGCTGGAAGAATTAAATCTGATATTGTAAAAACCAGATAAGTAACTCTGCTAACAGCATATGGTCCACCAATAACATCCTAGAAATTTCTATGATGTCATCAACAGCAAATTAGAATTTCTGATCAGCGTGTGATAACCAGTGTTAGCCTGCGGGGTTGATTTAATGCCTGCCAAAAGTAAAGAAACTTGACATTTTATTTAATTGCAATTTCCAGAAGGCTTTCTGAAATATTGTAAATAGCTTGTGGACTTCTTTCTTCCTTCCCTCTAGTTTAAAGTTAATCCCTCTTCTCTCCTCTGAATCTCTTCCTGTCCCCCTTTCTTGGGGTGTTGATGACTCCATCAGTCATCCCTATGTCAATCATCCTCTCTCTGTGTCTTCTTTAAACTCTCCCTTTCTCCTGTTTCCCTTCCACCAATAAGTTTCTCTTTTTAGGGAAATACATCCATGGACTCTGTATTTCTGTGTGTTTACTTTTCCATCTCTCTTTCCTTCTCTGACAAATATCTAGAAAGAGGAGTTGACTTTGAGGTCTCCATTGGCTCCACTCCCGTTCTCCTTTCTAAATAACTCTCAAATATACTGCCTCCTCTCCATCCTCTTGTTGCCTTGGTTAAGGCATGATTTCTCGCCCAAATTTCCCATTTTTTTAAAACTCATCTTCCTTAATTCTGGCTCAAAAATCCAATCTTACTACCTCTCTGCCATACCTCTAACCAGACTGAACTTTTTTTTTTTCCAGACTGAAGTTTTTAAAGCCCAAATCTAATGATGTTAAAAACTAGACCATGGTTCCATGTTTATTTGCCTATCTCTAAACCATCCAGAATGTTTACTAATGCTCTGCAAGTTACATCAACCCTAATAAACTGATAAAAAGAGAAAGCATTTGATAGGAATGCCTTAAACTGTGCATTACTTAAAAGCAAAGCAAAAACAACCACATTTTATCCCTCTTCCCCCCTTCCTCCTCCTCCAACTCCCCCTCCTCTTCCTCCTCCTCCTCCTCCTCCTCCTCCTCCTCCTCCTCCTCCTCCTCCTCCTTCTTCTTCTTCTTCTTCTTCTTCTTCTTCTTCTTCTTCTTCTTCTTCTTCTTCTTCTTCTTCTTTCCAAATGTCTATTTGCCATTGTACCACAGGAGGTCACAGGGACAAAGCAGATAGGAAAAAGAGACTGAAATGGAGCAGCCAGTGCAGCAGGAGGAGCACAGTTTTGAGGTGAGAATCTTCTGGTATAAACTGTTTCTGCTTCACTGTATCCATTCATACTGTTTATACTGATCTAATTTTTTATTATGGTAAAATTGACATATAACATATTAATCTCAGATGTACAACATTATGACAGCATTTATATACACAGTATTATAGAATGATCACCACAGTAAGTCTAGTTAATATCAGTCACCATGCATAGTTACCAAGTTTTTTTCTTGTGATGAGAACTTTTAAGGTCTACTCTCTTAGCAACTTTGAAATATGGAATACAGTATTATTAACTATAGTTCTTTTCTGATCTGAAAAATTCCTCCTTCCTCTTCCCAAAGCTATCTCTTTCATCCATGCCTTGGGATACTATTTCATTTGAGAACTTGGTCTCATAAGTTTCCCTTCTTTATTTCTACCTTCAACTCTTCCCTCTTCACTGTTTGTCCTACATATAAGCTCAAATGTTTCCTATTTAAAGTGCTTTCCTTAACTCACTACATAATCTCTCTTCTCCCTATCAAACCTCTTAAAGGAACAATCTATGGTTACTATTCCCATTTTTTCTTACTAGTTATTGATTTTTAAGCTCTCAAAAATTGACTTTTATTTTACTTAAACCACTCTTTCAAATGTCAACCACATCCTAAATTACCAAATCCAATGTCTTTATGTTAGCCGTATCCTTCTTGACTGCACAGCATTGTTGGAATATTTGCTTTCTTAAAATCTTCTCTTTTTGACTTCTGTGCCACTACATCCTTCTGTCTCTCTTCTTTCCTTTACTGTGCATCTCCAAGAAGAATCCTCTTGCTTTTTCAAAGCCCTTATATGGAAGTACTTTTCAGAGTTTTCTTGTTTGCTTACTTTTTCTTCTTGGGAAACCTATGTTGCAAGTTGGCCTCAGCTATCACACTGGATCCAGTGTGCAACTTGGATTTCTCTCATGTGCTCCAGACCTCTTTTACATATCTCAGGGATAGCTTCACTGAGTATCTCATGGTACCTCAGGCTCAGTGTGTTGAATACCAGTTTTATTTTCCTTCCAAGACCATCCATCCTATTATGTTTACCATTTAGTTTATTGACACCACTATCCTCAAGTCATGCCTGCTAATCTTTGACTCATCTTTCTCCTCTGCCTAATCTGAAGTAAGGCTTTTCAACTGGGGGGGTGTGATCACAGATGAGCCATTTGATAGTCAGAATAAAGTGCTAAAACTTCTATTTATAGTTAATTTCCATTAGGAATGATTTTAAAAGACAATTTAGGTGATAAAAACAAACTTTGTTCAACACCTCATGAAGCTCCCTTCACAGAGCTGCAAAATGGGGTGGAAGTCAAGGAATTTTTATTTTATTAAAAAAAATTTTTGGGGGGGCGCCTGGGTGGCTCAGTTGGTTAAACGGCCGACTTCGGCTCAGGTCACGAACTCACGGTCCGTGAGTTCAAGCCCCGCGTCAGGCTCTGTGCTGACAGCTCAGAGCCTGGAGCCTGTTTCAGATTCTGTGTCTCCCTCTCTTTGACCCTCCCCCATTCATGCTCTGTCTCTCTCTGTCTCTCAAAAATAAATAAACATTAAAAAAAAATTTTTTTAACGTTTATTCATTTTTGAGAGACAGAGAGACAGAATGCGAGTGGAGGAGGGGCAGAGAGAGAAGGAGACACAGAATCCAAAGCAGGCTCCAGGCTCTAAGCTGTCAGCACAGACCGTGAGATATGGCCTGAGCAGAAGTTGGATGCTTAACCGACTGAGCCATAGGTGCCCCTGGAAATTTTTATAGGATTAAAAATGAAGAACAAGGAAGAGAAAAAAAGAAAGAAACTATCTGATTGGCTGGAGTCACATAGTCAACCTTTTTGGCATGAGAAGAAACAAGGAAATAAGTATACAGCCTAGAGCTAGCTTGCTTTTGGGAATTGGCTTCACTGCATTTCTGGTTAAGTTGGGCATTTAGAGAAATACAATCTAACTTTTGGTTTGTTGTTATGGCACCCCTGAGCAGGAATGGCTCATTTTAGGCCTAGAAAGTTATTTCGATATTCCTAACTACAGTAAAACAGGGTTTTATTACTATTTCATATAAGTACATCAGTACTCTAACTTGGTCTATATGTAGAGTCATGTCAAGTGCACTTGGAGAGGAATCCTGAGGGGAATGTGGGAATTCACATTTGTGAAGAGATCAACAATGGCTCACTTAATTTTTTACTTTAAGCATATTGTGCCTATGAACCTAGCAAATGGATTCACAGATTGTATTATCTACTTTCACTTAAACTCAGAACATAGAAAGTGACATTAAAAATCTCTATGCTGAATGGGAATTAAAGATGATTCTAATTATAAAGGCACTAGTGGTGCACCTGGGTGGCTCAGTTGGTTAAGCAACCGACTTCCTCTCAGGTCATGATCTGTTAGTCTGTGGTTTGAGCCCCACCTCGGGCTCTGTGCTAACAGCTCAGAGTGTGGAGCCTGTTTCAGATTCTGTGTCTCCCTGTCTCTCTCTCTGCCCTTCCCCTGCTTGTGCTCTGTCTCTCTCAAAAATAAGTAAACAAAAAATAAATAAAATAAAATAAAATAAAATAAAATAAAATAAAATAAAAGCACTAGCAAACAAGAATATATAGAATGGAATCTTCTATAACTAATACAAACTCTTCATCAGTTATATTACATGGTTTTAATTTATTATATACACACATATGGATATGTCAGATATATGTAGATTATATATCATCCATGACATTCATAGATATGGACAACTTAAATCTGTAAGAAATCAGAAAAAATCTTGAAGTTATCAATATTGTTTGAAGTGAGAATTTTCATTTGCTCATTGTAAACCATAGATCTTGTTGTAAAATACATAAATCTTGTTTGAGGTGAAAGTTACTACTAATATGAAGCCATCAAAATTAACAAGCCATTTAGAAATTAAGCATCCAAACATGAATTAAATCACTCTCTTTAAGAGTAAAAAAAAAAAAAAAAGTTTGTGAGCACATATGAATGTTTCAAATTACATGTATAATATTAGTTCATTAGTAGAGCAGTACATATTTTATAACTAAATAAATATGCATTAGTTGGAGGAGCGCATGCTGAAATTGTAACTCATATAGGGTGCACATCAAAAACCCCAAATCACTTACTTACTGAATCACCATATCCTGTTTATTCTGGCTTCCTCAAAGCTCTTTCCTCCCTAGAATGCTCTAGTTCAGCTTCCAACCTAATCATTGCAAAAGATTCCCACTGAATTCCTTCCACTAATGTCTCACCTTTTCAATCTCTTTTTTTGCTAATTGCTGCTAGAGTTGCTTGTCTGAGGCTTATATTTGGTCTTGTCATTTCCCTGCTTAAAAACTTTGGTGGTTCCCTGTTGGGACACAATGAATTCCCAGCCTCTTAACATGTTTAGAGTTGTTTGTGGTTTGGCCTAAACTGCCATTTCTTCTGTTTAGCTCTCATTTCATTCAACCATGCTATCCCACAAGCCAGGAACATTATATATCTGCCACTTTTCTCTTACTATTCCTTTAACTTAAAATACTTTTTTCTCTGCATCTCACATTCTACTTGTTTAAAACCTGTCTTCTTCCCCCCCACACCCCCTTTAGCTTTATTGAGGTATGATTGACAGATACAATTGTTTATATTTCTAGTGTACAATGTGATGATTTGATATATGCACAGTCTGTGAAATAATTACCACAATCAGAAGAACTTTCTCCTTTAAAGCCTGCTCCATTTTGCCTCTTCCATAAAGTAAGCACATGGCTCCTTATGGGAATATAACTCCTTTCTCTGATTTCTCATAGTACTTTGTTCCTGTCTGTGCTTAAGTATGCATTCAACACAGGCCCCGTCCAGTCAAAACAGATATCTTCTTTACTTGTGCATACTTGTGTGTTTTGGGAAATTAACCAGCTCAGTCTTTTGGGATATATCCCACTGTGCTTTATAATCTATTCAGTTATTATGTTTATCTTTGTCTTCTTCATTCCTCTCCTTCTAGATTTTATGCATTGGGGCACAGGGAGTTAGTACTTTTTGTATTATTTGTAGAGAAAACTTATGAAAGACTTAGAAATGGACCAAGATATTGTAGTTGTCTTCAATGGAAAACTAGGCATTGTCCAGATTATCTGATTCTATCAGGTCTCTGAATCTTTTATTGTCTTTGAGTTATTTTACATTGCTCCAAGTTATATAATACTTATAGTAATGCAAATGATTTTTGTCCATAGAAATGCAAATTGTATCTCATTGGGATTCAGTTGATTATTGCTCTGTGGATATTGAGCAGTTTTGAAGTTTAACATTTGTTAAGCAAATTTATTTCACCATTCCTAATGCCATATATGTGTGGTTCTTTTAATTCTCCTTTGAACCAATTGTAATATCTTCTGGTTCCTTCATTAATTAATGAATTAAAGAAAAGCTTTGACACATGTTCATTTTATATCTGTATGAAAGTCTTGCTATATCTTCTTCTAAAAATTATCTTTTAATACATGACTATGACTTGAACTTAATAAATATTAATGTTTCTCAAATCCAAATTAAAGGTCATTTAATGAAGAACACTGGAAAAAAATTGAGGCACTTTTCTTCTAGGAATTTTTGAGAGTATGGGGTAGATCAATATTTTCCAAACTGAATTTTGGCTTGTCTGAACAAGTGAACAATCTCCTACAGGACATTTAAAGCTTGTTTCTGTCGCAGTGAATTTGAATATTGGTCTTTGGAGTCTTTGCTCAAGTTGAATATACCCAAAACAAAACAAAACCCAAATATACAATTTGTATTTACTCAAGTATTCCAAAACTGATACAACAAAGAATAAGAAATTCTAAAGTGTTACTCAATTATTAATTATATTACATCATTTTTTTTAGCCAAAAGATTTCACCTTGACAAAAATTACACAAAAATCTTCTCAATAATCCTTTGGAAGTTGTAAAAGGTAAACTTTTCATATGTGTTATAATAGTCTAAATGTAAGAAACACATCCTGAATGCACCATATGTTCACATCTGTCCTTCTTGTCTTCAGATTGGGAAATGCTTGAGAATCAACCTTAGGTCTCTGTTTTTTGTCTAAATTCTCTGCATATCCCAATTGTATTCTCTTTCTCCCACTTTTTCAGCTTCTTTTCTATCTCCTTTTCTTCCACTCCAATTGTAGTGTTTCCCAAACATCTGTACTTCTGAGAAAGTTCTTCACTCCCTACCATCGGATTCCCATTCACTTCACTGTTTTGGACAAAAGTGGAATCAGAGAAGACGAGAAAAGAGTGGACAGATTGGAGACAGACTTTAGAAGCAAAATAGACAACACTTACTGACGGATTGATTGTATGTAGGAGATGAGGAGGAGAGAGAACCAAGGGTGACTTCTGTTTTTGGCTTGAGCAACTGATGGCTTCAGGGACCATTTACTGACATGGGGAGACTGGAGTGGGAATGAGCTTGGAAAGATGATCAGAACATTGTTTTCAGTTGCTTTTTGTTTACATTGAAATGTGTTTAGAAATTAAAACCCAGAAAATACAGTATATACTACATTTTCTTGTGTGAAATTCTGCTGCAGCCACCACTCTCAATACCCTCTCTCGAGGACAGAAAAATGCATCTCCCCCTCATTCCAAGTTGCACACTTTTTTTTTTTTTTTTTTTTTTTTAAGGATAAAGGGGAGAGGGATGGTAGTGTAACAATTATTTTGCCCTAGGTCTTCCTCAAAGGCTGAGACAAATTCTCCTTTCTGTACAAGAGTTGTTTAAATTAGCTGGAAATTCACAGTTCACTGCTTTTTAAAAGGCACCCTATCCCTTAGGGAAGGAGAATATGAATATCTCCTACTGTTTCTAAGGTGAAAGATGTTAACCATTGATCAGATCAGATTGGGGCAGCTTGAACGAAAAAAAAATTCTAAATGACCTGCCTGGTTTCATAGCCTTCTGGCCCAAATGGTACTGACATTTTCATTAAGCAGGTTAAGGAAAACAATAGAGGTTAATTAACTTAGTGGTGTTTCAACTGAAATGGCCGAAACTGCCCTAGGCCTCAGGTAAGTCTAATGTTGTTAGTCTCATCTTGGCCTTCCACTTTACACTATATCACCTTTGAAGGTCTGTAAACAAATTAGAATCGCTTTTTGTGTATGGCTGCGTAGCTCACAGGGATGTGAAAATATATTAGGTAACGTCTGTAAAGCACTTTAAATGATTTATTCTTGAGCCAGTTTTTCCTAAGGGATACTTTGTCTCACACGCTTCTAATTGCCATCTAGCTAGATGATAAAGAGCAATCTTCAACTAAACACTTAGTGGGTTGCAGGAGATGACTCATAGATCTTTTTACTCTATGCACACAGAACATATACTTACATTTCCCATCATGAAATTCTGCCTTTTTAACTAGCATATTTTTCTTTTTGGTGACATTTAGATATCATTTTTGGTTTGCAGAAGTGGCAGGTATAACTTTGTGGTTGTTAGAAAAAAAGTTTTTACTACGGGGGTAGAATAATGTAAAAAGAGCGTAGGTTTTAAAAGAATGTTCGGGGTTTGACACCTGGCTTCACCATTTACTCGCTAAACAATGTGGCAAATCATTTTGCCTGTTGAACTTCAACTCTCTTACTTGTAAAATGAAGATAATAATACCTATCACTCAAGGTTGTTTTTCTGACTAAATGAGTAATGTATAGTTTTTGACACTTAGGTGATGCTCAATAAAAGATTCTTTCTTCTTTCAAAGTTCATTGTCACTTGTAAATTCATAAGCTATCGTTCTTAAATTTGCTCTCTACCAGTCAATATCTACAAGTTAACATGTATGTCATAGAGACCAGGTGTTTAGAAGAAAATAGTCAAGTACAGACATATTCCTTTAGATAGTTAAATAATCCTTGGTTTAGTCTGTTAAACAGTACACCAAAATGATATTGAAAGGTCCTGTCCTTTTTGCTTTATTTCTACATTTTAAATAATTTTGCTAAACAAGCTACTCTTTAAAAAAATTTTTTTAATGTTTTATTTATTTTTGAGACAGAGAGGGACAGAGCATGAGCAGGGGAGGGGCAGAGAGAGAGGGAGACACAGAATCCGAAGCAGGCTCCAGGCTCCGAGCTGTCAGCACAGAGCCTGACGCGGGACTTGAACTCACGAACCGCGAGATCATGACCTGAGCCGAAGTCGGCCGCTTAACCGACTGAGCCACCCAAGTGCCCCAACAAGCTACTCTTTTGATCATAAGTAACCTATAGAGATTATTTTTGATCATGCACACACACACACACACACACAAGTCTGATTTCATTATGTTTGTTTACATAGTTCAGCAAAAGGTATTAACTAACCGTATATGCCCCTTTGAACATTCAGTATTGAGCAATTATATAGGCCAAAGAATTAAATTCTGCTGAATAATTTCATTAAGGAATATAGGATTCATCATTTAAAAACATCTATTTTTTTTCCTATCCCAAGATTGGGAAACCAAGCTCAAGAAAATCTCTCCACCAAGATTTCACCTTCATTGCTTATAGATTCCAGAGAACTTCTTTCTACTTGAAGTCCCAAATACATTGTGGTTCCTGGCCAGCCAGTGAGTGACGTAGCCTATGAGCTGTGAGGCTTTAATCATAAAACAGGTACCAGACCAGTTTTCTTGGGTGGTACCTGTTTTATGGTTTCTTGCTTTTACACATAAAATACACATGCTGCTTAATGATAGAATTTCCATAACTGATTAAATGTCACTTATTTTCAACTGTGACCCTCAGGTATGACCTTGTGTGACTGTCACAATTGAAGATAATAAGATTCTCCGTTGGTGTGCAATATATAATTTTTTATAAGAATTTGATACCTGGTGAAAACAGCTTCTTAATGACCCAGTGCAGGTAACTTCATTTTCATGGAAGGTATAGATACTCAGTAAAGGTGTTTTGGTTTTAAATTCTGAAGGAGGCACTAAGAGTTAGAAGCCACTTTTTAAAATGTTTCACTTGAAGTTGAGAGTTAAAGAATTAGAGGTAAATTACCAAGTAAGAGAAAGGACTTCTTCATACACGTATCAGAAAATAGACAATTAACAAATAAATGCCTTCAGTATTCCAATCCAAATAACTATAATTAAATTTAGTTCATTTATGCATTTATTTAGTCTCATGTATTTAGTTTTGTGTATTTATTTCTTGTTCTGCTGCATCTTGCTTTGGTCATCAGGCTGCTTTCATGAAGTCATCTGCTTCTAAAGTAGAAAGGGTCTTGGAAATCCCAACTCATTCCCACATATATCTGACAATTGTGCAGGCGGTGTTATCTTTATGCTCTAGAGTTGCAACTCATGAGCCTATTTGTTGAAATATCAACAATTAAAAGAACACAGTACAGTCCTTTCTGTGAAACTCTGACATCGTCTTTCTTTTTTGAAGATACAAATTTTGACCTCTGAGCCTTTTGGCAAGCATCAGAAGATAAGAGAAATCACAAGACTAAGTGATTATGGTTATTTTACTGTGGTAATCAACAATGCCTAAACTGAAGACAGTGCAGTCTCTACTGAGTGCAGTACATGATTTTTTGTTTTGTTTTGTTTTTGTTTTTGTTTGTTTTGTTTTTTTGTAATAATATGATTAGTATTTTTCCTGGGAGTAAGAACGTGTTATGAACAATGAGAGCCCTGACAGATAGATCTTCAGGGCCTTTCAATTCATTCTGTTATGTGTACAATCTCGGAAACATGTATATGAGTAATATTTTATGTATAAAACTTGGGCTTTAATTTGACACTCTTTTGATTAGTTCTTACAATAGTGTTGAGCTAATCAAGAAATACAGAATATGTCAAGAAAACAACTATTTGGGGCATCACTTCTTTTATAAGGCAAAACCCCCAAATCTTCATGAATTTCCAGGGCTCCTATGGGAAATTTTTAGAGGTTTTATGTATAAAGAAAAAGGATGAAATTTTAATTTTTCTGAATCTAGGCTACGATAGTGGGAGAGCAAAATCAAGAGTTAACAGAGTACTTTAAATCACCTATTACGACAAGATTGGGTGTGCCTGAGGAACAATAAATTGGCCACCTATTAACCAAAGTGACAATACAATATTCTAAATAACAAGAAGGCAACACAGTTGCAAAGAATCTTAGATCTTTCAGAAATGAAGAACTTTATGTTTTTGTTGCTTACTAATCAAGGGCTTGACAAAGTCAGCACAAGACACAGAAGACTGTTTTGATGTTTTGACATGAAATTTCTGCCACACAGATCACAGAGAATGTGAAAGAGTATCTATTTACTATCCCTTGTTAAGAAAAGACCAAATAGTTTGAGATAGGCTGTTGTTTTAATATATAGAAAACAAAATTCTAGTTTTGTATTAATACTATATGTAGCAATAAAAGATTTATGAGCTCCTTGCTCTACTTTTTAAATTATACAGTTATAATTATATACTTTTTATAAATAAATCCATCAAAATTAAGTGAACTTCATCAAAACTTGAAAACATTTTATTTCTTCTTTTCAGACTCATTGCTTGCAGTTTGAGGCAAATACAGTTTGTTTGTTTGTTTGCTTGTTTGTTTGTTTTCTGCTAAACTATAACTTCCTATATCTATTAAATATTTGTCTCACATTATCCTTGTTTACATTCTGGAAGAAACAGACTTTTTCAGACAAAACTCTTCTCTTTTCCTTGAAAACAAAAACACATCCCATGCCTTGCATTGACAATTGCATTTTTCTGCTACTGTTGCTTTAGTATGGTCTTTGATTACCTGTATAGAGTATAACTCTCAGTCAAATAAACTATATTTCATAGAGTAACTGGAAGAGAAATGTAGAAGTATCTATTGTACACTGTTTAGCAAATTAGCAAAACTCCCGAATACAACCAGAAAACCCTCTGGAGTCACACACATTTATATTTACATTTTAAATTAGAAAAATGAACACAGTCATTAACATGACCAACAAATACATCCACTGTAAGAAACAAAAGCATGCATATTAAAAATATGTCGAGAGACTGCATTTCAGTATTATATTTCACTTAGAAATTGCCTAAGTGTCCAAGGTTAGGCATTAAATAACTTCATTTTAAGAGTAGTCTAAGGTTTTAAAGTTAAATAAGTATCTTGGCTAAGTTAAGTAGACATGCTGCAACTTAGACAATCACTTATCAGAATTAAAATTTAAGAATTTAGATGATTTATATTTACATAGTTTGGGAGTGAGAATTGAGATTCCCTATATCAATTTGACTTCATACTTGTTCCAGGAAATTCTTACTCAGGAGTATAAAAGATATAAACCAGTAAACAATTTTACTATTTGCTTTAGGAAATTCCTGAAAAGCAATTTATCCATATGATTTGTTCATCTGGCCAAACAGCTCTGTCTCCTATCAGGATAATAAATTGCTCACTTGGCCAAATAGGTAGCTTATAAAAAAAAAACATTTACTTATTAAGACTCATGTCAAGAAGCTGGCCTTACTATATTTCTCAATCCTAAACTATTATGTCAAGGACTGTCCCCCGTGTCAATTAGTTTTCTGTCTTGACAAACTTGCCTTCAACCACTTAAGCCCAGATCCCCGAGCCCTATAATTATCCTTCCCTAATTTTCCCATTTTGAGACATTACTAGGATCTCTCAAGGTGGTGTTATCCCTTACTGCAGTAGGTCTAATGAACTTAGCTTTGATTGATCAACAGAAACCGTGAGTTAATAAATGTGTGTTGCTTTAAGCCTAGAAGTTTGTGGTAATATTGTTATGCAGCAATAGCAAACGAATACAACTACACTGATAAAACAAAGGAAGAATCAGATAGCTCCTTTCAAACCAAAAGTTTATCAAACCTGCCTAGATTGTAAAAGATACAACTTTATTATGTGAACTTGTATTTTTGTGCAAACCTGCTTCTGATCTTGAGGTTTCTGTAAGAAATTTTGAAGGCTTGTTTTACATGTCCATTTTTTTAACAATTTCTTGAGACACTTGGGAATATTAGAGTTATATAAGTGCTTATTTTTCTTTATGAACCAGTTAGAATGGAGCTATTGGGATTTGAGAGACTATAATTTATTTATGTGCTCAAGAGGTAGGAAAATGTCAAACATCCAGTGAGAGGTAAAGGTTTTCCTCAGTTACAGATGCACAGATATACTGAGAGCTTGCAGCTTCAGCTCTGCAATCTCAATCATAGATTAACAATAAACACAGAACCATGACAACTCATAAGAGCATATCTCAAAGGGATGTTCTACCTTCACTGAGAATAAAATGTTTTCTTGACTGAGTTGAGTTCACACATAATCAAGCAGACAAACAAACAAACAAAAAAAGGTTAACAAAGCAGATTATCCTCTCTCACCTAAAATATCCGTATTGTATCCTGACAATCACCTAACAGATCATAAAACTATTCCCAAATACTGCTATTATCAGTGAGGGATAACTTGTTAGCTGTACAACAACCAGACTTATATATATGTACACAGGGTGCTTTCTTGACTATGAAATCAAGACTGGCTCAGTGGTCCAATGTACCGATGGGTCCATGGGTCCAGCTGTGGAGTTAGAGAAGACATGAACAGAAGAATCGTCTTGACTAAGAGCCAGCAAAAGGAAACAAAAACTCCCACAGTGTACTCACAATGATTTAGGCTATTTTAGTATTGAAGAGTTTACATGGGGAGTAGGATGGCCAAAGGGGCCATATTACTGATGACCTTGAATGTTAAGACGTGACAGTGAATTACCGTTGGGTGTTAAAATATACTTCTTTTCCAAAAGATAAAATCATGACGTTCATACAGATATAAAACTAAATAGATGTTAAGGATTTTATTTAACTCATTAACAAGGACACTGGTCATAAGTTCAAGGGGGAATTATAAAAAAAAGGACACATTCATAAATCAGGAATACTGAAATAAATGTGCAAATGGAGGTAAAACTGGCCTCATGGGAATAGGTGTGAAGGGAGGAAAGTTAATTGACTCTCCACCAGACAGAATTTACACAATTGTAGACAATAATTATTATGCATTGTTATAGGTTATCTCCATCTTACAAAATTGTAAAGTAACTCAAAGACTAGAATCAGACACTTGAAACAGTACGGCCAAATAATATGTTTTGTTTTGTTTTGTTTTTTTCATTGACAAATACTTAATCATAATATTTTCCTACAATGAGATTGACTGGCTTGATGGTAGAAAGTACTGGGCCACTTATGAGAAGGGCTTTAGATTTGATAGACAATTTGATAGTTGCTTAGATGTAGTAAGTGGGAAGAAAGATTCAAAGATCATTCATTACAAGTGTGGCAATTGCCAAAGTGGTTACTGGTTGCTTCATGTGGGCTAGGATAATGACGGCATGGTGCTGGAGACAATGAAGGGAAAATCATGGAAATATTTTAAGAGGAAATCATTTTAGAAGTTCGAACCTGTGACAAGAAAAGAGGCCTTTTGGTTTGGAGGGGGAGGGTTGCCATCTACTCCATTATCATTAGACACTCCTTTTTAATGATTCCCTCAAATAGTCATGCAATCTAAGTAAAAATAGTGTGCTTGCTCAGCCTGATAGCTCCTGGGTAAGTCCTTTGACTTTCCCTTTTGGAATTGACTTAGAATATATCACCTTTCCTGATGCACTTGACTAGAAATCATTTGTGAACCTACAGATAAAGATCAGGAGGGAATTTAGGAAGGTCCTGAAATGAACAGAGAAGACATTGCTTAGTAGTTTTCTTCTCCTTGTGTGAATTTGATTAGAGAATATTCTGAGTAAAAAAAAGAAAGAGAGAGAAAGAGAAAGAAAGAAAGAAAGAAAGAAAAAGAAAGAAAGAAAGAAAGAAAGAAAGAAAGAAAGAAAGAAAGAAAGAAAGAAAGAAAGAAAGGAGGAGGATTTGGAGAAATATCCTCTCTTGAAAAAGTTTGGGTGAAAAGGCATTAATATGACCAGGGATCTTTTTCAAATTAAAGATATGAAGAATACTAGGTTTATAGATATATTCTGTTTGCTTAGCTTAAGGTCCTTTGAAATTCAGTTTTATGTCAAATATATCTGCTCTAAATTAGTCAACTTGCTGTTCTGGTTTCCCAACACTTCAAAAATTTCACTTTAGTATCATCTCCTCTGTTTATCCATATATATAAATGAGGTAGTATATTGCTTTGTTCCTTGTTTAAGAAAGAAAAAGAAGGAAGGAGGGAGGGAAGAATGAAAGGAGAGAGGGACATGGGACAACAGGAATTGGGGAACTAAGGAAGAGAGACAAAGAAAAAGAAAGTGAGGGGACCCTTGATTCTAGTTACAGTTTGGTCACTAACTTGGAAGTTATGGAAGTTAGTCTGGCCACTACTGTAGACTTGGGATACCTTTTCTTTTTCTGCAAACAAGGTAGTAATAAAATCTTCAAACTACAACTTTCCTTAAACTCTATTAGACTTTCATTTATACTACAATGAATATTCAGTACCTCAGCTTGTGCCAAGCCCTATACTAGAGGCTGGGGATATGGTAGAGATAAAGGGTGTTCTTGCCCTCTTTAAACTTTTGCTCTGGTGGGAGGTACTAAAAAATAAACACACATAAGTAAAATACAATTTAATACAGGGTACTTAGTAAGAGACCTTGTTTGTTCCTCCTCAATGGATGGCTAAAGCCAAATCTGAGATTTAAAAATGTGTTGAATGCTCCAGATTGTGAAGACAACAACAAAGAATTGGAGACAGATATCCTCTCAAGGCTGTGGTTGCTTAAGTAATTCTCCCAAGTGTCCTTTCCATTTTCATTCCACCTCTCCTAGAGGGATTAGAGAGGAGAGAGAGAGAGAGAGAGAGAGAGAGAGAGAGAGAGAGAATGAGAGAGAATCAGCTGCCTGAAATGAAGGTGCTTGGCTTCTCCTCTACTGCATTTGTTACTAGAGTACTAGAGTACTATATTGTTGCAGAGTTGGGGAGGTGTCCCCTAAAAGTCACGTGAATACTTGTTTAACCCCAAAAGCAAAGGAAGGGGAGCTTCAAGACAGCCACCCATAGAGATTGGGGGTATCTGCAAGAAAGCAAGACTGCTTCTTGTTTTCTGCGGGGTCAAATGCTTATGCACGTACTTGCTGATCTGTCTCTCTGCCATTTCCACATTGTGGAAAACCAGTCAGAAACAAATGGCAGAACAGAGAGGAGTGACTTGTCCTCTAACCTGGGCATGGCAAATATATTCCTCAGTTCAAATAGACCCTATAACTGTAGATGGACTTGAGCTGACCTCCCAGTAACCTTACCTGCTGAGTAGATCTTGACAACTAAGAGCTTGGTGACATACAAAGGGCATTTCCTGTGGGAAGGTCGGAAGAAGTGAGCCAGAATGGATTGCATATGCCAGGGGTCCCTCAGAGTTTTCTGAGGAACCAGCAGTTGGAAGCTTTTTGCAGGGAGAACATCAAAGGCTAGGTGGTGTTACCCAGAGAAGCCTCTATGACCAAAAGAGAACCTCCAACAAGCAGACAGTTACATAAGATCTTGGCTATCTTTTCTTCCTTTTCATCCCCAATTCCAGAAGCCCTAATATTGGAAGGATGAGAGAGGAGGAGTGAAGGAACATGCTGGGAAGAGACATCCTGAGAAAGAGAATGAGACTGAGGTTTATAAATGAGTCTGGATTTTTAATAACCGAAAGTGACCCAACAACTTTGGGAGCTGCCTGAGTTATTGTTAAAAGGCAGGGAAGGAAAATTGAACAGTGCAAGGTTGAAGAAAGTGGTTGGAAAAAAAATAATTTGTATTCGTTTGTTTTCTGCTCATGGATCCCCCCCCCCCCCCCCCCCGCCCGATAGAGTTTAAACTAGAAGTAAACTTGTTACAAATAGGTGGGATAATTGTGTTTGGTGTTAATGCTATGAAGCAAATAGAGGAAAGAGTAGAAAGTAACTAAGAAGATGGTGGTGGGGAGGAGGCTCCCTTAGCTATGGTGGTCTGGGAAGCTCTTTGAGTTGAAAACTTACATGAGAAAGAGACACTCATTCCAAACTCCAAATTTTTACACAGAAGTATAAAATGCTCTAAGGTAAGATCAAGAAATAAGGCCAGTGTGGATGGATTTTAGTTAGTGAAGCAGGGGGTGATAGAAGATACTTCTGGCAAAGTGGGCAGAGGCCTAGTGACAGAAGGCCTGTAGGCCTTGATAAAATACTTTGATGGCAACTTTCTTTTCTCAAAAAATTTTCAAGCATTTTCTTGACCCTAGCCTCCTTGTAGAATATCCTAGATTGGTTAACCTAATTTTATTTAATGGATAACATATACTATATAATTATAAGTAATTCTGGTCTCAGAGGTAAGAAACTACTAAGACATCTTACATCTGTTCTCTTACGACCCCAGTGCTACTGTTATATCAAGATAGTTATAAAAAATTCATTTATGCTGCTCCAGGTCTCCTATCACTCAGCTCTTCATACCCGAGGATTAAATCCTTGCCCATCGGAGGGGTGCACATACTCAAGTAGTTATAATTGACATCTAGATTCTACATGATATATCTGCTTATCAAAGATTGAAGTTATGGGCTTAAGTGTTGTTGTAAATAGTACATATTAATCATGCCAAAAGAAAGAACAAACTATTAATTTGCTAACATAGAGAAGGTATGGAGAACACTGGAAACATGGAAGCTAAAGATTCTGCTCTTTGATATTTATAATTTAAACCCCAGAACAGGAAATCCTCTTGGACTCAGCTTTAACCCCAGGGATGGAAATCTCTGGCAGGAGCAGTATGCATTGTCTCTCATTAGAGTGCAGTTTTTCCATAACCACGTTAAAGAATGCACAGGCAGCCAGGGACGTGTGCTGGGCCCTCTTGCAGCAATGTTCCTGGCTTTTTCTCTAATGTGAATTACAGACCTCTCAGCACAATCCTTAAACTTCTCCCTGCTACACTTATGCAAATAGTCACTCTGAATCCAACATGATACCTTTTGGTTAATCCTGGGACATTAAGTATTGCAGCTGTCTCATGGAAGAAACAGAGAGAAAAATTTCTGTTCAGTATGGAAATAACTCTATAAAGCTCATGATAAATGAAGGCTTATGAATAGTATATCAGTTATTGTAGTCATCATTATAGGAGTATATTTCCTTGGGTTCTTATGGGAAATTACTTTCTTTGGCACATTCTCGGGAATTATTTCCTGTGTTCCATTAGCTCCGTGGGATGACATACTAAAATGACGGATGCAGTTCTATTGTTTTGTTAGAGTGCTCTATAACTGCTCTTAGGGCTCCTTGTTTGAATGCATGTTATATTCTCTTTGAATATTATCTGAGAATATGATTCATAGTTTAGTCTTAATGTTTCCAAAAAAATGACTTAATGAACAAGAAGGAAACTTGTTCTGGTGGAAAGAGTAATAAACAGCAAAGCAGGTAATCCTTGTTCTAGTCCTGATCCCACTGCCAAGTATGTGAACTATGGCAAATTGCTTTAGCTGTGGAGTCTGTTTCTTTATCTTTCACTTATTTTTAAAATCCCCTTCAGTGTATGTTTTCTGTTATCCTAACATTTTCAGCATTTAGTAAATGATAACCCTTTCCCGAAAAATCCTGCTGGGGAGACAAAACTGAAGTACAAAAATTATGAAAAGATGTACAATCAAGTACTGACTTACGTAGCATGTTGGTAAGAGATATCACTTGCGTGCAACAGAAGTCCACAGACTAAGCAAAATTGAAGTTATTTCAAAAAGTATCATGGGGGCTCTCACAATTAGTTGGAGGCCAGGTAGGGGGCCAAGCTTGGGAATGGGGAATACTTTGGAGATTTCTGAAGAGCAGAGAAGCAAAAAGTATAGCTGCCATAGCATGGCTGAAACAGTCTGGTCAGGATTCTGCTGTTATAGTGACACTGCTACATGGTGGTCAACCACTCATTTTGCCTCAGTTGCTCAGATTCATAGCTTGGGTAAAAACATTCAATGGGCTGACATCAGGTGTACTTAGAGGTGGGACCCTGTCCCTACAATTACTCTCCAACTATGATCATGTACCAAAAGGGGAAATCGTTCCCTAAAAGGAAGCTAGCGTGCCTTAAAGTAGAATGGTTAATGACAGTTGTCCCCACATATATTCAATCACAGAGACTAGAGAAGCTAAGTTAATTTACACTGGGATTATTGAGAGACTTTATGAAGAAGGCTGGATAAATAGAAGTGGAGGTAAGGTCAATGGAGAAAGATTAAAAAAGAAAAAAGAAACAACAACCACTGCCATACACATACACACAAAATACCCCACAAAGAACAAAAACAAGCAAAAATAGATCTAAGCCACTATAATTCAGCCTGTTGAACTTTCAGTATTATTTCGAATCAGCAACATTGTACCTTTTCGTTCTCAGAGAAGCTTAATGTTCACTCATGGGAAAGAGAACGGTGTAACTCTTGGCATAGTCTATTTGCCAAACCCCAGCAAAATCACATCTTCTCATGAGAGAGTGCACTCCTTTTTCCAAAGGCATCCTGAAAATGCATTCCCAGGACATTGTCCCAGGCCACCGAGGAATCTAGTTCCTCAGTTTCCCCACCCATTCAGAAAATGCCTCATCTTCTACATTATAAAAACAGTAAGCACAAAAATATATTTAAAAAGAGGTAATATAAGAGGTAAGAAATCATATACTTTTGTCATGGCTATCACTTATTATTTGTGGGATATTTGTCTTCTCCCTTTCCACCAACATTTTATTGATGGGTTGGAATAGTGTGGTTCATATGGTGACATTGCTTAGAGTTTCTAGCAACAGAAGCATACTCTCTTTCCACAGGACTGTATGGCTGTGCATGGCAACAGCCCGCCATCCCTTTGTTAACCAATTTCAAAGGCTATTAACGATCAATGGACTATACCTAGACTTCTGTGGCTGAGATGTTCAAGTTAAATTTTCATCCCCCCTTCACCCATACTAGAGTTAGAACTGAGGCTTATAGAACTTAATTAATTTTTCACAGAAAAAGAAAAACATGCTTTTTATGGCAGCAACATGAGAGAACCAAGGAAGACCTCCACCTGTCTCTGTCCCAACACAATTTCAAATAAACACATAAAACCGACTTCAATCATAACATTTTCATGAATATAAACTTGGGGATTTCTCTGTGCTGAGCATGCATATTAGGGACTCAATAAATATCGGTTGATTTAATTCAAAATACATCTAGAAACTGATAGGGAAGTGCTTCTTCATGTTGGCTGTCATGAAATTACGTTCCTGTTGTTTGGGGTAGTCCCATGAAGTAGAACTCTCACTTCCCCCCAGAAGCAGTAGGAAAGCAAACAACTCTCTAGATAACATGGGTAAACATGAATAAAATATATTTACAGTATCCTACCTTGATGATGGATTTGCAAATCTGTCTGCTTTCAGATGTTCAAGACAGAGAAAAATTGCACAGGAAAAAAATCTTGTATTTCCTTATCAAAACCGGTGAAAGTAAACATGTATAGTAAATTGGAAAAAGCCTGTAAGTCTGGAATATTTTTTAAGTGTTATCTTTTGTGCATTAGCTTGGTGTTCTTGGCGGTGAGAGGAGGGCAATGATTATTGACTTTCTCTTCTTTAATTTCGTTTTTCTTCCTCAAAGTGACAATCGACAATTGACACCAGTGGGATGAGACAACCACCAAAGTGTATTTTCCCCCCAATTAATTGTGAAGAAAGTGTTCTGTTTGTGGCAAATTCCTGCACATAAGGCTGACTAGGATGCCAGCAATTAACGGGCTGCTATGGTTAACGTTAGGGCACGGAAATGGGAAGACAGACCCAGTCTGCAAGAGGTGTGTTGTCGGGGCCGAGCCAGCAGCTGGCTTTCTAGACACCTTACAGAACCCTGTGAGAAGGCTTTATTTTGGTGAATTTATCACAGTAAATGATCTGGCCCTGAACTTGTCTAGGCTTGAAGCCCTGAAGTTTTAGTCAACTCAACGAGAACGGATGCATTTCTCAGTGACACTTTGATGGAAACCAAGCTCACAGGTTGATATCTAAAATTGAGTGCCAGTTTATTAATTTTTAATGGGAAATGTAGTTGTCACACTAACCAGAGAACTATAGTCTATGACCAGTCCATTCTATTTCTGTTGATAATTGAATGTGAGATGTCAAATTATAGCCTGAAATTCACTTGATGACTATGAAATCAGAACAAAGGGAATGGTTAAATAAACATTCTTTAACTGTTAATACATTCAGGACACAGTCAACTTTTCTTTTCTCTTTCATATCTTTTGTTATTAGTCATTACAGGCTAAACTTAACCACTTCAGGGCCATCTTCCCTCATTTCCCAGCCTTAGGGAAAACTTTAATCCTTCATGTACTGAGTTCAGGAGAATTCTATTTTTAACTTTTACTCTAACAGGGTGTCATTTATAAAGCATAAATTAAGATTATAGGCACAGTTTTAAAATGTGCATATTGGAGGCCCCTGGGTGGCTCAGTCGGTTAAGCGTCCGACTTTGGCTCAGGTCATGATCTCGCGGTCCGTGAGCTCGAGCCCCGCGTCAGGCTCTGTGCTGATAGCTCGGAGCCCGGAGCCTGCTTCTGTTTCTGTGTCTCCCTCTCTCTCTGCCCCTCCCCCGTTCACGCTCTGTCTCACTCTGCCTTTCAAAAATGAATAAATGTTAAAAAATTTTTTTTTTAAATGTGCATATTGGTAGCACATAGAAGTCACAAGTATTCTCAGAAGGCTGAGAGTTTAATAAAGTTGAGTAATACCAGGGCGCCTGGGTGGCTCAGTCAGTTGAGTGTCCAACTTTGACTAAGGTCATGACCTCACGGCTCATGGGTTTAAGCCCAATGTCCAGGCTTTGTGCTGATAGCTCAGAGCCTGGAGCCTGCTTTGGATTCTGTGTCTCCCTCTCTCTCTCTGCCTCTCCCCCGCTCACTCTGTTTCTCTCTGTCACTCTCAAAAATAAATAAAAACATTAAAGAAATTAAAAAAAAATAAAGTTGAGTAATACTCAATCTCTGAAGCAGTAAGTTGGCTATTACCCACTGCCAAAGCGAGCCAGGAAGGATTTTCCAGTTGTCGACCAGGAGAGAGACACCAAATTCTGACACATTCCTATCTCTAAAGAAGTGTTATGTGGTGAGAATACTATATCATGCCTCTTTACAACCTGGATGAAATATCCACAAGTACTGTGTGTGTGATTTTTCTTGGAGTCCAGGCCCCCACATACCTTGGTAGCAGAAAGGAGGTTGTGCAAACTATGGTAGGCGAAATTAAACTCTGCTGGGGGTTGTGTCTGATGGGCCTCTGACTGTTAGAAAAGTCATATTTAATATGCATACTCCACCCTCACTTTAATTTTCCCTTACCTGTTCAGCAGAGGCTGGTGTGAAGGCAAGCAAAGAAAGCGAAGAACTCGAGGGTGTTCCACATTTCCACCCCCCAGAAGCAGACATCCTTGTGGCCCTGCAAACACTGAGGAGGCCTGTAATCTAGGCATTCTAGATCACCTCCCATACTTAGCCACACTCGTACCATTTGGAGTAGCGGATCTAGGTCCAAGACCTAAACCCAAATGCCCGGGATTCATTTGTATGACTAACAAAAACAACGTCTCTTCCCTCCATTTCAAAAGGATTTTGTCCTTTTGTCCTTTTGTCCTGGCTTTGCTAGTTCCCAGTCCAAAGTGTTTTTGTAGATGGGATTCCTTGAAGATGTTCTAGGCAAAACAGTTGATTAAAGAGGAGTGTCTGAGAGGAAGCAAGGATGTTCCAGTTTGAAGAATTCCTGCCTCCGGTAAGGGAGAAGAGAAGGGAATGAGTTAGTATATTTCTGGAGAAGAGTAAGAGCAAGGAGGGAACCTGTTTGTTGGGAGGCAAAGTTTTCCAAATGTGGTATAAAGAGCTCAAGCTTTTAAGTCATACAGACCTGTGTTTGAATTCCAAATTATCACTCGCTGATGGAGGGTGGACAAGTTGCCCAGCTTCTCTGCTGTAGCCCCATGGGTGTGATGAGGGAGGAAGACATCTAAGTCACAAGTGAGACCACATGAAGAAAGTGCCCATCAAGTGCCTAGACCACTGTGCTGTTCAAATGACAGTTTCTTTCTTCTTAACCCATGATGTTTAATTGTGACCAGGTGAAAAAAAGGACTTCAGGGATAATAACCTTTTCTTCCTAGTTGATTGAAAGTTTCTCTTCCTATAATGTGATTGCCCTGGTAAAACCCAGAGAAAAGCTCTTTCATGCCTTGTCTGCAGACATCCCCCCCAGCAATCTCTTTTCCTGATTCACTTAGTGTACTTACCCTTGCTGTGATCACCCATAAGAGAGGAGATTGGTTCAATTCAGCAATGAGGAGAATATGTCACTGTCCCACAGTGGCAGTAATGGCCCTTCTGCCCTTGGGGAGAGAGATAATAGGCACTACTAAGTTATTTGGAACTTTCATCTATACACCTTTGTCCTTTTCCACTTTTGCCCATTTGATCTTATGTTTTACTTTATTTTATTTTTTTAATATTTGATGGCATCCAAGGCTGGGGTTTGGAAGTGATTCAATAAATGAATATAACAATAAATGTTATATTCTTATTTGTTTTTTTGGATTTTTCAAGATGGGTCCAGCTAACTTAGCTTTTTCATTTTTCCAGAATTAAGTAACTTCTTGGATCCTTTGATTCTCGGACTTCTTTACTTTCTGCATGTGCCCTGAATACCATAAATACAATATTATAGTGAACCAACATTTTCACCAAGGAGAATCAAATCTAATCTCACTAAACTTGTTTTTCAAATGTAAGAGCCAACACTGTGATTACCTGGGGCCCCAAGGCATGAAATGGGAATAGGAAAACAAGAGTATAAAATAAGGCAGATTGTTTTCCAACAGGAATATAGACATATAATTAAAATGATTTTCAACCTACAGACACAGCCTAGATTTGACTATATCCAGGATGGCAAGGGACACAATGAATACCTTGTTTCTTTGACTAACAATGAAAAAAAAAAAATCTCGTTAAAAAAATACTTTTTCAAAAGTTATGCCCTAGACTGCAGAACCAATCACCTAAACAGAAGATATTTGGACAGAGTATGGTTACTATATATCTATAAAGAAATCTAATTTGGAAAATGCTGATCATTTGATTTTGAAAGAAAAGCTAATACTGTACTATAGTTACTGTAGAGACCTCAAAGAAACCATTGTATTTTTGCAGTTGAATTTAAGTTACAGAAAATTCTGGTAAAGCTTTTCAAGCTGTATCTACTACATTGAGTGAATCAGAGGTGAGAAATGTTCTAAATCAATAACCAGCATTCTAATGTGACTTTTATATAATTCTTCAAGAGGAGATCTAGGAGAGCCAATGCAATGTGACTTCTAGTCAAGCCCAGACAACTTGCTCTTGCTACCTTGTTCTCTCAAGAGAAGGATGAACACGTGGGAATGACGAAGGGCTACCCACTTTGGATCCTATTGATATTCACATGTTATTTTCCCTTCTGCTTGCCTCCCCCACCAATTTCTCACTCCCTGCTATTTCTTTCACTGCCAGCATGGCAGAGAAAAAAAAATGTGGTTATTGGTACATGTTGGTGGATATTGTACATATTGGTACTTTGAATAAGGTTTTCTATTTCTGTTCATAGTGCAAGAGTGTGTACAGAGCAGGGGAGTTTTTCTACAGTCCTAATGCTTCCTTTGGCCAGAAACTGACTGATATCCAGCTGAATTTAGAAATTATTATTTCGAATGGCCTTAAATGTGTTGCTTTATAGGTAATTAGGACTTAAATTAGATTTCAGAGAGCCAGCATCACAAGGTGATTAAGGAATAAGTTCTGGAACAGAATCCTGATTATGCATCTTAGATATGTAACTTTGGGTGAATTACTTAACCTCTTTGTGCCTCAGTTTCCTCATTTGTAAATGAATGCTTTTTGGGATAAGATATTTTTATATGTAAGGCATTTAGAATATGCCTGGGTCAAGATAAATATAATTTGAATGTTTGCTCTCACAGGTCTACAATTCCTTATTTGTGATTCTAAAATTGAAAAGCTGGGGGGAAATGGCACATATTATAGAAAACTTGCTAAGTTGTTACGATCTGACGTGAACTGATCTGTGGCAATTTATAGATTTTATTTATCCCACTTTGTGTGAATATTCATATGTAAGATTAAAGAACTATTAAATATGTTTCATTATAAGCTAGACACCACCCCCCCCACTCCAGGGTTGTTGCATAAGATACTATCTGCAACTTTTTAAAATCTAAGATATTCCGAATTCCAAAAGATATCACCTGAAGGGTTTTTCGAAGCTTAGTTAAGCAAAGTACAATAAAACAAGGAATGCCTGTATTATAGTATGCTTTTGAATTGACTTTAAAAATTACATTTCTATGTCTCTATTTCTAGTTATTACTTTTTGCCTTAAAGTTTACTTTATTGGATCTTAGTTACACTTCTCTTTTGTGTTTGTATATTACCTCTTTTTCCATATATTGCTTCCAATTTTTGTTTTCTTACATTCAAGGTGATTGTCCTGTAAGCAGTATACAGATTTTTAAAATCTTTCTTGTGGAGTGCCTGGGTGGTTCAGTTGGTTAAGCGTTTGACTTTGGCTCAGGTCACGATCTCGCGGTCCGTGAGTTCGAGCCCCGCGTCGGGCTCTGTGCTGACAGCTCAGAGCTGGGAGCCTGCTTCAGATTCTGTGTCTCCCTCTCTCTCTGCCGCTTCCCCTTCATGCTCTGTCACTCTCTCAAAAGTAAATAAACATTTAAAAAAAAATAAAATCTATCTTGAACAATTTTGTCCTTTAAATGTAGTATGTAGTCATTTTATATTTAATATATTGACCATTATATTTGTGTTTAAATTTACTATATTAGGCTTGATTTTAATTCTTCTTGCCTTTGGGTCCTCCTTTTCCTTCTTCCCTAACTTTATTTGAATTAATAAGTATATTTTATTCTTCTTCTTCTACTTCTGTTAGGTCGATAGTAACGCATTTTAAAATATTCTTTTGTGGTTAATGTAGAGATTACAACATACGTCCTTGAATTATTACCATCTACATTAAGTATCCTCTTCCTTATATTAGTCTTTTACTGCTTCCTGGACAATGAAAGGATCTTACAAACATTCTGATTTCATTAACTCTCCCCTTTTGTGCTGTTGTAATATGTATTAGTTTCCGTATATTAAAAAAATTTTTTTTAAGGTTTATTTATTTTTCAGAGACAGAGAGACAGAGCGTGAACAGGGGAGGGGCAGAGAGAGAGGGACACACAGAATCTCAAGCAGGCTCCAAGCTCTGAGCTGTCAGCACAGAGCCCGAAGCAGGGCCCGAACTCACAGATGGCAAGATCATGACCTGATCCAAAGTCGGATGCCTAACCAACTGAGCCATCTAGGCGCCCCTACAAAACCTTTTTATTTTCGTGTAGTCCCAATAGTTTAATTTTGCTTTTGTTTGCATTGCCCAAGGAGACATTCTAGAAAAATGTTTCTACAACCAACATCAAAGAAATTATTGCCCATATATTCTTCTAGGAGTCTTATGGTTTGAGGTCTCACATTTAGATCTTTAATCCATTATTTTTGTGTATGGTATAAGAAAGTGGCCCAGTTTCATTCCTAAGCTTGTAGCTGTTAAATATTGTTATTTTAAAGTTTCTAATGATAATTCCAATATCTGGGTCATCTTTAGTTCTATTTCTTTTTTCTTTTTTTTAATATTTACTTATTTTTGAGAGAGAGCGAGAGAGCGAGAGAGAGAGAGCATGCGGGGGGGGGGGGGGGGCAGAAGAGAGGGAGACACAAAATCTGAAGTAGGCTCCAGGCTCTGAGCTGTCAGCACAGAGCCTGACATGGGGATCGAACTCACAAACTGAGATCATGACTTGAGCCGAAGTCTAATGCTTAACCGACTAAGCCACCCAGGTGCCCCTCTTTAGTTCTATTTCTATTCTCAAATGTTTCCTTTTTTTGTTTGTTTGTTATATGTTCCAATTTCTTTTCTCTATTAATATGTGATCAGAATTGGACGTCTTGAACAACAACAACAGAAAAACATAGAGGTCTTGGATGATGGTGTCTTTCCCCAAAGATAATTTAATTTCATTTTGATGGGAAGATAGATATACGGAAGATCACCTTAATCTGGTTGAGAGTGGATTCTCTACTCTGATGGGACTGGTCTAGTTCTAATTTGCCTTCATTCCTAGGACATAGCTCTTATTTCTAGGGTATGGCCTCTCTATGCTCTCAAGTGCAACCATGGGGTTATTTCCTACACCTCCTTTACTTTCGTGATCCCTGAGTTGTAAACTCAGCACACGTCCCAGCACTACCGTACTACTAAAATTTTTGCCTAGCTCTTTAGCAAACTGTTATATTGGCTAGGTTTCTGGGAGTCTTGCTCTGTGTATGTGCCATTTTGGAGATGGTGAACTCTTTTCAGGGAAACTGCAAGCAGAATTTCAAGCTCACTTTTATGTATTTCCTCTTCTTTCTCAAGTCTTAACCACACTGGCTGCCCTCAAGTACGAATTCTGTCCTTTCGGCTCTCAGAGCACAGCTACCAGGTTTGTCTGTCTGTTTAGCTTCAGTTTCTGCTACAGATCTGCAGATGCCTTGAGGGGAAATCAGCACAAAGGCTCACCTCAGTGTGCTTACCTTCTCTGCAGGACTCTGCTTCTCAAGTCCTCCCTGCCCTCAGGACTCTGATGTTGTCAAACTAATGTTTCATGCGTTTGATAGTTGATTTTGGCAAGAGGACTATTCTGATGTATGCTTCTCTGTATTAGCTGAAAGTAGAGTTTCCCCAACTTTCTTTGGAAAAATATATAAGGAAATTCCTATATTTTGCTGCAATATAAATCTTTCATGTCAGTAAGTCATATTTTTAAGAAAGACATTTTCCTGGTGTTTTAATTTAGGGTTTTATTTGTGACCAAAAGACTTGGCACCAAATAAATCCCAAAGACAGTCCTCATGAACTTGAATGCTAGAACATTTATACAAAGATATGATAATTTAAAATTGTAAAAGCAGGCTGGTTTTCTTTCTGCTATACATAAGGGACTTCAGCATATGTGATGTGCAATATATTCAAGAAAAACATTATATCACTGTGTTGATCTACAGTTAGTATGTTGGTAACCATTAGCATTAAATTCGCTATATTTTTGTTTGTCTTAGGATGTTAAAAGTATTTCAGGAATTACAATTTGGATGAACCAGGTCTCTTTATAATGTTTCCAATAAAGTTTGAACTACTTGCTACATTTTCTCTCAATAACCTTTCTTGAGAATTAACAAAATCCTTCTATTGATCTCCGTTTTACCCAGAAATATTACAGCACATATAAAAACATTTATTGACATTGCTGTTGATGACTATCAAGATGTTTCTTCTACTGAACATTATTTTTAAAGTAATGATTGACAAAATATTTTTCTCTCCCTTTATCCTTGCCTAAGTTTTTACAAACTGTAAGTGTATCTAGTAAGTATCAGAACAGGAACTAATCATTTCTGCCTACTCACTGTCATTGATACTCTGACAATTATCAAAAGCCTTGACATTTTATTATAATCTACATGAATGATGAACATTTCCTTTAAAACAGAATCTTCAGCTTGACTTATAGAATTGCAGAAATAGCTGTGATAGTTTAAAAATTATATTCAACTAATATTTATAAGGGGAAATTTAAGACTTCGGAATAAGCAGAGAAGACTACTGTCTATATATTCAGAGCCTTTGGGGATTCCTATCTGAACCTATAGGAACATGCAACCTTGTCTCTAAGCTGTTTTACAACTTTGTACAGAGTAAAGTTAAGTTGTACAAAGTGGGTAACACTGCAAATAATTCTTGTCTGTAGACATACACAGAAATTTTATATCATAGAGGGAAAATATTTTTCCTCCTATGGAAAAGGCAGTCTTGCAAATTCATGTCAATATTACAGATTCATGAATGTGTCTCCCTTGAGGTCTCTTTTTGAACCTATTGTAATGGGTCTCTCATTTAATTAATGGGTTAAAGAACACCTTTGATATATGTTAATTTTGTATTTGTATGATAGTCATGATTTTGTCTTCTTTGGAAAATTATCCTCTAACATAATGCTTCCTTGAGCTTGTTCATTTATGGAAACTCTTTATTAATTTTCTATTTTTTGTTTTAGTTCCAGTATAGTATATAGTATACAGTGTTATATTAGTTTTGGGGGTACAATATAGTGAGTCAGCAATTCCATACATCACCCTGTGTTCATGATGATGCATTTCTTTTTTTTTTTTTTTAATTTTTTTTTTCAACGTTTTTATTTATTTTTGGGACAGAGAGAGACAGAGCATGAACGGGGGAGGGGCAGAGAGAGAGGGAGACACAGAATCGGAAACAGGCTCCAGGCTCTGAGCCATCAGCCCAGAGCCCGACGCGGGGCTCAAACTCCCGGACCGCGAGATCGTGACCTGGCTGAAGTCGGACGCTTAACCGACTGCGCCACCCAGGCGCCCCCATAATGATGCATTTCTTGATCACCATCACCTATTTCACCCATTCTCCCTCCCACCTCCCCACTGGTAACTATCAGTTTGTTCTCTATAGTTAAGTCTGTTTCTCTCTCTCTCTCTTTTGCCTTTTCTTGTTTGTTTTATTTCTTAAATTTCACATGAGTGAAATTATATGGTATTTGTCTTTCTCTGACTTATTTCACTTAGCATTATACTTTCTAGCTCCATCCATGTCGTTGCAAATGGCAAGATCTTATTCTTTTTTTTATGTCTGAATAACATTCTACCTCTTCTTTTCTGGTCATATGTCAGTGGACACTTGGGTGCTTCCATAATTTAGCTATTGCAAATAATACTGCTATAAATATAGGGGTGTATGTATCCCTTTGAGTTAGTGTTCTTGTATTTTGGGGGTAAATACCCAGTAGTGCAATTATTGAATCATAGGATAGTTCTATTTTTAAATGTTTGAGGAAACTCCATACTGTTTTGCACAGTGGTCACACCAGTTTGCATTCCCACCAACAGTCAAGAGGATTCCTTTTTTCCCCACATCCTTACCAACACTTGTTTCTTATGGTTTTGATTTTAGCTATTCAGATAGGTGTGATGTGATATCTCATTATAGTTTTTTTTAAGTTTATTTATTCATTTATTTATTTGGTAAAGAGTGCAAGCAGGGCAGGGGCAGAGAGAGAGAGGGAGAGAGAGGCAGAGAGAGAGAGAGACAGAGAGAGAGAGAGAATCCTAAGCAGGCTCCATGCTGTCCATGCAGATCCCAACATGGGGCTTGATCCCATGAACCAAGAGATTATGACCTGAGCTGAAATCAAGAGTTAGATGCTTAACCAACTGAGCCACCCAGTTGTCCCTGCAATTATTTTTAATATGATTTCCTATACTTTTTATTTCAAAATCTGTAGATTGGTTCAGTAACTAAAACTGCCCACTTTTCTGAAAACAACTATCAATAGAGGGATGTTACAATATCTAGGAGCACGAGTTATTATATGTTTGCAAATCTTCAGATGTAGGATAGTCTCTTCGGCTACTTATAGAATAAAGTCTTGTTTATTTCTGTACCCCTTCCCCTTTAGCAGAAATGCAAGGGGTAATTTCCCTATTGTTACGACTACACTAGTTGTCTAGTATTTTATCTCTATCTTGGGTTTAGAGAAGTCCTGAAGTATCATAATCAATCAGGAGGGAGATTTCCTCAATAGGTTATTCAGTAAGGGATTGGTAAAAAAAAAAAAAAAAAAAAAAAAAAAGCCTGTAACCCAGAAGGCAACATTCCTGTTTACAATCAGTAAGTGAAGAGGTGAAGCATGGGTTCTAATTAAGTCCTTTATCATTGCTAAAGAGAGGATCAGCTAGAGTAGTGATATTCTCACTCAAGTCAGGGTTCCTGCTTACCCACCTTCTATTCTTTTTTGTTGTTGTTAATTTTTTTTAATGTTTATTATTTTTGAGAGAGAGAGACAGCAAGCAGGGGAGGGGCAGAGAGAGAGAGAGGGAGACACAGAATCGGAGGCAGGCCCCAGGCTCTGGGCTGCCAGCACAGAGCCTGATGTGGGGCTTGAACTCACAAACTGTGAGATCATGACCTGAGCTGAAGTCAGCTGCTTAACCAACTGAGCCACCCAGGTGCCTCCCACCTTCCATTCTTTTCTGGGTACTGGAATAGTGCTCTTGGCATTAGTCCTTAATTAGATCTACCCACTTATTTCTTCCCAGGCAGCAAGCTCTCTCTTGGGCTGTGAGGCACCTGGGCCTCCTTTTGGTACTCCCTTTCATTTACTCACCTCTTTCCAACTTTCTTTTAGCCAGGGATGGCGGGAAGGTGGTGGAAAACCCATTTCCTCTCTATTCAGGCTTCCCTTCCAGGCATTTTCCCTTTCCTCAAATTTAGTTCTCCTGGTTTTTTTTTTTTCCCCCCACGATAAACTTTGATGGCTCATTACTCTTAGAGATTGAATCATTAAGAACCAAAATATTAGTTCTTTTTCTTGATATTGAAACCCTGCCTCTAAGCGAGGGAAATGTTTGCATTCCATCATTCTCTGCATGAAAGAAAACAAAGAAAAAATTAAACAATTTAAGTTTGCATATTATAATAGCCATAAAATTGTGGTCTTGCCACAGAAAAATACTTGGTTGGGAAGCTATAGAAGGTGGAAAAATAGATATTTGAGCTGAACAGCTTCCCTTGTTACCCTTTTTTCTTAGGTTCAGAATGCAGAAGAAATACTGTACTTGTCTACAATTCCAATAGAAACCACCTGAGGCCTGATGTGTGTTTCAGAGTTCAAAAACTTTTAGATTTTACAATGGTACCATAAATTCATACACTATATGTGAATTTATTATGTAATTTCTCCCAGAGGGGCCTGGGTCAGCACTGCTTACTCAAAAATGTTAATTTTTTTGCTACCAACATATGAATATCCATACTCTAGAATATCATACTCTGTAGAATAAAGTCTTTAAATAGCCTCTTGTCGATTCACATCAGCTTTTGCTACTAAATAATTTCAGATCAGATTATAGTTTGCTACCAAATGAATATGAAATTGCTTTAGATTTTCGGAGCTTCCTGGATTTTGCAATTTGAATAAGAGATTTGGACTCATATTTCCTCAAATTTAAGATACCATCAATTATGAAATGCTCTATTCATTTAATGATAGTTTTGAGAACCAGAAAAATAAATGTTTCACTTGCTATTATTTTATGTGTTTTTACTTTGTTTTATGCTATCTTAGTTTATATATCTGATTTCATTGTATGTGGGCAGTGAACATGGTGTGCATAATACCAGGGTTTTCTTTTTCTTTTTGTATTTTGTTGAACCTTCCTTTGTTGAACTTGGTTATTTATTGTACATTTACTTATGTTAGAATATATGTACTTATATATAGTTACTTATACTTATATACCCCCCCCACATACCTATATATACATACTCTGATGTGTATGTATATGTGTATACATGCAAGTATATACATAGATACACATGTAAATATTTGTATATATTAGCCAATGTTATGTTATCCAGATATTGTTGATACTTATTTGAATTGGCTTGATTTGGGAACTCACTTATGTTCATTGTTAGTTACTAGAGTGTCATTGCTTCTAGACCCTCTCAGTAGAAGGTAGAAAACATATCTGTGGCATATAAACATGTACACACATATATTACGATACATGCATATCTATGTCTGTTTATGTATCTACCCATATAAATATTAAAACAAATGAGTTCATACTGATACCTCCAATTCCAGTTTAACAGCTCAGGCCTCTTTCTAGCTTTCCTCCTTTTCATTTTTGTGACTCACCTCTTCCCCTCAACCCTCCTGTATGTAGCTAATCTCCTGACCACAGGAGCCATATATTTGGCCTTTAGTTTCACCATCATCACTTCATCGTTCCCCTTTCCCTGTCCTTATGGGTACTTGACCCCTGTCTCCACTGCCCCCTCCGTGCATATGTTGCTGGTCCCTTGGTCTATTACTTCGTTCAGCAACAGGCCCTCCACTACTGTCCCTTTGACCAGGCTACCACCTCCAAAGAAAGAGAAGTCGAAGAAAAAGGAAACCAATTAGGTAGAGGAAAAAGAGGAGAAATAGAAGGGTTTACGTCCTATCTTTCATGGCCTGAAATTTTACTCCAAAGTTTCTAGACTTGGATTTTTTTCTTACTGAATTATTTTTCTGCTAATGCTTGGTGAACTTTTTTGACAAAGGAATCTCATCACTTAGTTCTTAGAAATTCTTTGCCTCTATTTCTTCAAACGTTGCTATTCCTGTTTGTCTTTTCTCTCCTTCTATGGAAATTCTTTAAGTCAGGCATTAGAACTTTTGAATCTATCTGCCATGTCTCTCAAAATTTCCTTCACAGTTTACATCCCATTGTCTTTGTTTTATGTTCTAGAAGAAATCCTCAGTGACATATTACAGTTTACCAATTTACTCTGCAGTAGATCCAGTGTTACTCAGTCTATTCATTAAGTTGTATATTTTAATAAGTATATTTTCATTTTAAATTTTTTTTTCAACGTTTATTTATTTTTGGGACAGAGAAAGACAGAGCATGAACGGGGGAGGGGCAGAGAGAGAGGGAGACACAGAATCGGAAACAGGCTCCAGGCTCTGAGCCATCAGCCCAGAGCCCGACGCGGGGCTCAAACTCCCGGACTGCGAGATCGTGACCTGGCTGAAGTCGGACGCTTAACCGACTGCGCCACCCAGGCGCCCCTATTTTCATTTTAAAAACCTTTAACTACTGAGAACAAACTGAGGGTTGATGGGGGGTGGGGGGGGAGGGTAGGTGATGGGTATTGAAGAAGGCATCTTTTGGGATGAGCACTGGGTGTTGTATGGAAACCAATTTGGCAATAAATTTAATATATTAAAAAAAACCTTTAACTGATTTTTTATTGCTATTATTCTTGTTTCATAACTACTTGTTCTTGCTTTTAAGGTATTTGATTAAATTATGTGCTTTATTTCTCCTACAGTATGAAATATTCTTTAGAGACGTTTCTATTAACTCATTCCTCAGGCATAAGATTTTTCTTGTGAGCTGAGGGGCTGAGTTTGTTAGCAATCTTTCATGGTGTTGCTATGGGATAAATACATTTTATTTAGACATTTATCTTCCATGACAGGATTCTCCTGCACGTATGCTAGGCTGTGGCAGTCTCCCAATGGTATCCAAATTGACTCTCAATGGGAATGATGTAGTTCTCCTGATACAATATAATGTGGCTATAGCAAAGACAGTATTTTCTTTCAGGATGACTGTCTTAACTGCTTAGCACAGTAACTATGACATGCTCCAGATACAAAGGGCCCAAAGAATTTTTGCCTATAATGACTTCCAATTATGATGCCTTCCCACACAATGGATTCCTGAATGCCTCTTAAACTTATGGCTGTCAGTTTTCTTTCAATGACATCTCATAGATTTACATCCACCAAGAGTTTCCTTTCTCATTAAGATTTTTCTTCCTTCCCCCCTTCCTTCCTTCCTTGCTTTCCTTCCTCCCTCCCTCCTATTTCCCTCCCTCCCTTTCTTCCTTCCTTCCTTTTCCCTTTGTTCTTTCCTTCCTTCTTTTTGCTATTCTCTGGTTTTATGCGTGAAGTAGAGATATCAGCATGTAAGTCTATATCTTAGAACCAGAATCTGTTAATAAAATAGTACCTGTATGTTAATAAATTTAAGTAAACAATGGCATTTTATATCTTTGGCCTCATAAAGATTGAATCTATATATTTGAAGTCTAAAGGCTCTTCTGGATCATTCTTATCTATGGGCAGTCATATGTAGCACCCTGTGGAAAACACACTTTCTAGGAGACTAACTTCTTCAACATGTTTAGGATTGATACATTGATACTATAACATGGGAAAAGACTGGGATTGTGTAAGCATTGCCTATTTGATTAAACTCATACTTTCTTTTTATCTTTAATTGAATTAAGAATTTCTAGAAGTTAAATAACCTCTCTTGAAAGTCAGCCAAAGATTTTTGAAAGATAGCTATTGGGGAACTGACTATGGTTCTCTATAAGCATGTATCATGTGCCCCAATCTCTCCTGGCCTTGAAAGTTTGATGATTTATTAAACAGTTTGGCAATTTTTGTTGCCTTTAATTGCATTGCCCGACTTCTGCCAGGTAATCTTTTCTTCTGCTATCACAATGTTTCATTTCAGTGCTGTTTCATAATGCAGTAATTTTGAAAACATTCTAAATGAAAATTTGGAATCTGAATTTAAGTCAATGTGCAGCTATATAATGTGTGACCCCAGTGCAAAAACAGATCACAACTTGAAGCAAGGCTCTTCTTTTACTTAGGTAAGTTTTGTCAATGTGTAGTCAATGCCAGCTATATCACAACTTACTCCTCAAAGTTTCTTTGGACATAAAGTGTGAAAAAATATGCTTTAGTTCAGGAAATATGGTATTTTTGTTAAATATCTAATATGCTGAATTAGAGAATAGAAACAAAAAGGACATAATATTCATTGGGTAAGAAGAAGCAACCAAATTGTTCTTTTAGAGAGGTGTCTTCTGATTGTGTGAGAAAGGAGGGTTAACTCCAAATAGCTTAAGAAACAGAACATATTGGCTCATGTAACAGAGAATCTAGGGGTTTGATGCAGGACTCAAATGATATCAGAGCCTAGTTTTAACATTTCTCTGCATTCTTCTATCTCCTGGGCTGGCTTTATTATCTGGGTTGCTCTAGACCTAACTTTTCTAACATTCAAGTCCATAGGAAAAGGGAGACAGTGTCTTCTCTGGCAGTTTCCACACAAATCCTGGGAACCATTGTAATGGGACCAACTTGGGTAATGTGATCCCCATCCAATCTCCTGGGGGATCTGTTGTTCTAATTGGCCAGGGGCCAGGATGGTGGTATGCTACCCAAAATATACTGATTGATTGTTGAGAGGTGTGTAACTACTTTTCCAAGGAAACTGTGCAATTTACTCAAAGAAATAGGAGATGAAGATCAGGTGGTCAAGACCAATACCAAAATATCTTAGATATATGGATGGATATGGAAGCCAGAGAGAATAGGATAAAAGCTTCTAATTGTAGAGTCTGAATGTGGCTATCATCTCCTATTTGATAACAGAATTTTATCAAATTATGAACATTTTTCAAGGTCTCTAATTAGTTCTCTATCATCAATCTTACATAACATTCCTCTTCTTATAGGTAGATTAAAGACTATTTAAGATCAATCTAAAAAAAAAAAGAAAAGAAAAGAAATATATAGGAATAAAACAGAAAAAGGAAATGTTTCCTTAATTGATCCAAGTGCACTTAAGACTCTTATTATTTAACGTGATGCCCTAGAAAACTAATTCCATTGCTCCTGTTGTCTCTGGTAAGTAGGTAAATAGTAGCAAAAATTCTGTTTCCTGGCAAACTAGGGGTAAACCACACTATACTGTTTGCTGTTCTCATAAATCCCAAATGCAGTATGCTGCTTCTGGTCAGAACTCAATTATTGTTGTTTACCGACCCATTCAGTAGCAGAAATATATGTAAAATATGATTGTAATGTGGTATTCTAGCCTCAAAGCTGATCTACTGCACCTTCCTCTGAGATCTTAACACAGATAAGCAGAACAGCAAGAAGATAAGTAACTATTCCCTTTTGTAACCAACAATACCCTTGGCCTTTCCCTGTCACTCAGCCCCTCACGCCCACACCAATGGGACCAGATAAACATATGGAACTGAAATGTTCTCTTCTTGAATCATAAGATCATAACTATGCTTGAGTGTTATCAGTCTTTCAGCTTCACTAAGGCTTTGCACTAATAGAAGTGAGATGTAGTCTGTCTTAAGGGTATTTGCGTTATAAAAGGAAATTCTTGAGGACTCTAAAGAAGCTCTAGGAGCTTTAACTGGAATGGTGGGAAGAGAGGTTCTTTGAAGGGGGGTTGGGGGGGTGGATACCCTATTCCCACATTTTCAGTGGAGCAGCAGACACAGACCAGGTGTTTTTCATAGTGTTTCTGCTATAGATTTAACCTACCTGTGTCAAAGTGCATCCACTTCTGGGCATGTTGTGTGTGTGTGTGAGTGACCTAAAGATACTAGAATTCTTTCCTCTTCCAGTTCGTGAGAGAGTGAATAAATAGAGACTTGGCAGCCGCCTCACAGAGGCTGCTGACACCTGCTCCAGACAAATCCCAGGGCAATGTGCTTTCCATCTTCATTGCATGTTCTGCACGAAGAACTAAACTTTGTTTATCCTCCATCCAACTACAGATTATATTTCATGGCCAGCTGGTTCCCTTTGAGGCAGAATTTGGCTCCTGAAATATAGTACTTGCCTAGGTAAATGTTTAAGTTGTTTAACAAAGAACATAAAATCACTTTTCACTTTTCATTAGTCTAATAGGGACTATTCATATGTTTCTTGACAAATTTTTTTTTGCTCCCTCCCCTCAGAACAGTATAAAGAGACCAAATATTTTATCATCGTGGAAGGAATTCTTTCTACTTTATCATTATTCACATCACTGTCCTCCTGAGGCTGTGAATATGATCATAATAGGTCTAGAGTTATTGGCTTTCAATTAATATAAACATTCTCAATGAATTTTGGAGCGAGGCTTTTTTCCTTTTTAGTGTATTTCCCTTTGGTGTTATTATGTAGTACTTTCCATACTCACCTCTGTCATGATAGCCTTGTGTGCTTAGAATTAACAACTTAAGTCCCAATGAAAAAAACTTAAGAAGTATATCTGCTTCTAAAGATCCCTAATCATCTCCCCAAGCCCTGCAGTGAATACCCATAGTATCTATTGCAGCACTGTGCACACATTATGCATTCTGTCATGCTTGTTATTTGAGTGAAAAAGATGTACATAGTTTTGAGTTATCTATGTTACTATCCCCAAATCAAAAATAGATCATAATATTAGCTCTTTTCATAAATCTTCCATTATGGGTTATTTTGATGTTTCTGCTGCTCATTTTCCCAGAGCCCTAACCTGCCAACGTCGGCTGGATCCTCATGAATGCAGTGGACTCGGAGGTGACACAGCTTCAGACTGTTTCATTAGGTCCAGTTTGCCTGGTTTCACATAAAAAAGGGAGCCTAGAAGTGTCAGTCCCTGAAGATCAGAAAGCAGCCACCATGAACTAAGCTAAATGAGACACCTCTGATTTTTCGGGCATGACTGAGAAACTGATGGCACCACAGCTGTGTAGGGAGAATGCAGAGCAGAATGGAGTCAGGCTGTCTAGGTTCAAGAACCAGATCTTCCCAATTATGAGTGTGTACTTTTGGATCAATTATTTAACATCTCTAAGGCTCAGTTTCCTTGCTTGTGAAATGGAGATAATAATAGTATCTAACTCACAGGGTTGATGTGAGGATTAAATGAGATCATGCTACTGAGAGAACACGGGACAGAGCCTGGCACCAAATAAACACTCAATGAATGTTAGCTGTTAAGTCCTGTCTGCCGTAACTACTCCTTGACTCTGAACTACTAAAGCCCTTGGAATCTGCAGTGCTCATTTTGGCACTTGATCATGCATTAATTCATCTATCACCATCTATTGAGGTGACTTTAATCCCTATTGGAGGGCTGAATATGGCTCACATAGTGTTTAAGATAGCAGATTGCCTATTTTAGTGCTCTGCGCATTAAACTGACCTCTGATAAATATTTATTCAAAGCTCTAAGTCAATACTAAAAAAGCTAAAGGAATATTGTGTTCTATTAATGCAGAAAAAGTGTCCAGTTTATAGAAGCCCTGCTTTATTCCTCATTGCTAGGATATTGGGTTTAATTATGGGAATCGATACTCTGAGAATGATTCTGGCAACAAGAAGCAAGAAGAGGAGGGTCTAGCAACCTTACATTATATGAGAAATGGTTGAAAGGACTGGATAAGGCAGGGGATGAGAATGTTTCTTTGGTGTTAGATGCTATTGGAGAGGTTTGCAGTTTTTAGATTTCTATTTGTAGTCAATTTTTAATTCAAATCCCTTAGGCAGGATTCGGGGTAGTTCCCATCAAGGGTTACCACACTTTAGAAGCTCTTACTCTTGGGGTGTCTGAGTGACTCTGTTGGTTAAGCATCCAACTCTTGATTTTGGCTCAGGTCATGATCTCATGGTTCGTGAGTTTGAGCCCCACATCAGGCTCTGTGCTGACAGTGCGAAGCCTGCTTGGGATTCTCTCTCTCTCTCTTTCTGCCCGTCCCCTGCTCTCTCTTGCTCTCTAAAAAAAAACAAAAAACAAACAGCTCTTACTCTTGTAGTTACTATGGCTTTATGTTTAAGTCAGCTTTATTGTCCTTGCCTTGTGCCCCCCCCACCCCTCCCACCCCCCACCCCCCCGCCAAATAGTGCTCCCTGGAGGCTGAGGGAGCATCTAACCAGTTTGCTGGGGGGCCTCAGCATTGCTGAATCTGAAGTCAAACTCTCAACATGCTCTTCTCCCATAGGCTCAGTGGGTTCTAAAACAATGGAGTAGAAACAGGTGGGAAATTGGAACTAACAAACTGTAGTTAGCCAAGAGGCTTGGATTCATGGTCAGTAAGAGAGAACTGGGTTGGACAGAGTGGGTTCAAAGCTTTATCTTTTTGAGAACATGTACTTGGTTTGAAGGCAAACTCTACAACTTTGCAGCTTAACCCTACGCTCAATTTTAGACTTCCTGAAACCTTGAAGATTCTTTCTCTCTCAAGTGATTGTGCTTTATAGTTTATTTTAAATTATTAGTGCAAAAAAGAGTGTGGTTTTTCTACAAAATAAAAAAAAATTGTCATGTTTATACTATATTTGGTTTGGAGACTAAATATCTAAATATGTTGGTCAAACTATCAGTGGAAGTACCGAGAACCGCTTTATTTCATGATCCGATGTTTGGGATCATTGAATTTTGCACTTAAAAAACCAATTACTTTGATTTTATGTTCATTTTTGTTGAGTGCAGTTTCAGGCTGTTACTTGCGAGTCCATCCCCATGTGGGTTCTCCTGCCTTCTAAGCTTTCTACCATCCTGACTTTGACTCTAATGGTGGCTCAGCTGTGTGCTTGAATGTTTTGCTAGTAACTCAAATTTGCTGATTTCCCATCACAATGGTATTCTCCATTACTTTTTGTCTTGTAATTCATGTAATTGTAGGATGTTTGTTTGATGTAAACTCTTAGTCCTTTTTGGAAATATTTAAAACACTGTGTTCTTTGGGAGCACATGAGGAATAATATTTTAACACATAGCTTTTATTTTCACTGAGCCCACATTAAGCCAAGGTAATTTTGTTCCATGTTGTGTAATGTTCTCACTTGTGATTATTTCTGCAGGTTTCTCATTTTCTTTTTTAAATCACGACAACTAAAGGGCAACAACAGAGGCTGGAGTTACGTTTGTCAGACGTTTTAGGTTAGTTTTCCCCTTTGCATGACCAGGATCCAATGACAGCACCCAGCTGGGTACATGTTGAGATTGCCACCCACTGGTGAAATAGAGAATTTTCATTTTCATGTGTAAGAAAACACATTCGTTTTCTGTTTTCAGAGTAGGAATTCATATATTTAGGTCCTTTAAAAAATATATTTCAAGCTCCATTAAAAGAATAAAGAATTTCATTATTATGAAACAATTTAAAGCTTTATGGGAAGAATAAAAAAGTCATCATTATAAAACCATTTAGAAACCTTTATTTACATCTCTTGTATCCCCTACAAAGGGGTGAAATGAAAAAAAAAAAAATCTTGGAATTAATTATGCCAAGAGTGCTATCAGTGGTTGCTGTTGAATACTAAGATTAAGAGGGATTAAACTAATTTTTGTTGCCTCTTTACATTTTTATTTACTTAATTTTTTTTTCTGCAGAAAGCTTGCGTTGCTTTAAAAGAAAATATAAATCCAAAGAGGGAAAATAGCAATATGTGTGTATATAAATCGAAATGTAAGTCTTCAATAACAGCACTTTATGGAGTGTTAAAAAAAAAAAAAGCACCACCTTAAATCAATGCCACATTTAACTAAACAGATACAAAAGGAACAAAAGCTCTGAGATTGAACTGCGGCTTTCATCACTCCGCTAGCACAAATTTTAAATTCAAATGCATACATAAGAATTTATTATGTGATAAAGATGCCATTTCAACTTCATGTGCAAGGATGCTTGGTTACCTCACATCATTTACCAAATAAATTCCACATGTGAAAATTAAAAACATAAAATAAAATAAATTTCAAAATACATAAATGAATATTTAAGCTAATCAAAAATGCAATGGAAAAAATTGTAAAGGAAAATATCGAAAACTTCTGTGTAAGAGTATTACCATAAAGCAAATGAGAACCTGGGGAGAAAATATTTATAGCATATAGAACTGACAAAATAAATATTTTTTTAAAAACCTGTGAGCACTTGAAAAAAAAAGTTAAACCTCACTACTAATCAAAGGATTGCACATTTTTTTGAAATGAAAAATTTTGCTATAAATTGGCCACGATTTAAAAATATCAGTTGTCAAAAGTACTCCATACTATAGAACTACTTTGCTATTTAAAATTATTCCTTAAAAAGATATAATAACATGGAAAAATACCCGTATCAAATTTAGATTATAAATAGGGTTTAAATAATAATGCAGTTTATCTGTATCTCTCCAGGAAAACATTATTCCAAATGTTTAAATGAGATTATTTATGTTATTAGAGTTATTGGTGATAATTTCCTTTTTCATGTATATTTGTATTTTTTAACTTTTGGCAACAAAAAATTTCAAATATATAAAATGCTCATTAAAATTCATTTAATTGGATTACAAAATAATACATGTAGTTCGATTACTATTTTAATAAGATAAAAATCATATGTATATATATATACATTTCTGCATTTATAATTCATATATGTAGATTAAAATTGTTTTAGAATTTAATAGTGATATTTGTATGGCTATTTGTTTATATTTCTATGGTTATAGGTAATTATTCATCATTCATTATGTTATTATTTTACTACTGATGAACAAAAATGTACATTGTATATACTGAAAGTCGTCTTTAGGACGATAGTTAAAGACATGTAAAATATTCATGGACACTTAATGGTTGAAAGAGGGAAAAGTATAGGCAGTATATGCAGTTTGTTGACAGTGTGATAGAAGTAGAAGCATATATCTATTTTATTCATGCATATATATGAATAGACTTAAAAACTTGTGAGAGGAATGTTCTAAAAGTTCAACTGTGATTATAGTACTATGAATATAGTTGATAGTTTTCTTAATTATTTTTCTGACTTTTTAACTAGAAACAATAGAGTCTGTACATGTATGTCAAATATATACATTGAATTGCATATTTTAAATATATGCAGTTTATTATGTTGGTTATACTTCAATAAAGTTGTTAAAAATATATAGTACAAAATTGCTGCTCAAAAAACAAGACAGAAACAACTCTCCTCTTTCTAAAAAGAAAATTTAATGTTTAAAAAGTGTGGTGTCAGTTTTTACTAGCCCAACTTTCATTCCATCCCATTTGTAGATATGTAGAATACTTAAGACATTTCAAAATATTTCTTCACTGGCATTTGGGACAGTAATGAATCAGCACTTTAAACTGGGTTCCATAAATTTGGATCTGCACATTCTTTTCTAGGGTATGGAGAGTGGGGTAGAATATTTCTACCTATCAAAATAATGTTAATCCCTATCATGTGCAAGGAGCCAAGTACCTTGTGGAAACATTTAGCTATTTTTCCATCAGAATAAGGTCATTTCTTATGATTAACAAATTTAAACAAGCAAACAAACATGATTTGACTTTTCAGAAGGAAACCACTTACTCAGATATTAGAGTCTCTCATTAACACATCCTGTGCTTCAGCAGTAATTTTATTGATTATGTGAACTGTTAAATAGTCCATCTGCAATGCAAATGTGACTTTAAAATTAAAAACCTGACATCAATTTATTTTCCTCCAGCAAATTCAGAGCTAAATTAAATAAAACCCTTGATTTGAGGCAGCCAGCCTTTTCTGATAAAGCTTTCAAATATCCGGCATGTTAAAAGTGTGTTGCTAGGTACGTGAAAGATGATACTAGACAAAGAACGACACTGTTTCAATCATTTTTTAATAAAGGAAAATATACAGCTCTCCTGTGTAGCTGCACACTGCTTGACTGGTGGGCAATACTAATATGTGTCCAGAGATATGATGATGTATCTGCTAGTCTTGCCGAGCTGTGCTGAGACCTCTTGTACAGATGCTCCTGTGTGACAGCTGGCTGTGTAGTCTGCTCTGCCTTACTTGCAAGGCTTGCACTCTAAAAACCAAGCAGCTAATTTTAAAATAGGAATGCATGGCACAGTCCTAAAGAATGGATGAAAATACTCATCCCTGAGGCATATCACGAGTTGATTATAATAAAAATTGCTTAATTATTTATTAGTAGTTGCTTTATAAATTACTCTGGTTTTGCTGAAGGGTATAAACTGTGAGATGGGAGAGAAGAGCTAGAGAGGTGAAATTGTCAGGGGACACTGCAGTTAAGGGTTTCATATACCACACAGATGCCTTTTGACTTTATCCTGTAAGTGATGTGGAAACAGAAATCTTTTAACAGGAGATTGAAAGGTCAGATTTGTGTTTTCTCTGTGTGATGGGAGATGGATGTGAGAGGGACAGGAAAAGAGGCAGGTAGCAGTTAAGGTGAAAGACCGCAAAGCCTAAAGTGAGAAGTACAGGGGAAAAAGATGGGAGGAAACACCAAAATATTTGAAAGGGAAAACATGTAGGGAAACCCTTCAGAAAGATCTGGTAAGTGAATATGGGGCCAGAGATAAAGTAGAGGAAAGAATTGAGTTTTCCTCTTTGTATAACTGGATGGATAGTTAGCACTGTTAACTGATATTGAAATCACAGGTGCTGATGATGCCTATTAGAAGGGGGAAACCTAAGTGGCTGGTTGACCTACTTTGCTAATGGATACATGCAGTCACTCAGAAATTTTACAAGAGCAAATTGTATAGATAGACATGCAATAAACAATGACAGTAAAATTATAGACAAAGCCCTCCAACTAAATCACAAAAGGCCCCGAAAGCATAAGAACCTTTTTATGAAGCTGATGTCAGAGACATGGACAGAAATGGAACAATTAGATTGCATTAATTGTATTTGTTATGTTGCAATGGCAATGATTTTCTCACAGTAATAATGAGCTCTGTTATAATGGGCATTCACCTTGTATCCCACCTATTCATTCATTAGAATGAGAGTTTTTTCCCCCCTTTTACAAAGTAAATACACAATAAGATCAAATAAATTTTGATGATTGCCAACAGATGGTGAGGGGCTCAACCTCAGACCATCTGATCTTTTGCTTTTCAGTTCTTTCCGGCTGTTCTTTCTACTTAATTACCTTCCCCTCACTTCCTAATCCCTTCCATGTAATTCTACACCAAGACTGGGTCTAGCACTCTCTATTAATTTTCCACAGCCTACACTCCTTTCTGATAAGATATTCTTTCTTTGTAGCTGTGTTGCTAATGGATCTAAACAGTCTGGTTTTAGCAGAACCTTTCAATCCTACTTGAACCATGTCTTTGCTCAATTTATTAATTCAGTTTAATGCTGAGAATTTAAAACTGACTCTTACAGTTTAATCTCATTTCACATCTGACACAATGGATCAACCACTAGTAATTTTACACAATCAAAGAACTATTTTAACTGACCTGTCTTTGAAATCCTTCTCATATGAGACATTTATTTTTTCCAATCACTAAAACAGACTTACCAGAGTGATATATGTGTTTCAGCGAGAAATTTCCTTTATTACATGAATGCATCTATGCATTTTTTATGAATGAAGCAGGGAGAGTATTGCTGTAATAGGTTTTTTTAAATTAAATTTTAGGCAAGTGCATGAAGAGTAGGAATTCACGGAAGCTCAACTCAGAAGGCATCTCCTAACATAATGTATTATAGACTCTGTATGTGTATTTACATAATCCGTATCTAGAGAGGACCTTCTTTTTTCTTTTGACAAGTACAGTTTAATGTCCAATTCAATATAATAAGAAGGCTGTTTCCATGTCCCGTTCGATAGTCCCCAAGAACACTGCTTTACAGAGGTAGACTAATAGAATTCTGTTGATTCAGACTTCCTGCATTATACATGTGTTCTCATGTTTCTGTCCTGTTTAGCAGTAGTTTGTTTCACCAAGTACTTGTTCTTTTGGTATAGAGATTGCATACCAAAAACTATACATTGTAAGCATTTGTAATAAAATAAGGCTTAGTTTGAAAGGTATTTTAAAGGTATCATCTGTTTTGTGAGTGCCATTTAAAAACAATCAGTATTTTTTTCTGATAATGAAAGCAAAAATGTTCATTTAAAAAAGTTTTAAAAACAGAAAAATTAGAGGAAAGAATCCCAACAATACCCATAATCTCACTAGAGATTATGGCTGTTAAATTGTTGCATATACCCTTTCTGGATCTTGTATGCATATCTGTTGAAAATGAAAATTTTAAAACAGACTGGGACTTGTATGTAATGATTTATACAGATAATTGCTACACACATTTAACTTATGTGAACTTTGCGTGTGTGTGTGTGTGTACAACAATTAAATAGATTAAAAAAAATTTCCCCTTTATTGTGTTCATGAGCATATTCCCCAGAATAAGCATGAGATGGGGGATATGAATTGAATCTTTCCTCAATCTCTGTGTCTCAATTCCTGTATGTCTCTTATAGTATGTGCATCTTGCTACAGTGACTGTGACTCCAGTGGTAAAAATATATATTTTACCTACAACACAGTCTAACCTCAAGCCAACTTCTCTGATGCTCACAGACACAGTTATCTATTCTAATACTAAAAAGAAAAACTATGATGAAATTATGGTATTTGGTATCCAACCTGGAGATTTTCAAGGATAATGTTAACTATATGATATTTTTTTCATCACGATTGAAAAGCCTATCTGCTGCATGAGATGCAACTTCCTTGTAATCTACTTGTTTATTTTAGTATAGAGTTATTAAGTTCCCCCCCATATCACTAAGCACTCTTCGAGAACATTCTTAATAACTGCATCGCAATCTATCATATGGATGTGCCCTATCTACTTTAACCAATCCACTATTATTAGACATTTGGTTAATTTCCAATCTTTTGCTATAAATAAGGCTATGACAACTGTTGTGCCCGAGATGTGATACAACTGTCAGCCATTATTTTGCACGTGTACTTACTGCTGTTGTAGTGTCTTCCCTTCAGGCACTTCCACCACGTTCATTCTGATAAGATACAGGAGGCAGGAGAATGTGATTTCTCACAATAACCAACTGGGGATTGACTCCAATGGAAGAGGAGGCAATAAAACATGCATTTTTAATACAACCTTTTGGTGTTCCTTGGTGGCTCCTTACGATGACACCTCCTGTGCAGAGGGTTAGATTGGCACTTAGTCGTGTGAGCCAGTTCAAAGAGGGGATTTGCAGTGGCTTTTTTGGGAGCTCCACGGTTCTGCTTCCTTCTGTCAGCTTCATGCTGCAAATAGGCACGGCATTTCTCAAAGTTAGAAGACTTCTAACTGCGATTCATGTGCTTGTCTTTCATACTGGCATAGCTCTCCCTCCAAGCCTAGGTTGCTCTGGGCAGCTGCACTAGAGGACAGCTATGTGTTCGCACTTGAGCGGTGGAAGAAAAAGTAGTCTCATAGCTTTATAAGAAACTCTTCATACAAACTGTGCTTGTTCAAAAGTCTTTAGAAAACTTAAGGATTCATTTCCTAGGATACATTCCAAGGTGTGAATAATAAGTGGTCAAAAGTATAAACATTTTTAAGGCTTTTGATACATACTGATAAATTGCTCTCCAGATGTTTTGTACCAACTTATACTATGCCAGCTGTAAATGAGACTGATCTTTTGGCTGAAACACTATCTTTTTTTTTTTTTTAAGAAGCATGGCCATACACCGGTGAAGATTTTACTTTGTGTTTCTTTACTAGACAAGTTGAACCTTTTTTTTTGTATATTTAATGACATTTTGTTTTGTTTTGTTTTGTTTTTCCTAAAATTCGTGTTCTTTGTCCAGTCCCACCCCCACCACACCCAAGTTTTTTTTTTTTTTGTGCAAGTGTTTTGTTTTTAAATTAATGTCTAAGAACTTTTTGTATTTTATGTTCTTATCTAAATACAAGTATTGAAACCACATGAAATAAGGTACACATTTTTCAGGAGGGAGGGGTGACAGGAAGAGTGTAGGAGGATAGACAGGGTGCAGACCTCCAAATAGAGATGTTGCTTATGGCCTTTGGTGCCCTCACCCCCTTGAAAAATTGCCCCACCCATGGCTTCTGACTCCTAGGTGGCCAGGTGTTATACCACATGACTTTAATGATCACAGCTGATGCGATGTCTACTCAAAAGTCATCAGTTAATAGACTGCCAAGGGATTTATGAACTGCACCAGAATCTCTTCCAAAGGAATTAGGATAGAAAAAAACAAAAACAAAAACAACAACAAAAACAACTGCCAATTAATAGTGGATCCAAAAAGACAAACATGCAGAATATGAATGAACCAGATTAGTGGTAGAGCTGCAGAGAACAGAGTCACCAATTCCTGCCCCTGAGATCTCTAAAGCCACCTTAAATGGAGAGTCACATTCCAGCTCCAGTTCCAGCAAAGCTGTTTATCTTTCCCACTCTAAGCATGTCCCTGTCCCATGAGCTTCCTGGACACATCTCTATTATTTACAATTAAGTGAACTTGAAGAAACAATGATTCTGAGCGAAAGTACTTACGATACAGATTTAAGAACTACCTTAGTTACAATTCCATACATATCCCAGTAGAGCCATCCTTATAGTTAATTCTTTGATTTAACAATTTGTTCAACATAATATCATCGAACATGCAGTCTATGTTAGGTATTGGGCTAGGTGATGAAGGAGACACGGAGACGAATCAGACAATCTCTGCGATCTAGAAGCATATAGTTCAATCACACTTTTCTACATGGCGTGGTCTTTCATTACTGCAGATTGTCAGATCAATGGTGACCAACTAGTTGCTAGGCAACTCAAAAGACAGGAATACAGACCTGATGCAGCTCTATTCTGATATGTATTCTTCTTTGAAATGTTTGTCAAGAACTGTGAAGGGGCTGAAATTTTCTCTGCTTTAAAGCTAAGATGTTAGCCTGCCACAGTTTAATAGATGCTGGCAGAAGACATGTGACATCTAGGTCAGAGACAAAGGAGTTTATTATTACTCACAGCAAGGCAAGCAACTGGAGCTTTGTGTTTACTGCTGGTTCCCTTGCCCCCAAGTCCTATGGGGGCAATGCAGAGCAACCCAGGTGGATGTGTCACAACTGAGGAACACCAAGTGTAGGGAACCCAAATATTTTACAATGGGCTGCAAGCAAACCAGCCAGATATTTGCCCTGTAGGGAAACATTATCTTTATTACAATGGACAGTAACTGTTCTGCGCTCTGGAAGGAGACACTATCTCTCTCTTTCAAGACTGTCCCTATCACTATACAAACATCCTTGAAATGGTTATCCAGAACAAACATTATCAGAATCTTTGCCTGCAAGGCATTTTGCAGAAACACCAAAGCCCCATGGAGAATTGTTTCCTTACCATATTCTTTCTCTGGTACTTTTTTCAGCCATTCAAATTTTTGGTTCTTATTTCTACTAACTCTAAGTACCTACTCACTCTGAGATTGGCCTATACTCCTCTGTTTTTGCTATTCACTCTATATCCTGTTTACTAGGTGTACTCGTTGAAACTTTTTTGTTTTATGTAATAGAAACCAACTTTCTCTAACTTAAGCCAAAAAGATAGTGGAAGGATACTGGATTATTTCATAATTCAAAGCAAAACACCTATTACCATTCTAGGACCTCATCAGCAGAAGTTCCTGCCCCCCCCCCCCAGAGTGCTGTATTAGCGTGCTTCAACTTTAGTGGCTCCCAGTCTCTGCCATTCTTCACTCCAAGTTTTAAATTCTCAGAGAAGAGGAGTCAAATGGCACAGTTTGGCTGAGGCTCTGCCTTTATTTTTTCAGTTATGAAAGGGGAAAAGGCCATAAAAAAGCACAGACATAGTATATCTTAGCTATTCCCAAATTAGGAGAGATTATTTCTTGGGAGCTTTGGAAGCCTTCTCAATTGCTTTCCAGTCTGTCTAGATTTGTTTTGATTGATATTCCATTACTCATAAGAGAAATACAGTTATTGTATGTAACTTCTTTTATAAAATCAATTAAATATAGTTTTGTTTTGCAATTTTTTTTTTGTTTGGAGTTATTTTGTGACCTGATAAGCAATTTGGTGATTCAAGAATTTTGGGTAAATATAGGTAGCCTCTAGTGGTTGGAGATCGATTGGACTATATGTCTTTTCTCGTCAATCTTGCTATTAAGTGGTGTGCTACAAGTAGAGCAAGGCTTAGCTCAAATTTTGTTAATATTAAATATTTATTAGCCAGTCATTTATCTTCAAGACCATTATTTCAACAATAAAAATTTATTTTCCACATCTTTTATGCTAACTAATATATCCCCTGATGTAGATTTCAATAATGCTCTTTTAAATACTGCAGTAGCTACCTCTAAAGCTTGGCTTTTCCTAATTAGGGTATTTCCAAGGTTACCTAATCAGCCCTGGAGTGTGGACTAATGTTACCTTATTGCCCACATGCACATATATACATGAGACTTCCTGTGGAACTATTTTTAAAGTAAATTACCAGACAGACAGTATAATAGGTCAGAATTTAGGCATTTAGTCATGCACTCATGCTAATTTCCATACTCCTTTGTAATTAACATTCCTCCTGGCTGGATTAATTGGGTTTGCAATAAGTAATCACATTTATAATACTGCAACTGTTCCCAAATTAATTGCTCACAAGTTCAATGAGCCATTACATGTTCTCATTTAAAGCAGCTTAGAGAGCCCATGATTTTAGAGCTGTGATCCTAAACATTTTGGGAAGAGGGGCTCAGAATCATCCAAGAATATGTCAATAATATGGTAATGGCAATAAACCAGTGGTTCCCAAACTTTGAGAGTACATGGGAATCATCTTAATGTACTCACTGAAAATGAAAATCTCTTGACTCCACCTCAGCAATTCTGGTTAGGTAGATACTATGGAATATGGAAAAACTTTAAGTATTGCACACCATCTTCCTAGAAAAAAGCCCATATACACATACTTCCAACTTTACCAGTGATTTTAAGGGAGGGTTTCAGAACCCTGTGGCATTAGTTGAGTACAATTTTTCTCAAGACTGGCTGCATATTACATTCGACAAGGGAGTTTTAAAACAATATTTCAGACCAGTTAAATCATAATATGAGTGGTATAGGGTGACTAAATTGTCTGCCTGTTTTTTTCCCCAACCCAGAATGGAGGCTAGAGATTTCTCCCAATGTATCAATCTATTTTACTGAATTAGACTCACTTGACAGATACCTAGCAAAAGTGATAATAAAAAGAAGCCCACTTACCCTATAAATCTTACAAAATACACAGTTTAATTTGTGTATTGGTGAGAAGGCACATCATTTTTGGCATTGATTTGTCTTTCTCTCTTCAAAGGTTCAAAGGATTTAGAGGACTTTGTTTTCTTGTTTGATAGATAGCTCTCCCAAGCTTGAAAGAAGAAAAGCAAGGCTCTTTTTATAATTTATGGTGACAAGGTGAGTGTTTATTGTGATAGTTTAGTTGAAGAAAATCTAAGAAAACATGTGGAACTTCAAATTGAGCATAAGCTTACTATATTTTAATATTTAACAAAAAGTAAATATTAATTATGAATAAACCCAGAGAATTGGTTAAATGGGCAATTTTCCAGATGTTATCTGAGGAAAGTCTTTTTTTTTTTATTCTTATGATTAGGAACATATCTTATCATGATGAGCAAAGTAGTAGATGGAAAATTGAGTTACACTCATAAAGTTTAAAAAAAAATTTAGACACTTGTATTATAAGGAAAAGGAGACCTATAATCAGTGATAGAAAAACCATGTTGGAAATTACTATAATCCAGCATCTTTGAAGTGGATCCATTTATAATAATACTCACAGAGACATTCAAAGCACTGGCAATAATAGGTGATTTAATGATGCTTAAAACCCTTGAGTAAATTCATATAGGCCAAGAAATTTCCCAGAGGACATGAATTTAATAATTATGATCATTTTGTGTGCTGATCACTTTTGAGTTAGAATTTCTGCTTCCAGAGACAAAGTTTTAGAAACGCAAATTGTGAAAATTAAGTGTCAGGAGTTTGACTAGTTCAACATGTATGTGTATGACTTATAGTCCATTTGTGTATAAGAACTAGTTTCCGAGTAAGCAAAAGGGTGGTTTTCTCAGCTCAGAAAGCTTTGTCTCCAAAATTAGATGCACCTAATGACATTTCAGAAATTTTGCCTTTTTTGTTTTTACTGTTAAGGTGGGATCATTAGTTTCCTTTGTAAAAAACTGAGATTTTCAAGCTTCTAATAAAAGGTTGATACTTTTTTTATTAGATTGTGGAGGAGGACTCACCAAAATTGTGAGAGTTTGGAAGTTTGCTTGGAATCCATTTGTAGGAGAAAGTGAAGTGTAACTGCATTGTAGATGTGCTGTCATTTTAGGCCACTCTTGTCAGAGACGCTAATGCTCCTGGAACGGGGAGGATGAAGTTACAGGCTTGAGGGAAGACCCAGCTTTGTGGGGATGATGCTAGTGGTGGTACTGCGTGCTTACTGTCCATCAGTCTTATAAACTGCTACGCATTCCTGTTTCTGATCCTAACAGTCTGGTGGGCAGTTCATCACTATCCCTGTCTTACAGATGAGGAAATGGTGGAGATAGGGTTCATACCCAGATAGCTCTGCCTTCCAAGCCCCTGTTCTTTCTATCATCCTCTTATTTCCATTCTATATAATCCCCCAAGCCCCTTGCTTAAATCCTGAAGGGTTATTCAGTGCATTTTGGGGCAACATTTGTATCATTGGACAGCTCTACTCACCCAAAAAGGCCATTCTCCTTTTGAGCTTATGTTTGCCTCCTTGTGACTTCCATTTACCAGCTCCATGGGAGAGATATTAAGGATAGATTAAAATGGGTAAGAAAAAAAAAGGGAGCATTGAGGACATGAAGGTGGGCTGCCATGGAAGCTGGAGAGAGGGCTGTGTGTCTGGGACAGACAGGAAATAAGCACAGGAGGCTGTTCTATTTTCTCCTCTGAAATTTGAGTTTTCATTCTCTGATGGTGTGCATGTGGCTGTGTTAAAAGACTGGGGTGTTCTATTATCCAGTCAGCAGGGGGAGCAGTGAACTCAAAGTGACATCCCGTTGGGAGAGAAAGGCCATCTACTCCACACAGTGGTTTATGAGTAGATGTTCTTATTCTGCCTGGCATTAATAGATTCCATTAAAAAAATTGTTTCTGCCTTTTTTTTTTTCATGCTGTTGATGGTTAATTAAGTCATTGGGCACCAAGAGCAATGTTATACTAGAAAAAATTCACTTTACTGGCATTTTGTGTTCGTGAATTTCTTTAACTATGTAGTGAATTGCAATTTTAAGGAGACCTTTCTAGAATCCATAGGATTGTTAATTCTGGCCAAAATTATTCTTGTAGGTTGGGCTCAGCATAATAGCTCTGTTTGAGAAGAGCCAGATGAAGAGGAGACATTTGGTTCTGGGATGACCTGAGGGTCTCTGAAGAACATGTTCCAATTATTGTCCTTACAATCTTTTATAGTCCCAGGAATTTCAATCTCTTTTAGGTTAAAGCTTCTTTAAAAAAAATAACTAAAATATGCATGATTTTCCTAAAAATAACATTATTATTATTATTATTATTATTATTATATAATAACTCTCCATTATTGAATACATTTGTTCTTAATTTGAAAAGGTTTTGTGAACAGGTGCACTCTGATGTTGTAAGGTCCAACTCTGGGTCATAGAGCATCAGCCAAGTCCTGTTCAAGCGTAGGAGAGAGGTCCCATAGCAGGGAAGTGGAAGAGCGAAATATTTCTATTTTAATGTGGGTTGATGCTGGTTGGTTCTCTCAGGTCTTAGAACAGGAAAAGCAGCATGCTCTGAGTATGAGACCCAAGATGAGGTATGAAGGTCATGGTTCAGAAAAGCCCAGGGTTTAATGAATAAGTAATACTGCTTTTGTATAGTGGTTCCTAACATGTTTCTTGGTCATAGACCCTTTGAGGTATCTGAAGAAAGTTGTGGATTCTATTCCAAGAAAAATGCACATACACACAAAATTTGGTGTGCTATTTCAGGAGTCCATCGATGTTCTGCCCTCCCCCGAAGCCCATCCTGAATCCTTGTTTAGGGCAGTAGTCTTCACAGTAGGGGGACGGAATGTGCACGCCCTCTAGGGTATGTATGAAATGATCCACTGGAGTATGGAATCTTCTATTTGTATTTATTTTCTCTCTTTTACAGTTTTTTTTTTTTTTCCCGTGTAGGGTTTCCATTGCACATCATGTATTAGTCCCATAGTACGTAGTATCTGTATAACATTTATATATAAATAGATTAACAAAATTAGTTAAGGGCTCACATTTTTACTGATAGGGAGGCATGACTCAAAATTGATGGGTTACCAATTGAAGGCGTGGTGCTAATTAAATTTAAATTCTAGGTTCTCTTCTCCCTACACTGGAGGGCCAGGGACAGGAGATTAACTCAAGAGATGACTACCAGTGCCTGCAAACTTCAGACCTAAAGATGATCCGTAACCTTCTCAGAGAACTGAAGACACTTTCCCAGGTGCTCTTGGCTAGTCACTGGTGGAGCTGGTGCACATAACCTTGGCTGCTGGCCACAAATTATGTGCTCATTTCACGAAACTGCAGGGAAAAGTCAATCATTATGGGCAGTCGATGGCCCCATTGCAGCAGTTACTGGTGCTCCCTATGGACACTGAGTAGTTGAATCCCTGGCTGATCCAGGCACAAGGATAGAAAGCATATTTTAGCTACTTGATCAGAGGGCTAGGAAGCCGAGCTAACAATTCAGCATTAGCTCTCTCCTGTTGGTACAGTAATACCAACATATTTCAAGACAGATAGAGGGCTCTGGAAGGGTTTAGATTCATCTATGTACAAAAAAGATTTACAATGGGTTATTAAATGGGAGTTTTGAGGCTGGTTTCTCAGGAAGTGCCAACCACTCTTTCTCCCAAATTTCCCTTGGTGCCACTGTCAAAGGCAAAGTACTCATCTAGATGGATTGTTGTTCTGACCCAAAACGACATTTCCAACTTTTCTTATATATAATCCAATTTCTGAACTTCGTTTTCAGTGATATTAAGTGGAATAGCAGAAAAAAGTATTTTGGCATTAAAGATAATAAATGTGTTCTGCATTGGTCAGGTGTCCTTGCTCTTTGCCAGTGCATTAGCTGTATTGATTTTAGAATTTTAAATGACCCTTTTTACCAGACTTGATTAATGTCTCGTCCCCCAGTCTTGGCTACCTGCTCCTTCCTTCTCTCATATGCAATCTTCTTCCTTCTCAGACTGGCACAGTTAGAGGTGGCTGACCTTCATAGGACCAAGGGTCAGGAAATGTTGTGAGGAGGGTCCCTTGGGCCTGGTGATTAGTCTTTAAAGAGAGGGCTGGTGTGCCAGGGTCAAGCCTTCGGTACTTTGCCCAGGCCCCGGGAACACTCACAGTGGACCTCCTGCTTGGTAAGTACCAGACTGTTCTAATACGTGGCTTCCAGAGAAGAAGCCTCTGGCCAGACACAGAGCGTTTGAAAGTGAAATTAGATCTCTGGCAAAAGCTGACCAGCTAAACCCAAATGTCACTATTACTGCATGAAGCTAAGGTTAATTTTCTGGGATTCCCTCTCATTAATTAATAGTGTCCTCCGCTATCCTCACAGGACACTTGGTTTAAAATTGTGTTCACACATTATTTTATTCTCTCTCTGCAACTAAACTGCGAAATCCCTGAGGATGCCGCTGCTTGGTATGTATGGCCTCGTGCGCCCCTTTCTGATGCCCCCCAGTGTGGCTGGGTCACTGTGAGTGATGATTCTTAGGTTAGGGTTTTCTTCTCTTTCAGAAGATGAATGGGTGGGAGGTGGACCACTGTTTCCCCGGAGATGGCTACTTCTCAGCCAAGATTGTTTTCGCTTGTTGGCTGCTTATTTCTTTTCATAATATTTTAAGGCTAAATTTGTTGTAAATGATAAAGGTGATATAGCTATATCATAGCAAATCTGGAAAATTCAGGCATAAAAGTCATTCCTATCATTACTCCATGAATGTGCCTACTCCTAGCATTTTTACACGCATGTTTGATATATTTCTAATGACAGTGTACTTGAAAATGATATTTTAAAGATTGTAATATTCCGTTCTAAGCATTTTTTGTTGTTTAACTACCCTCATAAATGTTATTGGGTTATCAACACTTATTTCACTGTTTTCCCATTGCTTTCTATTAGATATACCATTTTTCATTCCTCATTAGTATTTATTGGCTATACCATCATTTATTTCCTCATTATTATTTTATCAGATATACCCTTATTTATTGAACTATTTTTCTGTAGTCCCAACTGATGGCTAAATGATTATTAATGACTCTTAGCTTAAGAAATCTGCCTATTTGGATTCAGTTTGACAAAGAGCATTATTATTATTATCATCTAACGTAGTGTTTGGCTCATAGCTGGTACTCAGGAAATGGCTTCTTCCTTCTTCGCTTTCACCCTTCACGCTAACTTTTTTGGATTGTGACCTGAGGGCAAGGCATGTTGAAGGAATCCAGAGATGTCTAACTGGTTATCATGTAAGCTTGCCCTGGCCATTTTAATTATTAGTTTGTAAGGAGTACTCATATTCTGATATACAGGGGTTTGGTTTTCTTTGTATCATTTGGTCAGCTATATTGGTTCATTCTTGCCGGATACAAAATGTTAGAGCCACAAAGGTTGTGGAAATCACTGGGTACAGTGGCTTCCTGATGGATGTACCTCAGAATTTTGCAGGGTTCTTAGGAATACTGATTCCCTACTAAATCTTAATTTGGTGGCTGAGGACTGGGAATCTGCATTCTAATAAGCATCCCTGTGTTCAGATTCAGGTGGCGGGAAGGACCATAATTGGAAGTTACCGTTTGGGTAATAGACTATGCTAACTTTTTAGACTTGATGTTAGATTTTCATCATGTTCAGTCTTTTGCTTTTAAAACTAATTGAATCTTGAGATGACTTATTTCAGGAGGCAAATATTACAATCCCAATTATGTTCTGCAACAGGAAATAAGCTCTAAATGAATCTTAACATTTTACTTGACACATCACTCTGTTTAAGTGTATTAAAGATGTCATTGAAAGGTGCAGGGGAGGAAAATGAACTTGATTTGGCAGGTAGGTGTTCATGGTACTATTATCCACAACTGTCTGTGCTGATTGACAGCACACACATTACCTCCTCACACGCATTGTACTCAGTTGCATCAGATTTAAGTGTATGGCATTTTTACTGAATATTTGAAACTGTTTTAGTTAATAGTATTAATTGTGCATAGACCAACTTTCAGCCACTGCTTCAAAGTACTTAATAGACAATAAACCAGAAGGTTCTGTGGATCTCTGCTTAGAGTAAACTTAGGTCTAAAATACCATTTGTTTAAGTATTATGTATTTTGAGCAGGGCAAGTGTTTATAGTTCAGAGAAGGAATCTTCCCCGTATTAGATATGGAAGTTGAGGGGCAGAAAGGTGAAACGCTCAAGGTCCCTTGACCTCAAGAAGCAGAGTCAGAATTGGGGCTCAGATCTCCTGGATCCTTGTTCTCTGCTCTTTCTATTATACCACACTGCCCTTTTTGCATAGTTTCTATCTAATGAGAAACAATCTAACGGCTGGTAGAGATGCTATAATCCATACTTATATTGCAAAGAGCATCGAAGCAAGGAATTCTACTCAGCATTTTCTTTTGGAAAACCAAACATGCTTTATTTCATTTTTTTCACAATTTATTTAAACATCTCACATATACAAAATAGGTACAATTTAATCTTTCTGCTTGTCCGAGAAACAAGGCTTCTTTTTGGTACCATGGGAGAGGCTGAAAATGAGACTGGCAAAGAACAAATGCTGAATTCAAAGAAGAGGACGAGGTTGGGCAAGCAATCTACACACTTTTATTTGGGAAGAAGATGTAAAATACTGATGCTAAATCAAATGAAGAAAGAACACACACCGCAACCCATTACAGAGGAGTCTTTCTTCTCAGAGTCCTCTAGCACCATCAACAGTCTTCAAGTATCTGAAATACTGGTAGCACCTTTGTATTTGGAACAAAACAAAACAAGTACCTCAGCTCATCTCCGTCTAGGTCAGCACCTAATGGTGTGGATCACACTCATAGGAAAGTGTTTTGAGGTAGTTTTAAACCTTTGGAAGTCTGGGTTTTAAACTTCCCTCTGTGGAAGATATTCAAAAGCCACAAGTGGTGCAAATTGTTCATGGTTTTTATTTTATTTTTCAATTTTTATTTTGGTTTTCTTACAAAGGTTGACATTTTCCACAACAGGTGTAAGAGTGTTGAAAAAAGTTCCAAATCTTTGGGGGGAAGGGAGGGAATGAATGAAATCGTATTGCACTATGCTCTGATCAATCCTTCTCCTTCTCTTTTGCCCACAATTTAAGCAAATAGATGTGCAGGGGAAATGAAATGGAAGGACTCAGCTCTCAGTTAAAAAAGAAGAAAAAGAAATGGCAAAGAGAGAAAGTTTTTTTCGGACTTCTTTTGTTTTCTTTTTAATTTAGGTTGAGTTCATTTATTTGAAACAGACTGGGCCAACGTCCACCCTGATTTCTTGGTCAGCACCACCGATGTCCAAAGGTGCAATATCAAGGATAGGCAGGCGGGATGGCTTATTTGTTTTGTATTCAATGATTGTCTTTTTCCATTCATTTGTCTTTTTCTGTTCAAAAGAGGAAAAAAAGTACATATATGAAAAGCAGCACTATTTCTACCTCTAGTATCGTCAGAACCTTAGATATTTAAGAACCACTTTTGGGCTTGTTCATTCCGAAGAAGTTTTCCCAAGGTCAACATGTTCTCTTTGCAACAGAAATATCAGGGTGTCTTTAGGGAGAGCAGTTTCTTACCAGTCTAATTTTTTAAAAGAAAATTTCAATACGTATTCCACGTGGCTTACTGCTACATTATCGTTTTTGGGGTGTGCGTGTGTGGGTAAGGGAGAGCCAGGTGGGTATGCAGGCTGCTGCAAGTAAATTTTAATTTTTCTGCAATGTCTAGCATATTGTAGAGAAAAGTCGCATGCACGCCATACTAATAAGTAAAATAAAATACATATAGCCATAAGTGATAGCTTGGGACTTTTTAACCTCAAGTAATTTTAAACTGTGGGCAGACATCATCATTTAACAAACTCATGTTTAAAGAAAAACAGCTAGTGCATGGACACTGTATATATTTTAGCATTGCAGAGAATTTCAGAAGGCAAGGTCTGATAAGAACACTCAGAATTTAATTTAAATAAATACAGTTATGAAAATAGATTTAGTAAGTTAGGTCTCTTATTCATCCGTTTATGGTCTTATTCATTCATTACGGTCTAAGTTAAAACTCCATCTCCCCACCTCCAAAATACACTCCCCAAATAAGCGTATCCCCACATTTCACTATTACTTACAGAGCAGCCGTCTACAAGAACAGTGTAAGTGAACCTGCTGTTGCCCTCGGCAACAAGTTCAACATCGTTGGAGCCTTGCAGAATGACAGCCTTTTTCAGGTTGCCAGTCTCCTCATCCATGTATGCAATGCTGTTCTTGCAGTGGTAGGTGATGTTTTGAGAGGCATGGTTGGCCAGCAGGCGCATGAAGGCAAGTTGAGTAGCCATTTCCTTGGTGGTCACTCCTTCAACATTATATTCAAACTACAGAAAATAAGATAGAAATTCTAGTTAAGTGGAGATGGCCTCAGGTACTAAGAGCCAAAAAAAAAAAAAAAAAATGTCTGGTATAGGGAGGAATAATGGACTCAGAGCTGACCTTGGGAAAAAGGTACTTTTCCAGGAAACTCAATTCACTGGTCTTTGAAATATTAGTTACTTAGAAGGGACATAGGAACTACCAGGCTGAGGCAAGATCATCTCAAAAAGGTACCTGTTCTAGATAAGGTATTTTTAATGGGTATGTATCTTCTTTAGAATAAGAGAACAAGGAGACAGAGATTCAGACCTCTTTCTTTTTCTGTAATCCCCACCAGGAGGCATGCAATAAAGTTGGTGGAAAGATTTGATTAAAAATTCAGAAAAGCACATGTTCTGAAAATATACATTCATGGGTACAGGGATGCATATGCTGGCCAGTACTTCCTCACACTAAATGTCATTAGTCAGTTTCTCCAGGGATTATCAGTTGAGCCAAATTTGCAGAATAACTTTGAATTGTGTGGGTACGTTCAATCAATCCATCTGTAATGTACAATCCCAGGTTAGAACTGGCACCCAAGAAAAGAGCAGGTTCTTTTAACAATCTCATTTGGGTAAAGGACTAAAATGCAGATCATTAAAAAGCAAACAATCTTAATAATATTATTTAGTAGGAGAAGGAATGTTTGTAGGATTCCTCACCTGGGTACCACCATTGATAGTTTCTCCTAACCACACGTGCTTCTTGACCTTGGAATTTCTGTACCAGTTCTTGGCTAGGATGTTTTCAGGTTGAGCCCGGATACAGGTTTCGCCAGTAGAGAAATCACAGTATACTTTGATAGCATCCATAGTGCATCCTTGGTTAGGGTCAATCCAGTAGTAACCTTTAAAAAAGACAAGACCCAACTCATAAAACTTATTGAGTGGACTATGGGTTCTAATAATTACTAGACCAAGATTTTGATTCTTATAAGTAACATTGTCTACCCTACATTTAATAGGAAGAGGATGGCTACTTTCCAGATTAGACAGTTCCTTCTCTCCTTTCCTACGTGAAACGTCAAATCAGAGTATATGAAAAATACACATTAAGATAAGCCTGAAACTGGATGCTGGTGAAGAAGAAAATGCTTCTAATTAGGCATGATTCTATATAATGCAATTTTTACCCAAAACCTTTTCATTCTAAATGTCAGTGGGAACTGACTTTGCAAAGCCCAGCTTGTGAGAAGGGCCATTCTGGCTTGGATATCTTGACCTACCACTGCTCCACTCGGGGTGGCTAAGTCTCAAGTCACGGCATGTGCGAGCTGGGTTCTTCCTAGAGCCTTCAGGAGTAAGAAGGGTCTCAATCTGGTTGTTGAGAGATTTCAGAGTAGCATCGACTTCATAATCCTTGGGTCTGAGAGAAGGTGGTGAGCGAGGCTGGTCAGCCCTGTAGAAGTCCCCGTCGTAACCAAAATCATAACCACCACCACTTGGGCCAGGAGGTCCAGGAGGGCCAGGGGGACCAGGGGGGCCCTGCAAAGGTGAACGTGAGAAAAAGGAGGTTTTGTATTTAGTCACAGTGAGAGACATCAGTGACAGCAGATTTTCAGTTGAGCATCACACACAAGCATGTTCTAATAAGTAAAAAAAGAACTAAGTCCATGTAAATAAACAACTTGATCTCAGACATACTTGCAGGGATGGGCCTAAACAACGTATCACATACAGATAATTTTTACACATTTTAGAACATATGGCAGTGGGGGACAACTTTAATGTGTTGTCGTAACCATCTTGGTTTAGTCTGAAGAAGATATTCCTTAGGTCTGTGATGCTCTATATTATTTCCCAAAACGATACTTACAGCAGGACCTTGGCTACCCTGAGAGCCACGAACGCCAGCAGGTCCGACTGAACCAGGATGTCCAGTGCGACCGTCTTTGCCCATAGGGCCAGAAGGACCAGCAGGGCCCTAGGGAAGAAGGACGCTGGGTCTGAGTGAGTCAGTAAAAACCCCACAAGGAAGCAGAGGCCTGGGCTCAGTGCCTGACACAAACTCCATTTCAGAGATAAATGTCTCTTAGATTGACTTACCCTAGGACCAGCAGGACCCACAGAGCCAGGAGCACCTTGATCGCCATGTTGGCCCTTTAAAGAGAGAACAGGAAAATCACACTTTCAGAACACGTGTCGACAAATAGGTTTTTTTTAAATTGAATGGAAAACTTTAGTTTCAATGGACTCTGGATTGAGAAAATTGAAAATGTAAAATGGGGCTCTTTTCTCCCATTATGTCTATTATATTCAATTATATTTTTTTCTACAAGCTATTTCAGCAGTGCAATATTAGTCATTCCTCTAATTATATTTATTTTAAGTGGGGTTGAAGGACATTGTTGCCAAGAGATTTTAATATATGTATATTTCAATTTCCCTTAACCCTCACCTTTTTGTGTTGGGATGAAATGGCATTAATCTCTGCGAGATGGAGTGAGCCAGAGAATGGGAAATGAATATGATGTAGGACATTTTAGAACAACGGCAGTGAAAATTTGAGGAAGATCTTTTAAGATCTGTATACATGCATGATGTCCACATTTTACTTACAGCAAGACCAGGAAGACCTTGCAGTCCATTGTGTCCCTTTAAGCCAGGAAGACCTCTAGGCCCCTTGTCACCAGGCTCTCCTTTATCACCTCGAATACCTTGTGGGCCCTGTATAGAAAAAAGAAGGGCGGATAGGACATTTACTTCTTTAGAAAATGAGACTCCCGTGCCCACAAATATTGCTTAATCTGTTTACAAAGCAACTCAGGATGTGCAAAGGTTTAAAAGCCATGGGGGTGTTATCTATTCCCTTAATCTGCTTTAGTTGAGCTTCCTGTGAAGTGGCTAGATTTTTGTGATTATTTAAAACAAGCAGAAGGGATTTGAAATAGAAGAGACTTAGAAGCTATTTGTAGCAATTCTCAACATGGACTACATTTTTAAAAAAATATGAAGTCTAGCCTGTATATTATTTATTTTCTTCACAGACAGTCTGGACTGAGGCTCCTTAAATGTTAATTTGTAAAGAAATCATCACCATGTACATACAGTAGGACCTCTTGGACCAACAGCACCAACGGGACCAACAACACCAGCAGGACCCTGTGAGTTGAAAAAGAAAAACGTAACTGATCAGCCAAGCCCAAAACTCTCCTCCCCAAGCCCCCATAGTTCCCAAGTGTGGGGAGGTCACAAGGGAAGCCTACAAAGATGGCAGCACAAAGGGACTGGTATTTACAAACTTACAGGTTCACCACGGTTTCCATGTTTTCCAGTGGGACCCACGGGGCCATGAGGACCAGGTGCGCCCACAGCGCCAACTGGACCAATGTTGCCAGGGTAACCGCGTTCTCCCTACCAAAGGCAAAGTGGAGTTTAGCATCAAACTGTCCTGTGTTTTAGTCACTTTTCAATTGGAGAAAGACAGAGAGGTATACTGACCTTGTGTCCAGGTTGACCGTCGCGGCCTGGGGGACCATCATTCCCAGGGTTGCCCTGTGAAGACACCACACCAATGAAGGCACTTAGTGAGGCTCTTTAACCCACCAGCCCCTATAGTTCAGCTCCTCTGTCTTCATCACTCCCAGTGCTCACTAGTGAACCCACTTTCAGACTGTTAAAAGACAGGAGCAAGAACTTGCCAACCTAGTTTCTTTTAGAGGTGTTTTGGATATTTTGGCCAACTTTGAAGCATGCTCTTCAAAGACCCATCCATTCCCCAGTCCAAGTAATTTTTCGTATTTTCAATACCAGGAGTGGTCAGTACATGTTGATTTAATGGAGAAACAGACCATCTTTTTCCAAAACTTGGAACAAGAGGAACTCAGCTCAGGATATGTTGTTGCACATAATGAAACACAGCTAGGTTTTCTAGCTATGTTTATGTAGTTAGTATGTAGTCTAGTACGACAAACCAAGCGTCATACTCACATCGCGACCAGCTTCACCAGGAGCACCATTGACTCCAGGTGCACCCACAGCACCAGAGGGACCACGAGCCCCAGGTGGACCAGCGATGCCGAGGGGTCCAGGTTCACCCTAGAGGCAGAGAACACAAAACAACATTCTTCTTATTGGATTGAGAGCAAACCTCACCCTTCCTAAACAACCCCGGCGAGGAGATTCCAGTTTGCAAGGAGAAGGTACAGTGAGACTGAATCGGTCACAAAATGGTAAGAAGTGTCATCAGTGTTATCCTTGCCCTCATTCTACACACTCAGATGGTCAGCTTTTTGGAATTTTGGAATGCTGTTCTGTACAGGTGAGCCTAGTTACATCCGATATCCCAAATGAAATGAATTCATAAAGTTGAGAGAGTTTATGGAGGTGAGCTGAGCCCTAGCTGCTGTCATGTATAGGATTTAATGGAATGATTCAGAACTTCCAGAGCTTCATTCTTCCAACAGGATAAATGATGCCAGCATTTCACACTGCAGAGGAGTAAATGCAATTAGAGCTTATATAGTTCTTAAGCATGTAAAAAGAACAAAAATCATTCTGCATAATATTAAGCTGTATCTTTATAGCGTGTGTCTAAGTAAGGTGGTATTAAAGCTTCTTAGATAAGTGACATGTGATCTGTATAAAGAAAATGCCATGAATAAAAAATCTTAAGTGGAGTTATTCAGTGATCAATCTGTCACATCTGAAGTGGCAGCTTTTAAAATCTTTTATTATGTTAATGAGAATAAGAATGGTGTCAAACACTTACCACAGATCCAGAAACACCTGGTAGACCACGTTCACCTCTAGAGCCTGGGAGACCCAGAATACCAGGAGCACCAAGAAGACCTTGAGGACCAGGGGTTCCAGGGGGTCCCTGAACAAGAGGAAAAATACCATTACTACTAAGCCCCTCAGTGACAATACGGGTTGGCTTGAGGATTGTGAGAATGCGCTATCCTCAGTTTAGAAAAAAGCTAGTGACCTTCCATTAGTAGGATGTATCCTTGGATATCTTTTCTCTAGTGATGAGTTTCATGTTGGCAAGTATATTTCTTTGTACCCAGTTCCTCCCTGACACCAATGGAATGACATTAAAGAATATGTGGTTGTGATTAATGAAGCCATCTGGGGTAGTGAAATAGAGTTTTTATGGAATCTATGCCAAGATGCAAATTTTGACCTCGGCCTCTAACTGAACCAGGTCTAAGAAAGACACATTTCAGAGTAACAATGATGCTGAACAATGCATGTTTAAGGAATTGGTAGTTTGCTGAGATTTCATAAATTTACAATAGGATGACCATGGCAATGGGATTCTGTTCAGTTCCCAGTACCAGTAAGGTGCCATTTTGATAAAAGAGTGAGTTCCCTCATTTATTGTCATCCCCATCTCATGCCTTCTGAGCAACTGCTGAAGCTATGACACCTCAGTATCTGTTGGACAGATTTCCTGGCTCAAATTGAGCTCTACTTGAAAGCCTGCAACACTCATCAACAAATATATGCCACTTGAAGATCTGTGTAAGGCTTTATTTTAATTCAACACAAGGTATTAAGAAAGAGAAGCTTGAAATCACTTACAGCAGTTCCAGGCTCTCCAGAGGGACCCTTCTCACCAGCAAAGCCAGGGGGACCAGATGCACCTGTTTCCCCTGTTCGGCCAACTGGACCTTGGTCACCCCGAGGCCCACGAAGTCCTTCTTTACCAGCAGCACCAGGGGGACCAGGAGGGCCAGTGATACCCTGTGAGCAAATGGCAAGGTTATTTATCCTCAGTTAATCACCACAGACCTAGGAGAGAGCAGCTGAGGTTCCAGATATTAAGATGCAAACAGTGTGAAGCAACAGGATGATACCCTGACCATTTGGGGGACATGTTTAGGGTTTGTAATAATCTTTCTTATGGAGAGAAGCAGCTCCCATCCTTTCTCTGAAGGTTCTGGCAAAATGAATAACTGAAGCAGAGGCTATGGCAAATGTCGGCGAGGAAAAGCAATGCTGTGCTACCAGGATCCTGGCATATTGGAATCAGAACTATGTAGAGTTAGAAGAGTTAGTCGTCAATGAATGGGACTTTGGGTTTTGGAGGACTCTGCTCACTTCTTTTTGAAGAAAGACAATACTGGAATTTTGTTCATAATTGAGGAATCACATATGCTCTCAACTAGGTTTAATTAAATGCCTACAGGGAATGAAGATTTTTCTGTTATGAACCTGTAAAAGGATTCCAAGAAATCAACATCTTTGTGATTTTTTTCCCTGAAACCTTAACCGGAAGACTTAATCCTTGGTAATTAATTAAATTCTCTTGAGTCCTGACAGGAGAGTCTGAATCAGAATTAAATTAGAGGCCAAACCACCTTTAAATTCTGGAACAATTATACCTTAACAACGGAGGCAGAATGTTGGCCATAAAGGGTAATTAGATATAGAAATATCTGATATGTGACTAAAACTATTCTGTTTTTTTTTTTTTTATTTTTAACGAAGAGACCATGCCCCTAAAAAGGGACTTGTGTTCACATGAATAAAAGCCTCTTAAGCCGATATTATAAAATATAATTTGTGATGATTTTGCCTTAATGGTTCAGGAAAACCGATTTCAGACCAGGAAAGTAATAGCAAAATATTAGTAGCGTGTTTCTAGAGAGTTTCTTACCAATTTCCTATTAGAGGCAAGGCTGTTTGGCTAAATGACACATTTTGAAGTGATTTACTTACAGAGGGTCCAGGAGGACCAGTCCGTCCAGCAGCACCAGGGAAACCAGTAGCACCCTAAGAACGAAGCACATTAAAATTCCACAATCAATGGCAGCTCTAGGGATGTAAGATGGAAACTTCTCCTCTGATAATTCCTCAATACACATGACCACAGATAGACCAAGGAGTAGGTGGTGGCAACCTCATATAGGGTATTATTTAACAAGAACCCCCCAAAAAATTTAAAAAAAAAGAAAAAAGGGGGTGCCTGGGTGGCTCAGTCGGTTAAGCGTCCGACTTCAGCTCAGGTCATGATCTCGCGGTCCGTGAGTTTGAGCCCCGCGTCAGGCTCTGGGCTGATGGCTCAGAGCCTGGAGCCTGCTTCCGATTCTGTGTCTCCCTCTCTCTCTGCCCCTCCCCCGTTCATGCTCTGTCTCTCTCTGTCTCAAAAATAAATAAAAACGGTAAAAAAAAAAAAATTAAAAAAAACCCAAGAACCCCAAAGACCTTCCATCTCTACACAGCTTTCCGACCAGCGTGCCCCAATTGCAACATCCATATTTTGCATTAAGGCTCTGACGGTCCTTTTTGAAATGCTGGTATGTAACCTGATGGTTTTAAGAACAAGAAGACACCATGCCATTATTACACACTGATGTGCATACGTTAATAAATGTCTTAACCACTTGGCTGGGTGCAAAAGAAGTGGACACTGGATAAGTAATTTTGTTTACACAGGAAGGAATAACAAAAGACCATGAGTATTAATTGCTGTCCAGCAAGAGCAGGAAGGAGTCAGTGCAGTTCATTCCTTGGGAGGTCTGGGTCTTTAAGGAGTCTGCATAACAGCACTGGGTGCCAAGAGAAAGGGCATGGTCAAGCAGAAGAAGGGGGGCATCGACAAAAGGATAAAGAGAAATATTTTTACCCATTTCACAATTCTACAACCTGGCATTAACTTTGGTTATTGCCTCGGGTGAGGGGTAGCAACATACACTACACTGAGCTCCAGTTGGGATTAAGTTAATATCCCTTGGCCTGACTATCACTTCAACACCAGAATATCTTCAGATAAAGTTAACTTGAATTTCAAGAGTCTCCTTATTATAGTCCAAAATTAACCAAAAATCTCCAAAGTTTCAAGGTTTTCATAGATTCTAAAGAAAGAAATGTCCTCCATTATAAACACTCACAGGAGGGCCACCATCACCACGACTGCCAGCAGGACCAGGGGGACCATTTGGACCCTAAATGGAAATTGACAAAAAAAGATGGGGTCAAATCACAAAAGAGTTCTTATACATGTTGCTTTTTTCTTCACAGGTATCATTCCTGTATCTATTAGAAGCAAATCCCGAAATCAAAAATGATAATCTGTGTCATAAGATAAATGTCCTTTTTTCAGTGTTACCACCCTCATGGGGTTACCAAAGAAGTAAGATGAAACAATATTTATGAAATTTCTATAAATTATAGAGCAGTATGCAAATGCTAACTCTTACATTCCTGGTGTAGTTACAGTAGGCACTTGATTGATATAGGTTGAATGATAAGATTTCAAGGGTAACTACACAGGCTGTGTTGACCACCAATGAATTCAACTTACAGATGGGCCAGCAGATCCAACAGGGCCCGTGGGACCAACGGGGCCATTTTCACCCTTGGGCCCTTTGGTTCCTCTCTCTCCTTTAGCACCAGGTTGACCAGCAGCACCCTGTTAGAAAGGAATAGTTGGAGTTCAGGCATTCCAGCTCACTCTACTTGCCAGTTTGGGATGTTTTGGGGTTAACTGTCATTATGTGATACTCACAGCAGGACCAGCAAATCCGTTGGGGCCAGCGGGACCAACCTCACCACGTTCACCCTAGGTGGGAGAAGGGATTGAAGAATGTCGTAGCAGTATTAGATTCGTTCATGTCTAAAGGCTATGAGTGTCCAAAATGACCCAGGTTTCTACTTACAGGGCTACCACGAGGACCAGCAGGACCAGCGGGACCGGCAGGACCGGCTTCACCCTTTAATGGAACCAAAGATGAGCTCGTTAATGTGCTCAAAGAGGAGGTGGGGGGAGGGAACAGCGGTAGACAGTGGGCTCTTATCAGGGTTTGCAGTCACATCAGAAGAGAAAACTAATGCTCATCTCAGACAGTAAAATAAAATGGATTCTTACTGTGCTTACTGTTGTATTCATTTTGGGGGCTGAAGTGGTATTGGTCATACACTTGCAAAAACACTATAAATCAGTGCCCACAATACTAGGAGGAGGACATTTTAATTTTTAGATGGACACTGAGCTGATCTATTTGCTGCAATCTGTGCAATACAATAAATAAGGTCTATTTTAAGTAGACTGTTCGATGTGAAATGGGCACACTATGTATTTTATTGATTTTTTACAATTGAAGGCTTTGAGAAGGCTCAGTGCATTAGGATATTGTTAATGGGCAACAGGGAAAGTCTTTAAAACAAATGATAGGGATTAAAGTATAGATCAGATAGCTAGCACATCTATACGAAGGGAAAGAGAACTTTAAACACACAGCATTTGTTTCCTGCTGCCCCATCACAACAGATAGGTTTTTAAATAAGTAGGCTTTATACCAAGTCATAAAAATGAATTGCTGGGGCTCCCTGGGGCTGGGGCAGGCAGGAAATTTTAGATACTGCTGTTGGCTCAGAGAGTTGCAACTCCGTGAAAATGTGTGCTTACCCGGTCACCAGTGGCTCCAGCAGGACCAGGGGCACCTACAGCACCAGGAGCACCCTAATACCAAAAGGAAATGAGTCTTATTAATAACACCCCCAGTTTCAAAAGTGACCCTTGCCATTCCCCCTTGCTGTGCTTATACAGTGACTGAACACTCTGGATGGACATCGAGAAGGCTTTTGATGCATTTCAGTTCTAATTATCAAAACTATTAGAAGCGGCTCTCAGGAGGAAAGTACCCCAGTGATAAAGGTTATAGAAATGTGTCAGTCAAGGGCAGGTTAGGAATTGGAGAGATCTGAACTCTCTGCTCTTGTCAAATTCCCTAGAGAGCAGCAAATGAGTAGCCTTGTTTGAGACCACTAGGACTGTGTGACTCAGAGAAAGGACCATTATCAATGTGCCAGAGTGAGTTATCAGCTCTGAGGGAGGTGAGAAGAAGGACCGAGGTAGCTGATGGCCTGGAAGAACCATGTTGCCAATGCTCTGGTAGGGTTATTATACCTTTACGGGATTATCTTTGGCATCACCAGGGCAGTAACAGGTAATCATTGGGACTGCTCTTCAGGTGATAAATTCTTAGGACATACATTTGAATAAATGGGACCTTGTTAGAGGTTTTGGCTTTTTAAAATGTAAGAGTTATCGTTTTGTTTTGTTTTGTTTTTCTAAAGCCCTATAATAATTTGAACAGTCACTTGAAATTCTATTTAACCTAGAGCTTTTGGTTTATAGTTTGTACTTCGTATAGTTAACACTAAGGAAGTTAAGAAATTCAGGTTTTGATTTTCAAAGGGATAAGTTCTGTTGAATCTTTCTTTTGGGACGTGTAAAATGATATTAATATTCAGAGATCCAGGAAGGAAAGGAATACTCTTTCACTAAACCTGGATCCTTTTGTCAGTTCTATTTTGGAAAACTGCCGACCTCAAATCGAGTGAAATGTAAAAATAAAATAAAACAAAATACCAATCTAAGTACAAACAAACAAACAAACAAACAAAATTCTACTCACACGGGCACCATCTCTGCCTGGGTTACCAATTTCACCTCTGAGACCAGTTTCACCCTGAAAGTATAAAGCAAGAGTAGCTTTTCGTTTTCCAAACAAATTTTTGAAGCAAAATTAATCTGAAGTGTTTATACCTTCAGTCGCTTACATTTTTAGTAATGTCTTGATTCCCTACTATTCTATAGAATGTCGAATGAGGAAAAAAAATTAAGGAAAAAATAATTCAAGGCCCTCTCCAGATTATTGTTAAGTATTCTTTTCTAATTTCCATACACCCTCCTGAAGCATAATCAAGCAAGGTACAAATTCATGTGGACAGAATTATAAGGCAACATCACAATGGGCTTCAGTGTCTGATCACTCTTATGGCATAACTAATGCAGCAGCACGGTTGACAGCTGTTCAATATAGCTTCTTCCCATTAATTAGGGCAGGATGAGGCATTATTGTTAGTGGCATTAAAATGAGCCTCATGTATTACTCAACACCATCTGTTTGCGTGAAATTCCATGGTAGCAAGGAATTTTGCCAGATTAGTGAGTTTAGAAATGCGTAGGTGCTAGGTGGCAGAGGGAAATGCGTATTGATAGATATCAAAATGCTACCAGACCACCTACCAAGAATTGTAAAAAACTGGGCAACCCTGTGCAGCCTTCTCTGCTAGAGTTCATCAACAACATGTCTTAGGGTCCAACACTGAGAGGGTACCTTTTCTCCCTTGCCTCCAGGTATGCCGGCAGCACCCCTCTCTCCTGGGAGTCCACTGGGACCAGATGGACCAGCAGTGCCTGGAGCACCAAGCACACCAGGTTCACCCTTGAATCAAACACATGTGAAATCAATTATTTCAGTGGCAAAAGAAGAAAATGAAGACTCGAACTCTTGAAGGATTCCAATTTAAACATTTAATAGATAGCATTCTTGCCAGTTTAGAGACACAAAGGAGGGCTGTTGAAAGGAGGGAGAATCTAACAGAGGGAGATGCTATTAATGACACCGTGGCTAAAGAGCAGAGAAGTGGGAGTGGGTGGCTGTGATTTTTCTATAACCCGCTCCTAGTCCTCTTCAGGCAGGCGTGGAGAAGAAGAGGGCAGGACAATAGGATGCAGAGAGTGAAAAATGTTTGCCCACATTTTTCAAGGATAAGTCTCTTAGCCCACACAGGAAATAGGGAAAGAAACCTCATCAACTGGGGAGATGTTTACATTTTAATCTCCTTAAGAGCAGGAACTATAGCTTCCACTTTATATAAAAACCCTACAATTCCACATACTTAAAACCTATCGACTAACTTCTAAGATAAAAGTCTTTGGAAGTACTACCTCACCAAACCATATTTTCTTTCTTGTTTCCTCTCTCCCTCTTTCCTTTTTATTTTTTCCAATATCCTTCCACATACCAAAATAGCTTTTTGCAGCTAATCCTTACATTTTTTTCCCCTTAAAGGTAGAAATCAGGAGTAATATGAGTTGCCTTTCTTTATTGTGGTTCATCTGTTTTTCAGAAGTGTGTAATTCTATCTATTTTAAAATCTAAACCACAGATTCTGTTTTGAAATACAAGTTGCCAGGCTTATGTTTTGGGGATGAATATATTGGCCACTTAATTTTTACCTCTTCTGTTATTAAAATTTAGACTACCTTTTGAAATTTTACTCTCTGAAGTAGCATGGTAAGAAGGTGAAACTTTGTTCTCTAAAAATACTGTCCAAAATTATATGATGTTTCTAGATTAAAATCAAAGTATAGGGGTGCCTGAGTGGCTCAGTCGGGTAAGTGTCTGACTCTTGATTTCGGCTCAGGTCATGATCTCATGGTTCGTGAGATCAAGCCCCACGTCAGGCTCTGCACTGACAGCATGGAGCCTGCTTAGGATTCTCTCTCTCCAGTTTGCATGCGCACTCTCTCTCTCAAAATAAAAATAAACTAAAAAAAAAAAAAACAAAAAAAACCCCAAACAAACCAAAGTATAAACAGTTTGGTGAGACAAGAGTAAACCCATACTAATTCATTTATGTATGTACAACACTGGGATTTCCCTTCTTTTGGAATAATTCAGGTCCACTAGAATCAGACTGTCATTCACTGTGATGGAAATCAACACAGAATTGGAAATAAAAACCCTGAAAAACAATTCATTTATTATTGTGAATGATCTAGCTACTCTAGAATATAGTGGGCCCAAGCAGCAATATGGGACACAAAATTTTACCTTGTTTCCATCAGGCCCAGGGGGTCCAGAAGGACCTCGGCTTCCAATAGGACCAGAAGGACCAGCAGCACCACTTTCACCAGGGGGCCCACGCTCCCCCTGTTAAAAAAAAAGAAAAGAAAAAAGAAAAGAAAAGAAAAGAAAAGAAAAGACAGATATAAGTGTTGCACCGTTCAGCACTTTCAGAGATACGATTTTTCACATCAGAGTTCATAGATTTTTAGCTTTGAATCCTGGTCCATTAACAAATTATAGTTATTTTTCCTTAATTTCTCTGGTTGTAAAATGAACGAATGGGATGAGATAATCTCTAAAGTCTCATTCAGCTTTAGTGTTTTGTGGCTGTAACCCCGGAATGTTTTTCTTCTAGAGTACAACATTCAACCTTTGGAAGTCATTCTTTTCTTTTTTTTTTTTTTTTTGTAATAGGTCCACAGATAAAAACAGACATCAGTTATGCTTGGTATTCATTGGGAAAGACTGTGCCATTTTAAATGAAGAGCAATGCTAGGTGTAAATAAGATGAGATATTGTCATGTCTATGCTCCCTTTTTATAACCTTATGCAATAGTGATGTAACAATTATAATATTAACAGGATGTATATGTATATATGTGTGTGTGTGCATGTGTCTACCTAGCTTTCTAAATATCTGTCAATTGTATGTAAATATCACCATAACATGGTGGTATTCCATGGCCCAGAATATTTAACGTGTACACAGTCCACATTGCACCTGTTTCAAAGACCTTTTTTATAACTATGGTTTTATGATACTAAATTTGGTAACTGACCATATAATAGGATACTTGTGGGGCAAGTGATCATTCCAGTTTTTCCAATGACTACAGACAAACCAAATCTATTTATTTTTTTTAATAAGAGCAGACTCATGATTTCGGCATTAGAGTTTGAGCATCGACATGCATTGCAAAAATTGACTTCAAATCGTAGCAAGACATTACTTTTTCTTGTTTGTCATATATATCATACTTGTATATATAAGTTGCTGAATATAATACATATATTAGCTCATTTATGTTTCTTAGAACTGTGGTTTTTGGCTAAGAAATACGAATAATTAAATTTAAATTTTTGATTTAATTTACAAATCAAACATTCTCTACAGATTATGTTTAACTACAGAAGAGTCTCAGAACCTATTGCAAGGTCATCAATAGCTTTCAAAAGAAAGCACTACGTGTTTTACAAACACATCACCAGAAGTTTATGAAAGTTAATTAAATAACACTTACTCTTGGGCCAGCAGGACCAGGGAGACCAAATTCACCAGGGAGACCCTAGGCAAAACATGATAATAAATAAATCATGAAACGTACGTATGTTCTTGAAATCCACTTATGATTATATTTAGGTAATTTCAACATAGCGGCATAAAGCCACGAAGCTCTACCTCCCTGAGTGTACAAGTACAGGGCTATTAGGAATAAGAGAAATTTGTTGTATACGGACAGGTACAAAAAGTGAGAATTCCATTGATATCAAAGATACTTCTATGCTAGAAGCTGGTACCAACAAATTTAAGCTTTCCATTACGTAGTTTATTGCTTTTAAAAAAATGACAAAACAGACTATCTCATTTGATATGATAAATAATGATGAACAGTATCAGACATTGCTTATTTTTAGTTATATAACAGACTGCTTTCTTAATAGAAATGATCATATTCTGCACATTACCTAGTTAATTGTATACCCAAGTGTATCTCCTTTATTACTGACCAGCTGTCTCCTTAATGTGCCCCACTGTTGACAAAGGAGACCAGGCCACAGAATGTAACTGAATTGAGGCACATTCATCACAATTACCAGAGAAAATGACTCAGAATTCATGCCCTGATTGTGGCTAGCAGTGTCATGTCTGAATGCCAAGAAAAATATTAAACGCAATTTTTCAGGGTCTAGTTTGATGGAAAATCAGCGCATTTACTTTTTTGCTATGGGAAAGGAAATAATTTGCATGTTAACGTTACCATGAACAATACAAAAAGTAAGGCTATTAAATGGAATGTTCATTGGTACATTTTACTTCCATAATGCAGTGTTTCATTCAGTCTTTAAAACGAAGGATTCATTATTCCACCAAAATTAGTAAGTTGGTTTATTCTCTCCAAAGTACCCAGGTAGGCAGAACACTATCATTAACATGTGAAATAAGAAGGTTCTGTTTGCCTATTATAATCGCACTGCAGGAGGGCATTACAAGGGGGAAAAGGCCCAACTTCAGGTAAGTCTACTAGCACTTGTTTTACTCACCCTTTCTCCTGGTTTGCCAACTTCACCAGCTGTACCTGCAGGGCCAGGCAGACCCTAGGAAAAAACAAACAAGCCACAAATCTCAATCTTATGGCTACATTCACAGGATGCTAATAATTGGGTTTTTCTGGATACTGATAGCGACATGATCACCAACTATTGCGTGTTATTACAGCATTACACAAAAGTTTGCCTTGAAAAAGTGAATTTTCATTTAACTTTACAGTTCTGAAATCAGGTTCTGTGTGGTGGGGCGAGTGCTATGGTGATTTGTAGCTGGATAGTCTGACCAGAGGCAGTATTCTGTATGTTTTAATTGACTTACCTGGAAGCCTGGAGGACCAGCGGGACCCTGTTCACCTTTTCCACCTTGGACACCCTGAAAGTGATAGGCAAGATAGCATGAATAGAGGTGTATGCCACCACTGCTGTCTACCTATAGAACTCTTGGACTGGAAAAATGAGATGGTCATTTTGCAGGACTGGATTTGTTGTAGGGCAGCAAAGAACAAGAATGGAAGAAATACTCACTTGTGGTCCAGGGGGTCCCTGAGCACCATTGTTTCCATCAGGACCTGGAGCACCCTAGAAAGTTTCACAGACAGGCTCAGAATTACCAGTGAGAGAGTTTAAGAAGCCTCAAAGCCTCACACATTACTTCTTCAAAGCTTATCATCTTAGAATGACTCATTGTGGGTCCCCTGCCCAAGTACTAACTTTTGAAATGGCTTGTGGGAAGTCCATGGATGGAGGGCAATTTATGAAGGCCAGAGAATGCTACTAGCATATGCATAGCTCTTTAACCATAAAATAAATAAAAATCAAATGCATCCATAAATATTTTTGACCTACTATACATTCTGATTCATTACAGCTCACTGCTTTGTAAGTGCAGTTAAAAAAAAAAAAAGACATTTTTTGATAGTAAAAGGATCCTTGGGGATGCCATTTTGAAAAGAAAATGCCAGAATTATATCAGGTGGCCTCAAAGGCTGTGTGTTTTCTAAGCGGGTCCTATGTGGGCAGCTACAGGCAGAAGTTGGCACCTACCCGAGCACCGGCAAGACCAGCATGACCTTTATCACCATTTTTGCCTGGATCACCCTATAAGAAACATGAAAAAAGTACACATTTAATGTCAAATTAACCATGAAAATTTTGAAATGTTAATTTCTTGCTTGATTGTTTTCTAAGGTTCCTAGTCTTTGAATTCTGTTCCATTTTCTTGCAAGTCCAAGTACAATAAGGTCCACCTGTGTTTGCAGAAGCATAGACTCAGGAGATAGGTTTCCATCAGGTGTGCAGTGACATATTGGAGATCAATTATTAATGTGGTAAGTGGCTTGCTGTTTTCTTGTGTTGAAAGGGACCTCCCCCTGGCACCCTTGAGGTAGAGTGGACTGAGGGCAGGAGAGAAAATAGAGTTTTGGTGAAATGTGGCAAAGAAGTGCCGAGGGAGAAGAGAGTGTGGCGTTCTTACAGTGGGGCCTTTGGGGCCAGGGAATCCGATGTTGCCAGGCTCTCCTCTTGCTCCAGCTGGGCCAATTGGTCCAGGCCGGCCATCAATGCCAGGGAGGCCCTGAAAGCAGAGTTTATTTAAAGTTCATTCGGCATCAACAGGGCCTCACAACCTCAAACTTGTGATGCTGCCATGGGATGCAACAGAATCATTTTCTGAATGCAAACAGCTTCCTGGTATAAAGTGTCAATAAATTATGAATCTATTTTCCTTTTCTAAATAGGATGTCAGTACACACACGGCCAAGTCAATCTCATGTGTACACAATTCCTCCTTTCCCCTCCCTTCCCGTACCCCTGTCACCCTCTTCAATTTTCCCTGCCATGCTTTTCTCTTTCCTTCTCTCCTTTCAGTCCTGCGTTCATTTGGACTCCATAATTACAATCTATTACTTTGCATTCCCAGATGATGTATGTGGCTGATATTTATTTTCTGTGTGTTCATGTATAAAGAAGCCACAGAATAGACTTGATAAGGGTGCAATAAGTGTCCTTGAAAATATAATGGAAAATGAGCAGTTCTTACCATGGGACCTTCTTTGCCAGCTGGGCCAACATTTCCAGGGGCACCAGGAAAACCCTATAAAATAAATGAGGATGCTTTCATGTTGGCACTTTAACGCACATACTCAAGGTTCCAATTCATTAAAATCTCACAAAAGCATTTTCCCCCTGACTTCTTGTTTGTTGCCTAGGGTAAATCACTGGGAGGTATGGAAGGAGCTCTGAAATCTTTCTTCTTTCTATCTTTTATGCCTTTCCTTTTATTGGATTTTAGTGCAAGTGATTCATTTACAGATATCTCAAGAAAGTGTTAAGCACCATACTATAGGGGCAAAATGTATCATGTTATTTACCTCATAACAGAAAAACAAATACTTTTAGTCAGCAATTTTCAAAGTGGATTTTTTATTGCTATATTTGGTGTCTTTATTACTTGTTTATCGTACAATTACAGATGATATTCATCCATAAGAGATAATGGAGGCAAAAAAATCACTCTATTGCTATGGATTAGAGTGTCTACGAATCTAAAGGTCATTTCTCTGTGGCTAGTGTGATGCTGAATACATTACAGCATTTTGTGATTGCTGGAAAAATGATTTCACTTATGAATCTAATACACTGATAATGTATAGTCCTAATACGTTTCATGAACACCTTATATAAAACTCACAAATTGAGATACAAGATTCATGCTGATAGGAGAACCAACCTAATTTGGATATATTAAAATCAATCTATTTTTCCAAAACCTCCTGGCCATTGTATCAAGCAGTAAATAAGAAATTTACGAACTAACCAAATTCGTAAAAGTATCTCTGGGTGTTGATAAAGTTACGTTAAAAAGGCAACCATCAGCAAATCTACTAGCAGATTTACGTTTGATGATTTTTTTATTGTCGTCTTCTGATATTAATCATCCCTTTAAAAAAGGAAACGGTGCCAGGTGTGACTCACTCAGAATCTTTCTGAAACTTACTCGGGGTCCCATGAGGCCGGGCTCTCCAGGGCGACCAGCATCTCCATTGGGGCCTCGGACACCAGCAGGGCCAGTAGCACCACGGGGGCCAGAAGGGCCCTGTTCAACAGAAGGGGGAGAGAAGGGTGCTCAGGCGGGGGACACACCCACCGAATTCTCTCCCTGGGAGTGAGGAATGGACAGCTTACCATAACACCGGCTCTGCCATCAGCTCCAGGGAGACCACGAGAACCAGGACTTCCCTGTGAGAGAGTACATGAAACAGCAAGAGTCAGAGAAAATCCTAGAATCCAACAGGGCAGTGTTCACAGAAATATGGCATGCATGCGAGAAACCGTGATGCCCTTAAGGGAGAGAGACCAACACAGGCCAAGCCAAAAAATTTCACCCGAACCCCAGAGGGATGTGTGCAGGAGACATTCTACAACAGTAGGTCAATCCTGTTCCCAGACCAGACTGAGTCACTGATCTAGAAAAGCAGATGGAGAGCAGATGCTCCCTCAGTCATTCTGACCAATTTCCAATGAAAGGGTGTTCTAGCCTTCTGGTGTGCCTGGGTGTCGAGAGCATCTGGAACCTACTCTCAGCCCAGGAGGCCCAGAGGGGCCAGCAGATCCGGCTTCACCATTGGGGCCTCTCTTTCCTTCTTCACCACTGGGACCAGGAGGACCTTGAGGACCAGCAGAGCCCTGTTTCATGGAAAAAGCAAAAGAGGAGGGAGTAGAAAAAAAATCATTTTTATGTCAAATCCACCCAGAGAAAAAATAATAACTTTTTTTAAAAAGCAGAAGTATTACTTTTTGGATTGAAAAAGTAACAAACCCATCAAATTGTAATTATAGAACTACTTACGGGCTCACCCTTGTTGCCACTCTCTCCTTTGGAACCAGCTGGACCAGGTTCACCCTAGGGTTCATTACAAAACAGTGGTCAAATGACAAACATTTGTCACAACTCTTTTACAGACAAGCATCTTGGAATATTCACGGATCAAGGTAAAGAGAAGTTCAGGTTCTGTAAGAAATGTGTCCAATTCATATTGGAACAGCTTATAGGGGAATGGCTTAGTTGAAAGGACAAGGCTGATAATAGAAATGTACCTCACTGACCTTTGGGTAATGTTCTAGGATAGCGGAAGGGTGTGTGTGTGTGTGACAGAGAGAGAGAGAGACAGATGGACATACAGAACATACATGTACATGCACTCATAGAAGAAATGCAAACTAAAAATGCTAAGAAAAGGAAACATAAAAACGATAAATCCACAAGAGGAAGTCTAGATGGTGACAAGATGACGGCAGAGCTAGTATTTCAGGATGATGGAAGCTGTGGCCACGATCACTTACAACGAGTCCTCTGGCACCAGTAGCGCCAGCAGCACCAACAGGGCCGGGAATACCACGGGGTCCAGGGAGGCCAGGTGCCCCAGCAACACCGGGCAAGCCCTGTGAAGAGAATGCAGGGTGACCCATCATAAGATGATTGGCAGATGAGGTGGTGCTCTTTAAAGTGCCTTTAAAAGCAGAGCAGCACGTAATAGCCATATACTCACAGCAGCACCCTTCGCACCAGTCAGGCCGTTGGCTCCAGGGTTACCCTACGAAGAAAGAGAAGGGAGAAGGATATCAGTTAATAGGAGTATTTCCATTCTTCTTGACCCCGCCTTCACTCTTTTGGCTTTCTTCCACTCCCTGAGGTTAATGACAGTGACTACTTACAGGAGGTCCAACAGGGCCAGAAACACCTGGAAGACCCATTTCACCACGGGGACCCGCGGGACCAGCAGGACCAGGATTACCGACCGGTCCAAGTTCACCCTAAAAGAAGGAATGACACTGAGGCATTAGTCTGAGAATAGTGAAACAGCGGATCTCCATTTTTAGGACACCAAGTTTCATGAACTTTCTTCAGAACCGCAATCATGTCCCTTACCTGGTCTGGGACCACAGATTCGGATTTGGGTTCCTGTTTTCCTGGTCTAGTTCTCCCACCTTGGCTACCATCTTCACCCACCTCTGTCTCTCTGCGGTGGAGACTGTTTCTCAGCTAGTCAGTCCTGACTAGTTTGGGAGTCTATTTCAGAGGGGTCCCATAAAATAAACCTCCATGTTGGCTTTTATATCCATGTTCTTGGGCTCAAGTATAGAGACATGATCTATTTCATGCTGGGAGTGAGAAAAGTAGCCATTCTATATCCATTTGGAAAGGGCGACTCATTAAGTGACCTGTTCTGTAATTACCTATCTGCAAACACAGTCTGTGTCTTTCACATCACAGTAAGAAGTTTATCAAGGTAATGACAATGGTCACCAGTGTTTTTACCTTGGGGCCAGGAGCACCTGGGAAGCCTGGAGGGCCAGCAGACCCAATGGGACCCTGAAATCAAAGTAGAATATGGTAAGAAACTTCCTCCCAGTAAATTAACAATACAATGAGGCTAGAAGATTGAAGTGGCTCAGCGTGGCTGGTTCCTACCGGCAAAGAGAAAAGTGACACCTAGTCTGTTGTCGTTAATATCAAAGGGAAGACAATCAAGGTATCCAAGGTGAGGTAGATTTTACTTTGTGCATCAATGAAAAGCCCTAGGGATACTAGTACTTATAAAGAGAACTTCCAAAAGACCTCCTAGAACATTTGGTAAGGGGTCTAAAATGGTGTCATTTTACAAATTAATAAAGAAGATAGTTCCCATCCCACACTCTCAACCCCTTCCAAATTCTTCAGTGTCAAAACTTACAGCAGGACCCACAGGACCCACACTTCCATCACTTCCACGGGCACCCTATGAAGAAAATAAGGAGAAAAAGTCAAGAGGAAAAGTTAAACAGCAGTTGTTAGAAGACTATTTAAAAGGATAAAAAGGGACAAAATTGGAAATACTCACAGCTGGGCCAGGGGCACCGACACGTCCTCTCTCACCAGGAAGCCCACGAGCTCCCTAGAAGCAGAAATATTTTCAATGAAATCCAGAATGCTAATTTAAAAAATGTCACAGGCATAATTTGCTTCGTCCAATTTCCAACATGCGTAAGAATCCACTAGAAATAACTAGGTCTTGTTCTAATTCCAACTAAAAGGTAATGGATTTCAATTAAGTATGCAGAAAGTTATTAGAAAAATATCAAAGAATACAATGCCGAGGGAAATGGTAATTAGCAAAAACATTAAAGAAGTTCCAGCTTGCAAAGAGTGTACACATTTAGATTTACAATCAAGTAATCAATAACTTACTGTTTGACCTGGAGTTCCATTTTCACCAGGGGCGCCAGGTTCACCCTACATGGAAAAGAAGGATTGGGATTTTGTTCATTACAGGTATTGATTTTTTTTTTTTTCTGATCGGGTAATTTTTACCCTCTTATTTTAATTTGAACCATTTATATATTTTGAAACATGTAGACTGCTTCTCAATTATGCCAATCACATAAATTTTTTTAAATTTCTAAAATTTATGTTTTTATTTAGATAATACCAAATATCACAGTACTAGGGACATGTGGTTACTTGAGGGTTATTTACCCTAGCTCTAATATTTCTCCTTAGACTTTGGATATCATTTCGACTAGGCCTATTTACCAGGAATAATATCATAAAAAGAGATGGCAGAGGATAAACTGCTTTCAGTAGAATCATATTTACCCTCTTTAAAGTTATTTTTTTAATTTTATTTTATTTATTTACTTTGGTGGGGGAGGGGAGGGCAGATAGAGGGAGAGAGAGAATCCCAAGCAGGTTCCACAGTGTCAGTGTAGAGCCCGACATGGGGCTCGAACCCATAAACCACAAGATCATGACCTAAGCTGAAATCAAGAGTCGGACGCTTAACTGACTGAACCACCCAGGCGTCCCTAAAGTTATTTTAAACACTGAATATTTTCCTTTTTGTAAAATATGCATGGAAATTTAAAGCTTCATAATATTTTTCAGAGCTATCTTATTTATTTCCAACCTATATTCTTGAATAAAAAGCATGGTGGGAGGGGGAGCAGTAATTTAATAAAATGGTACATGTAAAGAAACTTTCTTTCTAAATAATCTGATGAAGATATAGAAGACACAGGTTTGAGAGACCCTTTAAGGACCCTTCATTTCTAGGATTCTAGGTGAAGTGTATTCTTTGGGAATAAGCACAAATGAGAGGTAAGGATTTTAGCCTAAGGCCTTCTAACTACTGGATGTGTGACTCTGGGTGAGCCACTCATTCTCTCTAAGCCTCAGTTTCCCTCATCTGCAAAGTGAGGGGGTCTCCAAAGCTCGCTGTGGCTCTAACATTTGATGATGCTGAGACTAGTAGTCTGAGCTATTACATTAGGCCCTAGGGAGAATGAGTTTGACCTTATCCATTTGTGTGGCAGCTGGAAAGTTAGAGCAGACTCTCCATATTCACGTTCATTTCTGGTCCCGCTAGTATTCGTCACTCATTAATTTGTAATTACGTTGGTATTCACTTTAATATCACATTATCTCCTTAATAGGAGAGAGAACATTTTATAGTTGAAAGCGCTGTCAGAGAAGAGCCTAGCCAAGAGATAACACACTTCTGAGACTTTAATTACCTAATTAAAAATTTTTTGAGTGTGCACAGATAAATCACAGGAAAGAGGTTGAAAAGTGGATTGTGACATGAATGTACCTATCTAATTTGTGCATGGCAAAGGAGAATTTACAGTTTAAAATAACATGGCGTTCTAATATCTGATTTTATGTTTATTTACTTTTATTTTGGCTGCAGAGGTCGGGTGAAATTACAGGAGGAGAGGAAATGGAGGAAGAAACTATTGACATTTTTATCTCAACTGTTTAATAGATATTAAATTAAATAAATATTATTAATAATTGGCCTTTTGTCACAGAAACCTGTATCCTCACCATTAAGGGCTCTGAAGTACTGAGGGGGAAATAAGATACTCTTTGGAATATGAGTAGTCTTCAGTAAAAATATACTTTCTGATGGTGATGGGGAATTACAGTCAATTGTTTTAAAAACAATGCTTCTGGTTTGGTACTTACCTTCACACCTGGAGCACCAGGCTGTCCCTTCAATCCATCCAGACCATTGTGCCCCTGAAATGCAAATTCTTATTATAAAAATGCCGTTTCATTATAGGGTTTGGTCAAACCCAAACCTCCTGGGTGAATCTGGTGACCGCTTCAGTACAATGTGTCCAGGGCCCAGCAAACTTGCTCCGTTTCCCCAGGTAAGTCGCTAAACCTCCCTGTGCTTGAAAGGGAAGGATATAGAACTAGATGATCTCTCACATTCTTTCCATCTTGAATCATTTTACCATCTTCAGATGGTTATAAATACCTCTTAAGTCATATACCTTTTACACAATTTTCTCTGTAGGGATCCTCATTTCTTGGAAGCTGCGGACAGACTGAAAAAACTATACCCCACTGTACTTCCCAGCCATCCGACCTCTTCTCTCACTCTCTTCACTCTGGTGAACTCCAGGAATTTGGAAGCAAGTATGTGTCACCCAGGAGTTTAAATATAGTTGAGGTTTTCCCTAAAAATAATCAACATTTTCTTTCCTCCGGGTCAAGAATGTGCTCACCCTAATGCCCTTGAAGCCGGGAAGTCCAGGAGTCCCAGGGAAACCACGAGCACCCTTAAAAAGAAACACAGAAGAAGGTAAATGTTTTCGTTCTCAATTAAAAAACAATGATTTCTTCCCTCCAAAGTACTTCTTCTCATGGAAGTTCGAGCTTGGAATCAATAGCTGGGATATTTTTAAAGCACAGATCAGCAAATTAACTTGCTCTAATTTGAGTAACTAATACTATGGTATTTGTACAAAACATGATTTAGTTTATAGTATGCTTGCTATCATTAAGATGACATTATTTGCATTAATAAAAACTGTATGCATCCTTAACTAGGCTCCTTGATTTGTCAGATGCCTTCAGTGAGTGGTGCATGCATTCAAACATCTATGTGGCCATTTAGACTGATTCCAGTTTTACCAACTGTCTTATATGTGAGATGCTTCTGATGTCTGGACTATATACACTGGGCTAATAAATCTTACCTGTGGTCCAACAACTCCTCTCTCACCAGGTCGTCCAGGTTTTCCAGGGTGACCCTAAAACATGAAAACATCATAGTTAGGTTAGCTGCTTTTCTTGCTAAGCCATCAGATGGAAGTTGGAACATCTTGGTTTTTAAAATAGGGGGAAAAGGCATCATATAAAAATGTGGGTCCAAATATATATTTAATTAACAACTAATTCCCTTAAATACAAACAAATTAAGATTTCATTAAAGTAATGTTTTCCAGATGGGGAGAGTTATATCAGGCATATTCAGCTTTTGGCAAAATACTTCATTTGAATCCAGAAATTCTTGTTGAGGCAGTATTTAAATGGCATTTTGCAAGCGCTCATGAGTAAATACTTACATCCTCACCAGCCTTGCCAGGAGGCCCAGGGGGACCACGAGCACCCGCGGGACCCTAAGAAGAGACCAATCATTTCGTCAAGGTTACATCAATAAACTTCTTGAAAAAAAAAATCTGTACCACAAAGGGGAAAAATGTACTCACAGTTTGACCAGGCTCACCAGGCTCACCAGCAGGTCCTTGGAAACCTTGAGGACCCTGAAAGAAAACAGAGATGTCATGCTCCGCACCTTTGTTTAATTCTGTCTTTTTGCCCAAGAGAGATTACTAGCTTCCAGTACTTACAGGAGCTCCAGATGCACCAGGAGGCCCTCTAGGTCCCATCAAACCCTGTAAAGAGGAAAAACATAGTTAGCACTGATAAGTTCTCATGGCTTTGGTTTGGGTTAGATAGGATAGTACAGTATTGCCATAGACATTTTGTGATGGACAGATGAAGAGAACTATCCTGGTTTTGTTTCATAGTTTTTGTTTCTCCCAAAGAAGCTCTTAAGGACCCACGTTTCCTCCACGATTTCTCTGCCTTGGCTCTCACTTCTTCTCCTAACCCAGATCATCAGAACCCAGTTGGATGGGTGACCACCGGTTCCTGACAGTCGCACACAATAGGGCATACTGAGGTGGTTCTAATGCCATGAAGCGGATCCGTCTCTGCACAGTATAGAATACACGACCGCCTTCTATGCGGCTGGCGAAGCCTTTCCATTTGGATTCCCTCAATCATATGTCACTTCTGCATGTCATATCCAGCTAGGAAATTGATATGCTTATTGGCACAAGAGGCATAAATTGAAAAGGATTAAAAGTCCTTCTTAGTGATTAGAGGGAGGTTCCTTATAGAGCCTTATAGCTCCTTTAAGGGCTGTTGGTGACCGATGAAAACGTCAAACAAAAGGGGATGTAGCGAGGGGTGAAGGAAAAAGAAAATATTACTGAAACATCCTCCTGGAAGGATCTAATATTATTCCTGAAACTGTGGCCCACAATAATGGCAGATTGTTGTTTTTGTTCTTCATTCTGTAGCACACAAGTAGAGTCAAGCGGCATTACTAGTTTGGGAGCTAGCTCCACATTCTTGACTCCCCGGTGCAGTAATGAATGCCTGGGCAAGCTCTCCTGTAGGAGCCAGCTCCTTCATGCTGAAAATATTGCATAGACAAGTCTAGGGCAATTTATTCGTGACACATCAACGATGGGGGCTCTACAGGAAAGTCTGCCCCACTGCATGAATGCCTAGGGTGAAATAATATGGATTTTATTAAAAAGCACATCATCATCTTAATTATAAGAATTGTTTGCTTTTAGAAATTGCTTCTACATTAAAAGAAATTGTCACTTTTCAATCAAAATGATTGTTTAGGTATACGTTAAAAATAATTTTTTTTGACGCCATGAATTTTTAATTATATTTATTCATTTTTCTGCGTATTTGCAACAATTTCATTTACATAAAAGGTAGTTTATTTTGCGGGGGCTGTGAGACGGACCATGATTACTCATTAATTCAGAGAAGAACCCTGTGGGGTTTTATAGTTATTGATTTTCCAACATGGAAAATTATTTTAATACTTTATTGCTGCCTATCTTCTTCTTTGTGAGCCACATATCTGTTGATTACATATGTCTGTGACTGTGTGGATGTGAAAGCTTAAATTATATTTCACTGATATTTAAAAGTAAAACACACTGTTTTATGCCCCCCAGAGAAGGTTCCAAAGTCAGGGGAATCTGAAATCCATATTAATTTTCTGGGCTTATGCAGGCTTTTTTTTTTTATTAGTGTTTTACTTTTTTCCCCTTTAGATTCTTCTTGAGACATAGGTACTGCTTTAAAACTGACTAATGTCCAGCATTAGCTAAAATGGCTAATTTCAAATATCCAATATAAACAAAACCAAAGAAAATCTCTACTTCTTCATTTCACATATGGATGTTTTAAATTACCAGGACAAAGCAGGAAATTGGAAATCATCAATTAAAGGCACATTACTTCTCAAGTGAGAGTTTTAATTTACAGAAAATATTATCTTGCCCTTATAGTGTATTAGCTTATTACGGACCATTAGGTCCAGCCAAACATCTTCTTTTGAAGATAGAGCACCGAATGCATCGTCCAGGTAAAATTTATATTTTAAAGACCATGTTAACTTTAAACTGCAGTGTTTAATCAACTTAATATTTTTAGTTCCAGCAATTTTTTCCTTTATTTTATACATACTAGTATATATTTTGCATGCTCATATCATCCTTTTGCTAACACATCTCACTAATGCTTGTTGGAAGGTTCACTTGTTAAAGATAGACCATCATAATCATAATCATATAGATGCTTTTCTAGATGTTACTCAAATTATGGATATGTTGCTAACTATGTGTGCTGAGTGATATGAATGCTAAATTGCGTTCAAATTCTCTTCTATATTGGTTTATACTTAATAGACTAAAAAGGGTATTTTTATTGAAAGGTATAAAAAGAAACATTTCCTGTATTGTTACCTCCTTGAGGGAGGGAGAGATTCTGTCATATTCATTGTTGCATCCCTAGTGCATAATACAGTTTGGGGCTCATTGAAGGCATCTGATAAATATTGTTGAATAAATTGATGTTTCATTCAAGTACTAGATACATGAGACATGATGTCGTTGATTATCAGACATTCTAATTCTGCCATTAACCACTTCCATGGCCTTAAAGGGAAAGGGCTTAAACTCTCTTGCTATAGAACCAACAGGATGGACTAGAACTTGTTGCTCCTTTCCAGCAAGTTTATAGAATTTAATAGGTCTGTGCCTCTATGGGTTGCTTAAAATTCTGAGCAAGGTCAAAGGATGTAAAAAAATTAATCAGAATGATCACTCTTTTGAATTAAATTGATTTATCTAAGTTATGGTTACTATGTCCAGAGATTATTTACACATTGGAAACATGTTTGTAGAGAAAAGTGAACCCTGAATCTAGGCTCAGATTATTATACATTTGAATACAAAAGGAATTGCTGCTTTTATCTGATCTAAGTATTAAGTGTTAACCTCAGGAGCTAAGGAAACGGCAATGTGAAATTTTTAACATGAAAAACAAATTCTTTTTGTTTTGGTTAAGATAAAAAGAGATAAGCATACCATTGGTCCAGGGCCAAGGCCAACTCCTTTTCCAGGGTCATACTGAGCCGCAAAGTTCTAGAGAGGAAAAAAAAAATTATATACATTATAAATACCGGCCCTATAGTTCACTTTCTCATTCTACTTGTAAAGATTTTTACATTATTGTTTAAAAGGGAGCAATATTTTTATATAGTTGTTAGTTTATAATTCCATATTGAATGAAGTTCCTAAAAAGTGAGGAAAAAAATACAAGTTTAAAAAAATTTAGTCCACACCTGGTTTGAAGTGGGAAGCTTCCCTACCTTATTTTCCAAACCCTTTCCCTCCCTGTCCATCACCCCTCCCCTGTTCCCACCCCCTAAAACCTCTACACTGAGAAAGGGGAGCCTTCTACACTTTAAGCCACTGGGATCCCTGATAAATTACACAGAGAACAAGAGGTCACCTTTGTATTTTGACCTGTTTCCCAGCTCCTCCAGAACTACCCAAAGTGACTAAGAGACCTTTTTCATGCTTGAGTTTCAAAAACGAGTTTTCAAGTTTAGAGGAAAATTAAATTAAAATGCCCCTTGGAAGATTAAACTTTTAAAAAATAGTTCACAGTAATAACTTTACTGTTAAAGATCTCTCTTATAGTAGTAGATCTATTAAAGAAGGTGCTTTTTAATGCACTCAGTAGATAAGCAATCATAATAAGATCTTTTGGGGGAGAAAGGTCTTATTTTACTGGCATACAGTTGGGTATTAGAATCAGGCTTCTGATTCATAGTGCTAACCAATTAAGCAAATATGTTTTCCTTCCTGCAGTGAGGCCATTTGGCACTCATACCATTGTTAAAGACATAAAGCTAAAGGAAGATATTAATGAAAAAGGGAAATGTACTTTTCTTAAATTAGTTTCAAGCAAATTAAACCTAAAACTACTTTGAATGTTGGTTCAGCAGACTTCAAGCCAAGGAGAATAAAAAGAGTAGGATGTTTGTGAAATTGCTGAAGATCAGGGATTTCACTTATAATTCAATCTAATCAAACTCTTTAATAATGCAACACCTCTTATTTGTGCCCTACTGATGAAAGATATTAAATCCCCAAATTAAATAATAGTTGTGAGGACTGCAGCTACCTTCAGTGAACACAAAGACCAGTCCTGTAATTGACAAGGGCTCACAAAGAGAACAGGCAAAGCAAAATCCTGAATGAAGAAACCAAAGAAATGAAATAAAATGTACTAATATTCAAATAGTAGACTCTCCCTTAACTGCTAAAAAATAACTTCCACAATGAACCTTCTTCCAATAGAGGTATAACAAAACTAAAGTTAGCTAAAAGTTAGCAGTGCTTAAGACACCTTACCCCGCCAAGACCAGGGGGGCCAGGAGGACCAGGTGGGCCAGGAGGGCCTGGGATACCGTCGTCACCATCTCTGCCTGGTGGGCCTGGTGGACCCTGTTTTGTAAAAAGTGAATTAGGTCAGGGTTAGACAGATCCCTTAGAAATCTATACATATAAAAGAAGACCTAAGAACACATGAGGTAAGATCAGTTGTTCAGCTCTTTCAACGTGCAAGTGGTAAGGAAATGTAATACGCCATATTTGTCACTAATTGGAATTCACTTATGACATGGGTCTTTCTTAGAAGGAGGTTTACTGACTGGCACACAAAGAAGACACAAGACAGAGTAGCTCCTCTGGAAGAGGGCTATCTCAGGATTTGAATATTAATTCATGATGGAGCTCCAGTATTCAAATAAAGATGGAAATTACAGCTACAATTTAGAATTCTATAAACTTCATACGGAAAAGAGTGCACAGCGATGTACCATGTATACTGATTGTCAGTTTCAGACTGATGAACTTATTCAATTGTTTTGATATATTATGTATGAACAGTAGATTAATTGATATCACAATTAATAAAGTCACTTTATCACAGGATAGAAAATCCTGCAGATTTCTTACCATTAACACTATTTACATTGTTAAGGTAATTTACCGACATATTGCTACTTCTAACACATTGTTTGAGTGGAATACATTTTAGTCTGTACTTCCCAACACATATAAGACGTAGGTATTTATACACTGGCAAACGTGTTATATAATGCAAAAGCATGTAGTTATACATGCCAAATAAGTATAGCAGGGAGATCTAAGAATATCATGAATAAATCGTAAGCCTAACTTGCACATTTATGAATTTACACAGAAACATGTTGTTGACTGACTGATGTTTCACTTCTATTACCAGACTACGTAAGAGATCTTACTTGAAAAGCAAACAAAACGTGTGAAAAGAGAGGATGTATGGTGGTAGGTAGATACATTTCCATTATACAGGAGTTGGACAGGTCAACTGAAAACAAAGAAAGATAGACCATGCAAAGAATATGGCTGCTTATAATAGTTTTGCTTTCTAAAAGGATAGTCTTGATCTAAAAAAAATTATTGATATATATACAATAATGCTCATTCACCTTTTCTGTAGGACATTATCTGCTTAAAAGGTGGTGCAAATACCTGGATGCCCCACCAGATATAAGAAATATAGTGTTCTTATAAACTGTGAAAGTTTCCTGTAGTTTCTAACATGTAGTTATTCAAATATGGTTCAAAGCTTTTTAATAGTTCAAAAATTACACACCCTTTCTCCACGTGGTCCTCTATCTCCAGTTGGGCCCTACAAGGAAGATACAAACAGCACAATAATAAATGTCTAAGCAATTAACAGTGAACGAGCAAGCATTCTTGACAATAATTAGTCAGTAAGACTGATCTAAACACAATATTATTAGAAAGTAGCTATAAAAGTGGCATAATACAATAGAAAAAGTATTTGTTTTTATTATAATGACATGGGATGTTTTTAAACTGGGAGACTACAGGCTATAGTCTCCAGTCACTACGCCAATATTATAACTACTATTTTTAGAAATATGATTTCTGTGGATAAAATTACCATTTTGTTACATCGTTAACAGTATATTTATATAGTCAAAGCCCTTTAAAATAAACTTGCATTTACTACCTATAATTAACATAATACTCATTCCATCTCCAGAATTAAAACAAGTCTTTTTTTCCTTTAGTATGTAAATCACCAGTTTGTATAATATCAGTGTAATTAGAGATAATTCTGGAAGATAATAAAGCTTGGTTATCTTTAACATCAAAGATACTTTATTTTATGGTTTAGCTAATGCATATTCATGTGGGCAAAATCTTGACAAAGTATTTTCCTTCTGTAGTCCACTATAAATTTAGTTAAATTAGAAGTTCTTTCTGATCATTTCAGATATTATGGAAAACATGAGACTCTTACCTTTCTTGCAGTTGCCTAGAAAAGAATAAGTAAGAAATTATTAGGGGGAAAACTGCAGTTGTGTTTTTAAAAATGGTTCCTAGTTCTGTGTAGTATACAAATATATCTACAGAGTATATACACTGTGCATACCATTATTTAAATATTTCAAAGTTCGATTTTAAATTTTACCAATAAATTAAATAAAATATGTTCAGAACCAAAATTTATACTTATCTGTAATTATGCCTCAAATTCAATTCACGAGCTAAGAATTTGTTCGTAATAGTCTTGCAAATGATTCCAAGGGAATAACAAAGATTCTTTAGTTCTGTGAAGTCTCCTGCTTTGTAGTAGCGGATGCTTAAAACCCAAACTTCCACTAGATTATTTATTCTGTTTCTTAGGAGTGTTCTTATAAGGGTGGTCTTATTCAGTAGCACCGCCCATTTTGGACATTGGGGTGGATGCCTTCGAGGCAGCCAGAAAAGTTTGACTACCACAACTCTTGATGATTTTCTTGGGAATCCAGGTTGTTCAACACCAATGTAGCCTCCTCTTCCTTCCCCAGAGAAGACATTAGTGTGACCACAGTAATCTCAGTATGTGTGTGTGTGTATGTGTGTGTATATATATATATATAAAACAAATTCTAAAAATTATTTTACTCACCTCTTCTAAAGCTGTAAAGAAAAGAGAAAAAGAGGGACATAATTATTAGAATCATTTCATCGATCCATAGCAGTGCTTAACAAATAGGTATATTAGTCTATAAAATTGACTTATCCAATTAAAGGATCAAGTGTTTTTTTCTTTTTTATTAAGAATATTCTAATGCCTTGGAGATTATGCAGGTCAAAAGTATGGCAGGGGTCAGCAGTGTGATTTGTTTGCAATATTAATATGTAAATATATTTCGAATTAAATTGTTAATTATTTACTATTTTATAAATGCTGTTAAATATTAATGTGTCTGAAGGATATTTATAATGAGTAGTAATTAAGTTAGTAAACTGCATAGGTAAATCACTGAATGTGAGTAAGACGGGTACATTGATGAGGAAATAATTTATGGTTTAGATAGTTTTTCATATGTAAAAATCTAAAAAAGGGAAAATTTAGGGAACTATGCTATCGAAACAGACTTTTTTTAAAACAAAATTTACTTAGTATTTCACTGAATTTATACCATTCTTAAGGTCCTTTTTCAAAAGGTCTAATTTGCAAATTAGTCACTATGAAAATGGAGTCATTTGGATATCTGAAATTTTGCTTTAAATTGGTTCACTTAAATTAGGTAAGGTCATTTTGCCAATATGTATCACTTTTGTCCCTGGGAAGGAATTGCTCTGTATAAATGGAAAAACTGTGGATTAAAGATCTTGAGAAATAATGGGAAAAACATACTAAAGTAATATCCCCCCCTTTGCCATAATTGCTCTAAGTCCTTAAAGACTGAATTCCTCTCCTATGGTATAAAAATTATAGGTTAACACAGGATGTAAGGGTGGCCAAGCTGGCAACAAGATGAATCACCCCTAAAAATTGCTTTAATTAGGTGGCCAAGAAGTGTGTCATTTGGAGTGAGAACATCTGTTACAACAGTCACAATTCAGGAGGGTGGACCACATCCAGCACTGACATTTAAGGGCAATTTATAAGAATTACTTTTAAATTAGGAAAATGATATGTTTACTTCATTGTATCCATCAGTAGGAAGAATAATTAGGCCTAAACTTGATTAACAGAAGTCCTTATGATTTTGGAAATTTGCCTTTTAATTACTCAGACTGAGCCATTTTGAAGAAGTGTGTGTTTGGTAACTTTTATTCCAGACTGTAGTTGGCTGTTGGTCAGAGATGAGTTGCCTTTTGTACCTTCAAACTTTCCTAGGTCTGTTTTCATCATTTCTTTAGGAGCCAACTCTTTCCCCCATCCTCAGATCTCATAAAAAAAAAAAAAATTGGTAATATGAATTTCTTCAATACAATTATTCCTTAGTATCCATCCACAGTGTGTATACTAAAAGTGGACAAAGGGAGAAAACACACATACAAAAGTGAACCAACAATGATGCAATGGTAGACACCGTGGCATGTGGGTGGAGCAAACTTTCTGGAGTGTTGGGTGTGGCCAGACACCCCTCATACCCCATCAAGTCAGTATCTTTGGTATCTAGACAGCCATTTTCAAGACAAAAACAGATTGCTTTCTCCATTCTATCTTGACATAGAAGTCTGGTCATAAAACCTATGTCTGGAAGGTGGCCTTGGAGTCCATCTAATCTCCATTCTGCATTTTAGAGAAGGCTCAGTCTGACTTGCCTGAGGTCATGTGGTAAATTAGTGGCAAAGTCATTGGAAAAAACGCGGTCTCTTGAGTTTCAGCTCAGTGTTGATATTTCTCAACTTGCTATGGTCAGAGTGTCTGATTGTCACTGAGGACACGTTAAAGAGGTAACTCTCAGGCTCAACAAAAGGTAGAACATATTTTAATTAAATAAAGTTACCATTTCCATGACCAGATAATACGTGGAGAAGCTAATCTTACTCTTCAGAGTGTATCCATTCCAAGGAACATCCATTTTCCTTCCCAGGATACACTGACTAGCTACTGGGAATGGCTTCAATCAGAAACGCAGGTCACCTCTATATGTAAACCCAAAGAGTCTCTCATGGAGATTCCATTAGCATAATGCCTGGTCCTCTGTGCTTTCCTTGTCCTCCCTCCAGAGGGCGCCTCATAGTTATCATCCTCATCCAGGCAAGCCTTAAACCGCCCAGAAGAGAAAAGCCCAAAGTCCAGATTTACATAGTGGGGTGAGTTTTATATTACGAAATTAAAGGGCTTTCTAAAGCAGGCCTCAAGTTTTACAAGGTGGGCATCAGTGCAGTTATGGGGCCTGTTAATGTCTCATCCTAAGGAAAAAGACTTTCTGCTTTTTGAGCTTCACTAATCAGAGGACCCAGATCAAATTAAGACTCACTTTCAGTTGAGAGAAAAGTTCCCTAACTTTTGGAGAGAGTTGAGCCTTTTATGTTTTCATTTTCTAAAATAATTTCCATGTTTTCATCCATGCCGGTGGTTCTCCGCATGCCAGGGAGCCTTGCCTCCAAGTTGTACCAGGTTTTCTTTCTTCCGACCAGGGTGCCCACCCATCTAACCTTTCTTCCCCGTTTGCCCCAAGCAAGCCGAAGGCACTTACATTGGCATGTTGCTAGGCACGAAGTTACTGCAAGCAGCAACAAAGTCCGCGTATCCACAAAGCTGAGCATGTCTACCACTTAGACATGCAGACTCCTTGTGTCGCAGAGCCCCTGGGTCACCGGCGGAGGTATCACCTGGCGGGCGCAGGCATGCAGTCGTGGCCAGTACCTCCAACTTAGCTGTAACCTCCTGCCGCCTTGGTGCTAAAATAATAAAGCCCGGATCTGCCCTATTTATACGGCCAAAGTTTCCCTGGCCCGAGGGTGCCTCCAAAAGCGCCTCCACCAATCGGAAGGCTGGGGCTGGGGGCCCGGGCAGCCACAGCTGGGAGGAGACTGCGGGGGCGCAGAGGAGGGAGCGAAGGGGGGAGGGACGTGGCCACGGGGCTGGCTTCTTAAATTGGTTCCATTCTTTTTGAGGACGTGGACACTTTTGAGGCTTTCAAGGGGGAAACTCTGACTCGCTGTCTGCATACCTCCGCCCTCCCCATCCCCCCTCCCTTCCCCGCCCTTTCCAAGTTTGGAAACACTTTTGGACACGTCGGAGCGCTCTGCAGACACCGACGTGGGCACATTTGCCGATCTCCGGGCACCGGGCAGCTGTAGAGGGGACGGGAGCCCGGAGATCAAAGTAGGAGCTGTCCAGCCTTGCTTCACCTTGTGCCCTGAGGGCCACCCGCAGGGTGGAGGGGGCCGGTCGCGCGCGGAGGAAGTTAGGGAGGAGGGAGTGGGAATTCGACAGCGTGGCGCAGGCGGAGGTCGCCCGCCCCCGCCCCCTCCTCCTGCTCCCTCCCGCAACCCCCTCTCCAGTTTTGGGGCGTGTGTGCGCCCGCTTTTTCATCAGTAACGCTCTCTCTCTCTTCTGGCCCCGGGATAGGGTGAGAAGGGGTTTCTGTCTGTGCAGGGTTGGGTTGGAGTCCCAGGACGCCTGGTGTCCGGAAGGTGGGGGGAGCACGCTAGGGGCAGCGTGGCAACGAGTGATGGGGGAGGATGTGCTCTGCGCACGCTAGACTAGACGGCTATTGGGGAAATCCTTCGACCTCCTCGCTTCCCTCTGCTGAGGCCAATTCTCGGCTGAGGCTTCAGAGATCATCTGGCCCTGGAAAATGACTGCAATGGACGACCTGGATGACTGTCTTATGGGGTCTCTCGTTTCTGAGGTTGCAGTGGAGAATTTGTCCCCTCCGCTTCAGGTTTCCACTCTCCACCTCCTCTTCTCCACAGACATCTTGTCCAGATTTATCAGCTCCAGGGTGAGCCTGGACTCGGATAACTCTCCACTGAGTCCACCAATGCCTCTGGACCCTGATGCGCGTTCACTGACCCTACTTACAGGCAATGCCTAAGCACCTTCGTGCCTTCCTCCTCTCCCCTCCACACCTTGGGGAAAATGCCTAGCCCATCTAGAGAGGCTTCCAATTCGACTTTGGGATAGGGCAGTCTTTTCTGGTAACATTCCAAGTTGCGCTCTCATCAATGTGGATATTAACTCTCTCCTCAACACCCAACCTCCTTCTCCCCTTTTGGCCCCATCCCACTCACTCTCTGCTCTCCAGCAGTGGGAGGAGGAGTTGCAACCTTGACCCTGAAGCAAGGAGGGTGAAAGGCCTCATTGAGAAGTCGGAGATTGTGGAATACTGATTGGGTGCAGTCAGCTTCAGTGGATGGCCCTTTTCCCAACCCTCCTGAGATGTCATTGCGGGCCCAGAGGAAAGGCCATAGGTCTGGGACTGTACTGTGCTTGCCCCGCACCCCCATGAGGCCGTCTGGTGCCACTCAGAGTGTCTTGGGCTCCCAGAAGCCAACTCGAAAGAGCCATCTTTAGGTCAATTTCATTGGCGCCAAACAGAAGTGAGTGGGCAGCAGTTCCTTTCTCTCCACACCCCGCCCCCCTGCCCCTGTCTTTCCCCTAACTCGTCTCTTTTTTTTTTTTTTTTGGCTGTGCTTTACGGAAGAATTACTCCTAAGTTAACTCGATCAGCAACCTCTATAAACAAAAGGGATTGAATGTTCTTAAACTGGTTGCAGCCTGGAAACTTAAAAACCAACAGGTTAATGGAAATACAAGAGAAAAACCAAAGCTGTAATAGACCCTTTCTTTTATTCTAATTAAAGGCATTGGCTGGGGAGATAACTTTGAATTTTTGAAGTAACTTGGAGTGAAGGAATTTGAAAGGGTGTCTGGTCAGTTTTAGGAGGGTGTTTACAAGGAGGACTCCACAGTCAAATCGGATAGTTCAAATCGGAAAACCTTTTTTAGAAGTGCCACCATAATTTCTCTTTTAGCAAAAAAATGCTCAGCTAGTTTTGAAGAACTAGAGAAATATAATTTCAGTCACACGTTTATAAACTGAAAAGAAAAACATCTCTGCAGAGTAAACTGATAACTTGAAACACATTCCTAGAAACTGATGCAAATAGCAAATGCTGCCCGGCTCCTTCCCTGCTGATGTGGCAGGGGTTGAAGCCGGCAGTCAGTCGTCAGCATTTGGTGGGAGGCCCTGGGACTAGATGGAACAATGAAAATGGTGAAAACTGAAGGCGAATTTTTCTTTTATAAGCGGGAGACTGATTTCAGTCCCAGCCATTTTTATACATTTTTTTTTTTTACTCTTTCTTACTCATTGCTCAATGGGGAAGATGGTGTTTATATTTAGACCTCTGTTAAATATTTTGTACCTCAAACAGAAACTTTTGGTGTGGATAGGGGTGGGGCTGGGAGGAGAGCTGACTCGAAGCCTAAACGAGTGTCCTGGTGATAGCTGCCATGGTGTGTGAGTGTAGGGGGGCCTGGCACCTGATGATGGTGGGTTGGGGACTGAGCCTGAAGAGAGAGGAGGGAGGGAGTAGATGAGGGAGACGTTGAGAGCCAAGGAATGGAGGGGTGGAAGAAGGAAGGCAGAGATCAGTCTCTGCTTGCCAGTTAACACCTGGGTTCCCATTCCTAAAGTATTCTCTGTTGCAAACAGATGGCCTCTTCAGCTCTGTACCCTCCACAGATTTCGAACCGGGTCACACCTTAAAGTATGATGTGAGAGTCAGCCTGATACAGGGACATGAACAGGCTTATGAAGCCACATTGTCTTACATTTGTATTCCTCTCTTTACTTTGATCAAAGTAAGCATCTGACTGATGTCTCCTTTCAAACATTTGTTGAGGATCCGCTCTGTGGAAAGCCCCAATATTACCCTATCACATTCTAGTTTGAGTTTGAGTTGAGTTGGTTGTCAAACAGTTGTAAGAAGGTATTAGCTGATAATTAAGGTGGTAGCTGACAAGGTTTGATTGCTGACTTCTTTCTGTGATATGTTTGGGAAGGCATGGAGATTCCTGCCCTACATCATATCAGTTGCATTATTCAGCTCCCACTGATTATTTAAATGAGACCAGATGTATATTCATTCAAGTAACATTTAGTGTTGTGCCAGGCACTGTACTAGTTGGTGGGTTGAAACAGAATGACATGCTCATTGCCCTCAGGCAGCTGATGGTCTGCTGAAGGACAGAGAAGAGTGTGGGGAATACTACCCTGGGTGAGGACATGATGCTTTTTGGCGGGGGAGGTTTTAAGATGGACACCTAATCTAAACTTAGGTAGGTGGAATCAAGGAGGGCTTCCTGGAAGATGCAACTAGCTCAAGCCCTAAATATGAATAGGATTTATAAGAGATGGGGGAGAGATTGGGCACAGATGCATTAGAATATGTGGCAGTTCTGGGGCACCTGGGTGGCTCAGTCAGTTAAGTTTCCAACTCTTGATCTCAGCTCAGGTCATTTTCTCATAGTTCATGAGTTCAAACTTCATGACTCTCTCTCTCTCTCTCTCTTTCTCTCTGACCCTTTCCTGCTTGTGTTTTCTCTCTCTCTTTCTCTCTCAAAATACATATATAAACTTAAAGAAAAAAAAAGACAATGTGGCAGTTCTGAGCAATGGAAGCATTTCAGCATGGTTGGATTGTGGAGTGGGGATGGGCAGAGGGGAGGACAGAGGACAGAGCTAGAGATGAGATTGGTGGATTTGGCAGGAACCAGATCAAAAAAGCACCTTTAAGCTGTATTCTGGTGTTTATGTTTTTTAAACTGTGCTATGGGGAGTGTTTGGATGATTTTTAAACAGAGAAATTATGTAATGAGAGAGTGCTTCTAAAAAGATGGTTCCGGCTGCAGTGCAGAGAAAATGATTAGAGGGGGAACCAGTGGAGACAGAGGAGCTAGTAAGGAGGCTTCAACAGTAATTCTGCCAGAAGATAATGGTGGTCAGTACCAAGGTGTCGTTAGAGTTGGAAGTAGTCTGATGCTTGGTAGGGGGGAGCATTGCCAGGTGTCTGGCCTCAGCAACTGACTGCCTGGAGGCATAGTCCATTGAGCTGGGAAACATTTGAGGGGAAGACTTGAGGTGAAGGAGGGGAGGCTACAGAGGCCAAATCTGGGCATGTCAGTGTTGGGTGATTATGGACTACCCAAATGGATAGTTTTCATAGATGATTAGGTGGATAGGCCTGGAGTCCAAAACTTATACTTGGCCAGGGTTTATGGACAAAGGAGTCAAAGACATTAGATTACTAATGTCATGGGACTGGGTGAAATCCCCCAGGTTGTATGTGTGTGTGGAAGTGGACAATAGTAAAAGCCAGAACAAAACCCTGAAGAGGTCCAGCCTGTGAGCAATGGACAGAAGGGGAAAATGGATAAAGGTGACTGAGAAGGAACAGTCACATAAATGATGGAGGAAAACCACAGTGTCTCCATCACAGAAGGCAAGGAAACAGGTTGCTTGGGAGAGAAGAGTATAGATTTTTGGGTGTTGAAGTTTCATATGTTACTGAGAGGTCAAGTAAAAGCTAAAAAGATTACCTAGATTAGCAACTTGGAGGTCACTGACCAGTGATCTTGGTGAGGTGGTTTCAATGGAATGGAATCCAGCTATGAGAAGGTGGAAGAATGAGGTGAGAAACACATCTAGGGTAGAATTTAAGATATATAGGGAGTATAATATGAATTGGGAGAGAGTTGGAGTATAGTTTAAGGATGATGTTAAGATTCATATGGAAGAGAATTATGTATGTTAGAATAAGACCATCTGAATGTTTAATCTTAACAGATGTTTTAACTTAAACCCCACTTTAAAGACTTCCACTGAAATGCTCTTCTCGGGGCGCCTGGGTGGCGCAGTCGGTTAAGCGTCCGGCTTCAGCCAGGTCACGATCTCGCGGTCCGTGAGTTCGAGCCCCGCGTCGGGCTCTGGGCTGATGGCTCAGAGCCTGGAGCCTGTTTCCGATTCTGTGTCTCCCTCTCTCTCTGCCCCTCCCCCGTTCATGCTCTGTCTCTCTCTGTCCCAAAAATAAATAAACGTTGAAAAAAATTAAAAAAAAAAAAAAAGAAATGCTCTTCTCCTCCTTTAGATTTCCTACATTATACCCCTCCTCATTTGCATTTTGCATTAAGTGCTTATAGATTTTTTTTTACCTTCATAGTGAATGAGCATTCTTTTTTTTGGGAGTTCTCTTTAAAATGTGTAGACAGAGTCAATTTATCTCATAGTTTATGAATCCTAATTTAATCTGGGGAATTAATCTGGGACTCAGTACCCCGTTTTTCAAGTTTAGAAATATGAAATAGATACTCATTTGTTTACTTCTGCATGACTCTGAGTGTCCTTGTGTACAGGTTGTATGGACAGGTTTGTTTTGTGGTATCTTGTTATTGTCTGTTCTAAGGGTGATAATTCCAGAGACTCTATTAGGGCATACAAGTCTCAGCTTTCAATTAAGTCCACCTCTTTCTTTGAGAAGATGCTGATTACATTTCTTCAGCTAGTTCCAAATTCATCCTTAGATTGAAAAGCACCAGAATGCTGATGCATTCCAAAAGTCCACTCTGGCTTATTAGAACTTTGGTTGGCTTGGTTTCCAGACTCATATTTTCCAATTCTTTTCAAGTAGCTGGACGAAATGAGGAGACTTTTACTTTAGTTGCAAGAAAGATTCTGGGTGTTGGTAATTGATTGATTCACCCATTAAGTTGAATCAAGATACATTCTCTTTGGTTCCTACATTGCATATAGAAAAAGAGTTATAAAGACTTACTTATACATGATACCATATTTAGAATTTATGTAATTTATATTTCATCTTTTAAAAATAACTAGTGAATTAAGTTAATGGTTTTACTGACGAATTCTTTAGAATTTAAAATTTGATCTTGACCTTTGAAATTCTCTATTTGCATGGATAATCTTGCAGTTAGTTAAGGAGCCATCATAACTACCTATTATATTGTGTGCTAAGTACTATGCTAGGAATTTGACATAAATTATCTCAAACCTCCAATAATCATTATCTAAATCTCAGTAGGGTATATTCTATTATTCCCGATTTTACAAGTAAAAAACCTGAGGATTAGAGAAGTGAAGTGACTTGTCTAAGGCTTCCTGGATATCCTAGAATGAGTCAAGTCTCTGTACATTTTCTTTTCTTTTTAAAAAAATATTCTAGCGTAGTTAACATACAGTGTTCTATTAGTTTCAGGTGTACAATACAGTGATTCAACAATTCTATACATTACTCAGTGCTGATCAAAATGAAGGCCTCTTAATCCCCTTCACCTAGTTTACCCATCTCCTCCCTGCTTCCCTCACTCCATTCACCTCCCCTCTGGTAATCATCAGTTTATTCTCTATAGTTAAGAGTCTGTGGTTTTTGTTTGTTTGTTTGTTTTTTATCTTTTTTTCCCTTTGTTCTTGTGTTTTGCTTCTTAAATTCCACTTATGAGTGAAATCATATGGTATTTGTCTTTCTCTGCCTGGCTTATTTCATTTAGCATTGTACTCTCTAGATCCATTCATGTTGTTGCAAATGGCCAAATTTCCTTTTTTTTTTTTTATAGCTGAGTAATATTCCAGTGTGTGTGTGTGTGTGTGTGTGTGTGTGTGTGTACATACCACATCTTTATCCATCCATCTATCGATGAGCTCTTGGGCTGCTTCATAATTTAGCTATTATAAATAGTGCTTCAGTAAATGTAGGAGTGCATATATCTTTATGAATTATGCTTTTGTATTCTTTGGGTAAATATCCAGTAGTGGATCATATGGTAATTCTATTTTTAATTTTTTGAGGAGCCTCCATACTGTTTTTCACAGTGGCTGCACCAGTTTGCATTCCCACCAATAGTGCATAAGGGTTCCTTTTTCTCTACATCCTCACCAACACCTATTGTTTCTTGTGTTTTTGATATTAGCCATTCAGACAGGTGTGAGGTGATATCTCACTGTAGTTTTGATTTGCACTTTTCTGATGATTAGTGATGTAGAGCATCTTTCCTTGTATATTTTCTAATGCCTTGTAGATCTAATATCTAGTGGCTCTCACAATGACAATTGATTAATTAATGAAAGGAATTAACTTTTCATTGACTGACCTCACTTGAATGTGAGGTCATTAATAGCAGAGACAATGCCTATTTTATTCACACTTCCAACCCTTTATTGTAGCATAGTGCTTGCTAAATAATAGATGCTCAACAAATATTTACTCAATAAACAAAGATAGAGTTGGCATGACATCATTGGCGAATATGGGTCTTAGATGTCTGTTCTGGTTATTGTCTTCATTGTTGGTTTTACCACTTAGTCCACACACTTAAACTTTTCTTTTTATTGATAGGTAAGACTGACAGTCAATACATGAAATTACTTGAATAATACGTGAATGTGTTTTAGCCTACTCACCCAATAGTAGCACCTAACTTTTCCTTGGTATCTCATAAACATTTCAAGTCCAATTATTGAAGAACAAAGTGATTGAAGATTAGGAAAAAGCTAACTTTACTATTATAAAGTCACGAAACTTTAGAGCTGGAAGACAACTGAGGGATCATCCAAAACATAATCATAATTCTAAATGTGTAGAATCAGGATTTGTTTTCTACCATGCTTTTAATACCTGGCAAATGTCAGGTATACATCAGGCATTCAATATGTTTTAGTTGCATGAATTAATACATTTTATAAATGAGAAAACATGCCTACTGAGGTTATATGACTAGCTGCCTTCTGGTAGATCTGTGACCAGGGGGTTTCCTGATTCCCAGTCTCTTGCTTTTTCCTTTAAATTAAAATAACAACTAGCACTTGCCTGGAATATTTTGCAGTATTTACAACAATCTGGAAATTGGTTATTATTTTACAAAGGATTAAACTGAGGCTTCACAAAATTAAAGTTTTTCTCCAGGTCAGTGGTTCTCAAAGTATGGTTCTGGACCAGTAATATTAGCATCAGCTTAGAATTTGTTAGAGATACAAATCACATTCCCCATCCCAGACCTAGCAAATCAGGAACTCTGGACATGGGTTAGCAGTTGTCTGTGTTTTAACAGCTCTCCAGGTGATTTAGTACTGAGGAATGTGACTGTCATGGTTAAACTTGAATTAGATCTAATTCATCTAATTCACATCAAAGAGAATAGATGTGAACATGTCAAGATGGAAAAGTGGGAGAGTCCAGTTAAGAAAATGTTAACTCCTTTTGTCTATGCTCCTTCACTCCAGAAAGTCCCCTTCACATCTATTTTCGCTCTCTTTCTAATATATCTGTTGACTTACTGCTTCTTTTCTTAATTTTTCTTGGTTCAAGGGGACGGGTAGCTAAACATTCTGGAAGGCTATTGGTTATTTTTTATTTACAGAATATGCAACATCAAAGGAAGACCGTTTCAATCCTGTTTCGCTGATCCAAAGTCTATTTAAGGTTATTTGGATAAATAGCATTTATTGTAGAAAAATGTGTGTTGAAGGATATATATGAACTCTTTAAGAAAGCTGAGTATGGTCAGCCTAATGGTTAGAACTTGGTGCTAATAAAGTCTAGGGAGTCCCTCTGTGGACCAATTAACTTCCCCCTGCTACAGTACCTTGGAATTCACCACTCTGTGGTCCTGGGTCTAATTCCCTGGGTAATTAGTTCAGGTGAGGCAGGAAAGATTCATGGTTTACTGCAAATCCATGACTCATTCTGGACAGTGCCCCCCAAAGGCCCAGATGATGTTTTGAAACATTTTATTTATATATCGACATCACAGACATACGCTTCTATTCCCTTTGGTTCCCATGTCACGTTTGATACTTGAATTGGAATGGTACTCGAGAGCCTTAAAAAATGGACTTTCCTTCTGAAGCACCCAAGAGAGTAAGTGAGCAAATAAATCTTCCTGTTCAGAACTTCAGAATGTGCAAGATGCTAGACTAAAACAATCGCAGAAGTCATTGTTTCTGCCTGTGAGTTCCTGCTCGGCTTCCTGACAGGTCCTGATTTTACAACTGTGGCCACTGATATACACCTTCAGACCCAGTTCTGCCCAGACTCTGGAAATCTGCCCTGTCCTTGTATAAGATGAAATTAAGAAGCTCCAGTTTTAGCATTTTCTGTCACTCATTGGATTTGACTCTATAGCATTGTTCTTTTGTCTGGGCTTCATATATCTAAAGCCCAGCGTAAATTGTATGCTCATTCTTATATTTTCCATCTCTTCTTGCACTCAAGTTCCTCTTTTGATAATATGTTGATTTCCTCTATGACTGGATTTATTCACCCCATTCATTCATTCATTCATTCACTCAACGAATCTGCTACTGTTTATGCAAGTAAAATGTTGGAAACTGGGTGTGAGACATGCTCTTGGCAACCGTCCCTTTACCCCCTTTTCCTGACATCCTGAACACTGGAGTCCTGCCCCTAACTTCAGCACTATGTCTCTATGTTCATGTCTGTTACTGTTGTAGACCTGTCTGCCTGGGTCTGCAATAGTGCTTCCCCAGGGCTCTATCTTCCAGCACCTGTTGCAACACCTGCATTTCTTCTTGCAGGACCTCACTGATAGCAGTCCTGGCTTGGCCCAACACATGCTAGTCAGCTCTGTGCTTTCCCTGCTTCTGACTTCCAGTTATTGCCTGCAGCTGAGTCCATTTCTGTTGTGCCTGCTCCCAATCTCCACTTTTCTCTCAGAATCTCCATCTGAGAGAAGAGAATGGGTTTTGCCAGTTCCTCTAGCAACATCTTGTTTTGGACTGTGTGCTTGACAAACAATGTTGGAGTTCCAATTATGTGCCAGGTGCAGATGTGGGGATAGACAGAGGGATAAGGTATATATTCCAATCTCAGGAGATGTCACAAATACAATAGATTCTCCCTAAAAGTGAGGATAAGGATATATTTCAGTTTGAAGTACTTAGGATGTAAGGGGAAAAATAAGGTTATGGACAGACTAGATGCAAACCCTTATAAACCTCTGTATCATCTCTCTAAAACAGAACCATTAAGACAACATGCTAAATAAAGAGAGTATCAGTAACATTTTTCACGTCTTAAATTACTAATAATGGTTATGGTACAATTGCTTTTCATTTACCATCTTTTGCTCAAAAGAAATTTCTCAGGGTCTTTCTCCCCTGCCATTTCAATGAAATGCCCATAAATTTGCTTTGCTTTGCTGAAGATAATATGCATATGAAAGGATTTTCCCCCCTGTATCTGGTTCTCCATCCAAATGCGTAATGCCTTTCTGATTTCATGATTTGGAATTGTTGACTCCTGCATCCTCAGTCCCAGAGATAACTCCCCAAAGCGCATGCCATCAGGCCCCTCTTACACAAATATCACTTTCCTGCTTCCTTGCAGCTGCGGGAGTGCCATTTTAAGGTCCTGGTTTATGTCTCCTCAGATTCCCTTATTTCCGAAAGCCTCAAGGCAAAAACCTCTGTTACTGCCATGCCATCTGCTTTACTTTACTTTTTTATTCCCGACACCCAATTTCCTTTTTTCCCCCAATTATCCTCAACAGGAGTGACTTATAATCCCTATATACTGGAACTAAAATTTTGTGGTTGGGAAAAAGTATAAAAACTAAATCTGCATACACTCAAATCCCTTGCTTACTAAAATCTGAAGTAGGGGCAATTTACTCACGGGGAGAGATTACCTTACATAACTGGAGAAAATAACACATTAGCTCATTAAAACAGAGATATTTTGCATTTGTTTAGTGAACAGTGTATTAACAAGATCTAAGGGAGTCCACAGGAGGATCAAAGAAGTAACTGATTCTGCTGGGGAAGGTGACCAGGGGAAGGAAACGCTGAAACTGATTCTTGGAGAAATTTATCAAGCAAAAGGGAAAGGAAAACCTTTTTTTTTTTTTTTGGAAAACCTTTTGTAGGGAGGCGGTCCAACATGCATGGAGGCAGACGAAATTTATTGTAATTTGTACTTAAAAAATAATTAATGTTATAACAATTTCCCTCTAGAATAATGGTTCTCAACCCAGGGCGATTTGGGCCCTGGGAGACATTTGGCAATATCTGGAGACATTTTTTACTGTCACAGGCGGAGGGGGGTGGTGTGCTACTGGCGTCTAGTGGATAGAAGCCAGAGATGCTGCTAAGTATAATCCAATACACAGGACAGACTCCATAACACATAATTATCCACCTCAGATGTCAATATTGCCTAACCTGTCTTACTCAGTCCTGTGTCAACAGGCAGAGTTGATACTGATTTAACATTTGTTGAGTGAATGTAGACATGAAAGAGAAGGGGAAGTATTTGGGGAGGGGAAATACATATGCAGAGTTAAAAGTTAGGGTATAATTAAAGAGGAGTGGAAAAACAAGGCCATTGTTAAGTTAAAGAAAAACTATATAGGGCATCTTGTGCCATATTAAGTCCTTTAATACACAGTTTATAGAGAACCATGGAAGGTTTTCAGCAGGAAAATGATACCATCTGATTTGTGCCCTACCAAGCAGCAGTAGAAAGAACCAGGAATTTGGGAAGTCATTGAGAAAGGCATGGTAATAGTGCAGGGATGATGAAGGCCTAATCTAAGGCTGAAGTAGTTAATATAGAAGAGGGCTATTTGAGAGCTATTTGAGACTTAAAATTGTTAAGACTTGATAATTAAATGTGGAAAATGGAGAAGTTTCTGCCTTGGGTTATTAAGTGGACATTGGTATCATTACTAGAGATATGGAAGATAGGAGTAGAAGCAGGATTTGTGTGTGTGTGTGTGTGTGTGTGTGTGTGTGTGTGTGTATGTATGAGCTTGTCTTTGAATATTCATTAAAAATATTAACTTTATATTATTACATTATATCATTATACTCAACAGACTTTGATTAACCGATTATTTAGGCACTGAGAATATCAAAATAAATAATTACAGTCCTTCAGAAACTGACATGTTTATAGGTGCTCTAGTCACATTAGCCAAGAGGTGGAAACAACCCAAATGTCCATTAATGGGTGAATGGATAAACAAAATGTGGTATATCCATACAATGGAATTTTATTCATCTGTAGAAAGGAATAATGTACTGATATATGCTTCAACATGTATGAACCTCAAAAGTATTATGCCAAGTGAAGGAAGCCAGACTCAAAAAGGTCACATGATATATGATTTCATTTATTTGAAATATTCAGAACAGAGAAATCCACAGAGGCATATTAGTGGTGGCCAAAGGGCTAGGGGAAAAGGGCAACAGAGAATGACTACTTAAAGGGTATGGGTCTCTTTGGATGATGATGAGAATGTTCTGGAACTATATAGTCGTATGGTTTCACAACACTGTGGATCTACTAAATGCCACTGGGTTTACAGTTTAAGGTGGTTAATTTTATTTTATGCAAATTTGCCTCAAGTTGTTCTTAATTTTAAGTTTATTTATTTAGAGAGAGAGCAAACAGAAGAAGGGCAGAGAGAGGGAAAGAGAGAATCCCAAGTTGGCTCTGCACTGTCCAGTCCAAAGCAGGGCTTGAATTCACAGACCCTGAGTTCATGACCTGAGACACTTAACTGACTGAGTCATCCAGGTGCCCCTCAAGCAGTTTTTTTTTAAAGGAAGCTCACATTATTGTGAGAAAAAAAGACTAGTAAAAAATATGGCAAAACAATGTGAACCATCTATTATTGTCTCAAACAATACAAAATGTTCTTCAAGCCGAGAAAACTTTCCAGATAAAGCTTCAGCAGATATGAAAGCCCATGTCACGAGTGGAGCAAAAAGGGATTGAAGAGACCATTTGCTCTATTTTTACAATTCTGGTTACCACACTTCATGTAAAGCACAATGGAGATATTCCAGAGACATAAATTGGTTCCATCAACGTCTTGTGATCATACAATGGGAAAGGTCTGAAATAGTACAGTTCACCGTTCCTTGGAACTCAAGTCTCCTATAGACTTCATCTCCAAAAGATTTGTAGAAAGTGAAGTCAGAGAATGACAATGATAATTAAAAGAATTACAAATAGAAAAATAATTGTTTAAGAAAGAATAGTGGAAACTTATAACACAACTTACAATCATGTGGCCTTTAAAGCTTTATATGGATTTCTCAAAGAACATTAAGGAATTTCCACTACTTCAGTTGTTTTTAAAAATAAAGAATGGGCTAAAAAATGTAGTGAACAATAAGGAATTGGTGGAATAGTCTCACAATTAACTGAAGATATTTTCCTGATGTAAAATGAGATAAGGAAGATATGATTATTATTTTCTATACCTTAAACAATAGACTATTGTTTCTTTTATGTTTATAATGCCTTTCAAATACGGTAATGAAGAACTGGAATCACTGAATAGTTAGGATAGCTCCATCCCTCCATATTGGAAGAAATATTACTTAACCTACCCCTTTCTCAAGCGAATCATTTATCCACTTATTCAGCAAGCATGTACTGAATCACAGGCTCTGAGGAGAAATGGATGCTTAAGATGATAATTGCCTTCAAGTTGCTCATAATTTAGTGAGGATGTGTGAGAAAGAAACAATACAATATGATAGAGGTCTTTCTGTAGGAAAACAAATGAGGTATCTAACTTTGCCTGAGAATATTAAGGTGGATCCCCAAGAGGAGAAGATGATTATTGATGGGTAGGGTTTTGTGAGGTTGGCACTGCAGGAAATAAACAAGAATATGTAAAAGCATAGCAGCATGGTGCAATCAAGTTATTTTTTCATTTATTTATCAAATACTTACTTTATGCCAACTATATCTCAGGCACTGTGACAGACACTAATAATCTAAGGCTCGAGGGTTCCTGCTCTCATGATCTTATAGTCTAGCAGAGAAGACAGGCACTAAACAAGTGCGCACAGTAAACTGAGATGAATCATCTGACAGGAAATACGTAGGGTGCTACTGGAGTACATGGCAGGGACCCTGATCTAGCCATGGGATATAGGGAAGGACCTGTGGGAATGTAAAACTCAGAATGAGCATGATGTCTTAGCTTGGGCTGCCATAATAAAATACAACAGGCTGAGTGGCTAAAACAACAGACATTTATTTCTCACTCTTCTGGAAGCTGGGAAATCCAAGGTCAAGGTACCTACAGATTTGGTTCCTGGTAAGAACCCTCTTTTTGTCTTGTAAATGATTGCCTTCTTGTTTTTTCTTTACATGGAAGACAGGGAGCAAGGGCTCTGGTTTCTTTCCTCTACATAATAGGATACTAACCCCTTCATGGGGGGGGTCTCCCCCTCATCACCTCATCTAAATCTAATAACCTCTCAAAAGTCTCATATCTAAATACATTGGGGGTTAGGGCTTCAACATTATAATGTGGTGGGGACACAAATGTTCAGTCCATAATAAATGAGTGGTATTTAGCTAAAGGAAGGGAGATGGGTGAGTAGAGGTTGAGTCCATAGCGGTATGTTCCAGGTTACCAAAGGACAATCAGGGAAGGCCTTAAAAGGCATATTAAGGGGCGCCTGGGTGGCGCAGTCGGTTAAGCGTCCGACTTCAGCCAGGTCACGATCTCGCGGTCCGTGAGTTTGAGCCCCGCGTCGGGCTCTGGGCTGATGGCTCAGAGCCTGGAGCCTGTTTCCGATTCTGTGTCTCCCTCTCTCTCTGCCCCTCCCCCGTTCATGCTCTGTCTCTCTCTGTCCCAAAAATAAATAAACGTTGAAAAAAAAAAAAAAGGCATATTAAGGAATTTATCCTAGCAGCAATGAGAAGCCACTGAAGAGTATTAAGCCTGGACCCAAATGTTAACTCTAACCTTCTCTCTAACTCTAACTCCAATCAGATTTGTTTAGAAAGACAACTGTCTGTGATCTTGAGAATGGATTAGAAAGGGGTGAGTGGAACAAGAGTCTTTAAGAGAACTTTAAGAGATTCTTCCACATGAGAGATGACTGGTAGTGGGGTCTGGGGTGATAATATTGGGGATGAAGAGAATTAGGTGGATTTAAGATATGAGAATCAGGAAAAGAGAAAATCAAATGTGACTATCAGTTTTCTGCCTTGTTGTGATGACATTTCTGAGACAGAAAATCCTGGCAGAAGAGTGGATTTGAGCTTGAGAAAATGATAAATTCCCTTTCAGGCATGTTGTTTTTGAAATACCTGTGTATAATTTCCCAAGTATGGAACATGGGAGCTGTTTGTGGTAAAAAAAAAATCAGAAGAGAAGTGTAGAGGTAGTCAGCATCCATGTCATGGAAGGCAAAGGTACATCTTGTAGGAAATGGAGAATTATTAAGGGGTTCTCAGTAGCGCAAATCTGTGGTTCGATTTGTGTTTTAGAACAATAATTCTGGCAGTGGGAAGGATGGATCTCAGGGAGTTGACACTGGAGGCAAGCAGTTAAAAAGCAATTGTATCACATAACTTAATGTGGGGGGTTGGACAGAAGGAGGAAGAGAATCATGTTTCAAGGGCAGGTTCATAGAATTTGCTGAAAGAATATCAGGATTAGGGGAAGAATTGTGAATGATTCCAAAATGTCCTTGGATGACTGAGTGGATGATGGTGTCATTAATAAATACAGGGAAAGTAGGGGGAAAGGCGGACTTGTGAATTCAATTTAGATTTGCACATGGTATATTTGAGATGGCTGCAGGACATTATTTGCTGCTGACTGGCAGGCAACCGCTACTGGCTTCTGTGACATTACCATTGCTAGTCTTATTAATATTGACCCATTTAAGTTTCCATCTATAACTTCTTTTCTTCTCTTGGTTCCTAAAGATGGGTCTCCTCTCTCTGTACAGTACTCCTCTGAGAAGATTTTTTAACAGGGAGGTCACCGAATATCATCACTCTGATGTAAGCACCACCACTAAAGGCTGACTTTTGTTCTATGAACTCAATGTTAGCTTTATATATACAAATAATTCCAGATATTTCTATTTGGATGTTTTGCCATTTTCTCAATTTAACATATTCACATCTAAGCCTTCCAAAATTCTTCCACTATGTCCAAAATCCTTATCATTTTCCTGAGTTTCTTTGTACAATAATGTTCTCCTAGTTGTACATCTGAAACCTGAGGGTCACCTCTGATTCTTCCATAGTCTTTGTTCTTCAAATTCAATCAGTCATAATGTCTTATTTTTTTCCTTTAAGATGCCACTTGTTTCAACTTTCTTATATTACTATCCCTAATGGTCTAGTTAATACAAAAAGAAAAAAAGAAAAGAAAAACGTTTATTAAGCCCCATACTGTGTGTCAGATAGTCAAAGGTGCTCAGAGGGTAGCACCACTGGAAATACAAATAAATAAACCAACAAATGCCTCTTAATATGATGTGTTATTATTGTACAGTACAATGTATAGTGGAGGCCACAATGAGAGAGCTGTTAGTTCAGGCTATGAAATATCAAGGAAACATCTATAAGACAAACAAAACCCTCAATGAGTCTTGAAAGATGAAAAGAATGGCATGATAGATAAGAAGAGAAAGACAAGACATAGAGGTAGGAAGTCCAGTATGAACCAGAATGTTGAAGCCACCTTCCATGGTTGATGTGGCTAGGGTACAAATTATGTAGCAAAAAGTGTTGGGAAATAAGGCTAGAGAAAGGCCAAATCACTTATCCTAAATAAGCAATGCATCACCCTACCTGCAGATTACTGTTCCAACTTTGTAGTCAGCTTTGATGCTTCCAGTCCCTCCTTCATCTGACTAACAAGAATTTATTTTATATGGTATTTAGAACGAGCTTTCAAAGTACCGTCATGATGAATGGATAAAGAAGATGTGGTTTATATATACAATGGAATAGTACTTGGCAATGAGAAAGAATGAATCTGGCAATTTGTAGCAACGTGGATGGAAGTGGAGGGTATTATGCTAGGTGAAATAAGTCAGGCAGAGAAAGACAGATACCACATGTTTTCACTCCTATGTGGATCCTGAGAAACTTAATAGAAGACCATGGGGGAGGGGAAGGGGGAAAAAAGTTACAGAGAGGGAGGGAGGCAAACCATAAGAGACTCTTAAATACTGAGAACAAACTGAGGGTTGATGGGGGGTGGGGGAGAGTGGGTGATGGACATTGAGGAGGGCACCTGTTGGAATGAGCACTGGGTGTTGTATGGAAACCAATTTGACAACAAATTATATTTAATAAGAAGAAGTACTGTCATGAATATGACCCATTTAGCCAGCACAACATTCCTTGAGGTAGTAGCAAGCTCAAGTTAATAAGTTTTTCGATATCGACAAAACCAAGTTTAGACTATAGATCTTTTATATCAGATTGTCAAATGCTTGCCGTTCATGTATGCATTTTGTGTGTTTCTGCCAAACTATCTCTCACACAAGGCTATGATTATCATTCTATTGCTCAGAACTTTCGTTTACTCCCTATTATCCTGTATCAGCAAAAAGAGCCTCTCTGCTTGATGTTTTCAAGGCTCTTCATAATTTGGAACCATCATACATATTTAATCTTATTTTTTACTACGCAACACAATTTGTCTTTGTGCTCTGGTTATCTATTGCTGCCTAACAAGCTAGTCTGAATCTTAGTGTCTTTAAACAGCAAATTTTTTTTTTCAATGTTTATTTATTTTTGGGACAGAGAGAGACAGAGCATGAACGGGGGAGGGGCAGAGAGAGAGGGAGACACAGAATCGGAAACAGGCTCCAGGCTCTGAGCTATCAGCCCAGAGCCCGACGCGGGGCTCGAACTCACGGACCGCGAGATCGTGACCTGGCTGAAGTCGGACGCTTAACCGACTGCGCCACCCAGGCGCCCCTAAACAGCAAATTTTTGATTTATGGGTCAGGAATTCAAGTGGGGCTTAGTTGGGTAATTATTCTGTTTTACTTTGTGTTGGCTGAGGTCATTCAGGGTTCAGCCAGCTTCTCTGGTCCAAAAAGGTCCAAGGTGGCTTTGTTTGTATATGTGTGGCCTTCACAGAGATGACTGAGAGTCTGGGCTCAATGGGGACTATTAACGGAAGTGCCTACATGTGGCATCTCCAGCATAGCAGTTGGTTTTCCTATTTGGCTGCCACAGAGAGTGTTCTAGGAGACTAAAACAGAAGCTGCAAGCTTTCTTCTGTCTTAGCCATAGAATGGAAGTTACGCAGTGCCACTTGCACTACATTCTATAATCACAAAGAGAGCCTCGTTGCCAACTGAGATTCAAGAGGACAGGATTACATAAGGTGTGATTACCTAGAAGCATGGTTTATTAGGGAGTAACTTTTGGAGACTAATAAGCACACTTGGCTTCAGTCAAACAAACACTCAGTATGCATGCACACGCCAGGCTTATTCCTACATGTGAACCTTTACCCCTGTTGATCTTTCCACCAGATTCCATTCCATTACTCCTTTGACTTCTTGAAATCCTGTCTTTCAAGGAGTGTTCAAGTCTTGAGCATTTTGAGTCTTTCTCTGAATACTCTCGTTCTCAAAAAAATCTTCCCCATATTTAATGGGGAATCATCCCCATATTTAATATTTAATGCAACAGCATTTATAGTCTGGCAGTAAGACTAGAGAGAATGAGACTGAGTTGGAGACATCTGGGTGGAAGAACCAACAGGGCTAGATCCATGTTTGAATGCTGTGGGCTAGTGGTAGGAATCAGTCAGAGATGATATTGCAGCTTAGAGCCCCAACAGATGAGAGGATTGAGCTACTATTTACAAAAGCAGGAAATACCATATGAGCAGTGGGGTTGGGAGAAGAGATTAATTCCCTTTTGACTATATTGCTCTGGAGGTGTAGAAGAGTCAGCTGAGGGAGTCTTGCAAACAATTAAGTGAGAAGAATGAAGATGGGAGAGAGGTCAGCAGTAGAGAGATGGATCCAGGGAGCTCCTGCTGAGGAGGTGCTGTTGAAGCTGTGGGACTGAAGGGCACATTAGTGGATCAGTCTGTTAAACCTCCAACTTTGGCCTAGGTCACGATCTCATGATTTGTTGGTTCGAGCCACAGGTCGGGCTCTGTGCTGACAGCTCAGAGCCTGGAACCTGCTTTGGATTCTGTGTCTCCCTCTCTCTCTGCCACTCCCCCACTTGAACTCTCTCTCTCTCTCTGTCAAAAATAAATAAACATTTAAAAAAGTACTGAAGCTGTGGGGTTGAATAAGCTTGCCAGAGGAGAATTTGTGGAGATGGAAAATAAAACAGCGAATGGCAGATTTGGGGGGGGGGGGGAGGGGGTTTGTAGCAGAAAGAACATGAGGATCCAGAGAAAGAGTAAAGAAAAAGATAAGAAGACATCTGAATGAGTGCACAACTCCTAATGCAAAGGAGTAGTGGGCTTCAAGAAGCTGAAGATGGTCAAGTATTAAGGCTGAAAATATGCTTAAGAAGCAAGGGACTAAAGAAGAGTATTGAACTTTATGATTAAAAGATCACTGATCATGATCTAGGAATCATTAGGAGGAAAGCTAGATTGTACCCAGTGTAAGTGGGCAGCGGGATTAGGAAGTCGTGAGTCAGACTGGCCACTTTTTCAAGAAGCTTAGCATAAAGAAAAAATAGGATATCCTCTGCAGTAGAATTCCAAATAGAACTCTTAAAAATGACTGTTCTTCTCTGATGGTAATCATTAAGTGGGAGTAGTGTGTGTGTGTGTGTGTGTGTGTGTGTGTGTGTGTGTAGGGATACGTTATATAGCAGTGTTTTCTAAGCCATGCTCTGCATTAAAGTCACTGGAAGGTGAATTACACTTTTTAAGGCTCCAAATCAGACTTACTGAATGAGAATTTTTCGGTGAACCCTTGGCATCTGCAAGTTAAAAAAAGCTTACAGACACTGACTTAAGGGTTTTGGTACATCCAGGGATCTTGGACTTCACAAAATAGTTGTCTTCATGGGAGTAGGGCTAAAATGAAATTAAGCTGTTGAAATGGAAAACTGAAAAAATGAAAACTACAGGAAGAATTTAAGATATGAAAAAGAAGGCAAATATCTCTAAATTGAAGACAAATATTTTGGCAACTACAGAAATGCTGTACTTTAGATTTATTATTATTATTATTACTTGTATTATTATTTGCCTCAGCAAGCAATATGGACAATTTTAGGAGAGTCTATCATCAGAATTCCAAGCCATTTTCCCTTAAAACTGGGCTGGGGGAGGAGGGCAAAAAGAATGTGGTTTGTGAGGCAAGCTAAACCTCAGGAATTATTTCAAACCAAACACTTTTTCTAACTATTTGAAGCCTGGAAGCCTGAAGTCTAGATATTGGGGGCCAGGGAGTGCGCAAAACTTGGGCTGTGGAAACATGTGTCATTTCCTGGGAGGTGCCCTGGACTTAACCCTTGAACACACTTCTGAAATGTGACCAAGGTGAAGTCCAACTCTAGCCTTTTTCTTTATACTTTGCAGATCGGTGTGTTCTTTATCTACATCTCAGTGGGAAAGAGTGGCTTTCCTGGAGAAAAAAAGCAAATAGTGGTGCCATTTGGGGATGTCAGTGATACCAACACTATTTAGTGCCTCTTATGTTCTCACACTTTTTTGCAGTAATCCAAAACACAGACACAGTACCACATTTTAGTAATCGTATTTAAATATGAATTAATTCATGGTGTCATGTTGTGTATATGTTTTCCTGGGAAAATCTTTATCAACACTGAGCGTCTGGCTTTTGTTTTGCACTAGCATGCCAGGAAGGGGTTACAGAAGGCCTGTCTTCTTGATGTATAACAGCTGGTAAGAAAGCTCTGGGTTGTGCTAACTCACCACCCCCCACTGTCTCTTTCTACTTAGTAAAATTCCTTGCAAAGTTGAAATCCAGTGGTAAAAGCAAAGGAAGCAGCTTTGGTTCATTAGTTTCGAGAGGGACTAAGGATGAGATTGTTGTAGTTAAAAAGGAAGTTTTAAATGCAACAACTGGGATGCAATCTCCAGAATTCATGGTTAGAGTGTTGTTCCTGAAAGGGAATAATTCAGGATAAAGAGTAGTCTTGGACTTATTGAGAGCCTGAGCTAGAATTGGAAGCCCCAAACCAAAATCACAATCAAGTCTGAAAGCTCGGCATCTTCAATTATGTGAACACTGCCTGGCAGCTTTTTGCTGTATGCAACTTACAGTAGATAACAACTTCCACTGCCTCTCTAATCAGTGTCTTACAGAACTGGGCTTACTCGCTACAAATAAACAGGGACACAAAGATGAAGTGTCCACAAAATGGCACACCCTTGGGTCAGCATAATAGCCACTTAGGTTGTGGAGAAATCCACATGATTCATGAGGTCCTTAACTAAACACATTAAGGAACTATATATTACATTTTCTCCAAGTCAGAATAAGTGCTTTAAATAGCAATCAGGAAGGAGAGGTCGAAACGTCGATCTCAGAAAGGCCCCTTTCTCTCTTTCTCTGTGTCTCGTGTCTCTCTCTCTCTCTCGCCTTCTCTCATGAAGATAAAGTGTCAGTGTGTAACCCTCATCTATTGAGTAAAATTAAGTCCCCAAGGAAATAAAAACAACTCATTTCTCATTTAAATCCAAGGATAGTCTGGATGGACCCAACACACTACAATGCTCACATGAGAACCATGAAACTGATTTAAAGGACAGGAGTTGGGAAAGGAAAGAGAGAGAGAAGGTAAAGTTTTCTAAATGCATAAATGCTGCTACAGAAAAGGATGGCTGGTTTCTTGGATGGAAGTTGAGGGCAAACGCCCTCTGTCAGAGCACCTCTGTTGAGCCACGCTGGCTTCTCTCTGGAAGGGCGGGCTGTGGGGCCGCAGCTGGGCTGGGCTCCAGCTGGTCAGCTATGTGGCACTGCTGCTATTGTTGAACAAAATTCTTTCCTCATTACACATCTCTCTTCTTGATTTAATAGAAAGTACAGTTCTCAGGATTTTTCTCTTTGTGAACTTGAAGAAAATCAGAAACAAGAGGCTGATTTTCCCCTCACTTAACAAGGGACTATTTGCTGGATCTGTAGCTTGACGCCACTTTATATAAAATTAATTCTAAGAAGACAGAGGAAACAGAAATTTGATCAATGTGATCGGATGAATATTCAAGCAGAATCCATAATTTACAAATGGAGAAGTCCGTTAGGGCTGATTGGCTGGTTTTAATGGAATTTAATTCTGTGGCGATTTGCTTTAAATTGCTTGTGTGAATTTAACGATCAGTCCAATATTGTTTCTATTATATATGTTAAGAGAAACTTCTGGAGCTGGGACATTAATCTTTTTTGGAAAATTATTAAAATCTGGAAGGAATAAAAATGAAAGAGGGGCATTTTTTAATCGAGCCTCATTTTTTAATCTGTAAATTGGGGGTAATACTTTCTCAGCTTATATATATATATATATATATATATATATATATATATATACACACACATATATATGTATATGTATATATAACATATGTATATGTATATATACACACACACACACACATATATATATATAGTATACATATATATATATATATATATATATATATATATAGTATGATGAACAGACCGTTATGTGTGAATTTGCCAGTGCTTTTGATAATCAAATGGAAAGGCTCTGCAGATTGTAAATCAGTGATTCTCAAATGGGATAGGAAATCTGGAGGAATAGAATTTGTAGTCACCTAGGTTTTTAAATTAAAGAAGGCCTTAGCCAGATTTGAGGACACCAGTTCATGATCTTTCCCCCTCAGTTTTAGATTTTGAGGCCTCTAATTGCTGGTTAATGTGGCCCCACCTCAGGCAGAATTTTGCACGATCAATTATCATTCAGTTGGCACTCTTGTGTATTTAACAGCTTGGATGATTCAGGCCAAAAACAAAATCGAAAGCATAAATAAACCCTGTTTTTGCCAAAAGCCAAACTTGAAAAAAAATTTATTTAAGCTAGAACTTGGAGCCCAAATTCTCTGGAGTGTCATGGCTGTGACAGTCTAACCCAGTGATTCCGAGTGCGGTCCCTTAAACAGTAGAAACCTTGGTTTCACTTGGGAAACCTGATAGAAATAGAAATTCTGGTCTTTCCCCCCAGACCTACTGACACAGAATCTCTAAGGGTGGGGCCTAGCAATCTCTGTTTTAAGAAGTCTTCCAAGCAATTCTGGCCCACACTCAAATTTGAGAATCACTTATTGATCTAATCTAATCCCCCTGACCATTTATTTGGTCACATCACCTATTTGAACAATTATGATTGTTGTCACTCAACCTCTACTTCTCTCTCCTTCTAACCCCTCGCTTGCATTGTTGGTACTGATCTTCCTAAAGCACCTTTTAATTACATCATTTCTCTTCTCAAATTGCTTCAGTGGCTCTATCGCCTGCCACATATGCAGTTATTGTAGCTAAATGGGGTTCTCACTATCAAATCCTACCAACTAGTTTTACAAAGGAGATCATTGTGGGACAGGGAATGAAGATGGAGAAGCCTGGGCAAATCAGACAAATCCTTGACATCAATCACATCAGCATATTTAGATCTGGTTTAAAATGTGCCCGTTGGCAGCTTTGGGGAGTGGGAGACACTGGAGAAGTTGTGCCATGAGGGGGAAACATGCAAACTGGGGTGTGTGGTTAGATGGGGCAAGAGGTCTAGGATCCAAGCCTATTGCTTTGTTTTTGCTTTGGGATAGTCAGAACCCTTTTTGTTTTCTTGGAACTAGCTCATGGGGTATATTAGTTTGCTAGGGCTGCCTTAACAAAGTGTCACAAACGGCACGGCTTAAACAGCAGAACTTTATTGTCTCCCAGTTCTGAGGTCTGCAAGTCTGAGTTTCAGGTGTTCACAGGACTGGTTCCTCCTGAGAGCTGAGAGGGAAGGATCTATTCCCCACTTCTCCACTTGGCTTGTAGAGGGCTGTCGTCTTCTTCCTGTGTCTTCACATCACCTTTCCTCTGTGTGTATCTCTGTGTCCAAATCTCCTCCTTTTATAAGACATCAGTCTTATTGAATTATAGCCCATCCTAATGATCTCATTTTAACTCTTTAAACTCTCTCTTTTAACTCTTTAAAAACCCTATCTTCAAATAAGGTTGCAACCTGAGATACTGGGGGTTAGGAATCAATATACAAATTGGGGGTGGGAAACACAATTCAACCCATAACATGGGACCAACCACCTTCTCCTCTACCCTTGGGTGGTCCAATGTAATGATCCCAAGAGGAGTAGTGTGAAGAGTGGTGAGTGGGCAGGTGCCATTCAGAACCATTTTTTTCCCCAACCTGGAAAACAACTCTGACACTCATTCTAATTCTAGAAATGAAGAATGTTAACACTGGAGATTCTTACAGAGAACTTATAGCCTGACCTCATCATTTTGAAATGAGAGCCCACTGTTGGAAAGAGTTTCGCCCACCTTCACAAATCAGAGCAGGCTTCTGATTTCAAGTACTGTGCTTTTGAGTACGCTGCATTCCTAAGTGAAGAAGGGACTGGCCCAAGGTCACAGCAGAGATGGGACTGCCAGACTCAGTTCTCCTTACAGGAGTCTGTGCCCTTTATGGTTAGTGCTGAAGGCAGGTGTACTTCTGAACACTAAACATTGCGTAACACTTGTGTGCGTAACCGTAACTTTCCAAAGTCACTTTCCACCTGAGACAACAGTATTATTGTGATCTACTGGAGTTTTCAGCTTCTTTCCACCAAAATGGATTTCCCCCATGTTTTTACTGTACCATATTTGCCTGACTTCATAATATTTCTAACTTGTTTGTTAGAACTTTTGTAATAATTGGTATAGAAGGGATAAAGAAAAGGCTAACCTGATGGGCCTCTTCAGAACAAAAGTCATTTATTTCCTGCAAATTGTCAGAGAAAAAGAAAATAGATTCAGGAAGGTTTTTTTTGTTTGTTTGTTTGCTCTCTTGTTTTTTTATCTTTTAAGACACACGCCTGCAGAAAAAGAAAGCGTTGCTGATCAGTTGCTGCCCTTGGTGGGGCGGGGGGTGGGGAGGAACTAGAATAAAAGCCTCATTAATTTTGACTTATTGTGAGTTTGTGATTATTTGAATATATGGAATAATGTAAATAAGATCATAGGGGGAAAGAATAATTAGAAGAAAAGTTTTTTCAGGTATACAAGAGGCAATCAGGTGAAGAAGCAATCCTTTCTCGTTAACCATTCTGTCTCTGGCATCTAGCATACGGCCGGGCAAATAATACGTGCTCAATAAGTTTGTGTTGGAAGAACGAATGAATAAATGAATAAAATAGTATACTTACAATATAAGCAGACATTGGCAATACTTGGGCTGGCGCCCGGATATGATAATCTAATTGCAAATCTTGCTTCGTTATTTATTAAATTTGAATCTCAACGAAGCAGTTCTCAGTCTAGTTTTAATTACCATAGCCTCTTTAAAGCAATAAACCTGGATTTCATTAAAAGAATTATATTACCCAAACTTCATTAATTCATGCTCCTCTTTTCCTTTATTTAGTATGGCACGGTGAAGTCTAATATCATTGAAATGACCCAGAGGGAAGTAAGTGATACCAAATAGGAGACAAAAAAAAAAAAAAAAAAAAAAAACGAGTGAAGAAAAACTCCAGTGTTTACCAGAATCCCTGTATTTCTTTATGAAAGTCAGCCTCACCTGAGACAGAGGGAGAAGAAACAAAATATATTTTTAGAGAATATATAGACAGATGAGTGTGGCTGTCTTGGGGTACCTGAGAAATTGTTAGGAAGTGTACAAAGTAATTGCTGTTCTACAGATAAAAGTCATAAATTTCTCCCCTGCTACAGCAAACAGCAGCACGCACACAGAAGAATCAAACTTTAAATCCAGCTGGTTATGGAAATCCTATCAAAGTAATACAGCATATCTTATTCAACTTTGCTTGACTCCAGGAGTGAAATAAATACTTAAAATTTGTTGTCTTTTAAGAAATGTTCAAATTCTTTATTTTATTTAATTTTTTTTTAATGTTTTCATTTTTGAGAGAGAGAGAGAGAGAGAGAGGGAGGGAGAGAGAGAGAGGGGAGGGGCAAAGAGAGAGGCAGGCACAGAATCTGAAGCAGGCTCCAGGCTCTGAGCTGTCAGCACAGACCCCAATGCGGAGCTCGAAATCACAAACCATAAGATCACGACTTGAGCCGAAGTCAGACACTTAACCGACTGAGCCACCCAGGCGCCCCTCAAATTCTTTATTTTAAACTTCATTTTCTTTCATGTCTATGACTGTACTAGGTGGCTGTAGAGAAGTCTCTGTGCTTGATTTTACTACTTACTGGGAGTAGATTTTACAGTGGCACTGACATTCTGAGGCAACTCCACTTGGTCATCTCAAATGGGTTAGCTAAGATTGGCATTGGTCTTACCTAGCTGGAGCCTTTCTTTTCCTGTCACTTGAGAACCAAAGCTGATTATAATCAAGAGTATAGAGGAGAAAGATGGACAGAAAGTGGTTTCCTTCGGCTGATCTTGTTGTCTGTTTTATAAGGTCAACACTCTGGGTTTTCGGTAAATAATCACAGTTTTACCTTATTCCTGGTACCAGGACTTATATTCATGTTTATCAGTGTTGTATTTTTCTTTGACATGTTCAGCATGCTCTTGCTTCTATAGTAATTTGTTTCTCTTTCCTGAACCATGAATGTGTTGTCCTTGGGCCTATTCTCTCACATTAAGCAAATAAAACTTCTATGGCTCAGTAAGCCTCCACAGCCTTTATTATCAGCAGTGACATTCTTTTGGGCCTAAAGGAAAACTGCTACATAATAATTAGATCTCACAGAGATGAAAACCAGCAAGTTTTCCTTTTAATTGCTGAGTGTGATCAGAATGGTGCATTTTACTGCCACAAAACATTAAGAGCTATTCTTTATTAATAATACTTCCCTTTTACCAGGCACTTATCACGTGTTCAGAGTTAATCTTTGCAACAACCTAAACATCTCGACTTCCTTTTATCCTGTAAATACAGATGAGAAAATCCAGGATTCAGCTCACCAATGAGTGGCACAACTGGACTCGGAATTAACTGTACCAAACTCTGAAGCCCCTGGTCTTTCCATAAAGAACTGCTTGTCAATATAGTCTGTAGTCAGGAGTAAAAGTCAAGTTTCTAAGCATTCAGACCACTCTAAAATGCCTCTTTAAAAGGTCATTTTCCAGAATATTAATAAAAGCTTCTACTCAATTATAATTCTTCTTAATTAAGTGAAAAATAGGGGGGAAATCAAAACAGAAATAGGAGCTTGGTAAAAGGGAAAATATTCCTTTCAACCATATGCCTCCGTGGCACCTATAAACTTGCAGCTCTTTTTGAGTGCTGGCCAGAAACGAATAGGGTAATAGAAATGAAAGCAGAACCAGATGTGGGCAAGTCTAAGTGACCTGCCAAGTGGAAGATAATGTTCTATACAGATGCAGACACGAACACAGTGAATAAAACTCTTAAAGACATAGTCATCTCCATTCACTGGGCACCAAACAATGAGAAAAAAAAAACCCACATCTTCCAAGGGGGATGCTTAGAAACTTAGCTCTAAGGTTTGGCATATAGAATTCTATTTCCATTCCGAATTGTTTTCAACTTCCTTTGCTAAGCATTATGGGACAAAGTCTTAACTGATTGCAAATGTTTCTGTGGTAAACTTTTCCATGGGAGTCACCGGCTGGATTCAGCAGGCCTTCTTCTTTTGCAGTAAAACTTGGGAAGGAGTGGGTAACAACAAAATCTTCCTGTAGGACATCATTGTAAAAAGTTGTCAATAAATGTGTATTCTGTGTTTGTTAAAGTACAGGGTGCTCAAAAGGAGCAGGTAAAATAAAGTCATAAAAGAAAGTACTTAGAGTCTAATTCCTTCTCAGCCAGACGACTGACTTCTAGTGGTTTGGGAGTACAACCCAGAAGTATGAGTGGTTTCCAGAAAAAACAGTGTGAGCATCCAAACCAAGCAATCTACTTAAAGTGGGCAAAGCAGAGCTGGATGCCATTATGAGTTTGAAGCAAGAGACATTCTTTTCCTTCCTTCTCTCTAGTGAACCTAAGAATTGAGTTTTAGTAGAGAATCAAAACGTGAAAAGATTGCTGGGGACAAATTGACCTCTTAGCAGTTACTCAGTTGTGTCATCTGTTGTGTATCTGCATTAAGAATTGAAATTCTTCAAAATAAGCTTTCCCATCAGGATTAAAAGGCAGAAAATCTATTATCACTCCTTCTGGACGTTCCTTTCTTATATTTCCCAGGGGTCAAAAGTCTTCATTAAAACATACAGCCATCCTCAGATTGGACTTTCCTGAAAAGGGCTTTCTTATTTAAGACATCTTCAATAGAAAGACAGCTGGGTTTTCCTTTGCAGAGTGCAACTGTGAACATAGCCAGTAGTCATGAACACATTAACCTAAAATATGTATGTTTGTTTGCTTGCTTGCTTGTTTGTTTATTTATTTGTTACTTTTCATCAAAGGTGAAGAGTGAAGTTCTTCCTAAGATAAATCACTTTTCTTTGTTCTCCAGAGATTCACAGAGTTTACTCAACCTCTAGGACTTCATAAGCACGGAGGCTATTTTTTTTTTTTTTTTTTTTTTACCTTATCATTAGGGAAGAAACCAAAATGTCTGAGGGCGGCAGGTCATTTGGACTGGCATGGAGGGAGCTCTCCTACATTCTTAACAGGGCAGGGCAGGGTTAAGTGAAGCCCATTTGTCCTTGGTCCTCCTTGCATGTCACTTGTTGTCTGTGGTATGTGGAATCCCTCTCTTATCTTGGGATTTCTCTCCAGAGGCCCAAGATCTTCTCCTGGATTCTGTCTCTGGCCAGGACTCACGAGATACATTTCTTTTATCTTATCCCTTGGATATGACTGCCAAAGCTTTATATTTGAGGTCTGGAACTGAGCCCAAAGTAATAAATCTCTTAACTCTGTTCACACAGTACCTACATGGATCTAGTTCTGAGAGGGGGCTTAGAGTGTTGGGGGAGAGCATATCCCCATTGCTTCTAAAAGGACACCAAGGAAGGTGTGCCAAGTAAAAGGGTACTGGGTAAGTGCCGTCTGTTTGCTCAGTTCTAAATTTAGACTCTGGTGTAACTTGTAAATTCCTGTGAAAACAAACCCTCCGGGTGTGTGGGGGGGTGGTGGGTGGGTGGGGGGTTGGGGTGGGCAATTCCTTGTGGACACTGGGATTGGCAGCATCAACTCAACCCATAGCTGGGGACATTCCATATCTGTGATTCATTAACTTTATGTTTTTGTGGCACATGTTTGATTTCTAGATTGGGCGGCAATGCACTTGAAAAGATGAAAAGGTAAATCTTACTTTTAAAAAAAGGGAAAAGTTTTGGAAAATTGAAAAAACTTACTGAAGTAACTACCCTCTTCAACTAGTCACACTTCAGGACTTCAGCTCCAGTCCCTATTTGAATCAAATTTTTGAATGTTCTGACAATACTTTTACATTTATAAAGCAAGATCCTCACATGTTCCAGTGACTGCTCAGTTCTGTTTCCTGCTAGATTGAATTTAACCTCTCATCTCTTATCCTTAGCAAGGAATACTCTGTTCTATTTTACACTGTATGGTCACATAAGCTCAGCATCTTATGGCCATCACCATAAGGGCTTACGCCCCCAGTTGCAGCAAAAATACATTTTACATATTGAGCCCAAACTGCACACTGATGAACGGTTTACAGTGCACTAGTGTGCTACAGTTCATTGAGAGCCTGTGCCTCAGAAAGCCCTCACTTTCTGCTCTCTCCAGCCTCAGCTTGAAAGAAAACATCAGGAGCGGGTATCTGAGTGGTAAAAGCCTACATCTCTGTGCCTCTTTTCCTAGCCTGTTCTTGTTAAGAACTGTGAATGCTTTGAGATTTTACCACTTGCAAGCTAGCAAGTAAGACTGCCACCATTTTGTGGATACTGGTGGCAGACGACAAAAAAAATCCCTGAGTAAGAGACAAAGGACTGTTTATTACTTACAGTGACAGCAATGGTAAGAATATAAGAATTTTTTTTTTCTTTTGTCAGTTCCCTGATTCCCGCAGGGTGGTGGAAACAAAGAAACAACAATGGGAGCCAAGTGACAGCTGCACATGCAGAGGCAACTCTAAATTTAGGGAACCCAAATATTTTATAATAGGCAGTAAGCATTTCTGTGTTTTCTCTCAGGGAGGCATTATCTTTATTATACTGGATGACAAACATGCAGAGTATCTCTGTTTCAGAGGGAAATACTATCTTCTTCTTCCAAGGCTGCTTACTGTACATCCTTGAAAATATAGTCCATGATAAAAGAGCAATCAGCGCTTCTCTTGCAAAATGTGCAGAAATATGCAACCCACAGAGAATGGTCTCCAACAATTTTGTACTTGTACTCACAGAGCTAGTAAAACATTATTATTATTTTTTTTTTATGATGAAGGAGAGTTAAATTATTTCCAGCCAGGACTCTAATTCTATCCTAGGCCATGTTATCTTTCTGTAAGTTTGCTATACCAGCTTGGAGACTAACGAGAAGAAAAAGATAAGAAGAGTTGTTCTTGAGAGCTGAATGTATTTAAGGACTCATAACTTGTCAGTTCTTAGTAAATGCTAAGTAGTAGAAGTAAATTATTCTTCACCAAATGATGACCTTTCTTTTCACATTATTGCTCCTGAGTTCCTGCCTCAAAAAACTACTAGGGGGGAGCGTACTTGAGTGTCATCCTTCCAATGTTCAAACATTACCCAACCACTATAAGATCATTAAAATTTTTATGTCATCCTTCCCCACAAACCAGGACATTAACCTTACCAGTAATAAGTAGGTAGATGCTAACTTCAAATATCAGTCCTGTAATTGTCATTAAAAAAAAAAAACCCAAACACTTACAGATTGGAAAGCAATTATTGTTTTGTCAGTTCAGAAGTTTATACTATTAACCTTTTAACTAATTAAAAATGATATAATAAGTCCTAACTTCAGGAGACTAAAAATACAAAGGAGGGGAACTTCACACAAACTGAACCATTATAGGAGTTTTATTTGAGGAGTGAAGAGAAGAGTATAATTAAAAGTGTCTCCAATTCAAAGGGGCTCCAGGTAAGTCACCTCTCTGAATAAAACAACATTTTTCTCAGTGGGAGTCTGGTCTGGTGATCCTAAAAATGATAGTTTTATATGTTCTGGGAAATGTAAATATCAATACAAGAATGATCTCCCCTCCTCTTTCATTAGATTTTCCTCTTTCCAAGATGGATCATATAGCAGGGTTAGAATTCATACAGAGTCTCTCTGCTAACCAAGAAAGAGCTGTCTGATGAATGCTCTAGGAGAACACAGCTTGGGCAGATAAAAAGAATGGCGGGGGAAAATGACTGCATTGCATCAGACTCAGATTATTTTTCCCTGAGGAAAAGGACAGCTTCAGCCTTCTCTTTTGTGAGCTTTCAGCCTGCCATTACTCTTCTTCTGGGTCTCCACCGTGAAGTAAATAATTTCCAGGTTGCTTTCATTTTGGAAAACAGAAAACACCCTGAGAGGATTTAGAGAAAATAGCCATGCTCATCAGAGATAACCAACTTCACGACTCTTTGCTCTATGGAATTCTGAGGGAGAGTTTGTCTTTGCTGTCTTTATAGCTATGGAGTTTGTTATGCTGTTTCTGTGGAAAATATATTCGTGTTAGGAATTGAGTTCCATGTGAAATGCAGATAAAGAAATGTCTGGTGCAAGCTGGGATAGAAACTTTCTTAAAAGACACCATTTCCTTGTCTCTGTATATATTGCTGAGGTACACACGATTTATTTTTCTTTTAAAATTAGATTCCAGTTGGTTATGAAAGTGTTTCTCTAAGGGCCATCTTTTTCATATAAGTTTCTGTCCGAAGGGTATAATTTCTTGGGCTTCTAGAAGGCCCTTTTGTTCAATTCATATACTACTTCTCTGCTCATTATTGTATATCTTTTGTATATCTTTTCTATTCAAATATATCTCCTTCTGTAGGTGGTAATTACAGAGCCTTGCCACTATGCTAGTCCACACGGGAGATGACAAAGGTGAGCATCGTTTACGACTTCAGGACTTTATGCCCTAGGGCTGTGCTGTTCAATGCAGTAGCTACAATATGTCTAATATGTGGCCACCTATAGCTGCTGAACACCTGAAGTGTGGCTAGGGTGAATAAGAAGCTGAAATGTTAATTTATTTACTTTTAATTAACTAAAATTTAAAATATCTAAAGTTTTTAAACATTGATTACATGTTGAAGTGATAAGAAAATAAACAGAATCTTATGATTTATTTTACCTGTTTAGATGAACAGACTTAGAAAATAAGAGAACCAAATTCCCAGTTAAATTTGAACTTCAGATAAACAAGGAATTAGTTTTTAGTGTAAGTATACTCCTTTTTTAAAAAAATCTGGCAAGTCTCCCTGTTTTCATTACTCATCTTAATATGACTACAAGAAAATTTAAAATTATATATATGGCCCACATGGTATTTCTATTCAATAGTATTGTCCTAGAAGAAATATTGTTAGTCTGACTTCATTAGAATACAAACTTCATGAAGGCAAGGACAATTTTTTTTTTTGATGTGCTTGCTAACATAAATGCCAGTGTTTTTTCAAATGTAAAATTTGCTACATGATGTTTTTCCTGGGAACAAAAGTGACTGGTTTTAGAAGAGTTGCTTAAAAGCCAGGGGACAAAGATGTTCAGGTGCTGGGTTCTCTCCAAGACTCTTAATCCATCATTCCCTTCCTTTATTAATCTCCCCCTTCAACCATGAATCCATGCAATATTATTTTAATAACACTAAATACACCTTTGACTTTTCATGGCACCCAACTGGCAGAAAGTCCTCTCCAAGTTACCCAAAGATGGGTTGCAACTCACAACCCAGATCACTGGATCGACCATAAATGTATAAAAACAACAGTAAATGGGCCTTTCAACTTGCCACAAGTTTTTGCTCAATTCCTGTCCCCATTTTCTGAAAAGACTTTCAAACTCTCTCTTCCTCAGAATCCTTCAACTTCTCTATCCTTTCCATTGCTCTCAGCAGATGATATTTTCACTGAGAAAATGGAAACTACTAGATAAGATTGTGATCTCTCATCTTCCCATTTCCAAACATATCTCTGTCTACATCTGTATCTAATCTATTCTTCTTTCCTCCTGTTTAATAGAACAGCTGTTTGCATCCTCTCACAAGACAATCTGTTCACTTGCACTTTAGATTTGTACTCTATCTCCACCTCTGTCTCCCTGCCTACTCACCCCCCACCACTATATAGGGAGATTGGCCTGTCCCCATCACTGAACTGTGATAGTTCTTATTAAGATCAACAATGGCCTCCATGTCTTTAAATCCAATGGATGTTTTCAGGCTGCTTCTTACTTGACCTCCCTGTTGTGTTTGTCACTATTGATCATTTCTTTCTTCCCTTGACTGGACACAATCCTTTTCTGCTTGCTTCGTCTTTGTGGACTTGTTATCATTACAGGCTCATCCTCCTTTTTCCTGACTTTAAATATCAGAAGTCATCAATGCTTGAGGCCCTTTTCTCTTTTCACTTGGTACTGTGTCCCTAAGCTGTCTCATTATGCCTCTGGCTTCTATTACCACCTATATGCAGATGACTCTCAAATGTGCAACTGAAGCACACTCCAGACCCATACTGCCCTTCGACATTTCAGAATTGATGTCTAAAAAACACCTCGAGCTCAAAACGTTAAAACCGAATTCATTATTTTTCCCTTTCCCCAAACTTGGTTCTTTCAAAGCATTATCCATGACCCCTGCCCTCTCACCTTCACAAAGTTCAGATTTACACTACAGTCTGACATCTTTCTCAGCCTCCTCCACTGTTTTCCCCAAGAAATCTATTGCACCTTTAATTCCATCTTAGTGTTTGTTTCCTGGACTAACACACTGGGAGATGAAGCAACGATGAAACACAGTGAATACTGTAATAGATCTCACTGAATTCAGTCCCTTTGTTTTCATAGGCAAGGCTTTTGAAGTTTAGAAATCCTTAATTGGGATAGAACTGAACAAGACCTGTCATCTTCAAAGTTCAGAAGCATGACCTCTGTTACGCTGCCCCACCTGGTTCACAGCTGGTAAATGTAAAGTTTCTTCAGAGGCAGACAGTGATTCTATTCTCACTATGTCTTTAGACATTTTCAAAGGTTAATTTTAATGTGAGCTTTAATGATATATAACATACACACAGAAAACTGCATAAACATGTGTTTTGCTCGATGCATTTTCACAAAGTAAACACACCTACATAACCTCCGACAACAAAATACAGAACATTCTTCACACTGCACAAGACCCTTTGGGCTTCCCTCTGAGTCATGAGCACTCCTTCCTCTTCAAAGGAAACCACAATCTGAACTTCTGATAACAAAGACTAATTTTTTAAAGTTTATTTCTATTTTGAGAGAGAGAGAGAGTGGGGAGACACAGAGAGAGAAGGAGAGAGAGAGAGTCCCAAGAAGGCTCTGTGCTGTCAGCCCCCAATATGGAGCTTGAACCCATGAACCCTCAGATCATGATCTGAGCTGAGACCAAGAGTCAGTCACTTAACTGACTGAGCTACCCAGGTGCCCCAAGACTAATTTTTAATTTACCTTTATAAAGTAGCTCAAATCCATTTTTCCCACAGATTCACAGTGACTCAAACAAGTAGGTGTGTGTGTGTGTGTGTATGTATATATATATATATATATATATATATATATATATATATATGCATGTATTTATAGCAATTCACCATAAAACCCCCAGAAACTATTTTGTTCATTATTTTGGTGTGAGAGTCGAGGCCCTTTCCCACTCTTGACCCAGTGATATTTTGTAAGAAATACATGCCATCCTTGCCAGCAACTGGGTATGTTCATTCTACTGTTACCTTGGAAAAATTATGTAACACCTCTAAGATTCATCTTCCTCTCTAAAATGTAGATAATAATACTACATACTAAGATTACCATCATCTGGAAGAAATAAGTTAATGCATACAAAAGTTCATATCATGGTGCCTAGAACCTAGTATAACTCAATGAATGTTACTTTTGTGGGAATTAGCATTAGTATTACTAATATACAAGAAGTTCAGACCAGAATTTTGCAAAGGCAGTGTGCTAAATTAGTGCCTTCCTATCCAACCATGGACAAATGATTTAGTTTTTGAGTGTTTGTGTTTCCCCTCTTTTCTAAAGAGACACAAGGTGAAGAAACAAGTAATGAGTTGTTTTCGTAAGCACTGAACTGTACAGATGAGAAGATGAAAGGTGCTTTTTTAATATACAAATTATGTTTTTGTCTCAAAGCACTGTGATGCAAAGGCAAGTCACTATCCTCTTGAGAGATGATTTTTTTTTGAAAGAGTAAAAGTCATATTGACTTTTGAAATCCCTCAAGAACACTTATTTGGATTACACTCTAATACAAAAACCTCTATCTCCATTCCAGATAAAAAGATGTCAAGAACTAATATATTGAAAAAGAAATCCAAAATTAACTTCTCCTGAAGTAATGAGATTAATAACCACAAAGGCACAAATGTGTATATATTGCTGATTATAAATGGTAGGGTTTGGGAAGTAGATGCTAGAGAAGAGTCAGGAATCCTGGGATCCGGTATCTTCTCTTTTGCTAACCAGTCGTGTGGCCTTGGACAAGTCATCTTACTTTTTTAGGACTCAATTTCCTTCACTGTAAAATGAAGTTGTTAGTTCAAAAACTTTATAATTCTATTGGACACATCACTCTTTATACCGTCTCCCAGTGAAAAAATTTTAAATCTATATTAATTGTTGATGAAACTGAGATTTTTGGAGGCTATAGAATAATAGAATAATAGTTACAGACTAAAGAATTCAAGTGTGTGTGTGTGTGTGTGTGTGTGTGTGTGTGTGTGTGTGTTGGAGTGGTTCAGACACTGGAGAGAAATGAGTTTATAAAAAGGGAAAGAAGATAGTATGGGTGACAAGAGAATGAGTGTTTATAATGTTAAATCCTAGATTTCTTGTTTCTGAATATAGCTTGAACCTGAGAGTTCTCAGTTTGGAAGTAAGATAGGGAATGTGACACAGAGGAGACAGTACTGAAATAACAGTCAGGAATCTGGATTCTAGTAGCTGCTCTATGTGATTAGTAGTATGATATTTGACATGTCACTTCACCTCCTGGGTATTATCAGATGTAAAAAGAGGTGGTTGGACAGTACTACTTACACCTCTTCCAGTTCCTAAAGTATGATTTTTAAAGAGGAGAATGAACCAATTTTACTATGTGGTGTGGGTATTGGGTGGAGTGGCTTAATGGAATTCTGGGATCAATCTGAGGCTTGTAATTAGCGAAGAGTCCAGGCAAAACTTTGTACCTTATTTTCTAAGGACATTTGGGACATTTGGAATTCAAATTTTGTCTCAGTCAGCTGTATTAACAATAATGTCATTTACCAACCACTGCAAAGCTCAGTGGCTTCTAGGGGGAAAAAAAGGCATTTATTTCTCATGCATGCCTCCGCAGGTCAGCTAAAGTTTGGCTGCAATTGGCTGGACTGGGCTCCAGGTTGCAGGTTAGATTTGGGAGTTTCTATGGGACCAGTGGGCTATCCTCAGTATATGGACTATTTCAGGGTTGTCTGGATGTATAAGAGAGCAAGTGCAGTGGCTCAAACAAATTTAAGTTTTTATGCATAGATTGTCTCTGCTAATGTCCCATTGACCAAATCAAATCATATGACCAAGTCCAAAGTTAGGGGGCTCAGAAGTACTCTCTACTTACCATAGGACCATGGTAAAAATACAGATGTATAGCACTACTGTAAAAGAGTAAAAGACTTTGTTGGACCAGTAGTCCAATGTATGACAACTTGACATATATGTGTGAGTATGTGGATGTGTAATGAAACAAGGAAGACTTTGAGTGGATTAGGTAAGAGAACAGCATGAAGTGTGAGAAGAATCTAGGTTCTATAGCTCTATGCCAATCATTGATTAACTTCTATTTAGGCAAATTCTGTACCCACTAGTGAAATAGTTTCTTATACTCTACATTATTGATTCAATGATGCTACTAATGAATTTCTACAGAGAAACTGTTCTTATCATGCTCGGTTATGACCTCCCTATTGCTAAATCCCATAATTGTTACATGTCATAATCAGTTCTCATTTCTCACAGTATTTGACCTATCAGTGGCATCTGACACAGTTGTATGCTCTGTCGCCCAGTACACTTTTTCAGTTGGCTTTACTTCTGCTCAAAGACTGGTGACCGGAACTAGTCACATGGCTCCTTCCAACTGCAGGGAAAGCTGGATGAGTAGGAGTCCCAGGGATATTCAGGGAACACTGACTGTATCCGCTACATGTTCTGATGGATTCTCCAAACCCACTTTATGTCCCTTACTTCCACGACTTTGGGGTTGTGCCTCATTGTATCTCCCCCATATGCTGATGACATTTTCTAAAGGTAAGCATTCTCTAAAAGACTACATGACTAAAATGGCCCTAAAGAAAACATAGAAGGAAAGGAAAAAGAAGTAGTGAACATATGTATGATGGCCTGTATTAAGTCAGAGGCACTATGGTACGGGCACCACTTTTAGCTGTTGACATGAGCAAGTTATTTAACCTCTGTGTGCTTCGGTTATCTTATCTGTAAAGGTTGGAGTGATAACGATAGCACCTACTGCATAGGATCCTTTCGAGGACAAAATTAATATACATGAGGCACTTAGAACAGTGCCTGGCACACGGAAAGCACAATTAGTGCTAGCTATAATTATTTCATGGATTGAACAATTAAATTCTAAATAATAGAGAACTGAAAATAAAAGTGATAGTAAATTTATAAAATTTTAAATCATCTCCCATATAAACCCTAGCCTAATGAGGAAGATTCTCATTTTAATATGTTTTATTACTAGGATTATGGAAACACATAAAAAAATAAAAACAGAATGTGTTCTTTCTCTGCACATGTGGCACTTTGGCTAGAGATAATTCTTTTTTGGAAAGGCTGAACAAGAGCATTTTGGAAATGGAAAGGAGCCAATGAGTAGGGGGCACTTAAGATGTGTTTGTAATTGCACACCATATTGTTTTATCGAAAGTCTTCTCATTCTGTGTCAAGGGACCGTGATGAGTGTCTCGAGGTCTAAGGGGCTTGTTAGAAGCCTGCAGAGAATTTGAGCCCGCCCCTGTTGATGTGGCTCTGTGATGATGGCTTTTCTTCTAAATTGACAGCAGGAAGGTATTCTTCTTGCTGCCTTCTTTCCCTCTGCATTTCCAACAAGGAAGAACAGCGGAGGCAAATGAGACAGAATCTTTTTCCAATTACCTAGTATGCATATTTCATTTCAGCCACTGCCTATGAGGAATATGATACTGAGTGATTTAGTGGTGCTGAGGCAAATCCAGCCTACAAAAGATTTGGGGGTACATTGTTAAATTTCCAGAAGATTATTTGGGTGAAGTGGCATGGTAGGTTAATTATGAGACTGAAAAGAATAAGGCTTTTAGTTCCTTTAGAGGAGAAATTGCAGCCCTAAATACAGCCCCAAATTACTCTTAAAGCACAAAATGGTAAAAAAAAATGTGACAAATCAAATCGGCTTTTTAGACTGTAATTGTCTTGAAGGGGAGAGGGCAGAGCTTTTAGAGGAGGGGTGATTTACTAGGTGGCACTTAGCTGCGAACTTTTACTTTGAAGAAGGGTGTATGTGAATTGACTTTCTTTACCTCACATCATCATATAACTCTTAACTCTTCATAAACGTTCCTGAGGGAAAAGGCCAAGTTGGAATTTTCCCTGTGCTGAAGTAAGTAAAACATCAGCCAAAATTCAAGCCAACATTTTTTTTTTGCAAAGGCATAACTTCTGAACAAGAATCTAAACAAAGTGAGTTATGTTTCTTGTTCCTATCTCTTTCTTCCTCAGGTCTTATCACCTTGCCTCCTCCTCCTTTTTTTCTCCCTTGGATGAATCCTTCCTTATTTCTCTTTCCTTCTTTTTTTTCTTTTTTTTAACACATACTATGTAGTGTGCTGGGGAAGGGGTAGGTGATGTGTGATGAAAAGGGATGAAATGAAGATCTCTTCTCTGTTCTCAAGAAATATACAGACTTCGGGGGTGGGGTGGGAATCCACATAGAGGCATACTCTTCTAATTCAGGATGCCTGTACTGGAGCTTGGTCTTGCTGAAGTCTAGATGTCTCCCAGGTCTCCTGATTTTGGGGTATGGACCAGTGTAAATTTCAGCTCTGCTATTCACTAGTTGAGTGATCTGAGGTTATAAGTTTCTGAAATCCTTGGAGCCTTCATTTTCTGATCTATAAAATGGGTATAATGGTTGGTTAGTTGAAGATCATCAATAAGAGTGGGTTTCAAATACACAGGAAGATGAAGTAGCAGTCTACTACAAGAGTAATACTGTAGAACTGCAGGTAACATGAAGACTTGAAGTACAGAAGGATGAACAGTATTGAGGGGATGAAGAGCAGGATGAAGAAATATTAAGTTGATAGAATCAGGTCTTGGATACCAGACGAATGTGAGGGGAAGGGAAGGAGTGAAGAAAGGTAAGGAGATTTGGAGGTTTCTGGCTTTGGTTTCTTGTGATGCCATTAACTGGGAAAAGAAAGTCAGTACAGATATAATCTACTCTGGGTCTTTGGTTTTGAGGGACCTGCCAAACATTCAAGTAGAGATACCCAGAGGGTAGTTGGAAACCTAAGTCTGGAGAAGTCATCAAGTTTCAACACGTATTTGTGAAGCACATAATATGTGGTAGATAATCTGTGAGACACTGAATATAGAATGACTATAGAAAGATTTAATTATCCCTTTGCTTTCTGGTGGAGGAGAAAGATGTAAAATAAATACTAACACAGTGAAATACAGAACTAAAAATATATAAGTTATATGAAGGAAAATCACAGAGTGCTATGAAAATATCTAGTAGGAGGTGCTAATTTAGATCGGGACGTTTCGGGAGGTCTCTCTGAGGAGATTTAAGCTGTGACTGAGGATGAATTAGAATTAACTTGGCGTTTTCTACTGGACTGGAACTACCGCAAAGCCATTCTCTTCACTTTGCCTTATAGTTGCAGGCTGGCGACTACAGGTCTCGTCAACACATCTACATATTAGCCAAAGGAATGAGGAAGAGAAGGAGTGCCGCCTATCAGTTGCAGGAACATTAGCGTAGACTTCATCTCACATCTAATGGGGGCAAAACTACAACACATTCTTACCCCTGGCTGGAAGGTGATGAAGGAAAAGGGGTTGGAAATTCAGGTTGAGGAACTTGGCCAATCGTATCGGCTATCTTAAGCAAGAATTATGCCTTCAAAATTGAGAGAGAAGGAAGTTTCAAGAAGGTAAATTGGCAACAAAATCAAATGTCACAGAGGTTGAGAAAGATGAGCTCTGAAACGAAACTATGGATTTGACATTTAGGAGGGCAGAGACCCTACCCATCATGCTCTCTGTTGTATTCCAGGCACCTTCTCCAGCGCCTGGGACAGAGTAGGCAATTAATCACTGACTAGGGAAATTAATCTGGCTGCAGTGTATTAGATATATTGCATGCATAAAGGTCTGTATTGATCATCCAGTATAAATTAAATTCTAATTTTCTCTAAGTAAATACTTTCTGGAAAGAGTGAGCATCTAGAGAGTTATCCTTCATATGTACATCAGAAACCAGTTAGAAGGAATAGACTAAAAGTTAAAAAATATTTCCCCAAAGCTCAGTGAAAGCAAGAGAAAGCAACTACCTGGAAGAATTTGCTTACTTCTGTAATTTTTGGTAGCTGTTTTTGTAGGTACGCATGGTTTGTAGACATGGAAAAGCTGTTTATGTAACATAGCCATTTCTTTGTATGCTCTCTTGTTAGAATAGAGATTCAAAGCTGTTTTCTGTCACAGAAGTTGGCAGAAAAACTTCCATGAGACATTTTTGTGTCATCAAATGTGTTCAATCAGTATCTTATATTTGCATAGCACTTTAGAGTTCACAAGGCACATTTTAATGTAACATCTCATTTAATTATCTCAACCATATGGGAGGTTATGAGGGCAAGTGTCATTAATCTCCAATTTTATCACTGAAAAAAATATTAAAGAGATCTTAAGTAATTTACTAAAAATCACACATGTACTAAGAGATTGGGCCAGGATTCAAACATGAATTTTAATTCTCAATTCAGTGTTCTTCACCAAGTAAAGTTGGCTCCCCAATACATACAATTACTTAGGTGGTTAGTTTCTCATTGTCAGGTGAAACCCCCAAACTGGTAGCTACTTCAGGCTTCTGCCTTCTCTGGGTGGGGTGGGGGTACTTATTTGTATCAGTAGGTAAGTAAGTTTTTGAAATGCTCCCTCCCTTCTCTTTGCAGAGACAGCTAAAAAATGATGAAAGGGGACAGCCTTTCCATATGGATGAAAGTATTAATTACAAGGTATGCTTTACCCAGGGATCCTGTGTCAAGGGGTTTTCTTAAAATTTTTTTAGTGTTTATTTTTGAGAGAGAGAGAGCGAGCGAGCACGAGTTGGGGAGGGACAGAGAGAGAGAGAGAGAGAGAGAGAGACAGAGAGAGAGAGAGAGGGAAACACAGAATCGGAAGCAGGCTCCAGGCTCTGAGCTGTTAGCACAGAGCCTGACACAGGGCTTGAACCCACGAGAGAGAGAGAGAGAGAGGGAAACACAGAATCGGAAGCAGGCTCCAGGCTCTGAGCTGTTAGCACAGAGCCTGACACAGGGCTTGAACCCACGAGAGAGAGAGAGAGAGAGGGAAACACAGAATCGGAAGCAGGCTCCAGGCTCTGAGCTGTTAGCACAGAGCCTGACACAGGGCTTGAACCCACGGACTGGGAGATCATGACCTCAGCGGAAGTCAAAATAATAGGCTTAAAAAAAAGAATTTAGCATCTCAGGATTTAGCATTTTTAACTCCTTAAGGAAGCGTGGCTTCCCTGTGGACCTTCTGCCTTTCTTTCCCAGTTGACATTTCTACCTCAGTTTCAACACTGAGTTTTACCACCTGATGTCCTGCCTTTCTTCTGGAATCTTCTGCAGCTTACCATATGGACTTTGAGCCCTTTTAGAGGAATTGTTGATATATTTACTTTTGAATCCTTTCAATTCCGCATCTCATCTTCCTTGTGACCAATGACAGGATAATGCACCTATCCTTTCAAAAAGAAAAGTACTAACTATAAATATATTTGTGGTCTATAGTTCCAGGGTTTTATTTTGTGAGAAGAAAAAAAGACAAAGAAGAAGAGAAATAACTCACTATTCTATAAAAGATACTTATATTGTAAATTATTACCCATTTGATTTGACAAAGCCTAAGTTTGAGGGCCTTGAGGCTAGGAGTGGTTCTGGCCTGCCTGAGAGATAAATGAGAGCTGCGGATCCAGGTGAGCAATGGAGCTCGGGGACTCACTTGTCACTAGGTGACTTTGGAGATTATGACTCTGTGTGCTCTGAGAAGCCTTGCAGGTGAACGTGTGTAATAAATCAAAACTAATCATATCCTGAAGAGAACAACAGCTGTGTTTACACCCTTATGGGGTTATGTTGACCCTCCCTAGTGGGCCTTCTAGAAGTGTCAGATGTGACGACTTGCTAATAGTTTATCTGAAACAGCTTTTGGATCCATTTATTAAAGTTTTAAAGATTTATTTTATATCTTTCTTCCAGGGTTCAGGGTTCAGTATGTTCATTTATTCACTCAACAAACCATTCTTAATGTTCTCTATGTGCCAAATGTGGGCCAGTGAGATGCAAAGATGAACTAGGCAATGTCTTTATAATTAAGAAGCTTACATTCTAGTAACGAAGGTAAAACACATAGACCACGAAAGAAAATAATGTGGCATGGGAATATTTATTAATAGCCTTTTATATATTAATATATTTAATAGAAAGAAAAATAAGAGAAAAAATAGAAGGAGTAGGAATGTATTGAAAAGAGTGCCAAAAGAAGGATCAGTACAGATGTAACATATGTTCTATATTACTGCTTGCTTTCATTTGCAGAATGCTTTTTTGAAAATAAATGACTGCAGTGATATTCAGCTAAAATGATCTAGTCATAAGAAATTTAGTGAATTTGTTCAAAAAGCAAGCACAATTACTGAGGTTTACAAATAGGCAAAACCCGGCAATTATAAAGTGATGAATTTGTCTTTGTCTCTGCGCTTGCCCACATGAGAGTCCTCTGTACAATTTTTGGCACTAGAGTTTGAGAATAATATAGAGAGCTTGGGAAGGCTCAGAATTAAAGTCCAGAAACTGATTAAAACATGGTCCTTCACAAGGACAGTACCAAGTGGGTTATGGGAATTTAACCTTCCAAGCTCCCTGCCCACCTCCATCCCCAGTGGCTTCAGGACAAAAGTTGGCATCCTTGACAGCCAACCAGATTATTACCCCCAGGGCCCTTTTAAACAGAAATTCTGGAGCCTCCACATGTCCCTAAATGATGGAAATAAGATTTACGAGGAATATCTATGGGACACTTGAAAATATTTGTCAGAATGAATGAAGATGAGGATGCGAAGTGACTCCAAGACTGACTTAGCTGTTATTTCCTGTATCTCTTCTGGAGTTTACATAGAACATTTTTATGAATTGTTTTTAGTATTGTTAAAAGTCCCTCCCCATACTGTCAAAGGATTCAATGTGCAAAATGAAGGGTCTGGGGTAGATAATTTCCTTACTGATGTGGTGGACAAGAAAAAATATTAGCAGGTGCATTTATAGGCCTCTTTTTCAAAAGGGGAGTCAATTTTCAGCAGCCTGGGATAGTTTCAGAAAGTAATTTGAAGACTATCAGAGTTCCTTTCTGCCCTCCACATAACAATATAGGACTATATCTACATGGAAAACTTAATGATATGTGAAAAAATGATAGATTCATGGAATCATGAGGATGAAACAATCTATTATTTCACCTATTCTCAAGCTGTCTATAAATATAGACACATCCTTCCACACATCCTATTGCTTAACTAATATCCATCCCCCTCTGAAAGTTTTCCTTACTCATTGTAACACGTCTTCATTGAAGGCCTATGATAGGAGATGCCAGTGCCAGGGGCTACGGGGAAGACAAAGATTACTGTGAAATGGTTGCTCTTTGCTTTTAAAAAGCATACAACCTTGTTTGAAAGAAAATGATGACCCTAAAGGGGTTTGAAACCTCAGGTTTATGATTTGTGACAAAACGCCTTATTCAATTGTTAATATCTGATCCTTTATTATATTGTATATCCTTGTTTCCATTATTCTCTGCAAAGAATGGATGCAAAGAAACGGATGAGAGAAGATTAGTTACAAACTATTTGACCAGCACAGTATTGACTGTAAACCCTTTCACTAACTCACTACATACTTCACACACACACACACACACACACACACACACACACACACAAGATACACACACTTTTAACTGATAGGGAATTTGGAGGCAGTTATTTCACGGACACTTAATTCTGAGTAGTTTTTCTTCACATCAGAATGCAGTGGTATGCTGAACTGAAAGCATATTTTGGCTTTCCCAAGGGTGTGGGCTTCTCCCCGGGTTTTCACATTTTCCTTTGTGCCTCCTGTGGAATGGTTTGTGGAGACTGCAAAAAAGCAGAGGCCGAGTCTGACTCCTTGCCCCACCCCCGCCCCTTCCAGCTCATCGTATTCTTATATAATCCAAGAGAAATCTGCTTTTGGTTAGAATGCAGTTGAGAACGAAGCAAGATTTTTTTTTTTTCTTTTGCACATGAAAATGTTCCAAGTTTGTACAAAAGTTCTGTCAAAGCAACAACTTTTAAATGGAGGCAGCTGGAAATCATTAAGGAAACTTGCAGTGGACAGTGATTAAAGCAGGATGGAATTTCCACTCTCTGTCTCTCTCTCTTTTTATGGTACTTTAAGCAAGTTAGTGTTGCTTTTGAAACTTGAATTAGCCCTCTGACTATGAGAGTTGGAAAATTATTTTACTCTTTTACTTCCTAGAGACCACTCCACTGATTTTCGAGGCTGTTACTGCAAATGAATAAATGAACACATTTGGAACTAACTGGTGCTCGGCAGCAGTGTGCCTCATATTTCATGATTATCCTTACATCTTCCTGGTCTGAGTCTGATTTGAAATGATAACCACTGAGGAACATTACGAACACTTTGTGGCTACTTTCCTAGTCTTATATGATAACAGAAGGCTACTTTTTAAGGCCCCAATTTTTAGCTCCCACCTTTCTTCTTTAATGGCTGTGCCACTTTTAATGACAAGAAATAGTTGCAAATGAGTCACTCCAAGTTCTCTTTCTGTTCCAACTTTCTATGGGTTCAGCCGCAAGGCATACAGGGACCTTAGTAGCAAAGGCTGATGGGTAGAGGCTGAGGTCAGAGCTGGAAAAGTGTGGCTGTGGGTGTGGCAGGGTGGGCCCGGGTGTTGCTATAAAGAGGTTGAATCTGGTCAGTGGGGCAGGGCAGAGGAAGCCCAGATGGTGGATAGAACTTGGCAGACAGAGAGAGTCTAGTAGATTAGTCTAGTGAGAGAAAGACCCTGGCTCATGGCAAGGCATGTGGGACAGAGGGGTCCAGGTCTCTTCAGGAAAGCAGATTACCATTACACAGTCAGAAAACAAACTGCTCAGTTAGGAGGGAGGTGGTATCAGGAGAGATCATGGTGGGCTGAGGGAGAGCAAAATGATTTCCTGGCAGCAAAATGATTTCACTACTGGTTGCCTGACTCACTCAGCACTGGGGAGGCACCAGGCTTTCTTAGTAGGAGTGGGCTGAAGAGACTGGGGGAATCTTTCATGACCTGTCTCCAGCTCTTCTTCCCACTTAACCACATCAATATCAAACAGTTATGTCTTCCCTCTTCCTCATTTTTCCTTGGAATACTTATTATGAAGACCAGAAAACAGAACTTACTGAGAATTGTGATATGCCAAAATAACCTTGCTATTGTGAATGTGCAGGGCTTGTATAGTGGAATCACAAGACAGCTTTGAGTTTTCCCTCTCTTCCCATTCCAAAATCTTTTCTGTCTCTGGAAGAATTCCAGGAAGGACACAGCGGCTCTTTTGGTCTATCAGATGATGGGAAACTCTTTGTGCTCTCTAGTCACCTGAGAGATCTTATTTCAGTTATTAAAATGTTGACTTCCATATAATCACATTAATGTTATTTGAAGTTGAAGCTTACAGTTTCTGTTAGCTTAGGTCTGCAAGAGGTGATGTTGGAAGTGGGGGAAGTCAGACCTGGTGAACTCTGTCTCAGATTCACCACTTCCTGCTTCTATGCCTCCTCCTCCCCCACCAGCTTGCTACTGCAGTTTCTAATTCCTGTGGCATAGGAGGGGGCTGAAGGAATGGGAGGAGGTCAGAGGAAAGGAAAGGTATTATTTGATCAGTGCTGAAATTAGCTGATACCTGTGTTCTCTGCACTTGGCAGTTTTTCGTTTGTTTGCTTGTTTGTTTGTTTGTTTGTTTAAGCTGACACTTTCTCTTGGCAAACTTAAGTGCATTATTCGAAAACTGCCCACCCTCCACCCCCAAATCACTGGGGTATCTGACCTACACTTCTCTTGATGTACTAAGAAATTCATCATTGCTGATGCTTGCTTATTTGACATTCTCTCTGGGTCCCTGGGAATCTACTGGTACATTCCTTTGTAAGAATTACTGTGTACCTTGAGGCAGTCATTTGGGGCAGTATTTAGAGGACCCTAAGGCTGTCTCTTTTCTCTTGAATTCACAGTAAACTGTCACACATCCTTTGCACTAAAAAACCATTGCAATCTTTCTTTGTAGCAATCTTTCTTGTCTTCCATCAGTGCAGAGTTGCTAGTCTGCTGGAGTTATTCTATTCCATGATCCTCTGTCAGCACTGGGGCACACCTTGAGCTTTCTAAGTGGTTCCATTGAAGCCACTTTCTCTGGGTTGAAAATGAGGGAAAGCATGCCTAATTTTTCTTGTCATGGGAGCAAGTGGGACTCAACCCTCATCCACAGCTCTTTTACAAAATCTTATTTTTAAATTTCAATTCCCCTTAACCTCTATCCTCCTTTATACAGTGGAGATGGGTGATTTTTTTTTTCTACTACATCTCAGTAAGTCTTATATAGCTGGTATCAAATTACCCAATGGTTGAAGAAATGTTTAGCATCCATTGTCTAAGGGCCTCTATAAAGCCAAAGAGAAAGAATCAATTAAAAAAATCTTGTTAAAATCTGATTCAGACACTGAAGGTGTATTGTTTTCTTGGTGGTAGAATCACCAAGAAATAATGAGAGTTTTCTTTTCCATTCTAGGTTTATTAACTTTGAAGAGTTGTAGCTTTTTTTTTTAAAATGTAACACATGCTCTCTATTTTCACAGAAGTCCAAAGTGCTAAACTCAACTTCTGTATACGAGCCTATTATTGAGGCAACTCTTGTTAAGATTAACAAAACAAAACATTAATTTGGCAGAGGTCTTAAAGTCTATAGTTGAGAAGACAAACTATTAGATTGATTGAAGAGACTTTCATACAAAGGCAGTCTACTAATTTGCTGAGCATTGTATCTCAAGGTTAAAAAATCCTGGCTACATTTTAAAGCAGGGAAGATCAATTAGAACATTCATTAGATTCCTATTTACACTTTAATTGTCAACTGTGCTCATTTGTTGGAACCCTTTTTTAGTCATTAGTGTCTGTCAGTAAGAAATATGTCTTAATTTCACTTATATTCATTTATTCATCCTTTCATTCAATCAACAAACATTAATAATGTGCCAAGCACTTGCCAGCTTTTTAAAACATACTGGTGAAAAAGACAAAGCTTACCCGCAAGGACATATTCACCTCAAATTTTCATGTTACTGAAATCAGTAAAGGCATTAGGTTTTATTAAAGTTAGAAAAGTAACTGCCTCTCACAATGAAAATAACATAAAAAGGAGCCTAATAAGTGTACAACCTAATTGTTCTTTTCTGTCTGTGGTTATTAATTAGCCCAGGTACTTCCCAGATTTAAGATACCGAAGTGTGTTCTGTTTTGGCTGCTATTGGCCTTGTGTCTGTTGAAGAGCTCTTAAGAACAGACAATACATATTTTCATTTGGATTCTGTAGGACCACAGAATCAAGGGTCAGTAAATCCCCAATTTTCTGTTCAGAAGAAGTTGTCTATCTTACCATTACAATATAGAGAATAGAGCCAGTTGAATTTCCCAGATCCTGAACAAACGGATTTCTGAGTACAGCAGGTAGTGGGGCTTTTGTAAACGTACATCTTCCGAGGAAGACTGTAACCTTTCTAAGGTCACCTATGTGTTATGTTGGTATTTTACATGCCTTTTGATTGGTCAGCTAAATGTCTGATTCTTTAGATAAGAACTGCCTCCTCCCCTTTTTGGTGCTTCTGGACAAGATCTGGGTCAGCAATTGGGCCCTCCAGAGCTGCTGAATGCATGACCCACACATTTCTGAACACTTTGCAGTCAGAACTGTAGCATGAGATTTCTTCTCTTGGAGTATAATTCCAGCAATCAAGTCATTTTGCATTAGAGATTGCATGCTAATTGTTCAATTTGATCTAGTACATGTTAAGTGTTTTCTTGCACCTAGGATGACTTGGTAAAGCATTGTGAAGGATACAAAAGACTTGTTGACCATCTTCCCCATTAGACAGACATAGGACAATGGAGACAACACAATGTGGTGGTCAGAGAGCCAGTCCAGAAGCCAAGAATGTCTGCTCTGCCATGAACTAAATATGTGAACTTGGTCATGTCACAATTTCTTTGGGCCTCAATTTCTTTTCTTTCAACAAATATTTATTTTATTTCATTTGAAAAATCTGAAAATATTTCAAACACATAGAAAAGTACAGAGAATACTATAACAAATACCCATGTATCCACCAATACAATTTAACAGTTGTTATCCTTAAAAGAAAAAGAATAAAAATATTACAGAAAAGAGTTGAAATCTATCCTATTCTGTCTTCTCTCCTTTTTCTCCCAGAGATGACCACTTCTATAGTGAATGTGTGTTCTTGCTACCCAAATTATTATAATTTTCAAAAACTATGTAGAACACTGTTTTTGTGTTTTTAGATTTAAACCAATTGTGCCATACTGTGTGGGTATTTTTGCAACTTCTTTTGTTCACTTAACATTATATTGGAAGATTCATCCATGTTGATACCTGTAGCTCGATTTATTCCCTATAGTACCATTTAAATAAATAAACCTCAAAGTTTCCCTTTTCCTATATTTGAACACTTAGGTTGTTTCCAATTTCCTCCTGTTTCAAACCATGTTGTAACGAACATCATTGCATAATGTCTCCTTGTGTGCATGTCTGAAAGTTTCTCTAGTGCAGAGCTTCACAAGTTTCTAACTGATGCACCATATCACATCAAAGAGGTATTCCGATTCTGTCAGTTCAGGTCCTCGGAGAAGCAGATGACCAAGATGGGAATTAGATGTGCAAGAGATTTATTTTGAAAAATGTTTGTGAAGGATAAAGGGGAAAGGAATAGAATGGGGCAGGAGAGCCTTTAGATGGCAACACATATTCGACACCAGTTAAAGAAGAGAGCAAAGGGAGGATTGGACTGAAGAGTCTTGGCCACAGCCCAGTTCTGAGAAAACATCCTCCAGGCTGATGAAGACTCCTCAACCAAAAACTCCTGGTTGGAGGAGTCCAGAGTCAGGTAGGAATGGGCTGGCTTTCATACCTATGCTGTGCTCAGTCATAGGCTGGGAGCAGCCAGAGAATGTATAAATCCCGAGGGGCACAACTTGGGCTGTCAACTAAGTTGCCTGCATAGCTCTCTTAAAGGAGATCTCAACATTGCATCTCGATAGCCATTACAGATATTAATTACCTAGGACCTGAGCCAGTGGTGGAGAGAAAATGGAGGCAGCCAGAAATCTAATCAGTTGTGAGGTCCAGAAATTTTAGGAACTGTGGCAGTGTTACTTGGAGCTTACTGTTCCCGCTAAAATGAATTATCTTTCTCCAATTGGCTCTGGGAATCCCTCTTTCTTTTTTTGAGGCAGGCTATGTATTGCAAAGTTTTTTATTTTATTCCATTTTATCATACATTTCTACATGGTTTAACTGAAATGAGTTTATGTTTCTTTAATTGTTATCAGAATTGGAAAGACTTCATTTTCTTTATCTGTGAAATGGGAGTTTGGACTCAATGATTGAGGCCACTTTCTGCTCTATTAATCTGATTCTAATTAAAAAAAAAGAAAGTGAAATGGAAAGTGGGCCAGCAATAACGTTAGCGGAATGATGTAGCCAGAGACAATCTAAGAGAAAAGCTCAGACTATATAGGTCTTGAAAGAAAGATGGGAACAGTGTGAACTGCAGGCCAGCTTCATTTTATAAAATAGAGGTGTCATGTAAGTTTCACTTTTTTGCAACATTTTTGAGAGAAGTGTTCGTAGCTTATTTATCTTAATATATATGCCCCTAAATATAGCACTTGGGTCATAAGAATAAAAAAATTAATGTGTAGTAGATAGAACTTAATAGAAGAATCAACTTCATTGTTCATTATTGATAGGGAGTTTAGCCCCGCACTTAGAGACTTATATTTTACATTTGTTCCATCTGTACAGGTAGGTAGGAAGAACAGAATTTAGGTTATATGTAGTACTTATATATTAGAGAATTAAGGCTTAAGCAGTGATGGAAAAGAAGACCAGGAATTTGGAGTGAGATGATCTTAGCTTCATTTTGAAATATTGAATACAATAGAATTCTTCCGAGAAGGCTATTAAAATGTAGGCAAATTATTAATTTCTCTAAAAAGTAACCAGAGAATGCTCAAGCTGTCAATAATGGCAATAACCTGGGTCTTTCTATGTGGCTCATCAAATCCTTCTGTGACAGCAGCCAATAATATGAGAAAACAGGCAAATGGCCTGCGATTGACCAAATCGTAGATATGTAGATTTGCAAAACTCACCATTCTCATTCAGTCAAATACCACAGAAATACATTTGGACTTTTTTCATCATTAGAATTGTCCCTTACACAACAGGTCTGTTTTTAAACTGCATTTCCTTTGTTCAGCTGAACCATAAAGGTTTTTCCATCAGTAAATATACTCAACTTTAAAGATCCGATCTTAGCCCAATTTTCTCATTTAGTAATGCTAGCACTGATGTTAGTGTCAGAATAAGTCTGGTGGTTATAACCAAAGCATTAGGCGGCTTCTCTCTCAGTTAAGTTCACATGAATTTGAGTCTGCTGATTTAGGGTTCTGGGATTTCCTATTCTTCCCTAGCATTTATGAATTCAACTTGCATTTTCAGATTTCCAAAGGCCACTTGAGGGTTTAAGTAATGCCTTTAATTATAACTTAAAGTATAGGCAATTGTATTTCATGAAGCTAACAATTATCCAGAGTATATTATTAGAGAGTGAGTTATTGAAGTCTGCATAGTTTGTGAAAACCCATCAAAATAACTGGGGGAGAAAAGAGATAAACTAGATTGGAACAATGAAGCTTGAAAACAACTTTGATTATGTCTGGAGTTTACATGGTAATGAGTCCTAATTCTCAGGCATTAGAGTTCTTTGTAAAAATCCTTACAGTCTCCCTTGTTTACCTCATTCAGAAATAGAGATGTTGGCAATGTTTTCATTAACTTTTTAAATATAAACACTGAGTGCTAATGTAGCAGTTGACTATGCTTTTGCAGACTTTATTTTATGTAATTCTTAAAATTTCTTGGTGCCATAGGTGATAATGCTCCCTTGAGAATGAATGCTAAGAGGAGGTAAGCAATTTGCTGGAAATCATATACTTTAGAAATAAGAACACTGAATTGCAACTCATATCTTCTGTTCTAGAATCTAAACTAAAAAGCCCATTATACGATCAACTGACTAGAATGGTAGAGCAATTTTCCAGTATTGAGGCATTTGCAGGTGATTTTAAAAATCTGAGTAAGTAAATACTCATAAGAATGACATTGAAAGATACATTGATTTAAAAATCAATGCCAACATTTTTTTTTTAACCAACCTGGCCCATTTTTCCTAGTCATGCTCACATGCCCCAAAACCCTAAGGATGATGATAAGTCTGGCATAAAGGAGAGAAGATGTATTTTCAGTCAGGCATGGATTGAATTCTAACCTTTATTTATTAGTTGTATAACCTTGGGCAAACTCTTTGCTCTACTTATTCGTAAACTGGTAAAAATAATAGCAACCCCAACAGGGTTTTTTTAGGAATAAATGAATGAGATAGTGTTTGCAAAGTACCTGCCATTCTAGGCACTAAACAAATGATGGCCATTCTATTTATACTAGTGCCAAGTGGGGCATTATTTCAACTTAGAACACCTTACCCCTTATAGAAGGTAGATAGTTTTAAAGTACATCATGGGAGATATGTGATCATTTAAGTTACTCAAATAGGCTATAGTTTCCTGGATTTTCAATGCAATGGTTTCCTATCTGTATTTTTATTTAAAAATCTAGGATATGGGATGGAAAATTCATATCCTTTTTTACAATGTTTCTTTTGTTTCCACGGACACTTTAAGTCCACAGCTAGTCTTATTCTTTGATCCTAACATATACAATTTGCTTCAAGTAAAAGCTGCAGTATGTTTTGCAAACTCAAAGATGTTTTAGGTAAAAACAATCTTCCTATTAAGTTTGTGACCACCTGAGATGTTAGTCTTATTTCCTTACCATGGTCCCTTGGAATGGCATAGCATGACACTAGCACTGGAGTGTCTTAAATAATGACGTTTTTGTCTCCTTCTCAGTAGAAACCTACAGCGAACATCCTTGGAGGTGGTAGTTCTAATGTTCCTTCTTTTGTCAGATAGCTTAGATGCACACTATGAGGGTGTGGAAAGAATACAGAATCTTCAAGAGCCCACTCCTTCCTCCTGTCCTCCTTGGTCTTCTCCCTCTCCAACTTCTCCTCCTCCATGCGCCGCCCCCCTCCAGTGTTCACAATCTCTCTATTCCTTTTATAGCTACTTCTGCATTGGATGATATTTATAAAACAGGTCTGAGGACACCTTAGTGTGTTACACAGCTGGGTAGTTTTCAGGGGCAGTAGGAAAAAGGTGCCTATCTCATCTGTAGCATCCATTTAAAAATATAAAAGAAAAAGCGTAACTTCAGAGATGATGCCTGTAGTGATGATTCCACAGCTAACATTGGCTAACATTTCTTTAGCACTTACTTATGTGCTAGGCACAATGTGCTTTGCATAATCTCACACATTTCTTATGACAATCTTACTATGCACCAAACTATGTCCCTCTAAAGTTCATTTGCTGAAGCACTCACCCCCAATGTGACTGTATTTGGAGATGGTGCCTTTGTAGAAGTAATTAAGGTTAAATGAGGTTTTAAGAGTAGACTCCTGGTCTGATGGGATTAGTGCTTTTCTAAGAAGAGGCAGCAGAGCTCTCTCTCTCTCTCTCTCTCTCTCTACCATGTTAAGGACACAGTGAAAAAGTGCAATCTGCAAACCAGGAAGGGACTCCTCACTAGAAACCAGCCCTGCTGGACCTTGATCTTGGACTTCCAGCTCTGGAAGTGTGAAAAAATACATTTCTACTGTTTAAACCACCCAGTCTATGGCACTTTGTTATGGCAGCCTGACTTGACTAATACACACCATGATTATAACCCCTTTTCATAGATGAGGAAACTGAGGATTAGATTACTGAGGTAAGGAATTCTGACCAAATTTAAATGCTGTTTATAATTTTTCTGTCCTTTCTAGGTCAGGGTGAAATTGGGGGGCTGCTTTGTAATTGTTTTCTCTAACCGCATGTTTGCTTCCATTTCTTCCTCCTATCTTTCTCATCTTTTTGAAGAGTTATTCTCTCTGTACTCAGCATTTTTGATTTTCCAGTTTCTTCCAAAACTCTATCCCCCAGCCACACATAGACAATTTGTTGTTGCCTCGTATCCTCTCTCATCTCTTCACAATATTTTCTGAGAGCCATTTCCTCTCTTGACGTCGAGGGTTTCTCTCACTTATCAAGCGTATCCTTCCCCTTGGTCTATTACAATGTTGTTTCCTCAGTGTTTCCACTTGGATAAATATCTCCAGAAAAACATTGTTTGCTTGACTTTTTCATCTTTGGTAAAGTTGTTGGTAATGTAGAGACAAAGAGTAAAAATAAAATAAGCAGATAATGTGTCATTTTTCTAAGTCAAGATTTAGTGATTCAGCCTCCGCTTATAATCCACTTCTTAAAGAATTTAAAGATGATTTATTTTGTGTTATTGTAAAAAGGCATCCTACCTATTCCTTTCCTATTTTAATTATGAAGTAGTCCTTTGAAATTCTGAATTCTCCACCCATGGGGGTACAAATTCTCTGTAGCTTATTGAACTGCCAATATCAAGACACGCAGTAATGAACAGCAGACACGTTTTTAGTCTTGAATACCCAGCGCCATCTTATTGTTTACATTACTCATCTCTCTCAAGTAAGAAAAAAATAAAGATATTCCCCATAGACCTTTCATTTTACCAGTTTTGTGAGTCATCCTTATTCTCCCACTCCTTTACCTAACCTTATAATAAATCATTAGGTCCTAGAGATATAACTTCTTAAATACAGTATCTCTTACAATCAATCTTCTTGTCTCCATACCCCCACCATTATTTCAGGCCCTCTTATTGCTGCCTTGCCACACTCTCCTCTTGCTTATAACCCATCATGATTTCTTGGATAGAGGACAACATATATACACAGCAGGACATATTCTTTCAGGCTTTAATTCTTATCTATGAATTCAATCTTATCACCTACACTTTCTCCAGCCCTGGCCTTTGCCTGGAAATTGATTCATTCTGCATAAGCTCTGCTAGCTGTATGGCAGACACTCTGCTAGACACTGGGGCCACAATGGCGATCAAGATAGATATAGTCTTGTACTCCTGGAATGTGCAATCTACAGGGAATATAGATAAGTTTGCCAGAGGTTATGCAAGAGTATGTTAAGTTCTAGGGTAGGGAAGTAACAGCATACAGTCAGGGTACAGAAGTGACACCTCAGAATGGGGACATCAAAGAACTCATTATATACAAGTCAAGACCAGAAGGTGGAGAAGGTGGGATTCAGAACCAAGGCTTAGGAGTCGAGGTCAAGGAATAACCGCTTCAGAGAGAACATCACTTGCAAAGGTGAGAAAGCACATGCTATTCATATTCAGAGAACAGAAAGTACTTTATTGTGCTGATTGCAGAAGTGGCAAAGGGAGCTGTGTTGGAAAATGAGGCTGGAGAGATAAATATCTCTAACAATCACGCTCTTTTAGGCTGTTGTTCATGCTGTTCCTTTTGCTTGAAATGACCTGGCAGGCTCCCGCTCAGACTGACCATCTTCTCCTCTATAAAGTGTTTCCTTATCTTGCTTGGTGATACAATTTTTATCCAGCACATACTTGGGTTTATCACTCATATCACTAATCTGTCTCCCCTAGTAGAACGTCAACTCCTGGAGGGCAGAGATGATAATTTATTTATCCTCACATCGCCCCTGTGTTTAGCATAGGGCATATTATAAAGTGGATGCCCAATCAGAAACATGTGCTAATGTCACATTTTGGAAAAGATCCTATTTTTGCCATAGGTAATAGAATCTCCTGGTTCATTCAAAGGCTTGGGGTTGTGTAGGTGTATACCACCTTCTTTAACAGGCCCATTGGTGCGTGGAGTTAGGAGCTGTGCAGCACAGTTATGTTTATTCGATTCTACATATTGATATAAGAATCAGGAGTAACTTACAGGAGGAGTGTGATTAGGGCTCCAAATTCTTTGCTTTGAGGATTGAGTTTTTTTATGTGGTTTGAATAAACAAACTTTGGGGAAGAAGGGTATATGTTAAGTGTCTTCTATATTAAGGGTCATTGGCTGAAGCCCTGCTTCTGGTTTCTCCTGGTATGTGATACCAGAATCCATCCTGGCCTCACTCCTGGTAGGCCAACAGGATTGGATTAATAAAGTGTGTGAGGAAAAGAGAAGAATCAAGATGTGGTGAGGGCAAGAGAGGTATCTCTGTAGGCCTGGGACCTTTGGGTAGTGCTTCCTAAATGAACTTACTACTCATTTTTAACTGAGCATCCAAGAAAGAATGGCATCAAAGAATGGCCCTTTGAGCCATGACCTATAGATCTCTGCATAAGGGCCCAGACCTGATGTATTAATCTTCGGTTGTACCAGCTTCTAGCACATATAGCTTCTAGAGTGGATTTCCAGGAACCAGCACCAAGTACAACATAGATTGGTTAATGAAACCTTGGAGAAAGAAGGACTTCCTGTTCATTTAAGAAAGCAGAAAGCCAGGGGTGTTGCTGTTTGTTTCTCAAGGTGGTAAAAGCTGGACTTAGGTTCCACAGTATTGCACATGTGCAGAGGTGACGGCCCAGATGGGTGAGGTACACGGCAGTGAGCTGAGAAAGCTTTAAAAAACTAAATGAAATAAAACAAAAACCCTTTGGCATATGGCAACAGAACTCGGCAGAAAATGGCCAGTCTTCTGAGTATGTTGGACTTAATGAGAAACCCAGATGCTCTTTTCTTTTTTTCCTTTTCCCAGAGTGTATTTAAAGATTTTGAGTCCTCATGGTTGTCTTCCAAATATGCTTTTCTTTTTCCATAGGCCGACTGCTACCAATCCTTATATTTTCTTCTCTCTGGACATCCAGGCTTGACTCAAAGTTGAGGAATTAGTGTAAAGCTTCATATTTCTACATGTTGAGACTGAACTGTTGAATTGGAGTGGAATACTTTGTACATTATCCCCATATGCTTCCTCTACCCAGCACTGAGCAGAGTTCCAGTTGTTGACTGGCTGTGAGGACAGAGGAAGCAGCCTAATTAGCTTCTTCATTTGGGTCACAGTGGACTCTGCTTAGGGGTGAATTATAGCTTTAATTATTTCATTAGTCAATATTATACATGAACCTCTCCATTCTCTATTTGATTCTTTTAAGGTTAAGGTTGATCTTTCTAATGCTATTAATATGGTTATGGACCAACAAAAAGTTATGACAAATACAGAAATGACTTTGTGGTTCACTTTAATGGAAGGTGAGTGTGTGTGAGTGTGTGTGTGTGTGTGTGTGTGTGTGTGTGTGTATGGGGCAGTGGTAAGGAATATTTGGGATGGGATTTTTTCCCCAATATGCCTTCAAAGCAAGTCAATACAAGAAGCTTTATATCCCTGAATGTTACATTTTTGAATGTTTTCTTCATTCTCATTGCTGTGCTAGTCGTATGGGTTATCTACTCTTGTATAACAACTTGCCCCCAAATTTAGAGGCTTAAAACAACAAAAATTTATAATCTCACAGTTTCTGTGAATGACAGATCTAGATGTAGTTTAGCTGGGCCCTCCAGCTTAGAGTTTCTCACAATGCTGCAATCATAGTACTGACTAGAGCTTTAGGCATTTCGAGTCTCGACTTGAGGAGGATCCACTTCTGAGCTCACTCACATGGCTGTTGGCATGGTCATGATGGTTTTGGCCAGAGACATCAGTCCCCTGCTATGTGGGCTTCTCCACAGGGCTATTCACAGCATGGTCACTTGCTTTCCCTAGATCAAAGAGTCTGAGAAAGAGTGAGAGATGGCAAACAAGATGGAAGTCACATTTTTTGGAAGGGAAGTAACCTAATCTTGGGAGTGCTATCCCATCACTTTTCCTGTAATCTATTCATTACAATCAAATCATTAAGTCCAGCCCACAATCAAGGGGAGAGGATGACACAAGGGCATGCCTATCAGGAGGTGGGATCACCAGGGGCTGTTACCGAATCTCCCTACCACACTAATTTATTAATTAATAAGCAAATATTTAATACAGGTCACTATATAAAAAAACTCTGCTCTGTGGACCAATTCAGAGAAGGAGGCAATGTGCTTTGTGTCTCAAAGTGGGATTTACAATCTATCTGAGAAAAAAATGTTTATACTTTAAAAATATCCTGCAATTCTGTTGGTGGGAATGCAAACTGGTGCAGCCGTTCTGGAAAACAGTGTGGAGGTTCCCCAAAAAATTAAAAATAGAACTATCTTATGACCCAGCAATAGCACTACTAGGAATTTACCCAAGGGATACAGGAGTGCTGATGCATAGGGTCATGTGTACCCCAATGTTTATAGCAACGCTTTCAACAATAGCCAAATTATGGAAAGATCCTAAATGTCCATCAACTGATGAATGGATAAAGAAGATGTGGTTTATATATACAATGGAATACTACTTGGCAATGAGGAAGAATGAAATCATGCCATTTGCAGCAACGCAGATGGAACTGGAAGGTATAATGCTGAGTGAAATAAGTCAGTCAGAGAAGGACAGATATCTTATGTTTTCACTCATATGTGTATCTTGAGAAACTGAACAGAAGACCATGGGGGAAGGGAAGGGGAAAAAAACAGTTACAAACAGAGAGGGAGGGAGGCAAACCACAAGAGGCTCTTAAATACAGAGAACAAACTGAGGGTGAATGGGGGGTGGGGGAGAGGGGAAAATGGGTGATGGACATTGAGGAGGGCACTTGTTGGGATGAGTATTGGGTGTTGTATGTAAGCCAATTTGACGATAAATTATATTCATAAAAAATATTCTGCAATAATATGTCAGTATACATAAGTGCTCAGAGAGTAACAGAGGTGGGAAAACTCACTGTGGAGACAATTTAGGGCTGTGTCTGACCTAAGAGAGAGATGGGACTCAGATGCTGCTGAGTGAGACATATGAACAGATGACTAGCGGAGGTCTGTTTGGAGCCAAACATGAACCAAATGAATAGCTTCATCCTTTTCTAAGGGATTTTAGGACCCTCTCACAGTCTTGCTCTAACAATTTTCTTCCATTCCAACCCCTCTTACCCCCACTATGTTTGGGAGCAAAGGAGAGAAAAGATGAGGAAAGCCAGATTTGCAGTTTTTTACAGAGTGACTTTTTTCTGATTTTGTTTCTGGAAATTTTCTGAGATGACTTATCGTGGAGTTCCTGTGCGTCTTACTGTTTGCAACTGCCAAGTAAATGGTGATTAGAATCACATTTTCTGTTTTGTTTATTTTGGTTTTAAAAGATCTGTCCAGGGTTAGCCTCTCATTTTGTCAATGAGGAGAACAAAGTCCAGAGAAGTTCAATGACTTGCTCACGTTCTCTAGCTTTCAAACCACTGCTGTCTTCATGATATCCCACACTCTGCTACCTAAAGTGGATTTTTTACCCATCACATTAAATGTCACTGCAAGTCTGTGACAAGGTTGTCCTTACTTCATATGTGAGCTGCTGAGTAATTTTTGGAGGTGACACTTTTATTTGCTCATACCAAATAGTATTAGCACAGTTTTTTTGAAAGCATGGTACATACTAAATACCATTTATTTCAATGAGATGTAGGACTTCTTTTTCAATGGAATACTCAAAAAAGAAAATTGAGCACATTTTAGTAATATCTTTGACAGACACAAGGGAGCATTAGAATTATATAAAATTAAAATGATATTTGAATATGATATTCAAAGAAAACTGGTGTGCATTTTGTAATGATAGAAGGTCACAGAGACAATCTAATATGTACCACTCTCTTAAGCAGTTGTGAGTTCCTGATAAGTTTTATACACCAAAATGCCACTCTAGGGGAAAAAACTCAAACTTTTTAATTGGATATTTCAGAAATAGAGTCTTTATTAAATCTGGATTTTAAGTTTTCATTTACATGTGGGTGTAAAACAGTAATTTTCTTATCTCAATTTTTGAACTTCACGTGTATTTTCTGGGAGATGTCTTCCAGACACAGAGAGGAAATGAAAGAGCATCACCTCTTAACTATTCCTTTATCTCCTCTGCACTTCTTTTTCTCCTCCTTAATTTTAAGAATTTATAGTGGTATCCTGAACTTTCATAAACTGTAATATTCCTGCAGAAAGTGATAATAGCCATGTTAGATGCTGTGATTTTTTTTTTAATAAAAGTGATATACCATCTCTCTCTAACAGAAATCCCAAACCCAAAATTAAAATACAGTTAAGTATTACAGATGATGTTGATAACAGTGTCATTATTTTGTGAAGACTAAATATTTTTGGAAGAGTAATGGTGGGTTCAATTTGCTGTGACAGAGTGATCTCTGGTGAAACTGTCAAACAAAACTGATAACTTTAAATTAAATAAAGACTGTGGCTGTAGTTGTACTGACTTATGAAACAGCAAAACCCTTTATGAGGACTTGTTAAGTATCAGGAAAGACCCTAAGCGTTTCCACAACCATGACAATGTGGGATATTTTCAGAGGTACTGTCTTATTGCACCCCAGACTTTTCTTTAAGATAAAATTGTTTTCTCCTTTTCACAGGAGAGGAAACCTGACATCAGAAAGACAATATGACTTATTCATGGTCACACAGTCACTAATGTTGGATGCTAGGTTCCCTGAGTCCGAGGCTAGTACTTTGATACTTAAAACTTCTGAGAATGTGATGGCAGTATCAATATGCAAGAAATACACAACAAACACTCCTCCACAAACATACAGGTGAACAAACATAAACACGGACTAAGTGATGTGTTTTTTCCATGCCCCAGCTCTTCCGGACCACTCGCCATCCCTTCTTCTCATACTATTTTCCCTTTCTGTGATTTTGCTATCTTTTTTCTTTAGATTGGACTGTCTTCTATCTTCTCTGCCTATTGAGATTCTAAGCATTGTTTGTGGTCCGTCTCAGATATCATTCTTTAGCTGGGTTGTCTTTTTTGATTTCAGTGGTATGCTTCCTTTCTTCACCTTGGCCCCTCCAAACAATGTCATTTAAGCATGACTTTGGATGCTTTATCATATGGTGCCTTGAGTTAGAGTTACTCATGTTCATACTTATTCCTGCTCAGGAGGGTCAACTTCATAAGAGCAGAGAACAAGGTTTATTGTTTCTGGGCCTTCCAATGGCTTACACAGAGAAGGGGATAGGTATGTGTGAGCTGAAGTGAAATATTTATATTAGCAGTTTATGCCAATTACTATCCAGGAGATGAAGAGATTACCTTCATGAACCTGAGCAGTCAGGTTCTGAACTTCCTTAAATGATCAGATGGTAATTACTAGGCAGAGGGGGGAATGGTGGATACTAGAAGGAGAGTCACTTATGAAGGCAACGGTAGTAAGAGAGTGGTAAGAAGGGGAACCCAAGATTCCCCTTTATAAGTACTCATCCTACTTTGGCTACCTGCTCTACTCTTTATCTTTGCTGGTACAATGAAAGCTCTGTGAGCTCATTCCTTGCTGTGTCCTCAGTGCCCAGCGTTGGTGCAGGGGTAGACGAGGTGCTTATACACATTTGCTGATGAATGACTAATGCACAACAGTTGACACTCTCACAATAAGAGTAGAAAAGGGGAACACATGTCATGTACAGACTGTTTATTCGCTGATGATGGTCTGTGCATAAAGTGTTTTGATTACTTTGTGTGTATTTTGGATATTTAGATGGCTTATGCCTTTTGTGAATTTTGGGTTTCTTCCCCCCTTCCATATGCCTCTCTGTTTTTAGTTACCTTTCTACACTGCCAAAACAAAATAAATCCAACAGCTGCCTCCACTTGAGTTTCCTTTAATATTGTTTTACAGTTTCCCATCTCCTTTAAATATATCCCAAGTATGTTTTTTGTGGGGGAGGTAAGAATTTGCAGAGAAAACAGATAAGTCAATCAATCTTGCCTTAGCACAAAATTTTACTCTTAAAAGTCTAGCAGTGGAAATAACTTACCTCTGTTTATTTTGCCCCCAAAGATTCTTTGCACATTAAATATCTTCTTCAACAGCATTCTTTTTTTTTTTTTTAATTTTTTTTTTCAACGTTTATTTATTTTTTTGGGACAGAGAGAGACAGAGCATGAACGGGGGAGGGGCAGAGAGAGAGGGAGACACAGAATCGGAAACAGGCTCCAGGCTCTGAGCCATCAGCCCAGAGCCCGACGCGGGGCTCGAACTCACGGACCGCGAGATCGTGACCTGGCTGAAGTCGGACGCTTAACCGACTGCGCCACCCAGGCGCCCCCAACAGCATTCTAATAATTCATTATTTTCTCAGTTTAAAAGAAAATCAATATAAAGATTTTCCCTCTAGGAATAGATATTAATAAGACTCATCTCACTTTTTTTTCTTTTAAAGAAGAGATTCCTAAATCTAGGTGGGAAGTTTTATTTAAAATATTCTAGATGTGAGGGATTTAAATATATTTAAAGAGGGCTAATTTAAACAATTTAATATGTACTCTCTCTAGGGAAATGAAATTTCAGCATATGTGACTTTCATTAGTGGGTTTACCATAGAGATATAAGCCAAAACAGTTAATAGGGAAAGCTTAATGACTAATTAATTGATCCTTAAATTGTTTGCTAATGGGTATTACATACTCATGAAACATATCTTTTGTCTATTTTCTGAAGTGCTCTCTTAGGGAAAAGGCAAGATGTTACTTAGAGTAAATCAAACCTTGTCAGTGGTTGGTAAGGCAGCCAGGGTCTCATCTCTGAATAACCCAGAGTATGTTTCTTCATTTTCTCAAGTCATGAAAGTGAAGAAAACCATCATTAGATGTCAAACTAAAAAATTATTTTATGTAGGAACTCAGAATGAGGTCATCTTTGATATAATAACTATAATAATAAAACCAAGCTAATGTATATGTACAAGGAAATGAGTTAAATCATAAGAAGGCAACCCTGTGGTATCTTGCTCACTGATTGTATTTTTATCAGGAAAGATCAAAGTTTCCTAATATTTAGAATCACAAAGAAATATAATCACAAAGTGTGCCTAAAATTTAGTAAGATTTGACTCATTCTTTCATTACATTCTTGTCAGTTTTTTTTTCAAACAGACAGTGAAGTACACTTAAATACAACTCATACATGACAAACTGTTTTTATATTTATTTAGCTTAAGAAAAATGTTTTGAATACCACCTGTGTTGAATATATACTGACAGTTCCCAAATTTTCTGGCCTGGACTTTCTCCTGTACTCCAGACTTGTATGTCTACCAGCACACTTAACACATTCACTTGATGGGTAACAGATATATAAACTTCATCTCTCCCAAAGGGGACCCCTGATCTTCCCCATGTGCCCCTCATAGTCTCCCCTCAGTTAATGATAACTTTATGTGTCCAGTTGTTCAGGCCAGAAACTTGGGAGTTACACTTGCCCTTGCCCTTGCCCTTGCCCTTATACTCAGTCTGCCAGGTTTCAGAATGCACAGGAATCTGGCCATTTCTTACCACCTCATTCTACCAGCCAGGTCTGAGCCTCTGCCATTTCTTGCCTGGATTTACTGGAAGACCCTCTAAGTGGTTTCTCCCCCGCAATCTTTGTCCCCTGCAGTATATTCTGAATAAAGCCACCAGGCTGACCCTTTAAACGTAGAGATATAGTATACCACTCCTCTGCTCTCAAGTATCTCTTCATTTCAATCAGAGTAAATGCAAAGGTCCTTAAAATTGTTGTCAAGGCTCTCCATTATCTGGCCTTTTATTTTTTTTTCAATGTTTATTTATTTTTGGGACAGAGAGAGACAGAGCATGAATGGGGGAGGGGCAGAGAGAGAGGGAGACACAGAATCAGAAACAGGCTCCAGGCTCTGAGCCATCAGCCCAGAGCCTGACGTGGGGCTCGAACTCACGAACCGCGAGATCGTGACCTGGCTGAAGTCGGACGCTTAACCGACTGCGCCACCCAGGCGCCCCTATCTGGCCTTTTAATACCTGTCTGACCTTATTTCCAACTACTCTCTACCTGGTCCATACAGCTTCAGCCACACTGGCTTACTTTCTGTTCCTGGAAAATGCCTCCACCTAAAAAAAGTCTTTCTTTGATACCCACATAGCTCTCTCTCTCTCCTTCAAGTCCTTTCTCAAGTGGCATCTTCATTTTTTTTTTAATATTTTTTTCAACGTTTATTTATTTTTGGGACAGAGAGAGACAGAGCATGAACGGGGGAGGGGCAGAGAGAGAGAGGGACACACAGAATCGGAAACAGGCTCCAGGCTCTGAGCCATCAGCCCAGAGCCTGACGCGGGGCTCGAACTCACGGACCGCGAGATCGTGACCTGGCTGAAGTAGGATGCTTAACCGACTGCGCCACCCAGGCGCCCCTCAAGTGGCATCTTCTTAAAGGGGCCTTCCCTGATGCCTTCGAATATTACCATCTCTGCCTCAACAGTGGAAAAGGCATATCTTGCATCTGTATCTATAGGTTCTACTCGTATTCTGGGCAATGTGTTTATTCTCTAGGGTCTTAGTTTTCCCAGTATAAATTAAGGCTTTTGGCAAAATGTTCCATAAAGCGCTTTGACCTCTAAAATTTTTAAAATTTTATGAGACCAATTTGGCCCTGAGAAACTAGTGAGATTTGGGCTTGAAAGTCTATTTAGTGCTGAAGGAGACAAACCACATTTTCCTAGAAGCTCAGCTCTTATGGGAAATGTTAAAACATAACCCCAAATCAGCCAGGAGGAGGTCAAACTTTCACTCTTTGCAGATGACATGGTACTCTATAGGGAAAATCCAAAAGATTCCACCAAAAAACCTGCTAGAACTGATCCATGAATTTAGCAAAGGGGCAGGATATGAAATCAATACACAGAAATCGGTTGCATTCCTATGAATCAACAGAAAGAGAAATCAAGGAATAGATCCTATTTACAATTGCACCAAAACCCATAAAATACCTAGGAATAAATCTAACCAAAGAGGTGAAAAATCTATACACTGAAAACTATAGAAAGCTTATGAAAGAAATTGAAGAAGACACAAAAAAATGGAAAAAGATTCCATGCCCCTGGATAGGAAGAACAAATATTGTTAAAATGTCAATACTACCTACCCAAAGCGATCTACATATTCCATGCAATCCCTATCAAAATAACACCAGCATTCTTCACAGAGCTAGAACAAATAATCCTAAAATCTGTGTGGAACCATAACATACCCCAAATAGCCAAAGCAATCTTGAAAAAGAGAACCAAAGCAGGAAGCATCACAATCCTGGACTTCAAGCTGTGTTAGAAAGCTGTAATCATCAAGACAGTATGGTACTGGCACAAAAACAGACCACTCAGATCAATGAAACAGAATATAGAACCCAGAAATGGACCCACAAACATATGGCCAACTAATCTTTGACAATGCAGGAAAGAATATTCAGTGGAATAAAGACAGTCTCTTCAGCAAGTGATGCTGGGAAAACTGGACAACAACATGCATAAAAATGAACCTGGATCACTTTCTTACACAATACACAAAAATAAACTCAAAATGGATGAAAGATCTAAAGGTAAGACAGGAAGCCATCAGAATACTCGAGGAGAATTCAGGCAAAAACTCTTTGATCTTGGCCACAGCAACTTCTTATTCAACACATCTCTGGAGGCAAGGGAAACAAAAGCAAAAATGACCTATTGGGACCTCATCAAAATAAAAATCTTCTGCACAGTGAAGGAAACAATCAGCAAAACTAAAAGGCAACCAACAGAATGGGAGAAGATATTTTCAAATGACATCAGATAAAGGGTTAGTATCCAAAATCTATAAAGAACTTATCAAACTCAACAGCCAAAAAACAAATAATCCAGTGAAGAAACAGGCAAAAGACATGAACAGACACTTCTCCAAAGAAGACATCCAGATGGCCAACTGATACATGAAAAAATACTCAACATCACTCATCATTAGGGAAATACAAATCAAAACCACAATGAGATACCACCTCACACCTGTCAGAATGGCTAACATTAACAACTCAGGCAACAAGAGATGTTGGCGAGGATGTGGAGAAAGAGTTCTCTTTTGAACAGCTGGTGGGAATGCAAACTGGTGCAGCCACTCTGGAAAACAGTATGGAGGTTCCACAAACAATTAAAAATAGAACTACCCTATGACCCAGCAATTGCACTACTAAGTATTTATCCAAGGGATACAGGGATGCTGTTTAGAAGGGGAACATGCATCCCAATGTTTATAGCAGCACAATCAACAATAGCGAAAGTACGGAAAGAGTCCAAATGTCCATCAATGGATGAATGGATAAAGAAGGTTTGGTATATACATACAATGGAGTATTACTCAGCAGTCAAAAGGAATGAAATCTTGCCATTCGCAACTACATTGATGGAACTAGAGGGTATTATGCTAGGTGAAATTAGTAAGTCAGAGAAAGACAAATATCATATGACTTCACTCATATGAGGACTTTAAGATACAAAACAGATGAACATAAGGGAAGGGAAGTAAAAATAACATAAAAACAGGGAGGGGGACAAAAACATGAGACTCTTAAATGTGGAGGACAGAGGGTTACTGGAGGGGTTGTAGGAAGGGGGATGGGGTAAATGGGTAAGGGGCATTAAGGAATCTACTCCTGAAGTCATTGTTGCACCATATGCTAACTAACTTAGATGTAAATTAAAAAAATAAGTTAAATAAAAATGAAAAAAAAAAACATAACCCATGCTGTTTGCTGGGACAGCTGTTACACTTCTGAAAGAATTCTTATTTAAAATCCTGTTTGTTTTTGCTGGTCCCAGTTTGCTAAGTTGGGAAGCCTTAGAAAAGAAAATTGAATTCTCTGGGCCTTAGTCTCCTCATCTGTAAAATGAGGATATTGTGCCAGATCATCTCCAACTTCTCTTCTAGATTTGGAACTCCCTTTTTCCAGGAGGAAATCACACACTTTCCCTCATTGTCACAACTCTTCATCTGGTTGTATAAAATATTCATCTGCAAGTTAGTGACTAGAGACATAACTTCCTTGGCTTTGTGTAGCATGGCATCATTCCCACTGAGTATAATTGTAGGCATTTCTTATTATAGCTCTGTTCATATGCCTAGCTGTCCTACAGAGGCCTTGGCATTTAGATTAGAGCAAGTGTGACTCCAGAACACATTCTTTACATATATTTTCAGTGTTAGATAATTATGCAGAAAGACAAAGCAGAAGGCATAAACATAGCAGTTGTTTTGTCCCCAAGTATTGGAAACTTCTTGTTAGAATTGAGAGTTTTGTTAGGCTTGACTATAATGGTCAGAAGATCACAGCTATCTGAATATTTTAATGCCAATGCTCAAAATGTTTCTGGAGGAAAGGTTCTTTTTTAGTCCATGTGCTTAATACTTTCAACTCTGAGAAAGATCAGTTTAATGTTTTCCTGCATAAAGGACACTAGTGAATAATAACCAAGTTATATTATCAAGTTAGTGAGTCATTTTTCTCTTTGTGAACTCTATTTAAACATAATTATTAAACTATAATCTTAATCAGTAAAGACTATTTCTGTATGGAATTGAGGCAAATAATTTCTAAAAATTTTTTTAAGTGTATTTATTTTGAGAGAGAGAAAGAGAGAGCAAGTGCACTAGTGGGGGAGGGGCAGAGAGAGGGAGAGAGAATTCCAAGCAGGCTCCATGCTGGAAGCACAGAGCCTGATGTGTGACATGAACTCACAAACCGTGAGATCATGAAGTGAGCTGAGATCAAGAGTCGGATGCTTTACCAACTGAGCCATCCAGTTGCCCCAAGGCAAATGATTTTTGTTAAGTACTTTCTAGATGTGTGACTACTTATAACTTCTAGCGTGTGATTATGGGACTAACCAGAAAGGAAATTTTCTGGTTTTATTTTTTCTCCATGGAACTAGAGACAAAGAAGAGAATGGTAGTTGAGAAGTACAAAAGAAATCAAGAGCTGATGTAATTTTGGTATGTGGGGCATATTGTTTTGAAATATACTTTTATGTGGTTTTCAAAATGTTTTTGAGGTGCTCTTCAACAAATTCTCTCAAAGTTCCTTTGAGAATAAAAAAAAATAACAATAATATTGAGATGAGCATTCTCCACAGGGCAGAGCCTAGAAAATGGAGGAAGTTTCTAGACTCAATCATGCAACATTTTATTTCTTATTGAGTCATGTGACTACTGTCATTTCTTTCTTCTTTCCTTCCTTCCTTCTTTCCTTCCCTCCTACCCTCCTTCCTTCATTCCTTCCTCCCTCCCTCCCTCCCTCCCTCCTTCCTTCCTTCCTTCCTTCCTTCCTTCCTTCCTTCCTTCCTTCCTTCCTTCCTTTATTAGTTATATATTGTTCCAAGTTAGGCTTTGTTAAGGATTTGGGAATGTGACTGTCTTATTACTGGAAATCTGTCAGGAACAATGCACTAAAATGCCCAAGGATAATCCAAGGGGTCTTTAGTAACATGGGTACCTATTATAGCTCTTTTCCCATTTTGTAGAAAGGCTATTTTGTGGAACTGTGAACTTAATTGAAATCATATGTCACTACTCTTTGTGTTTCCAGGCAGGCGGACTAGCATCAGCTGCGCAACAGAAATTCGACACTCATGATGTTTTTCTCTTTATTACTAGGGATGTTTTTAAGAAGACTAAAACTCATGAGTAGTTGTAGGTCTGAGAAACACTTTCAGTTATAAATTTATGGGATTTTTTATTCCCTTGTAGCCAGAATTTAATTTTATTTCTTTTAAAACGCCATTCTCCTTCTAAAAGTTATTTCCCCTCAATACACATAAACACATAGTCTTAAAACTATGGGAAGTTTTTCCTCATTTCTGACCAATCGTTCTATGTCATATTCTCATTTTCTCCTCCCACTGAGGATGGGGTCCCACCTAGAAACTGGAAGTTGTTCATTTTGGTTGGCCAGAGCAAGCTGCTTTGCTCTTGGCGGTCCCCTTTCCTCACGGGGACCTGAGCATGCTGCTTCTGTACTGCATATCTCTTGGTTCTTGCTGTAAAGGGGCAAATCTTCTAGAAAAGTGGCAACAGCCCTTCTGAAAGGATTTAGTAACCTTTGATTTAACTGCACCAAAGCAAGTTGATGGGGGAGGAAAAAAAAAGTCCAATCTTTGAACACCTCCAAAAAAGTTTGGTTGTCATCATTAAAGAGAAAAAAAATGTTTTCTAAGCACAAGGTATGGAAATGAAGAATAATGGGAAATGAGAAACTCACTTCTCTGGAAGGAAGAAAGGGATGAAGGAGTGAAAGAAGCTAGGAAGGAAGGAAGGAAGGAAGGAAGGAAGGAAGGAAGGAAGGAAGGAAGGAAGGAAAGGAGGGAGGAGGGATAGTTGGAAGGAAGGAAATAAATGAGGGAAGAAAGAAAAACAAAAAGAGGAATGAGAGAAAAAGAAAGGGAGAGAAGGTGACGTGGCTGTTAGTGACATTAGTCTCAGAAACCAGCTGGAATATTGTGTGTCTCTTAGCTTCTGCATAATGAATAAAGGTTTTCCAAATGATATAGTTTTGGTTCCAAGAGGGAGGAGGCCACGTTAGCACACTCATTCCTTCAGAACCACAGTATTGCAGCCTGCACCATCTCACTGCCTGTTTTCCTTGTTTACAAAAGGGAAACGGGGTGGAGTTGCCTTTAATTATTAACCTTTAAAATATCCTCTTTATTATTTGTGGTCATGGCAAAAAGCAAAACTTATGTTCATAGATAATCTCAATCCTTATTTTAGTCTTTATTTTCAGCCTCTCCCTACTAAGTGTTTTACCTGAAGCAAACCTAAAATTTAAAGGGAGAGGAAGCAAAAGAAGTCAGGTCCTGTGTGACACCCATTCCTGGTGAATCCAGAGAGAAATTCCTGAGAATGCCCTATGCCTACATCTGGGGCACCCCTTATTGGCTATATCAGAGGAGGATAATGTCCCAGATGATTGTATCTCATTTCAGTCATTCCAAGGAGGCAAAATGAAGTTTATGCATTTATTATATTCCTTAATCATCTGTGAGCATTTAACATAAAATTAATTGTGAGCTCTTCAATCAAATTTAAAATATCTTGTTAACGGGTTAGGAATAGTAAACGTTGAGAAAGCTAACAAACTGATCTGAACTTTTATTTGGGACCTCTCATGCCTAATTTTTTAACAAATTAATTTTGAAATCTGTATGTGTCACAATTTTTCATGTGTGAGACTTGTGGTGTGAATCTGAGTCGCGACAATGGAACACGTATTGATTTTCTTAGATCAACCATACTAAAAGTAAGGAATTGTGAGTCTATCACCAAATGGTGGGAGAAGAAACATTTTCTTTTGGCATTTCTTTTTTTAGCAGTGAGACAGAGTATTGACTTTTAGGGTTCAAAATCTATTGTTGGAATATTATAAGCAGTATTTAGCATTGTCCTGATATTTATCAGGTATCCACTATTTGTTTAATGGGTGAATGCCAATATGCATGATAGCAAATATAAAATCAAATGAATGCATGAGCATAGTTTGCCTGCTAGATATCTGTGTTGTAAACAGTAAGAAGAAAAACAAAGTGCCTTATTATTTCTCTTGGAAATTCAAACTGATGTAACTGAAATTATTACTTTGACACATGATGGGTAAGAAGTCCCCCAGTCCAGATAATTAGGTAAATGGCTACTTTTTGGTTTTTCTGTCACTTATGTGTAGACTAGAAAAATACAGAACTAGATCAATATTCAGGTTTTGGAACTATTTAGTTTTTGTGATTTTTAGAAAGATACACATAAAGATGGTACATTTAATGATATAACACAAACAGCCAGACAAACATAAATATATGTTGAAATGAGCACATTCTGGAGATTAGATTAAGGATATAATTAATTGAAAGCTAATGCTGTGTCCTCATGAGAGCAAAAAATTAGTGTTTATTAAAATGCTGTGTGGTACATCATTTAGGCTTTTCTTTGCTGGGTAAGGAAGTATTTCACCTGACTACAATTTTTTATGAGGGCATTTCAGAGTCAAATGCCACAATGTGCCATCCTACTGGGGAAACTAATAAGTGTGATAAAATGATGGTAAGCATTCTATTCTTTCCGTGTGGTAAATTTCTAATGCTAGATTATATAATAAAAGTCATTATTTAATGTATACCTATTTACTAATTCTAGAAGCTCAAAATGAAATAGAATTTTCCGGAAAATTATTTATCTTAATTGGAATGAATAGCTAGAAAATATACCATAATGGGAAGGGCCATGCAAATCTATGGATCAAAACAAAGTCTATGTCCAGGAGCTTTTCATCTGTGAATAATGAGCATGTAAAGATGATCCTGAACAAGAAAATCTCTTTAGGGGAATGGACCCAACTAAATTGAGTACAGTGATGTAAGTTGGTCCAGATTTTGAGATCTATCATTTCAACCCAGACAGTAATGGAAGAGATGATGAAAGAAAAGCCCAGTAAGCATGAATTTATCCAAGGTCCAAGAATCAAAGGAACTTTTAGGAAACCAAAGAGGGATACTACCACTTAGATCCAACCAAATATGAAGGAAAACAAAGGCAGGATGATTAGGGTCAGGGTAGGTGTAGAGCCTCAGATGAGACAAAAGGCAGGTATCTAGGCCCAAGGCATTAAAGTCATAAGAATGACAATTCTGAGATACAGGACTCTCTCTCTCTCTCTCTCTCTCTCTCTCTCTCTCTCTCTCTCTCTATATATATATATATATATATATATATATATCTCCCCTACTTAGAATATAAATTGGCCCTAGTTAAATATAGACCTGAGCTTGAAGGTGAGACTTTTGTAGGCACAACTGCTAGTCAGGCTTCCCTGGGTTTAGGAATAGGTTTAGGAGCTTAAAGGATATTATAGACAGGACATTACGTAATCATCAAACTATATTAAACTTCCACTAGATATTCTTATGATGTGACCTTAAGTTTACTGCTTTTGCAAATCTTTTACCAAGCTTAGTAATCTTTTACTGAGTATACCCTTGAACACCACAAGTTTGAACTGCACGGGTCCACTTATACACGGATTTTTTTTTTCAATTACAGTACAGTGCTGTAAATGCATTTCCTCTTCCTTACGATTTTCTTAAAAACATTTTTCTTTTTCTACCTTACTTGATTGTAACAATACTATATATATATGTATATACATATACATATATATACAAAACATGTGCTAATTGATTGTTCATGTTATTGGTAAGGCTTTTGGTCAACAGCAAGCCATTAGTTAAGTTTTTGGGAGTCAAAACTTATACTTGGATTTTTTATTGCATGGGGGGGGGGGGTTGGTGCTCCTAACCCTCATGCTGTTCAAGGGTCAACTATATAGTTAATAAATCTTTTTTTTTTTTAAGTTTAGGTGAATTTCAGTCGCTTTTTTGTCATTTGCAACAAAAAGAGCTCTAATATTTTTTTAATGTTCATTTATTCTTGAGAGAGAGAGAGAGAGAGAGAGAGAGAGAGGGAGGGAGACAAAACATGAGCAGGGGAGGAGCAAAGGAAGAGGGAGGCACAGAATCAGGAGCAGGCTCCAGGCTCCGAGCTGTCAGCACACGCAGGGCTCTAACTGACAAACCTGGGAGATCATGACCTGACCCGAAGTTGGACATCCAACCAACTGAGCCACCTAGGTGCCCCAAGATCTGAGTAATATTAAACAGACACAGCCTCTGTGAGGTGGGGGGGGGGGGGTGACTTAGGTAGGCAATGCCAAGGAGGTGACCTCGGTGCTGGCAGTGAGAACTGCAGGTACAGAAGATTCACAGGAAAGGAAGCTGACTGTGCCAGGGAGACATCCCAGAGGAAGTGTCATTTAAGCTGAAACTACGGCACCTCCAGGTGATGGGTGAGAGTGAGGGAAGAGCTGTAGGCAGATAGTACACCATGTTGGAAGTTTCCGAGGCAAAAGAATGCAAAGCATATTTGAAAAAAATGCAAGTAGTTCTGTCTGTCTAGAAAGTAGTCAGCAAGGAGGGATGTTAAGAGAAGATTCTGGTGAGGTAAGTGAAAGGCTATCCTGAGGGTCTTTGTAAACCCTGTCAAGGATTTTGAACATTAATCCAAGGAAAATGGGCATATGACCACTATTTACTCATTCACTTATTTGATTACTGAGATATATTATGACTTTGATTTCTTGGTGCTTCAGATTTCTCATTTAACTAAAATTAAATGGGTTCAGGTGACTTCTTCAGGGAATATGAAAATGTTGGAGTATTTTATGTTAATGACTAATGCTCTTTGTTTCCTCATTTTTAGTTTTTGTTGACTATTTCAGTTTACAAACTCAATATTAAGGTCTCAAGTCTTATATTCGGGTCATGTGGAAAAATAATAACACGAATTTTCATACACAATGGCCCCTAATAAAACTAGGGGCCATATGTTGCATATGTTGCATAAAGTATGTTGCATACTTTATGTTAAAAAGTATCCACCAAAGTGTTCAGTCCAGTTATTCTGACTCTGAAAGAACCTAGAGATGAATCAGTAGTATTGGCAGAGTTAATTGGTAAAAATGGCATATCGTGAATTAGTTATCTTTGTCAGATGAACATAGTAAAATATTTGTGCAGAATTCACATAGATAACATGGGAATTCAACTTGTTTTTTGTTTTTGCTTTTAATCTGTATATCCTGGAGCAAAGGAGGTAAGGTTAGTGAATTAATCAGCAGCAAGGGTGAAATTACACGGACTAAGGACTTCTACTTAACAAAAATCTCTTTATTGCCTCTTTTGTCTAATGGCAGTAATGCTGAGAAGTGGGATGGTTGCCATCACACCTCGACACAAGTGCTGTTCAGCGCTTGATTACATGAAGGCCGGTCCTCCTATTCAGCTCCATTGCAGGAACTCATCCAGTGAATAGTGAAATAATGTCGACAATGCTGTTATTAATCTGGAGATTGTGTTGGCAGTTTTGTTATTAAAAAGTGGGGGGGGGGGTGAGGACTAGAAGGGGCCCAAAAAAGACTCTTAGCGAAACTTAGATTAAATAACCACCGATGTTGCTTTTTAGGCTTTTCAGAAAAAGGACATTGTTATCTTTTACCTATTGTCTCTCCTGTCAAGAGATGTGTTGCTTCTTCAGTTATTTACTTACTCACTAATTCAACAATTATCTATACAGGGCCTACTATGTATTAGGAAATAAGGCAAATATGATTCTACAACTTTCAGGGACCTTATGACCTAGTAAGAAAGAAGGGAAATAAAAGAATATATGATGAATGATGAGAACTATAATAATAAGCAGAATATATGGGGCCACAGGAGCCCATTATGGGGATTTCTCACCTGGACGAGGGGGTTGGAGAAGGCTTGTTAGAGGAAGTAAGGTTTACGTTGTATGAAGCAAAAATAAGCGTCTCCAAGTGAAGTCAAGTTTGAGGTGGGGCAGAGAAAAGGGAATAAAAGAGAATTTTCTAGGCAGAGGAACAGCATGTGTGAAGGCTGGAAGGCAAAAGGCTTCACGCTACATTCCAGGATCTTCATGTCCTTGGGCATCATGTTAAAGGATGGACTTTTTTAATGTTAAGGAGGTAACATTCTTTTTTTTTTTTTAATGAAGATTATGGTGTTTTTTTTTTTTATTAATGTGTTTTCATTTTTGAGAGACAGAGAGACAGAGTGTGAACAGGGGAGGGGCAGAGAGAGAGGGAGACACAGAACCCGAAGCAGGCTCCAGGCTCTGCTCTCAGCACAGAGCCCGATGTGGGGCTTGAACTCACGAACTGTGAGATCCTGACCTGAGCCAAAGTCAGATGCTTAACCAACTGAGCCACCCAGGCACCCCCAAGAGGTAACATTCTTATGTTTGTTTGTTTTCTAGGTCATACATCATCCACACCACAAAAATTGTACGATCTAGTTATGCTCCTTTTCATGCTTTTTGGTGGTGGGATTCCTCCAGTGGTCTGGGCCTAGGTTGCCATGTGACTTGGAAGGAGGGATGTGAGCAAAACTCTCCCTGGAACTCTGTGAGGGTTAGGGCTCCAGGATGATAAGGCCCCAGTGGACAAGGGGTAGTGATAAACAGTACAAGCTCTGACATAACAACAATCCTAGAGACTCAATTTTTCTCCCTCCAAAATATAAGGGTTTGGGAAAGTTAACACAATTAGCAATTGTGTTAACTTTTGCACACAAAATTGCAATTTCTTTCTCACATACATTTCACATGGGAACTGTAATAAAAAATATCTTCCTTATAGGTTTGTTAGGATGATTCAAGGAATTAGTGAAAGGAACACCTTGGTACACCAAATAAATGTTAATTGTTATTGTTGTCTTTGTTGTTATTATTCCTATTTCATTCGACTCCAAGGGGTAGAAGAAGCCAGTGTATTCATTGTTACCAAAAAAAAAGCCATCACTTCTTATTCTCTGTTCTTTAGATTGATTTCAGAATCATGATACCTTGTTCCCAGAGTTTGACTTTACCATCCCAGCCACGGGTGGCCCATAAATTGCCAGATGTATAGCTTGGATTTAAAACCCCCGGGTGTGTCTTTGTTGCTAACTTGGGAGAACATTTGAATGATGGAAACTCCAAATCTAATTAACATCTGGTAAAGTGTCTATGTTTCTGACAGCATAAGGCTGAATATGGCTTTCCCCCCAGTTGTGAGAGAGGAGGGGAGGCGTGTCATCAAAGCTCTTTAGTGACAGTCACAATGACATCTGCTTTTTAGACCTGGACCCTGCTTGCTCAGAACTGGGATTTGATACATTATATATTTTTTCTTCTTGAGGGAGAATAGTGAAAGCAGACCTAAGCATACCATAATCATGAAGTACTGATTGTTTAAAAGGCAGAAAGGTCATGAAGATACAGGAAGGGAAAACCACATGCTAGAATCACTAATTCTAAGCCCCAGTGGAAGATGAATAGGCTCTTATTTATACATACTGGTCTCAACACTGAGGCTACTTAGGATAAGAGGCAGAAAGGCCCCCATTTCAAATTACCAGGCATCTGTAGCTAATGACTGTATTCAGTTATAGTGCATATGGCAGGTGAATGTTCCCCTCTCAAACTTGTTCCTGCTATTATCCAGATAGCTACTCTTGTTTTCTTTTTGCTTTTTTTCTTGCTAAAATCACAGAGCTGAGCAAAGTAGTAGCAAGCCATCGGGGCCTGCTAATCAAATCTGAGAGACTAGGGCTCCAATCTCAGCTCATCATATGACTTAAGAGGCCCTCATTTAGACAGGATCTGAAAAGTCCCTTCTAAAGCCTTTACAAAGTGAGAATAATCTTCATTAAGTGCTACAGATTTCACGGGAAAAAAATGGATTAGGGGCTTGTCACAGGAAAGATAATTAATGTGCTGGAGAGAAGTATAGGCAATAGAAAGAAAAATTTCTCCATGAAAAGGAAAGAAAAAAATTTACAACAGCTAGGGTGGATAATGATTAAATGTTAAGAAGCAGTTCCTGCTGGCTTGATTTTTATAGTATAATTAAAAGAGAGAGAGAGAGAGAGAGAGAGAGAGAGAGAGAGAGAGATGGGATGGGAAGAGACATACACACATACACACAAAGAAAATGACACACAAAATATAAACTCAGGATTAAAAGGTACATTAAAGGTTTTGTGTTATTGGATTGATATTTATTTATCTCTCCTGGATCTAAAAAGATGAGATCTTTTACTATGTTAAAGTCCTCTAAAACATTTTGCTAAATTGCCTTTCAATATATTCTTGGTCAAAATATTGTTGTGGGTTGGGAAATTATTTTGAAATTATCTTCTAAATTATTTTATAACTAAAGAAGTCTTAGCGATTTTTTTCTCCACTGTTTAATTCAGCTATCTTGCTGCTCATAGTTCTTGCTGAAATTGGTGTTATTTCAGGCCCTGAAGCAAATGGTCTTTTGCCCCTTTTCTAATTTCCTCCTTTCCAGACAGCAGGACTTGGCTTTTTATCAAGGAATCAAATGCCCACCCAATGGGCCTGCTGGGACTTTTTCCAACTAAAACACATTTCTTTCCTGTGAATGTGTAATCATTTGCAAGTGAGTACACGGCTGAAAACCTGTTGATAGGAAATGCTGGAAGAGCCAGTTCTTTTTCTGTGGTGCTAGATGTATCTTGGACACAAACAATTAATAATCATGACTTGCTATTTATTTAATTATGATTGCCCTAAAAATTAGAAAATGAGAGAAAAGAAGACATCATCTCTTTCTCAGGTAGGGTGTCATGTGGTGTCTATACTTAAGTGGGATTGTATTGACTTCAGAATCAAGTCTTAAGCTTTGCGTTTCAATTGCATTCTATCCAACTGAAATATATACTGTATGACTATGATGTGTCTGGCTCCATGTTAGGCACACAAAAAAATCTAAATCTGAATAGACAGGATTGCCTCATGGTTTTCTAGAGGACACAGACAAAAATAACCTCAATAAAATGAAACAACGATAATACAGGATGAGCAAAACCAATGTTGTGCTGGGAAGATGCCCTCAATGCTGCCAGGGGGTTGTGTATCCGTTCAGATTTCATGGAGAAGGTGATCTTGGAGCTGGTGCTTGAAAAATTAAGTACGGATCACCTGGCAGAGAAGTAGGAAAGGACATTTCACTACCATCTAAATTATCTTGTGAAACAAAAATGTGATCATGGCATTCTTTTGCTCCAAAAATCCCAATGAATCCACATTATTTAAATTTAAAAAAATCCCCAATACTTAGAATCCATTGTTTTAAGTCTTTTATAAACATGTGCCTGTCAAAGTGAAGTTTTTCTAGTGTCCTTGAGGCCAGTTTCTATGCACAGAAAGGACTATTTGTGATTCTTTTGGATTTTCAATTAATATTTGACGTATTATAGATCCAACTTAATTTTTCTCAATCTTTTACATTCAACTTATGAATCTTATTATTCTAGTAACAATGTAACATATTTCAGCAACCACTTTCAAGGGGATCTTTAAACCTAATTAATTAAAATTGTTTAAACATTTTAAATTAAATTTATAAATTTAAAATACTTGATTTTTAAAAGATCCTAAGCTGTCTAATTAATAAGTAAAATCTTTCTAAGTACTTAAGTAAATCTGAAAAAAATCTAATTAATTAAACTTTAAAATATGATGAAATTTAAGTTCTTTTAAAGTGCCTTGGTACCATTTATAAACGGTAAAATCTTCTTAAGCCTTTGAAGTTAAAATAAAAAGTTTAATAAATTATCTAATTATACAATTTTAATGGGAATCATAGAACTAATGCATTGGACACTCCAATGTGCCAAATTCTCTTATGTATTAAAAATACAAAAATACCAAGTATACACAGATTGTGTTTATACATTACTCTCAAAGTAATACTATGGGCTTAGTTTGCTTCATCATTTATATATTTATTTCTAATTCCCTAGGGTTATATGACACTTACCCATTGTAGCAGAGATTGCTAGCTGCCATACAGTTTTTAGTCTCTCATTCTTACTTAGCAATGGGATCTTGGTTTTATTTAGGGAAGCAGTAGGCCAGAGAAATTACATTTCCCAACTTGTTTTGCATCTAAGTGTGGCCATGAGACCAATGAAGTGAGTGTTGTGTGTGACTTCTCAAAGAGCCGTTTAAAGGAAAATGCCTTATTTGGGAATAGAGTCCTTTGTATCTTTTTGCCTTTCTTTTTTCTTCCGGCTGTCATCTTGAACTACAAGGTGACTCTGAAGATCAAAACAGAAGGACTCTGGGCGATTGTATTAGTTTGCCAGGGCTGCTATAACAAAATGTCACAGATGGGTGGCTTAAACAACAGGAATTTATTGTCTTACAGTTCTAGAGGGTAAAGGTTCAAGGTCAAGGGGCCAGTAGATTTGGTTTCTTCTGAGGCCTCTCTTCTTTGCTTGGAGATGGCAGGCCTCTCCCTGTGTATTCACATGGTTATCCCTTGGTTTGTGTGTTGTTTGTGCCCTGATCTCCTCTTATTATAAGGACATATTGAATTAAAGCCCACCCATATGATCTTATTTTACCATAATTTCCTCCTTAAAGGCCACGTCTCCAAATACAGTCACAGTCTGAATTACTGCGGGTTAGGACTTTAACATATGAATTTTGGATGATTACAATTCAGCCTGTTTACTACAGTTGCTATGGGCTGAATGTCTGTGTCCTTCAAAATTCATATGTTGAAGCCCAATCCCCAGTGTTATGGTACCTGGAGGTGGGGCATTGGGGAGGTAATTTGGTAACAGGGATGAAATCCTCATGAAGGGGTTAATGTCCTTATAAGAAGAGACCTAAGAAAGCTTGCTTCCTCTCTTGGCAATGTGAGGATAACAGCAAGAAGATAGCTATCTATAAGCCAGGAAGTGGGATCTCACTAGACATGGGATCTGCCAGTGCCTTGATCTTAGACTTTTCAGCCTCCAAAACTGGGAGAAATAATGTTTGTTTGTTTAAGGCACTAGTCTATGGTATTTTTGTTATAGCACCTTGAACTGACCAAGACAACAGGGCTATAAGAACTGATAGGATTTAACCAAATCATGGAGGTTAAGGATGGCTTCAAAGAAGAATTATTAAATGAACAAAAATGTGAAGAATGGAAATTAACAAGTGAAGATATGGTGGTAGAGAAAGGTCTTCTCTTGGAGGAGAAAATGTGAGAATAAAGGCTTATGGCTGGGTTTCTAGAGGCACAGAACACCTGGTGGGAGAATAGCCAGAAGGGAAGCGGAATGAGACCAGGCAGGGTCAGGTAGGTTAGGGATTTTTGTCTTACCCAAGAGCAATAGAAATCTTCTGACTATCTGAAACAAGGATGGCACGATCAGAATTGTATTTTGAAAAGGTCACACTGGCTTCAGTTTGGAAAACAAATTGGAAGGAGGTGAGAATTGATGGGAGAAACAACAGAGAAAAGAAGAGAAAAAATGCATAGGCCTGGGTCTGGAGGAGTGCCAACAATTAATGGCAGGGGAAAGAAGGATGAGCCTATAAACGACTTTTTCCAAGAAGTTGCTCTTAGAGGAGGTAAGAGAAAGATTAGTAGCCGAAGAAGGGCAGGGGGCTGAGATTTTGCTTTTCCAGTTGGAGTGACATGAGCATGTTTAAAATTTGATCAAAAGCCACCGTGGAAAATGATTTGCCAGTTCCTTAAAAAGTTAAACATAGAGGGGCGCCTGGGTGGCGCAGTCGGTTAAGCGTCCGACTTCAGCCAGGTCACGATCTCAGAGCCTGGAGCCTGTTTCCGATTCTGTGTCTCCCTCTCTCTCTGCCCCCCCCACCCCCGGTTCATGCTCTGTCTCTCTCTGTCCCAAAAATAAATAAACGTTGAAAAAAAAAATTAAAAAAAAAAAAAGTTAAACATAGAATTACCATATGACCCAGCAATTCTATTCCTAGGTTTACAACCAGAGGAACTGAACACAGGTGTTTAAACAAAAACTTACACACAGATGTTCATAGCAGCACTGTTCATAGTAGCCAAAGGTAGGAAAGCCAAAAGGTCCATCAAATGATAAACAGATAAACAACATGTGGCATACCCCTTTAAGGAATATTATTCAGTCATAAAAAGGAATGAAATATTGATATATACTACAGTACGAGCGGACTTAAAAAATATTGTGCTAAGTGAAAGGAGCCAGACACAAAAGAGATCGCATATTATATGATTCTGTTTATGTGACATATCTAGAATATATAAATCATAAAGATAGAAAGCAGATTAGTTGTTGCCAGGGCCTATGGGGAAGGAGAAATGGGGAATGATGGCTTAATGGAAACAAGTTCCCTTTTGGGGTGATGAAATATTTGGAGCTAGATTGAGGTGATGGTTGCCCAACATTGTGCATATACTGTCACTCAGTTGCATACTTTTTAAAAAAAGTGTTTATTATTATTTTTTTAAGAGAGAGAGAGAGAACAATTGGGGGAGGGGCAGATGGAAAGAGGGAGACAGAGGATCTGAAAGAGCCCGATGTGGGGCTGGAACTCTCGAACTGCCAGATCATGACCTGAGCTAATGTCCAATGCTTAACCGACTGAGCCACCCAGATGCCGTGTCACGTACTTTAAAATAGTTAATTTTATGTTATGTGATTTTTACCTCAATTTTTTTCAAACAACCCAGAAGTTCCTGGGAAGACTCGAGATGAAAAGCATTAATAAAGAGTGGTAGATTTCTGAAAATTTGTGAAGAGATGAAATTAAAGCAAAAGTGGAGAAATTATCTAAAATAAGTATGTGGCACAGCTCCTTTGTTGTAACAGGCAGGAAGTAAGAATGATGGGCATCTATATACGGGTTTGTGCATTTGCTATCTAGAAGTTGAGGAGACCCCTATTACTGCATCTATTTTCTCTATGAATTAACATGAGAGATCACCATGCGCTGAAAGCAAAGGGGCTGAAGGAAGGGCTAAAGATTTAAGGATAATTAAAAAAAATTAAAGTCATTGGAAAAAGGGAGACAATATAGATTAGAGATAAATATTTAGGTAGTTAGAGCTAGTTAAGTTCACAGCTGTTTGAGATTGGGTTTTTTAAAGTTTTAAAGGAATTAACCAATCTGCCATCTTATATGATTTTTCCCCCCTAGCTATGTTTACCTATGTAGGTATAGGCATGGACAAAGAGTTGGATGGGGAGCCTGGGTGGCTCAGTTGGTTGAGTGTCCAACTCTTGATTTCAGCTCAGGTCATGATTCCAGGGTCATGGGATTGAACACTGAGTCAGGCTCTGTCTTAGTGTAGAGCCTGCTAGAGATTCTCTCCAGATTCTCTCCGTCTCCCCTGCTTGTGCATGCTCTCTGTCTAAAATTAAAAAAAAAAAAAAAAGAACTGGATAACTTGGGATTGTGGTTTCGTTGGACCTGTATAATGAAAAGATAGCATAGCAAGAGAGTGAAGATATTGACAAGAATACTGTCGAAACCATAAGTCATGAAACGAGATTATCTCAGGAGGAAAATGAGGAAGGAGGGGGGAAGCTAATGATTAAATAGGAGAAAATAGTGGAATCCATACACTGGAAATGCTGATGAAGTTGAATAAAGGCCAAAGGGTACCCAATCCAGTATGCTAAAGATAGGAGGGTTTGTGAACAAGGAGGGGAATTAGTGAGTTTGGTTATGGAACAGATAAAATAGAAATGATGAAAGAATGAGGGGCTGAATGGAATGGAGAAGAGCCTGGGAAAGGCCAAAAAACCAAAAGCTGAGGATGCTGGATGGGTCAGGAGGTCATCCATGTAGACACTGAGATCATTCAGGCTTTCAACAGGGCTTGGATAAAAATGAAGTTTGGGGCTAGATGCCCAAACCTTTCATTAAAGGAAAGGAATAACTTGAGTACAGATGGGATGGTAAAGGCTAATAAAATCCAATGGAATTGGTCTAAATGAGCAGGATTTGAGAAGACAGCCTGGGGGGTGGTCTGAATGCACAACAAGGAAAGATGAAGATGTCAACACTACCTCCTGGCCCTATACTAGTTGAGACATGAGATAATAAACAGTGTTGCAGAGCAACAGTGTCACTGAGGAAGAGGTCCGTCTTAATTAAGGCAGGAAGATGAAGGAAATCCTTGAAAGGGGGTTGAGGGTATTGATTGTGTATCAGACAGGGGCTGGTGGTCAAGAAAACAGAAACCATTTCATGTCTTCCATACTGTGGAAATTTAATTCAAGGAACTGGTTACAAAGCTTCTGGCAGGAACAGAGGAACGAAAGGCAAGAGAGGAGGAGACTGAAGGGGTACAAAAGGAGAAGTAGATTCTCAGAGATCAGAAGCTGCTAATGCCCATAAGCCAACCCTTGCTGCTGTGCTCCTGAAGAAACTGTCACAGTCAGTTCTGGATCCATCTCACCGAGGGCTAGAACCAGTAAGAAGGTGCTGCCCTGGCCGGGCTGTCAGAGTCCAGATTCCTGATTCAGTCCCTGATTCCTACTGCCACAATTGCCTACAACTACCACACCATCAGAGCCAGAAGCAAGAAACTGCTCCCTCCCTTCCACCTTCTGTTCTCCACTGTCTTCTGTTGGCAGAAGGAAGGCAGCTGGCAGGGAGCCTGCAGAAATATGTTTGCAATCTCCCAGCCCCAGCAATGTAGATCCAAGTGGAGAAGGGTAAGTGTGGGCTGAAAGGAAACATTGAATAAGTGGAAGGGGTGGGGGATGGCTTGCTGCTAATGGGTAAGCTATTCCAAGGTGGTACAGTGAAGGGTTTGGATGGTTGTAGAGTGCTGATAACTGGGTCAGAGATAAAATGAGGAGGATAATGAGAAACATTCTTTATCCTAATTCCTCATCAAACACCAGAGAAAATAGAACCAAATGGAAGAAAATGTCCCCAACTTCCCACTACCACTTCTAATAACCCACCAAGCTCTATCTTGACTCCTGTGTCTATGCATGAACTTGCCAGCTTCTTAACCAAGGCCAGTCCTGTCCTTTATACCCAGTATCACTCTAGCATCACTGTTTTTGTTTTTTCTTTCCCTATTGGATGATTCCTATCAGGATAACTGTCGTGTAATTTCTTGACAAAATAATTTTTTTATTGTTATTAAAAAAATAATAAAAGGAAAGGAAGAAAGGAAGGAAGGAAGGAAAGAAACCCCTCTCCTGACTCCACTGTATCCTACATTGTAGTAAATGGCAACTCTATCTCTCTAGCTATCTCTATCTCTATTGCTCAGACCAAGAACCTGGGATTCCCTCCCTCCCTTCCTTCCTTCCTTCCTTCCTTCCTTCCTTCCTCTCACTGTCCCCACCCACTTTCATCCTTTGCACCAATGTATCTATTGAATCCTGGCAGCTCTATCTTCAAGGTACATCATTACCTATTACCACTTTTACCACCGTTATTTTAGTCTATCCTACATGCAGCATCCAAATGATCCTTTTTTTTTAAAAAAATTTTAATGTTTATTTTTGAGAGAGAGAGAGAGACAAAGAGACAGAGAGAGACAGAGTGTGAGTAGGGGAGGGGCAGAGAGAGAGAGGAGACATAGAACCTGAAGCAGGCTCCAGTCTCTGAGCTGTTCGCACAGAGCCCAACACGGAGATTGAACTCACAACCGTGAGATCATGACCTGAGCCGAAGTTGGATGCTTAACGAACTGAGCTACCCAGGTGCCCTCAGATGATCCTTTTAAAATATTTAAGGTTATGTCTCTTCTTTTCTCTGAGCCATCTAAAACCTTCCCATTTCATTCAGAGTAAAATACAAAGTCCATTTATTCGCTGACAGGCTTCTACAGGATGTGCTCTGTGTCCACTTTGACCTCCTTACCTTGCACTTCTCTCCCCTCAATTACTCTGCTCTAGCCTCACTGGTCCCCCTGCTGCTCCTGAAACATACTAGACATGTCTCAGGGCCTTTGCAATTGCTGTGTTCTTGCTGCCTGAGACAGTCTTCCCACAGTTATTCACATGACTCACTCATTCACTCCCTTCAGGTCTCTGCTCAAATGTCATCTCTGTGAGAGACTTTTTAAACACATCTATTTAAAGCAACAATTCCTACCCTCTTAGCATGCATCATCATCTGCCATACCATTTATCTGTTTATTTCTCCTTTATCTGTCTTTTTCCACTAGAAGATAAAGTTCAGGAGGGCAGAGACTTTGTTTTCTTCTTTGCTATGTCTTCAGAATCTACTCAGTGCCTACAACGTCATAAGCACTGATGAATGAATATGTGAAAACATGGAGGATAGATAAACACACTACATTTTATGAGGAAGATACCACACCTGTTACCAGGCTCTGTTCTCTAGCTTTGGATATAACTTTATGATACCCTTGACACTGGTCCTTGAGGACAAGTAAAACCTATAAACTGTCAGGAGAGACCACTGTCATTTCATTCAGACTGCCTACCTTTCTACCTTGAACCAAATGCACTCACTTATGATCCTAGATCAAGCATTTTTGTTTTCATTTTTGAAAGATTTAGAATTGTGTTTGATATATTTTCTTAATTTACTCCTGAGAAAAAACATAAAACACTTAATACTGATGAAGAAGTATATCTTGGGGCACCTGGGTGGCTCAGTCAGTTAAGTGTCCAACTTTGGCTCAGGTCATGATATCTCGGTTGGTGAGTTCAAGCCCCGTGTCAGGCTTTGTGTTGACAGCTGAGCCTGGAGCCTGCTTAAGATTCTGTGTCTTCCTCTCTCTCTGCCCCTATCCTGTTCACACTCTCTCTCTCCCTCAAAAATAATGGACATTAAAAAAAGTATATATTCACCCTTGAAATGTCCAGATTTTAAGTAAATATCTCTTAGTCTTGGCGGTTGTTATGGTTAAAAATATGAAAATTGAACTCCAAGTTCTGAATTTTAGGCAGAGACATCTAGACTTCTGAAACACATTGATTTATATCTGGTATGACTTCCTGAGGTATATGTTATTTTCCCCAAGAAGTGTACTTTTTCCTTTTTTAACCTCATAAGGGCAGGATGATTTGTTTGGAAAATGTATCCACCTGTTTCTTCTGTGTTGAATACTTTGGTTGTATTTGAGTGATTAGTGAATTCTTCTCATGCCCATTAAGGACACAGTTGTGTGCCAAAGTGACTGTGCTCTCCACTTACACTCCTGCCTCCTCCCTCTGGGACACACAAGTGAGGAGTTGGGAGTGAAAGTGTGCAGGCAGAGAGAGAGCAAGGAAGAGCAATAACAGAGGAAAAGTATGCCTGAAGGCGGGAAGAGAGGTTGAAAAAAAGGCACTGCAAAAAATCTGAGAGGCCAGCTTTAGGGGTAGAGAACAGCTGTACTGCATATTGCTTTCTGACAAATCAGTTGAAATGCTTCATAAAAATCCTCAACCCTTTCAGCAAATATAGGGGGTTTTGTTTTGTTTTGCTTTGTCTTTTTCTTTTGAAAATCATATAATGCGGTCGAGAAGGCAATGTTTAATTAAGGGGAAAACAGTTCAGTTCCTGTGAGTAAATTAATATCTACCTTTAGGCAACATGGTGGAATGTTTCATAAGCCAAATGGAAGACTCTGGAAAATAAAGAAGAGTTCAAGTAGCTGATCCTATGAAAACAGATTAAGGTCTAAGATTTTTAGAGGAATAGACAAGAACATTTTCGGTCCTTGTAGTAAACCTGTTTTGTATTGATTAGGCAAACCAAATGAGACAAATGGACACATTTGGTCAATTCAATTTTCAGAGGCACATCCCCATAGTTGTATGGTGTGGTGGCGATCTAGAGACCCAGGGTTAGGCGGACTTCTGGGAACCTGGCTTCATGTGATTATTCAAGTTAATCATTTCACTTGGCAGGTCTGTGTGCTTGAGACCTACAGTTTTGCTTTACTTGCATTGCAATGATATCTGTGTATACTAAAGAAAACTCCGTCTCTATGTTAGCAGATCACAGCAGATGACTGAGAAAAAAAATTGGCATTGCTACTCTGGTACTTGCTCATTGCAAGGGGGAAGGGGGCTGGTGGTGGTGTTCAAGGAATTAGTATGTTTTTCAACATGGAGGTTAGGCCATGTACAGTGGGAGGGATAAAACTATGATAAAGAACAGAACAGAGAACATGTCTTCTACTGAGGGGCATAAGAAATATAAGCAGCCACAATGGAGGTCATATGTCAAAGCTTTAGGTAGGAATATCCAATTGGAAGAATTGAAATAGATGGCAGTACTTATTAGTCTTTGGAGGATGAGCAGGACTGACATGGGCAGAGAGTAGGGAAAAGAGAGTCATTCTAGAAAAAAGAAATAGCATGAGGAAAGCTATGAGACATAAAGAGACAGATCCAAGTTCATAAGGACATTAATAAGAGAAAAAAGAGAAAGAAGGAAAAGGAAGGAAGGGAAGGAGGGAGGGAGGAAGGGAAGAAAGAAAGAGAGAAAGGAAAGAAAGAAAGAAAGAAAGAAAGAAAGAAAGAAAGAAAGAAAGAAAGAAAGAAAGAAAATAATCAGATTATTAAAGGCTTTGGATTCCAAGCTAAAGAATTGGTTGGAAAAAGGAAACCAATGGAAATCTCTTCAGAAGGGAGATAAAACCAATAGTATATTTCAATGTTACTGAATCTTTTCATATTATTATCTACTATATTTGATCAGTGGATAAATTTGTTGCAGGTTAACAAGATTAAAGGCTATGCTGTTACAAAAAGAATCTAAGTTGTTAAATGTTACATCTTCTAGGATTGCATTTTTAAATTAAGAATAGATTATTAGCAGATTTTTAATCTCCACCTTAGTGTTTCAAACTTAAATCAAAATGTCATTACAGAACATGAACCATGCTAGTTTACAAGCTAGTCGTGAACTAAACCGTTAGGAAGCAAAGCTTAAGTAAGTTTTAATTTCTGCTTTTAGGAAAGAGTTTTACTTCTATAAATCAGCTATCCCATTCCTCAATTTGGGATGTAAAAATAAGGTCCTATTTAACTTAATCTGTGCTAACATCAAATGTTTCTTTGTACTTAACAAAAAAAAGCTGTTCCTTTTTTGCTTTCTTTCTGATACTATTCTGCACATTTGAACACAGAAGACAGTAACATTTACAAACAAAGATCTGGGATGGTTTAGCGAGCCAGGGTAGGGGTGGTGAGCTGGATTCCACAGGGCCCTCTGGCTTTGGCCTGGGGTGAATGTGGCCCAGGCACCACTCTACTTCTCCTCAGGGCCTTAGGAGGGACCAGGGACAGACAGACAGCTCCTAGTGCTACGGAGCTCTTTTTAAGCCTGCATTCACAGTCAAATGCAACTCCTCCAGGGCCCCGGTTCAGAGCCATCGGAGACTCAGACATTTCCAGTGTGTCCATGTACTGAGTTCTGTGGGCCTCTTGAGAATTTCTTTAAAACTTGCTCTTGGGAATGTTAGCAAGGTTGGAAGCTGCCAAAAAAAAAAAAAAAAAAAAAAAAATCTGCAAGTGTGGGAGGAAGGGAGAGGAAACTTTGTTTTGATTGTTCTTTCAGTTTATCATCTCAGCTGCCTCCCCACTCCCTCTCTCTTCCTCTCTCCCTCATCCTTGTCCCTCCTCCCCCTGCCTTTCTTCCACTTCTCTCCTCTTCCTCCTCTCTCTATCTCTCTTTTCTTCTGAGAAGTGGTGAAAAGTTAGAGTTTCTAGATGTAGCTCTCTCTCCTTCCCCTGCTTCTCTCTCTCTCTCTCTCTCTCTCTCTCTGTCACACACACACACACACACACACACACACACACACACACACACACATTTTGGGGGGAGAGCTATAGTTTCTCACTGAATTTCTCTTCTTATCCCTGTCTTGAAACTTGAAACTGTGTGTGTGTGTGTGTGTGTGTGTGTGTGTGTGTGTGTGTGGTGTAGGTACTATGGAAAGATTGAAAAGAAATTGGCTCTGGTTCCCTTCCCTCAGTCCTGAATCTGGCATTAGGCCATTTCTATATTTTCCCTAGGTGGTCCTAGATGATGGGGGGAAGGAAAAGTTTTGCCCGTGTCATGAATTACACTTTTTAATTTTCACAGGCTTTCAGGACATTCTGGCCCTCTCAGTAAAGAATACTTGGAGCTGGGAGGTCAGAGGGGGAACTATTCCCCTCAGGCACTCTGATGTCTTTTTCCCTGTAGAAGGCTGTGGGCTCTCACTGGCGGAGATTCCATCTGTCTGAGCCTGCGGAGTCTGACTCACTGGCCCAGGAGGACAGAGTTCAGCCCCAAGTTGGGAGCAAGGCCCCCCTGCCTTAAAGGCACAGCACATGGACTCTGGCTTAAGAGAGGAGAATGGTGCTGACAAGCTCCTCTATATGGTGCTGGGCTGCTCCTCTATAATTTCCAGCAGCGTTGTTTATGTGGCCGTCAGTGATAAACAAATTCCAGTACAAAGGTAGTAGTTTACCTAAAATCTTTTTCACTTGGGAGTGGAAAAATACATATTGGATTTTACATGCCCTTGTGAATTGAGATCACCTGCATCATCCACATGGAGAACAAGAATATTTATTGTATGATTAAGGTTCTGATCCATAGGGGGAGGAAAAATCATTTGCATGTCACGATTTATCCGCCTCCTTAAATCTCAACCCACTCACTTCATAAATTAACAACAGGTAGCATCAATCTCTCTTCAAAATATGTAAGACACATGTAACCTGGGGGGCTCAGGCTTCGTGAGCTGGTGAAAATAGGTGTTGTCATTAACTCAGACACCCACATCTTAAAGCTCAAGACCCTGCGTGCTTGGCTGCAAGAAGTTCGGTGTTTCAGAGAATCCTCCTCCAAGTGATTTCCACAGGGTATGCACACGTATTTATAAATCACCCCATGTCCTTTCTGGCTCAGATGACCAATAAGCTAGACCTCAACAGGCTCAAGCCTTGACGCATCCAGAAATGTTTTCTGAGTCTGGCATTCTAACCACACGCGGGCACTGCCATTTCAACGTGGACATGTTGTAGCCCAGTCATGATTGCTGCTGGAGGGGTCAGAACTCGGTGACTCGCCCACACAGGTGAAATGATGCTGCTGCCACTCTGCTCTGGGGCCACTCCTGGGAGGTGGAAAGATGCCAGTTACTTCTGTGATCTGTTCAGTTAATGGTTGGGGGTGAGACAGATTATTTTCCCCTGTACTTGACAGGTTTTAGATGTGTATGAAGAAGTAACTTATATTTAACATTTTTATTTGAGAAACTTTGATGTGTACTTCAATTTACTAGCTATCACCTTTAAAACTCTTTGACACGCAGAAATTATCTGCTTGATTTATCATTGTCTTTTGAAGGTTGACTCATTTAGCAATGACATGACATTTGCATTTGAAATCAGTACTGTATTTATTTCATTGTTCTGAGCCTTACTAAATAAATCTGTGTGTTTTTTTGGATAATTGTGAGAAAAATAATAATGTAACAACCATTTTGCAATATACGGGTTATCCGTAGTTCACAGCTCTTTCAACTTCAGTCTTCACAAACTCTGCTCAGAATAGCAAAATGACCATGTTCCACCACAGGGAAAATTGTGTCCCGGTGTGTGGCTGGAGCTAGATTAATAATAGTAACAATAAAAACTTTAAGGACAAGCAATGTGATTTTTTTCAATGTTTCTTCACTTCTAAAGTGAAAACTTTCTTCATTCCCTAAAGAAGAAAGTAATAAAACTGATGTTAAATATAGGGAGATCAAAATCTCTCTCATGAGGAATGCAAACTGGTATAGCCATTGGAAAACAGTGTGGAGGTTCCTCAAAAAATTAAAAATAGATCTACCCTAAGACCCAGCAATAGCACTGCTAGGAATTTACCCAAGGGATACAGGAGTACTGATGCATAGGGGCACTTGTACCCCAATGTTTATAGCAGCACTTTCAACAGTAGCCAAATTATGGAAAGAGCCTAAATTTCCATCAACTGATGAATGGATAAAGAAGTTGTGGTTTATATATGCAATGGAATACTACTTGACAATGAAAAAGAATGAAATATGGCCTTTTGTAGCAACGTGGATGGAACTGGAGAGTGTTATGCTAAGTGAAATAAGTCATACAGAGAAAGACAGATATCATATGTTTTCACTCTTATGTGGATCCTGAGAAACTTAACAGAAGTCCGTGGGGGAGGGAAAGGGAAAAAAAAAGCTAGAGAGGGAGGGAGCCAAACCATAAGAGACTCTTAAATACTGAGAATAAACTGAGGGCTGATAGGGGTCAGGGGAGGGGATAGTGGGTGATGGGCATTGAGGGGGGCACCTGTTGGGATGAGCACTGGGTGTTGTATGGAAACCAATTTGACAATAAATTTCATATTAAAAAAAAATCTCCCTCATGAGGATAAAGATATAGAAGTCAAGACCAGGTAAACTTGGTTGAAGTCCTTCGATTTGTGGCTTAGGATGAGCATAAGGACACATACTACACTGTAAGTTTTAGAAGATACTATTAGTCATATTCTTGATAAATAGGATGGATATTGCATCCAAGGCTTTTTAAAAAACAGTTATGCTCCTTATACTTGGCACCCAGTTAGATTGCTATGTATAGAATTTAGACTACAATTGACCACAAAGAGAAAATTTTGAAATAAAAACAGGAATTATATTTAAAATTCCCAAATGCTAGTCACTTTTACTTATCTAAATTCAAAATATGGGAATGAAAGATAGTCATATAGTTATAGTGAACTTTTATTGAGTGCCCACTCTTAATCACACACTTTTCTGATTCTTTACATGAATGTAGTCACCTGCTTATCACAACAGCTCCCTGAGGTAGTAGCATTATTATTTCCATTTTACAGATAAAAAATAGGCTCAGGAAGGTTGAAGAGTCTGTCCCCAAACCCAGAGCTAGTTACTGGGAGGGCTGAGATACAAACTGAAACAGCTGGGCTTAGAGCCTGCATTCTGAATGATCAGGGGATGTCTTTTTGATGTGAAGACTGCCCGAGATGATGAAAGTTCAGCAGGGAAAAGAACTGAAGGTTGCAATAATCTCCTAACTGAGAAAGAGTGTCTTCGAGAACCAGAGTCTCTGTACTGCAAACACTTTGTTCTACAGATGAAGAAACTCGCCAAAGCAGCTCAGACGACTGGCTGGGGGTTACTTACAGCTTTTTGTGTGGCAGACTTGGGACTGGAGACTAAGCAGTTTTTCCTGCCTCTCATTAAGTCAACCAACGTTTGTTGTACCAAATATATTTTAAGGTAGTGAAGACACAGAGCAACACAGCACACAAGGTCCCTTCCGGTAGGAAGATTACATTGTGATCAGAATGGTGATTTAGAATTTGACTAGATTACCAAGGGAGACTGTGGAACACTCATGTTAAAATATTAGAAAAGTGAGGATAGACCATGAGGGAGTGGAGTGGGTTTAATCAGTTCTACCTCATTTTATAGATGAACTTATTAAGACTCATGCGTAATAACGTGTCAGAATCATAAATGTCAGAGACAAGCAAGATTCAAACCCATCTTGATACCCCTTCATAGTGAACACAGTGTGTGTGTGTGTGTGTATGCGTGCACGTGCACGTGTGCACACACACATGCATGCACGTGCATGAACGTGTATATAAAAAGGACATTACAGCTTCCTGGTTAGGCAGTAGCACTTCATATGAATCAGTTAGAGCAAGACACCTAGGCCAACTTCTTAGAACCAAAGAGATCCATTTTTCTTGCAGAACCTATACAGTCCAACAAAGCCTCACCTTTTTCTTCACAGTTAATTTCATCAGAAATTCAAACTCACTGACGTTTACTGGTTCAAGTTCCTAGGTTCTATGTTGGGGAGCTTGTGATGTTAGGGAGCATCCACCAGCCCGGTAGCTGCAAAGGAGATGGCTCACACAGCAGAGCAGAGGACAGGCATATGCCATCTCCCAAAATTAGAAAAAAGAAAGAAAGAAGGAGAAAGGAACCCCGTCTGGATGGATGCAGCCTGAGGCCAGGGTTGCCCAGGGCTTGGATATGTGGGTCATGGCCTTGCTAAGAGTCTTGGCACCTTAAACTTTGAGAAGCCCAGGTGAGGGTGATTTCTAAACAACTTACTTGCTACAGTTCTATAGACAGTGGGGGTAGTAGGAACTAGAGGGTGGGTGTTTTTGCCTTTCCGAATTACTGTCAGTCTTGTGATGGGTTTCTCAGCATGGGGGACCCCATCACTCTGGCCTTCCTGAGCCCACAGCTCACCCCCCCCCCCCCCCCCCCCCCCCCCCCCCGTCAGAGCTAACGTGGCAGAGGTGGTTGGGCAGTGGTTACTGGCTCAGGGCCCTGAAACACTGAGTAATTCTTAGAATGGCTAGGAATGAAGGCACCATTCCAGACACTTCCACGTTGTCTAAAAGTATAAAAAAAAACCCTACCACCATGCAGCCCAAACTGTTGGAGGCAGATCCCTTGGCTCTGAAACAAGACCCATCCCTTTTATGGAAGGACATTGCTGGAAAGTTCCACAATATAGGAAAGCCAGGGTTCTTTTTCTATTTTTTACAGAGCAGGGAGGGACCAAATCAGGAGTGAGGAATGAAGAGGGATGGCTGAAGGGAATCACAGCGCTTTTCTAGAAAGTTTTGAATTTATATTATCACTCTTGGCTTATAAAAACAAACATCGGAGCTTCCTTTCAGATATCCTCCAGTGAAGAGTCAAGCACTTTTCTGGAGCCCCCCAAGCTGTGGACTTATCGAGAAGTCAAAAAGCATGGAGTTTATAATTTCAGAAGAAACAAGACAAGATATATTGCACATCAAATCTTATAAATGACAACTGGCATGACCAACAAAAATAGGCTGTTGTGGCTGCACTCCAGCTGAGAGTTTATTTATTGGAGAAGAGAAAGGTACAATCAAGAGAGAGGGGAATCATGTCAGGATGTTATTGGAGTCAAGCAGATTGACTGCCTGGACTGACATTCCTGACTGTGGAGAGCAGTGAGGCCAGCAGTGGGGTCAGAGACAGGAGAACATTTGAGACATGGACTTAGAGCCCCCAAATCGATTTTAAATTGGATTCCAGGTTTTAGTGCAATTAAAAGCCACTGCAAAGTTTTGAGAAGAGAAATGGTAGGGTCAAATTATTAGAGCAGTATGGTTTTCATTTTAATCAGGACAAACCACAGGGACCAGGAGGGTGAGAGGATCAGCAAGTGAGGTAGTTCACTAACCAGATCAGTATAGGAGCTGACAATGTCTTTCTGAAACTGACAGATTAAAGCTACAGAGTGACACTGCAGACGCGAGGATTTTTTTTCCCCTTTAATTTTATCTGATTCAGTTACTGTGTTAGTTCTGACAGACTTGGATCACCAGCTTGATTAGTTCTCTTATGCATCCATAAACACTAAAATTATACTGTTTCATCCATTTATGTCTTTATTCACATCCACAATTTAGGCGAAGTGAAGAGGAAAAATGTCCAGATTAAGGATGACTGAATTATTTTTCTATCCTATTTTGAAAAAAAAAAAAGGAATTCATGTTTTTCTTACTTTGTCATTATCAACCCTACTCTTTTTGGAGGATTTTCGTCTGAAATCTGAATGTGTTTACCAGCTGGGAAAAATCTGACATTTACTTGATTTTGTCCCTTGGAAGTAAAAAAAAAAAAAATTGGCAGTCTTATTAAACAACAAGTCTGCTTATTTATTCCTTCAATCCCTCCCCAGGTTTTGAGTTTCTTTCAAAGCTCCGACAGACCTCTAACCAGCTTTTTAAAGGTAATTTCTTCAAGTGCTGCCTCTGGCCACAGAAAATGCCACGTAGCTTTCTGGGTTTATAAAGGCTGAGAAAGCCATTTTGGTTATATTTGCAGCTTTTTGTGTGGTTCTGGGTGGGTAACACTCTATTGCCAACATTATTCTTTCCCTCTTCTGGGAAGAGCCATAATTGTACTTGGCTTGGTTAACACAAAGGCCTCTGAAAAATATGAAGCTGATCCCTCTAGTGTTCTTTTGTGGAGACTACAGTACAGAGTGCGGGACGAAGGAAAACAGCAGCAAAATGTCACAGACAATAGCTCCTGAAGTCAATCTGTTTTTCAAACGACGTTAATAAAGTGACTTGCAGAGACAGTTCTGTGTCCTGTGTGAAAGTATTTATGAAAGAAAATGTTGGCGTTTTTCTGCAATCAATCTACGTTCTGCGAGTGTGCAGTTGGTTAACATTATTGGAGGATGTGTGGTACTGAGAATTATCTGAACAAAGAGTAAACAATTTAAATAACATTGGTCAGAGATATCAGAGGTGCAGAGACAATGTAAACTTGCCTCGTTTTCAGAAATGAATTAACTACACTGGTTAGGACTATCTGACTATATTCATAGGCTTTTCTGGTCATGCAAGGGGGAGAGGAGATTTCATACGTTTTTACATTCTTTTCCTGATGCTCCCTGATGTTGAATAAAAAGAGTATGCTATCTTCATGTTTTTCTTTGACATTTTCTTCTCCATTCAGACATTTATTAAATAACTATTCTATTTCAGGCATTGAAGATAACAAAATTGATAAGATAGAGTCACGTTCCTCAATAAACTACGCAATCTCGCTGGCAGAGATTCTTAAACCACAGCAAAGAGGTATACAAAGCACTTGGGAATCAGAAGAAATGATATTAATTATTAATATTAGGAAGAGGAATGAGATATTTAAACTGGGTTTTGAAGAATGAACAGGATTTAGGGTTCTCATATTGCAAACAGCTCATGGTTTGTCGGTCTTTGACTGACCCCCAATTCACTAGCGTTTTCCAGGGAAAGCCACTCCGTGATGGGCAGCTGGTCCTCAGAGCTATGCAGCCTGAGTTTCTCCTGCAAAATGCCTTGAGGTTAGTCCAGTTTAGTCCAGTTTCTCTTCTGGTGGCTCCCATTCTTCACATTAAAGAAAGAGAGCTATGCCATAGAAATGCAAGCTTTCAGTTTAATGAACATGAAATAAAATTTGGAAGCATCATAGAGGTAGGTATTCAGACTGCTGCTATAGCTCTGGATTCTGAACAGGCGAAGGTACTGCACAAGCAAAACTAAGGGAAATACTGAGAGAAGAACCAGATCCATTGTGTGTGTCTAGAAGTAGGTCCCGATTGAGGGAGTTTGGCTATATTAGATGATCTCTAAGAGCCTTTCTAGTTGTAAGAGCCCATGAATCAATTTTCAGAATTATTATCAAAAGGGCTGATTGCCCCAGAGAGTCTAGGTAACTGCACAGACACTCAAAACCCTACTACAATGGTATTTGCACCAGACATTGCCTAACAAGTCCTTCTATAAAGGGGCCCCCGCTGACAAGATGATATTCACAGTGATGAAGTTCACTGGCTGGAAAACACTGAGGTAGTTTTCAAAGGTTTCTGACTTTCTTGGTATATAGAGATCATTTGATTCATTACATGGAACATATCATCTGCAGTTATTATATTTACATTTTATGTATACAGTTAAAATCAAATCATACTCCTAAGAGCTAGAAGCATATTAAGGGTCTTAAGAAATTGTATAATACAAAATTGTGCTGCAATTCAATGTGAATGTCACTATAGTAAGAAAACTGTATTTTACAGGCAGTTAAAGTAACATTATTGTCATTTTGTAAAGACTGAATTCTAGTATTTCAATAGTTCCCTAATATTAAAACAACAATATGGTATAATAGCAAGGCACCAGTGTGTGTGTGTGTGTGTGTGTGTGTGTGTGTGTGTGTGTAAAATAAAATTATTCAAGTGTAAAATACCATGGGAGTCAGTGTTTAACCACAAACTAAATAGGAGAGCTGGAAACTATAGATTTAAATCAGACATGCTTCTTTCTAGGAGTCCTTTGGACATAGAGAGTTTCTCTTATAAAACCTTTGTTCAAGACTATGGGTTGACATTGATATGTTGGGATTGTCCCTATGTCTTCAGCCTTTTTATTCCTGCATTAATCACAATATACATTGTTGCATTCATCCTGCCAGTGTAAGACAATTTTTATATATGCTTTCAGAAGAAATGGAGTCCTAAATTAATTTGGGAATCAAAGCTTAAATATTTAAAAAGGAAATCTGCATTTTGTAGTGGGCATAGCCATTAATTACAGAAGGGGTATGGCAAGGGGAGAACCCACATTATGAAATGGGGCACAAATTTATTAGGCCTTGAGTATCTAAGAATGTCCCAACTAACACCTGATTTTCCCTGGGGTCTATAAGACTTTGTAGATGAATGAGGTTGTATCAATGGCCATGGCTCAAATTTCATTGGTTTATTTTATTTATTTGACTGATATTGGACTCAAGTGGCTCAAAATGTTCATCCTTCTACCAAATCTTTTGGAAAGTACCTCCAGGGGATGTTTCCTATGCGTGCTGGGTTAAGCAACTTCCCCTGAATGCTGCTACAGCTCTGCACACCACAGCCTCTGTTTTGCCCAGCATTACAGTTCCCCATCTAGAGTCACTTATGTTCTCCTAGATATATTGGCTACCGTGTCTGGCACTGTTAATTTTTACTGGGCACTGACACAGGTTCTAGGCATGCCAAATCTGGGTAGGGACGGAAGGGAGAGAGCAAAGGAGGAAAAGAGGATGGAAGGAGGGAAGACATTTTCCTCCCTGATTTTGTTTCAAGGTTTAAAAGTGCGGCTTATGGGGACATCTGGGTGGCTCAGTTGGTTAAGCGTCCGACTTTGGCTCAGGTCATGGTCTCACGGTTCATGAGTTCAAGCCCTGCATCAGGCTCTGTGCTGACAGCTCAGAGTCTGGAGCCTGCTTCAGATTCTATAGATTCTGTGTCTCCATTTCTCTCTCAGCTCCTCCTCTGCTTGCACTCTGTCTCTTTCTCTCTCAAAAATAAATAAAAACCAAAATCAATAAAAAAAAAAAAACACCCAAAAGTGCTGCTTATGTCTTGGTGGGTTACAGAGTAAAGCAGCCACTGAAAGTTTTACTTATAGTTCTTCCTTCTTGAGATTCAGGCATATCTATACACATAGGGAAAACATCCAAAGGTAAGAAATCTGGGATTCTAAATTATTTTTTCTTCTCAATACTTGATATTTTTATTTTTTAAAAAATTGGGTGGGTGTTCATTTTATGTAAGAAAGAAGGAGAAACATCTGTAACTCAAGGTTTTGGGCTCTGGCATTATGCCCAAAGGCTGTAATGTAACTGGGAAAACCAAACCGTCAGTTTCTGAGTTAACAATTTTATAAATTATTTATTGATTCATATCCCATTTATGTATAAAGAAGATTCGATGGCACCTAAGATAATTAGAGAAAAGCCAAGGTTAAAAATAAAAGATGAAATCCAAAGAAACGGATAGTAGAGAGAGTTCTTGAAGAGGAAATGAAGGAAATTTACTCTGATAAAAAGGAATTAAGGAAGACTAATGGAAAAAGACCTTGCCACTGAGGAGAATGAGAAAGAAGGAGGCACTGTTTATATCAATAGGTAGTCCTCTGTCTTTATTTTCCATGGCACTATATTGTTAAATCCTACTAGCTCTTTGATAGCTCACCTCCAGGGCTAAACTAAGAAATCCAATTACTTGTCTAGAAGCTGTAGTGATGACCAACTAAACTGTGGCCCTTGGGGACAGTATTTGTATCCTTTGACAGCAATTAATGAAACCAATAAATCAATTAGTTAAATTAAATTAAGGTCCACCCAGCTGTTTCCACAGCCCATCCATGTGTAACTAAATGTGATTATAAGGGTGCCCTTGACGTGAAACGGATACAATTCAAGTGATCTTTGCTGTCTTTATGTCCTTAACGTCTCCCATTTACAAAATTATAGTTATTCTACCTTTGTCTTGACTCTATATTGGATGAACTTTGCTTGGGGGAGAGTTCTTGATAGAGGCAAGGGAAATACTCTTTGTACTACTGAGTGAAAATGGATAACACCGGGGACTGCAGTTCTTTCTATTTATTCTTTTCTTGGATTTAAGAAATCTCATTTTTCTTCCAAAATAATTGTTGTTATCCAGATCTATTTTCTATTTCAAAGAGGAGGCTTTTCTCTCTCTTGGTAATGCTAACACCACCAACTTCCACCTTCTCTGGGACCATTCTGATTTCACTCCTTGCCTTACTGGACTAGACTGTCCCCACCCACCCCCCAATTAACCTCATTTTCTTTTCCTACTTCCCAAAGAAGTAAACTGTTTCTTTTTCTTCTGCTTTCTTCCCACCTTCCTCACATAATGGCATTTTCACCTCTTCAGCCACTTTCCTCCACATTATGAATGTATCTTAGCAGTTGCCTCTTCACATTGAAACCAGTGAGCTTTCCCCACCCTTCATCCTTTCTTTGACTTGTCTCCAGTCTTAGGTACTGTTGACCAATCCCTTCTTCTTGACTGTTTTGAAACTGGCAATGCTACATACTAGGTCTTCTCTATATCTCTCCCCAATGTCTTCTTTATTGCCTTCATTAATTCTTATATCTACCAATTCCTCTGCATATCCATGAAATATTTACCAAGTACCCACTTTTGAAAGGCATTGTGCTAGGTCCTAAATATAAAATAAATAGAAATAAATAAAAAGACATGCTCTTGAACAGCTTATAGAATAGAAAGGGAGTCAGAGGTGAATAAATAGCTATACTATGTCAAAATGAAATAAAATCCTCTGCTATAAGAATACAAAAAATCTGGAGAGAACAATTTTGCCTGGATGGAGCAGGGAAGGACAACATAGATGAAACCTATGTTGAATGACCAGGGTAAAAAGAAAATAAGTATCATTTCAAACATAGGGGGCAGTGTGTGTAGTGACTTGGAGGCCAGGACCTGATCTGAAGTGCAGTCTGGTCACTTTAAGAGTATTATCTATCATTGATAATGTTGGAAAGGTAGATTGTGGCCAGACCGTGAAGAGCTTTGAATGCTGGACTGGAGAGTTTAGGCCTTTTCACTAAAAATGTGTAGGCTAAAATTTTTGAGCTGATGCCTATAATCATATACAAGTTGCAGAGAACACTTGTCAGCACTGCGAGGAATGGATTAGAGCCCAGAGTTAGCTCATTTCAATGGTCTACAAGAAGAGTCATCAATTGAGACCTGAACTAGGATGGCTGCAGTGGGGATGGATACTGGACATCTTGTGCAGACAAAATGGATGAATGTTGATTTGATGTTGAAGACTGGAGAAAGAGAGAAAACTTAAAGACAACTCTGATGTTTCTAAAATAGTTTTTAGATAATGCCATGCTTCTATGAAAACATTTCAATACTTTCTCACTGCCTCATTTCAGTATTTGAAATACAGTTTCTATATCAATCAGAGTTCTTTTGGCTACAAGTGAAAGAAATCACCTCTGGCTAGCCAATCAAAAAAAACAAAAACAAAAACAAAAGAGAGGGAGAGAGAGAGAAAAGGGAACTGGAAGGATACTGAGGTTATTGCAAAGAACTCAAGAAAGATTTGAACAGCTCAGCACCACGGAAGACAGAAATCAAAGTAGTTGATAGATACCTGAAAATAAGGAATTCATGAATATTTTGTCTCGAGTTCTAATTCCCACACTCCCAGCCTCCAGATTTTTCAGTTCACATCTGTATACTCTTGGGATCTGATTGTGTCAGCCAGGATCAATTGTTTCCCCAGCTTCATTCAACTGCAACCACTGTGGCAAGGTCAGACTATACAGCTTTGGCCCTAGAGGTCATATCCTTGTATGTCAAGGTCAGTATCCCAAAAAGAAGAGAATTTGGGAGCTGGGCAGATACTCTATAAGAGGTGTCTTCTCTATGTTCTAAATTGTTTCAAGCTATGGATTCATTTGAGATTCTGATTTAAAACAACAACAAAAACAACAACAGCAACAACAAAAACCTAATGGCTCTCTTCCCAGAAAAAAAAAAAGCACAATCACAATGATACACAAGGAGTTTTATGGGCCTCTTGAAAATTACGCACAAACCCAAATAAGAAACTTTTGCTTGCAGAATAAAGTATACACTTAGCCTGACTTTCCAAGGTCTTCATGATTTGGTTTGTAAGAGCCTCTTACCAGTGTGGCATCCCACTCCTTCTTTCCTCAAGCACTCACAGTAAAAACAAATTACTTTCCCAACTCTGAACCTTTAATCATGTCATTTCTTCTTTCTATAAAGAATGCCTAAATCCTCTTATTGAAATCCTACTCATCCTTTTAGGGTCAAACTGAAAACCTGTCCCTTTTATGAGCTCTTCCTTGACACATCCATCAACACAGAGACAACTCCCTCTCTTCTTGTCATATGTAATACTTGATACCCATTTCTCTCACGACATCTATTACTTTCTTCTTTACTTTATAATTTCTATATGGTGTATTTGTGCTCTTAGATGCTAAGCTTCCTGGAAACTGGACCTGGTGCCATTCAGCTATGTGCCTGCACTTCTGGTGTTCTCTGTAAGTGTGAGGCACTCAAGAAATGCTTTTCAAATGAATGAAAGGCTACTTATTGGGAGAGAAAGGGTTCCTGTATAATTTTATCCTGCTTATGTTTTTACAAGCTCTTCTTTTCAGAGGAACAAGTACTTTTCTTATTTTCCTTTTTATTATACTCATTTCCTCAGGCTTTATGTGTTTCTCTGCTTCCCACCTGGCAAATTCCATCTCCTTTCTTTTTTTCATTTTCCCTTGGAGATAGATTTTCCCCCTTCAGCTTTTTTTTTTTCTTTTTTAGAATTAATTTGAATGACTGTCTTGCTTTTATTTGTTCTTCAGCCCACAGCTTTTACTTTGGCCTCATTATTCACCAAAGGGAAAATTCTGATCAAGTCAAGAAGCACCCTCCCTTCATTGAAATGCATTGTTTTCAGATTCATTAATGGGTGCAAGAAATTCATAGAAGAGAAAACAGTGGCTGATATTTATATCTTAGGCAGCCGCATTTAATTCATTCCCACTTGCCTCCATTATTTTCACTACCTTACAAATGACAGATTTAAAAATCACCACCAAAATATTTAAAGTAACTTTAGCTAAGTGAAAGATTCTCTTGTCTTTGTTTGAAGTGTAAAAACACACTTACAAAATGGCCCAATAGGAATCCCTTCCCACGTGGACGGTTTTCTGGATGGAATTGGGATGAAGAGTGGGGGGGGGGGGGCTTGCTATGCATGGAAGAACAGCATCCTCTACTGGTGAGAGGGCCTTTGAGGCTTGAGAAAGCATCTGAGTGTGGAGAGCCAACAAAGCTTTGGAAAATTCTTGGCTGGCATATTCACAACAGATTTGAGAATCAATTCAAGACCTCTTATGCTCCTCACTCATGATGTAACTGAAACTTACTTAACTTCATCCCATTGAAAATCAGTAGTAAATCTTCTCTTCCTTCTTTCCCTTCTCTACTAGGTCTTTTCTGTTAAGAGTTACTCTTATTCTTAATTTCCTTGAAAATTCTTATGCAAAGATTTTATTATGGTTCCAACAGTGTATGTTGGTTCAAATGGAGAAACTTGATGTCATCATTATTGTCAAATATTTTCTTGGAAACCAGCTCTGGTGGTGTTCGTGGGGTCTTTCTGTGGCTGATTTATTATGGAGGCCGTCTTATACAATGATGTCTTCTTGGTATTTACAAGCCCTTGGCCAGGGTCCACAACCAGCCATCATGAAATGAAATTTCCATCTGTAGCAAATATGTGTGAAAATGAGTATATCGTGTGTTTATTTTAAAAATGTGGTACTTGACATTTTCTTGTATCTAATGAAGATCATGTTGGCTCAGTTTGTCTTCTTCTACCTTGGATGTCTAATGGTGGACCAATTCACCCCATGTTACTGGGTTTTTCATGCCATTCATGGAATTTTTACAAAATGGCATCTTTCTGGGACAGGAGGAAAAGTAAGGTGAGATAGAGTTAAAGACAAATAATCAGTGCGTAAGTATGCTGATTTTTATAAGATTTATTTGTGAATTGTAAAATCTCACCCATATCCATAAGTATTAGGCACATATACTTCATTGTTCTCACAAGACTGACAAGTTCCCTACAGCTTGTATGAAGGGGCATGAAAAGAGGAGAGTGCTTTAGGAGTCTTTTCAGTAGAAATGTGCCCCCCCCCTGGAAGTTCTATTTGTAGGTATTTTTATATAATCTTGATGGAGGGGCAATTTCTTTCATTAGGGGGCTTCAAGGATTATGGTCCAAGATATTTTCTATCTCTAGCCCACTTGGAATTAAAGAAGGTCCCAATATCTTATCAGGACATTTCATAAGTCTCAAATCAGTCTCAACAGTCTCAACACAGTCTCAACACAGGACATTTAGTTTCAGGAATGATGTTTTTTCTCAGGAGACCTAAAGAAGATCTGAACCAAATCTGGATTCACCAAAATTTGTCTTTGCTCCAGTTTCACGGAGACGGCTAATTAATATCTACTAACTAATATCCACATATGTTATTTTGCATTACAATCATAAGTATATTCACTTACAGTTCTATATTCTCATTTCTTTATGATGGAGCAATTAGCATTAAACTATCCTTGAGGTTATTATGATTACAATGCCTGTTATAGTCACAGTTAGTCATAACTATAATTATCATCACAAATATAGTGGCTATTAAACTAAATTTTAATAACTCACTCTATTATTAATATAATTTTTATTGTTAACTTCATGCCCTCTTAGAAGCTGCATAATAAAGAATAACTGACAGAGAAGTGGAAATACAAAGAGCAGAACAAGGAATCCTATTTCCTGTTGTTAATGGACCAGGTATTAAAGTTTACTTATAAATTTGTAGTTTGAAACTCAACACATGGGGTGCCTGCATGGCTTAGTTGGTTAAGCATCCGACTTCGGCTCAGGTCATGATCTCACAGCTTGTGAGTTTGAGCCCCACATTGGGCTTTGTGCTGACAGCTCGGAGCTTGGCTCCTGCTTCAGATTCTGTGTCTTCCTCTCTCTCTCTCTCTCTCTCCCTCCCCCACTCACTCTGTTTCTCTCTCAAAAATAAAAACATTTTTTAAAAATTAAAAAAAAAGAAACTCAACACATTCTTCTCAATACTAATGGTTTCATGAATGATGTTGAGCTTTCCAACTAGCTTCTACCTCCAAATCTCTTTAAACCATAACATAGCTTAATATAAAACTAATAGGACAAGCAAGAATTGGAGGTTCAGGGCAGAATCGAGGCATGTGGTGCAGTTGGGAGACAGTGAAAAAATTTTCCTTTCTTTCTTGAAAACCAGGCTGATTATAGAGAAAGTAATAATGAAGTTTTCTCTCACTTCCAATCTGACCTTCAACTAAGTTCCCTATGATGGAATCTCACCTGAAAGTAATGCCAGTGTGGTGGGAAAACAGCTACTTGACTACCACATGGGGTCACTGAGCAGAAGAGATGAATGCAAACTTTGTGGACAGGCTTCCACCCACATGTCTGCAGCCTGTCCTTGCCTATAGGTTGTCTCCTCCTCATCTGTCTCACAGAATCTGAGACTGCCAGAAACTTGGGATGTACTTCTTCCAGTTGTTCTAAAAGATTTCAGGGTGTCAGAGAAGAAATCTGGAGGTTAGTGACCTTTTGTGCCTTTATTCACCCTTAACTTGTCATCAACGTTTCTGTTTCTACAGCCTCTCCTATAGTTTCCCTCTACTGGCCATTCTTAGTATCACAGTTTAGCGCATGCTTTTCCATCTCTACTCAACTATTGTCATAGATTTCCATACTTCCATATTCTCCCCTTGGCTTCCCCAATATTTCACCCATACTGCTCTTGCTTTTGTTTCTCTGGACACATTGATTAATCATCTACTATATCCCCATCACCGTGCTTAAAAATCTTTATAGCTTTCTTTTTGTCTATAATATAAATTCCAAGTTTCTTTCTTTCCTTTTTATTCTTTAAAATTAATTTACTTATTTTGAGAGAGACAGAGAGAGTGTGAGCAGGGGAAGGGCAGAGAAAGAGGGAGAATCTCAAGCATGCTCCACACTATCAGTGCAGAACCATGTGGGGCCTGAGCTCATAAGAGTGCGAGATCATGACCTGAGCCGAAATCAAGAGTCTGATGCTTAACAGATTGAGCTACCCGGGTACCGCAAATTCCAAGTTTCTTAATGAGATTCTCCTTAGATGAGTAGCCTTAAACTGCCAGAATTATCTCCCAATTTGCTGTCTTATTTACCTTATACCTCAGTGACATGATTCTGGTTCCGTAAAAATAACACACATTTTCACACCTTTTTATATTTGCTCATGCTGTTCCCTCTGCCAAGAATGTTTCTCCCTTATTTTTCTGTCAAATTTTTGCTAGTCCTTCACATCAAATTAAAACTTTTTCTCATGAAGTAATTATGAAGAATTGCTCCTCCTCCTCTTGCCTTAAATATAGGATTAGTGACCTGTTTCTGATGTCCTTTTCATATAACTCTATGGCAGTACCTCACTTACCTCACTTAGCATGCATTTGTTAGCTCTCTTCTATATGTCAGGCACCATTGTAGATGTGGAAAATAAACTACACAAAGACCCTGTCCCCAAGGGGCTTATATTTTAATGTTTTAAAATATTAGAGTAACTAGAATAATAGATTTTCCATTTACTGGACAAAGATGGTGAGAGGAGCAAGTTTGAGAATAAAATTAAAAATTTGGTTTGGGTTTTGTTGAGTTTGAAACACTACTGGATATATATGTGGAGGTATGATGTAGGTAAATGGATGTAGGAGTCCAATATAAAGGGGGAAATGTATAATTTGGAAATTGCCACTGTCTAGAAGGCACCTTAAATTCATTAGATGGAATGAGAACAGAAAAGAGAAGAAGTTTGAGAACTGAATCCTGAGGTCACTTGAATGTTGGAGAGATGAGGAAAAGCTAATGCATGAGATTGTGGGAGCAACCAGTGGGAGGGAAGGAGGCCCAAAACACAGAACTAAGGGAAGAAGGTGTTTCAGGAAGGAAGGGAGTGCCCAGCTGTAAAAATGTTGCTGACTAAAAACTGTCTTTGCACCAGCAATGATCTGGTCATTGGAGACTCCATCATTGGTGGATTCATGGTATCAAAAGCTTGAGAAGAGTGAGTTGAATGAGAGGAGGGGAATTGGAAACAGCAAATATAGACAATTATTTCTACTGTGTAGTGTATGGGGAGGCAGAGAGCTCAGTAAGTGGCTAGAAGACATGTGAGTGGTAGATCCTACATTTGTTTTTGTGGTGATGGACTGATCCAGTAGAGACAGAAACCTTGCTGACACACGTGAGAGAGGACAACTGCAGCAGTGGTGTCTGTCAACAGGTAAGAGAGGGGTTGGTCTTAGATAGGACCATTTATCCATTGTAATGGGAGAAAATTCAGAATAGATGGGCCCAGATGCTGATATCTTGGTAGATGTGGTGATAAAAATGGTGGTGGTGGCAGTGCTTGTGGAAATTTGATACTCACTGCCTCTTATTTTTACCCCCTGAATGAAACGAGAAGCCAGTTCAGTTGAGAGTGAGAGGTAGGGAAGAGGCATAGAGATTTGAGCCAAAAACAGAAAGAGTGAAATAGTGATCTAGGAAAAAAGAAGAAATTCATCTTGCTTCTATTCTATTGTTTTTTGTCTATCTTTCCAACTGAACTCCTTTCACTGTTCCAGCGGGGGGTCTTCCCCAGAGAAAGGGCTTAGAAAATATTGGCTCCATTAACTGATTGGAAGCCTTTTTCTTTAGAGCCTTGGCCAAGGGGGTCATGGCCCAAGGCCATTCAGAGGCTTTAATAGACTACACTCCCTTTTCAAATTTACTCACAACCCCTTCCATCTTTCTGTATTTTAAACTAGGAATTCAGTATACTTGCATATGAGCCACATTCTGCAAAAATATGTTTCTGTTGACATCAGATAAAAGTTGAGTTGTGAAATACATCTCTTTAGAGGATTAACCAAGCTTCCAAAAAGGCTCTTTGTTGTGGGATTTGCTACCAGATGGGAAACTCTAGGCTCTGGATGTTAACAGTATTCCGGTGATTGCAGAAAAATAGCTTCATTTTGTGTAAGCAAAATGAACATATATATGTAAAACACGATGACATTGTAAGTAGATATGCAAATAAGAGTGGAAAAACATAGTTAAGTTGCTTATGGTTTAGAGAAATGGAAATGGAACAAAATTGCTTGTTAATTAACCAGAGCATACCTAGAAAATACTATGTCTACTACTTACTTTCCTCACATGGTTTTAGGCACTGGGTTGGTATGTATGAGAATATATGATACAGCCCCAGTTCCCAAAGAAGTGGTCCCTGTTTTAAAGCATTGGAAAACTTTCAAGTGATATGAGGTCTGGTAGCAATTATAAAAGTAACACAAACCTAGTTTGGACTGGATCAGTTAGGGAAGGCTTGCTGGAGGGGACACGTGTTATACTTCAGAGAACTCATTTCTCTGCTTTGAGGGCTTAGATAAAGAGGGGACTCTCTGTCTTTCAACTGCTATTCTGCTGGGCTGGCTCTCTAGTTGATTTTCTATGTGTGTAAATCATGTGCCCCTTTGTTATTCAACAAACACATACCAGGATCTACTAGGTTCCTTGGTGCTGTGATCACTAATATGATCCACATATTAATCTTTTCCACTCTCCAAGAAAAAGTGGCTTTCATGGCAGAGTCATAGATGATACTGGCATGAAGGATGTATCCTGTAAGGCTCCCAAGTTGTTGCTCAGTGGGGAAAGTTGAGAAGTTGCATGGGGCATCTGTTTTGAATTTGGTGTCTGAACAAAAGGTGATTTTTTTTTCCAAAGTGGGCTTCACTTCTTCCTGTCACTGCAGAAGATGTTAATGGGCTTTCCTGTACCAGATTCCAGGCTCTCAAATATAAAAGGACAAAGGACGATGGCTGTACTTCCTTTAGCACATGTTTATCAACCACCCACAATGTGCCAGACACTAATACAGACATGGAGAATGAACCAACGAATGACACTGGCAAAGGCCTTACCCTCCATAAGCTTATATTCTATTTTCAAGAGACAGACTAAAAACAGATAAACAGATAAATATGTAACATGTCATGTAGTGATTATTGCTATGAAGAAAAATAAAGATGCATAAAGCAGAGTAAGGGGGATTGAAAGGGAAGGACAAAAGGTCTGTTTTGGATTGCATAGTCAGAGAAATCTCCTATGATAATGTGAAATTTGAGCAGAGACCTGAAGAAAGCAAGAAAGTGTGGAGCATATGGGTAGAGGGAGAAATCTCATTCCAGATAGAGGGAATAGCAGTTGACTTAATGAGGCTTGGACCTTCAGGACTGTACAATGAGCAATTGCAAAGGAGGAGGCTCGTGTGACAGGCTCCAAATGTGGAACTCACAGGAGCAAAAGACAGCTGAGCCCATAATTTTTTCTTAGCCACATGGACTATGAGTTTCCTCCTGCCTCCTGAAGAGAACCTAATCTCCTACAGAGTTCTGGTTCTGTCATGCTCAAAATGCCCTGTTGTCATTTTCATGAAGTCTTGTAGTTATTCTACCTTCCTGCTTATAACCCAAGCACAGCTTCAGGGCACTTGGGAATGCAGCTCACTCCTTCTTATGACCCTCAGAATCCTGGAGAATCTATTTCCTCCTGTCACCTCTCAAGCTCATCTCCAGCTGTATACATTGGTCACATTTTCTCCATCATGGCAGTCTCTTCTCTGCCTCAGCTCTTTCCTTTCTGATGCTCCATTTAGATCCACATCACCAAGAAAATTCCATAACTTACTTCTGGTCCTGCTTCAGGTCTCAATGTCAGCATCATCTTCAGCACCCAGAAAGGACTTCTTGGACTACCCCATTGAAGGTAGCCACACCCCCTTCTCAACAGCACCCTGTTTTTTTTCATTCATTGCCCTTAATGTTCACAAAATCTTGAATTATCTTGTTTATTAAATCTTAGGTCTGTGAGAGCAGAGACTTGTCTTGTCTATCAGTATTACCCAGACAACTTGTCAGGATGCCAGGTATAAAGGAATATCCTTACATTAACTATAAATAGTAGTTACGTGAGAGAATCAACTAGACACTCTGGGTTTGGTTGACCCTGCCTAATGACTGCAGTCACAACTGTGGTGGGTAAAAGTCAGTAGGCAGTATCCCTGAAGAATTCTACATTACTAAGTCCTATTTCAGTATGGGTTCTACATTCTATCTTCCACGTTTGAGCCACTGACCCATTTCTATTTCAATGGAGAGGAATGATCTTGTTCAGAATATTTTTATTTTGATGTCTAACTCCAGTGTATCTGAATGAATTAATGCAGACCCACTGTGGAATGGCTTGGGGAAGAAGTACTGGAATTTAGAAGCTGCGAGACTCAGATTTTGTTTAAATGAAGCATTGTTCAGGCATTCATCAGATGACAATATGAGAAATGATTGCTCCAACCTCTGCTGTCAGGTGGCCTGATTCCCGATTCACTGAGATATGAAGGGGGGTGGGGAAGGCTACACTTATGGGGAGAGAACTGAACTGGAATCAGGTGAAAAAAATGAACTCTGATTTTGTGTTTGTTCGGTGGCTGAGAAAGAAGACAGCTGTAACATAATCCATCAGAGACAGACATTTGTCTTGAATACTTTCTCACTTCTGTGGGCTGTGATTTGAAGTGAAGACTTCTCTCTGGCCTCTTTGCTCCTGGCCCTGCTTCTTTCATGGTGGGCTCATTTGACCGGCAGGTGTCCGGGCTTTCATCAGCAGAGGTGGGAGAGCAACAGAGCCCAGGAGAAGAGGGTGGTCTGCTTTCAAAGCATGTGAGAAAAGCAAATTGTGATTCATTTTTCCATTATCCTATAGACAGGAAAAATTGCTACATTAGGAAATCACCTGTTTGTGAATACCAAGAGGAATATAAAATAACTTACGAAGACAAACAGAGCTTCTGTTTCAGTGTAAGCAAACTGCTATTCAGAGAACACAGATATCCTCAACTAGAACTCTCCCGCGTTTGCATTATTATAATGATGAGAACAGCCATTTAATCAGCTCTGGTAAACAATTACAACAACAAACAAATAGAAGCCACACTATCTGATTATTTCATTTTTTTTTTATTTTTGAAGTGAAAGCACCTCAGCTTCGTATTACTCTTGCCGAATGGTGTTTAACTTTAAAACGCAAGTTTTGTCATTATCATAGCTCAATGTTGGCTATCCCTAGGGCCTTCTCTCCTCATCTATTGCTGAAGATTATCGTACTGTCTGATACAGTAGCCAGTGGCCATATGTGGCTATTTAAATTTAAATTAATTAAAATTTAATAGAATTAAAAATTCATTTGCTTTTAACACTACCCACATTGCCCCAAATGGCTACTAGCTATTGTACTGAACAAGGCAGATATAGAATATTTCCATTATGACTAAAAAAATTTATTGCAATGACACTGCTTGAGAAACTACAGGTATATGTCAGAAGTCAGTATAATATAATAGGAGAGATTTCTGATCTATTTTTTAGCTAGAAAATAATTTCCTGAACAACGTTATGTATGAAATGTCAATATATACAAATGATCGCTGTTTAGAGCCACTCTTGCTGAAGTCAGAGTGGGAGATTCTAGATCCCTACTCATTTGCCACTCACTTCCATCCTCACCCCAATACCTTGCAGATGACCATGGAATCAAGATTGAAAATCACTAGTACAGTTGGTAGAGTGTCATCCTTGAAATGAGCTGACCTGAATTTTGAATTTTGGCTCTTTTCTTACCAGCTTTGTGAATTTGGCAGTTCTTGGAACTTCCAAGAGTTAAGTGCTCTGGTCTGTAATATATATCAACTATCAGGAGGCTGTGAGGGGAGGTTTAGTTTTCTCATCTCTCGGATGGTGAACTGAAGTTTGGTGAGGCTACATGCCCGCAAAACAGCCACCCTGCCAGCAAAGGCCAGACCTGGACCAAACCCGGCCCCCTCTCAGTGCTATTTCACTCTACCGCTCTATAATTTCCTGTCCAAATGGAAAGTTTTAAAGACAAATCACTTTTTAAAAACCAGTTGTCTAGATGTCACTTGTGATTTTTTTATTTCTTTTTTTTTAATGTTTGTTTATTTATTTTGGAGAGAGAGCACAAGCAGGGGAGGGGCAGAGAGAGAGAAGAAGATATAGAATCTGAAGCAGACTCCAGGCTCTGGGCTGTCAGCACAGAGCCTGACACAGGGCTTGAACTCATGAACTGTGACATGATGACCTGAGCTGAAGTTGGATGCTTAACTGACTGAGCCACCCAGGCATCCCATTATTTTTTTTGATTAATACAATGTGTGAATACTTCTAAATGCATTTAAACAGAAGTTCTCCCTTCCCTCCCCCAACCTCGAACTAGCAAACACTGAGTAAAGTCTGACCTTCTTGGACACCCTCCATACTTCTTTCTAAGCCTCATGCTCTTCCCTCCACAGAGGTTGCAAAGTAAAACTGACAGTCACATGAAACTCCCTAAGTTTTCACAGTCACTAAAAAGAGAAGGGATATTTTTCAAAAACCCTAATTTTTGGTGGTGAATTAGAAACCGAACTGACCAGGGGTTTGGAGAACATGCTCCTGTTTCATGGGGCTGATCACAGACTCAGCTTACCTGTGATCTCAATCATCTCTAACAATGGTAACCATGTAGAGAAACGTTTGACAGACAGTGTCAAGGTCAGTGGTTTTCAATACTGAAATGGCTATTAAAGCCTTTTAGTGTAGGATACCCAGGGATTGCAGGAACTTGATGATTATCAGACAAAGCCTTGTAGTAACTGAGACACTGATGGACTGCCTCTTGACATCTTCTAGTTCCCTCCTTTCCCTAGCCCCGGGTGAGAATATCTATCCTAAAGTGACCTTGGATACTTTTGTCACTGGAAAAACACAACTTGCTGTCAGGAAGCTCTTGGTGGAAGCCTGAAAATGGCACTCAAGGGGAAGCCAGGAGGCTGGACTCACTCTTCTTTTCAGTGTGTGACTTTGGACAAGCCTTTCAACATCTCAGTAACTCAGTTACCTCCTCTGTACTTTGAGGAGATTGGTTGAAATGACTGCTTCGGTCTGTCACTCACCATTTTGTTCTTTTGTTTTTTACAATCCAATTATGCCACTCTGAGTAGAAAAGAGTAAATAGTAAAAAAAAAAAATACTTCTTGGTTGGAGCTGGTATCTTTATGCTTCCCACGTCTGTCCTGGGCCTGCTTGCAAGTACTCTTGAGATTCTTATAACTGTTTCTGAGGACAAACCAGGCAAAAATGCATGTGGGGAAAGAGAGATAGCAGGAGTAGCCAAATATCCTGAGAACAGAGTCAGAGAGATGCCTATGTTGCACTCAGTTCTCCTATATTCCATAACACTGATCTGTTCAGGCCTCCATGCTATCTTTGAGCCAGATGGAGAGGGCAGAGGCAAAGCTAACTTGTCTTGCTACTTCCATGCTCCTAAGTACAACTGATTCTGTACTCTATTCCTGCATACCCATCCTAGATTACAACTCTGGTTATAAAACTCTTCTCAACTAAACCTTCAGCAACTCCTCTGTGACCACAAAATGAAGCTTCAACTGTGTTGAATGCATTTAACATGCATTTAACATGCATTCTACTTTACTTACACTTCATTTATTTTTTAATGTTTATTTTTCAGAGACAGAGTACGAGCGGGGGAAGGGCAGAGAGAGAGGGAGACAGAATCTGAGGCAGGCTCCAGGCTCTGAGCTGTCAGCACAGACCCTGATATGGGGCTTGAACCCACAAACTGTGAGATCATGACCTGAGCCGAACTCGAACGCTTAACTGACTGAGCCACCCAGGCGCCCTTACTTGCACTTTAATTGTCCAGAATTCCCTGGCTTTCCTCATATGGAAAAAAGTTTGTGTTCCTTGCCATACCTCTCCTCTCCAAGTCTTCAAGAAGAGGAGGCTAGAATTGTAGCTTCCTTTAATTTAATCCAATGCTCTTTCCACTATACCCTCAGCCTCCAGACAATTACTGTTTTTGTTTTTTGACAATAACTATTTTTGAATCAATGAAATAATTATCAATCTTTAACACCTTAAAAATAGTTTATTAAATTATCTAGCCTGGTCCAAAAATGTCACAGGACAGGAGATGGGGGCAGGGGTCTCTGGGTATTTCCAAAAAGGGTATGGCCAGCAAGACACTTGGGTGGATGGATTATGTATGCCCCGGGTATGTGCACAGAGTTGGGGACAGGGCATGGCACTCAATATGAATAGAGTAGTGCAGGAAGGAAAGAAAGGAGGCAAGCTATCTTTCCTTAAGAAATATTTCTCCCATGTGGAGCACTGCATTTTAAATGTTATTGCTTTGCTGAGTACATCTATAATAGGGAACTTCCAAGCAGAGAAGCAGAAGAATTAGGGAAAATCCTTCCAGTCATCTATATAAGACAATTTTGATGCAGCATCATCTGCTGGGATCCTTAAAGAAGTGTTTGTTCCATGATTAAAATCAAATGAGTCTTTATTTAGGGTTTTCAGAAGCATGTTTGTTCAAGATCTAGAAAGAAGAGAGAAATAGAACTTTCCCAGGAATGAGCAGAGAAATGGGTACATGGAGTTTCAAGTCACACTGGGAAAATATTGGAGAATATTTACTCTTCTAAATCATAAGGACTGTTAAACTTTCTTTCCTATTGGCTGGCTGTGTATACATTGCCCATTATAAGGAAGATTATTCTGACTAGACCTTGCATAGTCCCTTCAGATAGATTAATAGTTAAGTCCTTTAAAATGTTTTCCAAACCAATGGATGAAAAAAGATAGAGAAACCTCCCAGTGCAGATGGAAGGAGTATAACTGTTCAGGTCTTTGGTATCTCTGCCATGAGGACTACTCAGATATAAAAACAAGGAATTCTTCATAATATGAAACAGGGGACTTGGGCTTCATAGTATAAACAAAACAAAAATCAAAGTTCTACCACCAACAGATTGTCCTACCAGTGGGTGGCACCATTATCCACATCCTTCGTTAAATGATGGGGATCAGGGCAGTTCACCCCAGAATGTGCCACTTTGGCATGTGGATTATTTTGAGCTGAAGATGGGTAAGGTCCAACAGACCCAAGGAGAGATTTTTACCTCCCCATTAACTGCCTAAAAAAATTTACGTAGGGAGCCTGTATCAGGAAGAGCACTAGTATCAGAGATAACTTTTTTTTATCCACATAAGAAAGACTTCTAATTTGCACAGCAAACATTTGTTTACCATTTACTCTTCCCACCTTCCTATAAACTGTCTTCCTCCTATTTGAGGTCCCAGACTCCTACCCCTTTCTGCTTAGCTCAAGATGCCAGTCGGGGAGTCCCTTATATCTTTGTGGGGCTCCTGTACATATGTATTTAAATATGATTTCCTCTCATTAATCTGTTTTATAAAAACTTAATGATTTGGCCAGCCAAAGAACCTAGAAGAGAAGAAGGGAAAAGTTTTCTTCCCCTGCATCCCCACGAGAATCTTGACTATAATGCTAAATTTAGTGAAATCTGGTGTAAGTGACTGTCTTGGGGCTCTTTATGAACTATTTTGCCTCTTTAGTTTGTTTTTAGGCCACCGTGATTAATACAGAGCTTTAAAGCTAAAGGATTCTTGTCTTCTTACATAGTTATTTCCAGTAGGAGTAGTGGTAGTAGCAGTTATCATAGTGGTGGTAGTACTGGTAGCAATAACAACTCTAGCACTTCTGCTGCTGCGATTCTACCAAACTAGCTACTATTGCTACTTCCCTCCACTGCTAGTTTTGTCATATCATTAGTTGTGCTGGTATTGTATGTCAGGGGCTTTAGATACACACATCTAATGCTTACAATCAATCTGTAAGTCGAATATCATTACTCTCATTTTATACAAGAGGAAACTGAAGCTCAGAAAAGTTTATGTACCCAAACTAGTGAGTTTCTGACCTGAAATTTGACCTTAGATGCATCTGTCTCCAAAGCCCACACTTTTGCATCATTCTTTGTCCCTCATTTGCTACTCACAATATGGCCATAGCTCCATAATCCCTACCTATATGGAATATGCATTAAGATATGCACAGCCCAGGGAAAGTGAACTTTCAAGAAGCTATGCAGGAAGTCCAGATGGTTGCCCAAAAATGGCCTGTTTCCTTTGTGCTCACTGACTCTGGCTTGTCTCAAATGCTTCAAAGTTATCTTAATGTCATTTCAAAGGCAATTGAGGGAGCATCCATGGAGATAAATTGCGTCTGCAGCCTGTTGCTGAATGCATATTAAGTTCTATTCATGGATTTCCTAGCAACCACAGCCCGATGACGCACAGAGTCAGTGAGCTTGCGTTATACTCATCTAGAGAAATTAAATCACTTGGATTTTATTATTAATATTTTTAGAAAGCCTCACTAGATTAGCTGTTTGAAACACGTTGTTATCTGAGTTACTATCAGCAGCTGGTCCCAGTCACATAGGAAGTCACTGAGGACTCTGTAATTTTCACAAATGCTCCAGTGAGAGATTATCTCCCTTTTAATATTTTTGACAATTAAGGATTTAGTCGGGAAAGAAGGAAATTAAAAAGAGAAAGGTTGTTCTAGCAGCTTGTGATTTTGGCAAAGTTCTCAAACTTGAGACAAACATATTAGAAATAAGCAGTAGGCATCCTGGTGAGAAGAGACAAGAGGCTAGGCTCATTTGCATGAAAGGGACATATTGAAACCAAAGAATATAATTTCAACAAACCTGGCTCTCTGCAAGACATTCTATAAGGTTAAGGGCAGAATATTTTCATATTCTGAAAATATTCAGGCTCACTGAATACGCTGTTTTACAGACTCAAAAGAGCATTTGAGTTTGTTTTTCAGATTTCTAAACAGCCTGGAGTGGTGCAGGCTTCTCATAAGTTTTTCTCAAGTTTTAGTTTGTGCTTTATTGGATATACAGGTCAAATACATATGTGATCTACTGTAGTGGTGTGAGCATGGCACGCAAAGGCATGGTTAGGTTAGATAACCAAATGAACATGACATATTTTAAAGCAGTCAACATGAGAGAATAGATACTTAATCCACTGATTCTACTTTGCTTAGAATTTTTTTTTTTTACTAAGATTATTTTTTAGAGCAGTTTTATGTTCACAAAAAAGTTGAGGCGGAAGGTTCACAGATTTCCCATATATCCCTTTCCCCACACATGCATAACCACTCCCATTATAAACATCCACCACCAGAGTGGTACATTTGTTACGACTGATGAACCCACAACGACACAGCATGATCACCCAAAGTCCATAGTTTACATTATGCATCATTCATGGTGCTATACATTCTATAGGTTTGGACAGATGTATAATGACATGTATCCACCATTATGATATCATACAGAGTATTTTCACTGCCCTGAGGATCCTCTGTGCTCAGCCTATTCATCCCAACCCATTCTCCAAACCCTGGCAACTACTGATCTTTTTATTGTCTCCACAGTTTTGCCTTTTCCAGAATGTCATATAGTTAGGTTCACATAGTATATAGCCTTTTTGATTGGCTTCTTTCACTAAGTAATATATATATATATATATATATATATATATATATATATATATATATATATATATAAAAGGTCTCTCTATGTCTTTTCATAGCTTGATGGCTTATTTCTTTTTAGTGCTAAATAATATTCCATCATCTGGAGGTACCAAAGTTTGTTTATCTATGTATCTACTGAAGTTCATCTTGATTGCTTCCAAGTTCTGGAAATTATAAATAAAGCTGCTATATAAATATGTATATAGGTTTTTGTATAGACATAAGTTTTCAAGTCCTTTTAATAAACACCAAGTAGTGTGATTGTCAGATATTGTAAGAGTATGTTTAAGTTTTCTAGGAAACCATCAAACTGCCTTCCAAAGTGACTTTACCATTTTGCATTCCTGCCAGCAGTGAATGAGAGTTCCGGTGGCCCCCACATCAGCATTTGGTGTTGTCAGTGTTCCAGATTTTGCCCCTTCTAATAGGTGTATAGTAGTATTGCATTTTAGCTTGCATTTCCCTGATGACATAGTGGTGGAACATTTTTCATGTGCTTATTTTCCACCTGCATATCTCATTTAATGAAGTGTCTGTTAAGGTCTTTGGCCCACTTTTAATTTTTTTTAATGTTTATTTATTTTTGAGAGAGAGAGAGAGAGAGAGAGAGAGAGACAGAGCCCGATGCGGGGCTCGAACTCACAAACTGCAAGATCATGACCTGAGCCAAAGTCGGACACTGAACCGACTGAGGCACCTAGGCGCCCCTCTTTGGACCACTTTTAAATCAGGTTGTTTGTTTTCTTATTGTTGAGTGTTAAGAGTTCTGTGTGTATTTCAGAGGATAGTCCTTCATGAAAGTAAGGCATAATGTTAAACCAGAATTCAGCAAAGACACAGATCTAAATTCTTTAGGACAGTCCTAGTTTTGACTTGTGCCCTAACCCATTTTGAGTTCGAATCATGGCTGGTTGAGTGTGTCAGATGTGTGGACTGATGATGTGTGAAAAAGCTGAAGCCACTGTTCATTAAAGCTTCTCCCTCATAGTGAGTTGAGGGTGTAAATGAGCTGCCCTCTGCCCATTTCCCTTGCTACCACATTTAGAAGCCTGATGGGCCCAAAAGGTTTGTTCAGAAGAGTGACTGAAAAAATGTGCGCCAGAGAGCATGCACTAAGGCCACCATCACAGTGCTTACTCTGGGCTATCCCAGTGCTTAGTCTGCTTTTAAACAGAAGGATTCCAATTCTACATATCACTTTTCCAGGTGGTTTAATTTCTACAAATGCAGAATGTTTGGAAACCACTTTATATCTGATACCAGTGGCTCATTTTCTCTTTTTGAAGAGTTTGGAATGAAGCCTTGTTTATTTGAAGAAATGAGCAGTTTTCAGACTTTCAAACACTTCTGCACTCTCCAAAGTCACTGATTATGCATGGATTTCATTTCAGTGTTAGTATAACATTTCATATTAATGGCCACCTGTTGCCAGATGGGAAAGCAATGATGGTGCCCAATGAAGTATGCCCTTACCAGTACAGCACATGGCTCATAGGACTGCTTTGGGAAAACAGACCTCTGAGTGTTTTCAGGAAAAATTAATTATTTTGGAATGAATCTGCCAGTTTTTCTCCGAGTGGCTAAATGTCAATAAACTTGAAATAACTTTTCCAATGGACTTTGATATTAGTGTAAATTCATATGTATGTTTGTGTGTATACAGAATATTAGATTTATATATACAGATTTATATTATACATATATATACTAAAAAGAGCACACATACTTTTTTTAAGACTAAAATTACCAAGAATAGCAACATCTTTTTGGCAATATGCCAATTCTAAGAGACTTACAAGAAATTTCAGTGAGAGACCGATGTGTATATAAAATGTAAGTCGAGGGGCGCCTGGGTGGCGCAGTCGGTTAAGCGTCCGACTTCAGCCAGGTCACGATCTCGCGGTCCGTGAGTTCGAGCCCCGCGTGGGGCTCTGGGCTGATGGCTCAGAGCCTGGAGCTTGTTTCCGATTCTGTGTCTCCCTCTCTCTCTGCCCCTCCCCGTTCATGCTCTGTCTCTCTCTGTACCAAAAATAAATAAACGTTGAAAAAAAAAATTAAAAAAAAAATGTAAGTCGGGACCTGAGCCATCATAGGGGTTACCCTTAAAGCTGTTCTGTGGCTTTATTTAACAGTATATATGGGAATAACTGAATCATGATTCATTACTGAAAGAAGGGAGTCCAAGAGATGGAATCCAGGTAGTCTTGCTGATGGAAAGAGAAACCTGACCATCATTGGCTAGCCAAAGCTGATGAAAAAGACTAGGGGAAATGGTAAAATCCAGTGTTTATTTGACTGCTAAAATTTACCTAGGCCTTGTTTTTTAAGTTTATTTATTTATTTTGAAAAAGACAGAGACAGTGCAAGTGGGGGAGGGGCAGAGAGAGAGAGGGAGAGAGAGAATCCCAAGCAGGCTCTGCACTGATAGTGCAGAGCCCAATGTGGGGCTCGAACCGACAAAGCCATGAAATCATGACCTGAGCTGAAACCAAGAGTTGGATGCATAACTGAGTGAGCCACCCAGGTGCCCCTTTACCTAAACCTTTTGGAAAATATTTCTAAGTTTCAAAAGATCGTTTGGAATTAACTCTGAACTTCTGATCTTAATCTAGACCATACAAAACTCATTACTGTCTTTTCTCTTTAGATGTTTATATGTAATACCATCATTCATTTGAACATATTGGTTGTTTTATAATTTCTATCCTCTAATCTTCAAATTGTTGACATACTGAAATTATTTCATTCCTTGTTTTAGCCTGTGAACATATGAAATTATGTGTTCTTAAAAAATTGTAAAGTAGGGGCACCTGGTTGGCTCAGTCAGTTAAGCATCCAACTCTTGGTTTTGGCTCAGGTCATGATCTCACAGTTCATGAGATTGAGCCCCATATCAAGCTCTGTGCAAACAGAGTGGAGCCTGCTTGGGATTCTCTCTCTCTCTCTCTCTCTCTCTCTCTCTCTCTCTCTCTCTGCCCCTCCCCTCCTTGTGCTGTCTCTTTCTCAAAATAAATAAATTAAAAAAAATAGAATAAATAAAAAATTGTAAAGTAAATAATTTGATTAAACATCTAATACACACTGCTATTCTTTTATATCACTAATCTCTTTGATAATCTTTGACAATCCCTACATCTCTATTAAAAGTTGTAATTAGGTTATTGTGTTTTGCCCTTTTCACTTTATGTTAGTTTATATATCTCTGTGAATCATTATGACTCAAACATGAGACCAAAATATCTACATAGTGTATGTTCATGTTGGTAAATCTTATTTGCTCAGCCATAATAAGGTATTCTTACAATGAGAATTAAATGGTAATATTCATAAAGGGTGTAGCACTTTATCTTTCATAGTAGTACTAACTAAACATTTATTAATAGATAAATTGCTTATTGCTAATAATTTTTATTGTTTAATATTTTATATTATAAATAGTACTTCATGTCTTTTAAATAACTTTAAAGTAAATATTCTAGGATACTTTCTGGGATTATGATGCTCCTCCCCCTCCCCAAAGAAATACCAGGCAACAGGCTCTGGGCTGTTTTCACAGTTTCTGCTGTGTATTGTTCTCTAATTTATATCAAATTCATAATGCAATTAGTAATGTCCCTATTCACAGTCCCATCGATTTTGGATTTTATAATTTCACTTATTTTGCTAACTTATCAGGCATGGTTTTGGACTATCAAGCAATTTTTCTCAAAGCATGGGGTATGAAGCTCCTGTATCAGAATCACTTGGGACGCTTGTTAAAATGTTCAGAAATCGAGCTCTCTTGCAGATCTTCTCAAAGTGTCTCTTGAGATGGAATCTGGAAATCCCCATGTTGAACAAACTTTCAAGGCAATTCTTAACCACTCTAAAGCTTCAGAACTACTGTTTTATAATTATCTTAATTTGTATTTTTTAAACTGAGAATAAGGCTTAGCATAATATCTTAGACCTGTAAGTATTATATAGGCAACTGGCAGGTTGTAGTAGTAAACAAATCTCCCAAATCTTGTTCCTCCTCCCCACATTCCTCTCTATTTACCTGATCTAGAGAAGTCCAAATGTTAATATTTTAGGGAACACATAAATTGCAGTTCCATCTGCTGTAGCTGTTACAGACATCCTATTATTATAATACCCGCATAAGCTAAGGTTGGAAAATGAAATGGATGGTGTGGTCATGAGTTTGAAAGAGCTGATTGGCTGTACCTTGGCCAAAGAAGTAGTAATTTCCTGGGAAAGAAATAGGAACATAACATCCCAGACAAATAAAGTAACTAAGACAATGGAATTAACAAAAGGCTTCTCATATTTTTATGTACAAGATATACTGTTAACGCATTCAGTCCATTTCAGTTTGCTTACCTTTAAAATTTACTCGATCCCTGAAACATCTCCTTCATTTTTTTTTTTCAACGTTTATTTATTTTTGGGACAGAGAGAGACAGAGCATGAACGGGGGAGGGGCAGAGAGAGAGGGAGACACAGAATCGGAAACAGGCTCCAGGCTCTGAGCCATCAGCCCAGAGCCCGACGCGGGGCTCGAACTCACGGACCGCGAGATCGTGACCTGGCTGAAGTCGGACGCCCAACCGACTGCGCCACCCAGGCGCCCCTCCTTCATTTTTTGTTAATAAGAGATCAGTTAAAAAAAAAAAAAGTAAAAACTAAGGATGGAAGGACTGAGGAATAAGTGTGTGTATGGTCAGAGGGGAAGTGCCAGAAATAAAGAAAGTTTAGCAATAAGAAAAATTCTTACTGACTTCAAGAGATATTGATGAAAAACTGAGTTATAAAATCAATATATCATGTAATTCTATCATAGACACAGCTAAAAATAGTGCTTTGTTCTTGCATCTCATACTTTCTTTCTCCCTAAATATATCCAGACAGTAAATGTACAGAGTTAAACCAAAACAGAGTTGGATAGGCATGAAGTAATAAACTGCTGTTTGCCAACCTCTAAAATCAGGAGGGAAGAGGGTTTATTTGAGAGGACATTTTGAGAAAAGGGATTAAATTATGGGGAAAAACATGCTTTTTCCCCCTCTCGCTGAGTAGAGCCTCACAGAGAGAATGGAACTAACTTTTCTTCAACACTTAGTGTGGACAGTCACTGGGCTAGAGGCTTTAGTATACATTTTCTCAAAAAATTGTTGAGCAAGCAATAGTTTCCATATATATACATATATATGTATGTACATATACATATATATGTATATACATATACATATATATGTATATACATACATATATATATAGCTTCCAAACAACGCACAAAATCAAAATCTGAAGTATCGGGGAACTGTGCACCTGTAGAGAGACACTTAAGTCAATCCTTTTGTCTGATCCTCAGATCTTTTAATGTATTTTCAATTCCTTAGTATATCTCCCACCTGAATGAGTCTTCATGCCCTTTTATCCTCAGAAACTGTCAATATAACTAACATCTAGAGTGAGTGTGTGCATGTGTATGTATATGTGCACACAACGAATATATAATACGTCCATTTTTTAAACAATTTTTCATCGATATCTTTTTATCTTATTAAAACTTTTCTACCACATCATTTTAATGAATTTACTATATTCCTTTACAGGTACCATAACTTGTTTAACTAGAAGAATTTTAAACATAGAATCAGTTGAAACTCAGTGGGAAAGCATCTTCCTGAACTAGGAGTAGGCATCTCTTTTTCTGAATCTGTGTCTTCCACCACTGACCTTTGCTGGACTGCAGAACAGTCACATAGCATTTCAGCTTGCCCACCTCTAAACTATCTGTTGACTACTCATTTCCCTCCAGGAGATATAGTGAAGTTCCATAGCCGTATTATCAGGCAAGAGATAAAAATTCAGAAGTATAAATGACAGTGACTTAGGCTTATACAATTTTAGAAATAGAATCTATTTGAAATATGATCTAGACTACCATCTTACTTTCTAGAAAAGATGATGGAGGCCCAGGAAATTCAAGTGCCTTGTCCAGGGTTAGGTGCATAGAACCAAGATTAAAACTGCTTCTCAAATCTGAGTTTGAGGCTCATTCTACTTTTTTACTACTGCTTTCCCAAGAGATTACTTTTATGCACAGTGGAATAATAACAATCATGCCTAGCATTTGTGTTTTATTTTCAACTCACTGTATTCTCTGATTGAATTTTCTTACCTCTCTAAGGTAAACCACATCATCTCCCTTTTTTCTACTAGGAACTAGGGTAAAGAGAGATAAGAAATATGCTGAGACAACATACATAGTTATAGAGGTGGGGCAACTCATCAGAGTAACGTCTTTGATGCCTATGCTAAGTCTTTTATATGCACTATCTTGTTGTTTGTTCACTTCAGTGAGGTACTGTTACCAGCTCTGTTTTACAGATGAGGAAAAGACATTTCAATGATGCTGAGATCACTCACTAGGACACGACATAACTGGGATTCGAATCCAAATTGCCTAACTCCAAAGCCCACACTCTTAATTACTTTATCATGTTGCATTCATATGTTAGTTCAGTCTTTTCATTTAATTCTTTATTTACTCACCAAACAATTGTGAAGGTCCATTTGATGCCAGCCTCCATGCCCAGTGCTAAAAAGAAAAACAACAACAAATGAGACATGGTCCAGAGCCCAGGAGAGAGACTTTGATATGTAAAATTATAACACTATGTTGCAGGAACTTTGATAGAAAAATATCCAAGGTCAGGGAGGTAGGGGAAATTTAATTTGTACCGCTGAATCCTTAGCATTGAATGCCCTTTCCAGAAATCTATGACTCATAAAGGATGAGTTTGTGTGGGCCTCAAGAAACCAGCTTTGACCCTCAAGTAGAAGTCTGGTGGCTCAGTGGGAATCTGACAAACTATCATGATATTTTAATAGCCCTGCCTGCATCAAGTTTCTTTATGAAAAGGAGGTGAGACTCTTGACATGATACTTGTGATATTGGCAAGGATTGATCATGGAAATGGCCAGGAAGCACTTGTTAAATGGTAAAAAGCCTAAAACATAGTTCTAAACATGTCTAAAATTGGACTAAGTACAATTTAGATTTTAAATTAAAATTGTTGGCACATGTATTATCTCCTTGGGCTGCTGCGATAAAATACCATTGACTAGGAGGCATAAATAACAAAAATTTATTTTCTCATGATTCTATTACCAGCCCTATTTTACAGATGAGAAAAAGAAATTTCAATGAGGTTGTGGTCACTCACTAAGATATAACTGGGATTGAAATCCCTGGATTCTTGACTCTGGAGCCTGGGAAGTCCAAGATCAAGGCTCAGGCTGGTTTGAACCTGGTGAGAGTTCTATTCAGGCCTTGCAAGTGGCAGCCTTCTTGCTGTGTCCTTACGTGGTGGAGAGCAAGTGGTATCTTTCTCTCCTCTTCTTATAAAGCCCCTAATTCCATCAGGAGGGTTCTATACTCATGAACTTATCCAACCCTAACTGCCTCGCAAAGGTCCCACCTCCAAATGTCATCACACTGAGGTTTAGGGCTTGCACATATGAATTTTGAGGGGATACAATTCAATCTACACTGGTGGCATTGTGCAATCACCAACAGTCTGAAACAAATAGTCTGAGCACATATTTATTATCCACTGTATGCGTGAGCCACGTTATCTTCCACACATACATCTTGCACCTTTATGTATTCTTATTTTTACTATGATAGTTCTGAGAAGTTTGAATGAAAAATTCCGTTATTTGCTTAGGAGCTAAAATGAGTGACATGGAGAAATTAGCAACAATAAAAAAATAAGAAACCATGCCCCTATGGTTTGAGTTGCAAATGAGAAGTTTCTGCTCAAAGCCTTGGAAACAAATTAAGAGTTAGCATAAAAAGTTAAATACCGAAGTCATGCCTTAAAGCTGCTAGTAGCACTTGACAATATTGGTTTAATTTTGGGATATGTTTGCAGCTAGAGTTAATCTTTCATTACAATGAGTAGAATAATAATAAAAATTAGCAGAATAAGAGACTGGTGAACAAATGAAATCAAGTTTTATCAGCGAACAACAATTTGGAGATCACAATTAATGATATTGTGATATTCTAAAAAATGAAAAATTTTATTTTATTCTCTAGGCAGAGCAAAAGCCATTTTGAGCAATAAAGAATGGTGGATTTAAAGACTTGAGATTATTCCCACCAGCCCAATATGCCTTGACAAATCTCTAACTACTCTGAATTTTCTCATATGTAAAATGAACCTTTCTCTCCCTCTCTCTCCCTCCCTTCCTTCCTCCCTTCCTCCCTTCCTCCCTTCCTTCCTTCCTTCCTCCCTCCCTTCCTTCCTTCCTTCCTTCCTTCCTTCCTTCCTTCCTTCCTTCCTTCTTCCCTTCCTTCCCTCCTCCCCTTCCTTCCTTCCTTCCTTTTCTGCCAATGAGTACTTATTAAGGCTCTATTATATACCCATTGAGGGCACCCATGCTAGGGGAAAAACTCTCAAAGCTAAAAAAAACTTTCTCATAAGATAGGTTTAAATAAGACTTTGTATGAGAAAGGGCTGTAAAAATGTTCAACATTTTAAGTATATTAAGTACTTTTCCCTTTGGAGTTGACTTCTGATTTCAGGATTAATGAGCCAGGGGAGTTTTGTTCATGCCCTTATTAAGGGAAATAAGATTAGTGACTTAGATAAGTTGAAAACTGAGTTCATTAAACCAAATAATTTTGTATAGTTCCTCAAGTCCTCTACAGTTTCAGAACAATTAAAGCAAGCAAGGTAATACTAATTATATGTTCTGAATTTTAGAAAAAGTTGAAAATGTACCTGCTTCAACCTTATCATGTATTCTGAAAGTTAACCATAAAAATCGACTGAGCCTCTGAGGGTTTGATGATTTGGTGGGTCAATAGCAAAATGATCAAAATGACATGCATTTTGTTCTCTTACTCATGACTGCATCACATTAATTGCATACCTCCTGGGCACTGCAGTGCCAGCCCCCAGACTTTTGATTCCTGGGCACTATGCTTTCAGGGAGGCTGTGATCACCGTGATGCATAAGCCCAGGTCTTTTCCAACTCTGCCCCTATTTTGCTCCTTGTGGTTATCTGATTTAGTGTATTGGATGAGAAAAGACAGCATGATGGAATGACAAAAAAATCGCACCTTCCAGTTTTCTCCAAGAAGCCTCTTAGGAAATGGAGGGACAGAGAGACAGAGAGAGAGAGAGAGAGAGACGGAGGGAGAGAGGGAGAGAGAGAGACTCTTGGCTTATTAATATGTATTTTCCATAAATGCCTCAGAAATGAATGCTGCTTCTGAATCACTGAAGCCAATTACATCAATCTATAACAAAAAGTTCTAAAACACATCTCTTCTTCAGAAACACAAAGGGACATATCCCAAATGTATACTAGAAGAGCCTCTCTCTCACAGTGAAGTTGCTTAGAATTAAGAGCCACATAAATTGAAATTCAAATTAAACAGGCCTACTAGTAATTGCTCAAAATGGAATTCTAGGCTTGAGGTTGGCAATGCTGTGGCATATTTACAAGGGCTGAACTTGTCCTTGACACTTGACTACTGTTTTCTTTGAGGAGATACAAGGGCCAAAAATATGTTACATAAATCTGTTTATTTCATTCAGGTTTTGACAGGTCAGAGGGAACAAACACTTCTAATAGGATCAGACTACTCAGATAAATATTCAGAATTGTAAGATTGGCTTATTTACTCATAGGGGTTTCGATCATTTGTGGAATTTTGTTGGAAGAAGAGGGGCTTGACTAAACTAAGTTCATTTTATGTGGGGAACTTGCAAAAGTAAGGTTATTTTTGTTTATTTGCTTTTTACATAAAGCTTTTGATTAAAGAAAATAGTTGTGTAAAAGAATTCCATTTAAGCAAACACCTTCATTATTGATAGCAGTCTCAGGAGAATGAATCAGTGTGTTTCTTCGAGCAATTGGTTTGTTTTTATCTCAATGGACTCTGTGTATTTTATAACTGATGTTTCCCTCTGCATTTTATCTGCTAGAAAGATTAGAGCCCAAATTCATAGCTCACTTTTTGCAAATGTATCAGACTTTATAGCAAGTACTTTGAATACAAACATCACTCCTAATTCTATCTTTTCTAAACTTTTATCTGGTTCATTCCACATATACCAAGTATATTTTATCTTATTGCATGGTATCTTTTTTTGAATTTTCCTAAGTATTTTTCTTGAAACAAAATGGAATGCCTATAGATAACAATTTTTCATAATATTGTTTGCAGGGTCAGCAAATGCACAGAAAATGACAAATATTAATATTTAAAACTAAGTGCCATTGGGTAGTCCTAAAATAAATTACTCCAAGCTGTAGTTTAGAAACAAAGTCCTGATAGTTTCAATTAATTCTAAAGTACATATAAATTATGACTACATAAAGCTGGGAAAAAGGATGAGGAATATTTCTATTTGTTTTTTTAAAACCTCCACATATAAGAGTGGGAACTGAATTCTCTACAGACCATGCCTGTGGCTGCTTTTTCCCCCCTGCTTGCAATTGCTTCTTTTGAAGATTTTAGGGACAGGCCAACATTAGTAATTATTAGTTTGCACTGTTCTTGCCATACTAGTTGCTAAACTATTGAAAACTATTGAAATACATCCATTTCTGTTGGTAGAAAGACCTTGCACTGCTCGTTACCTTCCAGGCATTCTGTCCATTCTGGCCATCCTCTTACATACCAGAACCTTGCCTGTAATTCATCAACTAAAGGCTTAATGCCTGACACAATAGGTGGCCTCTGGTAACCAGCTCCATTCTGTTACCCCTACGTAATGATTTTAAATGTTTTGAGTATCATCTCTGGTCTACGTGTGCAAACCAAGGTAAAATCTTGTACAACTAATGAATAAATTGGAGAGCCAAAATGGTAAAGTAAAAAAAATCTGGATCCTCCCCCTTAAAAGAAAAAAGATTGGAGGGAGTATAAAATGAATTTGGATAAAACCTTCAACCAATTGATTATCTAATCAGTAAGTATTTTTGAGTTTTTAGTATGTCTTTATCACTGTGCTAGGCATTTTAGAGGATATAAAGAAACGTAATACCCAGTTGGGGAGGTGACAATATGTCTGTGACAAGATAATTGCCAACCCAGGTAAGTACTATATGTTAGAGACTTCAGAGATGAAGAGAACACTGATTGAGTATAATTAAGAAGATTTATTTGGGGAGGCAGAACTTGAGCTGAGTCTTTAAGAATGAGAAAGATTCACAAAGGTGAAGGTAAAAATTTAATTCTATTCTGCAGAATCAAAGCTAAGGATGCTGTATCACTGTCTTTATATGTGATTAACATATCTCTTATCAAATTAAGAACTCCAATGATTGCTTTTGGCCTGCATCCTTGTGTGACATCAGTTCTCAGTCCATGGACTTGTAGGTCTCCACTGGCCATGGTATCCTGATGTGTTGGTAAGAACTTCTAGGGAGAGCCACAGCTGCCCTCCAAAAAGTCAACTTTAGGTTGGCTCTGAATTCATAGGCTACTCACATAAGATTCCATTTTTGTTTAAATGAAGAGATGGAACTAGCGACCCATATTCTTAACAAATCTGTATAGGTGCTGATTAAATCCTCTCATTTTGCATTTAGCTATGTTCTGCTTCCGGTATGCAGACCTGACTTCTTGACTGCAGGCTCCCAGACCAGAATTTGGTGCTCTCTGAGCAAACTTAAGGGAAACTCAAACCTGAAGACCATGGTGTTAATAAACAAAACCAAACCAAATCAAAACAGAGCTTCAAAGAGCCATCACATGTAACTGTATTACAGAGATGTAGAAGAATCTGTTTTCTAAAGGATGCAAACAAGCTGTGAGACTTCTTTGTAACACACAGTATGTTAAGAAACGGCTGTTCAGAAATGACATTATAATGCTGGTTCTTGGGATGGGTCTTGTCATATTTGCATTTGTAAATATTTGCTGGGGGAAGACTATGAATAACATTGCACAGAGTTGTTTATCCACAGGCTCTGGGGTCTGAGTTTGACTTTGGGACTTTAGCTGTTTCACATTGCACTTCACGCCCCGCCCCCCCTTGGTTTCTGACTGAAAACTGAAACTTCCCAAAGGGTTTTCAGGGAGCAGAAATGTTTCCCCAAATTAAATGAAAGTCCCATGATGGGTATATTCTCAACTGCTTTCAGGGAATTACAGCACTTAGAAAGGACTTTAAAGGGATGAGAGAAAGATGGAATGAAAAGAAGGCAAGACGTATGACTTTTTCTTCTTCTTGTATCTGTGTTGATTACTTACCTTCAGAAACATACTGAGAGGCAAACATGTGACATTCAGTTAGTCTTTATTTTTCTTAAAAAAAAATTTTTTTTCAACGTTTATTTATTTTTGGGACAGAGAGAGACAGAGCATGAACGGGGGAGGGGCAGAGAGAGAGGGAAACACAGAATGGGAAACAGGCTCCAGCCTCTGAGCCATCAGCCCAGAGCCTGACGCGGGGCTCGAACTCACGAACCACGAGATCGTGACCTGGCTGAAGTCGGACGCTTAACCAACTGCGCCACCCAGGTGCCCCTAGTCTTTATTTTTCTTAATGTTTATTTATTTATTTTGAGAGAGATAGAGAGCAAGCAGGGGAGGAGCAGAAAGAGGGAGACAGAATCCCAAAACAGGCTCTGCGCTATCAGCTCCAAGCCCAATGTGAGGCTTGAACCCACAAACTGTGAGATCACAGCCTGAGCCGAAAGCAAGAGTTGGTGACTTAACTGACTGAGCCACCCAGGCGCCCCTCAGCTAGGCTTTAAAACCATTGCACGTGCATGTTATTGGGGCTTTTATAACTAATTATTTTTGCCTCAGAGGGCTACTGTTATTTGGGAATTTCTCATGGCTTGAATACTGTGAGAATCTTCTTAGCTAGGAGGAAAAGGCCAATCAAACGTGTACCACAGAACTTAAAAGTTTAGATTCAGACACTGCATGGATTTAGGGAGAAGACTTGTACTGAAATGAAAGGAAATAAAAGGGTAGCATGCAGAAACACCTGCTGATTAGAAGGTCCCTGTGTTTTCATTTTTACTTTTCTGTTCCATTATAAACTTGATCAGAGAGTTAGTTTCCCTCAGCTATCTTGGGCATTCCTGCCTGCAGGTTTACATAAATGCAATATTGCACAAGGAAACCTCAGAACAGCATTAGATTAGAATATCAGAATAATTTTTTTTAAGAGTTGTACTGCCAGTTTCCAGAGTCCTTAATATCACACACTAGCTAGTTTACACCCCTGGTGACAGTCAACTGTGGAAACAATTGGTTCCTCAATCCTGCATTATTTAATTCTTAAAATTAACACCTTACTTCTCACATCACCTTTGGTATATCAGATAGGAGGCCACAACGTTAGTCAATTATCACTTGCATCTTTTTTCCAGGCACTTTAGAGATCAATTTCAGGGTAATCTGATCCCACAGGCAATCCAATTGGTGGTCTCTGTTTCTGGATTGCAAGATTAAGCCTAGTGTAAGGATGCTCCAATACACAGCCCTCTTTTACCTTTCTATTTATTGCCAACCATTGCTAGAAGCATTGAATCTTGTGGCTTTAAAAATATTATATTGAATCTCTTCTACAATATTCCTATTCAGTGACCATCCTAGCTAAGGGTTCCACTGACTGTAAAAAGTTCTTTCTCATGGAAAGTGAAGTTCTGCTTTGCCACGCTGTCATGTTCTGGACTGCTTAATTCTACCCTCTTGGTAGGTAGTAGGATTATAAGTTCTCTACTACGTGACAGCCCTTGGAAGGCTGAAAACAGTTGCATTTAAGAAAATGAGAGATTCCTTCCTTCACTTTCTGGTTAGATTCAAAATAATAGTCATAAGCTTCCTGCTTTACTATTCCTCATTCCAGTTCCTTTAGGTCACCAACTTCATCTACTTCACACATTGGCTCATTTATACCTCTATGTCACGGTAAAGTTAGGAAAACCCAAAACACACTAAGGTATTTCACAAGGAAATTTAATATAGGGAGTTGGTTAAACAGGAGTTGGAGGATTTAAAAAAAAGCAAAAAGCACCAAGATACAGAAGGAATAACTGTAGAATACAGCTATCACTCTAGGGCTGGGGACCCTCAGGGGAATCCAGTGTTTGGGAGAGGGGTCTTGCAGAGCAGGGATCGAAGAAATGGTGCTGTATGAACTGTTTCTAGTTTCTCTCGAAGTTGAAGAGGAACTTTGTGGAGCTGACCTTCAGACTTCTGAGGAGAGGTGCTAGGCTGCTGTCACACCTCATCCACTGAAGAAAGAGCCCTGTGCCACGAGCAATCAGACAACTGGGAAGATGGTGGTGCTCACTGGTGCTGACCCCTCAGTAGCTTGGAGGAGGGCCTCTGTTAAGCTGGGGCTCAGCACTTGAGTTTGGGGAGCTGCCTGCCTAGTGGTTTTATCCCTGGGGAGAGGGTGATGACCCTGGTTCTGAGAGTGCTAAAGGCGGCCAGAGGCTGAATCCAACAGGAAGAAGAAATAACCTTCTCCCATTTTCTAGTCTTCGGTCTCCCTCCAGGGCATCCTATTGGCAGAACCTAGCAAGACAACAACTGGTAAAGGAGAAATACATGTTGCAGACCTCTGGCCCATTTCCCAAAGCAGAGTAAGGAATAAAGAAGGATGAAATTTGGAACTGAGACAAAATGGCCCAGAAAATTACTTATAAAAACTCATTTTTCTTAACTTAAATAGAAACTCAAATAAAGATGGATCAATTTCAATTATATTTTCAGAGAAGGATTAAATTTTTAATAGGAATGTTAGCCTATTTATTCATATGTAGTCACACAGGAAGAGTTGCTCCATCATCCCAATTTATTTTACTTGGGTTTTTTGTTGTTGTTGTTTAACTTTCCTGTAAATCAAATTTTCTCTAGCTTGAAGATTATGAATTTCTTCTTTGGAGACTTCTTCATGTCTCAAATGTATTCCCTCTAGTGTCTAATTTCATGGAATAAAGAATATCAGAGTACAAGTTAACTGCTAAAACTCAAATTACCAAAATAGAAACTCTACAGACTAACTCGCTCGGGAGGTTAAAATTGAAGTAAAATTAACACCACTGACCTCATTCAAAACTTTCCTTGTCAGAGTGCTAAGGATGAAAAGGAAAATATATTGATGTCGACATACAGCCTCCTCTGAAAAGTGACACAACATCTTCTCATATAATAGCAATGATTTTCTCCTTCTTGGTGGGAGAAAGCACTGACTATAACTTCATGCGTTTGGTGTGCAAAGAAAGAAAACTTTACCTTTCTCCAAATTATTCTAAGGTTTCTGGACTGAGGACCATGGAGGCAGGTGAAAGATGAGGAAAGCAACTTCCTGATCTTGAAAATGCTTTCATTTTTTTGGTATAAAATTAAGAGCACTAGTCTAGGAATTTGTGTTGTCTATTTCTTGCCCTGGTTCTGCCATTTGAGACTGAGACCATTTGTAAGCAGCTCTTTGAGCTTCAGCTTCCTCTATTTGACAGAAGAATATGGGCAATGATCTTCAAGGTTTTTTAGTTTTAGTAGTCTGAGAAGAAGCCATTCTAGAATGTTCTTGATTTTGTTTTCTCTTTTAGAAGTAGGGGGTTGGGGAAAGACAAGAGGGGAAGAACTGTAATGACTGATAATAATAATAATAATTATTATTATTACTACTGTTTCAATGTTAGTCGTCTCTCTTCTTTCTGAGTAGCAATGAACTCTAGAGTTGAAAGTCCATGTGACATTTTAGAATCAGACTTTGGTTTTAATTCCAGTTCTGTCTTATAAGTTGTGATCTTTGATATTACATGACATCACTGGGCCAAAGAGTCTCTTCTATGAAAGAGAGATAGTAAAATCAGTCCAAGATCTTTTTGAGGAGAACATAAGATGATAAATATGAGATCGCCAACATGATCCTTCATACCGATAATACTAATAAAATGGTTAATAGCAATTGCCAACTAATCACCTTGCCTGTGCTTCTCTGGTATACTGGCATGCAGCGTTATCAAAGCTATTCTTTGCCTACTCGCTTCCATGCTGGCATGTGGCCAACTCACACAGAGTGTGGCCCAAAGCGTGTGCCAGCGCTGCTACATTTACATCAGCCTAGATTTCTTTCCGAGTCCCTGTGTGCGCGCATGCATGCACAAGCATGTGCCCTTAGTGGACAGCTGGCAAGGTGAGCTTCCCTCTTCTGTTGTCTTCCATTCTCTAATACGTAAGAATTCAATGATAAGACTGGTCTTTTTCTGCTGTAAAACAAAGATAAACTCAAATTCGTCTTAAAATCAGACTAGTTATCCATGTGTAAGGATAAAGAAATTATTGGCATTGTTGTTTTGGAGATTGGTGAGGCTATGGAATAAAATACGGGAGTTTAAGGAGTAAAAGATTCTTTCTACCTCTTCTAAACCACATCTCCGAACAACACAAAATTATAGGATGATTTACTGATGAAATTTCATTATGAGATAGATTCTTTTGCTCTCTTTTTTTAAATTAACATCTAGTAATAGTATTACATAAATATGTAGGTAACCGAGACCAAGAAAGGTTGTGTCCTATTTCAGGACGCTAGTGAGTTTAGGCAACACTAAGAATGGAATGTCCTTCTGGGTTTATTTTTCAAATTCCAATGGCTTAACCTTTTTGAGGGATGTGGTGTCTGTCCCAGCCACTTTTGCAGTGGGCCCCCAGGCTCACAGCCCTTTATGTTTCAGTGCAACAGATGGCACCAAACAACGTGTTCCTTCTTGGTGAACCCCCTTCCCATGTTGGTACCAGGCTCCGTAACAGCAGGCGCCGTATCAGAGCCTAATGTGCTGATCACAGCTCGGGCTCCTTGTTTTCTTAAAGCACAATGTCTCTTTGTCCCCACCCCCCCCCATTTATTCTGAGCCCTTCAGCAGCTCAGCACAGCAAGCTTGACAGGACCTGTCTTCCTCTACTGTTAATTTCACAGCCGGATGAGTAGAAAGGTAATTTATATGGGTCAGTCAGATTTAAAATGCTGCTATGTCTCCTGACGAGGTGGAATGAGAGGATTTAAAAGAATTATTAGTGTGGTCCAGAGCGGCAGTCTGTGGTTTCTTCGACACAGTCCTATACCTTTTCCATTTGGTAAATGCCCCACGTGGCCTCCACATGTTGACTGTGGATTACAACCAAGATGAGAAGCAAGCCACTGGGGGAAGATTTTTGTTTTCATTTATTTTTAATTAATTGCAAACTTCCTCTTTCATTTGGCTTGCCACGCTCTGCAGATCCTGGTGACACAGGAGCTCTGCCAGCATTAGGAGCCGCTGTGCCGAACTGTGAGCGGCTTAAAAGTACCAGCCAGCTGCTTTGCACTCAATCCTCAGGGAAGGTTTGAAATAAATTTGCATGCTTGGAATTCACCTTCAAAAATGATCCAGTTGATGTTGCTGAAATCCATCTTTCTCTTTCCTTAAATCTCTCCTTAAATTACAATGTTTGTAATTACAAATTATTATTCAAAAGATAGTTATTAATTTTTAGGGGATAAATAGAGTGTCTATATGAAAGTCAGAGAGTTTTTCCTGCCCTTCAGATCTTTACTGATCCCTGTAACTAGTAGTTTATATAAGGAAGGGATGATGTTTAACAAAAGAGCCAAAAATAAAAAGAAAAAAAAAAAAGAAAGAAAAGAAAGAAAGAAAAAAAAGAAAAAGGGGGAAAAAAAAGCAAGCCACGGTGGGAGAAACCCCAGGGGCTTGAGAATCAGTTACATCTCTTTTGAGGTCAGACAGATGTGGGCTGCATCTTCTGCTGCTGAATAACTATGTGATCTTGGGCAAAATTATTCAACAACCCCAAATCCTCAGATTTTTCATCTATAAAATAGTTGTAAAAACTAAATATGATTACCAAAATGAGACATCTTGCACCTCTGTTGCATGTTCTATACGTGGTAGCACTTATTAATATAATCTAACAAAAACAGAAGTACAAATTACCAAAATGTGGAATCTATGTGTTTTAAAATATAAGTTGAAAGTTTTCTGTTTCAATAAGATGGAGGATAATAGAGACACACTCTGGCTACAAACACCTAGAAAATGGGAACATATAAAATAATAATGATAGCAACAACAACAAAATTATTGGATATCTGAACCCCTAAAACAGAAGTAGAATTCTCCCCATGAGTAATAACTGAAGAAAGAACTAGAAACCTGAATGGCAACTAGAAGCCCTGAGTGGGCTAAGCATTCCCTGCCTTGGGAGGGACATATGGGTCCCTGGGAATCCAGATGCTTTGGTTTGGCCACCTAGATGGAGTCCAGAGAGGGGGCCTTGGGCCCAGGCAAGGAAGGAAAGGTAACACTGAGACTGCCGCCTAAGGACAAGTCACTTCAAGTGTTTTGAGTCTAAATGAAAAGGTGGCCTTAAAACAAAACAAAACAAAACAAAACAAAACAAAACAAAACAAGACAAGACAAGACAAAACAAAACAAAACAACAAACAAACACCCAGTTAGGCAGCATGGGGAGATAACAAAATATTAAAGAAGCTGAGTAAAAATGAAGACATCTCCCTGGGAAATCATGAGCCCTTGTCTTTGCTTCATTGGAGCTTAGACACCATTTTACAATTCTCTGGGAAATTCAAGCCTAGAAATTTACATACAATTTGCCCCCAAATTAAGTAAAATCTAGTGAAATACCAAAATGAATAAAACAGACAAAAAAAGGGGGGGATGATAGTGTCAATAGAAGCAAACACTGGTTCTTTGAAAAGACAAAATAGGAAGATTTTGAGCAACGATAATAAAGAAACAGAAGGTGGGCAGAGGTAAATCATATTTGGAACAAAAAGGACAATTGCAGATTGAATGTATGTGTGTGTGTGTGTGTGTGTGTGTGTGTGTGTGTGTGTGTATTCAGAAACTATATGGAGATAAATTTGAAAGCTTTAGTCAAAAAAATAAAATTCTAGAAAAATTACCAAATTTACCAAAATGACTACACAGAAGATGAATAGTTTTATAACTGTTAAAGAAATTGAATCATAGTTACAAATAAATGCAAATAAAGTTAATCAAACAGAGGGTTTTACAGCCAAGTTCTACACATTTAAGAAAGATATATAATGACTTTTTTAGACAAACTCTTCCAGAGAGTAGAATGAAGATGCTTTAGCACTCATGGAATGAGTGCAGTAAACATTGGAAATCCAAACTTGTCAGAATTGTAGTACCACAAAGGAATACTGTTGGCTGATATCATTTGTGACAATGATGCAAAATCGTAAATGAAATATTCATAAAACAAATCCAACAGTGTATTAAAATGGATAGCATGTATTTCATTTTAGAAATACCAAGATGGTTTAAATTAAACAAATCTATTAATTTTATTCATTATATAAAGAAATTGAGGTTGAAAAACATAAATATCTCAACAGATTAAAAACATGATTTGATACAATTCAGTACCTATTCAGGGTAAAAAAAAAAAAAAAAGCAATCCAGACATTTAACTAAAATTAGAATTGGAAGAGAATTCCTTAATCTGGTAGACTTTTGGTTGATAGAATACCAACCAAAAACTTACAGCAGAATTATATTTAATGGGGAAACATTAGAAGTTCTATTAAATTCCTTGTAAATGATGCTTGCTATCACTACATTTTCATTTTGTACTGGAGACTTTAGCCAGTGCAGTAAGACAAATTAACTATTTAAAACTTTCTAAATGTGAAAAAATCAGAAAGAAAAAAGTAGACTTTGCTCATGATATAACCGTCTTAGAGAAAAATGTAGGAAAGGGGCACATGGATGGCTCCGTGGGCTAAGGGTCTGGCTCTTGATTTCAGCTCAGGTCATGATCTCACAGTTGTGAGGTGGAGCCTCACACTGACAGCACGGAGTCTGCTTAAGATTCTGTCTCTGCCTCTCTCTCTCTCTCTCTGCTCCTCCCCCACTTGCTCTCATGCTCTCTCTCTCTCAAAATAAATAAATAAATATTTTAAAAAAGAAAAGAAAAATGTAGGAAACTCTACAAGCTATTAGTACCAATAATAGTTCATCTAGATTTCTAGATATAAGACCGATGTACAAAATCAGTAGTGTATGTTCATATCCTTCATAAAATGTAGTAAATGTACCTAAAGGTAAATATAGCAAGAGAAGTGCAATATCTTTATGAAGACAATTACAAAATTTTACTTGAAGGACGTAAAAGAGGAGTTAAATTCACAGAGAGAAGACATGTGCAAAGATTGGAAAACTTAATATTAAAAGGATGGTAATTCTCTAATTAACATATACAATAAATTTAATTTCACAGGACTTTATAAGATGACTCAAAATGTCACACAAGAGTAAGAAGCACTGAGAATGGACTAAAATAATTTTATGGAAAGACATGAAGAATAAGGCACCAGGAGAAGAAGGAGAATAAAAAGAAGAGACCTATCCCAGGAGAAGTAAACTTTTATATTATCATATTAAACGAAACAGTGTTACTGACATGGAGGGAATTCAATGGAAGAGAAGGGAGTGCCTAAAGACACTCATCCCTGTGTAGGAACTTCGCGTAGAGTGGAGTAGCCTTACCAATGTAAAAGGGAAATTTAGGCTGGTCTGTAAATGGTACTGGGACAGTAGGCTAGTCCATAGAGAAAAGAATGCTAGATTCCTACTTAATACTATACACAAAAACAAACTGCAGATGGACTGAATACTAAATGTAAAAATCAAAACTTTAAAAATTTCAAGAAAGAATACAGAATAATATTATATGACTTCAGGATAGAGGTATTACTTAAACAACAAAAGCGGCACCTGCATGCCTCAGTCGGTTAAGTCTCAGCTCAGGCCGTGACCTCACGGTTCGTGGTCGAGCTCTGTATTGACAGCTCAGAGCCTGGAACTTGCTTCGGATTCTGTGTCTGCCTCTCTCTCTGCCCCTCTCCTGCTTGCGCTCTGTCTCTCTTTCTCTCTCAAAAATAAATAAAACATTAAATATTTTTTAATTTAAAGAACAAAGAATAGCAAAATAAAAGAAAACCGTGATAAATTTGACTTCATTAAATTAAAAACCTGTGCATGTCAGAATACACCATTAACAGAGCTAAATAAATAAATAAATAATAAATAAAACAAAACAACCTACACTGAGAAAAGATATTTTCCATATATATAAGTAACAGAGGAATAGTATTCAGAATACATAAAGTCTTCTATAGATCAATAAAGAAAAGAAAAACAATCTTTTAGAAAATGGGTAAAGGATATGAAAAAGCAGTTTGTAAAAGGGAAAAGTGGAGTACTTTATACATATATGAAAATACACTCAACTTTGTTGTTATAGGGAATGCAAATTAAAATAGTAGTAGAAACAATTTCATCCCCAAGAGATAAGAAAGACAAGTCTGATATCATCAAATGTTGGTACGCGTGTAGGGAAACAGGACTTAGGTAATGTCAGGAGGAGAATAAATTGTCACAACCACAATTTCCACATGTTGTGGAAAACAGTATTTCATTAATTAGTATGCATGGAAACACATGTATCCTAAAATTTTATTTCTAGTTATACGTCTTAGAAAAACTCTCACACGTGTACACAAGGAGTTGTACTTCAAAATTTTCATTGCAGGACTATGTACAACTGTGAAAAAGTGAAAACGATCTAACTGTCCCTTCTAGAGGACTAGAGAGGTAAGTTGGGTTTACTTATGCAAGGAATACTACACAGCAGTTCAAATGAATTAACTAGATCTACATATACCATTATCAAAAAAACCTCATGAATCTTTAATGAAAAAAGCAAGTTATAAAAAGATACAGGCACTAGTAGTATCAGTTAAAAAAAAATTTAAAAACACACCAAACAACAACATGCATTATTTATGCATCCATGCATATGTGGTAGAAGGGAATAACTTAAAAGGCAAAGATACATACATACTTTATCAGGGTGGTATCACTTAAAGAGAGGGGAAGGAAGGCACACTGCTGGTGAACTTTATCTGTGCCTGTATGTTTTACATCTTTAAAAAAAGTCAAACAATAAAGAGACATAATAAGCAAATGTGATCGAACAATGTATTTTGAATACGGTGGGGAGATATGTGAAGTTATGCCTTTTCTGTATTTTTGTATTTGAAACATTTCAGAATTGGAACCAAATTTTTCAAAAGATAAATAGCCAAAATATTTTATATATTTCAGATGAAGCTAAGTGCCTCACTCTTCTGTGGAGGGTTTGATGTGTCACCAGTCCCCATCATCATCAGTCTTTGAGAATCACTGACAAGCATAGAATGGAATTGTTACCTGCCATTATTTTGTTACAATTTACTGCTTGTAATTTTTGTTATCAAAGTAATAGCATTTTCATTTTCCCAATTTGGAAGTATATTCTGATATTAATTATGCTTCTTAAATCTGAGCATGCCTTTTGGAAATGCATATATATGCTCTCTCCAACCCCATCTCACCTCATCCAATTGGGAATCACAGACAAAAAGAATTAGCAGTACACATATATATTTTTTGGAAAGCTCATTAACAGAGTCTAAGAGATAAGGGGACAAGTGTCAGAATTGGAGCCAGGAGTCCTAGCTGGCTGTAACTGTGGAACTATTTTCTTAACTTTTCTGTGCTTTTGTTTCTTTATCTTTAAAGTGGAGGTGTTGACTTACCACTAAATCCTTTACAGCTCTAAGGTTTTGTAATTTTATGAAACACATGAGTGAAGTCAGTTATAAAACTAAATGGTGATTGGAATATATGAACTGAGGAAGAGCCAAAGGACTCCTCCGTGTCCCAATATCTCTTCCTCTGTCTTTGCCAGAGTGTCACTGTTTCAGATTAAGGTACTGAAGGCTGAAATTTGAAAGCAACTGTTCATGTAAATGTCTTGGTAGAAATAAATTTTAAGATAAGTATGTCAAATTCCTGGCTTCCTAAAAGATTCTGGGACACACGGCTGGTAGTTTTGATGAACAGGTAAGCCAGGTTTGAGCCAGAGTGTTGAAAGCACTGCCTTAGGAGGGATCCTTGTCCTTTAGAAGGATGCATAGGGCACTGTATGCTTGGGAATAATGGATCCTGAATAAGGGAAAGAGTGGACAGAGGAGGGTGGAGCAGAACCAAAGACAGCATTGTCACAAGTTCACAACAGCAGCTCTCAGTCACCTCTTAAAATCCAGCTGATGAAAGAACTGCTTGTCTGAGGGCTTGGGGGCCATCCCAACAGGTCATGACTCCACAGGGAAGAGGCACTGTAGTAGCTACCAGCATTGCTGCAGCCTCAACTCAATATCCATCAGGAGGGGGAAGACCATGCACCCTGTGGGCTGAGCAATACCACCTCCAGGCATTATGGCTCCTCCACCTAGGATAAGACCACCCAAAGGCCCACCAACTGGGCTTCCCCCTGCTCGAAGGATGCCAATAGGCATGTCCCTCCAGGGATTAGACCCCCTCTACCAGGAATTAGAGGTCCACCAAGACCCTAGAATACTGTTGATCCTTCTTAAGTCACTTTCCCCCCTGCAATGTGTCTTGTGAAACTATGTAAAGTATGGGCTTTAGTTCCCTCTTTGCTGCAATTAAAAAAAAAAGTTGTTTGTTTTATGTAATGAGGAAGGGTGTTTCAAAATCTTTGGATCTGTGATAGAAGTGGTATTCCTATCTTAGGATGAAGTTGAAGAGGAGCCATTATTAGTCAAACGGCCAAAGAAAATATCCCAGTGGGTATGCCTCTTCACCAGTTCAGGGATCCTGGAACAATACCTACCCAGAACTTAGTGCTCAGTTAGAGTTACATTCAAGTTACGTTAGATTTAATAAAAAGCTGGGGGAAAAGAAGTTCATACACTTAAACAATGAACAATCTATTCTTTTATCATACAGGAACTTCTGAATTGGTGTGGAACTTTTCAAGGATTCTACAGGAGTGATTTAAATGTAATTTCCTGGAGTCTTAATTGCTAATTATTTTAACTAAGAGTTCTAAATGAAACATTCTCTATTTTGAAAGCTTTAAAGAGTTTAAAGCAATTTCTGTCATTGGAAATGTGTTTAGTATCTGTTCTCAGGAGTGGAATCTAATCAGCCACGTAAGCATGGTGACCTCAGAAATACAGCCAGAAGCATCAGCCTTAATTGTATTGAGAACTCAAAGTCCACTTGAGTGCGATACCACTTTAGATGGGTGCAAAGTTTTGGAACTTAAACTTCAGTGAATTCAAATATGGCCTTAAAATTTCTTTTCTTGACACCCAGATCTGGTCTATAGATCAACTCTTGATAAAAAATAAAAATTGAGATTGATGATTTGGAGGTAAGACAGCCACACAAGTCAGTTTTCTTTTTTCCTGATCATACCCTAAATGCCATTCTTTCAGTTAGTTCTGCCTCTTCTTTGCCAATCTCACATATTATATGTATATGTAAATACAGTACTTATAATAGTCACTGCCTACCAAGTATAAGCATTTCAATACTTAAGACCACATAGCTCAATCAAATGCTTTCAGAAGGTAGATAACTAACCCATTCTGCCATTTTTTAAATGTCCTGCTAAAATTTTATATTCCCACATTTAGGGCCCCAAAGAATTTTGTAATAAAATGTTTGAGCTATTATAACAAGAGGTTGAGCAGAATTTTAATTTTTGCTCTGAGTTTCAGCAAGTCCCAAATCTGTGCAGGAAAGTTACCAGTTACCTAGAATTCTGAATGCAAGGAGCCAACAGTTGCTGGGACCAAACAACTTTCTGCAGAAAATAAGCCTTACCAACACAACTCTCCCTACCCCTAATCAACAGAAGAGAACTTCTGTGAATTCCCTTTTGGGAAACTCAGTGTTCCTGAGGATGGCTGCACCTCACTTTCATTTTGTTTCCCGGTTGGATTTTTGCTTAGCCAGTAGACTTGCTACCCACCCCTGTACTGCTGAAAAGAAAGAAAAGGCAATTTGGGAGAGAAGTGACAGAACCCACAGATAAAGTGTGACCTGGGTCTAAGATACACACCCTAGTTTTTCCTAATCCAACATTTCCTGGTTCTAAAAGTTGTCTGGACAAAGTAGATGAGTTGGGGGCTGTAAGTATGCCAGACATGCTATGCTTCAAGGGGTAAATGGACCAGATCACGGACGATCTGTTGGGCATCTGCCAGTAGTCATAGAGTTCCCATCCAAATATTATGGGGATATCTATCAGGAGGCTCACTGTCTTTAGTAGTGAGGCATATTGGAGCTATCATACATCCTCATGGAGCCCACAGGCAACAAGCAAGAATGGCAGTCTTGAGCAAACTGGTATGAAATGCAACCTTCCCAGTCAGGTGACATAGCATGTTCTCCCTTCCAGGGGTAACACCCTCTTCTTTTCCATGGCCACTCTCCTAGTTTAATCTCTCTCTGTCATTCTCACCACACCAACAGATTTTTAACCGTTTTCTGTGTACCTAGACTAGTTGTTCCATGTGTCATTCTCCAAACAGCTACTAGAATGATCTTAAGAAAGGCAAATCTAATCAAGTCACTTCCCAGATTGAAATTCTCTGATGGTTTCTCATGTTACCATTAGGATCATTCAGACCCCTTAATTAGCTTTCCTGGTCACTCTAACCTCATCTCTTTTCCACGATGAACTTCTTTCAGTGTATCCATATTGCCAAAGGACTCTCTTTCACTTCTAGTCTTTCATAGTACCTTCTATTCTTCCGGAGACACTCCTCCCTCAGATACCGTACCATGCTTTGGACCTGCTAAATGTCACTTGACCGTCACCTGGCAGATGAAATGTAACTTCCTAACAGTACACCTGACCGTTAACTCCTGTATCATTTGCTGCTCCCTCCCAGGAAGAGTTGAAAACCTGCTGCTTATTCACCAGCCTATCCTGTCCCAGGGTATATACTCAATAGATATTTGCTGAAAAAATAAGAGTTAATTGGGGACCATTAATCCGTGGGCACTAAAAAGATAAAGTCAGTTACCTTAATCAGATCAAACCTGGGCCTTCTGCCCACACCATATTAACATCTGACTCAGAGCAGATGCTAACATTATATCAAGGTATCAACAAGAGAATAGTGAATATAATCCATAATTTTTTAAACAACAAGTAAAAGCAAAAAACTTAAATCTTGTAACAGAGAAACTTCTCCTGACAGTAGTGCCTCATATACCTTTTCTCAAACTCGAACTATTCAAATTGTGTTATTATTTATTTCCAACCTTTTCTTTATCTGTTAACTTGAAAATCATCTCCTTGTTCTCATTAATTTTTTTTCTGTGAGTGCAGGGAAAACAGGCACTTTATGAAATATTCATATTTAAATTTAGAGGCTAGCCTGTTAACTTTCTAGGTAGATTTGCCCAGTTTAGCAACTCCTCTCCTTGGGCTATGCAGGTCTTTCCTAACCAACAACTCCATGCAAATGTGTTCCCTTAAACTCCCCAGGAATATTCACCTTTGAAAAAGAAAAGTCAGGTTAGGTGTTTTGGTTACTCCATTAGTTGGCTAAGGCTGCTGTAACAAAGTACCACAAACTGAGTGGCTTAAACAAGAGAAATGTATTGTCTCTGTTCTGGAGGCTGGAAGTCAGAGATCAAGATCGACATCTTGGATGTCCTTTGGCCTGCAGAAGCATCACCCTGACCTCTGCCCTCATCTTCATATGGCATTCTTTCTGCATGTGTGTCTGTGTCCAAATTTCTCTATTTATAAAGATACCAGTCATATTGGATTAGGGGCATACCCTACTGCAGCTTGACCTCTTCTTAACTAATGACATCTACAAGGATCCTATTTCCAAATAAGGGCATATTCTGAGGTCCCAGGGATTAGGATTTCAACATACATGTTTTAAAGGGACATAATTCAACCCATAACAGTTAACAAATAACAGAAACTTTTACTTAAGTGAAAAATAGAATTCACTGAAAAGGAACAAGGCAGTTTTGAAAGGTCTCAGTGATGGGGACTGCTTGAGTCTATCCCAGGCACTGCAGCTGGGAAGAGTGGACTCTGTTTCTTCCCTCTTTGGACAACTCAGCTTAAGATTCAAAATCCTAGGAAAGTTCAACTGGCCAACCTTGGGTCATATGCCCACTGCTCGGCTGGTGGAGGTGGGATGGTGGTGGTTACGATAATGAGGGGAAGTTTTGGCAGGAGGAGTCTCTTGGGTTTCCGTAGCAGGAGGGCAGGCACTTGGGCTTGCTGTTCTGCCCACAAGGGAGGGGTGAAGTTAATTCCTCTAAAGAAATATGATACCTGGGTATGTTAGAGAGGGAAAATGGTTGCTATACAGCCAAAAAGAAAAGAAAAAATTCTCCATTTTTTTTCAAAAAGAGAAAGCAAACTCAAAAGGAATAGTTTCTTCCTTTCTGGTGTGAACGTGAGACCCAATAACAGCCAAATAGGAAGATCTTTTTAGGCAAATGCAAATTGGAGCCTTTTGATCATACTACATAATGACTTTTTTTCTGATGCTATCTCCTTAGAACAGGTTCTTTTGTATTAGAATAGGCCAACTTTAGTGGGGCTCAGTATATGCCCATCAGTATATGTCCATCTTTTGTGATAAAGATTTTCTGGAAGGGAAGCAATAGGCATTAGGCTTTTGAGTTTTGCTTTTTCATACTAATCCTTGGACCTAGAGGGTTTCTCAGTGCTTACATACAGGAAGCAGAACCAATCCTAGATAAAATGCAGTCTGAATGCCTCTCAGCCCCAGTGACTCAAAAGGTCTTTATCTATTGCGTGTGCTAACTTACCCACCCCCTGCTCCCTGAAAGTGAAGGCTCTGGTTTATCTTCTTAAAATAGCAGTGAGATTAAGGGCATGGACTTGGTTCTGTGGGATAGGCCAAGCTGAATAACATACTTCCTCTGGATCTCATGACCTTCTAGTGTGAAATGACAATGATACCTCACAGGGGATAACACTCTCACAGGGTTTGTGTGAGATTAAGGGCAGACATGTTTGCCAAGTGCAACACAATCAGCCTGAGAATGTGCATTTCTATGGTGACAAGTCAGGTTGTGTTAACATTTACAATCAGATTTTGCTGGCCAGTTACTTCCATCTTCAAAATCATGGTACCTCACACCTTGTTTTCTTCCCTCCAAAAATCCATCCAAATGTTTCTAGAATTCCCGGGGCAACTTCTCATGTGCCTGCAACAGCTGCCAGCTTCTTCTTTGAGGATATATTGTTGATGACATTTGTCTGTTAGCTTCTGAAGGAAGACAGCTCTTCCTCTGCTGCTTTTGCTCATGCTTGCTGTGAAGGCACTGCTTCTACCCTCTATGTATATACACTGTCAGTTTGATCCTTAGATTCTTTGGACTTCTTGAATCTGGCTAAAAGTACTAACTATTCTCCAGGGGATGTTGGATCTGGAAAGTGAAATGAAATGTGTGAGTTACAGCCTCTTGTAGCACCATGCTGACCATGTAATGAACACTTGGGGTTGTTTGATAGACCATTGGAGGAGCACCATCAACACTTGTAGCTCCCCAAAATGTGAGTTGGCAAGATTGGAAGGTTTTATTGGATTAGCTCAAGGATCAGTAAATTTGAAAATTTACTTAGGAGATTAAATAATCTTTTATTGTGATTGCTCTTATCTTTCCACTCAAATCTTCTCTAATAAAATTTCTACTGCAGCCAGTGAAAGTAGCGAGGAAGATTATAGTTTTGAGAGTTTTGGAAATGTGCTCACATTAGACATTCACTATAAACATCAAAACTCAAAACTCTGTAAATAACTGTGAATGATTTCATGAGGCTCTTGACTCTGCCCAAACTGGAAATCTGTACTCTCTCTCCTTATTTGTGCTGTCCCCCAAAGTGCCTGACATGCACAGGCGTGGCCTTTGTGCTCCTTCCCCTTACACTACCGTGGTCCCTCTGCTTATTTAGGCTACTCTCCCTATGTACATTCCTCTGCCCTGAGAAAGTTTCCTTGCTGTACATCTCACTGCCCATTCTGTCTTAGTCACTTTATCTGATAATCTTTGTTAGGAGGACATAAGATGCTCCCAGATAATACTGGAAGGTCTACTCATTTTTTATTTTTATTTTTATTTTTAAAATCTAATCCCCAGCTTCCCAAACCTCCCTCATCTACCTGCCATTTTCACAATTTTGTCAGATCTAAGTAACCTTTTCACTCTATTTTTCTTTGAACCAACTCTCATCTTAAATGTATATTTTAGCTTTTATCCTCAGCAATAATACCTGACCTTGAAAAAAAATGGCTTTGAGCTGTAAGTTATTCAATTTCTAATACACACAAAAATCATAAATAGCTGTTAAAAAGATCCTTTGTATACCATCTGTAATCATGTGGCTCTAGCAGAACCATCCTTAGTCTCTGTCAGTGTTATCCAACAAAACTTTGTGATGAAAGAAATATTCTAAATTTTTACTGTTCAATATGGCAGCCACTAGCTGCATATGGATATTGAACACTGGAAATGTGACTACTGCAACCGATGAACTGACTTTTTAATTTAATTTAACCAATTTATATTAAGAGAGCCACCATGTGGCTGGTTAGTGGCTACTATACTGGGAAACACAGGTCTGTGTTGTAAGGTGGTTGGATTAAATTATCTCTCAGTTTTCTTCCAGCTCTAAGATGAAAAAAATGGAAGGGCTTCCATAAGTAGGAATATCTGTGTAGACAGAAGAGAAGGGTACTGGGACTAGAACTTTTGGGTAAGAAGAACTTTGTCAATATGGCTAGCAAATATCACAGTTCTTGATTAAAACAAAATTACCAAAGGGTGGTAACTTTCATCAATTCTCAAGTCATCTCATAAAGATGGTGGTCTTGATGATAGAAACATAAGATTTAAGGGGCCTTGATAAATTACAGTTGGAGTTTTTTAGTCCCCTTATAACAACAATTTATCCAGGGCTCATTGTGTGCAAAAACAGTTTATGAGAAAGGGATGCAGACCTCAGAAGCAAAACCCCTGGCGTGTGGTCAGGGCCTTCTGGTCAGGGATACACTCTAATGAAAGTTGTAGTTTGTACAGCTTAGAAAACTTTCAAGCACAGTTCTTTCTCCAACTTAGTTTCAACTTGAACAAACACAAGAGCACTTGTACAGAAAAATTCTCCTCCAAAGTGCACTCTTCTGGTGATTACCAGCAGGTCCACTGGCAGCAGCTGGATTGAGTGTCTGAATCAGCCTAGCTGATTACCTTAATCACCTTAATCATAGAATCTACTCTCCCTGGAATGGTCTCAACATGGAGAGTGGCAGAACAGCCACTCTAAGCTGAAAACTCCTCGTTAGAACATATTCTGATGCTTTTAATGAAGAGGTTACAATTTATATTAGGGACAAGATAATTTCAAGGCCTTGCCAATCTTTTGCTAGTTCTTTTGTTAGTAATGAAGAGTTTTCCAAGGATGTTTTGTTTAGAATACTGGGCACATCCTTGAGAGGTGTTGCTGATGTCCCAAGGTGAGTGTCTCTTCCCTGACTGCTCATTAACAGCTTAAATCAGTACGTGGGACTTTTTCTTCTCTAGTCCTTCATTTTGAAGTCCCATTAATCCACATATATTTGGGAAGGGGGACTGGAGCTTGATACCCACTCCCAGAATAAGAACATTCCTCACTGTGAATCCTTGAAATGGGTCACTCAATAGACATTCCACTCCACTGGGCTCAGACTACCTGAATATTCAAGGTACTGTACCAGGTTTATTATTTTCATTCTTTTAAAAAAATAGTACATCAGTATACATGGAACAGCAAACTACAAAGCAATATGATGCATTCATGCCAGGAACAATATCATTGTAATTTTTATATCTTCTCATGGTTGTATGGGTTTGAGTTTGTGACAGTAAGCCATCAGGGGCTGTTTGTTTTCTTCTAGCACTGCCTTTTGGTAAAAGTCACCACAGAAATATAGTGATAGGGCTATGCTGTATTGTCTAAACAGCTAGATTTTTAATAGGCATGGCTAAAATTTAATGATTGTTTATAATAAATGACCACTTAACTGAAATAATAAGCAACATTAACTAATCTTATTTACTAATTTTCAGGGGCGCCTGGGTGGCTCAGTCGGTTAAGTGTCCGACTTCGGCTCAGGTCATGATCTCGCGGTCCGTGAGTTCGAGCCCCGCATCGGGCTCTGTGCTGACAGCTCAGAGCCTGGAGCCTGTTTCAGATTCTGTGTCTCCCTCTCTGTCTGACCCTCCCCCGTTCATGCTCTGTCTCTCCCTGTCTCAAAAATAAATAAGTGTTAAAAAAAATTAATTACTAATTTTCAGACAAAATTTTAGAGGATTACATATTAAATTATGAAATAAACAATATTTTAGTTATAGATAGGGATAATTTATGATCCTTACCAGAAAAGTTAATTGCCCATAATGATTAAGAACATTGATCTTGGAGTCAGGAAGACCTGACTTCAAATGCTGGTGTCTGAATTCCTTCTTCTGTAACCTTAGGTAAGTTTCTAAAACTGTGTTTTTCCAGTTTATTTGTCTAAAAATGGGGTAATAACATATAACTCATAACATTTTCTGTAATAATTAAATAAATATATATAAAGTGATTAGGATGATCTCTAGCACATGGTAAAAACCAAATAAATGATTTAACTAATTAGCAGTAGTATTATGCTTTTTAAATCAGTCCTTGAGAATCTCTATTATCCAAAATTGGTTCTAATTTTTAAATTTCAGACCATTTAGCTTTCAGAACATTCTAGAACACATTTACTTAGAATAGTGAACACTTACACAACACTATCCGGCTGTCAACTCATTTGATCATCAGGACAACCTGATGATGATGATATAGGTACTCTGATCATGCCCATTTTACAGGTGACAAAACTGAAGCACAGGGAGGATAAATAACTTACTTAAAATTACCCAGATCATCTTAACAGAACCAGTATATAAACCAGGCAGCAGGGTTCCAAAATTAGTGCTTTTACCCACTAATCTATACTATCTTTTAGGGCCAGAAGCAAAGGTTGATTTATAATTATAATTATAATATGTAAATTATATAATATATACATAATTATAATGTATTATCATTATAAACAAAACATATCAATGGTTAAAATTTTTTTAAGATTTTTCTTTCAGAGAGAGGGAGAGAGAGAGTGCGCACGTGCACCTGGGGAGAGGGGCAGAGGGAAAGAGACAGAATCTTAAGCAAACTCCACACTCAGCACAGAGCTTAACCCAGGGCTCATCCCACGACCCTGGGATCATGACTGGAACTGAAATCAAGACTCAGATGCTTGACCAACTGAGCCACCCAGGCGTCCCTATTGTTAAAAAAATTTTAAGCCTATATAAATCAATGATGAAATTTTCAGTACTCCTTCAACAGGGATTACCACAGCATAATTTGCTCCTCCCAGCCCCTTTGAATGAATGTTCTTATTTGGGAGATTCTCTGCACTTGAGATTTAAAATTCATTTTTTTTAAGTTTTCTTGAATAAGCTGAAGTTTGCTTCTGATAAAGAAATTATTTTTCTTCCCAACCTTTGAGCTCTAATCATAAAGTTAAAAAAAATTTTGTTTGTTTGTAAAAATCATCCTGTAAAGAAAACCAGCATCTAGTGCCAGGAACATTAAGGTAGAGTGGAAAAGTTAAGAGAAACTAATGGTTGTTCATTTGAAAATTAAAATTTTAAACCAACTAAAAATGGATTGGAGAGTCTGGCAGTGACCTGACTCTGTGATAGAAATGGGTCTAAGAAACCCCCACATTATGTATACACCAGAGTAATGAGTTCTAGGTGCTGTAAAAACTGAAATTTGGGGAAAAGTGTACGCCATTGTAATATTTAAAAATGGGGGGTCCTGGGTGTCTCAGTCGGTTGAGCATCTGATTTTGGCTGAGGTCATGATCTCACAGTTTGTAGGTTCGAGTCCTGCATCGGGCTCTGTGCTGACAGCTCAGAGCCTGGAGCCTGCTTTGGATTCTGTGTCTCCCTCTCTCTCTGCCCCTCCCCTACTCACACTCTGTCTCTCTCTCACACAAAAATAAACATTAAAAATATTTTTTTAAATAAAAAATGTGGGGAATTCCAAAGTATATGTTCCTGAAGTAACAGATCTTGTGGGTAAATATATTTTAAAATATATAATTAGGATATGTGGTGCCTGGGTGGCTCAGCCGGTTGAGTGTCCGACTTTGGCTCAGGTCATGATCTCACAGTTCGTGAGTTTAGGCTCCATGTCGGGCTCTATGCTGACAGCTCAGAGCCTGGAGCTTGCTTCAGATTCAGTGTCTCCCTTTCTCTCTGCCCCTTCCCTGCTCATGCTCTATCTCTCTCTGTCTCTCAAAAATGAATAAACATTAAAAAAAAATTTTAAAAAGTATATAATTGGGATAATAACTATATCTGCATATATTTTATATTTTATTTATGTAAGCAACTTCATACTGTATCTCCCTGTTTCATTAAGTCTTCTACAAGCTCTTTTTAACAATTTTCCTTATGAAAATTAGAGTGTTTCTGTTTTGCATTATTACAAAAAATTCAATGAGAATTACTCTTGTTCATGAATCATTTCACATCACTTATTGCCTATGACAGCATTCTAGTCATTCAACTACTGAGTGGAAAGCTCTAAACTTCAGTGCCCAAATCATTTTTCACAGTGATGTCCATTTATACTTTTGCTGGACAAAACTAGTTTTCCTATATCACTGCAGCTTTGCCAGTTTTGAATATTCTCAAGTAATTATATTTCATCTTTTAATTTGCAAATTATTAAAAAATGGAATTGGCCATTGAACCTATTTATAGGTAGTTTCCTTCTGAGTATTATCTGCATATGTCTATATTTCAGTTAGGATGTTAATAAATTTCTTGGTAATTTGTATTAGCTCTTTCTATATTAAGGATATATACATTTTAACTTTTTGGAAATATTCTCCCAAGTTTCTCATTAAACTCTCAATTTAAGTTTGCTTATGACTTTTTTTCCATATGTTTCAAAATCAAAATATATAGTCCTTATTCATAAATACCATAACCAAATATTACATTTGCTTTAATAAGGCATATATTAACTTATTTTAATATTATATTTGTTTTAATAATTTATTTAATGGCTTTAATTTAATATTTACTAATCACAGTAATAAGAGGACAGGCATAGTCTTCTAGACTAGCATTATCAGCAATTAGTATCAAGTACTGAAGGAAGAACACATGGAATGCTTAAAAGTGATCAGAAGTTACTAGGATAAATCCAGCATATTATGAAAAAGACATATATACTTTTCTTTCCATCACCATTCTTACTAATACCTTATTATTTCTTTTTTTTTTTCTGTTGCATCCACATTCAAACTGCATTACAAAATCTTTTGCATATATAATGGAATATTATTCAACCTTAAAAAATAATCCTGCCATTTGTGATAGCATGCTGAACTTGAAGGCATTATGCTAAGAGAAATAAGCCAGGCACAGAAAGACAAATACTGCATAGTATCACTTATATGTGGAATTAAAAAAAAAAAAAAGAAGTCCAACTCACAGAAACAGGGACTAAAAAGGTAGTCACTAGGGGCAAGGGAAAGGAGAAATAGGGAGCGGTTGGTAGAGGAGTATACACTTTCAGCTGTAAGGTGAATGAGGTCTGAGGACCTAATGGAAAACATGGTGACTATAGCTGATAACATTGCATTGTATAATTGAAATTTGCTGAGAGTAAAACTTAAATGTTCTCACCAAAAGACAAAAAAGGGACAAATATGTGAGGTGATGGATGTGTTAAGTGACTGGATGGGGGATCCTTTTACAACGTATATGTATATCAGATCATCACAATGTACACTCTAAATATCTTACAATTTTATATATGTCAGTTATACCTTGATTAAGCTGAAATTGGAAAAAAAAAAAGAGGAGTAGTTCTGGGGATCTAATGCACAGCATGATGATTACATTTTACAATAGTGTATTATATACTTGAAAGTTGCTAAGAGAGATCTTACATGTTCTTACATGTTCTTACCACAAAAAAGAAATAATTATGTGAGGTGTTAACTACTGCTCCTTGGTAATCATTTCTCAATATATAAGTGTATCAAATCAACACGTCAACTGAAACTTACATGTCAACTGTATTTCAGTAAAGCTGAAGAAATCTTTTCTAGAATATGTCTACATTAGATTGAAACACCAGAACTTCACTATCCTGCTTTTTCTGTGATTCCATTTCTTCTGTACTGCTTGTGTTAGAAGAAAATACAAGGGGGGAAGAAGCCCTTCAAGTTTTCCATTGCATTTGAAAAGCAAATTAAATATCCCGACGGCTCTCCACCGTGGGACAGGATGGGGTTATTGTTAGCATAGTGCGTGTCACTCTGTACATGAACCTTGCATCCATAATTCCCCCATGTGCTTCGAGAATAAGAACTTTTGACATGAAAAGCTCTGCAGAGATGGCTCATTATTTTGTTTCTGTTTGAAAATGAGGTAAGGGTCGTGACCAAAAGAAGATAGCACTTTGAAAAAAGAAAATCGCTCAGTTTCAGCAGGACAACACCTGGATCAGCTAGAGAGAGAGAGAGAATGGTAATCTTGACAAATTGACAAAGTCCATGAACAATCAGATGGGCGCTGTGTCCCACTAGAGCTGGCCGGAAGGTAACAGATGTTGGTGACAGTTGTCACCATCTTGTTCTACTCTCGTCTGACCTTCAAACTGGATGCCCTTTTCTGTCCAGCTCTCTGCTCAGCTGCTCTGCACTCAGCTCTGGTGCACTGTAGGCAGAGGACACTGGGTGGTAAGCTTTTTAGCAGGAAAAGCACAAACGGCACCAGACTGTCCTCTTGTTTTAGGTGTGAGTCCAAGAGTTTCCTTCAACTTTTTCTTCCCAGATCCTCAACTTGCTTTCACGGAGGCCCAGGATGAATATACTAATGTCTCTTCCTCATGGGGAAAATTTGGCTCATTAAAATAATACTGCAGGTTAAATCTTATTTTTTTGAGACATTTTGTTCTGCATTTGTTCAAAGTTTTAAGGAGCATTTTCAGTGTTGATTCACTTGGTGCACAGCAATATAAACCTGGCAGTATCGGTATGGTGTAATACTCATTTCCTCAACCAGATGTTGACCTACTATATTCCTTCCTACTGGGATAGAGCTAAAGAGATGCAGAAATTCACCTTAAAAACACGTACTTCAGTAGCTGTGTGTCCGGAGCCTCACTCTTTCAGCCTCTGGCACATCCCCAACGTGGTGATTTTGCCTACACAGCCTTTCTCGTGCTGTGCAGATTCTTCTCTGATTGCATTTATTCTGTCAAGCCAATCAATGGTTGGCAGGAACATATTTCTACTGTATTTTACCAGTTTTCCAGGTAATATTCATTTGGCAGCCACTATTAGCCTAATGTACTATTGCCATCGGGAACCAAAACAGAGAGAAAAATATTCTAAAAGACAACTCATTAAATACTCACTTCTTCCATGAAGCCTCTCTCACAGCATCACCAGCTACAGGCTATCCCTTAACACATTTCCCAAACTGCCAGATCATAACCACCATTTGGTGCACTCTCTTTAAATACATGTTGCTGGACCCTTCCCTTGGACAACACTGTTTCAGTGGGTTTGTAGTGGGGCCCACAAATTTATACTTCAAAAAGTCCCAAAACACATTAAACACATCGTATTAAAAATAAACATCCCAGGACGTGCCTGGGTGGCTCAGGTTGAGCAGCTGACTTTTGATTTTGGTTCAGGTCATGATCTCACAGTTCATGAGATTGAGCTGACAGCGTAGAGCCTGTTTGGGATTCTCTTTCTCCCTCTCTCTCTGCCCCTCCCCTGTTCCTCCACCATCTCTCTCTCTCTCAAAAATAAACTTTTGCTTAAAAAAAATCCCAGCTTGGGTCTTATGATCAGGCAAACTTAGGAAACTATCTTAATTATTGCTTCACATCTTCTGCCTTAAGGATCTGATGATTTAATTACGTCTTAAATCTCATGGCTGAAGTGTGCCTTGTGGAGAGATTTCAAAGAAACAAGATGGGCAGTTGGATTTTTTAAAAGGTGGTCATAGGGACTGGAGTGTGAACAGATAATTAAGGAACAGAGACAGGAAAAGTGCTTCATGAAAGAAAAGGGGACAGAGAAGGAGCGAGTGGGGAGGTGGAACACTCTAACATCCAGGCAGTGTGATAATGACCTCCTTATTGGTCTTCCCGCCTCAGCCTCTGCACCCTCAAATCCCTCACAGCTGTCACAGTCATCTTCCTCTGGCTTCTCCTTGATTGCATTATTTCCCCTCTTAGAGTCCTGTGCCAATGCCCAATTACCTCTTAAGCCAAATTAGCACTCTTAATCACAGGTGTCAAGGCCCTTCACCCCCTCGTTTCCTGTAACTAATGGCCATCCTCACTCCCCTCTTTCACCCCCACTCAGGCTTTCCTCTCTGGCTCCAGGCTCTGTTTACCAGTCCTTGGATGGGACTTGTCAGCTTGCTCTTGGCAGAGCCCTATCTCAGCTTCAGACAATTTTCCCCTCCTTCCGAAGAGGCTATATGCCTTTTTTTTTGAAGGTACTGTTCAAAAGTAACTTTTTCATTTTAGATTTCCCTTTTTCTTGTTCTGGACCAAGATGGCCTTACAGTTTCCCTCAGCCTGATGAAGTTTTAGTCTTCCCGACTCTAGGACCCTGACCTCCCTCTTCTTAAGAGTATTTACTTTACAAAATTTATAAATTCTTTCTCTGCCCCTTTGAAATGATGTAAACTTTTGCCCAGCTTCTTGCTGGTTTTACAACCCTGGATATGTCTTTCTTTAATTTTTTAAAACTTAAAATTAAATTATTTACTTTGAGAGAGAGCTCGAGTAGGGGAGGGACAGCAAGAGAGGAAGAGAGAACCCCAAGCAGATTCGGCACTGTCAGTGCAGAGCCCACCCTGGGGCAGGCTCAAACTCACGAACCCGGAACCACAAGATCATGACTTGAGCCCAAGTTAGATGCTTAACTGACTGAGCCACCAAGGTGCCCTAAGAAATGTCTTTCTTAAGGACCAGGGAACCATGTCTTTGAAATGTAAACATCAAAGGAGATAGTACCCCTCTCCCCGGCTCTGTAGAGGGGGGGGTGTAGAGGGGCCTAACCTTGATGGGCTAACACATATGGCCTCATCACAGAGGAAGACATTTGCAAACTCAGGAATGTACTCTACATATCTCACTGATCAACCTTCCACTAATGTTCTCTAGTACTTTTCCACTAGTTCACTGCAGCTCTTAACGAACTCCCAACTTTTCTTTCTGCAGAATGGAGTTCAGACTCTCTCCCCTATGGCAGTAGCTTGAATAAACTCTGTATCCTGCTTAACTTTGTCCATGCACAGCAAAGTTTGCTTGACATTACTTAACACCAGAGGCACAACTGGTTGTATAAATATACAACCAATACATTTCAGAAAAAAAAAACATGTATGTATATAATCATTGTATCTATATATCTAAAGTGTAAAGCTTTTGAAGTTGGTGACCACTCTCTTAGTACTACATTCTTCTGAGCAGAAATCTCTGTTAAACCAAAGAAAAGGATAATGGAGTCTCTATATATGATTGGGCTGTCATTACATGGAAATAGTGATAAGTTTTTAAAAATTCTGAAGACATATTAGAACACTTTTCTACTAGAATAAAAAAAACCACAACACTTTCTTTTTTAAGGTCTGGGAAAGATTTCCTAATGCATTTTCTTCTCAGAGTTACACAGTGCTATGACTTTAAAGGTAGGGAAATTTGCCTCATATGTGTTTTGTGTATAGCTGCTGCCCAATTAGTAGAACCCCAGATTCCAGGTGTCTTGTTAGTAGAAAGTACTAAACAGAAACAGAATGAGAGTTAAAAAAAAAAAAAAAAGAAAAAATCAATACAACATACATGAACATTTTATATGCAATATATGCACACAAAATATAACTGTAGGGTTATATCGATTTGTATTGATTCATCAAAAGAAAAAAATAAAATGCTTTACCCCAAAGTTTCTTCCAATAAACTTGGGGAAGGAATATTACATCAAGTGTGGAAAAATGCCTATCAACAGGAATATTTATGTGTTTTTGTAAGTCTGTTTTTTATAAAATTGTGCCAAGTTTAATTTTTTTTTCATTTTATACCTTATCAATATAATTTTTCAGTTAAATATGTGGAAAAGGAAGCTCACTTGTTAGATAATTTGGGAGATTTACATGTTTCTTTTCTGATATTCAACTCCACCTGGACCATCCTTGTTTTCTCCAAGTAAAGGCAAAGGTACACATTTGCTATTGAGTTGGGAATGAGGGATCATTAGTTTGTGGGGGACAGAGATTTTTCTTGGCAGTGCTGAATTGCCTTGGGGATCTCAAGTGCTTTGTGTAAACAACAGTGGAAAGAAACCATGTTCTCTAAAACCTCCAAAGCGATCCCTGTCCCTGTCTTCCCTTTCCTGGGAATGTGAAAAATCAAACTCCACAATAAGTACAACCAATTAATTTGTTTTTAACCTGAGAGCCTGTTGTTTTTTTGCTTGTTTGTTTTGCTTTTTTTTAATTGTTGTTGTTTTTTGCTTGTTTGGTTGTTTTTTGTTTGTTTTGGAACACAGCACTCTTGGGTTTTCCATAAGTATTATTATTTTGGCTTCTAGGTATTGAATTGAAAAGATTGCCACTGAGTGGAAGAGAACCCTGGGATACTGATTCAGTATCTGTAATTTTCAAGATTTTGGTAAATCTTTAGACCCTGTTCATATGCTAAAAAAAAGAGTAGATTACAAAAAAGCCATTGATGACACTTAACATTTATTTGCATGTGGATGTGAAAGTATACATTTGAGAATCACTTCTAAAACTAGGAAGTGCAGGTGGCAAATTTGAACCAATCTGCTAATCTCTTACATCAGGCCAAGATTATACAATTTTCTGTTACCTTGTAAAATAGTCCTTACAATTTGCAGATACTGTTCTATGGGCAAGTTTATTAAACCTTTTTTTAAAAATGATCTCCAGTTAAAACTATTTCTGTTCTTTCCATTTCCTACCTAGAAATGCAGATGGGAAATTGATTTTGTGGATACATTTCATATTTTAAAGCTTAGTGAAAATTGAGTGAATCGAACAATTCATGAATGAGCTTAATATTAGAGATTGCAATTTATCACTTTGGGAGTTTTAAAAGTTTTTTTCTCCCTTAAGTTAAAACACTGTTTATATAAGCAGCCAAACTTCTATTGAGCACACTTTTTACCTAGACATTATAGGCCCCGTGAAGGGTTGAACTATATAAGCGATATTCTAAATTTTTAATGATATCACCTGCCCCCTATCCCATCTCCTGCTGTGTCAACCCCTCTTCATTCCTTTGTCTCCTCTCCCTTCTCTAACTATTCTATATTGAGTCCACTGCAGCCTGGCCACTTCAGGTGTGTTTCTAGGCCAGTCTTTTTTTTTTTTTTAACATGAAATTTATTGTCAAAGTGGTTTCCATACAACACTCAGTGCTCATCCCAACAGGTGCCCTCCTCAATGCCCATCACCCACTTTCCCCTCCTCCCACCTCCCATCAATCCTCAGTTTATTCTCAGTTTTTAAGAGTCTCTTATGGTCTGGCTTTCTCCCTCTCTTTTTTTTTTTTTTCCCTTCCCCTCCCCCATGGTCTTCTGTTAAGTTTCTCAGGATCCACATAAGAGTGAAAACGTATGTTATCTGTCTTTCTCTGTATGACTTATTTCACTTAGCATAACACTCTCCCGTTCCATCCATGTAGCATCCGTGCTACAAAAGGCCATATTTCATTCCTTCTCATTGCCAAGTAGTATTCCACTGTGTATATAAACCACAATTTCTTTATCCATTCATCAGTTGATGGACATTTAGGCTCTTTCCATAATTTGGCTATTGTTGAGAGTGCTGCTATAAACATTGGGGTACAAGTGCCCCTACGCAACAGCACTCCTGTATTCCTTGGGTAAATTCCTAGCAGCGCTATTGCTGGCTCGTAGGGTAGATCTATTTTTAATTTTTTGAGGAACCTCCACACTGTTTTCCAGAGTGGCTGCACCAGTTTGCATTCACACCAACAGTGAAAGAGGGTTCCTGTTCCTCCGCATCCTCTCCAGCATCTATAGTCTCCTGATTTGTTCATTTTAGCCACTCTGACTGGCCTGAGGTGATATCTCAGTGTCGTTTTGATTTGTATTTCCCTGATGAGGAGTGACGTTGAGCATCTTTTCATGTGTCTAGGCCAGTCCTCTAAGCTGATCTTCCCTGAGAGATGAAGTATCAAGGTTTGGTCTGTAAAAAGTTTATATTTTAATTTCAAAGGAAAAGACCAGGATATTCATATGGGGGTTCAGTTATAAAAACAAATCTTATCCCAGAGAATTAATGTGACCTGGACAGAGCCATATATGAATCCTATGCCTACTGCCCCTCATTCCTTGCCTAGTGTATGTATGCCTTCTATAACACCACAGTTCACTTATTATTTCATAAAACTACATAGGTAATTAACTTAAAGGAATGCAATTGGGAGGATATATTACTCCATTTCAAGAAGTCTGGAGAATTTCTCAGAGAATTACTTCCTAGCAGCATCTCTAGAACTTGAACATTTTTGCATTTTTGTACTGTTGTTTTCCTTAGAGAGAAGCTATTGATGTGGGGAATTTGCAAGTTTCTGGAAGAGGAACTTGAAAAATTTGTAAGAGAAATATTTCTGGGATTAAAACTGTACCAAGACACCATTCTTCTTTCAGAGAATGGAAATTTTGCATTATAAGTCCAGGGAATACACTCAGGTGGTCCCAGTTCCTCATGGCAGAGATTGGCAATTAGCAGAGAAAGAAGGGATTGTATAACTTTTCTATTGCTGCTGTAACAAATCACAAATTTAGTGGCTTAAAAACAACACAAATGTACTGTCTTAGAGCTTTGTAGGTCAGAAGTCCCACATGGGTCTTATTGGGCTAAAATTAAGGCTAAAATCAAAGGGCTGTATTCCTTTGTGGAGATTCCCTTGCCTTTTACAGCTTCCCAAGGCTTCATTGACTCTTTGTCCCCTTCCTCCATCTTCAAAGTCTGCAATGACAAACTGAGTCCTTTTCATGCTGCCATCTCTGGTTCTCTGCAGCTAGAAAGAGCTCTCTGTTTTAAAGGACTTGCAGTTAGACTGGGCTCCCCTACTTAATCCAGGATAATCTCCTTATTTTGAGGTCCTTGACCTTAATCATATCAGCAAAGTCCTTTTTGCCACATAAAGTAAAATATTCACAGGTTCTGGGGATTAGGGTGTGCACATCTTTGGGGGGCCATTATTCCACCTACCATTGGAATCATGGGCTCTAGTTGGTTATTAGCTCTTTGTCTCTAAGACAATTTCCAGGGGTGGGATTTGGGTGAGGTGAGTGAGGTACTCCATTCAAATGCAAAATCTAAGCAGAGGCCAAAACCCAGTAATCAAAATTAATACTTTAAAACAGTATTTTAAAAGCTCAAAATTGTTGGGAAAGGCAGTCTCATGCATGCAGTCTTTGACCCTCATTCAGCCACATAAGAATGAGTCTTTAGCATTGAATACATCCTCACCAAGAGATAAAGAGATCATACAGCCTGTGCCAGGGTTATCACCTTGTGTGGAAATATCTTTCCCTGTATCAGATATATGCTTCTTTGTTCTGCTTAAGCATGTATGCAGGTGGCCTCGGGCACACCCCCGCCCCCAGCTTTCAGTATGTGTAACTTCACAGGGGAGTCAGGGATGCTAATATGGTATGAGAAGGGTACAAAGGCTAATTGCTAGCTATGAAGGACCAGTTGAGCTGATCTTGCTTTCTCTTCTCTATGTGAATAAAGTATTGTTACATCCAGTGCTTCACTGTGTTGTGTTTTCCTTGGCAACTCCGAGAGCAAGATGCAATGGGCAGAAGTGTTTGGAGTCTTCCCCGGGACTGGTAAACAGTGCACTGTGTTCTGCTCCTTTGGGAGTGATCCAGTGCAAGGTGTTTGGCTTGACAAAAATAAATGCTGAAAAATCCAGATGAACAAAATATCAAATTTTTGACTAAAGACAGGTGGTTGTTTGTTTGCTTTGTAGCCTTGTATTATTATGCAAAGAGAACAGTCACTTCCAATCCGCCCACAGCTGAGGGTGTACAATGGTGTATGAAGGGTTTGGACAGTGCAGGGCTTGATGTGTCATGTTTTTGATTGTAGAAATTTTATTAATTATTTCATTTTTTTCCACTTGGTTCAAAATATGGAAAAATACCTTGATAAGTGTATATAGGAATGCACATTTTTCTTTTTGTTTCAGTCTACAGTAAGGTTTTTTTTTTTTTTTTTTTTTTTTTTTTTTTAATTTTTTTTTTCAATGTTTATTTATTTTGGGACAGAGAGAGACAGAGCATGAACGGGGGAGGGGCAGAGAGAGAGGGAGACACAGAATCGGAAACAGGCTCCAGGCTCTGAGCCATCAGCCCAGAGCCTGACGCGGGGCTCGAACTCCCGGATCGCGAGATCGTGACCTGGCTGAAGTCGGACGCTTAACCAACTGCGCCACCCAGGCGCCCCTACAGTAAGGTTTTGAATGGTAGTATCATTAGCACCAATGTTTGTGCTTTACCAGCCAGACTTGCACTGTGGAGAGGTGGCCAAATTAAAATGGTCTTAATTTGTGGAAGCATATCACAAGGCAGAAACATTGGATCCCAGGTCAGTGATGTGAGATACCCTTGAATAAATGAGATAATGACTTGAAGAACTCCTATATCCTTATAGGAATCTGTATCAATACCAACATCATCAACTGTGGCAAGATCATCTCTTACACCTTAAGACCTAATTGGCAAAGACATGTTCTATTACCAGCAGTTACAGCAGGTTTCCTTTTTAGCACCACATCAAGTCTCTGGCTTCCTATTTTTGTACTGTTTGGGGATATTCTTCAAATTCAAGGAAACTTATCTAATTTATAGGCCCAGCTGCAAGAAGGAAAACTCTAATATGACCTTTTAAAAAAGAATTTCTAAATTCCTATCCTAGAGAGTTCTTGGGGATACCATGGCACAGTGATAGGAGATTGGGGTTATTAATCTTTGTGATGTGATTTAGGAATACTGCTGTGGAGCATTATTTGCTTTTTAGGCTGGAATGTATAGAATCAGCGAGAACCAGCCATGTAACACATTTGTATCCAACTGCACAAAGACAGGAAGCAATAATGAGAGACAACAGCCTGGAAGCCAATTCACCATCAGGAATTTTGTAAATTTTTCCCCAGCAAGGATATAATATGTGTATTCATTCAGCCTATCGACAGCTCCTGGAATTCTGATGTATGCACTAAATCTTGCAAGCAATTCAGTCCCAATCAGTCTCACACTTTCTTTTTCTAAGAAACTCTTTCTCTTCATTCTTTATTCCTCTGTTAAATTTGCCTTGTCCTTCTTTTTCTGCTATTTGACTATAATATGCTAAAGAATGATTTTCTTTGTATTTATCCTGTTTGGAGATTGCAGATGTTCTTGAAGCTGACATATTTCTCAAACTTGGAAAAATTTTTGCACTAGCTTTTCAATTTTGTTTCTATGCCATTCTCTTTATTCTTTTCCTCTGAGGCTATCAAATATCAAGACTATCAAGATACTTGGTATGTCCCACAAGTCACAGATGATCTGTTAATTCTTTTAACCTTTTTCCTCTGTATTCTACAGTATAGATAATTTTTATTGATCTGTCTTTAAGGTCATTGATCTTTCTTACTGCTATGTCTAATCTGCCATCAAGCATACCCAGTAAGTTTTTTTTTTTTTTAATTTTTTTTTTCAACGTTTATTTATTTTTGGGACAGAGAGAGACACAGCATGAACGGGGGAGGGGCAGAGAGAGAGGGAGACACAGAACCGGAAACAGGCTCCAGGCTCTGAGCCATCAGCCCAGAGCCTGACGCGGGGCTCGAACTCACGGACCGCGAGATCGTGACCTGGCTGAAGTCGGACGCTTAACCGACTGTGCCACCCAGGCGCCCCCAGTAAGTTTTTTTTTAACTTCATATATTGTACATTTCAACTCTAGAATTCCCTCTTTTAAAATATATTTTTCTTCTTAGATTCTGTATCTGCATTCTATTACATTCATTTTTCCTTTAAGTCCTTAGACATATTTATAAATAGCTCCTTTAAAATCCTTGTCTATTTCTAACACCTGGGTCATTTTGAAGTCTTTTTCTATTGACCATATATTTCTCTTGATTACAGGTCAGGGGTTCTGCTTCTTCATGTGTCTGGGAATTTTTATTGTACACTGGACACTATAGATTTCATGCAGTAGGGAGTCAGGATTACGTTGTCTTCCTTTAAAGACTGCTGAATTACATTGTGGTAGGTAGTCAAATTACTAATGTATTTTCTTAACACTCTCATGGTTGGCCTTTTAATGTTTTGTTATAGTAAGTCTATTTCTATACTGTCCTTAGTGTGCTAGGATATGACCCTTTTCTTTAGGGTTTGATATTTTTGAGGTCCCAGGTGAATGCCTGAGGTGCTCACTGAGATTTTACCCTTGCTGGGCCAGAATTCCAACATCCCCAGAACTGCACGACCACCAGTATCTCAGATCAGCTTTCGGTCTGACTGCAGCCATTTTCTGGTTGGCCTCCTGATATTTCTCACTATGCATGACTTCCCAATCTCAGCCATCAACCTAAGCAGAAGCCTCATGCAAACTTTTGCTATTTTTGCCCTAAGCGAAGCTTCCTCCTCTCTAATATCTGGTCCTGCAACTTTCAGCCAACTCAGCAGCACTAAACTCCGATTTCTGTCTCCTCAACTTGGTAAGACTACTGCTCTCCCATTGAGCTTCAGTATTCTGTGCTGAGGCCACGGAATTGTCCTAAGACAGAAAGCCCAGGCTAACATGGGGCTAATCTCATGAGCTGATTGATATCTGATAAAAGTGATGAGTTTTATGGTTGTTTACGTAGGGTAAGACCAAAACCAATTGCTCAGTCACAGCCCAAAGCAGATCTCTCTTTATTATAGTTGAGTATTACTGCTTTATCATGTAAGCTTTGGGAGTTAGGAGCCTGACCTTAGCTTTTCGACTGTTGTCTGCAATCGATTGTGCAAATGCACAATCTGGGAAAAGTTAAGAACTGCAGGAACCATCTTTGTATTTGGGAATGAAGCCAAGTAGAGAATCAGATGTGAGCGCAGCAAAAATTTAATTCCTTTCACTTGTGGTCGCTATCTTTTCTTTCCTTTCCTCTATAGAAAATTCTGTCATCCAGCTGGGTTGTCTGATCTCCCTGCTCTTCTACAATAGTTGTATTAGAATATCATTTCCCATATCTTGGTTTGGACTAACTTTCTACTTCTTACACTGACATCTTAGATTTTTACTATTTTGGCATTTGACCTCTAACCAGTTTGCTCCCAGTTTTCTTGCACAGTTAAGCTTAAACCATCCTTCAGCCCTCAGTAATATTGTCCTGGGGGTGATTCTATGCCCATGTGTGGTCTCCTGAACTCCTGATCCCTGACTCGCTCTCCCAGAGTCTTTGTTAACGTCAACTCTCTTCTTTGACCATATCTGCTTGTAAGGTTGGACCCCCTAATATGATACTGTCCAATTTCTGAAATGTGGCTAAATTTGTTATGCCACATGATTTTTCTGGGGCAGACTGTGTGGCTTGGATAGAGAAAAGGAGAACAAGCACTTCAGATCATTCCAGTATACCCTAAAATTTGAGAGCTACCACTATAGGCAAAAGTATACAAGACATAATCTTCCATTCCTTTATTTCTGCTCCCAATCTTCCATGCAAAATAGAATATCACTTGGCTTTTTCCTGGTCATGACTTGCTTATTTCCTTCCATGCCCCTTGTTACTTTGTACCAATCACTCAATTACTCTAAATTAGAAGATTGTGGGAGGTTGTTAGCCTAGCATATGTAATTTTTTTTTACATAAGACAATTCTATGAATGTGTACAGAATTTTTGAGAATTATAGTCTTCTAATAATCTTGAATCTCTAAAAATGTTAGTATATGCTTTATTAATGATTTTTCACTATTTTTTCTCTTGAATTTGAAGAAATAAATATATCAGAATGTACATGATTGAGGGAGACATTATTTTAAGGATATTCCTAAATACTCATTACTATTTACATAAAGTTAATAATTTATAAAAGTCATTATTTTATTACTAGTAACAAACTGCTTACCTCAAAAATAATGTCAGGTTAGTCTAGCCTGACATTAAGGTTCAGGACCAGACCTACAAAGGATCTTTACAGAGAATCACACTTAGTGGCTTCTATGGATTTTGCAATCTGTAATACTGCTTTTCATCTCCTTTTTAAAAGTTATTGTAGCTTGCTGCTGGTCTAGGAAAGTGGAGAGAAGAAAATCATGTCTTTTGCCCACACTTTTGTCTATAGTCATAGTTCTCAAACATGGGGTGTACTAGAATGACCTGAAAGCCTTGTCAAAACACAGATTGCACGGCTCTGCCTTCAGTTTCTGATTTAGTAGGTGAGAGATAGGGCCTAAGAATGTGCATTTCTATCAAAGTTCGTGGGTGATGTTGAGAACCACCATCCTCAGATATTTCAGAGTCTCTTAAGCCAGAGAATCCCCTGGAACTGATTGTTATTTTAGATACTTATGAAATATATTGCTAGTGACTCAGCTCTGGCTGACCTTTTCTGGCATTGCCAAAATCACTTAATGCTTCTGTGTTTCTATATCAATGTCTGCAAGATGGAATATGTCATGTGAGGCTTAATGACGCTCAGGCTCACATGAATAGAGCTATGGATTTGCAAGTACTTATTTTAAAGTATTATTTTGCAGACTTGGACAATTCCCCAGAGAAGTTATGGTTAAGGCTCCATACAGAAATTGAAATCCCTCTTTAGCTTCAAAATCATTTACTCTGGAGCACTGGCTTATTTGGGGGAAAAATTAGCTTTTTTTGTTATCTCAGTCTCCATGAAGTGATAGCTAAAAATAATTTTTAAAGTTAAATTGTCATTAAATCCTAATGCCTGTTGATGCATTTGGTCAAATTTTGCAACATTTGAGGAACTTTTAAATGACAAGTTAGAAAAATTTAAAACAATTGTTAAAGGTGATAGGTATAACAATTTAAAAAGTCAAGAGGTTATTATTTGGAGAAAAGTTTGTTTCATTTGAACAAAATATTGATTTGATAAGAATGTCACATTACATTGTAAGTGTCTTTGGGTCAGAGTCCTACAATGCATAAATTCTATTTTATCTCCAAAGTACCAACCTTGACAAATGTTCATGCTTGGCATTCTGTATCCTTAGAGTAATAATTCACTTGAAACTTAACTTTCTTATCTGGTATTGGTGATAATGCAGCACCAACCTCAACAAAAGGGTTTTAAAGCCTTAACAAGATTATGTATTGAAAATATTTTGGGACAATGTGGGTCATTAGATATTTGAAGTCTTACCCATTAAATATATATACTTAGGTTCTACGGTAATTACACAAACAGAATTTTTAATGGATTATTGCTCTTCCTAGGGATTAAGGGAAATCTCCATGGCAAATCAACAAAACAAAATGACAGTTAAAAAATAAAATAGAAGAGCAGTCAGCTAAATATAAAAGAGGGGGGGAAAACCCCAGAAGTGAAATGTAGGGTTGTCCAGGCAAAAGTAGATATCAGTTTTGTGAATGGAGAATAAGCCTTGGGTGAACAGCAGGGTAGAAGACATGAAGCTGAGATTCTCATATTAATTTAGGGCCCTCAAAGTAGTATTAAGTATCCTAGCTTAATAGTAACTTCTGACTCTCTGCAGAAGTAAGTACAAATCTTCTCTGAATATAAACATGCAGATATTAGACACAGCAATCCCACAGAGTAAGTTCAACAAAATAAGTTCATAATAAAAATGTCCAGAGAAACTAGCCACCATGAGAGAGCTGGAAAGACAGCAAACAACAGATATGTTTCCCAAGAACTTCAAATGTTAGAATTTGCAGATATGAAATATACAACCCTGAATTTTTTTAAAGGTAAAATATGGGATAAACAGTTGAGCAAGAAACAAGAATACATAAAAGTATCCAGGCATATTTGAAAATCATCCAAACAGAGCCTCCAAATATAAAAGATTTAAATGTTGAAATTAAGAACTCAATGGATATCTTAACCACAGAGTTAAGGCCACTGAAGAGAGACTGAACTAAAATATAAATCTAACTAAGCACCCCAAAAAACAGCACAGAAAAAGGAGGAGATGAAATATGGAAGTTCCATTATTATGGAATCTAGAAGGAAAAAAAAAAAAACTAAGATGCATCTAAATTGAGGAAATAGTTAAAAACATAATGGCTAAAAAAATTCAAGATTTGACAAAATACAGAAATCTACCAACACAGGAATCTCATTCTATTCCAAGCAGGATAAATAAAAAATAAATCCATGTAGAGTAATTTTTTTGCAATATTGTAGAATATTAGTGACAAAGAAAGCATCTTGATAATAGCCAGAAAGAGAATACATATTATGCATAAGAAGTAACAATTATACTAACAGCAGACTTTTTTTTTATAGCAATAATAGATGCCAAAAGACAGCAGAGAAATATCTTCAATATGGGGGGAGATACTAGGTACTTATCAAAACTAGGTTTTAAAAACAAGAGTAAAGTGAAGATACTTAAAATAAATAAAAACTGGTAGAATATAGCATTAAAAGCCCTTCACCATTAAAGGCCATATTTTAAGGAAAATAAAAAATGAAGGCCTGAGTTGCATGAAAAAATAATGAGCAAAGAAAGAAGAGTTATTTAAAGAAATCTAAAAAAAAAGACCAAAAATTGGTAAAAATAACCTGTATATAAAATATTAATTTTAATGACACTTAACTTGGGAGTTAAAAAAGGGTACAACTAGCCTACTGGAAAACAGTGGTCACTTTCACTCCGGGTGTTTGAAATCAAATTATTCTGAAGTTCTTGTGTGTGTTTTTTAAAGGAAGGATAGAATATTAACTTTAGACTTTGTTTATTGTTTATTATAAAATTTGGAGAGTATTTATCAAAAAATAGAAATGGAACATACAACCTCCAAACAGAGGGAGGAATCACAACAATGAGAAAAAGCAAATAAAACAAACCAGCTGAATCTCAATTATAACATTTCCACTAAAGGAAAAGGAAATAATAGTGGGACAAATAAGAAGTACAAAGTCAAAATAGTAGACACACAAAAAAGTATACCAATAAAAGTGTATTATTTGCTATTGGTACAGATTTCTTAGTAACAAATCGTTTCACAACTCAGTGGATTAACACATAAGCATCCATGCTTGTGGGTCTTTAGATGGATTGAGGATTGGTAATCAAGGCATGCCTGAGCTAAATGGTTTGGATCTCCTCCATATGTCTCTCATCCTCCTCCAAAACCAGCTGGCTAACCTAGGGATGTTTTCCTCATGGCTACAGCAGAGAAACATATAAGCATATTTCAGTCCTATGCTGCATTATGTCTTCTACATCCTATTTCCCAAATCAAGTCCTATGGCCAAGGCCAAAATTGATGTAATGGGCAAATATTCTCCTCTCATGATGTGAGGGTAACATAACAACATAAATTTTTATAAACAATATTCAGATCTATAAATGTGTTTACATTAAATTCACAAGTTATTTGTATCATAAATAAACAGAAATCCAGTAATTTCCCCAGTTACAGCATTTTAGCTACAACTAGTTAAAAGAGATGACCAGATTGAATTTAAGAGAAACACAGAAACCTGGAGAAACTGACCATAAAAGAATAGGGGGAAAAAAGATAGCCAGGAACATACTCAACAAAATAAAACAAGAAGTTGTGAATGATCACTTTTGGGAGTACTGAGGGATAGTGATTGATAGGGAACACCAAGAACAACGCATCTAGGGAACTGGTGGTATTCTATTGCTCAATTTAGTGAATATAAAAATGAAAAAAAATTTAAAAAGAAAGAAAAAAGCAAGAAAGCAAGCGGGTTATTGTAGCTGTACTAAAATGGAACAAAAATAAAATGTAAAACACAAAGCATTATTAAGGATAAAGTAGATCCCTATAGAACTGTAAGAAGTTCAATTCACCAGAAAAAATAAATAAATAAAACAATTCTAAAGTTGTATGGATCTGTCTAAACAGCACCAAAATATATAAAGCAAAACACAATAGAGCTACAAGGGAAATTTACAAATCCAAAAATTCTCCTTATCTTTGGTTATTTTTAGAACAAGCAGAAGAAAAAATATAACAATATGGAGCATTTGAACAAAACATCAGCAAGCCTGATTTAATGGGCGTGCATGGAACCATACTGCCAACAATTGGATAATACACCTTCTTCTGCATTGAACATAAGACTACATACTTGGCCTTCATGCATTTCAAAAAACTGTATCATACAGATCTCAATACTATTAAGAAAGAGATCATACATTAAAGGATATAGTTTATAATCATCATCTATTTGGAAAATAACAAATACCTAGAACAGAATAATAATAAAACTACCATATAATAAAACAAAGAATACTGAGTATTTGGAAGGTGATGTATGTATATGTATATAGCCTTTAATACTAAAAACAGAAAAAAGGAAAGGCTGAAAATTAATTTACTGATTACTAAACTTAAGATTTTAGAAAAAAATCAACAAAATAAATCCAAAGAAGGTATAAAAATTAGATAATGAGTAAGAGAAATTAATGAACTAGAAAGCAGATATAATGAAGAGAATCAACAAAGAAAAAAGTTATTTTAAAATACTAGTAAAGATGAACCTGTGATGGAATTTACCAAGTTCAAAGACACAAGTAAGAGTGATAATTTTTTTATCAAGATTTTGAAAACATAGACGGAATGGACAGATCTGTAGAAAACTAACTTACGGAAGCTAACTCAATATGAAATTGAAATTTAGATTAGTATTTAAAAATCTCCCACATTGAAAAGAGGAAGCCCAGTTTTTTCAATGATTTCTTTAAATTTTTAAGGAAAACAGGTAATTCGAAACTTATGCAAATTCTCCCAGATAATACACAAAGAGGAAACACTCCACAACTTATTTTCTAATACAAGTATAATCCTTCTACCAAACACAGATAAGGACTGTATGTGAAAGGAAAATTACAGATCAATCTTACTCATGAACATTAATGCCAAAATGAAAAACAGTGTCATCAAACCAAGTCCAAGGGTTTTTATAAAAATGATAATATATCATGATCAAATTGAACTCATCCCAGGAATGTAAAGGTATTTTAACATTATAAAATCAATTAATATGTTTCACCACATTTGCAGATTAAAGGACAAATACCATTTGATCATTTCAGTTGAAGCAGAAAATCATTCCATATAATTGAACATCCATTCATGATTATCACCCTTTCCAACCTAGCAATATAAATATTTATCAAAGCCTTACATGTAGCAAACCTTCTTAATGATGAATTTTGGAAATATTCTTTTTAAAATTAGGAACAAGACAGGATTCCTATCACTCTTCCTTTTTCTTTCTTTCTTTCTTTCTTCCTTTCTTTCTTTCTTTCTTTCTTTTTTCATCACTGCATTGGAGTTTCTGGCCAGTGAAATATAAGAAACAGAAATAAATATAACTTTTGGAAAGAAACAAAACTGTTATCTATGAATATCATAATGATTTGTATAGAAAATCTAAACAAATGTAGAGATAGTTTATTATAATTAATAAGAAAAATGAGGAAAGTGACCGCATATGAAATAAAGTTCAAAAATCAATTGCATTTCCTAACACATGCAACAAATAGACAAAGCAACTTAAAACTATTTTCGACATAAACAAATACTATAATGTACTCAGGAGAAGTGCAACAATTATATTTTTGGTGAAATGTTAGTTTGGAGAAAATTACCAAACATTATTGAAAGACATCCAAAAATAAATAAATAAATACAGAGATAGCCTCATATTCAGGGTTAGCAAGAATCAATATTGCTAAGATGTCAATTTTCTCTAAATTAAATGAGAGTTTCAGGGCAAATCCAATCAAACTCCCAAAAGCTAACCTGACTAGCTTATGATAATATTTGAATAGAAGATCAAGGGGTCAAGAAGAGTCAGGATACTCCTGCTGAATAAGAATAAGGTTAAGAGAATTGCCCTACCAGCTACCAGATCTATTACGCTAAGCTAATTAAGAGAGTGTGGTATTTGTGCAAGGGTAAAAATTGATCAGTGGAATAGTCAGCCTAGAAATAGATCTCACAGATAGAAATAAGATATATAACTGAGCTGGTATCTTACAAATATAACAGTAATCATTATTTATCTATAGAGGGGGAGAAAGAAGAAATTAGAATACTCTCTCATAACATACATGAAAATTATTTCCAGATGAATTAAATACATTAAGGTAAATTTTTACAAATAAGAAAAAATTTAAAAGTGTATTTTTATGATTTCAGGGTAGGAAAGTTTTCTTAAACAAAATACAAAAAGGATTAACTACATGAGAAAAGTTTAATAAATTTAACTTTAGACAAAAGTTCCTTTAACTGCAATTGCAAAATCCATAGAGCCATGAAATATGGAAGTTTATGTTCATATGCAACCTTATTTGATGGCAAAAACAGACACAAGGCTATTCATTGTGTTCTTTATAATAGATGTGAATATCTACCCATTTTGCCTTGGACATAGTAATGAGCTTGACTATAGAATTCTCTCCAGACTCTGTTGGGAGTGTTCACAATACACAGAATATGACCTATGTGATCTTTCTGGGGGAACAAAAATCCGATCTGAAACACACCTGATTCTAAGGGTTTTCAATAAGAGATTGTGGTCCTGAACATAACAAATGAGAAACACAAAATTCAGGGTAGAAGTTAATTCTGGGTGCTCATGAGGAGGCAAGAGAGGGGATATGAAAGGACCACAGCTGCTCTGAACACAATATAGGGATAGGTAATATTCAAGTAGAGGGGTTGGGGGTGGGTCATGATTTTATTTGCTTCATAACTTGTGTGTATATTTTATGTATGTAGTATGTTATAGTAAACAATACATGGTTAGAAGATGTTTTAATTCTTCTCTCTTCATTTTTTAAGCAAATGATTTTCCCCCTCACAAAGTTGATTTCATCATTCACTAATAAGCCATAAGCTACATTTTAAAAAGCTGAACAACCCTCGCCCCTGTGCACTGGGAGTCCTGAACAGGAATGTCAACTGTCTTTATTCTTTTTTTTTTTTTTTTCAACGTTTATTTATTTTTGGGACAGAGAGAGACACAGCATGAACGGGGGAGGGGCAGAGAGAGAGAGGGAGACACAGAATCGGAAACAGGTTCCAGGCTCTGAGCCATCAGCCCAGAGCCCGACGCGGGGCTCGAACTCACGGACCGCGAGATAGTGACCTGGCTGAAGTCGGACGCTTAACCGACTGCGCCACCCAGGCGCCCCTCAACTGTCTTTATTCTTAAGCGCTAAAGTGGTTGATGCTTAATGGATGGGTTGTCTTCATGCTATAAAACAACTTGAAATGGACCTATTGGAAAGAAAGCACTCCTCCTCGTCACTCCGAAGGTTTTGACTCATTTCTTCTTTTTTTTCCAAGGTGGGGTGATTCTCCCAGAGATGACCTCACTTCTTTTCTAGAGGGGCCCTATCACACCTCCCGTGTTGTGAATTTAACGCCCTACAAAGCACACAACAGCATCTTGAACAGGCAGGAGAGCTGTCAGGGCAGTGTGCTCCAGTTTGACAACCTTGATTCCCACCTCAGGCAGTCTTCCTCAAGGTTTGGGCACTTAGGCTGGGAGCGGGGGTATTTAAACAGACAGCATCTGCCACCACAGCGGGCCCTCCTGTTGTCTCTCAACAGGGAGGACATTCATCCCCCTCCCATCTCCTGTGCATTAATTTAGCAAAACAGTCTTTCTGCTGGTAAGCCAAAGTAATCAGAACACACAGGAGATAAGACTTCAAAAAGACGGTTTGGAGCCATTTGAACAACTCTATGTTTCTCTGGTTGAGACTTTGGGGCACGTGCTTTGGGCACAGGCATTCAAAATGTGTGGATGCCCCTTTGGAATATGGGACTTTTGCCCAGATCATCAGGGCCTGTACTCAACTGAGGACTCTCAAGCCTCTAGTTTGAAAACCAGATGGGAGTTTCCACATGCCAGGCCCTTAGGGCAGTGGAGATTCCACAAGATGGAGATATTCTCAAAGGAAAATAGAGTAGCCCTCTTCAAGGAAAAACTTCTACGTCCTTAGCTCACAGCTACTAGTATTGTTTCTTCTCTGACATCACACAGCGGATGTCCTTGAGGTTTTTTTTATAAACTTAAGGTAGAAAATCAAGCATTATTAACATGAAATCTAACACTTTGTCCAGTTACCCTTTGAAAGGCTCAACATATTTTATATAATTTGTGATAATCTGCTTTGTTAAAAAATATTACATTTAAATATTCTGTTCTTTTTAAAAATTATCTTAATAAACTGAATGATGAAAAATAAAAATAGAAATATACATTAGATATCATGAAATAACAACTAAATTTTTTTAACCTCCTAATCACCAACTAATAAGTTCTCTAGCCTCTGTGGAGTTTATAGGTATTTTATTTACATGTACATGAATTTACACTATTATTTCATGTATGCTTCTATGGGGTTCTTCTCTTAGTTTATCAAAATTACATAAGATCTTGAAGTATTTTTTAGGACATATGAGTAGAGTTCCAGACTCTCTACATTCAAATCCCAGAAGTTCTACCTACTAAACTGTGCAGCTTGATTAAATTACTTAACATTTTTGAAGTTTTTCATTTGTAAAACAGAATATCATAAAAGACATTTGATTCCACAGTATTGTCATGGGAATTTCATGGGCTAACCCATATAAAGTGCCCAGAACTATCTGCTTGGTACATAACTAGATGCTCTGTATTTATGATTACAGCACTTAAACATGCTTGATCTTATTCCATGATGCCACACTTTTCATTTTCTGATGAAATATGGCTTTGTGGAAGATTTTGCAATGGGAAATTCAGGCCTATTTCTGTGAACCCTAGTTTTAAATAACCAGTGGAATGAAGCCAGTAAGTAAATAACACTATTAAAATTTCCTTTTATTTATTTATTTCCTTTTATTTATTTATTTTGAGAGAGAAAGAGTGTGCATGAGTTGCGGAGGGACAGAGAGAGAGGGAAAGAGAATCCCAAGTAGGTTCTGTGCTGTCAGCTCAGAGCCTAACTCAGGGCTCAATCTCATGAACCATGAGATCATGACCTGAGCTGAAATCAAGGGTCAGACAATTAACCAACTGAGTCACCCAGGCACCACTAAAATTTCCTTACTGATTTATTACTTCATTTATCAGCAGTTGCCTTTCATCTCTGCCCATATGGTTCCAGAAAACCTTGAATTTGTAATCGGGATCACAGAATATTAACAGAAGAAACAGATTTTATTCTGGCCTACTGGGGTAGGTGAAGTTCTGCTCCCAACCCAACTTCAACTTTAAAAGGAACAGCTTTTGGGGTGCCTGGTGGCTCAGTTGGTTGGGCAACCAACTTTGGCTCAGGTCATGATCTCATGGTTTGTGAGTTTTAGCCCTGAGTTGGGCTCTGTGCTGACAGTGTAGAGCCTGGAGCCTGCTTCAGATTCTGTGTCTCCCTTTCTCTCTGCCCCTCCTCTGCTCTCTCCCTCTCTCAAAAATAAATAAACATTAAACAAAATAAAAAAATAAAGGAACAGCTTTTAATAGTTGAGCTTCTGGGAAATTTTCATTTGAATGAACAGCATCTCATCAACTGAAACAATAAGAACTTTTGAAAACTGCATATGTAGTCTACATATCTCATTTATTAGATGAGAAAACTAAGATACTGAAAGGTGATATGGCTTGTTGGATGAAGGAGATGTAGCCTTTCTAGAAGGTATAGCACAAAAAATAACGAAAAAATTATTTGTAGGGGTTTTTTGTTCCTTATCTTGAATATCTATGAAATCTCAAGCTATGTGCACTTTTTTTCTAAAGTTTCTGCGAATTATAGAGAAGAAGAAACACATTGATTTTTAAATGGAATTGTTTCTCTCCATGAGATAATATTTAATACTTATCTTGTATATATTATATCTTTATGTGGATTATTTTGTTTACTCTTTGACAACCTTCTATGTAGGTGGGGTTTTTGTTGTTGTTGTTGTTGTTGTTGTTGTTGTTTGTTTTATTTTTAAGTTCTCATTTACAGATGAGGAATGTGAGATCCAAGATCATCCAGTTAGAGGTTAAACTATGATTCAAAGCCAGCCTGACAGTCTGCAGAATATATGTGTTTTGTTTTGTTTTGTTTTGTTTTTTTAAATCAGCTCTGTACTAAGAGAAAGACCACATAGATCTTACCACCTATGTCATTAGTAATGAGGTTATACCTGGAATCCTCTGACGGTTCATTAATTATAATCCAAAATTATTAATATTATAATGAAGACAAAAACATGCAGTAGGAAACAAGTAATTGAAAAAATATACAATGTAAGATATAAAACGTTTCACTTATAGGAATAATCAGTGATGGGAATTTTAGGCACTATATTGTCCTAGTGGAGAAAGCTCTCTTTAGTCCTCTTTACATCCTATCACTTAAGCTATTACTTACTCCATCCTCCTTCCTAACGTATGACTAGCCAAATACCATCTAAACCAAATGTTTGCAGGAAAGCTTTGGTAAAATGCTCCTTTACAGGTCTAAGGTTTCTAACACTTGCCATCCCATTAATGAGTTTTTTCTCTGTCCCTGGAAACAAATGGAATTAACAAATGGTAATTTCATCTATGGCTCTAGAATTAGTCACACTAAGATTATTGCGCATATTTCCCAGAAGATATATTTTTCATCTTGTGACAAATGAACCATTTAATTCTTAAGATTTTCCAGTGAGAAGTTTCTCTCTCAAGTTGCAGCTTGCTATTTAATGTTACTAGAGAAAAGAGAGGCCTAACTATTGCATCCATCTCATAAAAGATAACAGAATTTTGAGGTTAACAGAGTGATTCATTTCTGACCTATAAAACTAGGACCTGCCTTTTAGAAGTAGTGAGAAGGTGTAGGCAAAATACATTGTCTGCAATCACTGGTCCCCCCACTTACCAAAAACGAAAGTGGGGGAGTTAGGATCTATTCAAGCTCTTATCATTGAACAATCTGTAATTGTGAAAAGCCCTAACTCCTTCCCTCATCATCACTTCATGATAATCACTGTCCTCCACAGCCCTGTCTCCCCATCTTGTAGAAAATACTTTCTTTTACATGAATATTTTTTCACTTAACAAATATTTTTTCACTTAACAAAGCACTGAAGTTGGTATATCCCTGTTCTATTCTGGTAGCCCTTTCATTTTTAACAAAGGGAAAACATTTCTATTATACAAGCAGATAATGAATACTCCATTGGACATAGAGAGAATTAGCGGTCTAAATGATCTACTGATCATCAAATGTACATCCAGAGTAACAAGGCAATCCAGCCTTAAAGTTTTGGAGCAGAGTCACACTGTTTTGCATTGTACCTTCTAAAGAAAGGATTAATAACTCCATTCAGATAATACTGGAAGTGGGACAGGGGACTATAGAATAAAAGGATTCAGAATGCCTGTTCCTGAATTATGTCTCAGAATTTCTCAATTCTTGAAATCTCTTCTGAGTCTTCTAACTGTCCAAAATACTAAAGTCCAAGGGCGGCACCAATTGCACAAATTTCCTTTGATATGGCAAATGAGTCCCTCTCTCCTGTTAGGACTAGCTTTTCTCCACTGTTGAGAACATTACTGTAGTATGTTTACTAAGCAATTAGCCTGCCAGTTATAAAAGTATTTAGAATTTGTTAGGAGAGAGGACATAACAGTTGATGGCAATTAATACTGATCTTTAATTTGTCATTAATACTAATCTTTTTTGGTCTTTGGAAAATGGTTAATTTTTGCAGGAAACAAATATGGTTCTTACCTTTAATATTACTTAGTTTGGAACAATAAATGCAGTTTTAGTTTTCAAAGTTCAGCTAGAAATAGCCTATTCTAGGAATTTTCAGAAGTTTGTCAAACTCAATTTCCTCTAGAAAACACTGCCATCCAGTTTTTAAATAGTAATCAGATTATTCAAAAAAAAAAGCAGTAGATTATAAAATCTTTTTTATTATAGCATGCAACTGCTGCCAAATTTGGCATACCCAGAGGAAAACTGCTATTCAGTAACAAAAGAAGAGCAGTTTATCTGGTTTACTCATTTCAGGCACTGGAATCATAACTACAGCGAGGACTGAAATCAGGTGCTTGAATTCCATCTCTAATAAGATCTGAGGGTTCTTCTATTACGAACTTCATCAAGATAACTAAATGAGATTGGCTGAACTAGCACTGAACAATGAACTCTATATATGTTGTATGCATTTAAGGTGCAACATAACAAAAAATAAAGAGTGGAGCTCTGATAGGAAGCTTCAGTCATTTCTCAGTAAGAATTCATAAAATCATAGCCAGATAAGGGCAAGAGACATATTGTCCTCATTTCGTCTTCTTTCTAACTTATCTACTGTTTCCCTCCTTACTCATACGCCTCCACCTCCTACATCAGGCAGTGGAATTGTACCTCCTATTGAACCCACAGCAGCTAGTACAGTATTTGACACTGGTTAAGTTTTCAATAGGCAAGTCTGAATGGACAAGCAGAATCTCCTCCTTGACTCTAGTGGGTGGGCCCTACAATTTTTCTAGTGATGTATCCCCATGCTACATCCCTGGGGTCCTCTCCGGTCACTGTCCATGTTTCTTAGCTGATACTGAGACTTGCTGCAGTGGTGGGGAGATTTTTAAAAGTTAATTTTTCCTATTTATTTAAAAAGTAATACTATTTGACAATAAGAGTATTTTTTGAAGAAAGCTTTGAAAATATGCCAAAGTATATTAAAGAAAATAAATATCCCGCATAATTTTACTGCTCACACATAAACACTTAGTACTCTGGGGATTTTCCTTTCTGATAACTTATGCACATGTATATTAAAGCATATCTTTAATTAAGCTAATATCATAATTATAATTTTGACATTTGATTTTTGAATTCAATGTTATATATGATGTTTTCCTAAGTTGTTAAATATTCTTCAAATGAATGGTTTTCTAATAATTGGCGTTGGAATTTTATATTTATTTTACCATATACATTTCCATAATTATTTTAACCATTTTGTATTTGTTTCACTTGTTTCCTTGCCCTTATAAATTAAGGTTTAACTAGGATCCCTGTACTTTTACCTCTATATTCCTCCTGCAACACTTCCTCAGGATAAATTCCAGAAACGGAAATTCTGACTTAAAGCATAAGAGTATTTTAAAGTCTCTAGATGCATATTGCTACACTTCTTCCAGAAAAAAATGGTCCCAATTTACACTGTTTGGGGGCTTATCTTTCATGAGAAGATTAGCTGGTAGGTGGAGCTGGAAATGCAAAAGCATCCACCGCAGCGCAGAAGTTACAGAGCCCACTTTGTTACATACATCCCTCTCATATGCAATCTCTATTTGCAGCAGCCTGGGATTGTGCTAGCTCACCATTTCATACTCGTTGCTACTTAGGCTTTACCTTGTTTTCTTTTTCAATTAAAGATCTTTCCTGTGAAATTTCTGCTAGAAATGGCTGGTTCCAAGACTGGGATGTTGTAGGTTTAGCATTTGGTCTCTTTTTGGCTGCTTGAGACCTATTGCTTTACCAAAATGCACAAGGGCTGTATAATCAAATTCAGAGATAGGGTCATGGTTAAATTACCAGAGTCAACATTTGTGCCTAAAAAGCTATTGGGACTGTAATCTATTGTGTGTGCTTAGAGAAAATGCACATTTACTCTTTTGGAATGTCATCCAATATAATGTGTTAAATAGACTAAAGCAGACCATGCCCGTCAATAATAAAGTAGGAGTGATGATTGGCAAAGTTTAAATTCATGCAATGTGAGTTTGCAAATATGTTAGATAAACAATCAAAGCTGAGAGTCCCACACCATATCATAAGGACAAATAATGCTGAGTGTTTCAAGCTTATTGTTACTTAAAATAATAGATTAAGCTATGTCATGCATGGATTCTCATTAAATTGTTCCCCAGGATGGAGGAATAGCTTGTCTACAGCCCAATCGAGGCCCGAAGCCTCTAGTGTCCTTTGGCATGTACCTGAGTACAGATTGAGTAGATGACATTGATTTGGGTACATTGTAAAACTAACTTTTATATTTTTAATAGAAGAGTAAAAGGCTGGTCTTCTATTGATTTTTTCTTTTTTTTCCCTCACTTATCTTCTCTACTGATGATGCTTCTCAGATGAGCCCGTGTAGAAAGGGGAAATGCTGGTTTCTGAAAGGAGGGATGGAATCACAGGTCATAGAATCACAGAATTGAGAGCTGACTCTAGGAGCTATTTGGTTCATAAAATAATTCTCTGGGATGGAACAATGCTACACCAGAGTTAGGAGAGCTTTAATCCTCTTCAGGCAATTCACTGATTCAACCAATATTTACTGACTGCTTGCTATTAAACACTGTTTTAAGTTCAGAGATAAAATAATGGGCAGAAAACAGATCATTACTTTCCTTTATGTCGCTTGCCATATAACATAGAGAAGGAGACATTAATCACATAATTTCACAAAGAAGTGTACAAATGCAACTGTGAAGAGGGCCAAGACAGAGAGATAATAGAGGGAATTGGGCCTGCTGAGAAGGTAAGGGAAAACTTCCCTGAGAAAATGACACTCGAGTTGAGAACTGAGAGATGTATATGCATTAACTATGTAAGGAGAGGGTAGGTGAGGATTATAGATGGAGAAACTGTGTGTTCGAAGGCTCTGCTCAGTCTGAAGGGCTTCAAAGGTCAGTGTAGCTGTGAAGGAGAGAGTAATGGGTGTGTCACATTAAATATGACTAGAGAGGTAAGTAGGAGGCAGGCCACACATGGCCTCCTAGGTCATATTAGGTATTTTTATCTTGATTTTAAGAGTAACTGGGAAACATTGAAGGATTCAAGCAGAAAGTACTATTGTCAGTTTTTTAATTTGAAAAGATCACTAGTCTTACCATAGAAAACAGATTAGAAGGAGTTAGTATGAATAGAGACCAGCCAGTTAGAACACCATTGCATAAATCCAGGAAAGAGTTCATGACGGCAGGGACTAGAGTGGTAGTGGTGTAGAAGGAGAACGTGGGCAATGTTGCGGGATATTTAGGATAGAATATGAACAGAAATTGATGAGAATTTGGAATGTAGTTTGGGGGTAATAAAAATGTGTAGGTTTCTGGTTTAATTGCTTGGGTTGTAGTGCCATTTTCTTGAGTTTAAAAATAATGGAAAATCACCAGACTTAGGGGAATATTTTGTTTGGTTTTGGATATCTGTTAAAATTTCTTTGAAATTCATGGATGAGATGTGTAGATAGCTGAATATGGTACTCTGAGCTCAGAGGAAACACACCATCTGGAGGTAAAGCTTTCCAGTCATGTGACTGTTGGATATTCAGGCTGTGGTTACAGATGAAGTTGCCAGGATGAAAGTCTAAGTGTGTGAAACGACCACAAGGCATAGGCCTAATCTGCTATATTCAAAAGATCACCTTTCTCTCTCAGGTCAATAGATACTGAGGATTCTTGCCTGGGCCCTCTGTTCTTCTCATCTATCAAGAGATCATAGTATTTCGTAAAGGAAAGAGTGCTTAATGGTGACATGTTTTGTTGAAGAATCAAATAGGATAAACAATGTTTACTGAATTAAGCATGATTATGTACGTCTGTTACTTTATTGAAAGCCATTTCAGGGAAGTCGTTTAGCCAGGTGATGGTAGGACTGAGGAGTGAAGAAATAAAACAGACAAAAAGTTCAGACAACTTGAGAAGTCTGTGAAGGAAAGAAGAGACTGGGGCAGTAGCTACAAGGGAATAAAGAACTGATGAGAATTAATGAAAGAAACTCAGACTGTGTGAAAGTCAAGGGAAAAGTTCAATTGAGAGGTGAGATGTTAAATATAGAGGAGAGAGGAAAGACAGTCCATAGTAAAAACTTCTCCTTCTCCTTCTCCTCCTCCTCCTCCTCTTCCTCCTCCTCCTTCTTCCCCTCCCTCTCTCCATCCCCCTCCCCATCCTTCTCCTTCTTCTCCCTCTCCTGCTTCTCTTTCTCCTTCTCCTCCTTTCTTCTTCTTCTTCTTCTTCTTCTTCTTCTTCTTCTTCTTCTTTTTAAAGTAGGCTTCATGCCCAGCATAGAGCCCAATGTAGGGCTTGAACTCATGACCCTGAGATCAAGACTCGAGCTGAGATCAAGAGCTGGACACCAAACCAACTGAGCCACTCAGGCACTCCAGTAGCAAAAGCTTCTTAATCATTCAGGAAAACATTGAGTCCAAGGCATAGGTGGTAGAGAATTTGGATTTAGCAGAAAAAAAGCCAGCTTTTTATTTTTTCATGAAAAAAGAAAGATTAGATGATTTAAAACATAGATAGATATTTATCTGATACCAAAGACACGTAAATCCCTCCTGATGATTACCATGTTCTTTGCAAAGTTCCTTCATCTTTATGAAAAGGTGATTTGCTGAGTTTGGGAACTGAGGAGAGTGATTTGAGGAGAATGGAAAACTTCAGACATAACCATAGAGGTGAACATAAGAGTGAAGGAGCCCAGCCAGAGAAAGGTGATGAAATTAGGCAGTACTGAAGGCACCATTTGAGGCTGGTGATTGCAGGTTTATGATGGAGCCAATCTGGCCTATTGTGTGACTTTCTCTGACTGCATGCAGCTGCTGACAGAGTGGTGTCAAGAAAGCAGATAGTCACACACATTCAGTTTTGGAGTTTCCTTCGAGGGAAGTAATGAATAAAGCAGAAAGGCAACAAAATTTGTAGCATTGTCAAGAGTATTACTGAAACACTGGGGTTCGTATTCTAACTGGTCTCAGAAGGGAAATAAGGAAGAAAGGGGAACATAAATTGGGACGAAGTAGAGGGAGTATTAGATTGCAGATCATGACGAAGTCAAAAAATTGTTGTAACAGAAGTAATTAAGGAAAAAAACAAGTTGAGAGAAGAAGAGTTAGTGCTCAAAGAATATATTGGAAATATATTTGAATTATTGCTTTGGACATAGAGAAAAGATCATGCTCATTGGAAATGCAGAGACTGAGGATCTGAGATCCCAAAGTATTGGGCCAGGTGACCCAACAGGACAAGGATGGTATCTTGGGAATGGGGGAGACTATCACAAGCCAAAGAATCTGGATCTAGAGATCTATAGTGATCCAGACTTCAGAAGATGGCAGCATGTAAGAGGTGGAGAATTTGATGTGACTGTTGATGTAAATCTCAAAATGTCTTTCCTTTCCCCTCACCATCCATCCCCTCCCCTACTCAAAAGGAGATAATGACCTAAAAGTACCAATGAAGAGCAAGAGAACATCAATCCTACTTTCTAGATTGAGGGTATATGAGGTGAGACAAAATAATGTGATGTTACTCCTTGAGAAAACTTGAGGGTATTCTAAGGTAAGATCCAGGTTGCAGATACAGCAAAAAGTAGATACTGAATTCAGAGAAGAGGGCACAGATATAAAGGAATTAACAGATTCTGCAATAATAATTTGATAGGTCCCACTGGCAGGGTATGCAAGATGGATAAGAGAGAGAGGCTGGGTCTGAGCAAAGAAGTACACAGTATCATGAAGATTATGATGTGGTGGAGAATTAAGAGTGAAGGTCTTACATGTTAGCTAGGTGAGTACAGCAGTGGCTAGGTGAGTTTTTTACCTCACCTAAGAAGGGTCATAGTGGGACCAGAAACTATATTCCACATGATTTTGTTGACTGGTGACTTAGAACTTCAGAATTCATACAGGAAAGCAGATAGTCACAGGATCCAAGATGCTCCTTTCATTCCTTTTTAGAAATTACTTCCTATTTAGTGTGGTGAGTCTTCCTTTACATGTGGTATTCTTCGAAAACTTTTTATTTTTATTGACTTTGGTCTAATCTTTATTCTGACTTGTCCGTGTGTGTGCATGTGTGTGTGTGTGTGTGTGTGTGTGCATGAGGGCGCATGCATGGGCATGTCTTCTGACTCCACTGTTGTCTTTACTGAATATTGAGTATGATTAGGTTGATTGGCCTTGTTTCCATTATCTCTGTCCCTGATGGAGACTTAAAAATATGCATGCTCATTTGAGCTGGATTTATGAATATCTGTTGTGTGTGTGAAACCAAAACTGAAGTTAATTTAAAGACCATGTGGTATCAGTGAAAATTACGATTAAAACCTGAGGATGGATGATTAAGTCAAACCAGGAATGATGAAGAGGCCAACAGACAAAAAGGGGGTTTAGAGTTAGGCAGTACAATTATGCATCTGTTTTTCTTTTCTTGGGGCCTCGCATGGTGGAGGCATGAACAACTATGAGCTGACGGGATATTGGCTTGGCTCATGATGTAGAGCCTTCCCAGATGGCTCAATGCACTCATTTCCTGCCATGCAAAGGTCTGGGATTACCCTGAAGCTCTGATGCCCTCTTATTTCAGTGTATTATATCATTGTTATTTCTTGTAAAACTTTTAAAATATATTCAACAGTACATTATGCCACATAAGTATATATTGTATATGACATAGCAATGTGTCCACAATATATTATTGAGTGAAAAGGGTAGATTACCAAATTAATGTAAAATAGCATGTGTATGTTGTATGTCATAGGCAGAGCAGAAGGAGTCTGGAAATGTATGCCAAACTGTTTATAGTGGTTTTTGCAAGGTATGAGGATAAAGAGCTTAACTTTCTGCTTTGATTTTTTTTTGTCTTTTGCATCAACCAAATAATAGTATATAATAATATATATATATGAAGCTATATATTTATATACATATCTATCGTAATCTTATATTGAGTTTATGTCACCATTTAGGATGATAGGCCCAATCACTGATTGGAATCACTGATTCAGACTATATAACTTAGTGTCACAATTTTGAAAAAGGGACAATTTTTTTGTCTTGCTTGTATAGTTGACACACAGATAGACATACATTCATGCAGCTTATCTTTAAATTATGTTCTTTTTTGAGAGTCTGAAGTAAAACAGTATTTTAAGCCTGAAAGACGTGTCAATTAATGTATTTCTTTCTGTGAAAGTATGTGATGTCACATATTAGTTGGTAAAATCCAAGCCAGTTTAAAAGCAATTGTGTTATTCAAATGCTTAAAGTTCTCCTAGCAACTGGGACAAATAAATAAGAATAAAGAAAATAGAAATTTGATAATTGTTAGAAAGAAAAAAGCAGAGAATTCTAAGAATGAAAGAGTTAAAGTAATTAAGATATTTCCCATACTCATGAACTATCAAGTGTGCACCTTGAGGGGTGCCTGGGTGGCTCAGTAAGTTAAGCATCCAACTCTTGATTTCAGCTTAGGTCATGGTCTCACAGTTTGTGAGATTGAGCCCAGTGTTGGGCTCTGTACTGATAGCACGGAGCCTGCTTGGGATTCTCTCTCTCCCTCTCTCTCTTTCTTTGCCCCTCCCTGGCTCTCTCTCTCTTTCTGAAAATAATTAAATAAACATTAAAAAAAAAGTAGGCACCTTGAAACCTAGAAACCTAGAAGGCAGTTTTCAATAACATGCTATGGGTGCAGCAAGGAGGAACAAAAAAGAGGAGTACTCACCTAAGTCTAGGGAATAGAGTAGCAATCAGGGAAGACTCAGAGAAGAAAGTCCTGAAGTGAACTGGTAAGATGGATATGAGTTATCCAGGCAACAGATTCCATTATGAGTGAATGTCACAAATGGGGTTGGTGGGAAAGGATCATACCAGTTGGGAAGTTTACATGCAGTAAAGAATAATAAATGGTGTTATAATAAGCAGATAAGCCTTGGAAGGGGTTAGAATACCCAGCAGATACCAGCAATATTAATCACCACAGCTTTGGGTGTGAGGTTTTCTCTATGGTTAGTGCACTATTCAAGTTCTGCCTTTGATTTAAATTAACTTGAAGAAATTATTCATCTTCCTTTTATTGTCTGTCTACACAAAATTATAATTGCTGACACTTATATTTGCTATCTAGTGATTCTGCTTGACAGGAATTTCTCAACAGCAAACACTATGTACACATATTCCCTAAGTCAAATTCAGTGCTTGGCATATAATATACAGACTACATGGATATAGTGAAATGAGTAAGTGTTGGTGTGTGTGTGTGTGTGTGTGTGTGTGTGTGTGGAGGGCAGTTTTTGACTCCTTTGCTTCTACTGAGAGATGTGGTAAGCAGCACATGGAGCCCTGTACCCTGTTACCTCTATACCACTAACAGTGACATGGAGAAAAGGATAACTAATTTTAGGAATAGATCACTGTTAGTCAAACAAACAAACAAACAAACAAATTCTGGGAATGCTTCAGACAGGTAGATTACATAGAATTGAAAAGGATATTTAGCTATGTTTGGAAAGAGAAAAAAATACTGCATTCTTTAAGCTGTTGAATTTATTCCCCAAACTACAACTCTTCACTATTACAGTAAATTCTCTATTTCAGTACTTCATTACAACTTAATGGGATAAAATGACCATTGATTGAATTCTGGGACTGTAAGAGGAGAGGATGCCTCCTCGTGGTCTTCTAGTTTAGGGCGGTAATAACACATTAGGGACCAGGAAGTCTGAAACTTGAGCGTTGAGTATACACCTCATGGTTCTTAACAAGGGCTGCACACTAGAGTTTCCTAGATGGCCTTTTCAAAATATGTATGTTTGAGTCCACCTGCAATATTTACATGGAGTCTAGGCATGTGCATTTTGAAGATGTTCCACTGTGGATGTTTATGCATAGCCCTTTTTGAGAAGTATTGATAAAGTGTATACAAATAACAAGAGCACAATGACAATAATAACAGGAGTGGCTTTACAACTTATAAGTATTTTCAATTGCAATATTTTGCCTAATCTTGATAATAACCCAGCAAGATTAATAACATTAAACCCATTTTACTAAAGGAGAAACAGACTTGGCAAAGCCCAGTAAATTTCCCAAGTTTACATTGCACAGAAATAGCAGGGCTAAACTCAATCCCAAGTCTTCTGACTTTTCTAGTATTAAAATCTTTGGCATCAAGGGGTTCCTGGGTGGGTCAGTTGGTTGAGCGTCTGATTCTCGATTTCAGCTTAGGTCATGATTTCACTGTTCATGGGATCAAACCCCACATTGGGCTCTATACTGAGCATGGAGCCTGCTTAGGATGCTCTCTCTCTCTCTCTCTCTCTCTCTCTCTCTGTCTGTCTGTCTCTCCCTCTGCCCCTCATCCTTACTCATGATCTCCCTCTCTTTCTCTCTAAAATATTTATTTAAAAAAATAAATGAAATCTTTGGCATAGAGTCCTTTACATCCTCAGATCATACCTAAGAATTTCTTTTTCACACACCATTCACCATAGCTCCTTCCCATATGTCCTATTTAGTGGAATCCCATTCTTGAAAGCCCTGTTTCTACACATATATTGGAAGGAATTCGGGTTTGGCAACATAGCTTTCGGATGAACAAATATTGGCAATTATATCCTGACTTTTTCACAAAAGATATACAGGGGATTTCCAATGATATTTTAAGGGAATTCCAGGCATCAGATTACTGTCATACTAATATTGGAGAAAGGGAATTAGCATTAAAAACCTGATTTTTTTTTTTGCCTAGAAATTACACAATATATCGACCACCTACTAACTTCTGATCTCAAAGTTTTAATAACAGATGTACAGATATCCTTATTGAGCAATATTTCCTGGGCAAATTTCTTGGAAAAAATGATTTTGTATCTATGAATTAAGAATTTCAAATGAATTTCAGTCAACTGTGGGGAATAAGCTTAGGAATGCCCTGAGCTTGCACCAATGGGTTAACAAAGCATAAAGAATTAGAAAGCCACAGGATGAACACACCCAAGTTTGGGTAAACAAGATTAGGTAAACAGGGCAAAGGCCCCCAGTATAGGACAAAGGTATAGGAATAGAAAAACTTCAGGATGAAAGCATCAAAAATGAGGTAAACAAGATTAGTTATTTAGGGAAGAAACGCCCCCCAACTTAGTACAATAGCAGATATCTGCTTTCACAGGAAGGAAGGACAAAAACAGGAAAACAGGACTTTAGACCACAGCAGGGCAAAGTTGCCCAGTGTGAAGCTAATTAGCAAAAGAAAGGTGCTTTGTTGACCCTGAGGTAGCATGCTCTTTTTTGCCCCTAGACCAATTCAGATAAACAGAGGTGGCACCTCATGTTTGCTGTAAACAACCTTCCACCCAGCACCAGAGTTTTGTTTTGTATTGACCCAAACCCCTAACACCACATATCCTCAAAAGCCCCTTTTCCCCACACCCATGAGTTAATGTTCATGGTTTCATTGTCTCTTTGTACATGTCCATCACACTTGTAAGCCTTCTGACCCTAGTAAAAATGGAGCAAGGACCCTTACTCGGGGCTGTGGTCTCCTCCAGGACATTAGCCTCTCTCACATTTTAATCCTGCATCCCGCTCTCTTGCTGGACTCCAGACCTAGAGTCTACAACAGTCAAGGATTTAAGTATGTTTCCATCTATGGTGTAAAGGAGTTTATAACCATTCCTTGTTTGGGTAAGCTCTCTAGTCCTTTCACTTCTATCTTTCCTCAGCGTACCAGCACTTCTTTTTAAAGATGATTCCCATTCACTCACCTTTTTTTTTTTTTTTTTTACATTTATTACACTTAATATTTCTTTCTATAATCTCACTCTGTGTTTATGTCTTGATAACTCTTTACTTTGTCCTTTTTTCCATGGGATTTATCTGCATGGAATAATATCTCTGAATATAATCTTGACCTTAAGAAATCTTTTAGACAATTCTCAAAGTTTCTAGAGGTAAAAGAGAACAAGTTCACAAATCAATCACAGTGACAACCTAGCACAAAAATCATGGACGCAGCACCTTTGAATGAGACATATCCTAAAGGATTGACTGTAAGGCTTCATTTTTAGGCAAGGCATTATTCAGTGGCAGTTTTAACTTAGAACTAACATAGCTCCCAAGTGAAGTCTCAGATTAGCTTGATTTGTTTTTTAGCTCATCCATCTAAGAAATAGAAGAATTGAGTCTATTTATCAGCTCCCAATTCCTCTTTATATTCTTTCCAACCTATTATTCAAGGTGGCTAAACTCAGGATTGTCACCACTCGACTTAAGCACTGAGAGGTGAATTGTGGAATGATACCATTTAGTTCACATTGTTGATGTGCCTGTGGGAAATAAAGCTTGGTAAAGCAAAAAGAGAGCCAACTCTGATATCTATTTTTCTAAGTGCCCTTTCTGATATCAATTTATCTGGATGCACTAAGGAATGTCTTATAATATAAATGTATTTTCTAAGTCATGGTATATACGAGAAAGAAGACGGAATACTTCTACTTTGTCAAATAAAGACTTTCTCAAACACTTCCTTGCTAATTTATTCAACTTATTTTTGGCTGAAAAGCTAACTTTAAAATCTTAAATTCTGCTATATTCTTTCTCCTTCAGCCTTTGGGGGCGCTTTGAGGACAATTGCTGAAGCTACCTAAAAGGATAATAGCCCTACTATCTCTACCAAGAGCACATGCTATTCTTTGAAAGTTAGATTCTGACAGAGAATTGAACCAGGAAATTAGTAGTCTGCTTAGAAAGTGGAGCGTTTGTATGGAAATTAAAAGCTATGAGTGTTCAGCCAAGGCCATCATTTCTGTTCACTACGTAAACAATAAGTTGATCTGCTGAAACAAGTTTCTTAAGATAAATTATATTAGGAGCCATATTCATCATAGTGCAGATGCTTGATAAAAATATTTGTCAGGATAGCAACCATATAGAATATATTTATTTTTAATGTAACCCTTATATCTAGAGATAGACCATGATGGTTATTATTCATTTTGGGACAAGCCATAATCACCTTAGAATAATAAGGTCCTTGAAATTCTTTCGTGAAGAAAAAATGTTGTCTGTATTTTAGGAGGTGAAAATAAAGCAGGGCAAAAATTATCCTTTTATGGGAAGTGTGTAAAATGCCCTTGAATGATGCTTTGTCATCAAAACCAGATGTTGAAAGAAAAGTTCCAATGCACAGTCCAAAAAGCTATAATAATAATAATAATAGAATAAGCATTTACTACAGGCCCTTGATTATGATGAACACAAGACAAATACAGGGGCAGTTAAACAACAACAAAAAGGTTTCTATAAAAAATAATGACTGTGAAGAGGCATGTTTCCATGTTAGATACTTTAGTGATTATTCTTAGCTCAGCAAAAGGTAACTACAAATGGATCTGAAAACTGCTTGAATACCTTCCAAAACTGCTCAGGTAGGAATAGAAAACAAACAACGGCAGCAGTGACAACTGCACAGTAACTATCTGATAAGAGATAATAACACAAAGAAAATAATAAACCCATAAAAAAACTGAAAATTTATGAGATGACAGAAGTAAAACTAAATATGTTTGTCATAACAACAAATAAAAACAGGATAAACTAATTAATTAAAAGAGTAAGATTGAGTTTGGAAAAGGAAAATAAAAAAAGGAAAAAAAAATCTATGTGGTCTGTAGGAAATTCACCTAAAACACAGTGACTTAAAAAATCTAAAGTAAAAGGATGAGAAAAATATATAGCATGCAAATGTGAGGTGCAAAAAATAAAGTATGAGTGCCAACACTGTAACAAAACATTGAATTTGAGGTTTAAGAAAAATGAAATGTGCCTAAAAGTATTACTTTATTGTAATAAAGAATTCTAGACATATTAAAGGTATTAATACAATGGTAAAGTAAAGAAAAAAAAAAGAAAAGAAAGAAAGAAAGAATGAAAGGAAGGAAGAAAGGAAGAAAGAAAGAAAGAAAGAAAGAAAGAAAGAAAGAAAGAAAGAAAGAAAGAAAGAAAGAAAATAATGGAAAACCCCAAACCCAAACAAAAGTATTTAGGGAAGGCCAAGAGCAATTAGGTAGGAACTCCAAAATAATAAAACAGAAATCCTCTAGCTAACTTAATATTATGGACTAAATTGTGTTTCCCTCAAATTTATAAGTTGGAGTGCTAATCCATAGTATCTCAGAATGTGATGTATTTGGACTTAAGGTCTTTAAAAGAATAAGTTAAATGTAGTTCATTAGGGTGGGCCATAATCCAATAGGACTGGTTTCCTTATTAGAAGAGAAGCCTAGGATACAGACCTATACAGAAGAAAGACCATATGAAGATAGGAGAAGATAGTAATCTGAAAGCCTAACAAAGAAGTCTCAGAGAAAACCAATCCTGCTAATACTTTGATCTTGGACTTCTGGCCTCCAGAGTTGTGAGAAAATATATTTCTATTGTTTAAGCCATCCAGTCTGTATTCAAAAAGTCGGCTGCATTTCTGTGTGTCAGCCATAAACATAAATTGAAATTATATATCAATATCATTTTCAATAGCACCAAAACATGAAATCTTGGGAGTAAATTTTACAAAAGATATGCAAAACCTGTACACTGAAATCTATGAAACATTCATGAGAAGATTAGAGAAAAACTAAATAAATGAAGCATTATACCCTGAGTCAGAAGACTCAGTATTTTTGTCATTTTTCCTAAATTTTCCATAGATTAAATGCAATTACAATCAAAATCCAAGCAGACTTTTTTCTTTTTGTAGAAACTGATAAACTGTTTCTAAAATTTACATGGAAATGCAAAGGACCTAGAATAGTCTAATTAAACATCACTGAAAAATAACATCGTATTTAGAGGACTAACACTAATTTCAAAACTTAGAAATAAGTCTATAGTAATCAGTATCAACTGTGATATCGGAATAAAAATTGACAAAAGGATCAATGGAACAGGATAGAGCATTCAGAAATAAAACCATATGTATATCGACAACTGATTTTTGAGAAGGATGCAATTCAATGCAAGAATAGTCTTTTCAACAAATTATGCTAGAACAATTGAACATCCATATGCAAGACAACAATAAACAAACAGTGATCCATACCTCATAACATATACAAAAAAGCAACTTAAAATAGGTCCTGGACCTAAATGTAAAATCTAAAATTATAGACATTCACGAAGAAAACAAAGGGAAAATCTTTTTGACTTTGGGACAGACCAGGGTTTTTTTAAACCCAGTGCTACTGACATTTGGAGCCAGATAATTTTTTGTTGTGGAGGGATGTCCTGTGCATTTAGGAAGTTTATCAGCATGCCTGGCCTCTCCCCATTAGAAGCTAGTAGTTCCTTCCCAGTTGTGACCACCAAAAACTGTATTCAGACTTGCCAAATATCCCCTGGGAAGCAAAAGATCCCTCGTTGAAAATCACCAGGTTAGGAAAATTTTCTTAGATATGAAAATCAGAACCATGACCCATAAAAAAATAATTCGATAGATTATGTATGAGCAAAATTTAAAATATTCTGCTCCCCAGAAGACACTGTAAAGAGAATGAAAACATAAGCCACAGACTGGGAGAAAATATTTGTAAATCACATATCTGAAAGAAAGACATCTACAATACACAAAGAACTCTCAAAACTCCAATAATAAACAACTCCTCAAAAGTGTGGAAAAGATTTGAACGGACACTAAGATACACAGATGTCAAATGAGTACATGAAAAGATGTTCCATAGCATAAGTCAACAAAGAAATGCAATTTAAAACATGACAAACCATCACATAATTATTAAAATAGCTTTATTTTTTTAGTATAATTTATTATCAAGTTGGCTAACAACAGTGTATACAGTGTGCTCTTGGTTTTGGGGGTAGATTCCCGTGGCTCATCATTTACATATAGCAAGTATCGGTGAGGATATGGAAGAACTGGAACTCTCATATACTGCTGAGTAGGAACACAAAATGGCACTACATTGGAAAACAGTTGGGCAGTTTCTTAAAAGTCATATATACACCTACACATGAGCCAGCCATTGCATTCCTTGGTATTTCTCCAAGAAAAATGAAAGCATGTGCCCATACAAAGACTAGTGTAAGATTGTTTATAATAGTTTTTATTTTTATATTTATTTATTTTTGAGAGTGAGAGTGAGAGAGAGCACGAGCGGAGGAGGAGCAGAGAAAGGGGGAGACACAGAATCCGAAGGAGGCTCCAGGCTCTGAGCTGTCAGCACAGAGCCCAAGGTGGGGTTCGAACTCACAAACCACGAGATCATGACCTGAGCTGAAGTCGGATATTTAATCGACTGAGCCACCTGGCACTCCTGTTTATAGTAGTTTTATTTGTAATAGCCAAAAGAGGAAACAACTTAAATGTCCATCTACAGATGAATAAACAAACTGTAGTATATCCATATGATAGAAAAGTACTCAGCAAAAAAGGGAAGGAAATATTGATGCAACTAATAACACAGATAAATCCCAAAAGTAGTGATGCTGAGTGAAAGAAGTGAGGTAAAAAAGAGTATATACACTGTATTATTTCATTTACCTAAAATTTGAGAAAATGCAAACTCATTGATAGTGACAGAAAGCTAAGATTACTGGTTACCTGGGAAGGGGTGTAGGATGTAGGGTGAGGAAGGTAGTAGTACAAAGAGGCACAAGAAAACTTTTGGGGTGATAAAGATGTTCACTATATTGATTGTGATGTTAGATTCATAGCAGTACACAAACATCAAAACTTCTTAAGTTGTAAACTTCAAGTGCAGTTTATTATATATAAAAATATTAAAGAACAAGGTGCCATTTACAAGAGCAATGTGGAGTATGATTACCAAGGGATAAACTTAGCAAGAAATATCAAGGACAATTATAAAGAAACTTTAAGACTCTATTGAAGATATGAAAAGAAGATTTAACTACAAAGGGACTCATCTTGCATTTTTATTATTGGATAAAAAGATCCATTATTATAAAATTGTCAGTTTCTCTAACTCAGTCTATGCTTTTTAGTACAATGACAATATGAATCCCAATGAAACTTTGTTTTTTTAACTATGACAAGTTTATTCCAATGTTCATATAGACAAAATATGTGAGAATAATCAGAAATTAAAAGAGAAAGTTCCAAGTTACTCTGATCTACTACATTTTAAAACATGTAATAAAGCCAGAGTAATTAAAAGTGTCAATCTGATGCATAAATTGTTAAATAGATCAATGAAGTAGACAAGCATCAGGAAATAGGACCAGGTGTATATGAGAAATAAGCATATGGTAAAAGTAGCATTAAAATGGGTAGGAAAAAAAGATGGATTATTAAATAAACAGTTTGGGGATAATTGAAAAAGAAAAAAATCAAGCTAGAACATTACTACAGTCCTTAAAAAGACAAATTCCATACTGAGAAAGATGAAACGTTAAAATTGTTGGGGGCACCTGGGTGACTCAGTTGGTTAAGCATCCAACTCTTGATCGCAGCTCAGGTCATGATCTCACAGTTCTTGAGTTCGAGCCCCACATCAGGCTCTGTGCTGATGGCATGGAGCCTGCTTGGGATTCTGTCTCTCTTCCTCTCTCTTTGCCCCTCCCCTATGCATGTGCTCTCTCTCTATGAAAATAAATAAACAAAATTTAAAAAAAATGTTAAAATTATTAAAGAACCAGAAGGAAAAAAAAAAGTGATACTTTTATAATCTTTAAAGGTAAAGATTTTTCTTAGCCTAGAATAAAAGCCAGAAAGGTATGTAACTAAAGATTTAAGATGCTGAATACAGAAAACAAATAGAAAATTTTTACATTCCAAAAAACAGCATAAACAAGACTGATGAAAATAAAATTTCTGCAATTAAGGTGACAGGAAAAAAAGAGTATTTGTAGTATACAAAGCACTCTTTTTTTTTTGAAAGAGACAGCATGAGTGAGCATAAGTCAGGAAGGGGCAGGAGGAGAGGGAGAGAGAGAATCTTAAGCAGGCTCCATGCCCAGGCAGAGCTCTGATGCAGGGTATGATCTCATGACTGTGAGATCATGGCCTGGGCTGAACTCAAGAGTGGGACACTTCACTGACTGAGCCACCTCACAGATCACTCTTAAAATTGAAAAGAGAACATATGACTCCTGAAAAGAAATACAGGCAAAAATATATATAAACAGGCCCTTCACCAAAGAATGAATACAAGTGGTCAGTGGATATGTCTATATATGTCTATCTATCTATATATATAGATAGACATATATATATATATATATATATATGTGTATATATATATATATATATATATATATAGTCTTATTAGTAATCTTGTGAACACAAGCAAATACAATAATAAGATATTTCCACCTTTCTGACTAGCAAATATTAAAGGACTGATCAAACTCAGATTGTCAAGAGAAAGGAAATTGACTTTCTCATGTATTGTTGGAGGGAATATGTAAACTGATAATTTTTTTCAGAACATAAATTAGAAACATATGTCAAAAGTTGAAATACGCAATTACACTTCTAAGCAATTATCCTAAGTGGATAAATATACACGAGCTCAGAATTTATGAACAACGAAGTTCGCTGTTGCTATATTTCTTCTTTTTTAAAAAAATAGCTTTCTTCACATAAAAATTTTAAACATGCAAGAGTAAGGAGAGAATGGTATAATGAACCAGTAACTAAATCACTTAGTTTCAACAATTACCAACATTTTTCTCATCTTGTTTCATTTGCTACGCCTGTACTATTATTTATATGCACTTTAATGTGGGTGTGAAGACTGAGAATATTAAAGTAAGCCCAAAGCAATATAATAAACTCCACAAATACTTTGGTATCTATACTTAACAAATAAGGACTTTGTCATAAAACATACCTGGGATAAGCTACTAACATCACCTAATACCCAGTGCATGTTTAAGTTTGCTGAATTTTCTCAAAAATATCTGTTTAGGGTTGGTTTGTTTGAATTAAGATCTTAAGTTCCACATATTATATTTGGTTCACTATATCTTTCAGTTTCTTTTTTTAAATATATAACAGTGTTTCCTCTCTTTTTTTTAAATGCCATTTATTTATTGAAGGAACTCAGTCATTCGTACTGTAGAATTTCCCTCAAACAGAATTCAGCTGATTGCTTTCTGATATGCAGTTTATCTTGTTCTTCATTTCCTTATATTTATTGTAAAATGATAGATATATAGGCTTAATTAAAAATTTTTGACAAGAACGTTGCATAAGGGATGCCATGTACTTCCTGGTAAAATGCCTTGGTTGTTCCGTTTAAGTGATATTAAGATCCAGATGGATCCAGATGATGTCAACATGATGCATCCATTATAAAGTTCTCCAACAACTTCTCACTAATTGTTTTAGATCTATATATATAGATTCATTACTTCATTAGGGATTGGCAAAACTGTGACATTCTAATTCTGTCATTCCCTTTGCATTTATTAACTGGAATTCTTTAAAGAACTCTCCCTTTTCAGACTAATTGATTACACTGAAATAGATTTTATACAGCAAAGTCTGGCTTGATGCTGTGCCTTTGTTATTTTTTAGAATAATGAGTTGGTTTCCAAGAAACGTCTAATGGTGACCATTGTGTGTGTGGTACTTATATCATTATGAACTTGTGGATTTTCATATTAATGTATTTCAGTCTATTGCAGGAACTCAATAGACTCTTTTGATGCACTCAAATAGACTCTTCTGTCCTTTTGAAGCAACTCCAGTCTTTTGAAAAGAAATTTCTTGCTTTGGGGGCACATCTAAATGTCTTAGGCTTGCTTTATACATTTCTAGCCCTTAACCTAGATTCACCCATTTTCCCAAGGAGCTTTGATATTTTGGGGGAGTATGGGTGGAAAATAGTATTTAAAGATCATAATCTGGCCACTGGGGATACTCAATCCTCCTTAATTATCAGTGTTGTAAGGTTTTTCCTTGGACACACCTAGGAATTAGGCATTTTTAGAAAAGATAAAGAGTATTGATATTTTCTTTTTTTAAAATATTTTAAATGTTGATTTTTTTTTGAGTGAGAGCAGAGTGGGGCGGGGGGCAAAAGAGAGGGAGACAGAGGATCCAAAGTGGGCTCTGTCCTGACAGCAGTAAGCCTGATGTGGGGCTTGAACTCACAAACCATGAGATCATGACTTGAGCCAAAGTTGGACACTTAACTGACTGAGCCACCCAGGCACCCCAAGAATACTGATATTTTCAATTTAAGTTAAACTTGTGGGATATTACTTAACTTCCTTATTTCAGACTTGTGTTTCTTTTTCACTGATAGTCATGGTTCTTAATGATATTAATATACTTATTTGTTCAGTCCTATAATATGCCTATAATAGCTTCAAAATAACAAAAACATTATTACAACTAATTGGGTGCAGTTTCAGATCACTTTTGCAATTCATTTTGTCCTTAGGCTATAATGATTAAGAATTTACAGTAAAAAAAAAAAGGATTTATTGTCAAAATACTATGTTTTGGAATCACTTGAAATAATTATCTATATGGTTATATAAACAAATTAGAAAAGAATTAGATTTATTCATTCTTTCTGATTTTTAAGGTTTTAATTATTTAATATAAAATATATACATGGTTTGAAAGGCAAACTATAAAACCAGGCACATTTTAAGAAGTCTAGCTTCAATTCTGTCTTCTATATCCTGTTTTTTCCATACACTTACAGGTAATCACTTTTGTTAGGTTTTAGTTTGTTGTTTTAATTGCTTTCTTTTGAAATATAAACAATATGTGCGTAGATGTAGCCTTCCACTTTTTATACATAAACAAGCATATAAATGCTTGGAGAAGAGCATTGAATTAGGAGTTGGAAGAACTGTGCTCTGGTTTTGCCTAAACTAACAACTGTATATAAGATTTCAGAACAGTTAATTAATCATCCTGTGGTTTAGTTTCCTCATCAGTAAAATGAGAGAAATCGCCTAGATTACTTCATAATATTAGCAATCTGTACTTTGTGATATTAATACCTCTTTCTTGGCATATACAAACAGAGATATGTAAAGTTGACTGCACACACAAAAATACAACTTCACCTCTTGGTATAATTAACAATGTATGTGCTAATCTAAATACAGGGCCACAGTGGGAAAAATCTGACCCTAAATTGAAGTATTTGTGTGCTTAAATGAGCTTTTAATCATGCAAATGGTTGCATTACTACTACATAGTCTTACTCATGCAAAAATGGCAAATCTTATACTCCAGTTAATCATAATTGGCCTGTCCTCTCTCCCCTTCTTCCAGATGACTATTTTATACTTTTTTCTTTACCTTAAATTCATATCTCCTTCCTCATCCTCATCTCAATGGACAATCTTGTTTTACATTACCCTCCCCCAAATTTGAAGCAAATTTCCAAAAACTCCCACCATCCCATCTACCTATTCATTTGCATCTATGCTTATTAACTTTATCTTCTCTCCAGATGCTATAGAGGGAACTGTCCCTATCTGTAGCTGTGGCTAGCCTCTACCGTCTATCCATGCTTTTCCTGAGGGACCATCAACTTTTCACTCTCTATTGGCTTATTCCTACCAGATTACAAATAAATGATTACTTATTTTTACTTACTTTACTTATTTTACTCTCTACAATCACCTTTCCTCTCCATATACTACCCCGTATTGTGCTCCCTTTTATAGAAGAACTCTTTGGAAAAGGAATCTATGCTTACTACCTACAATTTCTCTCCTCCCACACTTTCTTGAACATACTCGATTCTAATCTTTGCTCTCTATACAATTTCTTTTTGCATAAGCCAGAGGCAATCCTGTCATCTCTACCTTCAAAATGTACTAAGATGCCCAGCAGTTCTTACCTTCCCAAATGCCATTAGCTTGGATTAAGCCACTATTATTTCACACCTCTATGATGTTAATAGATTCCAAATTGGTCTTCCTGCTTCTGACTTTGGTTTACTGCTCTTGATTCTCAACATGGCAGCAAGATGTATATAGTTAAAACTATCCAGATTATCTCTCTCCTTTCTCTGATTAGTGCTAATGGTTTTCCATTTCAAAATAAAAACCAAAATAGCTACTATGAGCTACAAGGCCTTTCATGACTACTTTTCTAACCTCATATCCCACTGCCTTCTCTATTATTTCTCCAATTCATCCTCTTTCCCTCCAGGCCTTTGCACTTGCTGTTCCCTCTGCCTGAAATGCTATTTCTCCAATATCTGCATTGTTTACTTACTCACTTCCTTCACATCTTTACTTTCCTGGATACTCTATCTAAACCTTCAAATTTTGCCATTGTGTTAGTCAGCTCAGGCTGTCATAACAAGATACCATAGACTGGGTAGCTTAAAAACCAGGAATTTATTCCTCACAGTACTGGAGATTGGAAGTTCAACATCAAGGTGCCATCAGTGAGGCTCCTCTTCCTGGCTTGTAGAAAACTTCCTTCTCGCTGAGTACTCACATGGTTCTTCCTTGGTATGTGCATGTGGAGAGAGAGTGAGCCCTCCTGTGTCTTCCTCTTTTTATAATGGCACTAATGCCATCATGAAGGTACCATCCTTATGATCTCATCTAAACTTAATTACCTCCCAAAGACCCTACCTACTGTCACACTGGAGGTGAGGGATTCAACATTTGAATTTTGAGAGGACACAAATATTCATTTTACAATAGCTATCTCTACTTACATTCCATATTCCCCATCTTTATTTTTTCCTACACTTGTCACTTTCTAAAATAGAATATATTTTACTTATTTTGTAGATTGTTTGTATTCCCCATTAGAATTATACCTCCATGAAAGCAAGGGCTTTCCGCCTTTTATTTATTGATTCTCTAGTACCTCAAAAAATGTCTGGGGGCGCCTGGGTGGCTCAGTCAGTTAAGCATCTGACTTTGGCTCAGGTCATTATCTCACAGTTCATGAGTTCAAGCCCTGTGATGGGCTCTGTGTTGACAGCTCAGAGACTGGAGCTGCTTCGGATTCTGTGTCTCCCTCTCTCTCTGCCCCTCCCCCACTCACACTCTGTCTCTCTCTCTCTCAAAAATAAATAAACATAAAAAAAGTTTTAAAAAAGAGTGTCTGGCACATAGTAGATGCTCAGAAAATATGTGTTGAATAAGTAAGTGTCCAGAATGCCTCAGAAATTCGAGTAAGCTGTAAAATACATTTAGCCCTTGTGAGAAAGAATCTGCTCAACTCTGAAATAAGCAATGTACTGTGGGAAATCTTTGTATTATGTTCACATCCATCATTATGAACATTTTAACAGTCACTCAGTGAATTTATGAATTAAATCATTCTTTGGAAAATATCTAATTGATAAAACTCCAATGAATAAATTAGGCTATCTGAAAAAGGAGTAGCAAAGTAATTGAAATTCCAATGCTGATATGGGCATCTGTTTATTATAAAACAAAGGCTTTTTTTTCTTTACTTTAGAATAAACAACTGTGACAAATTGGCTCAATATTTCCTTTAGTTATGCTCATAATATATTTTAAGCAACATAATAGGCTTACATTACCCATCTTGTTTTCAATACCCATATGGCAACCATTATGTAAATGTTCCTTAAAAACAAATGATGCTGTTTAGTATACAATGTATGTTGTTTGCTACTAACACCATGATTATGTGAAAGAAAAGAATCATTGAATCATCCTAAAGAAAGGATTAAATTCTAGGAGAACTATAAATAGGAAATAGCTGATACTATTAAACTAATGTCAGAAGCACTTTACTCCAATTTATCAAGATGGCGTAACTTAGACGAGGTTTTAAGATGATAATAGGTTTTAAGATTAAAAACATTTTCTAAATATTTCGAGAAATACAGTTTCTGAAAAACACTGAAAACTAGCTGTACAAAACTGAAATCGTATGGTGGGAAATTATGACTGAGGTAACTCAGTATGTTACTTTGTTTCTCAAAATCCCAAATGAATGTAATGAGGAGAGGAGCCCTTGTGATTATGAATGACTATTTTAGATATTTCAGAAATGCAACAACGAGGTGGAATTTAGTTAAGAATTGTACATTTCTCAGTGTTCTCAAAATTATGTTTTCTTTTATGGATTTCAAACTATAAGAATTTTGGATACTATTTGTAGCCCTATTGAATGGAAAGATCTTTTTAAGAGACTGGAAGTACACAGCATCAAGTCAACCAGTTAGGGACCGCATTATAGATATACCTGCATTTCAGGTAGACTCCTCTAAGGGACCCTTCAAATACTTTTTGAGTTAAAGGTGTTCTGCCATATAGACACGTAGAACCTTAGCATGTAGTTTAATTCTTTTGTTATACATGTAAAATTGTAGATCCTACAGGAATAAGGAGTTTTCCCATGGTCACATGAGCCAGGTTATGTGAGATCAGGACTGAAACCCATCATGTCAACCAGTTAGCCTCCTTGCTGTTAGGAAGAAATTCCAAATCTTTTTTGTTACTGAATGATATTGGCCAGGTAACACACACACACACACACACACACAGATTCACACATACATGTATGTGTAATTTTATTTATGCAGCTTAATTTCATTCATAATGGGGATTAGAACCAAGTTCGTAAGTACTTTAATGATATGTTCAATCACGTGAACATTTGGTTAGCATGCAATCTTGGTCTGTTTCGTAAGGCACCGAATTTTCTTAGCAGCATCCAGAGCCTGGGAAGATAGTGAAACATGTTTTTTAAGGCTGATGAAAATGGCACAGGAGTCTTTTAATTTACTTTCTTTTTTGGTAGCTGGCATTTAGAAAAGATTAGAAGCAAATAGTGACTCTGGATGGAAGCACACGTACTTAAAATTGCCCCATAAAGCTAGAAAACAAGAAATAGGCTATGGAAAAATAGCATATTTGCTGCCTCATTACCTTCCTGCGTACCAGCAGAGACGGGTATGAGGAGCATGAGAGGGTATTGTCATCAAATGACACAAGTTTTAAAAAACCAGGAAAAAAATTAACAAAATAAGAAGTAAAGACGATATTGCTGAAAAGTATATTGTTTATCACAAGTTTCAGGTTTTCTGCCTTTTAATGTAATAATCTTTCCAAATTTTTGAGACTATGTATAAGCATAGTCTTATGCTTATTTTATGCTTAATCACAGTCTATGATTAACACTTCCTACATAATATATTGTTTTTTTTTTAATTTTTGAAGGCACTTCATTAAAAATTTGGAAGTCCAAAATAAATTGTAGTCCTTCATCAATATTTAATTGGATTTGGGGGACCCTTGTCTTATTTCACATGCACTATTGAGACATCAATTCAGGAACTCCAGAAAGACAAGCTTCCCTAGGTGGTGCATCTACCTTGTGTATGTTAGTAAATTTTTTTGCTTATCAGAGATGTGTGCTTGTGGTCTGGGTAAAACCACAGGAATAAAACACAGGAATATGGGTTAAGTAATGAAAGATCTTGATGATATCTAGAGGTTGGGGGGCACTGATAATGGGATCTGTAACCCCAGTGAACACCAGGCATCGCAGTGAGGGTCCTGAGGATGGATTAGAAAGGTGAGTGTCAGTACTATGGGAATGTCCTTCTGTACAGAAAAGGAGCCTAAGAAACCTGAAACTTTCTCCCATCTGTTTTTCCCCAAACTTAGGACATCATAAAAATTCAGGCAACTTACTAGATTCAGATACGAATAACAGCTCTGTGGACAAAATGACAGCTTGTGGGGAAAGAAAAAAAAAAAAGATCATTAAAAAAATGCTTACTCTTTCAAAAAGAAAGTTGAATTTAGAGGATGAAACAACAAATAGATACTTTTATTTAAAATGTTTCTTGGGGCGCCTGGGTGGCGCAGTCGGTTAAGCGTCCGACTTCAGCCAGGTCACGATCTCGCGGTCCCTGAGTTCGAGCCCCGCGTCGGGCTCTGGGCTGATGGCTCAGAGCCTGGAGCCTGTTTCCGATTCTGTGTCTCCCTCTCTCTCTGCCCCTCCCCCGTTCATGCTCTGTCTCTCTCTGTCCCAAAAATAAATAAACGTTGAAAAAAAAAAATTTTTTAAATAAAAAAAAAAAAAAAAAATGTTTCTTGCGGGGCGCCTGGGTGGCGCAGTCGGTTAAGCGTCCGACTTCAGCCAGGTCACGATCTCGCGGTCCGGGAGTTCGAGCCCCGCGTCAGGCTCTGGGCTGATGGCTCAGAGCCTGGAGCCTGTTTCCGATTCTGTGTCTCCCTCTCTCTCTGCCCCTCCCCCATTCATGCTCTGTCTCTCTCTGTCCCAAAAATAAATAAACGTTGAAAAAATAAATAAATAAATAAATAAAATGTTTCTTGCTTGTTCATTTATATTTAGGAAAAGATAAAACAAAATAATTGGAGTTGTAACGAGACCACAAGTTTCAAAAGAAATGCATTTTGAAACCTGGGATGGTCTATCAAGAATGGTGGAGCAAACCACAAGGACTTTTAAAATATCAGAATGAAATACTCGTGAAGACTGTTGAGCTTGTCCAGGAATTCTTTCTGGGCTATTGTGGATATGCTAGATTGGCTCTTAAACATCCGTTTCAACCTCCTTCTAAGAGACAGAAGCTGGACAAAAATTCCAGATGCGTTTGAAGTAAGTAAGGATTCCATATGTGACTTTGCATCCTGCCAATCAGATGCTCTCAAATGGCACTTGCATTCAGAACTGATTTAACCTATGAGCGAAGAGGTCTAGTGTGTGAGACACTCATTTTGTGGGTGCAGATTTAGCAAGAGATGCATGACTCTGGAGCCATTAGTGGCAGCGGTAGGCTCTTGGACCCAGATCACAGCAAAGGCAAGAGTGATTCTGGAATTGGGAGTTGGCTCTTGAATTCCCTCCCAAAGGTCATAATTTTCTTGGCAGGCCAGCTCTCCTGTGTGGTTCTAGGAGTCATTCTTGGAGGCTCAGCCTACAGCCAGCTTCTGCAACTCCTGTAACAATTTTATAAATACTTCATTCCCTCTATTAATTATTTTCTAATTTACTATATTAATTTTTTTGCTTCAAACAGCTAAGGTATTTTTTATTACCTCAGCTGAACTTTTACACAATAGTAGAATACATTCTTATCCTATACTTCCAGCATAGTGTTGCCAGAAGGGCTTAGGAAAAGAAAGAACTAAATAAACTGAAATTCTAAGCCCTCCCCAAGTAGAATTGCTCTCTTCCTATCATGTTCCCTCTAGAATCAGAACAACCATTACCTCTTTGGTCTTTGACAACATACTTGACCTCTCTGTGCCTGAGAATAATAATAGTGTCTACCTCCCAGAGTTATGAGAATTAGATTATGAAAGTGTATAAACCACTTGGCACAATTCCTGGTACATAAGTTATCAGTAAATGAGATCTGTTAGCATTATTACCTCTGTATAACTTCTGTCATTTGTAATGATCTGTACATGAGAAATGGTTTGCATACCTTTGAGGGAAAGAACTAGGCTTCATTCATTCATCTTTCTGTCTCAAGATCCTATCACAAAGCTTGACACTTTGTAGATATTTAATGCTTCCTGATTGACTGTTTCTAGTCTATGAGTTCACAAAGATTCTAAGTTCTCAAAGTATTTTATTCTCTTATTTTCTTCTGGGAAATTATGCCTAGCTCTTTATGGAGGGTTGAGAGGAAGAGACAGAAGAGAATAAAAAATTTTTAAAAAGCTCTGTATATTATCCATTTCAGATCCAGCATTTCATGTATGACGAAAGTAAGACCCAATGTTACTATTATGTGCTCAAGTTCACAAACCTACAAACCTGCAACCAGTTCTCAGTCGTCCCCTATTAGGCTTTTCTATGACATCACAATAAGTAGGATATGATCATTAAGTAGGATATATCCAGCCTTGAGAGTCTATGATTTTAAAAGGTGAATTTTCAAAAACTGCAGCATTTTGGATGTATCCTTCAAACTGTATTGAAAACTTCCACACTTTTCTTAATATGATTGTATCTTATTTTGATTACTGAAAAGTATACATTTAAGTATCGATAATTGCACTATGAAGCAACACAGTGACATCTCAGAGTAATTAGAAGTGTGCAGGGACTTATCCCCTGAAACTAGATAGTTCCCAGTCTTTAGAGGACTTATGCTTTCTTTTATGGCTTTGTGTTCAGTTTCTTTTCTCAATATGAGGCATTTGACTGTCTTTTCTTATTGCCATCAATAATCTGGTCTCCAGAAACTCTCACCAATTTTCTAATTTCCTTCTTCTAATCTTCGAGGGTTCAGAAAATCAGAAACTGTTATAGCACAAAGAGTAAATTGACTACTAGTGAGAGCTTATGGGATTTTCCTAGAGATAGATAGGGATTTTAGTGGGTGGACCACTTGGTATTGGTTTTGACCATTCATGGCTTATTTTCCGCTTTATTCTTCTGATTTCATTGGCGTTTTGACAGTTGACATGACTAGAAAAATAGCCTTAGATGTGTTAGACTAAGTATCAATTCAGAACACTGAAGCAGCAACTACCTGCAAGGTCAGATTCCAATAAATTAATTCTCTATGTAATGTACAATGCTATAGTCACTTTGAAAAACATTACAGCAATTCCTCAAAAAATTAAACAAAAATTCACATGATTCAGCAATTCCACTCCTAGTCATATACCCAGGAGAAATAAAAACATGTCCACAGAAAATAGCGTACAAGAATGTTCACAGCAGTCATTATTTTTAGTAGCCAAAAGGTGGAAACAACCCAAATGTCCATCAACTAACAAATGAGTAAACAAAATGTAGCACATCCATACAATGGAATTTTATTTGGCCATAAAAAGAAATGAAATATCAATCAATACATGCTACAACATGGATGAACTTTGAAAATATTATGATGAAAGAAGACAGTCACAAAAGACCAAATATTGTATTATTCCTTTCTATACAATGTCCAAAACAGGAAAATTTATAGAGACTGATAGAAGGTTCTGGTTGGCAAGGACTCGGGACTGGGGTTGGGGATGTTGTGAGGCAATTGTGAGAGCAACAGCTATAGAAAATGCAAGTTTCTCTTTGGATGATGAAAATGTTTTAAAATTGACTGTGGTGATGGTTGCACAATTCTAAATATGCTAAAACCATTGAATTGTCTGCTTTAAATGAGTGAATTGTATGGTATGTGAATTATTGGTGAATTATGGTATGTGAATTAAGCTGTTACCAAAAAAGTCTCCATGTAGCAAAATGATGATCAGTCTCCAGATGAAATTCCATCAACTTCAAACAATATTTTATTCAACAAACTTGGACTTATTTTTTTTTTAAGTTTATTGTAAAAAGATCCTGTATGTAATAGTATTTTGATGAAACAAATGCTTTTCTCAAATTGCCTATTATCAGTAGGGAATTTGGCAAAATATCATCACTCCAAATTTACACTGATAAAGAGTAAACTTTCACATGAGCGCCTTGGGTCCCACCTCATTTTTTTTTTTTTTTTTTTTTTTTTTTTTGTCTCATTGCAAAAGACGTCACTGTCTGAAATCTTGCTTACAGGGTAACGCAAACAGGATCTCTTAAATTAAAGGCAGGAAGGTTCAACAGCAGAAAGATGATTAATCAGCACAGAAGAATTTCTAACATCCTGGTTAACTATAGTGGAGTCAATTGGCTTTCTTTTCTTTTTCATTGTTACTATAGAGATTAGGGAACTACAGCCACATGTGGTTTGGACAGGAAGCCTCCTACATTTCACCAGAAACAAAAGGGCAGAGGGCAGCAGCACTGAGTGGGGGGCAGGTCTGGACAACAGAAACTGGAGTCACGTTCTTGGTCTAGTCAAGGGTTGCTGGCTGATGCTGGTGACTCATATGTGTCTCTCAGGCCTACTTTCCCTGTTTGTTACAAGTTTTCAAATTAGGTCCTGGGAAAAGATATATCAGCTTATTGACCTGAGATGTTTTGCTGAAACTCTTCACAACAGGATTCTCACCTTCCTGTGTTATTATTAAACTTTTTTAAAAACAAGACAACAAAATGACATTCCATTATCAGGTAAGTTTAAATAGGGGAGAATAGGGGAAAAGATTGTTAATGATTCAATCTGAACTGTCTAGAAGCAAACAGATATGTTAAAAATAAATGTATTTTAGCTGCAATCATTTAGACTGTTTGAAAAAAATTATGCCAGGAACTGATAAGAAAATCTCAAAATAATTACCTATGCATCCTATTTTTAAGTAAGATTGGATATTTTTCTCCATATGACAAACTTATGGCTGAGGGAAAAGCTATCACAAGAAACTGTATCTGTTTGCACATGCATGTATGTGTATCCATGTGTCTACATGTGTTCATAACTTGGACACACAGTACTTGTAACAATTCAGTCATTGCAACAAGGCAGGAAATGAAATTATCAACATTATCTAGTAGTCTAAATGTCTCTTGGATGACAGGATATTCAGAATTTTAAAAATGAAGATAATTTTTAGGGTAAGCAGTATAGTTTGCTAACAAGCCTAATATTCATTTTGCAAAGGTTATTTTACGTGATTATTTAAATGCTTTACATCATAGGGCGCCTGGGTGGCTCAGTCAGCTAAGTGTCCGACTCTTGATTTCGGCTCAGGTCATGATCTCATGGTCTGGGAGTTCAAGGTGCACATGGGGCTCTGCGCTGACAGTGTAAAGGCTGCTTGGGATTCTCTCTCTCCCTCTCTGTATATCCCTCCCCCACTTGCACACTCTCTCAAAATAAAAATAAATGACTAAATAAACATTAAAAAATAAATGCTTTACACTGTAATGAACACCATTTTCTAGCCTTCAACCTTGTAACACTGGGTGTGAAGCTATTAGACAGAAGCATTCTGAGACACTCCTTCCATGGAAGTGTCTAATGGCATTGCACCCATGTCCCATACAGTGGAGAGAATCGATTTTCAGTTTTAATCCTAAGCATAAAGTGAGCAATTTTTGACAAAATGGATTTAAAACACCCCTCTCACTGGTACAGCTCAATCCAATAGGAACCTAGCAGCCTTAACCCTACATCCCTATCCCAATTCCTCTCCTCACCTCCAGCCTAGAGTGCTAATCCTACAGGAAAACTGCTTGTACCAAAGGTTCCACATATCTATTTTGTGAATATGGGTAGAACATTTGGGATGTAGAGCAAGAGAGTTGCATCATCACACTAACCATTCTTGGGTTAGGAAACAAAAGCTGAGCACATGGTACAGGTTGTCATAAGCACCCAGATCAGCTCTGATGATGACCTGTGATTCCCAAAGAGGAGTCCATTCCATTAGGTACACACTAGGAGAGGTGGCCACAGTCAGTGGTAAGCTGGTTCAGAACAATTGACTATCCTTTCTGGCTCACTACATATGAAGTTCCTGTTTGAGGACCGATTCTATCTTAGCAAGGGGATTTGGGCAATACAGTAGCAAATTCTTATTCTGTCTTCAAAAGTCCTAAATCTGTGAGAACAGATACTGTGTGGAACTTTTATCTCATTAGAAGTTGCAGCATAGTGTGCTATTATGCATATAATGTAAATGCTAATGGCTGGGGAGGGAGGCTAAAAATGATCCAACTATACTATCAAAAGTCTGATATTTCTGAGGAAAATATGCATTTGTCATGCTAAATCCCATATTACTTCACAATATCTAAACTAATTGTAGCAAGAAAGCCCTACTTATTTAGGTTAATTCAAAAACAGTTGGAACAGTTGATTAATCCCCAAGTAGCATAAATAAATCAATTTATGGGCCAACTGGAAATGAGGTTAGGGCAGGAACTATGCACACATTAAAAATGAACTAATATAAACTGAAGTGCTTTGAAACAGCATACTTGCTAAAGGTAAGATATTATTATAATATTTGAGGAATATTATGGGTTTTAATATCATTACTAACTCTGCATGATTTAATTTTAGTTGCTTGCCAGTAAGAATTATGATAAATACCTATTTTCACAATATGCAGCCTTTCCTAAAAATTATCCAAATTTCCTCTGCCATGGGACTTTTCTTAAGTGTACAGAGAAAACTTTTTTTTTAATCCACTTGAATACAATAAAGATGTGCTAATCAATAAGACCAGGGTCAACATCATCGCCAATTAATAACTTTCATAATTCAGTGCTTATGAATCAGCAATTTAAATCCTGCTATCTCCTTTTCAGAACTAAATTTCTGGAAAACTGTGGCGAAGCAAAAATCTTTTTTCTTTCTTTCTTTTCTTTCTTTCTTTCTTTCTTTCTTTCTTTCTTTCTTTCTTTCTTTCTTTCTTTCTTTCTTTCTTTCTTTTTTAGATCTGATACCAGTAACATCCTTGGACTCATGAGGCGTCCAGAATGTGATAGGACAATGTTCCAAGGTGCACTGCATTTATCTCACTGGATCCTCATGCAGACCTGAGAGGCAGGCAGCATCTCCAGTTTACATATGAGACAGATGATCCCTCCAAATTATCTGCCCTGGTTTCGAGTAGCTAATTCACAACTCTGCACATCTCCAAGTGAATCACCTCTTTTCTTCTCTGGACTTCCACGTGCTGTAAGTATACTCTCAGCTGGAATACTACCTTATAGACTCCTATATGGGAAAGGAGAGGAGGGAAAGGGGAGGGGAAAGGAAAATTGATGAGATGCTCTGTTTTCAAGCTTCTGTTTCAAGAATGCTCCCTTATGTACTCCCTGATTTTGTCTTTGGCCTTCCAGGAATGGTGGACCTTACTCTTCATGTATGATTCCTAAAACACTGTGGTAGGCCTCCAAAGATATTTGTCCTACTTCTCAGAACCTGTAAATATTTTAGCGTATATAGCTAAGGGGAATTAAGGTTGTAGATAGAATACAGTTTGCTAATCAGCTGGCCTTAAATAGTAAGATTATCCTGGATTATCCAGGTAGGTCAAATGTGATCAAAAAGTTTCTTGAAAATGGAGGACCGAAGCAGAACAGTCAGAGTCAGAGAGAGATTTAAAGATGCAGCCCTGCTGTCTTTGAAGCTGGAGGAAGGGGCCATTAGCCAAGGAATGGGGGCAGCCTTTAGAGGCTGGAAAAGGCAAGGAAACAGAATCTTTCCCAGAGCCGCCAAAAACAAACTCTTCCTTGCCAAATCGTAATTTTAGCCCAATGAGAGTTGTGTTGGACTTCTAAGAACTTCAAGACAGTAAGTCTGGATTGTTTTAAACTACACACTTGTGTAATAACTTACAGTAGCAATTAGAAAACTAATATGTAAAGCCAAACTAGTGTTCTTCTGGGTACTGTGGGGCAGTTAGAACATCTATCTGTCAACTTGTCCCCACCCCTGCCCACTTGTGCATTTTCTTAGAGATGGGTCACTTAGTTGGACCAAGGGAATGTGAGGGCCCCTGGGGATATGCTGTGTTTTTCTAGTATAATGCTGAACTGCTCTGACAATGAAAGACCTATTCATCTTGGAAAGCCAGAAGGCACATTTATGTGAGGGTGCTTAGGAGACCCACATCACACCAGTTGAACTCCTATCAACCATGTTTACAAGTAATACTGGGGAAGAAAGACACGAAAGTTATGGTAATTCTTCCATCCTCAAGAATAATACTTGTCAGGTGGATAGAGGTAGTACCTGGCAGGTAAATAAAGGTAATAATATAGTGTGGCAAATTTTAAGCTCTGCTTGAACCATGGTAGCATAATTATTGTAGTATGGGCCTTGGAGCCTCACAGTCCTGAGATAAAGGCCCGGCTCTGCCTGCTAGCTGGGTGACCTTAGGCATCCATATAGCCTTGGGAGAATCAAAGCAGAGAGCTGAAACCCAAAGGCTTCCAGTTACCACCTCACCCTTGAGTAGGGGATACTTTTACTATAAGAACTTGAGTTACCTTAACATTTATAATGTACCCACTTGTTATATTGATCTTTTCTCTTAATGTTAAGTAGTTCCACCCTTAAATACAAGAATACAAGGGTTTTGTCTATAATGGGAACAAAGAAAAGATGAAGAGGGTGGGTAGAAAGGATTTAAGTGGGAAGAGCTGAGAAGAATGTGACCAGTTCTATATCCAGTTATATGAGAGGGCCTAGATACCCAAGGGATAGAATGGCTGTTGGCCTCAGCTAAAGGAGAGAAAAGCAGGCTGAGCTTCTAGGCTTGTGGCAGCGAACCAGTCTAGATGCATCTGAGAAAGAGCTTTTGACCTTTTGGACATCGAATAGAGAAGTTACTCCTTGCAACTCATATTCTCCCTATGGGCCTATCTTATTTCATTCATCCATCCTTAACAATTTCCTGAACAACTGATCAGTTGCATACTATTGCTATTGAAAACCTGTAAAAACGAGTACAAAAATAAAAAGATTAGACTAAAGCCTCCTCTGTAAGGGCTCCTGACTGAAGCTGATTGGGAGGGGTGGGTAGTGGGACCATAAGGAAGTTATTATAGAAAGGAGACAGAAGAGCTGAGGACCCTTGACTCCTATGGCAGAGCTTTTGCTGAAAACTGAAATGACTTAGTGACAGCAAAGCACATGAAAATTACTTTCCTGTAATTAAAGTTAGAAATGATTTTGTGAAGGCTTGAGTCTGATTCTTTGCATCATCTTTGGGAAGCTAGAAGCTTCATATTCAAGACACTAGGATCAATTTATACCATTTTACTGAAAAAGACCTTTAAAAAAGTATCCCATGCTTTGAATCCTGGTAATGCTAGCCTTAGTTTGGCTTGACAGTTTGGAAATTCACCTGCCTGTTTCAGTCCAGTGAGCATGGATCAGCTCTCAGTGCTTAGGGAGTTTCCCCCTTTGGGGAGGGAGGGCAAGAAACTGGTCAGTAAGAGATCATCTATGGACTCATCCCCTTCCTCAACAGGATAAAGGGATTCTCAGTGATGAAGGGCTAATCCCATGGGGGCAGGCAATACTTGTGGTCACATGGGCAAGACCAAAGCAGCAGACAGGAAATGACAGACATTAATGCAGTTTAATAATTTTTTTTTACTTACCCTTCAACAGTTTCTTTTCCCATTCTCATCATGACCACTTCGCCTATTTATGACTTCTCTTATACCCCAAAACCACCCGCACTGTTATCAGGAAACCTAATCTCCCATTGCATGGGAAAGAGAGGGCTCTCGTCATTTTCCTTAATTTTCCATTAAATGTACAGCCATCTCAAACCCTCTTTTCTGTCCTTCTTTGGGCTAATATCTCTCCCTCTTTATTGGGTCCTTCTCCTCTGCTATGTACATGCTCAAAATTCTCATGTCCTATAACCAAACATTTTTTCCAAAAGTCTGCCTCCTCCTGAGGCCACCAACTTCACACTCCTCTCTCCTTCATCAGTATAGTTCTTAGATGGAAAGTATCTTTTTGCTTTCTATTCTCTCACCCCATTTTCATTGCTTTTACTCCACAGAAATTCAGCTTCTGTCCCTTCCTTTCTAACGATGCTGTTCCCACAATGGTCACCTCCATCGACTTCCTAATTGCCAGACTGGTTTTCTCACCTCAATTTTCATTGTATTTGATTTTGAAATAATTATTGTCACCAATTTGTCCCTGGCACTGTTTTAAGCACTGTCACATATTCCATTTAGTCCTCAACATAATTCTGTGTATCAGGTGTTATATTCCACATTTTATACAGAAGGAAGCAGCTTTGCTTGACACCTTTAACAATTTCCTCCATCTGGACTATCATCCTCTCTTAGTTTCTATAAAACTATTCTTTCCTGATTCTCCACCTGGGGTTTGGGGACTGCTTTTGCTCTCATTTCCTGGCTCCTTTACCTTTGTCCATTCTTTTTCTTTCCCTACTCGGGTACACAGTTTTTCTAAGTGATCTAAACCAACCCTGCATCCATATCTTTCTGCCATCTCTGTACTCCTGATCCATATTTTCAATGTGTAATTAACATCTCCACATTCATACCAAAGCAATGTTTTGGTATGTTTTCAGTAAACATCTGTAGAATCTATATCACATTTCCAGTATTGGTTGCTGCCCTAGGGACATTCAGATGAGTAAAACACAGCCTTGTCCTTGAGGTCCAGGAGATGGACTTGTAAATAATTAGAGTATAAAATGTAGGTATTCTAACAGAAGTATCAGAAGTAGATCAAGAAGTAAGAGAAGGGAGCCTGTAGCTGCCTGATGGCTCAAAGACAGTTTCCCAGAAGAGATGAACACTTTTCAATGACTTCGAAGGAGAATTCTAGGTTGACAAAGGGGAAAAAAAGACATTTAGTGCAAAAGGCCCAGTTTATACAAATGCACAGAGGTTCCACAGAGAATGGCATACCCAAGAAAGTCTATGCTTTGCTAGTTTGAATGCTTAGGGATGGGTATTCTGTACTGGGGTTAACAGTGCTACCATTTATTAAATTATTTACCTAGAAAATATCTGGCTTTTCCCTCCCTCAATAAACACTATTACAATCAGTACTGTTGATTCCATTTTCCATAGGACTTTTGATCCTGTCATAATCTCCCTTTCTTCCTGTGGTCACTGCGCTAGTTAAGGTTCTTACCATAAATCATCATGGATGATTTATTGCTTAAGATTTAAGAAAGAACTCAGCCTGCACTGTTATAAGCCCTTTACCCTGTTCAAAAAAAAATATGCTTACAAATCTAGATGCCCTATTATACTTAGGTAAAATTGTACTGGTTCAAAAACATCACAATAACTTTTCTCAATATTAAAACAGTTTAAAAGAAAGCCCTGCCATTTTTTTTTTTAATTCATGGAAGCTGTTCTTGTCCTCATACTTATCGCTATGGAGGGATCAGTGTCAGACAGCAGGCAGGAATGAGTCTATAGAGTGCAAGAAGACTTAAAGGATCAATGAGGATGTCTCTGAGAAGCATTTTAGGGGAAGGACATGTCAATGTGTCACTAAAAAGATCTGAAATATAGTGATTACCAAAGAAGCTATGGAAGAAGCCAGGAGGTGAGATCTGTTTTATTAGGAGAGACGCGGAGAAAAGGAAATAGTGATGGGTGATATATTCATAGAGTCAGGATCCTGGCTGTACCACATCCTGACTTGAGATGGCTTTAACTTTTAATCCTCACCTTAACAAATGGCTTTTGTGCAATATATATCTGTACCTATAATTCACTTTCAAGTAGATTTGTAGATTTTATTTGATTCTAACTTTACAGATAGGAACTATTATTGTTTATTTCACAAATGGAAGGAACCGTGGCAGTGTCTAATAGGCTCGTTCAAGATGAAAGGAGCTAGTTAGTAATCAATAGATCTGGAATTAGGTCTGTCATTCTAGAGCTATTACTATTATATAAGCCTGACTCCTAGCAATTATGAGGAGAACTGAAATTATATGCCAAATATAGGTTTCTTGAAGGCTGATCCTGAAAAATTTTGGAAATCAATGTGAAATTGAATAAACATGCTAAGATACATTTTCAAAAAGATGTATGAACATTGTTAGTCCTAACCTTTGATTATATAGTTTTGTCTTCTATGAATCTATTTGTTCAGGCACATTCCCAATTTCATATAGCCAGCTTGTTATCTTCATATCTGCGTAAATATATTTGTATCTATTACAATGGATTTACTGATTTGGGATTGGTATGTTTAGTTATCATATAAATACTACAGGTCTTGAAAGACTATTGTATTGCTTACTTCCTGCCAATATATCTCTTTTTCCTCTTGTAAGCATTTAAAAAAAAATAACACTTTTTTTTTTTGAAGAGTCAGTTTGAGTGAGTATTAAAAGGAGGATATGTGTATTTCTCACAATATGGGGTCCTTTTCATGGGCTGGAGTAACAGAGCCCTGGCTATGGGCTCAAATGCCCTGCTAGAACTTTGAGACAATTTCAAAATATGTACCATACATTAAAGAAATAAGAAGTAAGAAATTAAAATCAATAATTCTTCAAATGCATCTGGTATAATTTACTAGGACTTATGAGATTTCATAAACGTACTGGGTGCCGTCTCCCATGGATGTTTTTTCAAGACTGGAAGCAATGTGGTAGAACCTGAGTCATGAGATGGTCTCAACCTCTCTTTCGCCTATGGCAGAGGTCCATGAGTGCCCCCTCACTGTGAGAACATTCTTCCAAGAGCCAGGTCATTCTTTAGTCTTTAGGAGAAGAAGTGCTATCCACAGTCAAAGATGGGCCTTTTGAGTCTTCCCTTTCAGCTCACTAAAATGCTCCCTTTGTGTTGGCAGACGAAACTACTGAGATAGCCAACAGACACACAAGAATTCTTTAGACAGAGCTTCTGTACTTTCACAGGCTTAGTTATCTCTTTTAGCAATGTGTAATTTCACATAATACATGTGTGTTATCCAGAGATTTTTTACGAATTGTATTGTGGAAAAGGGTTTTAATTTTTACTGTGGCTTGTCTGTTTGACCTGTTTGAGAGTCATGCATTTAGAGGCATTGCAACTCATCTCTCTCTTCTTGGGATTCTTAGAAAGCTCTGCCTTAACTTCATCCATATCTTGGAACAACTTGGAAACTGAGGAAAGGGAGATGTGCTAAATATTGAGGTGGTGCTTACCTCTCTCTGCCTTTGCTTTCTCCTACTGTATAGCTGTACTTTCAGAAAAAATTAATATTCATACCTCAAAAACTTACTTAAAATATTTTATTTTTAATTCCAAGTCAAAGATTTTTATTAGTATTTAATCTTGCTTAGGCTGTTATTCATCCTAATTTTTTGAGGAAATAAAGGTCCTTTTCCTAAAATGATGGTACTTGACCATGGTACATAAAATTGTATTTAGTGATAAAATAATCCTAAATTGACTTCAACTAGTTTGTAAATTCATCCCTAATCCCTGAGAAGAATGTCAAACCAGGAAACACTAACAGTTCTTAAAAGGATTCAGAGATTTGACAAAATATATTATGATTGAAATATCTCTGGTGTTTGGCCCCACTAACACACACACACACACACACACACACACACACACACACTTTGGCTAATTCCCTAAGTATTCATTCTATGAAAATACATAATATGGTGAACAGGATTCTTCCATAATATTTTAGATACAGTAGGTATTTCCGGCCAGTATGGTGGGGATGGGGCATTGGATAAAAATTAAGTAACATTTTAGAAAAGTAAATTAATTAATTTTCAGAGAACACAGATAAACCTGAGAATAATTCAGTTAAACCTTTGGGTTTGGAAATACAGAAGTTTTTTTTAACCATCTTTGAATTAACCAACTTAACTGCAACTCTCCATTCCTTTTGTAAATCATACGAGTTGGTGTCCACAGCATATGAGGTGCTCACGGACACTAGGCCACTCTCTGGCAGCCCGCATAGATCTGCTCCTTCACAGTGAGTTGTACACTCACTAAGAGTAAGCTGTGATTGTTACCAACCTGTGCCATTAGTGCCAAATGTGACATTGAAATTATGACACTTAATTAGTGTAAACAAACCAGTGAAACACAAGTTTGAAGACTTCTGGTTCCTGTGGAATATAAGTTGCATACTTTGGAAATATTCTATGAAAGTGAATTGTTTATATAGCTCTTGCCATATTAAGTGTGGATAAGAACACTGTCAAAGATGGGGTGTGTATAGGGGAAGTTTTCTTTAAGGTTGCTTCACAAGTATCTTTAAGTCTTTTGCTCCACATTAAAGAAAATGAAACTAAAATTTGAGGATGATACATTACTGGTTTGGGAAAGAACTGGTTTGGGAAAGAATATGATGTGAAACTCATCTGATCCATGCTTCATAAAAAGACCTTAGCTCTGCTGAAAAGATGGGCAAATGAACATATAATTGTATTTTTAAAGTTAAAATGTTTAAGATGTATGTATGTATTACTTGTATGCCTACTCATTTCAAACTGGCTTTCCGATTAAATGAACAACTACTGGTTGCCATCATGTTAGATAAGTACCTACCCTACCTAGGTTCAAATCAGTATTCTATAAATAAGCAACTTTGGCATTTATAAAACTTCTTCCTGGGATTTGTAAGGTCAACTAAGGTGGTTGGGGGAAAATATTAACTATCTCAGGGGACAGAAAGCTAACAAAATTGCTGTCACCACAACATAAAGAAAATAATTATTTTTAGAATTTACTAAACAGGGGCATAAGATGACTTCAATCAAAATGATTGTGGTAAATGCTAAGACTCCTTTCAAAAATTGGAAAAGAAGAAACATAATGAAACATAAATCTATGAAACGCAAGATACATGCTTACAGAAAAAAAGACAGGAAGGATCAGAGAGACAGAAAGATAGAACATGAAGGAGAGGTAATGGAGGGAGTGAAGGAGACAGAGAGGAGACCGAGAGGGAGAGGGAGGGAGTAGAGGAAAAGTGAGAATGAGAACAAGAAAATATAAGAAAAAGAAAGAGGGTAATAAAATGCACATTCAGATTATCGGGGCGCTGAGCATCTGATCTTGATTTTGGCTCAGGTCATGATCTCGCAGTTTGTGAAATAAAGCCCCATACTGGGCTCTGTGCTGATAGCGCAGAGCCTGCTTAGGATTCTCTCTCTTCCTCTCTCTCTCTGCCCTCCTCCTGCTCTTGTTCTCTGTGTCTCTCAAAACAAATTAACAAACATATTTTTAAAAAGATCCTATTTGTTCGTCAATTTTTCTGTTTTTGTTTGTTATGTTAGAAATTCAATGGGGTGCCTGGGTGGCTCAGTCAGTTAAGTATCCAACATTGGCTCAGGTCATGGTCTCATGGTTCAAGCCCTGCATCCGACTCTGCTAACAGCTCAGAGTCTGGAGCCTACTTCAGATTCTGTGTCTCCCTCTCTCTCTCTGCCCCTCCCCCACTCACAGTCTGTCTCTCTCTCTCTCACTCAAAAATAAATAAACGTTAAGGGAAAAAATTAAGAAATTCATTTATTTATTCAAGAGGGCACAGGAGTTATTGACCTTTTCAGTAAAATCACCATTAACATTTTTAATGGAGCTTTGAGTACCCAAATTATAAATCACCTAACAACATAAGGAAATTTACAATTTTATGAGCCATTCCTTATTGTCTCATCAATCTCGAAAAACAAAAGAGTCTATCTTTTTCATAGGTTAGGTTCTCTGGTAAACAGTCGCTGAGGTAGAGATTAGCATGCTGACAATTCATTAGAGAATGTTATCAGGGTCAGCCATTATGGAAGGAAGAGAAGGAAGAAGGACAGGGTAGAGGGAGTAGTTGGAGGTCTTCTGGAGATGATGCCTTGAGAGGAGCTGAACCCTGTGGCATACTGACCAGGCCCCATGACAGAAAGCCTTTTCCTTCCTGTTTTCTGTTGGAGTTCTCCATTGGCTAAATCCAATGAGAAGCCAGAAGGCAATGGGTCCCAAATAGGTCAACCTCCCACAATAGGGAGCAGGGGGAAGTTAGTCTAAAATGGGCAAATGGAAGAGATCTAATATAAAAAATAAATCCTAAAAGTCAATATTAATTTGTGTTCATTTAAAAAGTCTTCTTCTCTTAACTGTAGCTTTTCCAAGCAGTTATTTCTGACTTACTTGAGAAGTAATTGTTTTGTGATACCCAGCAGGTACTCTTCACTTTTATTTTTAAAGATTATTATTGGCAAAAGTCTGGAAAACATGTGAAACTCGTGAGGCTCGTAATAAACTTGGGTTCAGATTGCATCACTTTTTCTCTTTTCTTGGTGCTTATTTATCATCATAGGTATTGCTTCATTTACAAGAGAAATTAGGCCTGGTATGGTAAAAAATGAAAGTATCAGTAAGGCTGTAAAGCCATAGGAACTTTCTACATGCTAATGGGTACTGGCACAAAAATTCTGGAAACCAGTTTGATCCTACCTAAAAAACGTGAACCTATACCCACTGACCCAGCAATTCTACTTACATTAATCCTAGGTTAATTCGTATCCATGCAATTAATAGGGTGGCATTGTTTGTAATAACTAGAAAATGAACACATCCTCAAAGTTCATCAAGAGCAGATCTTTAGTGAAAAAGCGACAATAATAAATTGGTCATATATTCACACTAAAGAATCACAACAAAAATTAACAAACTTCAATTGAGCACATCAACATTGGGTGATGCTCTCAAATGTCTTTTTATGTGAAAGAAACAAGTCAACAAAGTATACATATATTATTCATTTACATAAAATTCAGAAGTAGACAAAACCAAGCCACATGTCATTTAGGGATGCATCTATATATGGTAAAATTACCAAGAAACAAGGGAGTGGTTAACATAAAGCTCAGGATTCTGGTTATACGTGGTTATATACGTGGGTATATATTGCCAAGCTGCTGAAACATGAATGGCCATTTCAATTTATATTGGCACAAAGGATCAATGTGTAAACTGACTTCCAGAGAAAGAGCCACACTGATATCCTACCAGTAGCTCAAGTACATAAATTGGCTCCAGTATAAATATCTTTTTGTTTTTTAAATATCACAACAAAAATTTTTATTATGTAAATTTTCAAACACACAAGTGAGAGAACATATAATGAATCTCCATGCACTCCTACCCATCTTCAACAATTAGAAACATTTATCAAAATGTTTTCTTCTTATAATGAAATTTAGATTTCAATAAACAATACTGACTTTCTTGAGTGCTACTTTCTGTGTAGAAGTAGAATGAACATACTCTGAAATTTAATGGATTTGAAATATGTTTCAGTTCATTGCTTACATCACTTCTGTGATTTGGAGCATTTTTAGTTATTTTTATGTAGTAGAATAAATTGCATTTTTAATAGTATCTCATATGGTTGCCTGAGGTAACACATTCTCACACTGAATTATAATTCAGTAAGAAAATATATTATTTTTTTTTTCTAAAGTCAAACACCAGTGTTCTGAATGGAATTAAGATTTAAGGCCTGGAATTTAAAATTATTATTTGGCTATATTCGACAGTTTCTAATGGGTAGTGGTAAAGATATGATTATAACTATTAACAGGAAAAAATTTAATTTTCCTCTATTTGTAGACATTTTCACTTTTGTTATATTAAGTTTATACCTTTGGGTTATTTAATATCAGATATTATATTCCACATAATAATATCAACAAACCTTTTATTCCTCTAAGTCTAAATACCTCTAACTAGTTTTAAGTACAAGGAAAGGGAAGGGAAAGAAATGTTCCACTCTCCCACTGTAGAGAGCTATCCTGCAGAAGAATGAAGCAGACCAAACATGAATCTTAAAATTTTTAATCTCAATGGTGGATTGACCATAGTAATTACTGAACTGAGCCTATATTTTATATGGTAATATTCAGACATTCCCTAAATTTCATTCAGGGGCAGAGGACAAAGGACCCCTCACAGTATACTTTTAAAAGTGCAATGTGAATGAAAATAAAGCTGCTTTTTGATTTCCATACAATATATTCTGCTTTGTATATATAGTGGTTGCTCATATAAATGATCAAAGAAGGCTGGGGCTCAGTTTTTTGATGGCAGAAATCACCAACACTAAGTAGTCCTACTCATAAGCTTTATCAAGTACCAAAGGGACATGAGAAGAACATCAACATGGATACATCTGAGTGATGATGGCCTCACCATCCTCCTTTCATTCCTCATGAGGCTGTACCCGGGGTGGTAGTGATTCAGGTGAATGCCCTGCTCAAGGAAAAGGTATATTCTTAGTTTGAGGGGACCAAAATAGAGGGCTACTCTGGACTTTAAGCCTCACTCCTGAAAGGGTCACACTAATTCCCATGTGATTATGATTCCATGTAAGACAATAATTCTGTTACTGGTGCTCAAGCTGTCCACATTACAAGTCTTGAACTTTTGCTAACATTCTAATGCAAAGTTGTCCTTTCTGTGCATATGCTGGGCGTTGCACACATTAGATAAAGAAATTCTACCTGCTCTCACAAATAAACTCCAACTGTGAAATAGTTCAAATACGACAGAAGTTTAGTTTTTACATAACTTCCAAAGTCGGTCTTCCTAACTGGTAAATAGCTCTTGTTCATGTGGTGATTCAGGGCTTTGGGTTTATCCCATTTTGTGGCTTCTAAGGCCATTATGCTTGTTTCATCAGGCTGGCAAATGGGGAAAGGGCTTGGAGGGAAAAAGGGTTTTATGAGCCAGGCCTGAAATTGGCATCCATCACTTGTTTCCAGATTCTATCAAGTAGAATTAAGTCACGTGGGTACCTGCAGCCTTTGTGACTAGCACAGAGAAAAAGGAAATTGGTTCTGTGGACAGCTGGCCATCTTCAACCTCAATTATACACTTCCTTCTCGGTGCCTATTGGGTCCAGGTGTTTTTCCATTTACGTCTACTTCAGGGCTTTCCATGAAGAAATGTGGCCATGGCCTGCCACACAACAAAGTTAAGATATTCATTCAACTTTATGTAATTATTTCCCCATGGCTTTTGATGTCAAGGACTAATAATATCTAATTCTTCTCAAAGAAACTGTTATATTTAAGGAAGAAATAGAAAGGGCACTAATTTTGGAGAACTAATGTAGCAGCTTAATATTTGCTCATTAGAGTCTATCATTGCCAACAGATTTTGTTCTTTGAAATAATTTTCATAATTACTTGACTAAATTCCTCCATGAAAATAAATGGTGACAATTAACTCAAATTTTGCTTTAGGATGTAGATAATTAGTGAGTCTGTGTTTTCCAAATGTCTCTGTCATGGGGGCACAGATGAGAATTCTAAATTCTTTCCTTGCAAAAGGGCAGTCCTGAACTATACACAGAGCCTGATGTTAGGAATTATGAAACCTGAATGGCACGTGGACACTCAATTTCCATGTGATTTTAGAACAGTCACTTAATTATTCTGTATAACACGATCCCACTTACAAAATATCTTATTGCTGTGTTCTGAGGATCACATTAGGATGGTATCAGTACAAATATTTTTGAAGACTTAAAGTTGCCATATGAGTTATAGGTGATATTTCTTTGATTTTTTTTAGTTATTATTAAAGATTGATATAAGGAACAGAAAATGATGCCCTGGTTAAACAGAGACCATTCACTCAGCCTCTACCAGACCTTATTTTTTATGAGGATTGTTTACTCCTGGCCATCTTCTGAATGCTATTTGGCAATGCTTTGAAATTCCCTCTGTGCTGAAAGTGTTAGAGATGGTCTAGGACTCTCCTCCCGGAAATCTGGGCTTGTTTTACCATCACAGTCAGAGGAATTAGCTCTCCTGAGTGAATAACCTAAGGCTTCCCTGTGAAGGTGCACAGAAACCCAGGCTCCATTTTGTGCTTTGAGAGTTGCCAACAGGAATGGGAGCATTTTGACTTACACCTGGAGATACAGGCACATTCAAAAATAAGAATCATTTATCTGGAGTTATTAATAAGAAGTAAAACTACTTCATGCCTTATTGAGGAGAGCTCTATCTATCTCTGGGGAGGAGAATTTAATGATTTTCCTTCTGAGAAGCACTTTTCTATTGATCCTTTACATAAACAAATATATATATATTTTTTGCCTTAGGGAAAAATCATATCAGAGAAATGAAATGCCTTCATGGACTAATATTTGAAAAATGAATTAAAAATGTTAGAGTGTAACAACTTCTTTTTATGGTTCATAAAATCCCCAAGTATCCTTAAAAGTACCCATAGTTAATACCTTTAAAAAATCCCTGAGTTTATATTGTTAGATTAGTTTGGTGAAATTTAAGTAACTCTACTAACAAGACTTAGAAAAATTTTTGCTTTTTTTTTATTAAAAACAATTTAATTTTCTCAAGGAATTAATAACTGGCTTGGCTCAGGAATGTTGGAACTGTTCACAGCATTATAAGCAGAAACTGTGAAAGGAACTGCAGAGCCAAAAAAATAATGCAATAAGAGGAATATTTTGTGTCGATTTTGCCGTTGGCTTTTTCCTTTTTAATACTTGCGTTACTATCAACTCTCAATTGGGAGAAAGCACTTGTTCCAGCTACTAGAACTCTTTCAGAAACTGGTTCTTGAACACCTACTGTTCACCTGCAGGAACCATTCTAATCTGAAGTTTGAAAATCTTATGATGCTCTCAGGGCATCATCAATCCTTGAAGGTATTTAATATTGAGAAAAGAAAAGGATGTTTCTATGTAAAAGAAAAAATGATGGTGCCAAAACTATTGCCCCAAATTTTTCCTCAAAAAAACAAGAGAGAGAGAGACGGGGCGGGGGGGGGGGGGGGGGAAGGAAGGAAGGAAGGGTTCAGAATTTTTTAAAAACTGCCCTGAGAATTATGTCCTTTATCCACTGATATTTTTGAAACCACAATATTATTAACCATTGACATCATTGTCTAAATAGCTTTCATAAAAGTTAACAGTTTAGAAATAATAGCTGACAGTTAAATGTCACAATGTGAATTACAGAACCAGCGTAGACTTTTGAATCTTCTCTTTCTCGAGCTAGCTAAATTTTTCCCATTGTAAGGAAAAGAAAAAAGATACACTTTTTTCTTACAGGTACATTTTGTCCCCTTAAGGCAAAATGTCTCATAAATTGAGATTCATTGAAATGTATACCTAGATTTTGGTGTCTTCATGAACTATAAAAGCCTAAGATTATTGCCTCAAAAAGGAAAAAGAAATTAGTTAATTCTGACCTTTTAATCTGTGACTTCAGTTTTATATGATTTCTAATTTCATTATGGAGGATTATATTGAAAATCATCCCAATATCCATTATACATTTCAATATCCATAAATTATGCTATTTCTAACTTCAGATCAATTGCTAATGTGTTTATCTTCTCCTTCTTGACCTCTAATCAGTTGCCTTAGGAGACTTATCAGCAATACTAACAATGAGTCAAGGTCATGTATTATCAGTCTTTGTCCCTGTAATCCAGCTCAGAGTGAGACAAGTAATCTTAGGAGACCTGAACAAACTGCCTTCCTCTCAGTAACTCCTGCTTTCCTTCTCATATTGGCTGTCCCCTGAAGCTCAGTCGCATGGATTCAGCCTTACTGTATGGGAGATTGATCGAGTTGTAGCACCTATCACTCATTCATTATTCAGGAGGTTATCTATTGGCCACAGTGCTTTCCCGTTTTTCTCACAAGTCCATGTACTGTACTTCCCATCAAAACTGGGCTCTTGGTCAGGCAGGAGACGTTTCCTGTATGTAAGAGGATACTTTTAAAATCAAGGCTATGCAAGCTGAAATCTTCACACCGAGCAGTGCTCTGTGAAATTGCATGAGAGCATCTTCCAGTGTTGATCATTGGGCTCTACTATTATATTCTAAGACCTGCATATTTTCTAGTATTTGTATTGTCTCATATGATGGACAGGGCTGCAATTGATATTTAGATATAGCTTTCAGGTATCACCCACTATATATTTGCAGTGACTAGTTTTCATAGGGTTGGGGACTATTTCAGTAGGAAAAACATAAATAGTTTCCATAACTGGGTCCCAGAGAGGAAATTTTTGTAAGAAGGGTCTGAAACAATGAGCGGTATGCAGTGACAAGGTCTGAAACTGGAGAGGGAACATAATCAAAGCACCTGGACCAAACCCTTCCTCTAGTGTAAGCCCCCAGAGAGAAAACATTTTATGATTTTAAGTGAGAACAGCACCTTCAGGCCCAACACTTAACACAGCAGAAAGGAAAGCCTTTTCCTTTCCTGTCCTGAAGCAGCCTGAAGAACTGTCCTATCACTCCTACTTTGGGGATCATCTGTAGCCATCATCAGAAGAGTTCACAGTAGCTATGATCAGAGGCAAGAGGCACTCTGTTCTTATTCATGGGTATATTTAAACACTCCATGGGGACTTCTAATAATTATTGCCTGTAAAGAGTGGACTGTACCAACATGATTCATCCATTAGCTTACTCCTCACCCCGTTTCTACACATTCCCATTTCCGATGATCTCGTCCTCCGCTCAGCCTTAGTCACCCACCCTAGTGATCAAGACCTTTTTATCTTCTTGTTCTTGTCATTAGCAATAACTGCTTTCTTGTAATGGGCAATGAACTCTCTGGCTTTTATTTAGGATTAATCCTTTCACAAATACCATTTTCACTTGCTCTAGAACTCTGCTCTTCCAATGATTACCCTTCTCTTCTTCATTAACTTTCCTTCCCAATTCAACATACACAAATGTTGTAACATCTCCAATAAAAAAAAATACAATTCTACCCCTTAACAGGAGATCCTCTTGAGCTGCTACCACATTTCTCTGCTCCTCTTTATGGCTATCTAACACACTCTTATCCCAGTCCAGTCCCCATCAACCCACTAAAACTGTTCTTTTCAATTCACCAATGACTTACATGTGACCAAACACTTAGGTCCATTCTCAGTCTTCATTTAACTTGGCCTCTCACTGTCATTTGGCATTATTCCTCTCTGCCACCTTCTTGGAATGCCTCTGAACTATTGTTGCAAGGCATTGTTCTTTTTTCTTATTTGCTGCTTCTTTTCAGTCTCCTTGTTTCATTTTACTCTTCTTCCTGACATCTAATGCTAGAGAACTGTCTTTTATTTTCAATTGTATTTTTTCTATACTTATTGCCAGAGGGATCTCAGTCTTTTCCAATGACTTTAGATATCATTTATATGCTTCCCCCCCCCCCCAAAATCTGTATCTCCCACCTAACCTTTTCCATGAGTTTGATTAGAGTATTTGTCTATTGGATCTGTATACACAAAGGCCTAATAGACACCTTAAACTTAGCAAGTGCAAACTGCACTCTGGATTTCCTCTTCTCTCTTCCCTAAACTTGCTTTTTCCTTGAAGTTCCCCAAGTCATTATATGTCACTAAACAGAACGACTACTCATGGGTCAAAGTTCTGTTACAAAGATCAGCAGGGACTGAGGGATGTAACATGGTTGCACCCTCCAGTTTTATTTATTCATATTTGAGGCACCAGCTTCTTAATTACCCTCCAGCCATATGTTATGCTCCTAACTAATGGGTACATCTGTGGAAGAAAACAAACACTTTTCCACGATGTGATAACACTAAATCCTCCTTGTTTTATAAGCAATCAATTGTATGTCATGGAACTAATTTCCACCAATCACTATTTTGTTTTTGTGTAGCCTGTGTTCTCCTAAAGACTAGGTGATAAGTTGCAGCCCAGATAATTAAGAAACAAGTAATTTAAATACTGAGTTATACCAAGGAATTATAAATGGCTCCAGGGGCATGTTCTGAACAGTTTTGGTTTTGGTTTTTTGTTTATTTCTCTTTTTTAATGTTTCCTCTTTAGTTCTCCCTCAACCCATCATTTACTGAAGTTTCATTTTTCTATTTGAACTTTTCCATTTAATATAGATTTCAGAGTCAGAACCCGGAAGTCTTCCTCTAGAGGTTATTCTCAGAACAAATCAGTTTGTCATTGTAGTTAACAATGCTAAGTATATGCTTATTTATCAGCCATCCTGTTATTTACAGGATTTGAGAGATGTTCATCTAAAAGTCTGTGAGTTTCTGTTAAGTTTATCAGGATCCACATAAGAGTGAAACCATATGGTATCTGTCTTTCTCTGTATGGCTTATTTCACTTAGCATAACAAACTGAGGGTTGATGGGGGTGGGAGGGAGGGGAGGGTGGGTGATGAGTATTGAGGAGGGCACCTTCTGGGATGAGCACTGGGTGTTGTATGGAAACCAATTTGACAATAAACTTCATATATTGAAAAAAAATAAAAATAAATAAATAAATAAATAAATAAATAAATAAATAAATAAAAGTCTGTGAGGACCATATTGGTCATGAGGACTTTTCGCGGGTATATTTTTTTGTTTTGTTTTGTCTACTTGCTCTGCCACTAGCTTTTAACATGTTAAATTGAGTTTTGGTCTGTTAATCTGCTGCATCAAAGTAATAACAGGCCCTTAACAGCAATAAACAGAAAATTAAGAGCTTGAAAAGCGTCTGGAAAATATATAACACTCTAGATACACAGAGTTTAACCTTCTTATGAAACTGGAGAAAAATAGTACCTTAGAAACTTTCCCTGTTTATTTCATTTTGATTTTTACTCTGTGAAACTGAAGAACTAATCATACTTCATATGTAAGCCAAATGAAAACCCTCACATATTTATGGATATTGAAGCCTGGCTAATTTTCTTTTTTTTTTTAATATGAAATTTAAATGGAATTTAATATGAAATTTAAATTTTTTTTTAATATGAAATTTCCATACAACACCCAGTGCTCATCCCAACAGGTGCCCTCCTAAATGCCCATCACCCACTTTCTCCTCCCTCCCACCCCCCATCAACCCTCAGTTTATTCTCAGTTTTTAAGAGTCTCTTATGGTTTGGCTCCCTCCCTCTCTTTTTTTTTTCCCTTCCCCTCCTCCATGGTCTTCTGTTAAGTTTCTCAGGATCCACATAAGAGTGAAAACGTATGGTATCCGTCTTTCTCTGTATGACTTATTTCACATAGCATAATACTCTCCAGTTCCATCCACGTTGCTACAAAAGGCCATATTTCATTCTTCCTCATTGCCAAGTAGTATTCCATTGTATATATAAACCACAATTTCCTTATCCATTCATCACTTTGCTATGTTTATTAAGCAACATGTTAAATTTAACTTAACCAACTTTATACTGCAGGTCTCTGTAGAATGAAGAATTTCAAAATGTAAAAAAAGTGGTTTCCTTCTTCAAGAGAAAAGGATTCACATAAGTAACTAGAACATGTTATATTTCTACAAGAAAACTTAGTTCGGGCCTAAATATTTCTCCAGCTGGACTCTATGTGTTATTAGGGATCTTCTAATTCCCTATGATATATCTTTTTCTTTTTTTTGAAGTTTATTTATTTTGAGAGAGAGAGAAGTGAGTGTGCATGCACGAGCAGGGGAGGGGCAGAGAGAGAGGGGGAGAGAGAGAATCCTAAGCAGATTCTGCCCAAGGCAGGATTCCAACTTATGTACCCTTGAAATCATGACCTGAACCAAAACCAAGAATTGGACACTTAACCAACTGAGCCACCTAGGCGCCCCTATATTTTATTTTGTAATTTTTAAATTATTTGTAATATTAATAGAGGACTACTTCAGAGCATTGGGATGACTTTCCTGTAATTGAAAACAGCTGTAAACTGTAGACTGAAAATACGTCTGTGTTTGAGTTTTTGATCGAGCTGGTACCCTAAACGGACAGTTTTTTTTTTATTTTAATTCATTGATAAGCTTGCCTGGTTGCTGTTAACTTCTTAATGTAACAGTGGATAGCAATAGCCCAAAATCTGATGAATATTCAGATTGAATTATTCTCCTGTGTTAAATATAAAATTTTTCGTATAAAGTGATAATTCACAACTGAAAGATATATCCTATCTCTTTTGCATTGTTGGTGGGAATGCAAACTGGTGCAGCCACTCTGGAAAACAGTATGGAGGTTCCTCAAAAAACTAAAAATAGAACTACCCCTACGACCCACAATTGCACTACTAGGCATTTATCCATGGGATACAGGTGTGCTGTTTCCAAGGGACACATGCATCCCCATGTTTATAGCAGCACTATCAACAATAGCCAAAGTACGGAAAGAGCCCAAATGTCTATCGATGGATGAATGGATAAAGAAGATGTGGTATATACATACAATGGAGTATTACTCAGCAATCAAAAAGAATGAAATCTTGCCATTTGCAACTACGTGGATGGAATTGGGGGGTATTATGCTAAGTGAAATTAGTAAGTCAGAGAAAGACAAATATATGACTTCACTCACATGAGGACTTTAAGAGACAAAACAGATGAATATAAGGGAAGGGAAACAAAAATAATATAAAAACAGGGAGGGGGACAAAACATAAGAGACTCTTCAATATGGAGAACAAACTGAGGGTTCCTGGAGGGGTTGTGGGAGGGGGGATTGGCTAAATGGGTAAGGGGCACTAAGGAATCTACTCCTGAAATCATTGTTGCACTATATGCTAACTAATTTGGAAGTAAATTTTAAAAAATTAAAAAAAGAAAGATATATCCTAATTTGACTTTAGCTTTTAAATATATTCTAAAATATCACTTTAATTTGACACCACAAAAATGATTAAGACAGAACATTTTTTTTAACATTGTGGGCTAATAATATAGCCACAGCCAATCACACTAATAAGTGTTAATAATGGGTTTGTATGAAATGTTGGGTGCAGATGATGTCATGGCACATTGTATATATGAATTTTCAGTTATTACAATTATTATTAAAAGAACCATTTGCATCAAACATTGTTTTAAGCACTTCCCATGAATTAATTTCTTGAATATTATGTTATAGGCCAAATATTAGCCCTCCAAAGATGTCCACATCCTAAATTCCAGACCATGTGAATATGTTACATATATGGCAAAAGGGACTTTGCAGAGGTAAGTAAGGTTATGGACCTTAAATAGGGAAATTATCTTAAATTATCAGAATGGACTCAATTTTATCATAATGAGCCCTGAAAAGCAGAGAACTTTCTCTGGCTCAAGATCAGAGAAATGCAGCAGAAGCAAGAAAGATTCAAAGTATGAGAGAGACTCAACCCACTATTGCTAGAGAGGTGAGAAGAAATGGGATAGCCTTCAGGATCAAAGACTGAACCCTGGCTCATAGTCAACAAGTAAATGAAGACCTCAGTTCCATTACTGCAAAGAACTGAAGTTGGCCAACAACCTAAATGAGCTCAGACACAGATTCATCCCCAGAACCTCCAGAAAGGAATACAGTCTTGCTGATTTCACCCTTATGAGACTCTAAGCAAAGGATTCATTGAGTCATGCTCCACCCAGAATTCTGACCTACAGAACCATGAGATATAATAAATGGGTATTCTTTAAAGAATAATGTGTTATGTGATAATGTGATATGGCAGCAACAGAAAACAAATTTTTTTTTAATATGAAATTTATTGTGAAATTGGTTTCCATACAACACCCAGTGCTCATCCCAACAGGTGCCTTTCTCAGTACCCATCACCCACCCTCCCCTCCCTCCCACCCCCCATCAACCATCAGATTGTTCTCAGATTTTAAGAGTCTCTTATGGTTTGGCTCCCTCCCTAACTTTTTCTTTCTTTTTTTTTTTTTTTAGAAAACAAATTTTCCTAGCAGCTTGCAAACTGTTACTATTATTACCTCCATTTTACATGTAAGGAAACTGAGGCACAAAGAACTTAAGTAATATACCCAAGGACACCAGCAGTAAAGCTGGGATTTGGTAGAAGAAATGAGCCATCACTTGGCACAGTGTATTAAGGGTTTGTTGCAACCAAAAGATTAATCTTTGTAGTAATCACAAATATATAATTTTATTGAAAGATGTAATGTGTGAATTGTGTCATTTGCATATAACCCATACTAGTTCATTAATAGCAGTATACCAGTAATTACTAGTAAGTTTGCCAATAAATATTAGTACATTTTTCCTCAAAAAATATTCTCAACTTCATATTTATTTTAGAAATGCACAATTAAGTTGCTTGGCCTATCAGACCAATGAATTAACAACTGAAGAATGAGAGATCCTTACTGAATCAAAGGCATAATAACTGAAGATAATAATTGAAATAATGGTTTAAAATTTTCAAAACCAACATTAAGCTCATATACAAAGCAAAAGACATTTAATATAAATTATGTTAAAATTGTCTCTCTACTTCAAAAATGACTTATGAGAATTATATGCAAATATGAGAACTATAAAGGTAGACCTGGCCACAAGAACAAAACTGAGCACATGTTTCTTATAAAGTATCCTTATAAAATTCAAAACTATGTAAACTATGTATCAACAGAGGAGACCACAGAAATGATGGCATTAAGACGTTGCAGAGGGGCATCTGGGTGGCTCAGTCGGTTAAGCATCTGACTCTTGATCTGAGTTTAGGTCTTGATCTCATGGTTCACGGGATTGAGCCCCACTTCTCTCTCCCTCTCTCTCTCCCCTCTCACTATCAATAAATAAATTTTAAAAAATTTTGTAGAGATTTAAATGAATTTAACTATAAAATGTTAAAATTTAAATGTTAATATTACCTAAATGGATACATAACATTATTATACAACTAATAAATTAAATGTATGGAAATATGAAGAAAGAATTATTTTCTTATGAAAATATTTTCTTTTTCTTTTTAAGTTTATTTATTTATTTTGAGAGAGAGGAAGAGTGCGAGAGTGGGGCAGGAGCAGAGAGAGAAGGAGAGAGAGAGAATCCCAAACAGGCTCTGCGCTGTCAACACAGAGCCTGATGCAGGCTCAATCCCACCAACCTGTAAAATCATGACCTGAGCTGAAATCAAGAGTCAGACATTTAACTGACTGAGCCACCCAGGTGACCCTTATAAAAATATTTTCAATTGACAAAAAAGTACAGGCATGTTAAAAATATTAGTTGTATTTTATCAATGGAAACATGAAACAAACTTTGAAAAGATATTCTTTTTATCATTTACTGTCAACTAACACTGTTAGACAGGGGTGCCTGGGTGGCTCAGTCCATTGAGTGTCTGACTTCAGTTCAGGTCATGATCTCACAGTTTGTGGGTTCAAGCCCCACATCGGGCTCTGCACTGACAGCTTAGAGCCTGGAGCCTGCTTCAGATTCTGTGTCTCCCTCTCCCTCTCTGTCCTTCCTCTTCTTGTGTGCTCTCCCTTGCTCAAAAGTAAATCAATAAACATTTTTAAAAAATTTAATGTAGACAATTTTTATATTTCTCATAATGCTACATGTTCAACATGACTAGAACAGAAATGGTGTATGTCCTATCTCTGAAAAATATACAGGATTTGTTATGAAGAGAACTATTTTGTCATATGGTATTGTTGCAAGATACACAGAATAAAATAGCCTTAGAAGTTAGAAATAAATTGGAATATTATTGCTAGATTAACATTTTATAATAATTATTTTATAATAAACATTTTATAATATATAATTATAAACTGTATATTAAAATTGAAAATAATTATAATAATCATTTGTTACAGCTCATTTACCCAAGTTTAGCATTTTCTATATTTTGCATTTCAAAGGACAATGATTACAAGCAGTTTTATTGCATTCTGAAAACTTTCGGCTAGTTCATGGAATGGTTCGGAAACAGTTTTTAAAATACCTGATAAAGTAGAAGTATTCTTAAGTAATACTTATGATACATTTCAGCTTTGTTAGCAAGTGTTCAGGTGACTTTAAATGTGCAGTATTTATAGAATATTTAGCCAATAAAACAGTCATTTTTTCAATAATTTTTAAAATATACTTCAAGTACACTAACAAATATTGAGTTAGATTTAATTTAATTTTATTTTACTTTATTATTTTTTGGTGAAGAGCACTAGAAGGTAGGAAAGACCATGTATATCATGTGGGCAGATTTTTTAATTTTTTTACTTTTTAAATTTTGTACTTTTTTATTATAGTTGTTATAGTAAAATAAATTAAATTGCTGACTTTGATAGAGTGAGACATTTAAGTTAAATAGAAAAGAGGAAGCCTCATTTACCTCTAAATATTCATAAGTTCAGACATATTGTTGCTAAATTAAAATGGCATGGAGACCTATAATATTATCATAGTTAATTTTCACACATGACCTAATGTTAAAATCAGGCAGACAAAAAGCAAAAACAATACAGTTCACAATGCTAAAATTAGTCTCAAATTCTGCAGGCTAAATGACAGGTATGTTGCAAATGTATGCATATGTTTCATATGTCCTATATATAAATCTATACATACCCTCCACCATCCCTAGTAGCAACTTTTTTTTTAATGTTTTACTTATTTTTGAGAGAGAGAGAGAGAGACAGAGTGCAAGCTGGGGAGGGGCAGAGAGAGAGGGAGACACAGAATCTGAAGCAGGCTCCAGGCTCTGAGCTATCAGCACAGAGCCCAACACAGGGCTCGAACCCACAAACCATGATATCATGACCTGAGCTGAAGTTGGACACTTAACTGACTGAGCCACCCAGGTGCCCCAGTAACAACTTAATAGTCTCACACATTTTAAACTACATGGTCTCTGAAAGATACAAACCTTGTATGTATAATTTTTTACATTGGTCTACTGTTGATAGGTAACAATTGATAACTGTTTCTGTATGTGCTAAAAGTAAGAAAAAGCTGTCTTCTGACCATGTATTCAAATGGTATGGTGTAATGGGAGACTTGTCTAGAAATCTACAAATATCATGGACTTGGCAAATTCCACATATTGTAAAAAACCAGTTGGGTCATGGCAGTATTTGTCCAATTGTTCCAAATAGGGTTGTACAGTTCCAAGTGAATTTTTTTTTAAAGGATGATTCTATCCTTAGATATTCTGATCTCTTTTAAGACCACTTCTAAATTCAAGCCAAATAAAATATTTCTTAAAGTGCTACTCTTTTTCTGTAAAGAATATAGCTTCTGTTAGGTATCACCACTCCTTTGATTTCTCTCTTAGGCCTTTAACTCCTAGTCCTTCAAGAAAACACAAGGTGATAACATCAGAGTTTTTTTTCTTTCTTTCTTTCTTTTTTTTTTTTTTAAAGAAAAACATAGTTTAAGTCATGTATCATAACAATCACTTGTGTCAAACTTCCTGCAATATGGTTGTTAGTTGCTGGAAGTGGTGATAAAGACAGGTTGTAGACTTCTTCCTTATATGTCTGAAAATCAAGTGCTCCGAATGTCTAGAATTGGAAATCCAGACAGCTAATCTTGGTGTTGCTGTCCTTTCAAAATGAATTTTCATGATTTTCCCGCTTCTAACAAATCCTAGTATCTTGAGTAATTCTCTGCAATAAACCATCAGAGTCTGACAAAACAATTGTGAATGAAATAGAATGGTTTTATGAACAATAAAAGTGCTAGAGGTAGATGTTAAACTTGTGCTTACAAAGGAAGAAAAGAAAGCCTTACTGAAATTAAATCATTTCAGTATATTGGAACTATATTATTTTTGTGATAATCATTTTAAAGTTTTCAAAATTTATCTTAGGAATAAAAATGTCTATTGTAACTGACAATAGATTTTTTTTCTATAAAATCTATACCTGAAATAATCTGTTCAGTTAAACACCTTTATGTTTTACTTGAGCCATCCAAATTATGTTAGTGAAAATTAAATTACTCTAAAATGCAAATTTATTCAGCATTTAATAAGCACATTCTGCTGTCTTTCATATTAAATGATGATATATTGAATGACGAATAAGGATTTTTTTTTCTGTTGAGAAATTACCATTTTTTCTTAAAATACAATTTTAAAGGTTTTTGCCTGGCTGTCACAAATCCTCTTTCCAGTTTTTAAGATGAGAGCCCTTTTAATGCTTTACACATCATGTTTTGTCAAGAAAGATTCTTGTATTTTATGAATTTCTCAGTAATCTTTTAAATAAGTCTCCCTCATCCATATAAAGTTGTCTTGTTTACATGAGATATTAAGACAATTCTCAAAATTTTGAACAGCACTGAATCAGTTATTCTTTGAAAAATATATTAATAAAAATCTAGAATTTATGATCCTCTGAAAGAGAAAAAAAGAGTAGACTAGAAATAGCAACAATTTGTTCTCTTCTCTTAGCTATTTACAAATATTTGATGACTTCAACTCATCTTGAGGTGTGTTAGCAATTAGAGAAATTCTAGAATCTCTTAAAGCAGATATTGCATAATCACTTATTGTTTCGTAGTATCCCCAATTCAAATGGTGACCACTAGAGAGTTCAGAAATACTGAGTCAACTATGAAGTAGACCCGTATAAGGAACCAACAGGACTCCTGGAAGGAAAGTCATTTCAAGAGAACAAATTGGACATAAAAAGATTGACAAAGCCTTAGTCACTGAAGGGAAGGGCAGGCTTGCATTCATGGTGTCTGTGTCCCCGCTCATATCCTGTAATGATAATTATATCATTAGGCTAATGTATGAAGGAGTAATTCTACCATTATAAAATTCTACCATTATAGAGTTTTAACACAGAACAGGGAGTCTTTCCTGTTTTTGAACTAAATGTAGAGTTTTGTCAACTTCAGGGCTCCAGTGCCCCAAACTGGGGCTGAGCACAATCTGAAGAGATTGGAATGAGAGAATTTTCACTCTTCAAGTCCTTAGGGAACCCCAGTGGTGCCTGCAGGAGACTACTGTACTTCCGGGATGTGGAAAACTCCCATAGAAGTAAATGTAGTGGTGCTCAACTTTAGGAAGGCAGAGCAAAAGAGGAAAGAAATAGGAGCCCCACATGGCAGCTGACCCCATGGTGTCTGCATTTATGGGAGCTCACATGAGGCGCTCCCAATAATACATGAAGACAAAAAGTTCAGGTCATGATCTCACTGTCTCCTGAGCTCGAGCCCCACATCAGGCTCTTATGCTGACAGCTCAGAGCCTGGAGCCTGCTTCCCAATTCTGTGTCTCCCTCTCTCTCTGCCCTTCTGCCACTCATGCTCTCTCTCTCTCTCTCTCTCTCTCTCTCATTCTCTCCCTCAAAAAATAAACATTAAAAAATATACATTTTTTAAAAAGACTTGAATATTTGAAAGACAAAATTAAAAGGATGCAATTTTCAGTCATCTGACCGGGGAACAAAACTATCCCATTTTGTAGAATTTAAATGTTAATTTTCCTATAGTAAAGTAAAAAAGTTTTAAAAATCAATGTACATATTGTGAAAATTTTCTTGTTTTTTCATTTTATACCTAGGATGCTGTTCCAAAAAGTCAGGAATATACATTTACTTCTTAGCCAGGATAATTTCCTGATTATAATGTTCTGAATATAAAGATTTTACTTTGTGGTTCTTTTGCACTGAGACAAAGTTTAATGAATTCTGATGTTTAAAAAATATCCTAAAAAAGATGAATATGATGTCAATAATGAAGAAAAATGATGCCTTATTGAAAAATATAAATACTACATGTTTTTGCAGCTGCCATACCAGCTTTTTCAGCCCTACAGGAATAATCCCTGATGAAATAAATTAATTGATGTGCATTTTTGTTTAAAGCCTAATTAGTTTTTGTATGTGTGGGAAAGCTCATGTTGAAGAAATATATATTTGATTGTATCGCTTTCTTGCTTAAGATCCCTGGGTGACTCCCTACTACCACTTGTTGTAAGCAGACTTGGAAAGTACGTTGCTAAGCAGGAGTTTTGTTAAGGAATGATTTTAGGATCAATGCTAATGGAAAGGAAGGAAAAAAATAGAACTAAGCACAGGGAGAAGTGAAACTGAAGAGCTGTCTCAGTGGGACCTCAGCTGAGGAGTTCTGAGGTTGGGATAATTCTTCTGAGTTGTCCTGAGTTGAGGTCAAGGAAATAGGCTTTATCTACTCATATTAATCAATCAGTGAATGTGGGCCACTGTGGGAAGGAGGCATGACCTTTGACAAGATGGCTTTCCCTACCTGAGGCAATCCCCCAGGGGGCCAACAATGGATTACTAGGGCTTTCTCTTGGCAGCCGGGAACATTAAGTCATTTATTTTCCAAGGGGCATCTGGGCTGCACATTACAGTGTCTACACACCACTCAATAAGATGAGATCTTAACTCATTCACATAGCTCACAATCCCAGGCCAGATCCAACCTACCTTTCCAGATTTCTTCTATACTAATTATGCTACCTCTGATCCCCTGCTCCTCTATGTCTTTGTGCTGTTGAAAACAATAGCCTGGATATACCCATTTCCCTCACTTGAACATCCCGTATCCTCCCTTAGTCAGAGTTAATGCTTCTTCTGTGCTTATAACATTAGCATTTACATCACTTATTATTATCTACTTACTTATGAACTCCTCCAACAAAGATAGCTGCTCTTCATTTATATTGTACAACCAATACTTAACATAGAGCCAACTATGCAAAGGTCCTATAAACACTGAGTGACCAAAAGAGTAATGAATGAGGAATAATTCACAAAACCAGAGAGGAGGCAGATGTCATTTACTCTTTTCATGGAAACTGATTATCTTACTAAGCATGCCCAATTTATTAAGGGCAGAAATCCGATCTAAAAGAACAACATTTACTCCTCCTGATATGTGTCAGAAACTGTTTGGATTTATGGAAAAAACAAATAAATGAGAGATATATTCCCTGTTTTTAAGGTCTCCATGATCTATTCGAAGAGACAGAAAACAAAAAATATGGAAATTAAATGGTACAACATAAAATAGCATTTAATATAAAAACACATGAGAAATCATGGACAGCCCACCTATTATAATTGGGTATGTTACAAAAAGTTATTTATGAATTTTTTTGTCCAGAATTCTGGACACATCTTCCCATGAAACAATATTTGACATATTCATCAATTTCCCTGGACAGCCTATATAATCCTGTTTATTAAATTTAAAATAAGCCTTAGTACTAACAGTGATATATAATGTCCTAGCACTTATTATAGCATTTTTATTTGTATGTCAAATTCAATTAATATATTAATATGTTCACACAGTCAGTAAATATTTTGATGAGCATTCACTACATGCCAGGCACTGGGATATCGCTATGAACAACTCAGATACATTCCTTATCCTCATGGAATACACAGTCTTTTGAGCAAAGGAGACACTGAGCAGGGCTCCTAACCAAGGGAGACAGTGTTATGAAGGGGGACTGCAACATGCTATGGTAGCACTCAATAAGGGGCTAGGGTTTCTTATATAAGGCAGACTTAGGTTGAGGGTTTAAGGGCCAGTTAGATGTAAATTAGAGCTTGGAGGGAAGGAGGAAGGACTGGTTCTAAGCAGAGGGAAGATCAGGTGTAAAGGTCAAGACATGGGAGGAAATATGCCTATAGAGCCCATCTGAGTAGCAAAAAACCCTGCCACATGGACTAGAGTCCTGAAAGTAAAAGGAAGCTACATGTTGAAGAGAAACACAAAGGTTACATCACGGCAAGCTTTGTAATGAGATTGGTCTTTGTCTTAAATGTCATGGAGAGTTAAAGGCAAGCAGTAATACTCTCAGATTTCCCTTTGTAGAAGATTATTCTGGAAGCAGTTCAGGGGAGGGGCTGTAAGGGTCAAAGGTGACAGCAGGGAGATAGGAGGCTAATACTATCAATGAAACTGCACAGTAGCCTGGCCGAAGGTACTGGCAATGGAGATGGACTGGAAGAGGATGGCAGCAAATTGTAGAATGAATGATGATTTGAGATTGATGAACTATGAGAAGTGAGGGAGAAAGAGGATCTGGGGATGCCCAGGACCCTCTAAGTTGCAGTAAGGTATGCTTGCAGCATATGTGTCTTCACCTGATCCAGGCAGTATGAAAAGGGCTTGATTCTTTTCCTGTTTAGGCACTGGCTACAGGGCAGGAAAGGAGTCCCTGGGCAGTGGCCACCGCAGAGGCAAGGGTAGAAAGTGAGCTGCTGTAAGCAAAGCAGGCTGAAGGAATAGACTGAGTCTGGGAGGGTCTGTCCTCAGAAAGAAGAATTCTTGGTCATGCCAGAATAGAAAGCAAACAGAGGAAAGGGAAAGAAAGGGAAGAAAAACAAGCCCCTCACATCTGGAACTGATTTTCACAGGTAGAACTTAATGTTCTTATAAGCTGCTCTCACATTCAGAGCCAGGTCATTTTATTCTCCTGTTGAACATAAACAATCTCTAACCTCAGAGGAAGTCACCCTGAGACAATGATAAAATGAAACAGACCAAGACCACTTCATAATTTTGTCTAAGGACAGACAGATAAATAAATAAATAAATAAATAAATAAATAAATAAATAAATAAATAAATAAATAAATAAATGAAACATGTGGTTGTGTTATCCACAAAACACCCAAACAGAAATGCCCTCTTTTTCTAATAGCATCCAGTATAGGGCAAACTCTCTTTCCTTATGCCTTCTCTCAAATCACTCTATCCAACTCCAAATCCTATAACAGATTCTTTCTAATTCATTCTTATTGAGATGCCCCATGGTTTCCGATGTTGTATGTTCTTTCCCACTGCAATAGAGTTATAAATCTAACTTGTACAAAGTGGTTCCTGGTGGTCTTTGGCTGAAGGCATTGACAGTTGTAAGTCAGGTATTCATAAATTGTGAACTCCTTGCCTAAATGTGATGCACTGCCATTTTAATACTATGGAATGGGACACCATGGGCACATAATAAATATCTGCTAGAGAAACAAGCAAGCATTTACAGAAATGAAGAAAAGACCAATGCAAAAATCCACCTGCTTACAACCCTTTCTGACCAGTCTCTTGGTCTCAAATTTTGATCTAATCCTATGCTGAAAAAGAAAACAGGAAAAAAATTAAGACAAAAGCAAGAGCGCAACCCCCAGAGGATTTATGAGTAATGCTACCTCAGTCACGACAGTCTTTATTTATTTTTTCCTTTGCTTTGATTTTGCTCAGGGAACTTTTAGCTTTACTCATCTTTAATTACCTTAATTTCATGCTTAACTCTGGCACAGGAGAGATCTGTTTGTAATTTCAGATGAGAGAAAATGAAATTCCCCTCAGCAAAGTCAAATTTTAAAATTCAAGAGGAAGAACAATGTGCCAGCTCACAAAAAGTACCAACTTTACATTTCAAGGTAATTCAGTGGTAATGCAGTATTAAAGAGCTCAAATTCTGTTTTGAAAACAAAACAAAGCAAAAACAAAATCCAACAGAGAGAGAGAAAGAAAGAGAGGGAGATCCATTTCTCTCCCATTTTTATTGTGGTAAGAACATTTGACATGAAATCTACCCTCTCAACAAATTTTAAAGTGTGCCATATGGTATTATTAAGCACTATAAAAGCACAACGTCTATGACTTAATCACAATTGAAACCCTGTTGAACAGCAACAGGCGCTTCTATTTCCCCCACCCACCAGCCTCTGGCAACAACCCTTCTACTCTATGCTTCTACCAGTCTATTTTAGGTACCTCATATATATGGGATCACGCAATATTTGTCCTTCTATGACTTGTTTATTTCATTTAGCATAATGTCCTCTAGTTCGGCCATGTTGTCCAAGTGGCAGGATTTCCTTCTTTTTAAAGGCTAAATAATATTCCATTGTATGTATACACCACATTTCTTTATCTACTTACTCATTTGTTCACAGACATTTGGGTTGTTTCCTCATCTTGGCTACTGTGAATAATGCTACAATGAACATGGGAATGCAGATATCTCTTTGAGATCCTGATTTCAATTCTTCTGGAGACCCAGAAGTGGGATTGCTGGGTCCTATGGTAGTTCTAATTTTAGTTTTTCATGGAACCTCCATACTGTTTTTTAGAGTAGCTACACCAATTTACCTTCCCACCAACAGTACACATGGGTTCTGCTTTTTCTCATATCCTCATCAACACTTACCTTTCTTTTTCTTTTCCTTTTTTTTTTAATGATAGCCATCTAACAGAAATGAGGTGATATCTCATTGTGGTTTTGATTTTCATTTTCCTGTGATTAGTGATGTTGGGCATCTTTTCAAATACCTGTTAGCCATTTGTATATCTTTTTTGGAGAAATGTCTATTCAAGTCTTTTGCCCATTTTTAAATCAAGTCACTGACTGATTGATTGATTGACTGCTATTGAATTAAAGGAGTTCCTTATGTATTTAGGATACTGACCCTTAATAGCTATAAGCTTTGCAAATGTGTTCTTTCATTCCATAGGTTGCCTTTACATTTTGTTAATTTTTCCCTTTGCTACGCAGAAACTTTTTATTATCTCTATAAAGTTGGTTATTCAGAAGATATTAATATTAATATTTTTCTTTAGTTTCTTATATTTTTCAAATGTTAAGAAAAGAACAAGAATCATTTTGTAATTTGGGGCACCTGGGTGGCTCAGTTGTTTAAGCACCAGACCCTCAATTTCAGTTCAGGTCATGATCTCATGGTTTGTGAGTTCAAGCCCCACATTGGGCTCTGTGCTGACAGCATGGAGCCTGCTTGAGATTCTCTCTCCCTCTCTTTCTCTTCCCCCCCTTACTCATGCTCTCTTTCTCTCTCTCTCAAAAATAAATAAAATAAACTTTTAAAAAAAGAATCATTTTGTAATTAAAAAGAAAATAATAATAATTCATAGCACCTAAAACAAATCAACTCATGAAGTGAAGTAGAATGGAAAATGTGGTAATTGTGTGAACCTTGATAAAGGTTAGTTGAAGGAAAGGGAGAAATTTGGACCTACATATATGTTTGTGTATATAAATCACACTCACCAAGACATTCCCTTTCCAATTTATTTGCTGGTAATTAAGCCAATGGCTCAAAGACCAAGAAACCACCTACTGAAGCTTTTGATAAATTTCAGTTTGCCAACTTAATTTTCCTTGTTTGAGAAAGGAAGTAATGAGAAAATGGAAATATGCAAAAAGTGCAACTCTTGTGCATTATGGATGATAACATTTAGCAGTTTCTATGAGAGGCAAATACAGAGATCATATTTTGCATTTTTAATACACTTCCTATATTTGTTGAAAAAAAACTAGTATAAACAGATGCAGCTCCCTAACGAGGATGCTACAACTGATATTTCTCTTTACCGTGAAAAATCCAAAATTTTATGAAGAACACAGAAAACATAGCTGAGGGCAGACACACATTTTTGTTTAGAACAATAGCTAAGTTTCTCTTTCATTACTGAAATATGAATCAGATTAGGACTGTGATATTGATGAATAACATAACAAATAAAACCATGACTAGACTGCATGGAATAGAGGATGTCACTCTAGGGTTGCAGGCTTTGTAAATCAAAACTGGAGAGAATGTTGGGCACAGTGATGTTCATTTTATAAGATTCTACACCAAAACAGTGACATCCTATTTGGGACATGTCTGCATGCTACTCTTGTGCTTTCCTATGTATTTTGTCTGTGATTTTTCCACCATATTTTCTAGCTATACAACAACTCAACCTCAGATTTTCAAAACTCCTTTTTATCTTCTTTAAATATTTATGTAGCATTCAGCACTTTTTGGAAAGCTATGAGTCTGTATCAAACAAATCCAGGGTTGTAAGCTAAAAATTCTGGAAACCACTGTCCAGGGGGATCAATTCAGAAAGTAATATGTCTTTATATGAATTGGAAAAGCAACACGACTAACTCGTTATTATAGGCCAAAGTGATGTTGATGTCAGACCACAGAAAATCTTAAGGGTGAAGAGGATTACAGAGGCACAGATGCAGTGAATCATCCATATTCAAATGAAAGCTTTTAACTTGTGTGTAACTAATAATTTTTGAGAAGGTGGAAAGAGGTTTGGGAATTTTTTTTGTAGCTTCTGCCCATTCACTGTTCTCTGCAACCATCTGCCAGTAAGTAGTGATTAATTCTGCTTGACATGGGTATCACAACTCTTTCAGAATTATAAAATGATAGACATCAAAATGAAAAGATAAAATTAGAAGAATTAATAAACAATCCAATTCCAAAACTGAAATAAAGTTGAAGATGTTGGAAAAGTTCTAATCTGATACAAACAATCAACAGCTAGGCTTTCACTTATTTCCCTAAACCAAAAAAAGGGGTTATCTTTGTTGTGGGTATTCCTGTAGGACCCTGTAAAGACTGCGTATGGGAAACCAGTGAACCTCTCTCTCTAGGAGATGTGCACATTGACTGAAATACTTGGAAGTTGAGGGACCTTCTGGTAGAGGCCAGTGGTTATGGTGGTGGTGGGGAGAGGATTTACATATAGAAGAATCCACCCTAAGAGAAGATGTCTGGTATAAGAAGCCAGACCCAGAAGCAGTATCTGAGGTTCTAAAGTGAGAATTGTGCCAGGTTCTATGAGGTTATTTGTATTTGAGTAGATCACACCTTGGCATGCTGGCTGTATGTGTGTTCTGGAGGTGAGGCTGAGTATATGTAAAATCGACAAAGTGTTAACACTTCAGTATGGAGACTAGTACCCAGGAAAACTGCATGTTTTTCATCTGTTACGCTGAGTATAGGAATATGAATCTGTTTCTCAGAAGGCAGGCAGACGTGGAGTGGATACAGGTGTCTTTCCAATTCCAAGATCTATCTATACGGAGGAGGCAATCTTTGACAAAGGACTATATGAAGATAGGATTTAGAATCATTATATCCACACTATGAAGACACTATAAAATGAGAATTACAGTTTACCAACTCATTTAGTTATGCATGATAAAAATGAACAACACAAAAATAGTTTCTGATATTTATTTCATTTCTTCCAAAAGATTACATATAACATGTAGGTACAAATTTCAAACAAATAATAAAACACCCTATGTAACCACCACGTCCCTTACGAAATGGAATCTACCAAAAATACTGTTTTCTTGCTTTACTTTTATTTTATAGTGTAAGTATGGTATCAAACTGCATATGTTATAGAGTATATGCCTAAGAGTTATTGCTGCATCAAAGACTTGTGAAACATGAATAAGGAATGCAAAATTGTTTCCAAGGAGGGTGAGCTGATTTCCATTCTCACTGGTACTCTTAAGGGTATTCTTGTGGCCCCACGTGTCTTCCAATAGTGGCTATTGTGAGATATTTTTCTGTTTTCCTTGTTTATTGGAGGTGAAATGGTATTTTACTGTGTCTTTATTTTGCTTCTCCTTGATTATTAATATAATTTAGCATCTTTTAATTTGCTTATGAACCATTAATGGTTCCTCTTCCGTGAACTGCTTTTGTCTTTTCTCTTGGTTTGACTTTTTTATGGTTGATTTCTAGAAGTCTTTCCCATGTTCTGATCCTAGTCTTTGACAGTTATACATTTTGCAAATAACTTTCTCCCAGTTGGAGGCTTGTGTTTTTATTCTACTTATGGGGTCTTTGATGATAATCAATCCCAGATACAAATTTTGACATATTTTTCAGTCTTTTCTTTTATGTTTTATGCTTTTTAAAAGGTCTTAATGAAATCTTTCTGTGAAGCATGGGCATAAAGATATTCTCCTGTATTGTCTTATAAACATTTTAGGATTTTGCTTTCCACATGTAGGTCCAACTGGAATTGAATTTTGTGTATGGTGTGAGTCATGGTCCTAGTTCATTTTTTTTTTCCATCTGTAAAACCAATTAAACAGTCCATCTTCCCTCCACTGATCTATCAAGACAAATATCAAGCTTCACATGCATGTTGTTCTGTTTCTGGACTCTCTTTGTTTCATTTCATGTGCCACCAATGGCACTGTCTAAATCATTAGGTCTTTGTATGTATTTCCTCATAGCACTAGTCCCGTCCTTCTTGAGAGTCAGTTTCCCCCCAGTATTTTTAACTCCACATTGGATGTCATTATTATTATTATTATTATTATTATTATTATTATTATTATTTTAAATAGTCAATGGTGTTTTCTCTGCAGGTTTACCATTCTCTCTTGAATTTGAGACTTTGCTTCAGGGATCATTTTCCTTCTTCCTGAAGTATAATTTTAGAATTTATTTTAATGAAGGCTTGTAAATTTAGTTTTTGTTGCTGCTACTAAAGTTTGAAAGCATCTTTATTTTGTCCTGATCCCAAATAAAAACAATTATTTTTCTGGGTATTCAATTCCAGGATAACAATTATTTTCTCTCAAGACTTAAAAGATTTTTTTTATTTCTCCAGTTTTATGATTATCCATACAATGTCAGTTTAATTGTCATTCTTGTAAGTAGTTTGGAACCATTTAAAACACATATTTACCGTGGGCATTTTGGTGATATAATTACTCTGGGTTCCAGCTCCAAAATTGTGTGGGGACTGTCTCTAGTTAAATGGTTGGGCACTGTCCATGGAGAGATTTTTATCTGTCTATCCATTATCTACCTGTCTATCAATCTATCTATCCATCTGTATTTACCTACCTACCTACCTACCTATCTATCCATCATCTACTACACCTGAAGCCTAAAATGAGATAAATGTGGTTAGTTTTTCCCTCAGCTTTACCATTTTTTTGCTTACTGATTTCCAATAAGAGTGCCACTTTTTTTTACGATTTTGGTCTCCAATACAGACTATGCCTTTGACTCTGTCTCCTGCATGCAGACTTTCAAAATCCTAGCTTCTCAACCACAAAGGAATTTTCAGATATCTCCACAATAAACACTTGCTCCAGTTCTTATTTATCTTTTTGAATTCATGACTCCATACAGCTGTGGTCTCTAGTGATTTTCCCTAAATTTCCCCAAAGCTCAGTCATGCTTTTAAAAAGATGCTGTTTACATTTTATCAAGCATTTCAGGTATTCTATACAGGGAATGTTACTTCAGATAACCAAATCAAATGTGTTGTAGGAAGCAGAAAATTCAGGTATTTTCAAACTTGTCTTTAATATCCTTAAGTACCCCTTTAATTCAATTTCCTCAAACTCTTCTCCATTAAGCAGATGGTTAAGTTTCTGTGTTAGTTACAGGCTCACAGGCACCTTGATTCTGCTAACATCTCAACTCAATACCAGTTCAGTATCCCATTGGCTAGTCTTCCTAATCTTCTCAACTGCTTACATTGTTCGCTGTTTGTTCATTGACCTCTGCATCCTTCTACTGTTTTTCCCCCTCTTGGATTTCTTTGTCTAACATCTTCTACTAACTTTCAGTATAACTGTTGATCAGATGAAGATCAAGCTATTGCCCTACAACAGCCTTGGCTCAGTAGAGGAAAAACGTATTTTTTAAGTTAATTTACTTCTTTTGAGACAGAGAGAGAGAGAGCAAGCAAAGCAGGGGAGAAGGGCAGAGAGAGGGACAGAGAATCCCAATAACATGGAGCTTGATTCCTCAAACTGTGAGATCATGACCTGAGACGAAGTCAAGAGTCGGAAGTTTAACTGACTGAGCCACCCAGGCACCACAGCAGAGGAAAAGTGTATTAAAAATGTAAACATAGCATGTCTTTCTGAAGTCTATATAAAGTATAAATATTTGGAGTAATATAGGAAATGGGCCTATATCACTTTTGTTCTGTACCTTTTAAAATGGCACCACTTTTAGAGAATGTTTCCCCTACCTTTCTGTCAAGCCTCAAATTCTGCCACCACCTAGGACTGGTTCACAAAAAAGTAATAGTACAGAAGACAGACAGAACATGAAGCTTCCATGAAGAGTGGAAATGCACTGGTAAGCAGTAGCTGAGGATATATCTGAATACACATGCATGGGCAGAGCTATATGAAATATGAGCTGAACAACCACAGGATAAGCTCTACGAAGCAGATTTTTGGTGGTCTTATTTCTAGTTCCTAGCACATAGTAAGTGCTTGATAAATATTTGTTGAAGAAATAAATGATAACAGTATTCAATTTGAACTTAGGAGGTTGACTTGTTTTCATACTTTGCTCTGATAATATAATACTACGTAATAATAACATCACAACATAACATCAAAGTAAAAATGAATCAGTTCAGTTAGATTCGCTTTTAAAGTTTAGTTTGTATAAGGAACATTGGGAATAATAATGTATTATAACCTTGTTTTTCTGCATTATCCATGCCTCAAGTGAGTGAAGTCATTGAGGCTATGCTACCCGAAACAGACATTAATATTCATGTGGTAGCAGCTACCACAAGAGCAGACATGGTGCCCCAGGGAAATAATTCACTTCCTTCGGATCAGCCTTGCATCCCGGATCCTCATCGGTGAAGAAATGCCCCAGAATATCTCACTTGTCAATCACCACTCAAAACGCCTCACTCCCTCTTATTTCCAAGTTTTCCATTATTTTTTCCAGGGTTGCCATCACTCTAACCTGTGAGTAAGGCAGGTGCTAATGAATGTATTATTATGTTTTTAATCAGCTGAAAATGCTGTCACAAAGTGTACATGTAACTAGGTGTTTTTAGAAAGTGGACTATAATGATAGGTTATTAAGTATATGTTGGCTGGATAATAATCTATGTTGTAAGTGTGTTAGATGGGGTTGCTTTGTAGAAGAAATCCCATAGTGAGTTTTGGCAAATTTTAAAATCCACCTATAGAAGTATTTAGAACAGAGAGAATGATCACAACCTGCTCTTAAGTCTGGACTTTCATGTTTTGGAATTACTTAAAGCAGGGATATGTCTATAAAATAAATTTAAGGTTTTCTGTTGGTTTGTTTTTTAAGAATAGCATTCTTTTGTGTGTCATTTAAACAAGTGTTTAATCTTGTTAAACAATATCCTCTGGGAATGCAAGCTGGTGCAGCCACTCTGGAAAACAGTATGGAGGTTCCTCAAAAAACTAAAAACAGAACTACCCTACAACCCAGCAATTGCACTACTAGGTATCTATCCACAAGATACAGGTGTGCTGTTTCCAAGGGACACATGCACCCCCATGTTTATAGCAGCACTATCAACAATAGCCAAAGTATGGAAAGAGCCCAAATGTCCATCGATGGATGAATGGATAAAGAAGATGTGGTATATATATACAATGGAGTATTACTCATCAATCAAAAAGAATGAAATCTTGCCATTTGCAACTACGTGGATGGAACTGGAGGGTATTATGCTAAGTAAAATTAGTCAGAGAAAGACAGATATCATATGACTTCACTCATATGAGGAATTTAAGAGACAAAACAGATGAACATAAGGGAAGGGAAACAAAAATTATATAAAAACAGGGATGGGGAAAAAACATAAGAGACTCTTAAATATAGAGAACAAACAGAACAAACATGAAAAAGTGCTCACATCACTCATCATCAGGGAAATACAAATCAAAACCATAGTGAGATACCACCTCATACCTGTCCGAATGGCTAAAATTAACAACACAGGAAACAACAGATGTTGGCGAGGATGTGGAGAAAGGGGAACCCTCTTATACTGTTGGTAGGAATACAAACTGGTGCAGCCACTCCAGAAAACAGTATGAAGTTTCCTCAAAAAGTTAAAAATAGAACTATCCCACAACCCAGCAATTGCTCCACTATGTATTTATCTAAAGGATACAAAAATAGTGATTCTAAGGGGCACATGCACCCCGATGTTTACAGCAACATTATCAACAATAGCCAGATTATGGAAAAAGCCCAAACGTCCATGTACTGATGAGTGGATTAAGAGGATATGGGACATATACACGATGGAATATTACTCAGTCATCAAAAAGAATGAAATCTTGCCATTTGCAACAATGTGGATTGAGCTAGAGAGTATTAGGCTAAGTGAAATAAGTCCTAGAAAAACAAATACAATATGAGTTCACTTATATAGAGAATTTAAGAAACAAACCAGATGAATATACAGGAAGGGGAAAACGGGGAAGCAAACCATAAGACACTCTTAACTATAGAGAACAAACTGAGGGTTGCTGGAAGGGAGGTGGGTGGGGGATTGGGTTAAATGGGTGATGGGTATTAAGGTGGGTACTTGTGAGTGCTGGATGTTACACAGAAGTGAAGAATCTCTAAATTCTATAACTGAAACCAATTTTACCATATATGTTATTATGTTATTATATGTTAACTAACTAGATTTGAAACAAAATCTGAAAAAAATTGAAATAAAATAAAATAAAATAAAATAAAATAAAATAAATCAATATGCCAAAATTGTACATTTTGGGGCCACCTGCCTGCTCTCGGCTCCTAGAGAATACACACATGTATAATACAAAAAATTATTTACATATATTTACATATGAAAATATACATGATAATTAAAAGCATTAACTTCAAAGGAGTGGTGGTGACTTCTGAAGGGATAGACAATGGAAGGGAAGCAGAAGGCTACATACAGGTGTCTACCTTAGCTATGGTGTTGCAGTGCATTAAAAAAAGTAAAGATTCAAAAAGCATAAAGGTTTATAATTTTCACTGTATATTCTATTTCAAATAAATCTAATGAAATATTTCACTAAAAATACTTACACAGTGAGCCACCCTGCTCAAATACAAGACAGCATATCTCAACTCCTACAATTACCCTGACTACAGCTTTTTAATCACTTTTGCTGATTTTTCTTCAACATTGGATCTGTCAGCATTTCCATTCTCCAGAGTTTTGCCCTGGGATATCATCCTCTCTTTGTCTACAGTGGTTTCCTATATACTTCTGGTTCTTCTGCTGGACTTAAAAGCCATCCATATGCTGATGACTCTTAGATTTATATTTCTGGCCAGAAATTATCCCCCTAAGCTCCAGACTCAATTGTTCAACTGTATACTTACCATCTCTACTTGTATGTGTGTGAGACATCTCAAATATAACACATCCATTACCCAACTCCTGGCTCTCACCCTCAAGCCTGCTTTCTGTAGCCTTTCCCATCTCAGTAAAAAGCAACGCCATCCTTCTGGTTGCTCAGGCCACAAACCATGGAGTCCACTTAGAATTCTCTTTTTCTCGTCCCTCATATCCAATCAGTCAGCAAGTTATATGGATGATTCAAAATACATTCAGAATCTGGCCATTTCCACTGTTACAGTCTGGTCCAAGCCAATGTCGACTTTTGATTAGCTTACTGCAATAGTAGCTCTGATTACTTCTACTATTGGACCTCTTCAATCTATTCTCAACACAGAAACCTTTTAAAAATTTAAAATCTACGGGTTCCTGGCTAGCTCAGTCAGGTCTTGATTCCAGGTCAGGTCATGATCTCACGTTTTATGAAATGAGCCTGAATCGGGCTCTGTGTTGACAGTGCAGAGTTTGCTTGGGATTCTTTCTCTCTCTCTCCTTCTCTCTCTGCCTCTCCCTGCTCATGCTCTCTCTCTCTCTTTCTCTCAAAATAAATACACTTTAAAAAATTTAAATCAATTAAAATGTAGGTTAAGCAGGTTACAACTTAGATGTTGGCGAGGATGCAGAGAAAGAGGATCTCTTTTGCACTGCTGGTGGGAATGCAAACTGGTGCAGCCACTCTGGAAAACAGTATGGAGGTTCCTCAAAAAATTAATAATTGAACTACCCTACAACCCAGGAACTGCACTACTAGGTATTTATCCAAGGGATACAGGTGTGCTGTTTCGAAGGGGCACATGCACCCCAATGTTTATAGCAGCACTATCAACAATAGCCAAAGTATGGAAAGAGCCCAAATGTCCATCAATGGATGAATGGATAAAGAAAATGTGGTATATATATACAATGGAGTATTACTCATCAATCAAAAAGAATGAAATCTTGCCATTTGCAACTACGTGGATGGAACTAGAGGGTATTATGCTAAGTGAAATTAGTAAGTCAGAGGAAGACAAATATCATATGACTTCACTCATATGAGGACTTTAAGAGACAAAACAGATGAACATAAGGGAAGGGAAACAAAAATAATATAAAAACAGGGAGGGGGACAAAACAGAAGAGACTCTTAAATATAGAGAACAAACAGAGGGTTGCTGGAGGGGTTGTGGCTGGGGGATTGGCTAAATGGGTAAGGGGCATTAAGGAATCTACTCCTGAAATCATTGTTGCACTATATCCTAACTTGGATGTAAATTAAAAAATGAAGTAATCAATTAAAAAAACAAGTATGTTACAACTTGACTTAAATTCTTCCAATGGTTTCTCACATTAAGGAGAGTAAAAGCTGAAATCTTTCAATGGTCAACAAGGCGCTAGAGGGCAGGGTTCCTCTCTATACCTTTGCATTCATTTCCTACTTCTTCCTCTCTCTCTGCTAGGGCCACTGACCTCACTGTCATTCCTACCCAAACACAAGGCTGGTTCCAGGACCTAGAAGCTTCTACATTCTCTATCCCCTCTATTTTACTTTATATATCTCCACAGTTCACATTGTCATCTGATGTACTATCTACTTTTCTGTCTTCTATTGTATGTCTCCTATCCTATAATTTAAATTCCATGAAGACAGGAAACTTTGTATTTTGTTTATTGCTATAATCCTCAACACCTACAATAAAGTGTAGCACATAGTAAGCACTGAATATTTATTGAATAACTTAATAAGTGCTGATAAAATAGTCATAGGAAGAGTGAATAATTGATACAAATAAAAAATTTTAAAATAATCTAGATAGTGGGGAGTCTGGGTGGCTCAGTTGGTTAAGTTTCCAACTTCAGCTCAGGTCATTATCTCACAGTTTCTGGGTTTGAGCCCCACATCGGGTTCTGTGCTGACAGATTGGATACTGAAGACTGCTTCAGATTCTGTGTCTCCCTCTTTCTCTCTCTGCCTCTCCCCCACTTGTGCTCTCTCTCTCTCAAAACTAAATAAATATTTAAAAAAATAATCCAGATAGATTGGAATTATGCAGATTGAATTTTCATGGATATTGTAAAGACCTGGATTTTGATGAAAAAGATTGATTGTATAGGATAGGGAAGCATATAAAGCAAACCAGCATATTTTAATTGGTCAAATATCTGTTAACTTGGATGACACATACATTCAGAGTAAGGGTATAAGATAAAGCTAATTTATGACACCTATACACAGGCCATATTTTCATTTTGGGTAGAGAATAATAAATTCAAACCTGAATATCTTCTAATCTCACCATGGGTCTAATTTATACTGAAATGAAGTACCAATTTAATTGTCTTTATAAAAATAACTGTCCTTAGTTTCCTAAGAGAATCTAATCATTTTTTGGTAACTATCCCCCATGTCTCTCCTTTAGAAGTATTAGCAGTATGCTTCCATTTTATTGATATTTTTAATTGCAAATATAATAGATCTAGAGAAAAGTGCATAAATACAGAGTTAACAAATTGTTGGTGGTAAGCCCTGGTAAATAGCCCCAATATCATTTTCCTTTCCTGTGTCTACTCCCAGTCTTCCAGGCCCTTAAGTCTTTTTTCCCTTATATTCGTGTGTGTTACCTTTCTTCATCAGGATTTCCTCAAAATTAGTCCCTTCTAAGGAAAGAGATACATGCTCTTCTAAGGAAGGATCAAAGTTTCTCTTTATTTCCCTCAAAGCCTCTCTCCAGGGCCTTGGAAACTAAAAGAGCTCAAAAAATGTGTTTTGAATACAGGGACAAATGGAGTTATATTAATAGATAGTAAGGACACAGGGATGCATGACCCCCTCTACACCCCCAAAATAATGAAGTGGAATCATTGTATGATGATCAACCTTCCCTTTCCATTTTTTAATGCTTAATTTAAGAATGGAGCATTTGATAATAAAATGTTAGATTTTACGAAGATATAATCATTAAAATGAACAAGTTAATGAGGCAGAGAAAGAATGAGACAAGAACAAGGCTTTCACAGCATCTTTGCATCAACAGCCAGGCCATGATGGGAAATGTTCCTGCACCTCGAGAGACCAGGAATGCAATCAAGTGCCAAACCTTAAATGGCTGTAGTCTAATGTGGTAATTAAAAGAACAACATAGGCTACTTCTTTTTCCTTCTTCCCTTTCTGAGTTACCCTTTTGATTTGTAATATCACTCGTCTCTGTAGAAAGGGGAAACAAGCAGCCAGTCCTCAGCCATGCCATGAGAACAATATCCTCATCTCTACTAAGCACAACAGCTTTCTAAGGCTAACATTGTATTACTGCTTTTGGTGAAGAGAGGAGGCAAGCAATCCCAAAGTGCTCATTGCCTTGCTGCATAAAGTTAATATTGGAATTTGATGGATTTTACCCCAGAGGAGAAGGAATACAAAAAAAAAAAAATGGGGGTATATGTCCAGTCCTAAATTCATCACACCTGTAGAGTATTCTCTTCTGAGGACTTCATGCCCAAGGAAGCAATGTCTATGCACATTGTATGAGTGAATACTGTTGGAAATCATAAAAAATAGTGGTTCCTTTGTTGAAGATCTCAGATTATTAGGAGATGGGAGAAAATATAGCTATATCCTGAATTCTACTAAGCAGAGAGACCTAGTCACCAAATGAAAAAGATTTATAGTTACTTTTAATGCCTGGGCTTCTGAATGAAGTTTTAAGAAAAATCAGAAGATAATATAATGTATAAAATGTAGGACAGGCAGCAACTATTTGAAATCAAATCAACAAAAATATAAGGATTTGTTGTTATGCAATAAAACTCCTAATAATTGTTTTGTGAATCAGAATCTCATCATGAAATTCATAAGATCAAGACAAACCTTCCATTCTCATTTGATTTTGGATTATTTGTCCTTCTCTTCATCTGGTTCCTTTTACTTTCTAAAGTCCTCTGCCAAAAAAAATACTAAATGTTATTAATCTCTCAAATTTATTATTCATTTCTAAGTGAAAATGAAACAGAAACCAAGAGGACAACAAATTGAGAATACAAAAAAGACACCATTCAAAATAGAGGATATTGATTAATAAGAAAGATAAATTTAGATCTGATTGCAAATTAGAGAGCAATCCAAATGTTCACTGATATGAGTTGCAAGATATCATTTATTATTTATCCCGTGAGAAGCACTGAGTGTCAGATATTGTGCTACGAGCTGAAGATACTAGCTCATCTTCAAGCACATCAGATTGCATGTCAGAACTCAGAATTGGGATAAGCCATGGTGGTGTATTAATATTAGATATTGCCATGTAACAAACTACCCCAAAACTTAGTGGCTTAAAACAACTATTATTCCCTCCTTCCCCAAGAGTTATCAGGATAGCTGGGTGGTTCTGCTAATCAGTGGTACTCAATTATGTCAGCTTTGAGTCAGCGAAGTGATTTTGCTGATTTGGGGTAGACCCTCTTTGGAACCTTGGGTGGGACAACTGAGTTCACTTGGCTATGCTCCATGTGGTGTCTCTCATTTTGCAGTAGGCTAGCCTGTTCTTGTTCTTATCATGAAGGCAGAGGAGCAACAGAAAAGGCCAAAGTGTCCACAACCTCTTGGGACTAGGCTCAGAGCTGGCATTCTACACATTTGCTTCTTTCACATTTTATTGGCAGTCAGGTCAAGTCAAAGGGTAGAGATATAAACTCCACATCTAAAGGGGGGAACTGTAAAACCACATTGAAAAGAATGTGCACAGAAGAAAGAGTGAAAACTTGGGGCCACACAATGGTTTTATTTAGGGACAGGAAGAAATATAAAAGAAGCAGAATTTGGCTTCAACCCAAATCAACCAAGACAATACAGTTTGCCAAGTGAGAAAGGTACAGGATACAGAGCACATAGAAATCTTGCCCACAATTCAGGAAACAGTGTCTTCAGTATCATAAGGAGAAGCCTTAACTCAGGTATCACCAGTCTAGATAATCAGCAGCCAGTGATAAGGCACTTTAGAAGGTAGGTAGGTAGTGCTAAGTCCTAGTGCTAAGGTCTACATTTAGAGTTACCTATGATCAGCATGGAGCTGGGCCTTGATAGAGAGTGGAGGTGGCAGTTCTAAATAAACTGTTTTGTTTTTTTGTTTTGTTTTTTTTTGCAGTGAAGTTTGGCTTACTTGGAGGATCATGGATACCTAGAGTTGATCTCTTCTAGAAAACTCAATAATTTCAAAACCATATTTTTACTGGACTCTAATCAGTTCTTATTTCCCTTCTGACAAAATCCCCCTGGTTTCCTCCACTACATATACAATGATTTGTTGTTGTGTTCTCAGTATAGGTGCATCTGGCTGAGAGCAAATATTCAATAGAAAAAAGAAATGAGAGCCAGACTTAGCCATTCTCCTCTGATTACATTATGACTCAGGAGGACACCCACCAGTAGTTTTATTCATTATTGGATATTAAAATCAAAGGCCTTTAATATGCAGCAACAGAGTTGTCCAAATTGAAGCCCATCTGTGCATCCTTGTACAAGTTTTCATAGCATAATACACAGGCAATTTTAATAAACCTATTACTTTTTTTTTCTTCCCTAAAGTACTGACTAAAACTTCAGCATTACCTTGATGCCTCCTGGAGCATCACTAGCTCTTTTCTCAATTTAGATATTTTAAAACTAGGTTGGGTTGATCATGGAGGATGTAGTCATCAATTGTAGGGGCCACCTGTTGCTCTAATGTAGCCCAGAGTGTCTGTCCCCAGAACACAGTTCCTTTTTCTCTCTCTTGCTCACCTCAACTGTAAGCTCCATCAGGCTTCATATTTTTCTGATCAAAACCTCAGTAAAATTCTAGTAACTGTGGTCTCAGAAATGCTGCCTTTTGAATTAATCTCTCCTCTTATAATAAATATTAGTGAAAGGAAATTCAGAAATGGGAAACATAATCTGAGTGGACTTCCAGCGTGTGGTTCAGATTCTTAAAGAAAATTCAGGGGCAGCAAAACTCTACTGCTATACCTGTACTTTGATCACTTTTAATTGTAAGATTTAGAGAGCTGTTAAATTCCTTTGCCTACCAACTTACCAAATTTCTTTCAGTATCATCACCCATATCAAACACAAGAATATTCTCCCTGACATTCTTTCATGGTCGAGGGGAGGAAGCAAGAGGTCATAATAGAAAATGCGTTCCAAAAGGTCAGGTTGGAGACTGAGAAGTCATTAAAACGTGTCTCAGCCTTGTTTTTTTTGTATTCAAATGAAGTTTAAAATTGTATCTTTTTTAAAGAATATTTTATGATTTGTTTATGATTTTTTTTAACATTTATTCATTTTTGAGAGACAGTGAGTGGGGGAAGTACAGAGAGAAAGGGAGACACAGAATCCAAAGCAGGCTCCAGGCTCCGAGCTGTCAGCACAGGGTCTGACACAAAGCTTGAACTCACAGGCCGCGAGATCATGACCTGAGCCCAAGTCAGATGTTTAACCAACTGAGCCACCCAGACACCCCAAACTGTGTCTATTTCAGACAATTGTTAATGAGAATTAAATGAGATAGGACATGTCCCATTTTCACATTAAGCATTCACTATAGGTGAGGAATTATTATTAATACTATTAGAATAGAGAAACAACTCAATCTTCAACTCCGTGTTAAAAACAAACAGGATGGGGGGGCGCCTGGGTGGCTCAGTCGGTTAAACGTCCGACTTCAGCTTGGATCATGATCTCATGGTTTGTGGGTTTGAGCCCCACATCGGGCTCTGTGCTGGCAGCTCAGAGTCTGGAGCCTGCTTCGGATTCTGTCTTTCTGTCTCTGTCTCTCTGTCTCTCTCTGTCTCTCTCTCTCTCTCTCTCCCCCCTCCCGCGCGCACACACACTCTCTCTCTCTCAAAAATAAACATTAAAAAAAATTTAAAAACAAAACAAAAACAAACAGGATGTGACATTAGCTAGAAGCAGCACTTACTATAGCTCTTACCTTAGTCAAATACTGTTACAAGTACTTTCTATACATTAACTCACTTAATACAACAATGCTACAAGGGAAATAGTATTATTATTCCCATCTTATAAGGAAACTGTGGTACAACAGATTATACAACCAAGCTGAGGTCACACGACTGGAAAGTTGCAGGGTAAGGACTGTAACCCAGGCAGTCTGGTTATGGGAGTTCATACTTTCACCTATGATATTATGTGGCTTCTGGAGAGAAACTGTCAGGGAGGGACAACGCTGTAGTTAAACATTTCTCCAGTGGTTACATAGGCTCTAATTAAGCGTATGACTTGTTGACTGAGTTGGGTATTTCAAAATATTTTCCCTTCCTCCTTTAGAATATAAAATCCTCAGGGGCAGAGACAATGCATATTGTTTTTCTTATGTTTGTAGTACAATGTTCTGTATGCTGCAAGTCCTCAGCAGGTCTTATTGTCTGGTTCCCTCTGTCTTTCATTTCCCCACAGAGCTTGTAGGCAATGTAAGTGGGTCCTGGGAGCTGAGAGTTAAAAAGACCCTGAAGTTTGGCCTCCCCTGCTCCCTTGCAAAATTCTCATTAATATTTCTCAGGCAGCTAAGCACTTGTCTATGTATAAGAATCCCAGCATTCTGGAGAACAGCACTTATTTCTGGAAACTTCTGAAATGATGGTGTTTACAGCTGCCAGCCTCCTGCTTGGTAGCAAGTCCCAGCACTGCTGAGAGCTCCATTTGCCACAGTCAGTGGGTTCCCTGAACCAAGGCTCAGATACCTCTGAAAGTTGATGGCTAAAAATCAACAGGGAAGCCAAAGCAGGGAACTCTGAGGGAAGAGAGTACTGAACAGTCTTTTTCCATCACTATAATGCTGTCCATTTGAAAATTTTTAGAAATGTTTTAAAAGTATCCTTTGTAGGCAAGCAAAATGCTATCCTTATAGACGACTGGGAACACTGCAGGAAGCTGCAAAGGTGCATTAGTTTAATAGTTAAAGGGTTCAACATGAAAACTAATACCTTGTCATTTATTATCCCAATGGCTCTACATGAAATAAAACTGATGTTATAAAATTAATTTCATATAAAAAGCTATATCTTTCTTAGTTTATATTTTTCATAACACACAACATGTATAAAGTGCAATAAAATCTTGATCACTTAGGCTAGCACTCTGGTATTTAAAGTCTGTCTGGGCTGTCCTGCTTAGCAGTCAGGGGAATTTGAGTTCAAATCCAAGTGCCACTTTTTATTAGGTATGTGACACTGCACAACTTATTTAGCTCTCTCTTAATTTCATCTTTTTTATGTCTCTGTAAAAATAAGGACAGTGATATCTCTACTTCTTAGAGTTATTTTGAGGATTAACTCAGAAATGACATACAATCATCTAACACCAAGAAATTACTCAATTAATGAATATTGCTATATTGACTGATATTTAGATTCTGGTCATTCACTGGAATATAAATCCCATGAGGATAGAGACTTTCTTTCATTCGCTGAAATAGCAGCATTTAGAACACCTTAGTAGTTCAAAAAATAATGGGAACAAATTATGGGAAAGAGAGAGCACAATCCCAGTGGCAAGAACTCCATACGTGAACAAATCCTATAATAGTAGGGGAGAGTGGTGAAAAAGAAAACTGAAAGAGAGTTTTGACTTGAATAGGATAGGCATGGAGTTGGGGTCTCTCGTGGGTTTCTCATCAAGGGAATGGTATGTTAAAATCCAGGGTTTGAAATAACTTGAGAAAATTTGAGTTTACAGCAGGTTTGTAGTGAGGACTGGATCCTATTCTGTATCAGCTGAAGAGATACAAAGCCTCCATGTAGAGTTATATATTAGTGTCAATTTAGAGCTAGTTTCTAGTTCACATATGTTATTTCTATCTTTTATCTCTTTTTCCTTTTCTCCCTCACTCTTTCTTTCTGGTTTTCCTTTGCCTTTCTTATCTATTCAGTGCATATAAATTATCAGCCCTTATCCTCCTGTAGGGACAGTGATCCATTTTGTCTAGTTGACTCCCTTTAGCAAATGGTAATGTCAGAAACCTCTGGATTTGAGGGAAACTGGCTCACTCTCCTGCTATGTGGAGCTCTTAATGCAATGAGTCAGTAGGAAAAGAAAACTTTCTATAATTCTTCTCTCTTCCTCCTAAGTTCTTTGGAAGATCTTCAAACAAGACAGTTTTAAAATAGAATATGGACATCTCAACAATGCAAAACTCATCCTCTGAAAGGAACTGCATACATTCTCCAATAATTTTTGAAAGATATTTGTACACATCCATCTGAACTCACTCTTGCAATACAAAGATTGGCACAATTTATTTTTAATCAGAGAAAGAGAGAGAGATTAGCATTAATGTAGAATTTTTATGAACACAAAAGCTTGAATTCTGTGGGCTTGTGGCCATATATTATTGAAAGTTAGCAATAATTCTACATATCTGTCCCATTTATAGAGGGTCTGGAGTATCTCTGATGAACTGAGCCTAAATCCAAGCCTGATCTATTAGTCAATGGAAGTGAACTGAATGTTCAAGTTAACTGGGCTTTCCTGGCTTCATGAAAATCTCTTAAGCCAGTCTTCAGGATACCATTATATCCTTATTCATATTCATTCATATGAATATTCACACTCATTCTTCACTCTAGTCTGGAACCTGAGGGGAAAGAGAGCCAAGAAGACCTGGTCCTTACCCTCTGACTGTAACGCAAGTCTAACACACATTCAGTAATTAGAGAGGATATACATGAGAATCACCAGACTCAAAAGGGGGAAACAATCATACAGAGAGCTTTGTAGGCTAAGCAGTAGGAGAAGTGTCAGGGCTTGATGGTGGCAAGGAGTGAGAAGACAAAGAGAAAGTGGCAGCACAACCACAGTAGCAAGAATTCCATGAAGAAACAAGTCCCACAACAGTAAGGGAGTGTAGTGGAAAATAATACTGAAGGACAGTTTTGACTTGAGTAGAACAAGTATGGGTTTGGGATCTCTTATGGATTTTTCATCAAGGGAATAATATGTTAAAACACTCTTTATTCAACAAATAGGAATTGAGCACCACTTTGGAAAAGTTATTTTGCCTGGTGCTATGAGGGAAAGATGAGTTAGTTAAACTCTTTGATCTAGAAAAGCTTAGAATTTATCAGAGCCTGTTTAAAAAGTCTTGTTTTAGAAAGAAGTATTTGAATGGATATGTATTTTAAATGACCACTTCAGCAAGGTTTGGGAGAAAGTTTTATTATTTATTATTAAGTTAAATGTAAACCCTCTTAAAAGCCTTCATTAAAAAAAATCTTCTCCACTTTTGGTTCAAATCCACTTAAAAGTCAATTGCAGCACTGATAGGCACAAATATATCTGTGGTTCAGAAAAATGTCTCCAAAGACCGGCATTTAATTCTGTCCATTCTCAGAGTTCGTGATATGAATTCTGTGGGTATATATAATTTCTGGATTTAGATCCTCTTAACCTGATAGCTCTTTTTTTTTAAGGGAGTTCAAGATGCTCATTCTGATTCTGGCTATGATCTGCCAGGATCTCTTACCCAAAGCAGATACTAACATCTGTTGTTTTCATTTGGGAGGTCTCACATTGCACGAGTCATATTACTTGTCAAGATTGGACAAGTGACTCACTGTGTTTATCTTTCTCCTAGGTTCCGAAGTTATGTTGCTGATACTGAAATGTCAGTTCCTTGACCTTTGGATGCACAGAGGAGCCTCAGAGGATATCCCCAGCATTTGAAAGCAAGTTGTGAGAATTTGGTATTGGAAAGAAATATTATTTGCAGTTTAACAGCCTTTCAGGTTAGTGCAGTACTGTTTTAAAACAGCACTCTGTGTTCTTGGAGGTTTACTTGAGAAAATGTAGAGTGCAGTGTAGGTTAATGTAATTATTCCTTAGAATTCCTGGATTTTCAAGGATGAGAGGTTTAAAAATAAGTTATTTTATTTGGAATTACATATTTTTGGACTTTTGGTACACATATTTGGGAAAGTGCCCTTAGAAGGGTTCTTTAATATTACAAAGAAGCCCGTTTTCTCAGGAATGCCTAGAATTCTGGACAGCATTATTCTAGTAACATCTTGATGAATAGGAAAACATTTTTACATCCCACAAACTTGAACTAATTAAAATGAACATGGGTAAAAGGCAAATGCAATTTTAAACAGTGATTAGCAAAATTTATTTTCCAGGGTGAAAAATGAATATGGTCAAGGAAATGAGGCTTATCAGGTCTTTCCACTTGCCTCACAAATCTTCTATGAATTAATAATCACTGACATTTTTATGAAACAATGTCATTCTCAGCGCAAGTCACTGCTTTCTGCATTATGTCCACCTTTATAAAGGCTCACCTCAAAGTGAGAGGAATTAAAAAAGAGCCTTCACAGTACTCTTTAAACAATTACTAGGGGCGCAGCAAAGGAAAATGTAGGCCCAACTTATTTTGCCCGAAAGAATTCTGGCAATTGACATAAAAGTAATATGAGTACATTGAAGAGAGAATATAAATGCCACATAATTACAGAGAATCCAGACTAGATGAATTATCAGGGAAGGCTCTGAATTGGAGAAAAAGGCTCTGTGACAGTCATTACCTTAAAAAAATTTCTTATTAGGTTAAGGTATCGCAATAAGAGTTTTCTACATACACTAAGGCCCAATAAAAAAAAAAAACATGAAAATACAACAATGTAAAACTTATTTGTGCATTAGGAAAAAAGCAATTTGAATCAAAAGTATATCTATGGTATATTTCTTTTTCTAAGGAAAAGTTACAAACTTGCATTTAAAGTTTAAAATTTTTCACAATCAAGAGGAACTTATCTTTGGTTAAAATTATTTATTAATTACAATGAATGATATATTCAACATCATCTTCAGACTCTTTATAAATTAGTTTAATTTACATAGAGAGCCTTTTAGGTCTTCGGTGATAAAGCAAACTCTTGAGACTAAAAACATAGGGTTTTCCTCCAATGACTTCACTGTTCTATATATATGTAAGAGAAGTTTCAATTAGTACTCTTGTTTCCAAAGAGAGAAACTTAAATCGTGATCCATTTAAATATATCAAAGCAATTAAAGCAACTTCCTGCTAATATATTAGGGGTGGTAGCAATATATATATAACATATACACATATATATATTATATATATACACATATGTACTTATATATACATATGTATGTGTGTGTGTGTATATATATATCTCCAAGTATATAGATATGGTTATTTTTCTGGGGTAAAGATGTATAAATTCATCAGATACTCAAAGGAATCTGTTGCTCAAAAGGCTTAATTAACAACTATGCAATTAAGAGTAAATACAATCTCTATCAAAATACTAGTGGCATTTTTTACAGAAATAGAAAAAATAATCCAAAAATTCCTATCGAACCACAAATGACCTTTAGTAGCCAAAGCAATCTTGAGGAAAAAGAAGAAAGCTGGAGGCACTGCACTTCCGGGTTTCAAAATATGTTACAAAGCTACAGTAATCAAAATTGTATGGTACCAGCATAAAAACAGACATATAAACCAATGGAAAAGAACAGAGTGGCCAGAAATAAATTCAGGCATCTACACTCAACTGATCTTTGACAAAAGTGCCAAGAGCACACAATAGGGAAAGGACAGTCTCTTTAATAAATGATGTTGGAAAATTGGATACTCATATGCAGAGGAATCAAGTTGGACCTTTATTTCACACCACATATAAAAATAAATTCAACATATATTAAAGACTTAAATGTAAGACCTGAAGCCATTAAACTATGAAAAAACATAAGGAAGAGCATCTGTCATTGGTCTTGGCAATGATTTTTAAGATGTGGCCCCCAAAGCGAGGGCAACAAAACCAAGGCAGACAAGTGGGATTGTATCAAACTAAAAAGCTTTTGGATAGCAATGGAAACAATCAACTAGAGAAAAGGCAACCCACAGAATGATAAAAACTACTGGCAAACCATATATCTTTTAAGAGGTTAATATCCAAAATATATAACTCAAACATCTCAATAGCAAAAAACAAAACAAAAAACCCAACTTGATTAAAAAATGGGCTAAGGACATGAATAGACATTTCTCAAACAAAGACATACAAGTGGCCAATAGCTATATGAAAAGGTGCTCAACATCACTAATCACCAAGGAAATTCATATCAAAACCACAATAGATATTACCTCACACCTGTTAGAATCACTACTACCAAAAAGACAAAAGATAATAAATGTTAGTAAGGATGTGGAGAAAAGGAGACCTCTGTACGCTACTGGTGGGGATGTAAATTAGTACAGCCTTACAGAAAACAGTATGGAGCTTTCTCAGAAAGTTACAAAGAGCACTACCATACAATCTGGCAATCCCACTTCTGAGTATATATCTAAAATAAATGAAATCAGAATCTTGAAGAGATCTCTTATGCCCATATTCATTGAAGCATTACTGACAATAGCCAAGATGTGGAAACAACCCAAGTGTTCACTGACAGATGAATGGAGAAAATGTGATACACACACACACACACATGCACGCACACATGCATGCATAGGAATATTATTCAGCCTTAAAAAATTAAATCCTATCATATGCAACAACATGGACGAATATTGAGAAAATTATGCTAAGTGAAAAAAATAGACACAGAAAGACAAATACTCCATGATCTCACTTATGTGTGGAATATAAAAAAGTCAAACTTGTATAAAAATTTCACTATTTGCAGATGACATACTACATATAGAAAACCCTAGACTCCACCAAAAAACTACTAGAACTGATAAATGAACTCAGTAAGGTCATAGGATACAAAATCAATATACACAAATCTGTTGCATTTCTATACACTAATAATGAAGCAGCAGAAAATTAAGAAGACAATTCCATTTACAATTTCACCAAAAATAATAAAACACCTAGAAATAAACTTAACCGAGGTGAAAGATCTGTACTCTGACAACTATAAAACCCTGATGAAAGAAATTGAAGACCATACCAACAAATGGAAAGATAGTCCATGCTCATGGATTGGAAGAACACATATTGTTAAAATGTCCATACTACCCAAAGAAATCCATAGATTTCATGCAATCCCTATTAAAGTAGTAACAGCCTTGGGATGCGTGGGTGGCTCAGTTGGTTAAGTGTCTGACTCTTGATTTTGGCTCAGGTCATGATCTTATGGTTCATGAATTTGACCCCCTCATCAGGCTTCTAGCTTATAGTGAAGAGCCTGCTTGGGATTCTCTCTCTCTCCTTCTCTCTCTCTCTCTCTCTGTCCCTTCCCTGCTCATGCTCGCTCTCTCTCTCTCTCAAAATAAATAAATAAACTTAAAAAAAAGTGTTCTCAGTAAGTGGTAATTCTAATGAAAGGGATCTACAATTTTATGTTTATTGTAAGTAGTTTGAAACATGTATTTGAACAACTTTTAGAATAGCTATAACATCCTGAGCAAATATCCAAACAAAACCTATACTTGTTTTCCTAATCATTTAAATGAGAAGAAAAATGATTTTTAAAATTTTCAACAGCTGTAGTAATTATAAAGGTTTAACACAGTCATATTGAAGGGTAGGTCGAGTACAATAAAGAACTAGTCATTTTGGAAAAAAAAAAAAAAAAAGAACTAGTCCTTTTGTAGGAGAAGGTCAAGAAACAAAGGACTGAAGGTTTCTATTAAATCCCCAGGGAAAACCTTGGAACTCTGGATCAGTCACCAGATGGAACTGATCTTCAGGTTTTACCTTCTCTTCCTAGTAATCTTTGAACAAGAATAACTTAAGGGAATAACATTGTAGCCAGGTCCAGGATCATTCTGTAACATCACCAATATTAATCCCATATCTGAATGACAACTAGGAGGGAATATATGTAACTGTGTTAGAACTTTAGAGGGGGTATAAAGTGGAGCAAACTTGTCTTCCCTTCCTTTTCGATCTCTTATTTCATAAGAAAAGATGTTAAATGTAGCCACTGAACTTTGAATTTTCTAACTTTGGTCACAAACTATTTCTTTATTTGCTCATCGTGATTATAATTGAAAGAGTAATGTAGGGTCCTATGTCAGATCATAGACCAACTTCTTCTCTGTCCCTTGTGGAGATTCAGTGTCATGGAGGTATTGGGGAAGGACAGAAAACAAGCTCTTAGCTGCCTAAGGGTAGAAAGCCTTTGCCCTTAATTCAGTTATCAAAGCCCTGGCAGCATTTAAAGTAATTGGCCCAATCTAAAGCATATAATCTATTTTTCTTTATCTCCCAACTGTTTCCTACTACTATTTGGTTCTCGTGGTAAGGTTTTCTGAGAAATAAAGCAATTATATTAATGTTGTCAATCACTGCTGTCAGGCTGATCAATAAAAACAATGTTAACCTTACTAATTAATTGCTAGCAATCACCTAACTTGAAGAAACTATTAGTTGCACAAAAATGAATAAGGTAATGTTCTAAGTGATGTTTATAATGTGCTATTTGAAAAACAAAAGCTTTCAGTTCCTCTCTAAAATAGAATCTTTCAGCGATAAGTGAAAAACAGTAGCCTCTTCTATTTGGTTTCAGACGGGAGTATATGTTTTTATTGCAATCATCATTCAAGGCTGCTGACAGTAAATAAAACTGGAATGTTCACTACAGACGTGCTGTTTGTGTAGAAGTAGTCTGAATAATTTTAACCTGACAGAGTTGAGCAAAGGCACCCCCTTCTCAGACCTCATCATGAATGCATAGTCATCTGGGTCATCCTGAGTTTTCTAGTCCAACAATAGCTGAATGGGTTTCTTTGCTTGGGATCTTGGGAGACAAAGGAATCATTTAAATATTCCTCAAAAATGTTGGTGAATTATATTGAGATCAGAAATTTAATTTTGTTCTATGTGCAGGTTTTAAATTTCATGAGCTTTTTACTCAGGTGAGGCACTACTCAGGAAGGCAACCTTGGTTTCTTGACTGAAATTGTCAGTAAAGCTATTCATGTTGGGAACTCATTTTTCTGGGACTGTGGGCAATCTGAAATTTACACGGTAGCTCTAACATCGTGATTTTTTTCAGTTAAAAAAGTCATAGGAGGAGGGAGTTTAAGATGCAGATTCCCAGGCTGACCCACTAGAGAGTCTAGTCCAGTAGGTCAGGTGTTAGGAATAAAAATCTGCATTTGACTGTGCTCCAGGCTCTGAGAATCATGACAGTAAACTTGAATCCAGAGCCCAGCCCCTTCCAGACATTGAGCTGTCTGAAGTTTATCAAATCCTAAACTCCAAGTTCAAAGCTCCTCTGAACACTGGGCTCCAGGAGACTGAGGATGACACAGGAGTTGGCAGCTCCTTCAGGAGTTTTGGGAGTCATTAAGGAAACAGTAGTGGTGGTAGGAATTATAACCATATAAACACAGAGGACTCCCAGGTTAGTGCTAAGTTGGTGAATGCCTGAATAGCAGGCCTCCGGACTGGTGGATTTAACATTCATAGTTTCAACAATTTGCAGATGATTTCATGAGTACCTCACGTATTCATCTGTAACTCTGTGAAGACAGGAAATGGAATCTATATTCTAGAAAGCTGGTGTAAACACCAGTCTCTTAGATAGAGGTGGGCCAACCCTCCAACCAACATCTACATCTCAACAGTTTTGTGTTGTTCTCTATTCTCACAAACTAAGTGTTCTGAAGTTAAAAAAAAAAAAATCGTCTTTCAGTATCTACAATAGTGAAGGAGGGGCTCATTTTTATTTTATTGTATTTTCACTTAATAGTCATGAAAATAAAACCAAGTCTTTCACAACGATGCTGTATAATAATCTGGCATTTTATGAAAGTCTCAGGATCTGGTCCTTGTGAATTACAAGCATTCTTAAGCTGTATTTACTATTTCTGTTTTTATCTCAAAGTAATGTCACAAAAGTGACAAAGTGCTGCTGAGTTTTAATCCTCCTGAGAGGGAATTGAAATTAAAATGTAATGTTAAATCAGGAAAAAGATAAATTTCTCAAATGCCTTTTAAAAATGCTCAGTGTGATGACAGTAGATATTATTAACTGTCAGTGGTAGAAGAACAAAGTTTGAATTATTTTATTTTTTTCCCCACAGATTAAAACCAAAGTACCCCACTGGTTCTTTTCTCAAATTAAAAATTATGAGACTTTGAGGAGGCATTAGGGAGTAGGCAGAAGAGAGTAATGCTGGCAAGTAAATTGTATTCATATGCCAATGATGAAGGATGCCTCTGGCTTTTTCATCCTTACACCAAAGAAAATGTTGTGGCCTAGTCTAGTTTTATCTAAGGATTCATTTAATAAATATTTTTGATTGCCTACTATGTGCAAGGCATTGAATGAACTACCACACTGAAACATTTCTTTCCTCAAGGAGTTTACGGTAGGAGAGAGAAGGAAGGGTATAATTTATTATAATCCAGGGCAGAAGGCAGAGGTGGAATTAAAAATGCAAAAACAAGACAAAACAAAAAACCAGTATGACACAGCCAAGAGTCAATCAGAACATCCTCCCAATCGCACAGATGCCAGCAGTCAACAAGGGTTCCACCTGTACTAGTGTTTGCCAGCTGAATGTGCCAACAGAAGGTGATAAAGGCCATAGGAGAGGGGCACACTGTGAATTCAAAAAAGAAAAATCCCTTCTGGTGAGGGGATCAGGAAGAAATATTTGGGGCTCTGAAGAATGGATGGGATTTGAATAAAAATTAAATGCATGAATTCAGAACAGTCCAGGGAGTGTTCCAGGACCAGCTGAGTGTTTCAGCTCAGTTTTCTGAATCGGGACACTGCCCATAGGCTGTGAGGTAGAGAGCTCAGTTAAGGACAGGGAGAAATCCTGGGAAGCTGAAGACAAAGCCGGCCCCTGGAGCAAGTGGGAGAAGTTGTTTGGACCAGAGCATGGCAGTCTGTACCCAGTCTTGTCTCTGTAAGCTTTTGGGTGACAGGAGAGAGAGTAAATCTGGAAGGAAGGGTTTCTGACCCTCTAGGTATAAACAGACCAAAAAAAAAAAAAAAAAATCACCGTACTGAAAAGAGAAAAAAAAAATCAGAAATGACTCTATTAAGTTTCCTACATGAGGCAGGCTGGATGCTCAGATCAGAGATCTGACAATTATAGCAATAAAGAAAATCAGATATTCTGCACACTTGAATTTGTGATGTTGAAATTCATACCTATGATGCACCTAAAGAATTTAGCTCATAGTAAAAAGTAGCAATTATTAGTAGCTAGCAAACCTGTAAACTCTTCAAGATATCTAAATTAAACCTTCTGATTGCCAGTTAAATTCTTTTTATCTGTTTCCACTAGAAATAGAAAACAAATCCTATTCCATCCCCTGTGTCTTTGCTTATTTTTCTTGTTCAGGGCAATTCTTCTCTTCCTCCTCCAGCTGCTTATTTGTCAAAACTTAATCCATTTCAGCTTTTCTACACTGGATGATCTTCAAACTTAACTCTAGAAGTAAACACTAAATGTATGCCAAGGCAACGTTGGGGAAAAAAATGAAGATGGCATTTCAGAGGATATTTGCTGTACTCCCCCAAATATAGTGATTCCATTCCCATTTACTAAAAAAGAAAAACAAATTGCAGATGCCATGGCTGACTCTCAGTTAGTTTTTAGACCTCAGAGTTGATCCTGCCCCATCTTCTATTTATTAAGTTTCCATATGATCTTTTTATGGCCTCTATGACATATTATTTTATGCCTTCTAGTCCGAATTGGTACTTACTTGAAGCAAAGCCTAAATGTCGGCTTCCAGTTTGAATGGGTCACTGTGCATTCCAGGCTTCTGAGTCCTTGGTAAATGAGTAGGTGTTTCTTCAGCAAGTCTTGCAATTTGGGAAACTTGTGTGAAAATGCAACTCAAATATTCCCATCATAAGGAATGATTTTATGACAGATCATGAAGCAGATCTTCTTTTATGACAGATCTTCTGACAGATCATGAAGTAACTCAATCACCCTCACATGGTTTCTGGCCAGTAATTTCCAACTAAGAGTGAGGAGAGACATTCTTCCTTTTGTTTGGGAACAGGGAGTATCTGTCAGATTGGATCCATTGGTAATTTGACATGAGATCACTTCCTGAAGCAAACTTTGTAAGAAGGGCACAGGGCGCATTCTCAATCTTGGAAGCATTTGGCATATGGTGTTGATAGAGCAAACCACGGGACTAAATTCTTTTCCTTTGGGATACTCCAAGGAACCCAAGGATGCACACATTTGGCCTTGGAAACACTTCATGCAAGGAAAAGAATATACGGGATTGAAATTCACTTCTTCGTAAGCACCTTAATGATCCAACTGCGGTCTTGAGCCTTACATTTCTATCTGGTGACATCACACTAGATGACTGCTGTTATTTATCATTTCAGCAAGAAAAACACTCCGTGTTTGCGGTCTGTCATACTTTGTGGCTCATTTTTCTATTTTGAGGATAAACGGATTGGTTCCTACAAATGAAAATGTCCTCTGATCCCTGCTAATCAGAAATTCTGCAGGTGGTTACATGGCTGAATGTACTATTAACTGTTGTTGGGAGTACTTTGTTTAAAAAAACAACAACAAAGCCTTGGGGGAAAGATAAGAAAACAGGAGATGATCAACATTTAACAGGTTGTGGTCCTCGCCTTCATAGCCTTTATTTATTTCTTTAAATTGCCCTCTTAATTTCCGGCATGAGCTTATTCTTCATTTAGCTATCAATTATTAAAAACACCACAACGCACGCCTGGTGCTTGAGAAGTGCCCTGGATACAGTGAGCAGTGAATTAGAATATGAATCCATCCTGAGGCGTGGTGTATGAATTAGAATAAATACCCTTTTGAAAAAGGTACTTGACTATGCTTTGCAAAAACATAGCTTTTGTTGCCTTTTCAATTTTCTTCAATTCTTTGAGGATGTAAAATTTACTTCTAATTTGGCCATTTCCTTGTAATCAAATCCTCTGTATCCAGGTAGCATATGTGCCTTGAATATTCCTGGAAATTTTCCAAAATATGACTGGATGTATATCTAGAATGTCCATTTTTAAGGACTGCCTGGAGGAACTCAAACATACATTTTAAAAAGGAGAATGATTACGAATGATTTAAATTACCAGTTTAACACAATATTTAACGTATTTATTTATTCAGTACGATTTTATAAATAACATGTGTTATTTGTTTTGTTGTATAAGGGCGACAAATAATTGCTTAAGAGAATTTGGAAAAGAAAGAAACAAGAAATTATTTTATGTATAGTCCCATATTCAGAGATAAACACTGTTAATACTGAAGTATATTTTTTCTCAATTTTGGTATTTAATTATGTCTTGCTTTTTCACATGCCAATGTATTTGGAGTGTTTCTTCCATGTTACTAAATGTTTTTGAAGATGTTTCTCATGACTTAGTACCATTCCATCAACTCCTTTAAACTTTGTTCTTGCTTATTTAGCTAGCTTTCATTTTTTGCTATTATAATCATATTAGGATTAATTTTTATGCATGTTTTGTTTATATTTAATTATTTCTTTAGAAATCAGAATTAGAAAATTGGGGCTAAATTTACTGAGTTAAAAAATATTGACATTTTAAATAATATAAATTGTAAAATTACCCTTCGTAATTTTCCCTGCCAATTTACAGTTTATTAAACAGTGACTAAAAGTACATTTTGTTTTTAACCCAAAATATGTTTCCAATAGAGGAAGGCTTTACTTTAAAGAAAAGGTGTTAATAATTTTAGAGGCCATGCCAGGTGACCTTGAGATGATAAAATAGAGAACCACACAGGGTCTATTTCTAGTCCCTGCCCCTCAATATTTCTTCTGATGTGAGCTGAACAACTGATATTGTTCCCTACAACACCAACAAAAGGTTTTGTTTTGTTCTGTTTTTGTCATTTTTGTTGGTTGGTTAGTTGTTTCTTTATATTCCAGGGAGAGAATAATTCCTAATACTCTTGGAAGACTTCTCTTATTATCAGTGTCTCAGAACAAAAAAAGTGTTATAGAATCTCTGATAGCTGTGATTTCTGAAGGACAGTGGAATAGCACACAAGTGTTCAGAGAACGTCTCTTCCAAAGGGCTCATTTTTATCAGGCTCCACTTAATTGTTTCCAGGTGCTTTCAAAGACCTCCAAAACTATGAAAAGATCAAAACAAAAGCTCCAATGACAGATTACAAGAAACTCTGCCTTATGCTTTCATCTATTGTTACACCCTGTCAAGCTTTCATTAAATTTCTGCCAGAAGCCCCATACAATTTTCACACATCCTTCTCCTGTTCCTGCCTTGACCATGACATGTTCCTCTCTAGAACATCCCTTCTCAAACCAAAACCACTGTAACTCCAAACTCTGCTGAAAACGTTTTTCTTTATGAATATTCCAAATGTGCTATGCTCATTTTAGTCTCTCCTTTAGGGTCTTTTGTTATAAAATCCTTTATGTTTAAAAATCACAGGGGAAAAAATTGATTGGATTAAATTCTTGGTTTATTGCGAAACCTCCATTTTTGTTTCATTTTGTTATTTTTTTCTTCTGTCTAAATTCCCCATAGTCAATTCTATTCCTTGCTTTCTCTTTGGTACACACTCTTATTTATTTAACACATGTCCTTTAACAGTTATATGTGTACCTTTAAAATATACAGTGTTGGGGCACCTGGGTGGCTCAGTCAGTTAAGTGTCTGACTCTTGATCTCAGCTCAGGTCATGATCTCGCAGTTTGTGAGTTTGAGCCCCACTTTGGGCTCTGTGCTGATGGAGTGGAGCCTGCCTGGGATTCTCTCTCTCTTCCTCTCTCTCTGCCCCTCTCCCACTCTTTCTCTCAAAATAAATAAATAAAGTTTAAAAATAAAATAAAATAAAATAAAATAAAATAAAATAAAATAAAATAATATAGTGTTATGTAACAGTGGAGGTTACATAAGTGACATTATATGACGACTTTCATACTTTTTATTGCTTTTTAAAGTGAACATTAAGTTACTGAGATCTGTCCATGCTGCTATATATAAATCTAATTAATTACTTCTGACTGTCATATTGTAGTCCATTGAAGGTATATACCATATTTTACTTGTTCACTCCTTCAGTGAGGGTTTCCTAAGAAGCTCACCTTTACTATCTTAAACAATCTTGCAATAGTTTTTTTGTTTTTTCACACTTATTTCCTTGTAGACATGTGGGGGAGGGGGGAGTTTCTCTGAAATACATATCAAGAAATATAGCAGCTAAGTCACAAGGCATTGTGGTTAGTGGAATTATTGGCCCACTGGCCCCAATTCTTTGCTCCTCCCTGTATCCACACTCATTTTCTTACAACTTAACAGATACTCCCACTTAAAGTGGAGTGTACCTACTACTATATGCTTGTTTTGGCCAAGAGACTGTGGGCAGAAGTAACAATGTGCCAGTTCTAGTTCAAACCTAGGCATGAAGGCTCCTTCAAAGCTTCCACTTGCCTTTTTGTGCCTCTGCCACAGCTAGCCTCTGCTAGCCTGATGGTCCAAGAAGGATGAAAGAAATCTGGGAGAGAACTCAGCTCAACCCATATTGAGAATCCAGACTAGAGAACTTTCAGCTTCAAACAGACCCCCCACCCTGCCCAGTCTTGGTAAGTTGACTCCCAATGGCAGACTCACAAGAGCCCAGTGGAGATCATCAGAGCAGCTCCAGCAGACACTCCATCACATGAAGAATAAGTGCCTGCTCTTGTAGGTCCCCAGGTTTTGAAGTGGATTACAATGTAGCAATGGTTGATCAATGGAGATTAGTATATCTGGATTGCTTCCCAGAATGTTTGTGCCAGTTTATTCTTCCAACTTCAGATAAGGATCCTTGCTTCCCCATACCCTGGTCTAAAGCATTGCCTATGTTTTCAAACTCTCCAGGGTTTTTTTTTTTTTTTTAACATAATGGTCATGGAAGAGTAAATCACCACATTTTGAATTTCTGTTAAGAGTTAGGAAATTTCTTCATATATATGTATGTAAATATACATATACATACACACACATATACACACACACACACACACATATATATATATACACATGTATACACACACATTTTACACACACACACACGCATTAACCACCTGGATTTCCCCTTCTTTCATGTGCATATTTATGTCTTTTATCTCTTTATTTCTATTGGACTGACTGTCTTTTACTAGCAGATTTGAAGAAATCTCTCACATATTTTAAAAATGAAATCTTGTAAGTTTCAGACATTGAGAATATCTTCTGTTAGCCTGTCACCTCACCTGCTGCTAACTTTAACCAGGATGTCCATGTAACATTTAATTAATATTAATGTAATCCAACTTATCAATTCTCAACCTCCATATGCTTCTTTTTTCCAAATCTTTTTTGAAAGCACTGACTCTCTAAACCAAGACGTCAAAGGCTTTATTCTACTAGCTGTTACCTAGATTTTCTTCTTTTAGCTTTCAATTTTCACACTTAATGCATTTAGTTTACTTTTAAATATATTGTGTAGCTTTTCTTTGGTGTTTATAAATACAGTTTCTCTAAAAGTAATGCCAATAAGAAAATATTATTGATTTTTTAAACCAATACACTAGATGCAAACAAAAAACCCAGAACATTCGTCTTCAAGACTGTCACCTTGGGGGTGCCCGCATGTCTATAAATGCTCAGAACACCTTCAGAGCTGTTCCTTTGGAATTTCCTTTACTGGTTATGGGACTTCTTTCAGATTAGGCATAATTCTGGTAAATGGGACCTGGAGTTTTCAAACATCTGCAAATTACTCAAGACGAAGTGGCTGATCAAGCTCAAGAAAGAATACCATTTTTTTTATTTCTTTTTTTTTTAATATATGAAATTTATTGTCAAATTGGTTTCCATACAACACCCAGTGCTCATCCCAAAAGGTGCCCTCCTCAATACCCATCACCCACCCTCCCCTCCCTCCCACCCAAGAATACCATTTTTAATTAGAAAGAGAAGGCAACTGATGTGCCCATAGAGTTAAGAGGGTTTTCTTGGTTTTTGTTACTTCCTCTCAATTTCTTGCTATAGAAGCGGTATATCACAGCATTGAAAAATATGGACTTGCAAGTCAGACTGGCTATTTCAAATACTAGCTCCAGTGGCCTGGATTAATTCTATAGCTCCCAATTTCTGCATTGATTAAATAGAGATGAAAAAAAAAAAAAAACGGTGAATACTAACTTGCCAACAGAGTTATTTTCGAGATGACATGAGTTAGTAGGGCTTGGCATGGAATAAGCATCTAAAAAGCAGCTGCTGGCATCATCATGATCATCATTAGCTTTATCATCCCATATAACTGAATAGTTACAAGCCTCTGTGAGAAGGCCACTGCCTCAGTCCCACTTGTTTATTTTGTTTCTTAAGACTGTTACTAGCAGTCAGACCCACCTTTCCTTACAGCACAATGAGTGAGCCTGTGGAAATGGCATTTTCTACATACTTTTCTTCTGTTCCACCTTGTATTTTAATTCTTTCATCATACACCCGTCAATCAGAAAACAAAATTACTTGGAGACAGTATAATAACTCCACACATTTTTATTCCATATACTTTTGAGGCAAACAGGTAATTACTTCTCTGTCTCTCAGACTTAAGGGTTTATCCTCAGCTCGCTGCCCCCAGCAATCCCACAAGCAGGTAAACACAGTAAATATTTCTGTGACACTCAGTAACCACTGGGTTCAATTAGTATGTGTTTAAAATGTGCAACAGATGCAGAAGAATCCTATTTTTAATTTTTTTTCAGCCCCTAAAGGAATAAATTATAGCTTATATCTAATATACAGTTCACAGACCCCGGCATGCCACTAGGTAGCATTTTTTAACCTTTAACAAAAAGAAAACATTCCCTCAATTTGGAAATATTGTGTCAGAATTAATTATTTGAATACATATTTTATATTACCAAATTATTGGCAACAATAACTACCCTGTAAGTTTCTAGCTATCACAGATAGAATCCTTTTGCATATTTTCTGCAACTTTAATTTTGAAACTTATCGACTGCCTGCTCTTTCATTATTGGCAGGAACAATTCGGAGCTAAAAGAATTATGACTATTAAATCTGCGGAAACAACTGGACTAGAGGGAAAGGGGATCTCAAAAAATACTCTTTTTTTCCCCCATGGAAAATTTCTCTAAGTTCTATAGACTGAAGATAGAAAAGAGAAGACAGGAGAGCAGAGAGAAAACAGTTTGACAAAACTAAGATTTCCTGACACATTTGGTTAGAATTGGCATTATAATCTGAGGTCGCACTGTCTCAATCGTTCATTCCAATGTTAAACTATTGGAATATGACTGCTGGCCCTCTTATTCCCTTCAGTTCTGTGTTGTAGTAGTCCCCTTGTAGATAAAGGTGATCAAGACAGACCAAGACTCTGGTCAGATTTCTGGAGGGGGTGGTGGAGACAGTCTGAGGTGAGGCAGAGGTTGGAAGGAAGCTAACAACTAAGAAAGTAAAGGCACACTTGGAGCATTTTTAGGTCCCCAGGTAGGGGAGCAGGGCTGAAGGGCAGCAAAGGTGTATGGGTGATAAGAAGGTCGGAGCAGACGATGAGTGCCTCTGGCTTATTACAATCATCATTCTACATAGTAAATGTTAAAGATAACCATTTACCAACAGAGAAGAAAACTAATATTAAAGTTACAGATATTGAGTTCATTTTTATTGCATGCTAGAAATAAGGCAGCAGGTTCAGAATGTAATAACTTATCAACAGGATCTGGTCCCAGCAGTTTTGTGGAGTATTGGCAGTGATAAATGATTCAGGAGTAATGCCATCAAAGTAAATAGCTTCCATTTCCATCACTGACTTTATACATACTCAGGTGGCTCTGTTAAAGAGAATTAAATGCACAGCACCATATGGGAAGAATTATCGTGAGTTTTCTTCATGACAGATAGTAAGATAATGCATTTTAACGTGCAGTTTATGTTCAAAACAGTAAAGGTTGGGGTCACAAAAATTTTCTTTTAGATATCTGTCCTGATTTTAGAGTATGATGTCATATCACCAAGTAAATTAAAAATAGCCACTACCCAGCAATACCTCAAACTACCTCCTTCCTAATACACACATTGGCTTTATCTCTTCCTGATGATTACATCTGTCCCAGAAATAAGCACCAACATTTATGATGCTGTTTATTTGTTGCAAATCATTCAGCTCCTTAATAAAACTCATCCATATTCAATTCAGCCTATGAGTCATCACACTGCATTGCCAGTCAGAATATTAATATTTCAAGATATAATCCAATATACATCAGAAGGCACTATGAGGACAATTCACCAATTTACACTATTTCCTATTAATTCAATACAGGTTCATCCTACTAAGCAAATGATGCCTTATGATGTTTTCTTCACGTATCAGAAACTGTTAAAACCAACTGATCATAAGCATTCAAGTCTCATTAGCTGTATATAAAAATCTTGGTAATTCTGTATTATGAACCAAATCACCAGTTTTTTGAGTATATGGTTACTATACTTAACATTTAAGGTAGAACTATCTATCTGAGACTTTTCAAACCATTTATCTTTGTAGAAAAAAGCAGGAAAGAAAGAAGGAAAAGAGGAGGGAAGGAGGAAAGAAAGGCAGCAGGGTGAGACGGAAGGCAGGACAAGGGTAGGACAAGGGTTGAACTGTCTACTCCCTTTTGTCCCACCAGCCAGAGGTGGAGTTCAAATTTACATCAAGAGCCAAAAGGAGCCTGGGGTGTGGGTGCGATTGCTATTACACAGTTAAATGTGACAAAACTTACCCCTCCCCTCCTTTCTGCCTGCCTACAAAACTCACAGCACAAGACTCAGAGTGGCGTCTGCAGTGTGCTATTCCTAAGATTGGTCCTCTCTGCTCATCTATAGAAGCTTATGATCTGAAGTCCACCTGCAGTATCTGCAATGTGATTGTTCTTCCATTGTTGTCTTAGAGTCACAGTTATATATATGCATTCGTGCTGCATTTCCCTCTCCCTTCGTCCCTTCCTCTCTTCCGTTTCCTCACATATTAATTGAATTATCTATTGTACTTCAGGCAAATCCCTGTCCTCTGAGAGCATACAGTCTATGAGGGGCAGAAACACGGGAACAAATAATTCCAGGATGATGCAACAGTTAAGTGAGCTGAATGCATTTCTTGGTCTCCACATACTTTAGCCTATTTACAAGGCTGCTGTAAGGTCACAGTTCAAACATTTTAGGAACAGCTATTAGTGACATGATACTGATGCCATACAGAATTAAAATAATGAAATTATGTTGCTACCTCAACTCTTTCCTATATTCACAATCTTCAATTGTCACTCTAACTAGTTTATAGTAAAATAAAAAAGGGTAAAGTTACCAAACATTTACCTTTATCACTAATGTACCTTCAACACTAAAGATTTAATTGTGTTGGAAGTGAAATTAGGATCTTTGAGAGTTAGAACCATTTATCAATATTTTAGTGCCTATTATAACATTCATGCTATTAATGAATCATATATATGACAAATATCTCTGATTTATCAGAGAAAAAAAAGATCATTAGGAACTGCAACTATGAAGCTTCCAAGGCCTATGTCCAAATCTAAGCAGGAAAAACAAAATGAGAGAACAGTGTTTCAGAACAGTTTGTAATGGGAAATCTGTACAAAAGTATTTACATAACCGAGAGAAGCCTCTAGAGAAAGGAAGAATTTGCAGGTAAATTAATGCAATGGATTCACAGAAAAAAGGCAGAATTCTGGAAGGCCCAGAGGTGCACTTTACAATGAATAATTCCATCAGAATTATGTGTGCAAATTAGATCAATTAAAGTGGAAGATGCTCAGTCACATACTGGTCTAAGAGTTAAATGTTGTGGGAATACAACTAAAACCAATTCCAACTGAAATTGTGCAGAACATCCCAGGTGGAAAACAAAACAATCCCAGAAGGAAAAAGAGTAAGTAAACGGATTATTTATTTTCTTTTTGTTTTTTAAAGGTTGACACTTTTTTTAAGATATCATGCATATTTGGCCTGATTATTTGTACATTTATGCTCCCCTTGAACAACAATAACAAAAACACACGAGAAAAAGGCACAAACCTTTTCTCATGAACTCAAAAAAGCCAACCAAAAGTTAGTCCAAAGTGATGATGCTAGTTTTATCAAAATTTAGAGAATACCATTTAATCTACTTTGTTAGAATTTTAAGTGCTCACTTAAATCAAATATTTGTTGTTAATAAAAGAATTACAAGAGAGAAATGGGGAAATTGAACATATGTTTTCAAGAAAAAGCAAACATGTGAAAATATAGTACATATTATAGACAAGGTGAATTAATTTGTTATCACTGCATAGCTAAACTGTTAAGTATTGCTCAAGCACCTATGGCAGCAAGGTGATTCTTCTAGTCTCTAGACTCACTCATAAATCTTTGGTCAGTCAGCTGCATGTTGAGTGCACAGCTCTGCTTGTCTACATGGGACTCTCTTGCAAAATCAAGCATCAGTTGGCTAGGAACTGAAGTGCCTCAGCTCTTCTCCACATGGTCCCTCAGAGTAGGCTAGTCCAGGCTTGTTCTTAATGGTGGAAGCCAGGTTTTGAGAAAGTGGAAATACATGAGATCTCTTGAAAATGTAAGTTTGGAATTGCTACACTGTCACTTCTCCTACATTCTATTGGCCCAACAAGTCAGCCGGTCAACTCATATTCAAGGGGTAGGGAAACAGATTCTACTTCTTAGTGGGAGGAGTTTCAAATTCACATCATAAAGGTATGGATGTAGGGAGACCAGTATTTGAACCATCAGTGCAATCAATCTCTCTTGCAAGAGATTAAGTAGCCTTTGGGAAACCAGACTTTATTGTAGACAAATTACTACAGACTAGCAACATCATCACCCTTGCCCTATCAAATAGTAGAAGCTGGGAAAAAAAGAAGAGAAAAGTTTGCAATGAATCACAGAACAACCTGCTATTCATGACTCTGTCCTTAATACTAGCAATAATCGCCAGTGTTTTGGGGTGTTTTCGGCTTTATGTCATATTCCTAGCACTGTAACAAGTAACACTACATAACAATTACTAAACACTTGTTAATATACCAAGTACTAATCTTATTTAAACTTTAAAATGACCCTATGATGTACAACTTATTTGGGGGGAAAGAAAAGAAGAATTTGTCCAAGAAAACATCATTAGTAAGTGACAAGATTGAAATCTAAAGCTCAAACATGTGCTTTTTTTCCTTTTTTAAAAGATAAGAATTACATACGTAGAATTTGCAGCAGACTTCCTTATTATTTGCTTCTCTGGAAGATAGTATTAGCTTTTATACTTGCATTAACCATTTATATTTTCTCTTCTATAAATTGTACCTTCCTTTTGCTAGTTTGTATTGTACTTCATGTCTTTTTCTTATTGATTTGTAGAAATTCTTTGTATACATTTGATGAAAACCCTTTATTATTACATTGCAAATATTTTCTCCTCATGAATGTCCTCATCTTTCTATTCTATTAGTGATATATTTCATCAATGAAAGTCCTAACATTTGATACAGCCAATCTTATCAATTTTTGGTGTCTTGTCACAAGATCTTCTCTGTTTCAAGGATGTAAACATAATCATTTATACATTCTTCTATTATTTTCATTACTTTGGCCTTTGTTTTTAGTTATTTAATTCATCCATAGTTTGATATTACAATTGCCATAAGAACATAATTATTTTTTTAAATGATTATACAATTGTCTGAAAAGTACATATTGAATAATCTGTCTTTTCTCCATTGATATGAAATGCTGCATCTACCACAGCCTAATTTCCCAACTATGCATGGACCAGTCTCTTTAATTTCTATTTAATCTCTATTTATTTCATTTCACTGATGTATTTGTCTTTCTTTAGCCAATTCCATAGTTTTAATTACTATATTTTATGATATGTTTTAATATCACATAGGGAAAATCCATCTTTTATTTTTAAATATTATCTTGGCTACCAATTTACATTAACTCTTGCACATGAATTTTAGAATTAAATTTTCAACTACTGTGAAAAAGTGTACTGGGATTTTATTTGGGATTAATTGAAATTATAAAATTAGTATTGTAAGACTCTATAGTCAGAAATATTAAGCTAATGCATCTACAAATGTATCTTTCCATATACTAAAGCATTTTTTAGGTCCTTCAGTATTTCATATTTTCCCATGGATTTAAAAATATTAATTGGTTTTATTCCTAGCTATTTTGTTGTTTTTGTGCCTATGAAAGATGGCATCTTTTTTTATTGTTATCCTTTATAATGTGTTATGCAAGTCTCTAGAGAAGCTATCAATTTTTGTACATAAATGAGTGTCTTACAATTTGCTATAATTTGCTAACATTAGTCATATGTGATTCTAGTGTTTTATGTGAATCATCAAATATATTTAGTAGCTTTTCATCTTTTCTTATTCTCTGAAACAATTTGTATAAATTGGAAATTCCACATACCTTAAAACTTTGGTAGACATTACTTACAAAGGAATTAGGACTTAGTACCTTTTGAGGGTCAGGGCCCAAACTTACCACTCAGAGATCAAAAGCTGCATGCTCTACTGACTGAGCCAGCCAGGTGCCCCTAATTTTGATTTTAATATATTCAATGTATGATGGCCTAATCAGGTATTCTATTTATGTTGTGCCAGTTTTATAATTTAAATTTTCTTAGTAAATTATGCATTTCATTGCATACTTGTTGGTATAATATCACACATATAACTTTTACCTTTTAAACTTCTTTTGTGTAGTTATATCCTAGAATGTTACTATTATTCTAGTAGTTATTCTTAACTATTAAAAATACATAATTTAATTGGTACTTTACAATCAACATCAACATTTCACCAGCCCTCATACTGTCTTTCTGAAAATGAGACTTAACATGCTTTTATTTCCTTCTTATTTCCCTCATCTCTCCCTCCTACATCACATGCTGATAGTCTTTGGATTTTGTTTTCCCAAATAGTAACTGAAATTTACATTAATATTTCATGTATATTATACATCTCAGTTATTTAAAATTACACATGGAACAAGAAAAAACTGGTTACAAGTATTACAGGTAGTCATCTCAAGGACTGGCAAGAGTACTGATTAACTTTCCTTTTTATATTTTTATACCATAAAAAAACAAACATCAATATTCAATTGTTCTTCATAAATTACAGTGGCTCATATCTTTTCCTCTATCCACATGAGAGAGCCAAATTATATTGGATGAGACAGAGAATCTACTTATTAAATATACTGTTAGGCACACTGATTAAAACTCAACACTTATTTAAAACTAAAAATAAGTTCTATTAGTCTTTACATACCATTGCTTACTACATCTACTTCTTCTGGAGTTGTAGCATATTCTCCAGTAAATCTTTTAGAAAGAGACTTTCAGTTTTAACTTCGTGTGTCTTTGTATGTGTAATAAATTCTGTGACTCTCATCACTCTATCAACTGAATAATCCTTTGGCTGCATGAAGTTCTAGGTTCCATGTGATTTTCCGTCAGCACTCTGAAAACAACTCATAGTTGCTCAAAAAGGAAAGTACACTAATTCATGTATACACCTGATCTGAGATGACACAATAATTATTACCTTTATTATGATAACTTGAATGTATAAAACAGTTACTTAGAGACATTATAATAAATACATTACTTGGATTTTATTCTTTATGATTACATGAAGTAGGTTCTATTAGTCACCCTATTTTACAGGTGAAAAAACTAAAGCTTGGAGAAGTAAGGAAATATCAAAACTCACATAGGGATTAAATAGTAGAGTTGGGAAACACAGAAAGGTAATTGGACTAGTTGACCTCAAAACCTCTACTCCTCGGATGCCTGGCTGGTTTAGTCAGTTAAGGATCCGACTCTTGATTTTGGCTCAGGTCATAATCTCAATAGTTTGTGGGATCAAGCCCCACTGAAAGTGCAGAGCCTGCTTGGGATTCTCTCCCTCCCTCTCTCTCTGCCCTTCCCCTGCTCACTCTCTCTCTCAAAATAAATACATAAACTTAAAAAAATATTTAAAAAACACCTCTACTCCTAATCACTAAAAGAAACTATCTATCTGTAGTTCAATATCATACTTTCCAAACAAGACTATATCTTATGCTAGAATTGAGTAACATTATAGGTGTATGCACACTGTATCCAGAGTATATGCCTGATGTCTTTTTAAGATCTTATCTAATATAAAATGGCTGCTGAAATACTGACACTGGCCCCTCTGGCTGAATATGAAATTATACAAGGAAATCAGCCAGATCTTGCTGGTCAATCTCCATTATCCTTTCAGTTGACTATATGTATAAAGGTAATAAGGCATTCTCAAAGATAGTTTAAATTCCTCTAAGTAAGGGAAGATTTACTCTCTGGAATGGCAGACCATATGATTCAAAGTATCACTACAGAATTTTAATTTGCCACAGGGAGGGGACAACTTGAAAGAGTGTGTTAAGTGGCCTGGTAAGTAGTACATTCCTTTATGCCCTCAACAAACCAATTCTAAGACAATGGAAAGAAATTCTAGTCTAAGATCTCATATCAGGCATTTCTTAATGCTGTGAACTAGTTTCCTATTTAAGCTGATTCCTCTGGGATTACTTTAGGATTACATTGAAACTAAACGACACTAAATGACCTTAGAATTTCTGTAATAACCAATATCTCAAAACATCCTTGTTAATTTCAAACAATTTGGCTATCAACTTCGTGAGCAATCACCGTAATCTTTACCAATTACGTGCCATTTTTACAATGACTATTTTATTGTGTTGTGACCACTTATGAGCACTACTGCATTAACTTTCATATTTGATATGTCTGCCACTGGGCCTGGACCTGATTACTATGTTATAGCCTTTACGTTTCACATTTCTGAATAATAAAGTTTACATCATATCAAATGATATGAAATTAACATAATGGTTCTTTGGTTGCATCCAAGCATATTTTAAATACATTATCTTTCATGGTAACCTTTCTTCTTTCAAAGGTTAAACTCACATCCTTGAATCTGTAAGCAGAACACCAATGTCATTTGTATTGTTTATATATTGCTGTGTAACAAATTTCCCCAATACTTAGTGGCTTAAAACAACAAACAGTTATAAAAGACACTGATGAAAGAAGTTAATGACACAAATAAATGGAAAGATGTACCATGACCATAGATTGGAAGAATTAATATTGTTTGCTAAAATATCCATAGTACTCTAAACAATCTACAGATTCAATACAATCCCTATCAAAATACAAATAGTATTTTTCACAGAACTAGAAAAACAATCCTAAAATGTGTATGGAACCACAAAAGATGTTGATTAGCCAAAGCAATCTTGAGAAAGAACAAAACAGGGGGTATCACAACCTCATATTTTGAACTATGCTACAAAGCTATAATAATCAAAACAGTATGGTACTGACACAAAAATGGAGAGCCCAGAAATAAGCCCACACTTACACGGTCAATTAATCTATCACAAAGGAGGCAAGAATATACAATGGGAAAAAGATAGTCTCTTCAGTAAATGGTGCTGGGAAAACTGGACAGCTACATGCAAAAGAATGAAACTGAACCACTTTCTTATACCATACACAAATATAAACTCAAAATGGATTGAAGACCTAAACGTAAGACCTGAAAGCATATAACTCTTTAGAAAAAAACATAGACAGCAATCTCTTGGTCACTGGCTTTAGCAATATTTTTCTGGATCTTTGTAGGCAAGGAAAACAAAAGCAAAAATAAATAGTTGGGACTACATCAAACTAAAAAGCTTCTGCACAGTGAAGGAAACCATCAACCAAATGAAAAGGCCACCTACTGAATAGGGGAAAATATTTGCAAATGACATACCTATAAGGTGTTATTATCCAAAATATACAAAGAATTCACACAACTCAGAACCAAAAAAAAACCGCAAATAATCCAATTAGAAAATGGGCAGAGGACCTGAATAGACATTTTTCCAAAGACGACATACAAATGGCCAATAAAAAAATGAAAAGATGGTCAACATCACCAATAATCAGGGAAATGAAAATCAAAATCACCATGAGATATCATCTCATACCAGTCAGAAAGTATCAAAAAGTAACAAAAGACAAGAAATAACAGTTGTTGGTGAGGATGTGGAAAAGAGGGACCCCTCATGCACTGTGGATGGGGGAATGCAAATTGATGCAGCCACTATGGAAACCAGTATGGAGGTTCCTCAAAAAACTAAAAATAAAAATACCATATGACCCAATAATTCCACTTCTGAGTATTTACCTAAAGAAAACAAAACCATTAATTCAAAAAGATATATGTGCCCATGTTTATTGCAGCATTATTTACAATAGCCAAGATAGGAGACAACCAAAGTGTCCATCAACAGATGAATAGATAACAAAGATGGAGTATATATACCCAATGCAATATTACTCAACCATAATAATAAATGCAATCTTGTGACAACATAGTAGGACCTAGAGAATATTACACTAAATGAAATAAGTCAGACAAAAAAAAAACAAATACCATATGATTTCACTTAGATGTGGAATCTAAAAAACAGCTAATAAACAAACAAATAAAAACAGGAATAGACTCATAAACACAGAGAATAAATTGGTGGTTGCCAGAAGGCAGGGGGATGGAGAGGGATAGGTGAAAAATATTAAGAAATATAAACTTCCAGTTAGAAAATAAATAAGTTACAGGAGTGAAAAGTACAGCATACAAATATAGTCAATAATATTAACTTTGTATGGTGACAGTAACTATACTTGTTGTGATGACATTTTCATAATGTATATAATTGTCTAATCACTATGTCATACACCTGAAATTAATACATATTGTATGCCCATTATACTTCAATGAAAAGTTTGTAATTAATAAAATTACTATATGCAAGAAAACCCAACAACAACAAACATTTATTATCTCACAGTTTCTTTGGGTCAGGAATTCAAGCACAGCTTCACTGGATGCCTCTGGCTCAGGGTCTCTAATAAGGCTGCAATCAAGCGGTCAACCTGGACTGCAGTCATCTCAAAGCTTGACTGAGAGATGAGACACTTTCAAGCTGACTCAGGTGGCTATTGGCAGTACTCAAGCCCTCACTGCCTTTTGGCCAGATACATCATCAGTTCCTTGCCACATGGGCCTCTCCATAGGGCAGTTCACAACATGGGAGCTGCCTTTCATTAGAACAAATGAAGGAGGGAGGGCACTTGAGACAGAAGCCAAATCTTTTTGTAATCTCAGAAATCACTTCTGCTACATTGTATTCATTAGAAGTGAGTCCAGCTCACATTCAAGGGGAAGGGATAATAACAGACTGTGAACACAGGAATCATTAAGAACTGTTTTAGAAACTAGTTACTACTTCATACATACTTCCACAGTGTATGCTGAAGTTGAAGTACACAAACTGACTTGTAAATATGTCGGAGTATTTTCTATGGAGTGGTTGTGACACTTAATCTATTTGTTAGAGGGGCATAACTCTCTAGACCAAGATACGATATTAACTCTTTAATGTTTATGAAGAGTATCACTATTAATACTAGAATAACTGATATCTATAATATAATTATATATATATATATATATATATATATATATATATATATATATATATATCAGCTTTATCTATATATATATGTAGATATCTATTTTGCTTAAAGTTTACAGTTGTTTTGCATGCTTATTCTATTCCAGGCACTTTACCAGTTCACAGAAGTCATTGCAAAGTGGGCATCATTATTTCCATTTTACCAAAGAGGAAACTCAAAGAGCTTAAAGGAAGTACTCAGGACCACATAGCTAGAAAGCTAGACTATTGGGGTTTAAATATAAATAAAAGCCTGTACTATACCTAGCCCTACCACTATCCAGAAATTCAGTTTTGAATAGACTTTCATCTAGCTTCTGTCAAAAATGAATTTAGGCCAAATTATATTATAATAATAGACTATGGTGACAAATGTAATCCCCAGTTAATGAACAGAATCAACTTGGGGGCTTTAAAATACAAATAGCCGTGTGAGTCCTAATCCAAGATCAGAATTTCTGGGAATAACATCAATACCTATACGCTTTGTATTTTATATTTTGAAACATTCCGTGGATAATTCTGATGGTACAGTTTTGGGAAGTGCTAGTTTAAGGTTTACATTAATGATTCATTCCACTAAAATAATATTTCTAAAAATACGTCCTACTGAGCTGATGCCAACCAAATAATAATCTTTCAACAAGAAGTCCTAGAATTATACCTTAAACAAGTTCCCTGGATGAATCCTGTATACAATAATGTTTGAAAACTATCACTATATGCTTACCAAGTTCTACCCTTAAAATATCTTACTTTGGCTCTCTAGTATTCTCATAACTGACAGACTAATCTTGAGTTTTTTCCTTTGTGGAGGATCCAAAAACAATAACCAAAACTCAAAAAAAAAAAACAACAGATAAACAGAGAACACTTCAATATTCTTGGGAAAAATTATCATTTTCTATCAATATTCTATTGATGGTGACTTACGAGCCACATAGCTAAAAGACAGGTTTCATGTTTATTCATATTAATTATACATGATTTCTGGTTGAATTACAGTTCCTTTTTCTACATCATGGTTTCTCAATCTTGCCACTACTAACATTTTGGGGCAGAGAATTCTTTGTTGGGGAAGGAAGAGTAGTTGTCCTGTGCACTGCAGGACATTTAGCAGCATCCCCAGCCTCTACCTACTAAAGCACTAAGTAGTGCTTTCCTACTAAATACCAGCACCAATCCACCTGCCCAGCTCCCCCACTCCAACTGTGACAACCAAAAATGTCTTCAGACTTTGCCAAATGTCCCCTGCAGGACAAACTGCCCCCTGCACTACATGATTGCTTACCTCTTCTGACTGCCTTCATAGTTAACAGTCTCACATAAATATTTTAGTTATGAACCACTTTAATTGTTTTTGGAAGTAAGAGTTGTGAATTATAAACACATGTGAAGCAAAGAAGATTACAACTTTATTATAAATCCATTAATATATTAATATTCACAAATGTATTGAGTCTTCATGTAATTATCAATAGATTCCAAAATAGCTTAACAGGTCCTTCACTTCAGTATGACCTTTTTGAGATCTGTGAAATGACCTACCACACTGAGCTTGTTTTTCCCCTAACAATTTAGCTAGCATTATCAACAGTTCTTCAAAAACATATCATAGTTCTTTAGTGCATGATACCATCTATGGGCACTACGCCAGATAACAAATTATACAGAGCTGGGCAAGCGAAGGCGAGATGAACAGAACCACAGAGTTAACATTCGTCCTTCATTAGATTTGTCTCTTTATCCACTATTTAGAAAAATATCATAAGAAATTTTGTCCTAGCTCTGTGTTTAATGTTGGAGCCAGATAAGTACCGGTCCAGAAGAGTAAGTATTTATTTGCAGTATTTGATACCTAGTTAATCTTAGATTTCAGAGCTGGTTCTCATTAAAATCACTAGCATTTCTATTTACACTTTTTCCTGTCTGTTGACATTTTGTAAATAAATATTTAGACACCAAGTGGCTGTATCTACAGGCCTTTAAACATGGAGATAAAAAAATGAAAAATATCATCATCTAGCTGCTAAGTTTCCATGTTTTGTTCTATGTTAAGAATGCTAATTAAAGCCTAATAAAACAAATAAAAAAGTAACAGGAAACTCCATTTTTCTATAAATTCAGATTAAAAAGGCATGAGAAACTTAAGAGTAATTTAAGGATATCTCATGCTTATATAAATTAGAAAATATGTATTTGATTAAAAGTCATCTTTTAAAAATTTCTAACAGAGATATGCTGTTATGTTATATGTAGGATTCCGGTATTCATTATAGCTATACTGCTTTACATAATTAGAAGGCCACTGAAAATAAAAGTAGTTTACTTTCATTCAATTAACACTAATTGAGTATATATATTATGCAGATGTTGTACCAGGTGCTGGGAAAGACTAAGATGAATAATCATGGTTCCTGCCCTTGGGGAGCTCACAGTTCATCGGGGAAACAGATAGTTACGTGACTAATGGTAGTACAAAGTGATAAGTGATACATACTGTGCCAGGCAAACACAGGACATGGACTGAGGGACCAGTAAGCACTTCTGGAGTGTGGCTGAAGGTCACAGTGCACAGTGGGAGGATGTAAGAGAAGATGGGCTATCGTGGTGGTCTGCAGACTTTGCTCCACAGAAAAAAGTGAAGTAAAAGTATTTTCCTTCTAGGAGCATGTGGGTGGCTCAGTTGCTTAAACAACCGAACATTTTTTTTTTTAAGTGCTTTCCTTCTAGTTACATCCTGGAGTTACAACAAAAGCTAGGTTAGTACTTTTTTGCTGCTTTTTTTTTTTTAACTTAGCAGTCTGACCAGTGGTATATTTATCAATAAAATATTCCAACTCAAAAATAATTTCTCTAGTTATTTAGTACTTTTGGTTTCAAATGCAAATTCCTTTCTTCTACTGTAACTATGCAACTTTCACTAGTGTTACATAAAAACAAAAGCTTGAAGTGATAAAATATGTGGAAAAATAGTACATCATAAACTTCTTCAAGTTGGCTATATTCTATTTTATGGAAGATCTTGTCAATCACAGACTCAGTGCTCCATGTTTTAATCAATTGAAGCCAACTCCTGTCATTTCCCCTTCTCCCCCACTGGAACGGTAGCTAAGGGTTTCAGTCTATCTTTAGATAAGTATAATGAATATAATAAAACCCAAGCAGGGGCGCCTGGGTGGCGCAGTCGGTTAAGCGTCCGACTTCAGCCAGGTCACGATCTCGTGGTCCGTGAGTTCGAGCCCCGCGTCAGGCTCTGGGCTGATGGCTCGGAGCCTGGAACCTGTTTCCGATTCTGTGTCTCCCTCTCTCTCTGCCCCTCCCCCGTTCATGCTCTGTCTCTCTCTGTCCCAAAAATAAATAAACGTTGAAAAAAAAATTAAAAAATAAAATAAATAAATAAAACCCAGGCCTATTGGGATGTTCAGGATATATCTAAATGCATCAAGTCAAGGGCAGCAGCAGCAGCAACAGCCTTTGTTTCCCAGCTAGTTGTTCCTTTACTCAAATGTAAGGCCTCCAGGTCTAAGATGTTCTAGTCTCCTGATTTTTCTCCCCTTTCTCTTTGGCAAACCTTACTCCCAGGAAAGGATCTGATATTTACATCTTGGTATGAATTTAAGTCACTGCATTACTTCTCCCTGCATTACTTATGTATATCACAAATTTTAGATATTTGTTAATAGGAAAAGAAGATTCAATGGAATGAACTGTGTTCATCCTGCCCTGTCTCACTCTTCGGTACAATGTGGAAAATAAGAGATACTTAGTAAATACTTACTGGCTGATCACTGAATTGCTCATCGGATATTCAAATATTTGAAGCACAGGAAAGCAAAGCATATAATTTTTTATCTTCAAATAATGTAGGCGATGGAAGAGTATATTAAACACCTTCTACTTTAGCCTCTGCACTCTACAGGTTATAGGACATGCCAGCAAATAAAGAACCTAGGATAGCCTAAGGCAGTATACCTGGAGACAGAGCTCAGATCTCCTGACCAAAATCCCTTTTCCCTTCTGCAACATGCTATTTTCTGCTGAACAGGCAACACAGTCTTCAGACTGAAAGAGTGCAAAAAACTGAAGCAGAATTTATACTATGTACATCTTTGCTGTGCATTTTTATTCTTATAGTCTCTAGTTATTCTTTACCATAACACCAGTCCAGCCTTAGCCATTGAGACAGTCTACAGCATTGTTATCAGTTAGTAATTTACTCTTTGAACTTTGTTTTCAGAGACACTAATCATCCTAAATATCACATTCTGTCTGTATTTCATCAGACATGCCTCTTTGTATGTACAGTTGGGTGTATATGATGTTCCATCTTCATGGAGATCTTTAAGCCCCATTTTTTTTCATCAATTCTTGTCAATATATATTTTACTCACATTTGTAAACCAAATATTCCCTGGCCTTACCAGCCTATAACTACAAAATAAAATTATACTTCTTTAATAACCATGTAATGATGACTTATAATTCTATTCACCTGCAGGGAATTCAGTCTCTTACTTTGGGATGTTTATGTGCTCTACACATTCAGTCTGTCTTCTTGGGTCTCTTCACCCTTCTAATCTCTACTCTGTCCAGTGAGTGGTTACTTGCTCCATGCAGGTCACCTCTTGATAGTCTGAGACTGCAATGTCTCTCAAGCCATTATCCCTTCTCCATGCATTCCCTATGGGGGTGATATGTCCACAGGGGTGAAAATTGGTTCCTTGGGGGTGAAAATGTCTTACTCATCTTGCTTTTTTAATGTATAAAGCACAGATATGCATATAGTACATAAACAGATATACACTCTATTTCTGGTATTAAAATTTCATGGAGAGGGAGGCAATTAGGGAGAAAAATGGCTAACAAGGCTCCTTAGGGAGTTGATAATGAAAACAAAAACAAGGTTGAGAAACATCGTTCTAACCTTTCATCCCAAGTATGAGAACAGCCCCTGCCCTTAACTTTTCATAGCCCAACTGAGACCAACCTGCAAGTGTTTACCAAATTTACTAAACATTTAGGGGGTTATAAAAGATGAACATCTTGGAAAAGTGCTAAATATGGTCCCACTCAGAACACAAGCTCCCTTAGGAAACCTTACAAATGTGCCTCTCTGCCTTCTTCCTGGTCAGCTTTCTTCTCATCAGTGTTACCACCTTCTCTCCAGGAGTTCTGGACACATCTGCGATTTAGATTTCACATTTCTCCTCTCCAATTTCATTCATTTGTCCTGGAGCTGCCACTTTCCAGGGTGACTGACTGTGGAAATTCCCACTCCCTCCAGGGTGCTCAGTACCCATAATATGACCTTGCCTTGTGGCCTCCAGAAGGAAAATCCTACTGGAAAATCCTAGTCTGATGCAGTACAGTTTTCAAGTCTATGAGAGCTGGTCTTATATTACTAAAAGGGTGTCATAGCAACAATTTAATCTAATCAAGAATTTAGTCAAACCCAACCCAATACCCTTTCAGGTTCCCTTTGGGCTGATATGAAATAATACTGCTAAGTCTTCCCACTCACCTCAGAGGTCATGGTGCCTAAACTCTAGTACACACATTTAGAAAACAGTGACAAGATTCTTTAACTTTTTTGCCAAACGCAGCACTCAGGTAATCTTGGAAACACCGCTGTTAGCTTGTCTTTTCTTTCACTGCTGTCACAATGGTGATCCAGCAGGGCTGTCAGCTGTTGGGTATTTACATGGTTTCACATTAGTTCAGATCAAAGTGTGCACTGATGGTAAATGAAAAGCTTCCAGTAGGTTAACCAACTTGTCCCTGTTTGCTTAGAACTTTCTTTAACTTAGCACTGAAAGTCCCGAGTCCCAGGAAACCACGCAATCTTGGGCAAACTAATTTCCAGCCTAGTTCAGTGACTACCTAGAGACGATTCTAGAGAAGGTGACATAACAGCAGCGAGTATTACCATGATATTTTTTGTAGTGCAGTACTGAGTTTGTTTTCCTGATGCTACATTCTCCTTTACCCTGTTTCTCACTGTAAAAAGAAAATCTATATAGCAACATTTTCCCCATATATATAACAAGCTAAACATTTTATCTTACAATCAATGTGAATACACACATCTTTTAGAAACTGGACATTCAGATGGCCATTCTGTAACAAGCTTCTAATAGGAGATGCTATTATTTTTGACAGTTGGCAGTGGTGAATCATCCTATTTGGTAATCATAGTTTGCTGGTTGTCAAGAAAAAACATTTTAAATATTGCATGATACTGCTTAGCCCTCTGCTCCTCCTTGTCAATGCCACTGCTGTGTCTCCTGAGAGACCCAATATGTTAGGGCATGTCCATTGAAAATTGAAGCGGTATAATCTATTACAATGCAAAATAGAAATCAGCTTCACGCTGTGGGTAGCATTGAAACAGGCTTGTTACATTTACAAAGATTGTTCTGATAAGAGCATCCCCAGTTGACCAACATATGGGCACTGATGAGGCTATGTGTCTCTCATTTAATTTATAGTTGGAGCTTCCACCTTTGAGGTTTAACTAGCTTTTCAATGGTACATTTTGCACCTGTTCAGTGTTACTAATCCCAGAGACTATTTTCCTCTTTATCCTGTGGAATTATCCAGAGAGGCCAATTAAGGAAAAAAAGAAAGAAAGAAAGAAAGAAAGAAAGAAAGAAAGAAAGAAAGAAAGAAAGAAAGAAAGAAAGAAAGAAAAAGAAAAAAGCAATTCAGGGAAATAGAAATGTATTGTATCCCAGAGGTTACAAGATGGAGCACATGAGGGAAAATGGATTCTTCTTTGAATGTACTACTGTAATTTTTAAAATAAAGTCATATATATATATATATATATATATATATACACACATATATATATGTTTATATATATAAACTGTCACATACTGGAAGAAACTTTTCATGAGCTTTTAAAAATATCTATTGGGGCGCCTGGGTGGCGCAGTCGGTTAAGCGTCCGACTTCAGCCAGGTCACGATCTCGCGGTCCGTGAGTTCGAGCCCCGCGTCGGGCTCTGGGCTGATGGCTCAGAGCCTGGAGCCTGTTTCCGATTCTGTGTCTCCCTCTCTCTCTGCCCCTCCCCCGTTCATGCTCTGTCTCTCTCTGTCCCAAAAATAAATAAACGTTGAAAAAAAAATATCTATTAATTCCTAATGTATATAATTTTGATATTTGTGAAGTTCCTACTGTATAGATTAATGACTACAGAAAACTCTTCCTTTTCTCCTCTTTCTTCTCGAAAAAGAATAGAGTCAATGTCGCATAACTTCCATGTCAGCTACAGGGAAGGAGAAGTCGCTCTCATCTCTATTTCTCAAATGGAGAGACCATAGCACAAAGACATTGTTACATCTCCAGCAATTTCATAATTTGCCAGTATGCCTGAAATATGATCAAGTTGGAGCTCTTACATCCCTGTGAGATATCTGGCAGGAAAATGGTTACATTTTTTCTTTATTTTGTTTTGTTCTGAAAAGTATAGTTTATTAAGTTTTCAAAAGATTTATTTTCTGGTAGTTTTTTGTTTTTTTGTTTTGTTTTGTTTTGTTTTTTTAGGATAATGTTTAAGCACAGCTGGAAAGAAAACCAAAACATCAGGTATTAGAAGTTCTGTGCAACCTAAATAGGGAACAGACTGGATTTAAATATGTTGACTGGAATAAGTGTAATATTACTACACTTCAGTTTCAGTTAGAGCAGTTTTTCCTTTTGCTATCTCAAGACTGTGATCTTTTACATTCAGATTGTTTCAAATTACTTAAAAGGTAGTCACATCTATGTCCTGATTCAATTATAATAGTAAGTTTTGGTGCTATGGAATTAGATCTGATCAATTAAGGAAGATTTTATGTAAGTTTTCTACTTATATTAGAAAGATTCCATCATGCTCTAATTGCTTAATATGACTGCTCACATTTCATTAAGATAAAGTTATAGTAGATTATCTTAATATTTAATTATTAACAAGAGACTTGGCTATATAACAGTGTTCTGACCAAATATATAGGGTGAACTGTGTGATTCAACCTCATTCAGTTCCATCTCACACAGAACTGTAGCTGTATTATTTCAATAATCCAATCCTGATGCAGGTTCCTTCTCTTCATAAATTAATAAACTCTGCATTCAGAATTTTAGATGAACAAAGAATTAAGAAAATTAAGCAATTTTAAACACATCCAAACTTCCTGAAGTTTTGATATATACCTATTATTTTTAAAGAATATTCATCGCCTCTCCTCCTCCCTATCCCCCAGCCCATACCTCACCTGCTTCTTTTAGAAAAAAAAAAAAAAAACTGCAAAAGAGGTAAAGAAATACATTTTACAGTTAAATAAAATTTATTTTGAGAATTTTATATTTTCCTTAAGATTCCATAAAAACATCTTAGTATACTGGGTAGCATGGATTGGTGGTTATTGATTCATATTGATTGGTGATTGAAAGCTTCTTCTGCCTATTCCCAAAAGAATTTGAGTTGGCTCTCAAAATGCACACAATACAAAAAGATGATAAATAAATTAGAAAACTGGGGAGATAGGAAAATGACAAACATTAATAAAAACTCTAAATAAATGGCCAGAAAATGGGATTCAGAGATCGTACTATTAGTTCTTTAATCTCTACACCAGTGCTTCTTAATTCTGTTTGTGCATTTAGCTACTGGGAAGCTTCTAAAAAATACCAATGCCTGTTGGGGTGCCTGGGTGGCTCAGTCGGTTAAGTGTCCGACTCTTGATTCCAGCTCAGGTCATGATCTTACCGTTCGTGAGATCAAGCTCTACTTCAGGCTCTGCACTGATGGTGTAGAGCATGTTTGGGATTCTCTCTCTCCTTTCTCTGCCCCTCCCCTGCTCATGCTCTCTCTCTCAAAATAAATAAAACAAACATTAAAAAAAAAAAAACAACCCACCAATGTCTGCACTCCACCTCAGACCAGTTACATCAGAATTTGAGAGTGGGGCCCAGGCACTGCTATTTTCAGAATATTGTGTAGATTATTCTAACATGCAACCATGATTGAGAATCATTGTCCTATACCAAAAACATAAAAAACAAAACCAAACAAACAAACACCCCACCCTGGTTCTCTCCTTTTCAAAATAAAGTTACCAGACTTCCATTGCAATTCTCACATTATTACTTTGCTTAATTTAAATTGATTCAAATTCTTTTCAATAAAAATTTGTAAAGACTTTGCTTTCAAGGTGCTTAAGACCTTGTGGAAGCAGAAACAAAAAGTAAGCAGTCCAAGGTGCAGAAGGCATAAAGGCTCAATAGTGGTGTAAATACAGAGCCATGGGGGAGAGAAGTGATTCACTATAACTGAAGAGAAGGGTATGAAAATCACAAAGGACTGCGGGGAGGAGGCAGCTGGCATTTGTTCCAGCGCTTGAGAAGTAAGAAACAGTTATTACATCTAGAGAATAGATGAAGGCAAAAGCACTTGCATCTGAGGGATGAGTGATCAGAAGCACAGAAGTGTTCCTGTGAGTCGGGAGTCCATGGGTAAGAGAGCAGACCCACAGGCCCAAGGACAGGAGGTAACTAAATAATTACATTCACGAGTAGTTCTCATGCTACATTTCATGGAAGATAGTTTTTTCAAGGCTGGATGCAGCAGGAAGAAATTTCCTGTTTGACTACCCTGGAGTTAAAAAACCTGATGGTGGCCTGTATATGTGACAGGATAATTAATTGAAATATTATTTTGTCCTTCCCTCCCTAAGCTTTCCCTGTGTCCCTTTTTTGAAACAAGTTACCAAGCTTTGTGGTTCCTTGTAGTCCTTATAGTCAGAATCTGAGTAGAACACAATGCAGAAAACGCCTAAAGCAGTCTATATTTGAAAAACCTTCATCAATTGTTATTCTGCTAGAACACTAGAAGATGAGAGGAGAAGTGGAGAGGGCTCTGGGCTGTGGGCAGAGGGCTCTGGGACAGAGCTGTTACTGAGTGAGTGGGCATCTCAGGAAGGGGACCTGGACTCAGGGTTTCCAACATTAGCTAAGATTCTCTTACCTACTTGAGTAGGGTACAGTAAGTCAGGGGACATCAAGGGACTATAGCAGACAAAAACCATGAGAAGTCAGTAGCAACCAGGATATACTGGACATCAGCATCCCCCTCCTATTTCTAACTCCGCATAAACCTTTGAGAGCCTGGCCCAACCAAGGGAGGGGGAAAAACAACTGGAATAAAATTCTCTACTGCCCTGAAGGATAACATAAGGAAAATAGTTCCTGTACAGTCAAGTTTGTGGACCTAAATTTGCACATGCTACAGATATATGGATACTTGGGCTCAAGAGTGTGGAGGAGAGTTTGAATTAGCTAGGTTCCTACCTTTAGTTACTGGAAGAGCTTCTAGAATAGAACTAACATTTATTACACACTAATTAACTGCAAGGTATTTGCTTACATTACCTCATTTTCTCTTCATAGCAATCATATAAAATAAGAACTATTTTATTTCCATTATACAGATGAGATCAAGACCAGTCAACTTGGGGGCGCCTGGGTGGCTCAGTTGGTTGAGCATCCGACTTTGGCTCAGGTCATGATCTCATGGTTCTTGGAGATCCGTATCAGGCTCTCTGTTGTCAATACACAGCCTGCTTTGGATCCTCTGTCCATGGATCCTCTGTCCCCCTCTCCCTCCCCCTCCCCCCACTGGCTTGCATGCACATGAGCACTCTCTCTCTCTCTCTCTCTCTCTCTCTCAAAAATGAATACACATTAAAAAAAATTAAAGACCAGTCGACTAGGTAAGGTAATTAAACAAGAATATGGGGAACCTGAATTCAGCCCTAGGCTGATATCACAAAAACCTATTTCCTTAACTTAATTCCTTTTATCTCCTCCATGGAAGTTTTATTCTTTGCTGCTATTAGTAAAAATATATATGCTAAAAATAAATAAACCAAAGGATAGGAAAGCTGTCTGTGGAGGACTTATTTTATTTTCCTCCTTGACAATTTGAAAAACTGATAAAAAAGGCTGAACAAGTATACTACCCTCACTTTAAGAGATAACTAGAAGAGAAGAATTTCCAGTATCACCCAGTCTGCTCTTACAGTATATCTCTGTACATTTTCTTTCCTTTTCCTATGACTGCAAATTTTTCTCTGCCATGACTGCTTGTCATTTACATTCATTGTGCTCTGATAAAGGACTGTCATAGCTTTAAAGTAGGCAATTCCACCAAAGTAACCTTCAAAAAAAAAAAAAAAAAAAGACCATCCAAAATCAAATGCTTATAGATCTCTGTCTCACTACTCCTTATCTCACAATGAATATTTGATAAGGAAATTCTTCCACCATATATTCACTAGGAAGGAAAAATGGATTGCATTTCTATATGCGAGGCAGTATTTTTGATGAACTTTGAGATATTCTGGTACTTTATGCACCTGTCATTCTGTTCAGTCATAGTAGTTTTGTTTCCTGACAACTTGTTCACTTGTATTAAGAGGCCAGTGAGAAGCTGAACTAAATAGGTAAAGAAATTCCTAAATGGTAGTTGTGTTGAGCAGGTAGCTGTGGCTTCTTCATAAACCTGCTTCATAGGGGAGATCTCAGGAGTAAAAAGGCCCTAAAACCTTTATTGGTGCCCAAAAACTGTGTTCCTCTATCTCAATAAGGTACATTTTAGAAAATCCTAGAAGAGAAAGAGACTGGATAGGTTTGTCCATCTAGAAAATTCAGAGACAGGTGTGTGTGTGTGTGTGTGTGTGTGTGTGTGTGTGTGTGTGTGAAAGAAAACAGATGCTTCAAAGTATGATTACAGAAACATTAGTAGCTTCAGCTCTCCATTCTAGGTGGTGATATTTGGGGCAAATTTTATATTCCACTATACGCTATTATTCTTCAAGATTCATATTTACCTAGAATGAACATTTGTAAATTATAACAATAATTTATAAACAAAATAATAAATAAGAGGCATAGAAATAGTATTATAGAACATCTGAAAATAAAAGGAAAAGTATATAATGATAGTTTGAAAACATCATTTGGTACCAATTAAAATAGCAGGAAATGTTCCGTCAACTATAGGCAATGCCTCTGAGAGTCTTGGAACAGGGAAGGATAATAAATATATTGGTACTCAGTCATGGAAGAAACTGCTGGATGAGTCAGTGCCAGGGCAGAGCTGATTAAGTTCTTCAGGAAGCTGGAAATAACTGAAAACACAGCTTCTGGATCCCTTTAATCTAGGATCACCCTCCTCAGGGGAATAATATACCCTTAACAGGACTAAATGTGGTTAGTCTTCATGGCTCTGCTAGGCACAACAGCAGGCATGGAGGGAGGTCGAATTTCTTGCTATTCCCTCTCTCTCCACCCCTAAACCCAGAAATTCTTTTAAAATACACAGAATTATCTCTATCAGTTTGTGTTTTTCCTGATTTGAGAGAAGAGAATCTTGGAGGCCAAGGTGTAATCAGAAAAATATTGATGGGTAAACACTGCTCTCTGAGGTAACCTCAGGGATCTACTGACTGGCTGGTCTGGCTGTGCTCTTTATCCCCACTGGCCATTTCCGCCTACTCTCATTAAGAAGCAGTACAATGGCAGCTTGTGACAAATAGCTTGGTTGTTTTGTTATAAGGAGCTTCATATTCCAAGGATGAATTATTAAGCCTTTTTTCTCTCTCTTTTTTTGTTGTTTTAAAATAGGGCTGTCTCATCTGAAAATGTGTTAATTAAGTTATCATGTATTGCCCTGTTTCTAGTCCTACACATTTGATACTGGCAAATTACTCTTTAGAAGACAGTTTCCAATACTTGGAGTAGCAGCTGGAGTGATTCTACCAAGAGCCTGATCTGGAAGGGTTGGGCATGAGGAGTGGGCTCGGCAAGAAGAAGAGGAAAGGAATGGTCTGACCAAACTCAAAGGCAGGCAGGATCCCTATTGTGGCCCTTGGTTAAGTCCACTTTCCTTTCTGTATGCCTCCTAATCAGACTTTATGTTACCTGCCCACTGACCTGTTTCCCAAGACACACTCCCAACTGACCCTTTTACTAAATCTCTGCTTGCTGGGCATTGGCTTTCCTTAGCCAAAAGCTAGCCAGAAAAATATTTCCTCTCTCTTAATAGGCTGGAATGTGACACTTTAGGAATGGAAGTGACAGCCATAGGTCCTATACCCTGTCAGTTGGATATCCAACTCAATTAAATGACCATTTAGTAGGCATCGACTGTGTTCAACCGCCCTGAGGTAGTTTAGAGAGAGATGCAAGAATTGAAACATAGTCTCTCCCCTTAGGTTCTTTAGGACCTATCCTGGGGACAAAGCAACTATTTTCAAGAACAATAGTAAGCACAGCAAGAGAAATGCAGCAATGTGTTATGAAAAAGAAAGGATAATCAGAGAATTCCCCCCACTGACCCCCCACCCCCAGCACACACCCATGTGCTCCTAAAAAGGTAAGGTGTGACTTCATGCTCTCCGTATCCCAGTGCCTCCTGCAGGTCTGGCCCATAGTGTTTGCTAAGCCATTATTTAGAAGAAGGGATATGAAGTGGTGTGAATCTGAAAGGGCTCACTAGTCAGGTGAAGTGCTGCTAGGGAGAGAGATGAGGGTTGGAAGAACATTCTAGTCCAAAGAAAAGAATATGAGCAACAGCTCAGAGACATATAGTCCCTGCCCAACTTCCTGTGCTTATTGACTTCGACTTTATCCAGGAATTTTGAGGAGGGATTTCCACAGAGGTAGTTGAAAACAAGACCTTACCTGGTGAAAATAGCTTAGTTGATCTCCTAGCTCTAACGGTTGCTCAGGAATCCATGGGTGGTTGCTTCCCTCTCTTACTCCTATTCTTTCATATCTAACCTTTCCACTTTTCCTTTGGGTCCTGTGTCTCTTTTCTCTTGGTTTGAGCTCCCGACATCATCCTCATGTAGGGTAAGGGGATAAGGCACAGGTGCATTACCAGGTCACCAAGCTAATCCAAGCTTTCCCACACAACAAAGTGCTTTAGAGTTGGTCTTTTGTGTGGCTCTCCTAACTCCCTCCAGTATTCATCTTTTTTCTGTGACTGGCATCACAGAAGTTCTGAGAGTTGATATGGATGCAGCATGACAGAAGTGTGAGTCACAAATGCTCATTTTCCACTTCTTTATTTTGCCTTCTGAGTCATAGTGCTTCTGAAAAATTAAACACCTCCTCTCCCCACCACCTGAACTCCTGAAAATTTGCAACAAGTCCATATGCATCTCCAGCTTTCTACTCTTAAATGGCCTCAAATGGAACTTTTTACAATGGTTTGGCTCCCCATTGGATTGAGGATCCAGTGGGTGGCCTTGGTTTTATAATAAAAGGCTAGTAGAACGCCTTTTGTTTGTTTGTTTCCTTCCATTTTCACTGTATTGTTCAGTTTGGGCTGTCCTTTCTTTCCTCATATCTCTGTAAGATTTCTTTCCAGACATTTCTTCAAATGACTTGACAACAGCCCTGTTATCTTCTAAGAACCTAATAATATTACTCTGGCTGCTTTAGAAAAAAATGTGTCTGTTTTTCCATGTCATTAAGAAGCATCTGAAATCTCTCTGAAAACACATGAAAGGAATATACAGAGGGCCTCCCAGAATCTGAAAGTCCCATTAAAATTAAGGCCTATTAGCGTTTTTCATCAAAGAGGTCATCAGTGCATTTAAAAACTGTACTATTTTGTTTTGGCTATGGGTGGGGTAGGACTTATATGCAAATTTACTTGCTTCTGAGTTTATTAGGAATCAAAGAAAAGAAGTGGAGAGAAAAGGAATGAAGAGAAAAGACAGCTCTGATTCTTTTCTTCTCAGGTTATTTCTGAAATGACAAAATGATGATCCTACAAAATTTGCAAGAGCTCTCTGCCTGTCGCCACAGTTCCACTGCTCTCAAGGGGTGACCTGCCTAGGAAAGGATCCCTTGTTGTCTTTCTGGCCACTAAGCTGAGGCAGATGTAGCCACAAGGTGTCACTATTGCTAAAATAGATCTTTACCTATGCGCTCAATTGTGATTATGTACATAAACGTGGCTTTCATTTTGTTTTTAAGTAGGGTCTTTGGGAAAGGCATATTTTGATTGGCAATATTAGTTGTCTCCTTCCAACTGTGACCCTGAGTGAGGCTTAGATTTATAATCTGGAAATTGGATAGAAGAAAACAATGCCTGTTTTTTAGAATAGTTGTTTGCTTTAGAGAACCTTGGTATAGCTGAGTTTCACATTCAGCATTGAGTAAGTATTCAACAAAGGTTAGCTCCCTTAACTTAAAAGTGAGGAATTAAGTTAAGAGGCAGAAGTGGGGGAGAGGGTGGTAACTTTAAAGTCTCTTCCTTTCCTTTCCTTTCTTTTCTTTCTTCCTTTCTTTTGATTTTAGAGCTATAAGAATAGCATTTAGTACAGAGTTCTAGTTGTCGTAAATAGTTATGCCATTTAAAAAATGCTTGGGAAAGGCTAAATAGTATAGCTTCCTCCGACAGCATCACAATAAATTATAGTGTATAAATATTAAAGTCATATTAAAGTCTCATAAGGAAACCTCTCTAATTGACCTATTTTGTTGAATCCGGTTTCCCGTTTCTTTGAGCCAAGAACATGTTTTTTATTGTCTAGATTGGGAAACTTTGGTCTGGTTTATTGTACAGATATGAGAACAGAAACCTAGAGAGTAACTTGTGGTCCACAAAACACATCTTGGAAGTGACAGAGTTGGTCTAGAACTGCTACTACATTAGATTGGGTTTGTACCAATCCACAAGAAAAAGCGATGTTCATCTCTTTCTAATACCGTGGTTAACAATGTCAGGTTGAAATCTTGAAATAAGCCACAGTGGGAATATTTACACCACAGAAATTGGCAATCACTACAAGCCATTTTTCCCCAGACAGCAGGTTTTACCAGTATACCACTATTAGAACCCAAGATAAATGAAGAGTATTTGGTAACTGGCCAGTTATCTCTTCCAACCCAACCTTGATTTCTGGGATGGCTTCAGGGGCCAGAACAAGTTCAGTGACTCCATTTACCCTGCCACTGCTCCAAGATGGCTTATTTTATAGATCCGTGGGATGCAGGCTATGGGGATTTGGTGACTCCCTGGTGCTGTCCGCCTGCTCTAAAAAGTCCTTCTCATTAATAAGTAAAGATAACAATAATGAGGACACTGACAGCCATCGATACGAGTACTTGCTCTGTGCCATGCGCTGCATGAGATACTTCTCATACCCAGTCTTAGTCTCATAAAGGAGAAAACTGAAATGCAACCAAATTTATCAATGTGATCACAGTCATACAACCAATACCTACCCACCAGGCTTTAAATAGCATGATTTTCCCTCAAGCCACTTTAGGCTTCCTCTAGTATAGGGAAAGAGGAGCAGAAATGACCTGCCTGGCAGGGGCACTCCTGAACAAGAAAATATACCAGAACCAAGGAACAAATAGTCTTTTGAAGAAACTTCTGCCTATTCTATCTAAAACTCACACTTGCCTCAGTCATGAGGGTAGAAATGAAGTTGTTCCATGCCTGGTGGGGGAGATACTACATGAGTACACTGGGAGACACAGAGCAATTGCTGCCGTTGACTGTGGCTTCTGGGCAAAGAGGAAATATGGAGAGAACTAGGAGGTTAAAGTAGTTTTTACAAATAACAGCTTGGGTGTTAAACCAGGATGACAAGTTGCTTCATGCTTTTCAAAAATGGCTTCAAATCATTCATCAATTATTTCAGTCACAACAACATTAGCGTCATCAAAGGCTCTGAAATTTGAGGTGAAACTATGGTAGGAAACCAGAAAGAGTACAAAGCCATGTGAGCTCTGGCGTGAGCTCTGTGCCGTGCCATTACTGGGTTGTGCACAGATGCGACAGTGGCCCAGTGCCCAGGCTCCACTAGCAGTAGGTCCTGAGAACCCAGCATTGCAGAAGAGTAGCTAAGAATCCCTGGAAGTGATGAAAAGGACCTGGTCACTCCAGCTACATAATGACTTGCTTAATCCCATGTTTTTATTTGGGGGATGAAGCACTGGAGCTGTGGAGTCACTTTTACATTCAGGCTTGGATATTCAATTTGTGCTCTCTATGGTCTACTGGTTGAGCTTCACACAGATTTATCATCCTGGAGGTTTTATATATTTTGTTGATAAATTTGAATTTGATACTGCAAAATTTAAACCTGAAATCATTTCCTATACCACTATTTATGCTTCAAATCAGATAAGTGCCACTTCTCAGCAACAGATTAGAATTCAGTCACTCATGGTCAGGCTTCCAAAATCAAGCCCTCATTATTTGAGCACGGATGAATTGTCTCTCTTTTTAAGCATGTGGTATGCCATTTTTATACACTAGGTTGCCTGCGTCTAAAGATTCCTGTGCTGAATATCTAGCATCTGGTGGTGGAAAGGCCAGTAGTATAAGCTATCGTGACCACAACCCCCTTACAAAGCAGTCCAAGAGGAGCTTCAGGAGAGCCATGTTCTGTGCCAACATGGCCCTGTGTTATTCTTCCACACTCTCTCCGGGACCCATGCTCATGCTGGCATCTGAACAAAAACAACTAGTCTCAGTCTGGGTTAGCCTTGTATGGCATGACTAGTGGAGGCAGTGGGGAGCACTGCAGTGGGGACACCACTTGATGGAAAAAATACCTAATAAGGGAAAACCATCGAGTGTGGCTGTAGGATCCTTCCAGCATGGCAGTCACAGGGGCTTGCAGCCCTGTACTAGATTGCTCTCACGGGGGGACAGGCCTCCCACCATGCATGGCTGATTCAAAGTTTAACCCATGCACTCAATCACAGTAATCTGCAAACATTCCTGAATCTGGAGCTAAAGTAGTTTAAGAGTGAAAAAGCATGAAAAAGTAAAGTCTGATAGGATTAGAAGTCTACATTTTAAAAAATAAAATATTAAGTAGACTAGCAAGACCTACTCTTCATTGGTGCTGTTAAATGGAATTGATGATCAAACTTCCACTGCCTACCATTTTATTTTAGACCCTAAAAAGCACAACAAATTCAAAAGTTAATTATAAAAAGGGAGGGCAACTACATCACAGTCTTTGTGTGCTTATCTTCATCCACCACAGCGGCTGATTAGCAGAGCTTTATCAGAGGATGTTAGAATGCAGACACATCAACAAAGCTCATTTATTAATTCTGTGAACAAAATTAGATCATCAGAGCTTGTTCCTAAATTTTTAGATCAAAGCTGAATATTAATAAGTAAATAGACAATTTAAAACAAAGCAATGCATACACTACAGAAAACTCTCCTCTCCTCACTCCCCTCCCCGCTCCCCCACCCCCAAGCAGAATCTCTCTCTGTCTTTGAACCTATAAAGTTCGCTCTATTTGCCTACGTCAACTACACACAAGGGATCGTCTTGGTTATGGAAAGGGGATGTTTTCCAGTGAGACAACCAGTCACAGTCTGACTCCTGTGTGCTTTCTCATTTTTCTCTTTACTGCTCCTCTACATTATACCTTGTCTCCAATAAATATAATTCGTTTTTATGCCTCTGTGTGCCCACCCATGCCATTGTTTCCAACTAGAATATCCTTTCCTTTCCATTTTAACTTTAAAGTCATACCCATCTGTCAAAACCTGGCTGCAAATCATCTAACCTGGCCCTGAGAATAGGATATGATCTTGTCCATCTGTGGTCATTTGAAAAGGTTATTTTCAAAGTTTATGTGATAAGAATCATATGTAAATCATATTAAAACTGCAGATGTCTAGGCTTTATTCCTAATGATTCTGATTAAGCAAATCTGGGATGGGGCTCCATAACCTCCATTAAAAAAAAAAATACCAGTTAATTCTGATGCACCAAGTTGGTGGACCATTCCTGCTACAGACTGAATGTTTGTGTCTCCCACCACCACCAAAGTTATATGTTGAAACCTAATCTCCAATGTGACAGTGTTGGGAGGTGTGGCCTTTGGTAAGTGATTATTAGGTCACACAAGTGGATAAAAAAAAGAGACTCTAACCAAATACCATTTTGAGACAGTTCTTTTTTTGTTCTCATTATAAAAATATAAGACCTGGTCCCTATCTTCAGGATCGGAAAAAAAATTGTTAGTCTTTAGGGCATTGTTAACATTCGTTGCTTGTGGTTGAGACTTGATACCAGTTAACTTACCAATACATTCAGAAGGGACTGAGGAGTCTAAATGTACGGTCTGGATTGTTTGACAAACAACTATTGGCTCAGTTCCTCCACCTATGAAAAAAATTAAGGTTTTTCATCAAACATACATCTAGCTAAACGTAGTGAACTAGTGCTTTGCAAAGAAGCCTGGGCCGTATTTTACTTAATTTGCTTTGTATTAAAATTATTCAATTTAACCTGGGAAGAAATGTAAGGTGTTCCTCAAACTTTCATATGAAAGCCATTTTTCTAAAGGAGTTCCTGTATGAATACACATAGCATTCTTTCAAAAATTAATAGTCTCGACCTGAAAAATATCATAGCACTATATATTAATTATCCAAAGCAGTGGCTTTATTTATGACCTCTTTGACACAGTCTTCACCTCAGTACTCTCAACTCCAGAAGCCGTGAAGAAAACAGAAAAGGACCTGAATGTAGGTTTTCAACTGGAACTGTGTTTAATTACTTCTGTTCTACACTATTTGTGCTGTATGGTCAGTAACATGCTAATGAGTTTCAATTAAGTTACCTTCACAAAACTAAGTTACCTTTACAAAATTCGGCTGAGAAACAGAAATTGGGTCATAGAAGGTGGGATGCTAAATAAATACTGTCTTGTTATCAGTGAATATATATGCTTAACCCCTTTAATTTTCCATTATCTGTGATTCAGAATCACTGATGTGTGTTACAGGGTTAAGGTCATGATTACAAGTGGCTGAGAAGGAAGGAAGAGAATTAATAGGCTAAACAACTGTAACTCTAATATGTTCTATGAAACCTGAAAGGTGTGCTTTGGACTGTTGCACCCTGAGCCTTGTCAGCAGAATGCTAAGGTGACTGGCCTGAGAGAAAGGGCTGGAATTAGAACAGCATTTGTCAGCATGTTCTTCACAGAACACTAATCCTTTAAAAATAAGAGAGGAAAGAAAGTATTCCATGGTCAAAGAATTTAGGACACATTATATACTCTATCTCCCCATCCCACCTTGGAGATTTATACAACTTTCTGAAATTCCTGCAATTGAGGAAAGGCAAAAAAAAAAAAGTATTTAAAGTTTTTACTCAGTATCTCCTGATACTTTACTGAACTAAACCCTTATTTTGAGCACCATCCATGGAATCTGGGAATGTAAATTTGGGGACGATTCCTTCCATCCCAGAACTGATAAGAGTAGCTCACTGTCCACTATTTATACAAACCATGTGGTTTATACTGAACACCTGTTCTGTTTCTGGGGGGTCTGGGATTTGGGCATGTGCTAGACAGAGGTTGCCTATAATACCAGCCCCCAATAAAAACCCTGGACATTTGATATTTAATGAGTTTCTCTGGTTGTTAACATTTCACATGTACTGTATCAGTGCATTCCTAGGGAAATTAGGTGCGTCCGTGTGATTCACTGGGCAAGGAAGCTTGTGCTTGGTTTTCCCTCTGCTGATGATGCTTGGTAGCTTTTCACTCTAACAAGTCATAACTGTGAGTACTAATATCTTCTGAGTCCTGTGAGTCTTCCTAGCAAATTACTGAAACTCAGGGCAGTGTTAGGGACCCCAAATACACGTGGTGTGCAAGAAAATGATGTCTCTACCCTTGAAGAACTTACTATCTAATGATGTAGATGACAAACCAGCATTTAGAAAAATGATCACTTACACTTACAATTAAGGTAAATACATATTTTTTTTAAAAAGGAAAAGTGCAGGTTTCTATGGAAGAAGTAACAGCAAATTAAATCTACATTGGGAAAATAGGCAAAAGCTGTGCTGAAGAAGTGAGAATTAGGTTGAGTCCTGAAGGATGGGTAGGAGTTACTCAAGACAAAAGGAAGGTGATGGGCAATTTGAACAAAGGGAACACCTGTGAAGGTTCTGAGACTTACTGAAGATGGTACATCTAATAAGCAACAGACATTGACATTCTGTTGCTGTGTATATCAGAAGAAAGACCAGTTATGCTGAGATATTTATACGCTGAGATTCATTCCAAAGTCAAAAAATCTGGCTTCTTTTATACATACCTTATTAGCCAGCAATTGCACCCCAAATTATATACTCAACAGAAATGGTGTACATATATACGCCAAGTGGATATACAATAATGTCACAGCAACCAAAAACTATAAACGACACAAATGTTTTCTACAGAATCTGGATAAAATATTTATATAATGGAATATTACACAGCAGCAAATTTGGGGGGAAATACTGGTACATGCAACAAGATGGGTCAATCTCAAAAACATAATGATAAGCTAAAGAAATCAGACATAAAAGAGAACGTTTATACCAACTTATGAGACTGAGAATGAAGTGCTACCTACTGCACTAACAAGGCACCTTATACCAACTTACATACATTCTTAAAACATGTAAAACTAATTCGTGGTGATAGAAGTGAGGATTTGATTACCCTGAGGAATAGAGACTGGAAGTAGCACAAAAGATCTCCAGGGTGCTAGTAATACTTCATTTCTTGACCTGGGTAGTGGGTACATGATCTGATTGGTAGATGTGATCCCAACCTGTGATGTCATTAAAATAAAATCACATTCGTTTCAGTTGACTCTCAGTTATTCACTGCCTAATCATCTAGCCTATGAGTTTCCTAGACTTCATCTCTTCTCTTCCAAACTGTTTACCCATAGCAAAAGATATGGAGATAAAAGAAAAAAACAATTATTATTATTTTTTAATGTGGCACTGATAGTGATAGAAAAAAAGAACAGAATATGCCTTTATAATTTACGTCATAGTATAGTTTTTAAATTGTCAAAGATTGGGGCGCCTGGGTGGCTCAGTCGATTGAGCAACCGACTTCGGCTCAGGTCATGATCTCATAGCTCGTGGGTTCAAACCCCGCGTCGGGCTCTGTGCTGACAGCTCAGGGCCTGGAGCCTGCTTCAGATTCTGTGTCTCCCTCTCTGTCTGCTCCTACCTTGCTCACACTCTGTCTCTCCCTTTCTCAAAAATAAACAAAGATTAAAAAAAAATAAAATAAATTGTCAAAAGTATTGCCACTGTGTATACTAACTTCAGTCTCTAAAAATTTATTTTGATTACTAAAAATAATCCGTTTATTGGCTATATATCATGTAATAAAGTAGGCATTGTATAAATATGTTAATATATGTGCCTATATATGTAAAATATATTTTTGTAAGATATAAATATATGTAAAATTAAAAAATTCTTGCAGATAGAATCATCTTATTGAATCCTTATATCAAACTAATTGAGTAGATTTTGTTAAAATATTTTGTAGATAAGAAAACTGGCTCAGTGAGGTTATGCTATTTGTGTAATGTTATGCAAAATGAAGCTGAAATAGGTTTGGTACCTGGGACTTTTTGCCTCCAAGGCCCCTGCTTTTTATCTACATTATCCCCTCCAGTTGGTGGTGCCTTTAAAGCACAGGTTTTTCATCCATGCCTCCTAAATGGATCTGCTATGGTGCTGACCACTGCAACAGCTCCTTCATTAAACAAATACCTAGGCCAAATTGTCTTTCTTTTGCACATGACAAAGTCTACATCATAAAGAAAACATATGTAAGCTATTTATTTGATTATTCACTACATCTCACTATTTGCCCCATACAAAATGCCTGATAGAAAACTATTTTTCTGTGTGGTGAAATCACAGCTTCAAAGCATTTAAAATTTACAACATTAAAAAGATATGTATAAAAGGCCTTTCATGGTTCAATCTTTTTTCACAGAAGTCTCAGTGCTCCAGGGACCCATCAACCCCTCCCCCCACATTTTAGAAGAGATCCCAGTCTCCCACCCCTAGACCCCAGATCCTGGTCCAGGATTGTTAAAGATTTTTGTCTGAGACTTCCCTGAACTAAGAAATGAAACATGACCCTTGTCACTAATTAAAGAATATAGATGAGGTAGAGGAACAGAGGTAATAAGGTATTGGGATAGAGGCTAAAAGCTCAGGAAGCCTTAGGAAGGACAGAAAGTGTTACAGGACAGGTTGGAGTGGATAAACAAACACTTCACAGCGCTTGGATTTAGATAAGAAAACAATGATGGACCTTTTTCAGTTCTGCCTAAGAGAAGGAGGGCATTGGCTGTTGGGAGCCGCATATAAGGTGATTAACACAAAGAGGAGACACAATGAGCTCACTGCTTCCTATCATAGACCCAGCCAGCAACTGTGGGCTTTGCTCTCAACCATTTTATGTAAAAGAAGTTGATGCAAAAGACCATTAATAAATGTAACTACCCCAAGAGCTGTTCTAACTTAACACCTTAAGGCTTCACAGAGATGTAAGCTTGCTGAGAGAGGCGACAAGATTGAGGGCTTGCAGGGCAGGTGGGATTGGTGGTGGAAAGGTAGTACGCAAGGGAAGGAAATGGGGAAAATCACTGTATATGAGAATGCTCTCAATAAGTAGGCTGGTCACAACCTGTCTATGAACAAACTTAAGAACTCTGTGTATCTGACTTTATGTCTCTTTTCCTCTCCATTCTGCTATCACTTCCCTGGAGCCTTTTGTCTCATCTGTAAAAGAAAGGCATAGAAATAGATAATCTCCAAGGTCCTTGGCAGCTCTGACAGCCTATGACTAATCCTTACGTGTGAATGCAGTGCTTCATAGTGTATGTAATACCACATTGCCTATGGGGAGAAAACTAGGCTGCGGTGTAGAATTATGAATTTGACCTTTGAAATGTAAACTGTTTTGATTGTATTTTTACTGTGTTCCTAAGGGAGCCGTTCATGTTGTTTTAGTACTTGGAAACTAAACATAGTTCTTAAAGCGAATTGGTGAAAATGACGATTATCCATCATTCAGCACTGAGGTCTGTCTCAAGGGCTGGTTAGAGGGCATGTGGCTATCTGAGGCAGAGGAAATGAAGCAGGAGAGGAAGTTTATTATGCCAAATGCAGTGCCCACTAGAAATCCAAGAAAGCCCAGCCTCTTGAGCTCAATGGGATTTTGAACCACTTGGTGTTTGAAATAATTCACTCTTGCCTAAAGGTATAAAAAAATATCTTTCCAATTTTCCTCTTGAAATATCTCCAGCTGTCCCAGACATTTTAAAAAATAGCAGTATTTGGATGTATTGTATTTTAAGAAGAGCCAGCGAGGTTCAGCTTACATTTGCCTTAAGGCTTTGTGACTTTACGTTTGCAGTCAATTTGAAAAACAGTTTGAGATATCTGTTAAACTTTGAACACAGTGAGATTTACCCATCTCCCTTTTTGAGACTACAAAATAATCCTGTATATTTTGATAAAGAGCCAATAAATTGGCCCCTAGGAAAGAAGCAAACCATATCCATATTTCTAAATGCTTCTGGCAAGAGAGTTTGCTCTATTTTGGACACATAAATTGAACCCAGCAATAGCTCCAAAATCCATCTTTTGTACAACCTAAGAAAATTCTTAGTTCAGAATGGCCTAGAGGAAAACGCTGGAGTACTATATGAATCATGTGGGATCTACTTAGGGCATGACTACTACTACTACTATATTCTGCCTAATATGTGACATTTGCATCAAGAATTCTATGAATTACAGATATGAACAGAGCTGTTTTATTTATTACATCAATTTATTTGTTGAGGCAACCCAGACACTCATTCTTAAAGGGTCTGAGCCCCTGGTCACTGTGTCTTTTCATATTGTGACTGCTGCACTTATCCATTTGCCATAAAAAATCATACAGGGTAGTAATGAGATATGTTCCAGTGGATCACCCAGTTGTCAATGCATTCTTCCTTTCCTCCATGTAGGGCTTCTTGTCCCAGTAAGAGACCTGTCTATCCCTGATTACTAGGATCAATTATTTCTTACAGGTGACATCTTTCCTAGCCTTCTGGTCTTTTGGTACAAGGAGTCTGAAGTGACCAAAAGGCAGCCATGTTTAAAGTTTAATAGGAGTCTTTTAGCCTCCCTGAAAAATACATTACTCCTATAGGAACCAGGACTTCTAAACCAAAATTCCTTAAGTTTAAGAGACAGAAAGCACAGATTCTTGAGGTTGGTCCCTGAAAATAGCACCTGTCTCTGCACCCAGGCAGTCTATCTATTGGGAACATAGCACCATATAAAGATCATTGATTTAAGGTTGTACTGTCTTTGCAAAGTATCATCTTCCACCTGGTGCCTCATCTATTCATTCAAAAGGTCATCTATCACTCTATACGGCTAGCAGCTTCAGTGTGTATGTAGATCCTATGGTTATACATCCACTGCTACATTCTCTATGATGGTTAACTTTATGTATCAATATGACTGGGCACAGGATGCCCAGAGAGTTGGTCAAACATTGCTCTGGGTGTTTCTGTGTTCTGTTTGGAGGGTGTTTTAGGTGAGATTAACATTTGAATCAGTAGACTGAGTAAAGCAAATTATCTTTCCTAATGTGGGTGGGCCTCATCCAATCAGTTGAAGGGTGAAAGGACTAGAACAAAGGGGTGACTCTTCCCTAAGAGATAGTTCCCCTAACTGATTGTCTTCAAACTGAAACCTTGTTTCGTCTTGCCTGAAGTTGTTCCAACTGGGGCATTCAGCTCTTCCTGACTCTACAGCAGCCTGCTGGCTTTCATACTTGAACTGGGACATTAGCTCTGCAGACTTTGGACTACATAGCCTCCATAATCATGTGAGTCAATTCCTTATAATAAATAAACAAACAAATAAATAAATAAAACTCATACACACACCCTATTGGTTCCGTTTCTCAGGAGAACGCTAACTATACACTGTTTGCTACAAACTGAGTTCCTTGGTTCAATATAGTATTATTCAGAATTCTATAGGATAGCAGTACTACCTGAGGCTGTACAAGCAGGAAAGGCAATCTCATACCCAAAATATCCATCAACCACTGCCCCTTCCTGGGGGGAATGAATCCAAGATAATCACGTGCTATCAATGGCTACTAATTCTACCCAAAGAATGGTGCTATATTAGGAACTCACTATTGGTTTCTGTTGTTGGCAGGTTGGGCATTCAGTAATTGCTAGATAAGCTTTGGTTAATGTAGGCTCATGCTTCCACCTCTGCCAACATGGCTACTCTGTTCATGTGCCCATTGTGTCAGCACTAGGGCAGCCAATGGCAGAGGCTGGCCATGTCAACTTGCTGAGGTACCCTACATTTTTTTTAGTATTGCTCCCATGCAGAATGCCCTCTAGTAGGCATTATCATGCAGTACAAAGAAATTAATACTTTGTGCCCACCTCTATATGTATGCCTTCAGGCCTATTCTCCAACCTTCTGCTTTGTCCCCAATCTTCCCATTTCTCTCCTAGGCCCTGACCAACCAGCCAAGCCACTTGCCACTGCTTCTCAGTCTCTACATATTATCTTGTTCCATTTTTCTTTCCACATAAAATAGATAACCAGGTGCACCTCCCAAAGTTTTGCCTACTGGTAAAACTCTCACCACTGTTAAGAGTCATCTCCGAACAGAGCTATAGTATAACAGCAATTCATTATAATCTTTCACACATATCATATAATGAGCAGATTCATCTGTGAACAAAACTCAACCATTTTCCTCCTCCATCAACCGGTTATGTGGCTGCAGATGTGAACTGAGGGGGAAAGTATGGGGCAACGGTGGTGGATCTAGGGGCTCTGGGCTACCTTCCTGTGAAGTTTACTTGTGTCATCTGGCCCTTCTTTTGCCTAATTCAGGATGTACCACTTCTATCTTACAATGGTTTTCTGCTGGGCTTGCTTGATATTACGATTTGATGCATCTGATAATAGCCACCTCTAAGAGATTGTCACAACCCGTGGCTGATAGAATCAGCAAGAGTCAGCATCTGCTTTTTTTTTTTTTTTTTCACAGCAATATTCTCAACTTTTGACTTTTTATGAAAGGGGAAGGAGGTATTTTCTAATAAACCAATCACTGAGAGATTTTAGAGATATCCATTATATCCAGAAACATAGGACCTTATAAAAAGTGAAACAGAAATAAAGTAATAGAGAAGAAAAAGAAAAATGAAGAAAGAAGTAAAAAAGCAGCAGCCCTACAATTCAGGACATTGAGTGTATGACAGCTTCCCTTTAAAAGTTGTGGGCAATTCAAATGAATCCTCACAAAACCAAACTGAGTGGCTTCTGGATTGCAAAGTAAGTTTTGTCACTGGTGGTGGATGTGAGGGATGTTCATCCGTCTGTCTATGTATTTACCTATTTATCTACTATCTATATGTCTATCACATCAAGGAAGTTTAGAGGCCAGTATTCAAAGAAAAGAGACAAATTTGTAAGAGACTATGATTTGCTAATCATGACCTGCTTCAGGGTAAGGGTGTGTTTTTTTCTCATCAGAAGAGGTGATTTTAGGAAACATAATATGACACCTGTGGTTCTCTGTTAGTTGACTGATGTCCAGTCTCACATCTATAGGCTTTAGAACACACTGAAAACTGACCATTCTTCTGACTGACATATTGTTAGGGAAGACAAGATCCTGGCTAGCATCTTTGGGATCTCTCAAACTACATCAGGAGAAATTTGGATAATGGTTCTCAGACTTCAGTGGATATATGAATCCCTTAAGAGTATATTAAATTCCTAGAAACCATCTTCAGAGGTTCTAATCCAGTGAATTGAATTTTGGCATTTCAGCAGGAAAAGAACCCCATGTGATTCTGCTAAAGGTGCCTGGGAACAACATCTTGAGAAACATGAATCTACTGGACCCACTTGAGGAGGAACAGACCAACTATAGTTCCATTCCCTATAACATTTTGGCCATTGAGAAGATCACAGTCATAATAACTCTTGGTGAAATGCATTTTGTGGTATATTTTAGTATTGACACACTTTTCAGGCAGTAGGAAGTTTTCTCCTCCAATGGAAAATAAATGAAATGTAGATCCAATTGAGTTTACTTTTTCTCTGTTCACTGAATGACAGATATCAGCAGCCAGAGAATTGTTTGAGAACATTTGAAATGATTCAAATAATGCTTGAATGGCTTGATTTGAACTTTGGCTTCTCATTTAGGAATGCTGAGAATTCTAAAGGCATCTTGTCTCTCCATAGCTTAGACTGCCAAGCAACTGACCATGAAATATGAAGATAATTTTAAAGCAATATTTTGAAAAATGAAATGTGTACAATAAATTTATTTATTTTAAGTTTATTTTATTTATTTTGAGAGAGAGCATGCGCACACACGTGAGTGGAGGAGGGGCAGAGAGAGGGAGAGAGAGAGAATCCCAACCAGGCTCTATGCTATCAGCACGGAACCAGACTTGAGGCTTAATCCCATGAACCTTGAGGATCATGACCTGAGCTGAAATCAAGAGTCAGTTGCTCAACTGACTGAGCTGCCCAGAAACCCCTACAATAAATTTATTGATTCCATGTAGTCACTTTTTATTGACAAAGAAGCTCTCATTTGAATACCTGAATAAAATATTTATCAACTGATCATTTAAAGTACTACATATTGCTTTTATTTTTAGCTGGTTTTTTTATTAATCAAACTTCCCTTCCTTCTTCTCTCCCCTTCAAAGATTTCCTTCCCTAAAACATCTACAAAATGCCACAAAATTTAGAGTGCCATGAAATTTAAGCACACAATCACATATTCCTTTGCCCTCTCTATATGAAATAAGACAATGCATTGAAAGCACTTTGAAAATGTAAAATACTGTGTTGATATAAAATTACCATGATACCATTAGGAGGATTAAGTGATTTTCCCTCTGCTGTGGTATAGGTTACCAGAATATATGGATTTTTTCCTACTCTCTTTGTAGCTCTCATCTTTCCCAGCACAGGCTGGAGCAAACAGTAGGCACGTGTTGACTTGACAATATTTTATCACCAATTTTAAGTCCAGACTTATTCTTTAAAGTCTTCTCTCATTGAAATGTTATAAAATCAATTCCTACAATTATCATCTCTAGTTTAAACACAGCTGAAAATGACCATAAGAAAACGGGGTGCTCCTACATCAGAAATGTGTGGCATCTGGCCTTTCTTCCTTTTTTTCCTCCATGACAGAAATGGTATTTAACCTTGGGAGCTTTTTAATGATCAGCCTGAATATAGCTCCAAAATCCTGCTTAATGCAAACTCCAGGATTCCCTGTCACTCAGTCAGGGTTTCCTACCAATCTGTCAGGACTCAGGGTGACATCTTTACCATCTTTCTCCTAGGTACTAATTCCAGGTTATAGGTCCATCTGGACTTCCGGGAAAGAAACTAGTTATGGCATCATAAAATTTGGGCTTCTAGTGTTGACACTGCCATAAACAAGCTGTATGACCCTAGGCAAGTAATTTAATACATCAGAACCTCTGTTTTCTCATCTGCAATGTAAGTTATTTGAACCAGATGCTCTCAAGGTACCCAATGCCAGTTGTGAGATTTTGTGATTCAGTGAATGGAAGCCAGTCAATCACAGTCTGGTCAGGCTCTCAGCACTCATAAGAATCCAATAAAATATGCTTCTTTCTCATTCTTCTACCAGAAAACGAACATTTATGTTTGACATATTTGCTAGACATTTCCATGAGCTTATGTTTGCAAATTCTTGATGATTATTTAATTTTTATAGTCCTCTGAGGAGAGCCATCATACTGGTTATAACTGAGGTAACTAAGCCTTGACTGCATAGAGTATTTGGAACGGTTTACCACAACCATTTTCTGGGTCCCACAAGAATGGCTCTTTGAGACAATAAATGTATCTATTCCTCAACCCTACTACAAACAGCCATGCTGTAGCTCTAAAGCAAAAACTTATTACCACATTTGATTTTTGTGATGCTTTGGACACTGATGTTCTATGTATGAATCAGAAGATTCCCAATAGCAATCCAATCGGCCAAGGATGCTGTGGTTAGCAAAACCCCAGAGAATTAGCTACCCTGCTTTGTCCTCCTCCAGCCTTGAGCTCCCAGATGAGCACAACTGTTACCTTACATCTGGAGCCAAAAAGCTCCCATGCTTACTGGTGGCTTTATGACCAGCCCAAATAGACCTACCAGTAACTGTGAGGTAAGGATTGTATGCAACTGGGGATAGGAACACTGTGTAAACTGTAGAGCAAAAGAATGGTAGTCTCTGTGAGAAAAAGAAAAACACTGGATAAACATGGCTAAAAATTGTTTGTGTCATAAAGACACATCCTGAACAGGCACATGGAAAGAAATATACAGAGAATATTCAGAGCTGTTTTGTAACTTCTTGACTGAAATGCAATGGATATCACATAGTGTTTGGTATCCACGACTAGTGCCCCCACAGCCACTCAGGAAGTCAGGCTTATCTGTAGGAGACCTGCTGAAGTGTGCATGCTTTCTTTCTGCTTCTGTTTCTCTTTATCTCTCCATTCTCTCTCTCTCTCCTTCTCCCTCACCCCTGCCCCAAAGCACACACCTTTATGACAATGGGAAAGTTTTGATCACAATGTTACTTCTGAGGACTTGAGACAGTCCAGTTATTTTCTACAGCTTTCCAAACTCTTTCTTTTACTGGGATATTTCCAATCTTAAAGCAAAAAGAAAATCTATGACTCATTATAAGGTTGACAAACACACTCACTGTGACAAAGCTCTTCTTCTCTATGTGCAGGTTTTAATAAGTCATTCTTGCAACCCTGTTTGTTGATAGAAAGCCAATTTAATTTGTATTTTACTGGATATTCATTTAATCATACATTAACTAGGTGTGAACTGTATACAAATCTTATCAAGCAACTCAGAGACCTCACAATATACTTGGAATTTGTGTGGCATCTAAATTCACAAAGTGTCTGCCCAAGTGTGACAGAGTGTTAAGGAGTATTACTTTTGCAGAAATCTAACTCTATAAGAAAAATAGAGGGGAAAATATGAGGACAGGCAGGAAACTTATTAAATGTGTTTATCACTATACTTCTGGTTTTCTGAGGTTGAAAAGGATATGACTTGTTTTCTGAAGGAAGCAATTAATGTTGCATTGACCAGTTGATGCACAATGTCTATCTTTATGTTCCCCACAATTGCTTTGGAATATATGTGCTATATTCTACATTTTCCCAGGAAAACAGGGTTTTAAGATCCTGTCTCTTCACTTCTACATGATATGTAAATATTTAACTACCTGGACTTTTCAAAGCATAAATTTGCATGAAGTATGATTTCAGGGATGAAGAAGTTAAAGGTCCAAGAGAAGCTGTCTTCAAATGAGCTGACCTCACCTGTTAAAGGATGTGGTTTGTCATGGTGACAGGAGGTTATCATAATCAGTAGAAAATAGTAGATTTATAAATATCTGTAAAAGTTTTTCCCCCCTTTGGTTCAAGGTAGAATGAGCCAAAATCATTTCCTGTGATATCTATAAGATGCACATCTGAAAAATCACTAGTACCTGGAATAATGCCTAGGTCATGGTAAGCTCTTGATCAGTATTTATTCTTGAATGGAAGTTAAACATTTGCAAATAGAGAGCAATATATTCTCGACATTATCCTGAAAATTTCTGCATTATCATGAAAGCCAAAAGGGACACAGCTAGAAGAGGTATTTAAATCACCATTCACAATCTGGGCCCCCTGAGTGGCTCAGTTGGTTGAGTGTCTCTTTCAGGTCATGATCCCATGGTTCATGGGTTTGAGCTCCACATCAGTCTCTGGGCTGACAGCATGGAGCCTGCTTGGAATTCTCTCTCTCAACCTCTCTCTCCACCCCTCACCAACCCATGTGTGTGCACTCTCTCTCTCTCTCCCTCAAAATAAATAAATAAATAAATAACATTAGAAAAAATTAAAAAAAGAAAAAAGAAACAACAAATCACCATTCATAATCAGAAAAGGCCACCAGAAAGATCTGGAGACCTCCTACTGTGCCAGGCTGACCTTTTCATTGCTGGAGATGAAGGAGGGACTTGAGAAGTCTGCGACTGACACCTGGGCAATGTGAGTTATTCAGAGCCCTAGGCAACAATTATTTACAAACTATTACAGAAGAATGTCATTGTTTCAAAACCAATAAGGCCATATGCACTGTGTCCAGTCTGCCCTAAGACTGAGATAAGAGAGGAGTGGCCATAGCAGCAATAACAACATTCCTTATCCCTTGGAGAGATCAAGCAAAACATAGAGAATGTGCAGGACTGAAGTCCCTCATTCCCAGTCCTGATCATCTTGTGTTCTCCTTCCAGCCTCTGAGAGAAGAAGGCTTGGAAGGTGTTCTTGACTTGGTAGGTTTATGATAGGTTGCTGACTTTGGAGCTGCTCTCTGAGGGACCTGCTGATGCTCACCTATGAGTGCTCAATAACAGCAGCCAATGCTGATGAGAATGAATGATCACAGCACTCAGCTTTGGAAAAGAGACTAGGGTGACCAAACAGAAGTGCAGGTGTCTGAGCAGTTAGACTAATTTCAGTCACAACTGCTGCCACATTTGATCTGGAAAAGGAGCCAAGAAAATTATGGGCAAGCTAGAACCTGAATGTAAATGTTGATCTAGTCTACTCATTTATAAGAGGATCATCACACAGCTGAAGACCATTTCTCCATTATAACTAAGCCACGTGGACAACAACATCTAACATGGATTTTCCTGTTTACAAACGGATGGCCTCCTTACAACACAACAAGTTCAATATTATTTTACATTTAACCTATTAGGACACAGATGCTCTCTGATAAGCCTGTGGTCATGCAGTTAACCAAGTCTTCTCATCATTCTTTTTTTTTTTTTTTTTTTCACTTTATTTTGAGAAAGAGTGATCATGAGTGGGGGAGAGGCAAAGAGACAGGGAGAGAGAGAATCCCAAGCAGGCTCTGAGCTGTCAGCACAGAATCTGGCACGGGTTCAAACTCATTTCAGATCATGACCTGAGCTGAAATCAAGAGTCAGATGTTTACCCAACTGAACAAGCCAGGGGCCCCAAGACTTCTAGTCATTCTAACCTGTTTTGTTGCAATACACTAAAGCTGTCTTTTCAGAGATCACATTCAACCTTTTTTTCCCTTGATTTTATAGCTTGTCATATTCCAAAGTAAAAATAGCAGGGGTGCCTGGGTGGCTTCAGTCAGTTAAGCGTCTGACTTCAGCTCTGGTCAAGATTTCACAGTTCATGGGCTCGAGCCCTGCATCAGTCTCTGTGCTGACAGCTTGGAGCCTGGAGCCTGCCTTGGATTCTATGTCTCCCTCTGTCTCTGCCCCTCCTCTGTTCATGCTCTGTGTATCTCTCTCTCTCAAAAATAAATAAAATTTAAAAATTTTTTTTAAATAGTATTACCTTACCATTTGTAATTCTTGAAATTCTCTTGAAAGAATATTGAAAGTAAATTACTTACAATCTGAGAAATCTGGTTCTCTTTGGACTGGAGAAAAAAAATATATGATCACATCTTCACCCTTCAAGAAAAGATTAAGTACCATTTACATAGGAAAGGAATTTATATAGGAAAAGTTGCATGCTACATTTGACATTTGACAAGGAATCAAAAAGTTCAAACAGCACTAAGTTTTTACCATATGAATTGAGTTGCTGTGAATGAAGATGAATTTACTATAGGTGCTCTCTTTGAGAGGAGTGCAACTTGTGTTTCACAAAAAAAGTCAGCAGGAAGTTGGCAAATACAGCCATAGGGATTAATGTAGTCAATAAAGGTCTGGTTCTCAGTCCTTCCCACTAACTCCTCTCTGCAGCTGCCACCACCAGCAAGCTCTGTTCCGACCTGGGCCAGAAGTCACCTGTGAGGATGGAACCCAGTCACTCTGCTTAGGAAACCCGTCTCAGAAGTAGTCTCATCTCTCATCTCACAGTGGCTCAGTCCAATGTCCTTGACCAATACTAAGTCTTATTCCTGAATGGCCTGTCTGCTGAACTCCATGCTTCATGCATAACAATTTGTGATGCCCTCCGGGGCCACCATAAAGCTGCATTGTATGCCTAGATATCAACTGGAATCAGAAAACCAGACAAGACACACTGAAGAGTCCACTTCTAGCCCAGGAGTTCTTACACAGCATGAAAGGACACATTTATATTTATTTTCTGGCCACAGGCTTCTGGCTGTCATCCCTATTCACCAATGTTTTTTTCTGTACACAGGATGAGGGGATGCCTTTTTTAGTTGGTAAAGTCTGTAATATTGAAAAGTTGTCATAGAGAATGGATCCATCTGACAGTGAATCAATGGTGATTATGAAAGCACCCAGCCATCTTATCTGCCTGTGTGGTTGGGAGTAAGAACACTGATTCCTTGAATACAGCAGTCATGGTCAGATTACCTCTGACTCTAAAAATAGACACAAATAACAACAAAGTTTTAACATGTAAAACAAAGATCTCTTGATTCTTCTTCCTGATTTTTTATTCAGTTCCAAAGTGATTTTGTTTACTTCAGAGCACTGACCAAGATAGATGGCCAAATGCGTAGGAAAAAAAAAAATCATAAATGACAGGCCATGAGAAAAATTGTAAGATATTTTTGAGAGATGTAGCAAAAAAAAAAATCTAGGAAAAAGTCCCCGAAAGATCCAAGTAAAGTAATTATGTGCAAAATTAATGGAACAAAAGCAGAAGAAATTCTGTGTCATGGTGTCTGACTGAAGAATGGATACCCAGTTATCTACCTGTGCTGGGCTGAATAACGGCCCCTCACCAATACCCACATCCTAAAACCTGGAACCTGTGAATGTTATCTTATTGGCAAACAAGGGCTTTGAAGATGTGGTTAAGCAGAAGATCTTGAAATGGGGAGATAATCCTGCATTACCTAGGTGGGTCCTAAGGGCATTCACATATGTCCTAACAAGAGGGAGACAGAGAAGAGGAGAAAGCAGTATTACGCAGAGAAAGAGACTGGAGTGATTTAGCCACAAGCCAAGGAATAGTAAAAGTTACCAAAAGCTGGAAGTGTCAAGTACCCTATTCTCCCCGATAGTCAGTGGTGGGCACTGCCAGTATTTTGATTGTAGCCCGGCAATACTGACTTCAAATTTGTGGCCTCTACAACTATGAGAGAATAAATCTCTATTGTTTTAAGCCACCAAGTTTGTGATAATTTGCTATAGTGATCACAGGAAACTAATACACTATCCATGAATCAGACAAAATATGTATTAACCAATACAAGCCCAGCAGACATTTATTTTAGGTTAATGATATCTTTCAAAAAAAGCTACAAGACGTTACTTAAGAATTTTCAGAATGGCTTTCTATCTTGAGTTTCTCTGTTCCTTCTAAATCTTATTTTAAAAATGCAAAGTACCGGGGCAACTGGGTGGCTCTAACATTCTATGGCTAGGTCAGTTAAGCATCTGACTTCAGTTCAGGTCACGATACACAATTCATGAGTTTGAACCCCGTATTGAGCTCACAATGTGGAGCCTGCTTGGGATTCTCTTTCTCTCCCTCTCTCTCTGCCCTTGCTCCATGCCCCCGTGTTTGCTTGCTCTCTCTCTCTCTCTCTCTCTCTCTCTCAAAAATAAATAAATAAATGTTAAAAAAGTTTTTAATGAAAAGTAATAACTTCATTTAGCAGATGTGGCTGCTGACATGGAAGGTTTCATCATCATCATAGCAGACAGAGTAAGAGTTATGGATACTGAGTTTGTAGAAAGGTCAAGTTAGATAATGACAAGCAAATGCCAGCATTGTGAGTAAAAACAAAGTATCTCCAACATGTTGTACTAAGGATTAGGAGAGCTGATCTCTAATGTTGACTTCCAATGATTATCCTTGTCTTCTTGAGCAAATGACTTAGTTCCTCTAGGTCTCAGTTTCCTCTCCATAAAATGAGTCAATTAAATATACTCAGTAATTCCTTGAAGCTCTAACATTCTATGGCTTTATCCAGCCAAGAATTGGAATTAACATTTGTAATAAGCTCACTGTTATAGACAGAGTTTGTGGGTCCCTACATGAGTATCAACATATCACCAACTTTACTACATACACCTGGAATTTCACCCATAGCAGCAGTGTGTGTGTGTGTGTGTGTGTGTGTGTGTCTGTGTGTGTGTGTGTGTGTGAAAGAGAGAGAGAGAGAGAGAGAGAGAGAGAGAGAGAAGAAATATTCCTCTGTCCATTTAAAAACCTCTGGATGAAATGATATAACACTTTAAATGAATTTATCAATCTTCATTATAGTTCTTATTCAGTTACTGTCTTAGACACATTACACTATGACTATTATATCTGTCTCTACCATTAAATAAGAGAAGTTCCTAAGAGAAGGAACTAGGTCTTGTTCATCACTGAATCCTCATGACCTGGCACTTAAGTGCCTGGCACAAAACAGGTGCTCAATAATATTTGTTAGGTAGATGCATACCTAGTTAGCTGGCCTTTCCCCCACATAGGATATCAGAAGAGATGTGTACAGAATAGGAGAGAAGGTCCTGGCAAATAAAACAAACAAAATGAGTGCGCCTGGGTGGCTCAGTTGGCTGAGCGTCTGACTTCGGCTCAGGTCATGATCTCATAGCTCGTGAGTTCGAGCCCCGCGTCGGGCTCTGTGCTGACAGCTCAGAGCCTGGAGCCTGTTTCAGATTCTGTGTCTCCCTCTCTCTCTCTGCTCCTCCCCTGCTCATGCTCTGTCTCTCCCTCTCTCTCTAAAATAAATAAACATAAAACACACAAAATGAACATTATCTACATCTCCTAGCTGTGGTGGACAGTACATTCCACAAATCATCTATCCCAGGCTTTTTCTCATAGCTTGATGCTTTTGCCATGTTTTCTTTTGGGAGAAAATTGGGTTTGCTTTATCAGAGGTTTGGTTTCTTTTTAAAACATTCTTTATCTCTCTAAAGCACCATTAAATTGTTAATTGAAATAAAGAGACTTAATTTGTAACTGGGACTTGATGAAGTGGTAATTAGAAACAAATGCTGTATTGCATTTGAATGTTTACCTTATTATTAGTATGCCTATTGATTTGTTTTAAATTACTCTGTTCAGTTGAATTTCAGTAGATAAATTTTAGGTATTTTCCCACTGAAAAATGACAGTGAAGAAAATTGCTAAGCAATGAGACATTAGATAAAGGAATGAGTATTTGGGCTACTTTTCATGATTTTTCTTGCTATCGTTTTAAAGAATCAATCCAACTTGTGAGGAAGAAAATGGGAGTTTTATACCACTCTCTATGCAAAAATTAGTCTTATAACCACAAAGTTATCAAGAGCAGGACTGAGTTTGATTTGTAACAGTTTACTCTTTAATACCCATGGGTTAAAAAAACATTAGAGGGTCCTCAATTTATAGCATCTTTAGAAGAAGGCATTGATACTAAATTAACAATAAATTAACAATACTCCCCTCAGATGGGAGACCCTGTATTTACTTTGAATCCCTTCTATTAATGCAAACCAAAATTCAAGACATTTTATTTCTTTTTAGACTGACCTGGGGGCTGCCATCAAGAGACACAGGATCCTCTTCCACATCCTGCTCAGGCAAGTCATTCAAATCACAACTACAGTCTATAGTACAAGATCTTTTTTTACTACATGTGAATATGTTATCTATAAAATATATACTCAAGTAAATGAGTTACAAATAGCTCAGGTGCATAATTTAGCTGGATATACTTTAATAACTCAGACTTCTTTTCTACCACGCCAACTTTACTTCTTTTAAGTCTGGTCCCTGGGACAGTTGGGTCCTTGCTAATTAGTCTGTAGGTACAAACAGATGAAATCCAAACTATTTCTTCCTTTTTAGCCACTGGACCCTCTTTCCTTATTAGTAGATGTCTATAATCACTATCCAGGTCTTCCTCTAGGTCTCTAGTCCCAATGTCCCTCTTTTTTCTGAATAATCATCATCACTTCTCTGCTCTTCATTCTGCAACTGCTTTCTAAATCTCTCTTATTATCTGTTTCTTAGGAAATGACATCTCTCTCTGGCTTCACCAATCAGGGTCTAGAGTATGTTTCTATCAGTCCAGCTCTGGCTCATTATTAAAGGATTATTTCCCCAATCCCCATACCATATCATGAGGTACAAATAGTGAAAACAAATTCAAAACCCTTGTCATGGGGCTGGGGTTTCTTAAGTATCAACCACGTTTAGCAAAGTAAGAATACAGCTGCATCCAGAAGAGCATACGGAGTTGCGTGTACCTCTTGAGTTCTTTTATCCAAGTCACCATCTCTCAATGGTATCACAAAAGAATTGAGAAATCCTGGGCAAAGTTCCCTGGGGAATTCAGACCCCTTGAGAAGGTTTATCATAATCAGTTACAATCACAGGATAATTTATGACGTTACCATTCGTTCATTCACCCCCTTACCACCCATCTCAGACTTCCAAGCAAAACAATAAACAACCAACTACTAAACAAAGTCTCCCCAGATAGTGTGGCAATGTTCTGTCTCCCAAGTCTTTCTTTCATGGGATGGAAATTACCGTAATTTTTATGGTAATGTTGTAATGCTGACAAGGATACATTCCCCCCCCCCCCCCCCGGGACAGACTTAAGGGAAGAGATAGAAGAATACAGTCACATTGCTTTGGGAATTTAGAATTCTTCAAGATTCCTCATTTGCTTTCCTATTTACCTACCATTCTGAGGTGTCAGTAGCCTCTTACCTGGACTGTAAAGGAGATTAACAGCTATATCTATGTTATCCTTTCTTTAGTCTTAGGGAATGACTCACCAGAACTTTGGACCCAGGTCATTCGCCAGTATATATCAGTTTTGATCTTGAGATATTAGAACAAGACTAAAGGAAATATCCCTTATTCAATAGAACAAGACAAGAATGAAGAAGAGTGAATTATGGTGAGGAGACTATGCTGTTGGAAAGAAACAGGCTGAAAGCGGCAGGCAGGATGTATCTCTGACCTTTACAGATGGTATCTATATTGGGTCTAAAAAGAGTGGGAAAAACCAAAGAGTAAACCAAATCATTTGGTCTCCCTTTATTCTTTGCATATCTGAAGTCATTAGCTAGCCTTGCTTCCACAAATGTCCCAGACTGACCTGGATGACTTCCTGTTTGGTAGTTACCAAAGTTATCTTCCTAAATACAAATCGACAGTCTAAAAGTCATAAATATTGTCAAAAACAAAAACAAAAAGAACAGACATAACTAAAGATAGTGGGACTTGAGGAAATTTAATATCTAGGTCAAAACAAACTCACCAAACAAAAGGAACAATTATTTATTTTGTTGTACCCACTAACCTCTAAGTAGATTTTGATCATGTTAATTACCAAGAGCACATGGCAAAGAAAAACAGTACAGAACTTGCAATCCCAAGTCCTCGGTTCTTATTTTGGGTTGGCTACTAAAAAGCTTTGTGACCACAGACAAATCCTTTAACCTCTCTGGGTCTTTTCTGTTTTATTTGTAAAATACGGGTAATAATGCTTGTCCTACAGTGATTTGTACCACCAGCTTACAGACAGTTCTTATCATGGAATAAATAAAGTAATAAAAAATGAGATGTTCAATAGTACGTCATCTTAATTTAGCCCTTTTCCCATTTCTTTTATATCTAGAGTGAAATCACAGTATTTTTAGATAACTAACCTGATACCATGAAAATCTTTCTAAAAAGCGGTCTCATTTAGGAAGAAGCAGCCAAATTTTGAAAGACAAAAAACTCTTTCTCTCAGGCATCAGTTTCCTTGAGAACAAAATAAATCCAGGGCCCTGACACTGATGTGGCTGTGGGATTATCTGTGTGTGTGCGTGTGTGTGGGGGTGGTGGCTTGGAGGGTCATACAGGAAAAGAAGAGAATAACTATGATTCCAGCTATTTGCAGAGTCAGTTCCTCCTCTGGGGTTAGTCATGGGGGAAGCAGGGAATAAAGTCTTCTGAAACCGGTGCCTGGGACCTTGTTACTGGAAAGTGGTAACTGACTAGCCACATACGTTGCACATCCACTTTCACTAGAGAGACTGAAAAATATTTATGTCCTTTCTCTTTAGCTTGTGCCAGATTTGCTAAAGGAAATGCCTGAATGCTATCAACTTCTAAAAGGCTAAACAAAACTAAAGACAGAAAACTATGGCCAATAAAAGCTTCCAAAAGACAGGCTTGAAGTAGCACTCCTTTCATTTCCTCACTGAAAAATACATATGTACAAATGTGTTACCTGATTCCTAGATACTCCAACTTCTGAACACCCAAACTATATACAGTCTATTGCTGCTTAGCCAAGGATAAGTTATCATAACTTAGCCAAGGATAGTTATCATTTGCTGAATTATTGGGTTGCATATATATGTATATTTTAGAACTCAGCCAAAGTGCCCCTTTTAGATTAAGAAAGTTTAACTAAGCTGCCTATTATGTAGTTAGTAAGGACTGGGTCAGGATTTGAATGCAGTTCTGCCAGACTGACAAAGCCAGTAAGATTTTTACTTCTCCACCTTGAGGCAAAAACTATGATTCACACCCCCAGCACTTTATTATAGTCTGAAAGAGTTTGAAGTGATTTAGAAGTGGCATAAGAAGTGCCTCATTTCCGATTGCATTTGTGAGCTTTCTTCTCACAGATTGTGAAACCCTGTCGCCATTATTGACACTCGTTTGCAACATATGGGTTCACTGGCTTTCACAGGCCTGAGCTCTGTGGGCATTTGTTGAATGGTAAATGGAAATTCATCATGGGGACTCTTAGAAAGAAAGCATGGAAAATATCAAGCAGGAAAATGGCTAACCTTTGGAAAAATTTGTCAATTTACAGAGTGCAAATGAATGTGCTTTCTTGTGAACTCCACTCATGAAGTTTTTAATACCATTATTCAACAAATATGTAGCCCTTACTATGCGCTGATACTGCTCATGTTTTACATTTATTAACCCTTTCAATTCTTATGAGAAGTTGTGATAGATATTATTATTTTCTCTGTTTTGCAGATAAGGGAGTTGAGTGATAGTTGTCCAAAGTCACCAATCTAATTAATGGCAAATCTGGGATTCAAACCCAGGCATTCCTACTCCAGAATCCATGCTGTTGGGCCTTCTGTTTTGCTGCTTCTAGGAGACAGGTGACGTAGACGTGAACAAAGATGTGGTGAGGTGCCTGAGTATTATGAACCCGAATGTGTTATCCCCTTTAATCTTTAGCTTTGTATTAGCTATCATGTAAAAGTATCCCTAAATCATTAAAGTTAGAAGTTTGGCATTTAATATTTTGCCATTTAAAAAGAACTGAAACAATTTTCAATTAGTGAGGATACTCAAAAAGACTTGTGACCTCCCTGTGTATTTGAGTCAACCCTGCCTCGTTTTGTCCCCTGGGGAATGAAACAAAGTCCATGCTTGGGACACAGTGAGCCATTAGGATGGAATGAATAAGTGCTCCACCTTATCCTTCTGCCCCACAGTGGGGGCTTGGCTGGAGTGTTGGGGTATGACAACTTCATCCTGCCTCCAAGGGCCCCTGAGATTTGTACTTTAGTGTCCCTGTAGAAATTCCATCCTCTGTTCCCTTGGGCCTTTTCAATTTCAACCCTGTTTCATTTTGCCTTTTCTTTCTTACGGCTTTTACAAGTTTCACTGTCTGGTTTCACCACGCCACACCATGCCATGTCCCCTACTTTTTCTTTTTCTTTTCTTTTCTTTTTTCTTTTTTTTTGTTCCCTATTTTCTAATCATTTATTTCACATATATCTTGTTTAACTTACATTTTTTGGAGCAACTGCTATAAGCAAGCACTCCATTTACAGTTTTATTTTAACCCTCACAGACTTACAGAAAACTCCTAACTCGCTATAACTTATGTCACGTGCAATTAACTGTGTCAGCCAAATGTTTCATGAACTTCTGTAGAAACTGGCATTCATTTCCTAAGGCTGCCAAAATATATTACCAGCAACTCAGTGACTTAAAATAACACAAATTTATTCTCTTACAGTTCTAGAGGCCAGAAGTCTGAAGTCAGTTTCACTAGGTTAAAATCAGGGTGTAGGCAGGGCAGTTTCCTTCCAGAGGCTCTCAGGGAAAATCCCTTCCCTTGGCTTTTCCCTCTTTGAGGGGTTACTTGCAGCCCTTGGCTTGTGGCTTCTTCCTTGCATTCCTCCAACTTCCTGCTTCCATCATCACATCTCCTACACCTTCTTCTAGTCAAATCTCCCTCTGCCTCTTTCATGTACGGACACTTGTGATTATGCTTTAGGCCCATCTGAATAATCCAAGATAATTTCTCTATCTCAATATCCTAAATTGCATCTGCAAAGTTCCTTTGGCCATAGAAAGTATCATTTGCAGATTCCAGGACACTGACATCTTTGGGGCCATTATTAGGTCTATTACAGATGCCCAAATAAACTTATTTACAATTTCTAACAGTAAAATATCCATTTTTATGCTTAGTGGCCCAACCAAATCCACAAAATATCAACTGATTTTAAGTCTACACATTCAAAAGATAAGGAGGCCAATTATATGTGTCCTCTTTTTAGTAAAACAGCCCAAGTCTGCTTGCAATTAAGCACCATCATAGCTAAATTATGCAAGGAGACTTTTCTTTCTTAAGTACTATTCCAAAGAAAATTTAAAAAAATTACAGTATGATCACAATTCTCCATTTTCAACCAGTATTTTGAAATCACCTGAGCCATTATGAAATTTCAAATTTTCCTTCTAGAAAAACAAACAAAAAAAAGGATCTTGACCTTTTGTTTATTCCTCAGAAAGTATGGAGGTTTTAAACATGTCTATAAATTCTTTCTCCTCCCAGGAAGAGGCAAACATTTCCTTCCTTTCCCTCTCCTTATACCTGGGTGGACCTTTGTCACTACATCAACAAATAGCACATGGCAGAAGTGACACTGCATGAGTTCTGAGCCTAGGTTCAAAACAGCCAGGAAGATTCTCCCAGTTTTTCCTGGGACAGTCACCTTCAAGCCCTGAGCCTCCATTTTAAAGGTATAACGAATGCAGGGCACTTGGGTGGCTCAGTCAGTTAACTGTCCAACTTCAGCTCAGGTCCTGATCTCACAGCTTGTGAGTTTGAGCCCTGCTTTGGGCTCTGTGCTGACAGCTCAGAGCCTGGAGTCTGCTTCAGATTCTCTGTGCCCCTCTCTCTCTGCCGCTCCCCCTCTCACCCTGGGTCTCTCTCTCTTTCTCAAAAATAAATAAACATTACAAAAAATGTTTAAATAAATAAATAAAAGTGTAACTAACTCAACGCCACCATGCTTGAGTGATCACATAGATCACACCAAGGCAGAAAGAGACGCTTGAGGAGCTGCAGCATTCCACGCCAGCTGTCAAGTTCCCCCCCATTGAATCTTCATCTTCCAGATGAGGCCTCAGACATTCTGGGCCAGCAGTCAGCAAACTAGGACTTGCGGGCCGAATCCAGCCCACTACCTACCTATTTTTGTAAGGAAAGTCTTGATGGAACAATCACTTTCTTCATTTCATGTACTGTCTGTGGCTATTTTCCTGTTGTAATGACTAGGTTGCATAGTTGTGACGGTAACCGCTGGGCTTGCAAAGCTTAGAATATTTGCTATTTGGCCTTTCACAGAAAATGTTTGCCAATCCCTGTTGTAGAGTATAGACCAATCCAAAACCAACCCACAAAATATTGGCGCATAATAAATGCTTGTTTTACACCAGTTGGAGTAATTGGTTATGTAGCATGAAGTAACCGGTACCAGTTTATGGTGATAATCACTAAAATATTTCTTAAAGTACTTTTGTTTTTAAATTATACATAAGCTCATTTAATATTACTGATTTTTCTAAAATTCCCTTTAACTCATGTCTCCTTTAGCTATCACCTTGTTTCCTTACGCCCTTCACTGCAAACTCCTTTGAAGGGTGCATCTGCCATTCCAGCTTGGCTCAATACAACCAAGGTTTTTGTTTTTATATTTGTTTTTGTTTTTGTTTTATCCTCACCACTCTTCCACAATGACTTTCATCAAGGTCATAAAGTTATCCTGCCAAAGTGAATGGGTTCAGCTTTCTCAGTGTCTCAGAATTTTTGTTTTGTTTTGTTTTGTTTTGTTTTGTTTTGTTTTGTTTTGTTTAAATCTGGGTGGACCACTGTTTCTTTTCTTCCGTAAGTCTCAAAGATCCCTTCCACACCGCTCAGGGTTTTCCCTAACATGACGAGGCATGTTTTGCCTATCTTCCTTTGACTCTTCATCTTCAGTAAGCTTCTAGTTGTTTCACTCCAGGGCTTGTTCCTCATTCCTCATCCTTTCTTTATCTAGTTTCATTATCTATTCTTTCCCTCAGTAATTTCATCCAGTCTTGTGGCTCCAGACTTGAATATCCAAATGTCTACTTAAATTTTCAATGAGGTCTCTAATAAACATACAACTTAACATATCCCAAACATAACTATTAAGCTTTGCTATAAAATCTGCCTCTCTCAAATTCATCCTATTACATAGCATCACCATCTATTCAACTGCTTAGGTCAAAACTGTAGTCATCCGGGGCGCCTGGGTGGCACAGTCGGTTAAGCGTCCGACTTCAGCTCAGGTCACGATCTCACGGTCCGTGAGTTCGAGCCCCGCGTTGGGCTCTGGGCTGATGGCTCAGAGCCTGGAGCCTGATTCCGATTCTGTGTCTTCCTCTCTCTCTGCCCCTCCCCCGTTCATGCTCTGTCTGTCTCAAAAATAAATAAACATTAAAAAAAAATTAAAAAAAAAACTGTAGTCACCCTTGATTTCTCTCTTTCATGTACACTTCACATTTAATCCATCAGTAAGTCCAATGGCACTATTTAAAAAAATATATCCCAATTCTTACCATATCATCTTCAAGCCACCATCAGCTAGTACTGAATTTGTATTATTCCCTTATGTATGCATAATGTATCTTCATCACTAGCTCCTTGGGAGCCTAGTAAGGTGCTTGGAACACAAGAGAGCCTTAATATGTGTTTTTTGACAAGCTGACCAAATTACAAAGGAATTCAGTGAAAAGTAAAAAGATAAAACTACATTGATTCAGAACAATGTCCAAAGATATTATTAACTCTGGAAATGGCACAAGGGAAGATTTTGAGGCGTTGGTTATAATGTTCCACTTCTTGAATTAAATGGTGGTTATTATAGTAGTTCATTTAAAATTACTACTTAAACTTATGAATCTTATAGCCTTTTGTATGTATCATCTTTTTAGAAAATGCTGCATTAAAGGAGTAGGCAAACCAAGACTCTGGGTCAAATGAAGCTTGCAGCTTGCTTTTGTACAGCCATTCAACTAAGAATAGCTTTTAAATTTTTAAAAGGTTGCTAAGAAGAAGAGGTGACAGAGATAGTATGTTGCCTACAAAGCCTAAGATATTTACTATCTGGTCCTTTACAGAAAATCCTACATTAGGATATAGGAGTAAGAGTAGATGTTTTATGGTATTAAAAGCTATTTCAAAAATCCCATATTTTAAGATGAGGATTTGATGAACAAGGTGATAAATAAGCAAGTGACCTAAAGCTCTACAGACCTGATAAAGACAATTCATAAAAAATCCATAAATAATACAAGTACTTCTAATTGACACAACCAGGGTCAATTAAATTTAATGCCAAAGGATATTAAGAAGAGACATAATTGTTGAATATTAAAGATGTGAAAGAAGAAACATTTATGATTCAGTGTTCATTTAATATAAAATTTATGGCATACATTTTAGAATAGAGTAATTTTCCATTTCCTAAGGGGTTTACATATTTTTAACTTTTTCTTTAGCTTGTAGATACAATTTCATATCTTAAGCTTAAATTCCTATTCCATCTTTCCAAATTGAAGACCAATTAAAATATTAAGCATTAAAAATATTAAATTGATTATGTGAGAGACAAACTGTTAGGTAAAATATTAATGGAAAAGAGATTAAAATGTTTGGGGCTGTATTAAATATTTACTAGCTATAGCCTTTAATAAATTAACAGCATTGCCAAAGTTTTTATTGCTGCTGCTATTAGAAGTGAACACCAAAATAGCCATTGCATCGGGTATGAATAAATTAACCTTTCAAATGAACATTATTCCATTTAATGAGTTTTATCTTGCCATGTTGGATATTTACATTAAATATTAACTTTTAGATAATTCAATGTGCATAGTATGGTGGTTTATGAGTTTGGATAAGCTGAGGATTAAAGGTATATTTTTAAGATGCTTTTGGCTGTTACTCTAAGCCAATGGCATCTTTCCTTTGGTTAAATGAACATGCGATATAAGCAATGCAGACAAGTATATTTATGTGCTTTTTGTACAGCAACCTACACTTCTTTTTGCATTCATTCCTTTATGTATGGTTAAGAGTAGGCTATTTTGAGTCAGGGTGGAGGGTAGTCCCCCTCTCCACCAGAAATCATGCCACAGCATAGATGGAACCGTCAATCAAGGCTCCCTGCCCTCCCCTAACAATAGGTGAGTACCTGACCTGAGCTAGACAAGATAGGTGGACCCTTATCTCTCAAGCAGAATGACTCACAGAAGAAGAAGTTGTTGCTCAGGAGAGAGGCAGCCTGCTCATCAGGATGTCTGAGCTTTCCTGCTTTTTTGCTCCCTCCTGGCCTGGTCAAAAACCTTCTTTAATTTTGTGAGCTAGTCTATAGCCTGCTAATTGATTTTATCTTTGCTCTTTCTAACACACACATCTGACTTTGTCGTAAATTAACCAGCATCATTTTCTTTCATTTGCTATACCCTATCTGAACAGATTCATTTAGGACATGACATGGAATTAAATAAAGCCTGAGAAGTCAATATTATGAACTGCATTTAAAAGATAAAAGCTGATAAAAATTGGCACCAATGATTTCACTGTATTCTAATATATATAGTATATTTTTTCACTGTATTCATACATATATATGAATTCATTCATTCATTCATTCTATCCAAGTTTGTCTCATCTAAGCTACAAATACTTTTACACCATGAATATCCTATGTTGGTAGCAAGAGATATTATCCAAATATTTACATGTATATAGATGTTAACTCAGCATTCCAACATGATCTACTTGGCTAGAGAAAAGTCCTCTCCAGCCCTCTGATATTTATTTGAATTGTGTGAATTCTCTTAGCTAATGTTGATTCAGGCAACCACCACTGAAGACAGAGAAAACACTAAGCAAATACACTTATTCTATCATATCAAGTGAAAACCACGTGGTTTCATAATAGTACCTTCTCCTAATATCCAGTGTATGGGAATATCCTTTCCCTAATTTTCCACAGGGCTTTTTCTTTTTAAACTCTAAAATTTGGGGGTTGTAGAGGGGAGCTAAATGGTTTGAGAAAAGGATCATCTTTAAGAAATAATAGCTTCTATTTAGAATGCTTATTACTCACATCATCTAAATCAGCCCTCACAACAAGCCAAAGAGGAGGCATTATCTCTGTTACTTGATGAAAAAACTGAGGTTCAAAGAGGAAAAATTGACTTGCCTGAGGTCACCCTTATTTACGAAGGGACAGAAACTGAAATTCGAACTGAGGTATATCTGTCAGCAAAGCCCATGCTTTTACCCACTACACTATTTAATTTCTATAACAGATTTTATACTCTGTTCATCAGTCCATGAAAGAATATCTACAGGGTGCAAGAAAAAAATTGGATACAATTTTTCACACAAAATAGCTTTTTAAAACCAACTCAGATAAGAGTCTTGGGTAGGTTGTATTTGAAAAAAGTAAGATGATGGCTTTGTAAAAGTCATATATGTGTGTGTGTGTGTGTGTGTTTGTGTGTGTATCTTACAACTTCCAATCTCCGCTTTCTTGTCCTGTTCAGAACTTAGAACTCCCAAGTTCTACTAAAGAGACAAGTTCAGAGTTCCTGTTAACAGTAAAATAAAAAGCATTAAAAAGTGCCATAATTTTATCTAGTGCTGTCACAAACCCTGATGTGAAAAATGGGCATTAAAAATTTTAAAAACTCTGTAAACAAACTTGTAAAATTATGCTTAGTGGGGAACATGGCGGGTGGGTGTAAGGGACAGTGTTATGAAGCAAAATTGTAAATACACGCTAAATTCATCCTACATAAGAAAGGAATTTCCTCTAAAAATTAGGATGAATAAAAATTCAAACCCAGCCTCTGTCAGGTTTTCTTCCACACGTCTGGTTTTCAGAGTGGAGTCCCTGAACCGGCAGGATCAGCATCACCTAGGAACCTGTTATAAATGAAAATTCTCTGGCAACATTAGACTTACTAGATTAGAAACTGTGAGTGAAGCCCAGCAACCTTTGTTTTAACAAACCCTCCAGGTAATTCTGATGCACGCTCAAGTTTGAGAACCATTGTGCTAGAGGTACAGACTGGGTTCTACAACCTGGATTTCAGGCAGAAGCATATAGGTCTCCACTGTCAGATGAGACCCAATGGAGCTGTTCCTGAAGGCAGAAGGTAGAAGGAATAAATAGTTCAGCTTTTATTCTATCTTCAATATCTCCCTCTGATTTCAACATGGATCTCAACAACCGTCTGATTAACATATGTAGAAAACATGAATCTTACTCTACACTTGGGTGTGCAAGTAATATTATATATCTTTTGTTTATTCCACAAGTCTCCAAGCTGGCAGGGAATACCATCAGAGACCATCTTAGGGCCTCCTCTCCCCAATGTTTTAAGAGTGGTTATCACAGGAGGGGGTCAAGTCTACAAAGCCTGAAGGAGTCATCTTAGGTTTTCAGTCCACAAGGGTTAGCACTGAGAAATCCACCATATTAAGACAGGAAGCTCATTTGACAATTCTTCCATTTGATGACAGGCTTGGGGCCTGGCACTGCTGCTGAGTCTGGGAACCTTTGCTCAAGAGCCTAGTCCCCATAGGAATACCATGTAGGCATGCCGTTTGAGGTTCTGTCAACACCCCTAAGAGATTTCAAGAGTCTGAGAACAAGCTCCCACAACTTTTGGGACCACAGCTTCCATTCCCTTCCTATTCGGAAGGAATTTTTTTATGTAGGTACTCTCAAAACACTCTCTACCAAGACCCAGCAGTCTTGCATCAGCGATCCCAAGCTCTCAAAGAAAAATAGGAAAGGAGTTGTCTTTTTTTTTAATAGAAGATTTTTTAAATGTTTATTTATTTTTGAGAAAGGGGTATGGGGCAGAGACAGAGGAGAACAGAGGACCCAAAGCAGACTCCACGCTGATAGCAGAGGGCCCGATGCAGGAACCAAACTCACAAACCTTGAGATCATGGTGTAAGCCGAAGTTGGACGCTCAACTGACTGAGCCACCCAGGCACCCCAGGAAGGAGTTGTCTTTAGATACAACCCTTTGTTTCTAATTTCCAAAAGCCTCAACATTTATTGGTTCAATCAAAGAAAAAATAAATGAGTATGGCCTCTCAAAGTAATTGTTTCTGTATGCTATTTAGTCCTCTACCAGCTTGACTAGATTTTATAACTTTATAATCTCTATCTGTGCTGGCTGCTCAGTCATAAGACTGGCTATTTATCCAACCCAGTGTATCTAAAACATTATTGGTATTTATAATAAAAATAATCTTGATACTTCAGTGTAATTTATTGAGTACCTGCTATGTGACCAACAGCATACTAGGAGCCTTCTATAGCTTCTTTTGTTAATTTCTATGGGGTACTTCCAATTTAAGTACTTGATGTAGCTTGCCCAAGATCATACAACTCTTAGTTGGAAGGAAAGGCATCAGTTTCAGCTCCAGCTCTGTCTCCTCTCCCCAGTACCTGACAGAAATTTGGTTTCTTCCCTACGACACACTGCCTCTTACCCTGCCTTTCTGAGGGCAACAAAACAATGGAACTCACATTTGAATCAATTATCCAAAGTGCAGCATCAATCCAGCCAAAGCATCTACTAGGTGCCCCTTGGAAGTAATTAAAATGACTGATTAGTAATATTTTGGATAAAACCTCTCCTTGGTGGTGCATACTTTCTGGTCCTGCCCAGAGTAATGAGTCAGAATCACATACTGGGGAAATAAAGAGTATTATCTCCTGGAACCAACTTTAGAAACCCAATGGACTTGGGGTGCCTGGGTGGCTCAGCTGGTTAAGCGACTGACTTCAGCTCAGGTCATGATCTCGCAGTTCATGAGTTCCAGCCCTACATTGAGCTCTCTGTTGACGGCTCAGAGCCTGGAGCCTGCTTCAGATTCTGTGTCTCCTTCTCTCTCTGCCTCTCCCCTGCTTGTGCTCTCTCTGTCTCTCTGTCTCTCTCTCTCTCTCTCTCTCAAAAACAAATAAACATTAAAATAATTTAAAAGAAAAGAAATCCATTGGACTCTTCTTTTGAAGTATGAAGAGGAATGCACTATATATACATTCAGATAATACATCCTAATTAACTTGCTGGCCCAAGGGTCCAGATCAAAGAGGCTATGAATTTTCAAATAACTATTGGAGAAGGCTTAAAAAGAAAAAAAAAAAACAAATAAATGTGTAATAAATTTATATTAATGGTAGTCTTTATTTAGCATTTATGAGCATCAGGCCCTGTGCTAAGCATTCCAAATATTATCAATTAATGTTCTCCAAAACTCTATGAGGTTGTTTTCTATTCCCCAGTTACAGTTCTAACTTACAGTTCTCTGGAATATAGGGGTCATATTATCATCTCCATTACAGTCAGGCTTCAGTGAGTTAGTACATGTCAAATGCTCACTACATAACAAATATGCAATAAATGTTAGTTATTATTATTTCCTTCCTTACACAAATGAGAAAACTATGGCTTCACTACACTGAAAAAGTTGCCCAAGATAGCATGGTAAGATCAAGGGCAGGATTTGAGCCTCTCTGATTCTGGAAGCCATGTCTCAAGCCCCAGCACACTCCAGCTTTACTTTACTTTCTTTCCAAAGCCAGGGAACAAGGCCTCTGGATTCCCCCCTCCGTCCCCCAAAAGTGTGCTTTGTCCTCTTAGACTTGATTACCTTTGCCTACTTAAAAATTTAGAAAGATCATTTATCTAAGAAAGTGTGAAGTTTATTATCAAGAGTGTTAACAGGGATCAAGATAAACTTTTCTGTGAAAGCCACTGACACTTTCATTAAGCACTGACCAGCCCACTGAAAAGTTCTTTGATGGATGTCTCCAGTGTGGCTCCTACAGAAGCCACCCAACTCCCTGCTACCGTAATGTAATCAGGTGACCTTTGTCTGTGACAATCCCCAGGCTGGTGAATGTTAAAACACAAACAAAAGGAAATGACTTTTTGATTGACATGGCTGTTTTGTGGATTGGCCCCACTGATAAAATCAGTCAAAACAAATCAGTTTATGCACCAACACATACTTAGAAAGATTGTATTTGGAAATTTCATGGCAGATGCGATCTCTTCTGCTTTTGCTTTTAAAGTCCTTGGTGTCATCTATCTTACGATAAGGGAGAATGTTAAGAAAGAAAGTGGACTATATAGTTCTCAATTTTTAATTACAAAAGATCACACTGGGAGTCTGCTAAAAATCAGCTTCCTGGGCCTCAGGAGCAGAAATTCTGATTCAAAAGATTTAGAATCAAGCCAAGATTATATATATATAAACAATTTACATATATGTATATAATCAAGCCAATATTACATCTATATCATATATAGATATATGGATTTTATATATTAATTGTATGTAAGATTATGTATACATATATATAAACAATTTTTAAGTATTTTTTGTTTTTTAAAAATAGTGCCAGACAGCAAAGGAAACAACCAACAAAACTAAAAGGCAACCAACGGAATGGGAAAAGATATTTGCAAATGACATATCGGACAAAGGGCTAGTATCCAGAATCTATAAAGAGCTCACCAAACTCCACACCCGAAAAACAAATAACCCAGTGAAGAAATGGGCAGAAAACATGAATAGACACTTCTCTAAAGAAGACATCCGGATGGCCAACAGGCACATGAAAAGATGTTCAGCGTCGCTCCTTATCAGGGAAATACAAATCAAAACCACACTCAGGTATCACCTCACGCCAGTCAGAGTGGCCAAAATGAACAAATCAGGAGACTATAGATGCTGGTGAGGATGTGGAGAAACGGGAACCCTCTTGCACTGTTGGTGGGAATGCAAATTGGTGCAGCCGCTCTGGAAAGCAGTGTGGAGGTTCCTCAGAAAATTAAAAATAGACCTACCCTATGACCCAGCAAAAGCACTGCTAGGAATTTATCCAAGGGATACAGGAGTACTGATGCATAGGGGCACTTGTACCCCAATGTTCATAGCAGCACTCTCAACAATAGTCAAATTATGGAAAGAGCCTAAACGTCCATCAACTGATGAATGGATAAAGAAATTGTGGTTTATATACACAATGGAATACTACGTGGCAATGAGAAAAAATGAAATATGGCCTTTTGTAGCAACGTGGATGGAACTGGAGAGTGTGATGCTAAGTGAAATAAGCCATACAGAGAAAGACAGATACCATATGGTTTCACTCTTATGTGGATCCTGAGAAACTTAACAGGAACCCATGGGGGAGGGGGAGGAAAAAAGAAAAAAAAAAAAAAGAGGTTAGAGTGGGAGAGAGCCAAAGCATAAGAGACTGTTAAAAACTGAGAACAAACTGAGGGTTGATGGGGGGTGGGAGGGAGGGGAGGGTGGGTGATGGGTATTGAGGAGGGCACCTTTTGGGATGAGCACTGGGTGTTCTTTGGAAACCAATTTGACAATAAATTTCATATATTATAAAAAAAAAAAAAATAGTGCCAGAGGTGTCCCTAGGCCTTTAAGAAATCAGGAGATGAAAAAAACATGGTTGACATATGCTTTTACATTAATAAAAATGAATACTTAGAATATGCATTTCACTTAGACTTTTTTGAAGTGAATGACTATGATATACACTGCCTTAGGTAGAATGTATATCCTGAGGGGCAAACACAGGACTTTTCATTTTATATTCCCAATGCCTGGTATGTGGTGGGTGCTAAATATTGCTAAATGAATGAAGTTAATAGTAGGGTCTTGCCTCATTTTGCTGTCCTTGGTGTGCTTTGCATTCAGTAAATAATCATTAATAGAAAGATTCCATATTTATACAATTAGCATAAATGGAGGTTCCATAGAACATACTAACTTTGAAATAGTCCCCAAATTACAAACTCCCAGCTTGTAAACACCCGTATATGAATCCCCCGGGTGGAAGACAGCCCATCATCATTGCTTAGAGATGGCTTCCCTATTACCACTATTTAGTTCCACCACTCTCCCACACTGAAGCTACCCTCAGAGACCAGTGAGCCCTAGAACAAAAGCTAATCCCTCTGACCCCAAATTCTCCCCCATACATTTCCAGAGAGTCTCCTGCAGTCCTTCTACTTGTCCCCTAACCTCCTGCCCTTTATTCCACCAGAACTGGGAGTCCCTGGCTGGCTCCCTCATGCACCCTCTTGTCCTACTCCTTGTGGAGTTACTTAAGTTAGCACTTCAGGATAGCCTTCCAATTTAACATTGTTTTTACTCAGCTTCACTGTTGAGAAAGCGGAAGCAACCAAAGACTCTCTCCAGGCCTGATTCCCTAGGCAGGAGCCATATATGGGACAAATATTGTGTTCTCAGGGTAGACTCTTTCCCAGCTTTTATGACAGCATCGTGACAAGAGAAGTGGTGAAGGAATTAACCCTTGAGATGCAAACTTGAATGCAAGTCTGTGATAAAACACGGTGATCTCCCATTCTTCCTCCATTTCAACTTATGCCTAAATGATTTCACATAATTTTAGGGGGCCGGAGTAGAGAGGAGAGGGTATCATCCAGCCAGGTATGTACAAGGTTCTCACTACTCCCTCTCTAATTTGTGGCAACTCTTGAGGTAAATATTAGTGTCTTCTTTTTAAATATGAGAAAATAAATCTCAGAGCATTTATACAACTTCCCCAAAATAACACTTTAGTGAGGGGCTGAGGTAAATTTGAATCCCAGCCTGACAGGACAGGATGTACTCTCCATTTTCATACATTTCCTTCCTAGAATAAACACTGATCACTGTAGAATGTCAAGGATATGCACCAAAGAAGCTCCCTTTCTTAAGTCTTGTGTTTTAAGTTCATGTCTATTTTGCATTTTCACAATATGTCTGTGTGAGATTGAAGTGTAAAACAAATCATTATTTCCTCAAAATTCCAACTTAAGTGACACTCCAGGAAGATGAACCTCTTTTACTCCTTGGTTTTAATGCCTCTAGCAAATTAGGGGTGTGTGTCACTCAAGAATGAAGCCTGCCTCTAGGGCTGCTGCTTTAGCTTTGCTACCCTAAATTATTCCACCTCAGCAAGTCAACATAAACCCCTCACTTTAGTAGACATGCTCAACATCCAATTCAAGAGGCCAATGCATTCAGCTATCTCTGGATGTGCTTTGTCTACTGTTACACAGATGTTGTCTACTAAGTTACTCCTTGACTCAAAGTTCAATGGAATAAATTCTTAGAGGCTGAAATTAAGAAAACAGTTGATTTTATTAGATAATGAGAGGTATACACTACAATGTTTCCACCCACTCATCAGCTCTAGACTTCCTGAAGTCAAAGGTGGAAAGGAGAAACAGAAAAAATTAGTTTATGAAATGCTTGTAAGATAGAATACCACAACAGAGAAACCAAATGTCTCCATTTGCTTGTGAGCTGTCTGTTCTAAGTAGAACATTATTTTTAAATAAAGGACATTTTTTTTTGTATTTTTTTTCCTGCAATGAACATGAGGATGCAGATATCTTTTTGAGTTAGTATTTTTATTTCCTTCAGATAAATACCCAGAAGTGGAATTGTTGGATCATTTGGTAATTTTATTTTTCATTTTTTGAGGCAACTTCCATACTGTTTTCCATATGGGCCACAACAATTTACATTCCCACCAACAGTGTGTTTGGGTTCCCTTTTCTCCATATCCTCACCAAACACTTGTTATTTCCAGTCTTTTTGGTAATAGCCATTCTAACAGGTATGATGGAATATTTCACTGGGGTTTTGATTTACATTTCCCTGATGATTAATGCTGTTGAGCATATTGTCATGTACCTGTTGGCCATCTGTATGTCATCTTTGAAAAAATAATACTCCGTTTTTAAATCATATATATATCTTTAATATTTAGCTGTAAAAGTTGAAGGACATATATTTTTATAAAATATGTTTTAAAAGTGCTTGGCCTTTTATATAATATTTTAGAAGTGTTCTCTGGCTTTACAGTCATTTAAAATGGGAGGATAGGTCAAATACCAGCTACTCATTGTGGCTGAAACCATAAATTTGTTTATATGATCTTGGACCAACACAAGTAAAAACTTGAGTTATTTTTAAATTACCATTTATTGCTAGACTTTGACAAAGTAAAACTTAAGGGGTAAGTTTATAAATATTTCATAGATTCTTCTGAGGACTTATCAGTTTAATTAAAATCTTATTAGAGAACAAGCAAATGACTTCAATCACTACAGTGAATAATTGTTATAAAATAAAGACTAATAGGGATGCATGGATGGCTCAGTTGCTTAAGCATCCAACTGTTGATTTCAACTCAGGTCATGATTTCACAGGCATGGGATTGAGCTCCAGGCTCAGCATGGGGTCTGCTTAGGATTCTCTCTCTCCCTTTCTCTCTGCCCCTCTCCAACTTGCACTCATTCTCACTATCTCTCTCTCTCAAAAGTAAATAAACATTAAAAAAAAAAAGACTAATAGAGCAAAATAAGCCTAAGTGATCATTATTCCCAAAGGCTTCCATATAATTGAGTTTTTAAAAATTCAGAGTCTATTGTCCTACATAAACGATGTTGAGCTTGGCAAGTTTATTTTACCAAAAGTTAATTTAGATTTAATAGGCCACTGTTAGGATAGATTATAATAATTTCTTTGAGACACTAATGTCCAATGTGCCAACCAGAAGTTAAAAACTTCATAAAACACCGGGGCTTCCATAGGGGCACCGGGGTGGCTCAGCTGGTTAAATGCCTGACTCTTGATTTCGACTCAGGTCATGATCTCCAGGTTCATGAGTTCAAGCCCCACATCAGCTTCTGTGCTGACAGCACGGAGCCTGCTTGAGATTCTCTCTCCTTCTCTCTCTGCCTCTCCCCCATTTGCACTCTCCCTCTCTCACTCTCTCAAAATAAATAAATAAACTTAAAATTTTTCCATTCACTACCCTCCAATTAGATTCTATTTGTGGGACAGAATCCTCCCAATGCCTAATTCATATACTTTCTCATCCACCCAATAACAGAGAAATTATCCCCTTTACCCTGGTGATTTATAGAGAAATCCTCCCTTGTATATCTTGCTTACTTCCTAAAACAATCTTAGGCCTCTTGAAATAAAGTCAAAAATGCAAGATAATCATTTAGATATGAATCAAACAATAATTACTTTTAAGAAACATCACCAATAGAATATATTTGTAAAAAATACAAGCATCTTTTTAGCAAATGACCCTGGCTTGCACTGTTGAAGCATTTAGATGAGGAAATTGCTCAGAAATATGGTAATAGGTAGCACTTCCATTATACTGATATTGACCCAAACTTAGATGTTTCAAGAGCCATAAGCTTCAGCCCCTATCTATTCCTTAATTTTAAATCCTCCCCAGTTGGGTGTGTGCTTGTGATCTGAAAGAATCCATTAACTTTCCTGTCCCTTTCAGGAAGCTTTTTGTGTATGTCTATATATAGGCAAATAGCACATCTTTATGGGTGGGTAGAAGGTCATATGGAGTGGGGCAGAAAATGATAGTTATTACGATATTTTTCCCTTGTGGTGTCCCAGCCTTGGAGTACCTAAACGGGTTGGAAATACTATGTGGACACATGTTACATTAGCATGTCCAGTGCAGAAGCAATATCTATAGCCAGAGTTCTATGATCTCATTGATAACCAAGATAGAAAACCAATTTTCTGTTTCAATATGAATCCCAAATTGCCATTTTGAGGGTCAGATCAAAACAGCTTATAGGCTATATCTAAAATATATTCAAAACAATAGTTTTTTTTAATCTTGTTTTTACAGGGTTTTTGTTTGTTTGTTTTTGTTGTTTTTTTTTTTTTACATTTTCCCTGAAGCATCTATCTATCTATAAGGCAGCTCCAGCTAGGACCCTGTAAGTAGAATGAGTGTTGAGTTGTTAGAAGAGGGGAAATTTCTGAGACATTTTCCAAAGTGGAAGTGAGTTCTCTCTCTGTGTTGGCCAGCAAGAGTTCTGGTTCTCAATGTTTGCTACAGAGAAAACAATCATAATAGGACACTTGGGTTGAATATTTTGGATAGTAAATACTAAGCAAGTATGTGAACCACAAATCAGTGTGTGACCTTGGGCCACTCACTCAAAGAAAACGGCTTGGTTTCTTCACCTCAAATGAGGTCTCTGAGGTCCCTTCCACTGTAACTTTTCACATTCAAAACTTGAATCTATGTAGTCAATATACATATTCTGAGGTGAATTCATTTTTCAGATATTATGTGAAAGACTAAGAATAATGGCTTGCTTTTTTTTTTAGCATAAATATGTAAAGTTATCTCATTTCATACTTGGCCAGATCAGTCCCATCTCTATACCCAAAACACATGTGTGCATGCACGTACACACACTCACTCAAATATGCACATGTACACAATAAGATGTAACATCTGTATCAGTAATAATCATGACTAGATTATAACACACTAATATTAAGGTGTCCCAATGTATAAGCAGTTTAAAAACGTGACTAACAAGAAAATCAGAACACAATAACACAATGAGCATTCTTCAGATTAGGTACCTACACTTCTAAGGGAAAGCTAAAATTATTGGGGGTTTTTAGCCAAATTGTGGAAAAAGCCTAAATGTCCATCAACTGATGAATGGATAAAGAAATTGTGGTTTATATACACAATGGAGTACTACGTGGCAATGAGAAAGAATGAACTATGGCCCTTTCTAGCAACGTGGATGGAACTGGAGAGTGTGATGCTAAGTGAAATAAGCCATACCGAGAAAGACAGATACCATATGGTTTCACTCTTATGTGGATCCTGAGAAACTTATCAGAAGACCATGGGAGAGGGGAAGGAAAAAAAAAAAAAGAAAGAAAGAAAGGTTAGAGAGGGAGGGAACCAAAACATAAGAGACTCTTAAAAACTGAGAACAAATTGAGGGTTGATGGGGGGTGGGAGGGAGGGGAGGGGAGGTGATGGGCATTGAAGAGGGCATCTTTTGGGATGAGCACTGGGTGTTGTATGGAAACCAATTTGACAATAAATTTCATATATTAAAAAATTTTTTTTTAATTAAAAAATAAAATAAAATTATTAGGGTTTTTTTGATGATTCACAAAGAAATAACCAATTAAAAATAAAAGTTGGCTGGGGATGTGTCTATTAAAATCTGATGAGATATATACTTAGGATTTATGTACTTTCCAATTATCTATTTCAATATAAAGTTTAAACATTTTTTAAATGCTGGAATTCGTGCTGCATCTCAATTACATCGATCAATAATAAGATTTCTGTTCATAGCCCATTGAAATATCAACTGCATCTGTCTACGGCCATACCACCCTGAACGCGCCCGATCTCGTCTGAAATATCAACTGCATCACAAAATTGTATTATATAAAGAACCCATGACATTCATATTTGGATAGTTGTGAGAAGGCTATAGATAATGCAATAGAGCAATGAAATCACTCACTTGCTACTGGTAATTAGGTTTCATATGCAAAATTATGCTGAGAAGCTTAGGGTGTCTCTTTGGAAACATGAACATTAAAAAGTTGCAAAGACTTCCACAAAAAAATCCTCATCATAGATTCTATTGCAGTTACTGCCACACTTTATCATAATGAAAATGATCGTATTTCGGTGCTAACTCAAGCAAGAAAAAATGTAAAGTTTAAAACACTTTGGGCTGGGCCCCTGGCAAATTACAGAGCATTTCTCTTGGGAGTTTCTCTTTTAAAGGAGGCTTGGAGAAAGGGAAGGGACCCATAAGTATGTCTCAAGCACTGCTTCTGGACTCTGGAGAGCATTTCACCAGAAGTAATAACTCCTATTATTATCTGTAGAGAATATGGACAGTGGAAAATCATGCCTACATGCTTTTGAGCCAAGTGGAGGGGCGGTAGAATACATAAGTTGGAAGTTACTGTAAACACACACTACTTAAAATTGCAGATGTAGGATACATTCATTGTGTGCCCAACATACCCATTTCTTAGGTTCCTTTGGCCCGTGAGGTCCAGATCAGTTTGGGGACTTGAGGTCATCTCTGCAGGGGCGCTGTTGTCCCAGCCAGTGAAGGAAATCTTCATCCTCTCTGTGACTAAGTATAGAGAAGCAGCTGCTTTAGATAGTTCTGTGAATGGCAAGAGACTGCCTGAGGTTAATCAGGCAAAAAAAAACATGACTGACCATGCAACAGTGGTTCATCACAACTCAAACTTGTTATGAGAAACAAGAGGTGAAACCAATGGGCTTGATGTCCTGAAAGTGAGTTAATACCATACAGACTTGAAGTCTAAAGTGTCTCCTCATGGCTAGTGAAAGGTCCAGGGAGATGTCCTTTGGTGGCTCTTTCATTTTCTGTATGTGCATGCAGGAAGTATAATATGCATGCTAGGGCTTAGAATGAGTTTGCAAATGATGTCACAATATAACAACTTTATTATGGTTTCCCTGAACAGTGAGGAGGGGCAGGTATCTATTATTATGTAGAACATACAGATAAGAAAACTGAGGGTAAGTGAAATTAAGTGACTCACCAAATATCACAAGCCACAAAAAAAGAAACATAGAAAGAAAGAAGAAAAGAAACTAATTGAAAAGATAATGAATTTTCATGGTGCAGGGTTTCACATAGGTAGCAAGATGGTCTTTCAAGTTAGAAATTAGAGGACCTTCAATGCAGATCTAAAGAACTGAAAGTTTATTTTGAAAGTAATGGGAAGGCACTTTGAGGAGGAAAGCGACTTGGCAGTGTTTAATGGGGATTAGTTCTATAGAAAAGAACAAGATTGGCAGGGAGAAACTACAATGTATATAAACAACAATAACAACAAACTGGCAAGTAAAACTGTTTGAGCAGTTACTATGTTTCAAAACCTCCACTATGGACCTTACTTGCAGAGCCTCCATGTAAGCTAAAGAGAAGTGATATTACTAGCTCCAGCATATAAATAAAAATATCATTGGAAGAGAAAGGCTTTGCAAAATCACCTGTAACTAAGTAACAAAACCTGGGTTCAAAGCCACATCTCTGGCTTTCTAGTGGTCACGCTCTAATCTCCATGGTGTATTCCAGGGAAGCGGAAGGGAAGCTGGCACTGAGTAGCAACCACTTTAAGTCAAGGCACTATCATCATCTGCCTTGACTACTACAGGAACTTTCTGCTACTGTTTCTGTTTTTACCTGCTATATCAGCTAGGTATGGCCACATAACAAATAATCCCAACTTTGGCTGCTTAAAATGACAAATATTATCTAAGTTTCCAAGAATCAGGAGTCCAGGAGCCATCAAACTGGCTTGTTCTGACTTTAAGTTGTCAGAATATTGTCAGGAGCTATAATCATCTGAAAGCTTGCATGGGGCTGGAGGACATGCTCCCAATTTGGCCCCCTCACACAACTCATGGCACAAAGTGCTCAGTTTCTTACCAGAAGGTCTTAGTTCCCCACAATATCACAGCTGGCTTCCTCCAGAGCAAGTGATTAAAGAGGAGTGGTAAAGGTCACATTGTCTTTTTTGACCTAGCCTTAGAAGGTATAAAACTTCCTATCATGGTATAAAACAAACCTATCATTGTCTTTTTTGACCTAGCCTTAGAAGGTATAAAACTTCCTATCAGGTATAAAACAAACCTATCATGTCCTATTTAAAAGGAGTGTCGGGGCGCCTGGGTGGCTTAGTCGCTTAAGTTTCCAACTTCAGCTCAGGTCATGATCTCATGGTTCGTGAGTTCGAGCCCCACGTTGGGCTCTGTGGTGACAGCTCAGAGCCTGGAGCCTCCTTCAGATTCTGCGTCTCCCTGTCTCTCTGCTCCTCCCCTGCTCACACTCTGTCTTTTTCTCTCTCAAAAATAAATAAACATTTTTTAAAAATTAAAAAAAAAATAATTTTTTTTAAAGTAGTGTCACTAAGCCCTTCCCACATTCAAGGGAAGGAAAATTAAACTCCATTTCCTGAAGCAAGGAATATGAAAGCGTTTGTAAACATACTTTAAAACTGCCACACTCTCCTCTTTAATAGATTCTATATATGCAGTCATTATCTTTTATAAAGATCTCTCTTTTTACATCTCTATTTTTATTAACCCTTCAATGGTATCTCATCAATTTGAAGATAAAACCCAACATCTTTGGTCCTACTTGATGTGGTCAGTGCCCACCACCCTCTAATGTCATCTCCCATTTCTCCCTAGCTTTCTGTCCTCTGGCCACACTCTCTTGCTTGCAGTTCCTCCAATTTCAGTTCAGCCAAATTCCTCTTGGCTCAGGATCTTTGCTTATGTTGTTCCTGTAACCAGAATCATCTTCCTCTTGCTCTCATTTATTCATCATTCATCATGAGCTTTTCTGACTCATTAGCCTTCATCAACTCCCCAGCTACAAGTTCTTGGTATACCCTGAACTCTTCATCTGTAGGGCTAACCAGTTGATGATTACTTACTTATCTAATTATATTGATTATAGTTATAGGGTCCGTTTTAACATTGAATCCTAGTGCATGGTAAAGAATTTGGCTGGTGTTAGTACAGTAAATATACCTGTATTGAATAGGTTACTAGGAAAGTAAGATGAATTCATAGAACAGATAAAGCTAACCCTTTAACAACATGGGCTTGAACTGTACTGGTCCACTTACATGTAGATTTCTTTCAATAAACACAGTACTCTAGTACTGTATATAGTACAGTACTACAGTGCTATGAATATATTTTCTTTTCTTATGATTTTCTTAGTAACATTTTCTTTTCTCTAGCTTTACTGTAAGAATACAGTATATAACACATATGACATACAAAATATGTGCTAATTGACTTTAATTGGTAAGGCTTCCAGTTCAATGGTAGGCTATGAGTAGTTAAATTATACACTATGCTAAGTAAAATAAGCCATACAGAGAAAGACAGATACCATATGGTTTCACTCTTATGTGGATCCTGAGAAACTTAACAGAAACCCACGGGGGAGGGGAAGGAAAAAAAAAAAAAAAAGAGGTTAGAGTGGAAGAGAGCCAAAGCATAAGAGACTCTTAAAAACTGAGAACAAACTGAGGGTTGATGGGGGGAGGGAGGGAGGGGAGGGTGGGTGATGGGTATTGAGGATGAGCACTGGGTGTTGTATGGAAACCAATTTAACAATAAACTTCATATATTGAAAAAAAATTATACACAAATTTTCTATTGCACAGGGGCAGTGCCCCAACCCCCACATTGCTCAAGGGTCAACAATATTTCTTCTGCTTCGAGAAGACTCAAATTAAAAAGAGGTAAGCCAGGGGTGTCTGGGTGGCTCAGTCGGTTAAGTGTCCGACTTCAGCTCAGGTCATGATCGCTCATGATCTCGGGGTTTGAGCCCCGCATCAGGCTCTGTGCTGACAGCTCACAGCCTGTAGCCTGCTTCGGATTCTGTGTCTCCCTTTCTCTCTACTCTTTGCCCGCTCTCTCTCTCTCTCAAAAAAAATAAATAAGCATTAAAAATTAAAAGAAAAAAAGAGGTAAGCCAATATATCTCTAATGTTAAATAAAGACAAAAAGAAAAACATACCATAAATGTGCATAAAATGGGATACACTGATGATTGGGACACGAAGAGGGGAAATACAATTAGAGAAAGACAAGGAAGGGATACATGTAATCAGAACTCCTACTGAGTCTCTGATCTATTTAAAATATTAAAGAGATAAAATCCTAATCTTAAATTGTACTAAAGTGGAATAGACTTGGCTCTGAAATTTTAAAATATATCTGCTCATCAAGGTAGCTTTGAGCCCTAAGAACTTTTATTCTGATGTTTTGTCCCATCATCAGCCTGCAACTCCATCACCCACACACTAATGTGCATGTTAAAAGATGCACATATGGCAGTCTCTGGGGGCTGTCACCCACGGGCAAGAGCACCATCTAAAAAGTATCACTTTCGCAGTCTCATTCTCTTTGTTAACACACCAAGGATGAGGCTCCTGGATTAGAAGTGTTCTAGGTTTGGGGCTGTCTTCTGGACAGGAAGAGGTTGTGTTGTCAAACACTTTGCACTCACGGGGACTAAGACGTCTGCATTTCAGAGAGTCCATTCACAGCACAGTGCAAGTAAGAAAGGAGAATGGTTTGTTGGGAAAGAAGTTCAGTTCCAGAAGCACAGCTCTGAGCCTAGAGAGGACAAACAATGCTGCTGCTAAGAATAAAAGCAAGTTCAGTGTTTCTCTCATTACAGTTCCTCTTGCTTGAGCTCCTTAAAACCTCTTCTGTTGTGTCCAGGCCTGAAAGCTTCTGGTGATCTGACTGAGCCTCTCTAATGGGGTGCTTGCAGTTCATCTTACTTCTCATTAAAAAAAATAAGCTCATCAGCACTATAGCCTCAGGGGTCCACAAGGAACATGTTGATAGAAAAGAGGCCTTCGTTGTTTATTAGCATTACACAAAGCCTCAGAAATTTACGCTGACCTCAGCAAGCTGTGGTTCCAAATGTGAACACTTGTCACAAGGCATAAGTCATTGCTAGTGACGGGCCCACAGGGCCCTAAGAAGGTTGCCCTTTCACTCACCCCAGGTTATTTGAATCAGGGAACCTTTAAGGCGACACCCTTCCCAGAAGTCACAGGCACTCATCTGGGTTGAGGCTGCAGGAAAGACAGTCCCTTCAAAGTAAAAAATTGTGAAGCACCTACTTACTGTAAGTCCAGGAGGAGAGATGACGTGAATACGCCATCGCACAGGCGAGCGTACGCTGTTGCGCATGCGGGGGTGTAGGGGGGTACACTGTCGCACATGCGGGGAAGGGGGAGAGGGTATGCCTACACTGTTGTGCGTGCAGGGGGTGGACGTACGCCATTGTGTGCGTGGTGAGAGGATACACTGCCACACGTGCGGGAGGGGCGGGGGGGGGAGAGTATGCCTACGCCGGGTGTGGGGGGAGTAAGCTGTCGAACGTGCGAGGGGAGAGTGGGAGGGCACGCCTGCGCTGTCGCACGTGCGGGGGAGGGCATGCCTACAATGTTGTGCGTGCAGGGGCGTGGGGGAGTACGCCGTCGCACGTGCGGGGGAGGGTACGCCTGCGCTGTTGCGCGTGCAGGGGCGTGGGGGAGTACACCGTCGCACTGCGGGGGAGGGTACGCCTGCGCTGTTGTGCGTGCAGGGGCGTGGCGGTGCGCCATTGTGTGTGTGTAGTGTAGTGCAGTGCAGTGCAGTGTAGTGCAGTGTAGTGTAGTGTAGTGTAGATGGGGTAAGCCGTGGAGCGTGCCGGGGGTGGCGTACGCTGTCTGGAGTGCGCGGATAGTCTCCTAACAGCAACTGTAGTTTATGAGGTGAGTTTCTTGCTTGGTAGGTTAATCTCTGCGTGTCGCAATGACTTCGTGGCTTACTCCAGGTCATACAAGTAAGGGGTGGAGTCAAAAATTTTTTACGTGCAAAACCAGGACTTTCTAATCTCCGAGCCTCCCTTTTCCCAACCAAAGTGTATATAGCCTCATAAATGCAATTTTAACAAACGCCCCTTTGAGAGTCTCATCCTAAACTAGGCAGGCGGGGTAGTGCCAAGGGGGCACAGGGCCAGCCGACCTGGGTTAGAGTTCAGTGTCTGCTGTCGTGTCGTGCTGGGTTACCAGCTGGGCCAGTATCTTCTTTGGGGATTAGGTTGGCTGCCCTGCTGGAGGACAACTTGGAACACAAGTTATGCATCAAGCAACCAGTATGTCAAGAACCGAGAATAAATAATGTTCCACAAGGGTAGGCACAGCAGGAAGAAAACTAAATTAATTTCAATTGCTGCCAGAGGAAAAAAAAGACGTTTATTTCAGCGACTGATACCAAATACTGACTGTTACGAGACTGAGCACAAGAGCAAGTGACTTCAAGTTAAACCTGACCAAATTGATTAATAGAAACCACCAAGTAATTGCCTGTAATAACAGCTGCCTGAAAGGCACTGGAATGTTTGTAAGGAAGTCTCAATGCCACCTAGCCCAAGCATTTAATAGAACCTGAAAACAAAGAACAGAGTTTGTGACTATATTAAGTATATAATTACTTTTTTAAATTACTTGACTTAAAGGTGGTTAGTTTACATATGCTTCTTAGTCTTTCCCTCCTCCTCCTCACACAATAGCTACACAATAAATACTGAAGCAAGGAAAGAATGAAATGTAAGTAAGCAAAGAATGCAACAGGTTCAATCCTATTCCACTTCGCAAGGCAAACTGAAGCCCTTTTCACTAAGACAGGAGAGAAACGTTTTCACCAGTAAAGCGTAAAAGGAGACATAAATCGGTCTCTGATTAACCTAACATTCACCAGAAGTTTGGTAAGGTAGAAACCTATTCTGCAAATATTGCTCTCTAAATTGAGTTTGAATTTTCACACTGTTCCTGTGTGAATCAAATAATTTTTGAATTAGCCATTACTATAAATCATCTCCCTGTAATTAAAATGATTGGCACAGTTACTTCTATCATAAGTCAAAATAAACTCTTCCTTCATATTCAATATGCTAGTTGTATGTCAGGAGACCATCTGTAAATATCTGACCTGAATCTCATTCTGAGACAATAAGATTCTGCAGGCAGTTAGTATGAAACAAAGTGGCAAGTTCTGATTAGCATAGGTGTTGTTTTAAGGAGTCTAAATCCATTTAAGTTTGCTCCAAATGTGGGTTTGCCTTAGGAGAGACTCAGAACATTTTGTGATTTTAAACCAGGTTGGCAAACTATGGCCTAAGGGCCAGATGCAGCCTCCTTCACCTGTTTTCATAAAGTTTTGTTGTATCACAATGACATCCATTTGTTTACAAAGTACTTATGTCTGCTTTCAAGCTGTAAGAGCAGAGTTGAGTAGTTTAAGAGACACTTGCAACGCTGAACATGTGTGCTATACAGTGCTTTACAAAAAAAAAGTTTGTCCACTCCTGCTCTAAACTATGCCCAATTCTTTAGGTCCTATCACATAAACCAAATCAAATCAACAATGTTTATTAAGTTCCTGTTATGTGTAAACTGGCATATTCACCTCTTACTGAGTAATCCCAGTCAAAATCTTCCCCAGGAACATCCATTATCAGGGTTAGAAATAATGTGTCTGGCTGCTTGCATAGTCCAGAGTTCCAGGGTCATGGCCAATGCCACAATCTTTTTCAAGCAGCAGATATGGACTCATGGCCCTCTCCCATGGCTCTCTTCTCGGTGTTTTGGGTAATATAGGACATAGGAGGCCCAGATCATGCTATGACAGAGCTGACATTCTGCCTGGATAAAACGTAGACTAGATTTATAAGAAACTAATGCCTGCAAGATTTAAATTTTGCAGTTAGCCTTGACAACCTATTCAGACTTTCAAGTCCCTTAGGCTTAAAAAGAAAAACAAAAACTATTAATTTTTCTGGCTTGGCAGGGATACTTTGTTTACAGTTATATGAAGGCATTCCTACTTAAATCCTTTTAATACTGTAAGTTATTAATAAAAATATAAAGAAACATGTAAACAATTAATTGTATGTAGCATCAAGAGATCATACAAACATGTTTGCATCAATCTATCAGTAAAAGCCCCAGAACTGAGAGTGGAAGATGACAGAAAACCCAGGCACGTTGAGATCAATAGAGTGATCACTGGGCACATTTCTGCCCTAGAGCATTGCACACATCAGTATATAAAGCCCTAGAATGATTGCTTTTTGAATGATAGCTTTAGTACTAGGAAACTCGTTACACCTAAGCAGGACATGACCACTGCTTCATTTAATGTGTGTCAATGTGCTGTGACTACATTTCTCAATAATATGTTGATTGCACGTTTATGAGAAGATAAGTCCTCTTGTTAGTTTTCTCAGAAAAAAAGAAACAGACATTTAAAACTTGGCAAGATTTCTGGCAGTAAGTATTCTACAAGGGTTCATGACATTTCCATGAAGCTGTCTATAACACATCACCTATCAACCTCTTTGACACTGTCTACACCAAAACATCCCAAAGGCAGTCAGAGGTGAAGGCTCTGGAGTCTAATTAACCTGGAAGTGTCAAGTTTTCAAATTCACTCCAGCCTAAAGATTCTAGGAAATTTCAATATGTTCATTAATTCAACAAATATTTATCAAGTTTAAGGCAATGTTAAGGATACAAAAATGAGCAAGAACAGGTTCTTGCCTTCAAGCACCTCAAAATATATCTGTGTCATAAGAGAGTGCTAGTTTGAGGCGTAAGTGGGCTAGAAAATCCCTGACAAAAATTATTTGAGCTTTTCTGTAATAAATCAAATCTAGCCTATCGGAAAATTGTTTCCTAAATAAAAAGGATTTTGCTAGAAGGAAAGAGATTATATACTGTTTTGAAATGGTTGTAGTGTTTTTTTAACCTGTTATACTCAAGTTTTAAAATTTCACACAATAAATTTCTTACTGATTTAAAGCAGTTCATCATATATAATACAAGAATTTAACACTTTTTAAAAAAATAATATGAAGCTATTAATAGCCTTTGATAATCATGAAAGACCAAAGCTTTTAAAAATAATAATATTGTGCCTATTGTGTTATTTAAAGATAGAAAGGTAAAAGCAAACAACAGCCCGTACATGCAATTGGATGCTGGAACAGGAAAAGGTTATTAGTGAAATAACTAGGGAAATCTGAATAAAGTCTGTACTTTAATTAATTGTATTGTAGCAATGTTAATTTCTTAGGTTTGATAAATGTACCAAGATTAAATAAAATGTTAACATTAGGGGAAACTGGGTGATATTGTATATAGGAAATCTATATTTTTGTGTCTCCTCTGTAAACCTAAAATTATTTTAAAACAAAACTATTAAAGAATAATGCATATCCCAAGTCATTGTTCAAAGCTATTTAGCTTTCCTCATATCTTGGTATAGACGTGAGAGAATTCAGACAGGAGCATTTGAAATTGGCCAGATAGGAAAAAAGTAAGTCCTGATAATACCTTATCTAAATAAGAGCACAGAAATATAGGCTTCCAGTGGGTCTTTCAAATGTGAAATGTACCTCTTTGCTAGGAGATTTAGAGGCAAAAGTATATAACTCTATGAAAGTAGAGTCAGAGGGATCCTTAGGTTTATTCCAGCTCTTCTCAATTTATCCATCAATAACTCCCTTATGGGCAGACTGTTAATGGGCCTCCAGAGGGTATGGAGGTTTGCCAGAAGTGACACAATTACAGATAGAAACTATCTTCACAGTGTCAGGTTTAACTTCAAAACTTCTCACAATAAATTATGTTTCATATTATTTGCTTCTATAATTGTGTTTCCAAAGTTCTTATAAAATTGATGCTCAAAACAAAAACAAAAATTTCTGCTCTTATTACTTAAAAAGTATTAGCTGATTTTGCCATGTTGATCTAAGGGTATGATTTCATCTTTGGCACAACACTATGAAATTTGGTGAGGGGTGGGAGAAGGGAGAAGGGGTGGGCTGTAATTTGAGAATGACAGAGTTCTTGGCCTAATAGACATCTTGAGCAAACTGCATCAACTCTGTCAACTGAATTAAGACCAACCACTCCTGCTGGATGGGGTGGGAAGGGGAGTGGTCTTGAGCATATGGAAGTGCACACTCTCACTTTAGACTCAGGGAAGCTTTCAGCCCAGAAAGTTCCTGGGGAACTTTCCCATTTTATGTTCCCTGTCTTTGTTTTGTCATCCCCTGTCTTTTCCCCATATGGGGATGGGAAGAACCTTTTTCAATATATCAAACTCAGTCAATTTAGGAATCCAGGAGGCTGACATACATTTTTTTTAATGTTTATTTATTTTTGAGACAGAGAGAGACAGAGCATGAACAGGGGATGGTCAGAGAGAGAGGGAGACACAGAATCCGAATCAGGCTCCAGCCTCTGAGCTGTCAGCACAGAGCCCGTAGCAGTGCTCGAACTCAAGGACGTGAGATGACCCGAGCTGAAGTCTGACGCTTAACCGACTGAGCCACCCAGGTGCCCCTGACATACATTTTTAAATGCCTTTTCTTTCACTTTGTTACACTGATAAGCCCATTGTAATGGACTCTAAAAACTGCATGAGAATATGTGCCCTCCAGGGGCCCACTTCTGTCAGTTCTACAGAGCACAGGGTGAAGTGATTCTATTAGCCCACTTTAGGCAGTAAAGATCAGAGTGCAGCTCTGATTTGAGAAATACCACCCCAAATCTTATTTATAGAATTAAAGACAGGCCTGTTTGACTTATTTAGATAATCGCACAATTTATGGATTGGGTTGGTTTAACGGTTTCACCTGACATTTATTACTCAGATACTATTTCTGCAGTCGTTTCGAGTTCAAGATTTGCCTGTTTTTCTGTTTAACTCCAATCGATGGCCAAGATTACTACGGTAAAAATTGTTCTACTTTATATTCTATCAATTAATTAGAATTGCAATATAATGCACACTGATAAAAGTTGTAATTAGTCTGATGAGCTAAAAATCATAAGTATTAAATTGCATATTTGTTCTACATATTGGAACAGGAAATACCACATCCTGTGTTTCTGGCATGGTTAATTTTATAACCACACCTCCAAAAAGCATGTTATTGTTTTTTCTTTTCTTTTCTTATTAGAAAAGAAAAAGAAAATCAGCCTGATTGGGGGAGAAAAATCCTAAGAACTTTAGTCAACTCTAACTAGCTTCTGAATAATTCTAGGAATGACATCAAATCCTCAGATGTCAAGCTTCTGAGAAACTTTACATAGATGCATTCCTTAGGGGCTGCTTAATAAGAGTCATGTAAGAGGTGTTGGTAATGTAGCACAATAACATTTAAAAATTGTCATTTATCAGGGTGCCTGGGTGGCTCCGTCAGTCAGGCATCCAACTTCGGCTTAGGTCGTGGTCTCACGGTTCGTGGGTTCAAGCCCTACATCAGGCTCTGTGCTGACAGCTCAGAGCCTGGAGCCTGCTTCAGATTCTGTGTCTCCCTCTCTCTCTCTCTCTGCACCTCCCCTACTTAGGCTCTGTCTCTGTCACTGTCTCTGTCTGTGTCTCTCTCTCTCAAAAATAAACGTTAAAAAATTCTTTAAAAAATTGCCATTTATCTCCTGTTTTGTCATAAGGTAAGTGTGTTTCCTCTATTATCCATTGATGCTATTTTGAGTTTATTTCTAAATGTCTTTTAGAAATTGGAAGATGTGTTTGCCAGGATTATGACTTACTCATTTTTATGGGTTATAAGTTTAAACCAGATTTGTCTTTTCTACATGATATTACTCTAATCCTAGCACATAGTTGAAAGGAAATTGCTAGATTTACTCATCCCCAGTATTCATGGAATATTAATGTATTGGATTTTCTCCTGTGTTTCTCTTGAGTTCTTAGAAAAAGCAATGTGAGTTTTAATCAGACCACATCATATAGAAGGTATAAAAAATTTTCAACATTTTATGCTATTTGGTAGAGTTTATTTTTTCTCATGGTACAATATCTAAAATTATACATTTAGAAGGCATAAACTCAAAACAAAAATCTCTTACTTTAATTTTTAATAGTCACCCCATAAAAGGCAACAATACTTTTTGGAATTTTAAGGTGAGAAAAAAAATATTCCAGTAACTGAAAATTGAAGCTAAGCCATTTTAGACATCATCCAGATATTATAGTCTAGATATCCCTTCTGTCTGCCACCAAAATGTCCCCAATTGTATTAGTCAGGATTCTCCAGAAAACACAGAGCATTATACATATGTGTGGATAGAGAGAGAAAGAAAGAGGTTGATTGATAATAAGGAAACGGCTCACATGATTATGGAGTCTAGGAAGTCCTAAGATCTGTAGTTGGCAAGCTAGAGACCCAGGATATCCAGTGAATCAGAGCTGAAGGCAGAAGTGGATGGTCCCAGGCCAAAGAGAGTCAAGCAGGAAGAATGAATTCTCCCTTATTCTGCAGTTTCTTCTAAGGCTTTCAACAGATTGGATGGGGCCCACTCTCATTGGGCAAGGGAATCTTCTTCACTCAGTCTAGGGATTCACATGTTAATCTCATCCAGAAATACCCTCACAGAGAGGCCCAGAATAATGTTTAACCAAATATCTGGGTGCTTCATGGCCCAGTAAAGTTGACATATGCAATTAACCACCAAACCAATCAAATCATGGTAGGATGTTGGACATCAGATAGCTTATAAGCTGTGTTGGTATTTAGCTTCAGAAGAGTTCTAAGGGACATAACTTATGTGTCAAACTGTAGCATCTGTAATTTCTATTGTGCAGCATACTTCTTGCCTCCCATCCTCTGATTACTTGGAAAATACTTCCTTCATTCTGTATGCTTCTGATGGAATATCAGTTATGCTTCAGAAATGGTCAATCCCAGTATTACATTCCCCAGTGAGAGTTGCCTAGGATTGATAAGCAGCTGTAGAGAAGAGTATTGCTTTATTTCTAGTGGTTGTCAAACTAGGATGGTGTGAAGTTGTGGTTGTAGGTAGTCATCTTCCCTGCCCACGTGAAGGAGGCAGTCTGTAACAAAAAGTAAGGTGACCATCATGCACAGAGAAGTAGAGACAAACAGAAGTATGAATGGAAAGTAAGAGAGACTATTAAGGAGAATATTTGAAACTCTAGATCCAGTTGTATCTGAAGCCATCATTCTGAGACTTTCTGGTTAAGTGAGCTAACAGTTTTTTGGTTAAGTGAGCTAACAGGTTTTTTTTGTTATTGTTTCAGTTCATTTGATTGTAACCAAGAGAGCCCTGGCTAATGCTAACTATGCTCCTATGTTAAATATATAATATATATATACATATATAAAATATGGGAGAGTGTCATATGGATAGATTGTCCTTGTTGACCAAAGTTACAGTTTTGATGGGGGTTACTTAGAGCCATGGACAGGACTAGGATCCTTGATCTTCCAGCTGAACAAGTACTGGAGAACAGTGGCATGGCAGCATTCTAGCTGGATGACCCTGCTGAGAGTAACTCAATGACATCATAGGAAAATTAAGTCTGTAACTAACGCTGCCACAATTACAGTCATTTAAAAGCCATAAGTCAATGGAATACTACATTCAAACTAAGAGAGATACTCCAGGATCACTCCATACCAAGTAGCAGCTCTAGTACACAGTATACTAACTAGATTTCCAGTAAAGCCCACTCCTACAAGAGGTGAAAGAACAACACAGATCCTCTGCAAAGTGTAATGAAAGCCAAAATGCAAAACATCATCAGGAGCAAACACACCCTAGAGCTCTGTTAAAATCCCCTATGAACTTATACCTCTGTCAACCTCTGAGAAATCAGCCAATGTCTGATTTCACAGATACATACTACATGAGGGCTGAGGCTGCATGTTTTGTAAGCAAAACTTTATGATAGGGTGTTTTGTTATTGTTAATTAAGAAAGAAAATAGAGATTCTAAAAGGCATAGAATGACATCCGGGGCCCAGGGATATGTTATTGCCTCCTGTCCTCTATGCCACATACCCTGCATCATAGCATGGCCTTCCATTATAGCACATTTTTCTCAGTGTCTTAATATGACATCACACAATACAGTGTCCTGCAGATGAGGGATGGGTTGGTCTATACTTGTCAGAAATTTATTAAAACAGTAAACCAGAAAAGACATAGAAATATGTGTATAACACAGGGGAGGGAAGGATCATATTCTGATATGTTGATATTCTAGCAGTATAAAAACTTGAAAATATTATCAAGATAGAAATTTAAAGAAAGGAAAATGAGGAGCCTCATCTCATGGAGTGACCAACCCTTTGTTATAGAGTGTGCCCTCACTCACCCTTTTCAGGTTATTCTAGGTCTCTGCCCAGAAGGTTGATGTGCACCCATACTAAGGATATCAAAGCTTTTCCATCCTTTAGCCAATCCTAGTCATTATAATACACTGACATAAAAAACAGACATTAACAGATTATAGCCCTTGCACTATATGCTAACTAATATGGATGTAAATTAAAAAAATAAAATTTAAATTAAAAAAAAAGGTAAAGAGAAAAAAAAACATTGTGGCCCCAAATTATTTTTTTTTCTGTGACTCATATTCTCTTAGATCTTCTGAATCCACAGTATAACTAACCAAAACACTACGTTTTTCAGACGTATCTTTCAAGCAATACTAGCAAAATGAGCAATAATAATGCCACCCTCTGTATATGTTCATTACCGCCCAATCTCCTGTGTACGGATAGATGTCACATGGAACAACCACCTTATCCCAGCCACTCTTCATACACAGGGCAGAGCTATCCCATTCACTCATTCCATTGAGATCCCCCAGTGAAAGAAACTACAGGTCCCTACCAACACATATCATCTACCAGACGAGGACTTCAAAAAAAATTTTTTTTCAACATATGAAATTTATTGTCAAATTGGTTTCCATACAACACCCAGTGCTCATCCCAAAAGGTGCCCTCCTCAATACCCATCACCCACCCTCCCCTCCCTCCCACCCCCCATCAACCCTCAGTTTGTTCTCAGTTTTTAAGAGTCTCTTATGCTTTGGCTCTCTCCCACTCTAACCTCTTTTTTTTTTTTTCTTTTTTCCTCCCCCTCCCCCATGGGTTCCTGTTAAGTTTCTCAGGATCCACATAAGAGTGAAACCATATAGTATCTTCTTTCTCTGTATGGCTTATTTCACTTAGCATAACACTCTCCAGTTCCATCCACGTTGATACAAAGGGCCATATTTCATTCTTTCTCATTGCCACATAGTACTCCATTGTGTATATAAACCACAATTTCTTTATCCATTCATCAGTTGATGGACTTTTAGGCTCTTTCCATAATTTGGCTATTGTTGAGAGTGCTGCTATAAACATTGGGGTACAAGTGCCCCTATGCATCAGCACTCCTGTATCCCTTGGGTAAATTCCTAGCAGTGCTACTGCTCGGTCATAGGGTAGGTCTATTTTTAATTTTTTGAGAAACCTCCACACTGTTTTCCAGAGTGGCTGCACCAATTTGCATTCCCACCAACAGTGCAAGAGGGTTCCCGTTTCTCCACATCCTCTCCAGCATCTATAGTCTCCTGATTTGTTCATTTTGGCTACTCTGATTGGTATGAGGTAATATCTGAGTGTGGTTTTGATTTGTACTTCCCTGATGAGGAGCGACGTTGAACATCTTTTCATGTGCCTGTTGGCCATCCAGATGTCTTCTTTAGAGAAGTGTCTATTCATGTTTTCTGCCCATTTCTTCACTGGGTTATTTGTTTTTCAGGTGTGGAGTTTGGTGAGCTCTTTGTAGATTTTGGATACCAGCCCTTTGTCCAATATGTCATTTGCAAATATCTTTTCCCATTCCGTTGGTTGCCTTTTAGTTTTGTTGGTTGTTTCCTTTGCTGTGCAGAAGTTTTTTATCTTCATAAGGTCCCAGTAGTTCATTTTTGCTTTTAATTCCCTTGCCTTTGGGGATGTGTCAAGTAAGAAATTGCTACGACTGAGGTCAGAGAGTTCTTTTCCTGCTTTCTCCTCTAGGGTTTTGATGGTTTCCTGTCTCACGTTCAGATCCTTTATCCATTTTGAGTTTATTTTTGTGAATGGTGTGAGAAAGTGGTCTAGTTTCAGTCTTCTGCATGTTGCTGTCCAGTTCTCCCAGCACCATTTGTTAAAGAGACTGTCTTTTTTCCATTGGATGTTCTTTCCTGCTCTGTCAAAGATGAGTTGGCCATACGTTTGTGGGTCTAGTTCTGGGGTTTCTATTCTATTCCACTGGTCTATGTGTCTGTTTTTGTGCCAATACCATGCTGTCTTGATGATGACAGCTTTGTAGTAGAGGCTAAAGTCTGGGATTGTGATGCCTCCTGCTTTGGTCTTCTTCTTCAAAATTACTCTGGCTATTCGGGGCCTTTTGTGGTTCCATATGAATTTTAGGATTACTTGTTCTAGCTTCGAGAAGAATGCTGGTGCAATTTTGATTGGGATTGCATTGAATGTGTAGATAGCTTTGGGTAGTATTGACATTTTGACAATATTTGTTCCTCCAATCCATGAGCACGGAATGGATTTTCCATTTCTTTATATCTTCTTCAATTTCCTTCATAAGCTTTCTATAGTTTTCAGCATACAGATCTTTTACATCTTTTTTTTTAACGTTTATTTTTGAGAGAGAGACAGAGAGAGAGGGAGACACAGAATTCAAAGCAGGCTCCACGTTCTGAGCTGTCAGCCCAGAGCCCGATGTGGGGCTCAAACCCACAAACCATGAGATCACGACCTGAGACGAGGTTGCATGCTTAACCGACGGAGCCACCCAGGCACCCCTACCAGACTAGGACTTCAAAGAAATGCTTCTTTAGAGATTCACTACAAGTGATTTGAGGAGAGGTTTCTTCTGAAAACAGGAAGGTTTAGTTCTAAAAGACTTTGTCTTTTTGTAAATTTCTCAGCATTTTCATGTGGAAATAATCCATACAGATTTAATATTCTCAGCATTTATTCATGCCTGTGGATTTCCTCCCAACTCCCACACACATCTCCCACATCCTGCTTTTCTTGAAAAGTAGAAAACTCTAGGTCTGCTCAGTGTGGAGCATAATGGAATTGTTTCACGGTTCCCATAAACTCTTCTTTCAAGTGCGTCCTCCAGACTTTGCTCCTCAACCGTGTAGTACTTTGTGGTCTGCTGTGGTCCAGGCAGACTCTGAGATTCTTCTTGTCCTCCCTCTCACAAGATACCCAACCCCCTGACCCCCACAGTGTAAGGTTCCTCTTTCTCTTTCTTTGTACATTTCAACGGTTCCTTATGCTGTATATTCTGATCATCTGCCAGCTTATCATGCTCAGTTGAATTCTAATTCTCACCAGAGTGGAAATGATGAACATGGTCTCTCTTTTATCAGAGAAGATAAATTATTTTTGCGTTTACATCAAAAGTCTTAAATCAATAGCTACTTCAGAAACCCAACAGGATAGAGGCAAAAGGCTAAGCAAAACAAAACAAAGGAACACTGTCACAGATAGCAATGCAAGTATGAAAGGGTTGACCCTCTCCTATTCAAATAGCTCATCTTTCTCTCTATCTTCACCGTCTATTTGAATCTAATTTGTTTTGCCTTAAAATGTGGGAGAGCTTTTCACACTTAGGGGGATTTACTTGTGAGGTATTAAAGTCAATATTACCAACATTGTAAATCCTGCTTTGTGGTTTATGTACATTATTTAACTTGATATTCATTACCACTTAAGTAGACCCCAGATAAATATTCATTTATTCAACAAAATAGGTATTGAAAACTGATATGCCAGAGAAAGGACAGCAATAGCCAACACTCTGGCGTGATCCTTGGAAAACGGATTACAAGATGCAAGCAGAATAGTTAAAAAGCTGGCATAGTGTAGGTGTGAAGTGACTGTGGCGTGGGCTAGAGCGGTATTGGTAGTGGTGGTTCAGGAAGGGGGGAGAGGCAGATTTTAAAGATATTTAGGATGTAAAATCAATATGTTGATGGACTGGATTGGGGGTCTGGGCAGGATATAATTTCCAAAGTGTGAGGTGTCAAGGAATTCCTAAGGTTTCTGGATGTGTTAATTGAATGGATGAAGGTACTATTTGTGAGATTTGGAGACAGTGGGGGAGAACATTTAGAGGAAGTAGATCTATCAGTTTGGTTTTGGACAGTGTGAGTTTTGAGGTATGCCTGAATTATTCCAAAGGAGATATGGGAAAGGCAGTTAGATATACAGGTCTGGAAGTCAGAGGAATAGTCTGTGCTGGAAATGCAAACATGGCAGTTGTCAATGAATGGCTGTTAAGAGCATGAAAACAAGTGTGATCATCTGGTGTGAAGCTGAAGAATGAAAAGAGTCCCTCAGAAAGTGCTTCCAGAAGAAGAGACGATCAAAGGAGACAAAAAAATGTGACCATAGAGCTAGAAGCATCCAGGGAGATTGCAGTAAAACAGATAATAAAACAGATGCTGTAAATATAAAAGAAAGAATGAATATGTGGCTAACAATCCTGAGAAGTCACATAAGAGCTTTTTGTATTTATGGACATGGATTTCAAAGCTGGTTTTTGGTGACATAAGTTTCAGAAGACTAGAAAAGACAGATGAAGAGTGGAGTGGCTGAGTGTGGAGTGAAGAGTGTGCCAGGCAGCTTCCAAGTGCTTTACATGCATAGCCTTATCTAATCCTCTATTATAGTAACTCTTACAGATGATGAACCTCCAAGTTCAGAGAAGTAAAGCAATATGACCTACCCAAGCTCATGCAGTTCTGGGAGGCAGCAGAGCAAGACCTCGATACCCAATATCAAAGATCCCTGATTGAATTTCATCACTGAGGCTTTTTTTAAATTAAAGATGAAATACTTCTTTTAAAAAGTGAGAGTAGAATAAATTTGCAAGTCACTTTTGAAATATTCAAAACAGAGGAATAAAGCACCATAGTCTTTATTTTAATGTGTTCTGTTTCATTTTGTCAATACGTGAACAGATTTGAAAAGGGTTATTGTAAGAGCACCTGTACCCTGCTCTGTCCTCACCTTGTGTCTACCCTGTAGAGCAATCACTTTGAACCTTTTCAGCTGTGTAGTTGATCTTGGTTATGTTGTACTTATTTTTTCTATTTCTTTTTTTTTACTGTTTATTTATTTTTGAGAGAGAGAGACAGAGAGACAGAGACAGAGCGTGAGTAGGGGAGGAGCAGAGAGAGAGGGAGACACAGAATCTGAAGCAGGCTCCAGGCTCTGAGCTGTCAGCACAGAGCCCGACACGGGGCTCGAACTCAGGGACTAGGACTTACTGCCCATGAGATCATGACCTGAGTGTAAGTCAGACACTTAACCAACTGAACCACCCAGGCGCCCCTTATTTTTTTCTATTTCTAAACAATGAGTTTATGCTACTGTTTCTGAGTTAATAATTTTTTGATATTAACTGTGCACTTCCTGTTAGAGTAGAAATAGCCCAATTACCCATGGCCCACTCCCCCTTCTCTTCCTAGCGAATATAATTATATCATGATTTTAGTTATAGAAAATTATGTCATATGTTAATGTAACTTTGTATATATTGTTCATTAGAGACAGGTGTTGCATCATGTGTGGATTTTCCTTTGAGTTAATAATTGCCTCTTTTTAACTTGCATGCTTTTTAAAAACCTATTCTTTTTTTTAATTTCCATAAGCCACATAAAATTGATTTAAGTATGTCATAATTATACCTCATACCTAGGACATACAGTACACTAGTCAGTAGTTGTTCTTCCTGGTTTTATTTATTCCATCACCAGTAAAAAACATTTTGTATATTTTATATTGTCCTAGCAATTAAAAGACAAGCTCCAGGGAACCTGGGTGGCACAATAAGTTGAGCATCTGACTCTTGATTTTGGCTCAGTTCACCATCTCAAGGTCATGAGATCTAGTCCCACATAGGGCTACCACTGGGCATGGACACTGCTTAAGATTCTCTCTCTCCCTTTGCTCCTCTCCCTGATGAGCGCTCACATACTCTCTCACTCTCAAACAAATAATAAATAAATTAATAAAAAATAAATGGCAACCTCTTTGAGGGCAGGAATGCCATTGACCTTATCTGTTCTTCCATTATGATTTGTGTCATAGTTAAAGGCAGGGTCGCAAAGTCTCAGGCACATAATGGTGTAAACCTATTCTTGATTTTCCACCTTAATTACTTTCCTGGAGTCACTATAAGCCAATCACTAGTTGTTTCAAATTGCTCACATTTGTGTCCTTGCATTTTTGTGCCTAGTTATGTTTTTATTCTCCCTCCATCTACTCTTTCTTCTGGATTCCCCTGGAAGTGTGCTTTTCTCTTATGTTCTTATCCTACCCTCCTTGCAATGGAATCTAGTTTTAGAGAATGGAAAACAACCTGATGCCTGTTCCAGGACACTTTGAGTTTTAGATCCCCACAACTGTGAAATGGAAGGACTGGTTCCCTGCAGAAGGCAGGTGAACAGAGGACAGGGGGATCCTATCTGCGCTCTGAAATCAGCCTAACAGGCCACCATGTGTCACTGCAGGTGTTGTAATGTTGCCTCCTAAGTTTCACAGGCACAGTTCAATTAAGACAGTAACTGAACTTTCCATGAGGACCCTCCCTCCACAGACTGGTGCCATGATCATTCTTAGTTACAGAAACATCTAAGTGAAGGTTGATTTCAAAACAATCTATAACTATACATTATTAATTTTGCATTAAAACAAATCATTCCTTAAAATGTAATTTATGTTTAGTAAGTAGTTTTTCCTAGTTGTTAAAGCACATTTCTAAATATTTTATAAGCAATTGGTGTCACTATGTCAGAAATATAATAACATCAGGGAATTTTACATTTATTCCTAGGAAAGTAATTATACAGTAGGTTGTAGAGCAAAACAAACTGGTTTATAGTCACTATTCATTTATTTTTGCAAGGACTACTGCTGTTTTAGAAAAATCAAGCAATGCTAAATATGTACAGTTGTGAACTAGATACTCTTAAATATATTAATTGTCCTGTTCAACTTAATTGGTACTTGCTGTAATATAGTTCTAAGCTGAATTTTATAAAGGACCGTATTATCTTGCTCTTCAGACAATGACAGCCTCTGGTTAAGGATGGCACATAGACCACAAAGCATTAAGTGATAAAGACCCTGTAAGTTTTAAGATCTCTGCTGGTCAGATTCCACTGGCCTACCCATTGGCTAGGTCATTAGACCCAAAATGAGGTCCCAGCTCCAGCAGCATCAGAATAACTTAAGCACCTGTTAGAAATGCAAATTCTTAGGCTGTACCCCACACCTACTAAGTCAAGAAATTCTATGAGTGGGGCCTAACGCAATCTTGCTTATAGCAGTAGTTCTCAAACATTAATGTGCCTGAGAACCACCTGGATACCCATTGTTGGGATCAACTGTAACCCAGCAGTTCCCAAGCGATGCTGATGCTGCTGGTCAGGGGATTTTGGACAACTACTGACCTAGGAAAATAAAATAATATATCAAGTATGTTAAGGGGTTACTAAATGGGATGTGACTGTCTTTGTTCTATGATTTTGTTTAGGGAATTTATCTGATGTCCTCCCCTGGATGCACACGTATGCAGGGAAGGGAAGGGGAAAGTCCCTGAACACACACGCATTGACACCTACTCTGTGGCGGGCACGAGAAAGACAAGGACCGTACATACCCCTATACCCCTGGAGTCTACATACCAGCAAGGGGAAAAAAATAAACAATAAAACAAATTATGGCTATGGTTATTTTACACGCTTCAAAATGCAAAAAGGAGTAAGTGCTATACTATCAAAGTGTCTAAGAGGGGAACCTGACTATCTGGGGAAATCAAGTTTTCAGCTTGCAGTCTGAAGGAAAATGTATTAGTTATCTGTTGCTACTATAATGAATTATGCAAACACAGAGGCTTAAATAACCCAAATGTTTTATCTTACTATTCTGTAGGATAGAATGGATCTCCCTGAATAAAATCAAAACCTCAGCAGGTCTCTATTCTTTCCTCTATTCTCTAAAAGAGAATCTGTTTTCTTGTCCTTTCCAGCTTCTAGAGGCTGTTCTCATCTTCCCCTCATGATCTCCTTTTTCCTATCAACACCAGCAACACTTTACCTCTCTATGCCTCTCTTCAAAGCTTACTTGTCCTCTAACCGACTTTCCATTTCCTCCTCCCTCTTCCATTTGTAAGGACCCTTCTGATTACACTGGGCTTACCTGAATATTCCAGACTAATTAAAGTCAGCTGGTTAGCAACTGTAATTCTATCTGCAACTTAATTTCCCTGTAGCGTATGCACATTCACAGGTTCTGGAGATTAGGACAATGACAGTGTTGATGATTGCATTCTTCTTACTATAGATGATATGAATGTATCAGGGTTAAAAAAAAGAAAGGGAAAGAACATTCTGAACACATATTGTCCCATCAATAACATATGTCAACATCCAGGCTATGAGAGGAGCATGACATTTTAAAAGGTGAATGGGGTCACTGAGTGGTTTAGTCTGTTGACTCGATTTCTCAGGATATGATCGCACAGTTAGAGAGGTCAAGCTCCATGTTGGGCTCTACACTGACAGTGTGGAGCCTGCTTGGGGTTTTCTCTCTCTCTCTCTCTGCCCCTCCTCTCCCCTCAAAATAAGTAAATAAACTTTAAAAAATAATACATAAATAAATAAAAAGGTGAACAAACTCCAGTGTGACCTGAGTAACAAAGTGAGGGGGAATAAGGTAAAAGAGGAAGATGGTGATGAGGAGGTAGGATCTCCAGAGAAATTTGCAAACAACTCAATTAAAGTTATAATTCTGGCAAAAGACATGAACCAAATAAAAAAGAAGTCACTAGAATATGATGGACTCCTGTTAAAGCAAATATACCCCAAAACTTTTATCCAAGTAATGTGCAGAGATATACAACCCTCAGTTTTAAAGTGAATATTCTGCTTTGTAACAATGATACATGTATTTCTGGGAATGCTTAAAGTTATATTTAAGTTTCCTAGATTTGTGCCAGAAATGTCAATAAGAGAAAGGCCACTGCTCTTGAAAGCTACATAATAGATGAAGAGCTTCTAGTAGGAGAAGGGAAGGTTTCCATGTTATTTTTCTTACCCAGGCAAACCAGTTTTTATCTATTTGATATGATAATTCATAAAGAATAATTTATCATTATCAGCAAACATTACTTGGAAATTGCAATGCAGAAATTCTGTTTTCTTTCTGGTATCTAAAATGTCCTGAGAGACAGGAAGATGATTAGTACATAAGATAGTCTATTTTGCCCATGGGAAGACCCTCAAAGGGACTATTGCTTTGAGTCTAAATGCAATTCTCTGGGGGTGCCTAATTGGCTCAGTCAGTTAAGATGGTTAAGCATCTGACTTTGGCTCAAGTCATGATCTCACAGTTCATGAGTTGGAGCTCTGCATCGACCTCTGTACTGACAGCTTAAAGCCTGGAGCTTGTTTTAGATTCTATGTCTCCCTCCCTCTCTCTCTGCCCCTCCCCCACTCGAGCTCGCTCACTCACTCTTGCTCTCTCTCTCAAAAATAAAATAAACATTAAAAAAAAAATGCAACTGTCTGTGCTGGAGTTGGGGCTCTTAGGCAGAGCCTGAAACTCCTGACATTACCTGTAAAGTTATCCAGGTAGGCCCATGTTCCATGTCCGTTTTTAGAGAGAAAAAGAGATTGTGGGTTTAAACAAAGGGTTTTCTGACTTTAAAAAGCGTAAGATTTATATAGAGCAATGAAACTGTTCTGTATGACATTACACAGGTAGATATATATCGTTATACATTTGTTCAACCCATAGAATGTATACCACCGAGACTGAACTCTGTTGTAAGGTATAGACTTTGGTGATAATGTTGTGTCAGTGTAGGTTCAAAGAGGTATAAATATGAAAGCATCAATACCATCACAACTGATAATCATTGTTCACATTTTGGTAAATATCTTTCCAGATTGCTTTCTGTTTCTAAACACACAGGTGCACATGAATGGACACATACACACACACATAATACAAGTACATATAAATTAAATGTATGCATTTACATTTGAATAAATAATTTCCATAAAAGGAATGATACTTAAAATATGTCATAAATATAAATTTATGATACTAGCACAATTTTCCTAATGGTGATTTCACTGAAGTTCTTTTTCTTTTGGTAGTTTGTTTGTTTTTAATGTTTGTTTAATTATTTTGGAGGGGCAGAAGCAGAGAGAGAAGGAGAGAAAGAATCCCAAGCAGGCTCCACACTCAGCATGGAGCACAAGGCGGGGCTTGATAGAGATCCAGATCATGACATGAGCCCAAATCAAGAGACAGGTGCTTAATTGACTGAGCCATCCAGGTGCTCGTCTTTTGGTAGTTTTTTGTAATGATGAACACTATGGTGTTACATGCTTTTATACTCATTGTCTTCTTGGGAAAGGTGTTGGTGTTGTTTCTGCTTTGAAGTATGTAATCATTTAAGCTTTTGATACATATTGACAAATAGTTATACAGGTTTTATTGATTTACATTTTTATCGACAGCACATTTCTCCCAGCACGAGATACTTTAATTCAAAAAAAAATTTTTTTGCTAACCTCATAGGCTCCATGCCCTACCCTGTTGTTAATACATGATATTAACATCAGTGGTTAGTTGGAACACCAGTAATTAATTTGATTGTAAACAATTAATTTAACTGTAAACTTAGTACCTTCTGTACAGAATTGCCTCTACCCTAGTATCTATTGAAATATTTCTCTTTTATTTACTGGATTTTAAAACTTATGCCATATTATAATAATTTATGTATATATTTTGGTAATATACATTTTCAGTTTATAATTTTTTGACCCAGAAGTGAGTATGTATTACTTTCACTCCTGTTCATTGGCTACATGTAATGGCAAGTGGAATGGGGAAATTTAGTCTCTGGCTAGGCTGTTACTTCTCATCTATAAATGTATACTATAGAAAGGATGAACAAGACTTAGAGGACAGGTATACTTTATGATATAACTTATTTGAGACGTTTTGACAAGCAGAGGTGTGTGTGTGTGTGTGTGTGTGTGTGTGTGTGTGTGTGTGTGTTTTAGTTTCATAAAGTTAAATCAACCTTTCTTTTTTCTTGCAAATTATTTTCTGATTCACTGCCTGGGGGCATGGAGACTGAGCAGAAATGGGTGGCCTAGAACTTAGGACAGTCTTCTCATTGGGATGTGGAAACAGAAATTGGAGTTCAGAGATTCCAAGACAATCAGGACTTGAAGGACCAAGATCCTAGAAAAAAGGACCTGCAGAAAAGTGAGCCCAATCCTTTGTATATAATCTGCCCTCAGTACATTTGCTGGCCCTAACCAATGCAAATGTGGTGAGAGGCTCTGAGAAATCAGGCAGAAAGCAGCTTCTAAAGGGCTAAACCTTGGGGTGCCTGGGTGGCTCAGTTGGTTAAGCCTCCGACTTCAGCTCAGCTCATGAACTCACGGTTCTGGAGTTCCATGAGTTTGAACGCTGTGTCCAACTCTGTGCTGGCAGCTCAGAGCCTGGAGTCTGCTTTGGATTCTGTGTCTCCCTCTCTCTCTCTGCCACTCCCCTGTTTGCGCTCTCGCTCTCTCTCTCTCTCTCTCTCTCTCTCAAAAATAAATATTTAAAAAAAAAGTTTTTAAAGGGCTAAACCTTTAAGCAGAGAACACAGGGACTAGGAAAACAAATTTGAATTCACCCAAGAGAAATGGCCAAGGCCCAGAAAGAATGAGAGCCTGAAGGGGCTATGCTGTAGGACTAAGGGCAGATAAAAAATAGAATAGTTCAACTGGATATAACTACCTACCAGAATAAAATTGAATTTCTTGAAAAAAATCCTATCTAGCAATTCCACTTAAAAGCTCTCTGTATCTGTTATGACTAGAGTGATAAACTAGTTACAGACAACCCAGAATGATTCAACATTTTCCCCTCTCTTCCCATCATCTTTGGGTTTTACTTGGAATACTAAAAGAATACTGGTTAAGTGCCTTGGGGTCATAAGTTTGTTTTTAATTAATCGATACATTTTTTTTCCCAGAGAATATGATTTGCTTGTACTGCCATGAGGTAAGCAGCCTCTGCTGAATGTCAGAAAAATATTTTTCTTTCTTTCTTTTTATCTTTTGTGGGCCATAGAAATCCTATAATTCTGGAATAGGTGGTTCATGTTTGACTTGGCTTCAGTTACAAATTGAACTTTTTACAACTCAAGAATTTATTATTGCCATTTAAAAACAAATTGTAGAACAAGCAATTGGTTTATGTGTTTAATATGAAAATATAGTCTCATTCCTTTATTTTAATGTGACTGTATAACCAGGGGCAGAAATTCATTCTGTTGACTATACATGCTCCATACTTGCTCTCTTCATTAACACTGAATGTGCTTGTTTCTCTGTTATTAAATCACATTTTTAATGGGGAAAAAAAAACCCTTATTTTTGTTACTTTGTGCAAATACCTCCCATTTGAATTTTTTAAGGAAAAATCTAAAGGATAAAAAACAATGGAAACTAAACATTGTATGCTTCTAACAAGAAGAGAATCAGCCTGTGTGTTGAAGGTGTTTTGGGGGGCAAATAATATCTAATTATATCTTAGTGAATATACTTCATTTCTTAAGCAAAATGGGTTTTTAAGAAATATAATGTAAGAGTCTGGAAATGAAGGATGAAGCAGAAAGAGCATAAGCCTTGTCTACCATTATATTGCTGTCATATTGTATTTCAACTTGTGTGCAGCATATTCTAATTAAACTGCATGTGTGTGTGTTAGTGTGTGTGCAGAAAGTAAGGGTCCAGTTTAAAGTTTAGGTTCATTAGTGCCATCAAAGCAAGTACTTGGGTCTGAAATAGAATCCCATCTCCCCTATCGCACATGCACGCATGCACACACACACACACACACACACACACACACACACACACATACACAATGTCAACTGCAGCTTAAGATAGCTAGGAATTTATACAAACATAAAAAATATGTTTTATAAAAGTGGACTAAATCCTGTGGAGTATGTGGGGAGAAAATTACTTTTGTTCTATACTTTTGCCTTAAGGATACTGAAGGAAAGGGAAAATTCTTTCCTACCTTTCAAGGTCTTCTAGCTGGACTAAGAATTAAATTTACATGAGATAGATAAACAGAAGGAAAAAAATCAAAGTTTTATTACACATGCATAGAGACCCAGTTATGAAATTGAGACCTAGAGAAGTGACCAAGGGCAAAGAGATGATAAATCTGTAAGGAGTTGACAGGACAAAGAAAACTCAACTTTGGGAGCTTCATTTAGTAAGGAATGCTAAACAGAATTTGGGCTGGGATAGTAAATTAGTAAAAAAAAGTTACCAGGGTTGGGGCCCCTGGGTGGCTCAATCAGTTAAGCCTCCAACTTTGGCTCAGGTCATGGTCTCAAGTTCAAGTCCCTCCTGAGTTCAAGCCCCTCATTGGGCTCTGTGCTGACAGCTCGGAGCCTGGAGCATGCTTCAGATTCTGTGTCTCCTTCTCTCTCTGCCACTCCCGCGCTCACACTCTGTCTCTCTCTAAAATAAATAAGCATTAAAAAAAAAAAAAACAATATAATTGCAAACATATTTTTTTTTAAAGTAACCAAGTTTCTTCATATAGCCTTCTTGGCATTAAATGTCCTATCTCTGGTGATAAAGGATGTCTCTTTACTTCCTGGTACTGGGAGGGTGTCTTTCACAGGGGAGATTTATTTTCTGCTTTCAGGGGGACAGAGGAGCATCTGAGTGTCCTTGCACAGGCCGTCTCTTCTATAACTTTTATTTAAAATAATACGCTAAAGTGGCACATTTTGGGACTGCCTCCCTATGGTTCTTACAGTATTCATGAAAGAGGTTTTATTTTATAGCTATTTGAAACATTTCATAATTGGTTCCAAAAAGAAATGTTAGATTCACCATAAAGAAGAGAAAATAAATACACTTTTAAGCTCTGGATTTCTGTTATATTTAGATTTTAAAAGTCCAAGTCTAGTTTGCTAATTTCCCTCCATTTTCCTTTTAATAGAACAAGTTCAGAATCCTGCAATGGATCAGTTCCAGAGTAGTTTCATTTTACCTGTAGAAATTTCAGTTTTATGAGTACTGTACTTTTCAAATGTATAATAGATATGCTTTGCCTTCATACTAACTTGTTCTATTTTAATTTTTACTGAGACTCTCTCGTCTGTTTGCTTAAATCTTTGATGCTTCAGGCCCATGTATATTTAAAAACAGAACTCATTTTGTTTTAAAAGCATTGAACAAAACAGAAAATGCAGCATACTATACACTGAGATGGAAAATGCTGAAATTCCTTTTTTTTAAAGCAAACCTTTCAAGTTTTAGCATTACATATACTCTACATTTCAATTAAGAGTTAGTAGAGATGCTAAGAAACAAGAACAATAAGTTAAGCCAAGGAATTAAAAGATAATATAAACAGACCCACAGGTGATTCAGATGTTAAACCCATACATTAAGAACCTGTAATGAATATTTTCAATAAAATAGGAGAAAAATCATCAGAACCCAATGGCTTCACCAAATAATTCTTCCAAATATGTAAGGAATTAAGCCAGAATAACCTTGATTCTAAAACCTGAGAAATCATTACAGGAAAGGAAAATTACAGGCAAATTTCTCTTATGAATAAAAATACATAAATTTTTAACAAATATTATCAAATCAAAGTAAATAGTATATAAAAAAATAGTTCCAAATCATGGCTAAATTGAGTTTACTCTGAGAATATAGAATTGGTTTAACATTGGAAAACTAGTTTAATTCACCACATTTAAAGATATTAAAAGTTGATTAGGGGCATCTGGGTGGCTCAGTTGGTTGAGCGTCTGACTTTGGCTCAGGTCATGAACTTGGCAGTTCATGAGTTCAAGCCCCATGTTGGGCTGTGTGCTGACAGCTCAGAGCCTGGAGCCTGCTTCAGATTCTTTGTCTCCCTGTCGCTCTGTCACTCCCCCACTCACACTCTGTCTCTCAAAAATAAATAAAAATTAAAAAAAAAAATTTTTTTTAAGTTGATCAGCTCAGTTGGCTCAGAAAAAGAATATGATAAAATTCTACAGCCATTAATGATTTTTAAAAAAACTTTTTTGGCAAACTAGGAATATAAATGTATTTAATCTGAAAACTATGAGAAGTAGCTAAGAAAACATTTTACTTAATGTTATGCTGAAAGTTTTCACCTTGAATTTGGAAATAAGTTCGCCACTGTTCACAATTTGATTGGAAGTTCTAGCCAGTATAATGATGACAACAACAAAAAATAGGACAAGAGATAATAGACCAGGCATTATAATGAAGAAATAAAACAATCTACTTTTTATAGATAATTGTCTTAGATCAGTGCATTATCTATAAGAATTCAGTTTTTTCTAAATGTTTTCTTAACATTCATTTTTGAGAGACAGAGAGACAGAGCATGAGTGGGGAAGGGGCAGAGAGAGAGAGACACAGAATCCGAAGCAGGCTCCAGGCTCCGAGCTGTCAGCACAGAGCCCTACTCGGGGCTCGAACCCACAAACTCCAGGATCATGACCTGAGCCAAAGTCGGATGCTCAACCAACTAAGCCACCCAGGCGCCCTTATTAGAATTTAGTTTTATTTCATTTTTATATACCAGAAACAGAAATTAAATTCTTTTTTTTTAATTTTTTAAGTTTATGTTTTTTGAGAGAGAGACAAAGACAGTGCAAATGGGAGAGGGGCAGGGAGAGAGGGAAAAAGAGAATCCCAAGCAGGCCTTGTGCTGCCAGACAGAGCCCAATGTGGAGCTTGAACCCATGAAACCTCAAGATCACTACCTGAGCCAAAACCAAGAGTTAGATGCTTAACTGACTGAACCACCCAGGTGACCCAGAAATTAAATTCTTAACAAAGATACCATTTATAATAACATCAAAAATATCAATATTTAGGGATAGTGTTCACAGAAATTATGTAAGATTTCTACATGGAAGACTATAAAACATTACTGTGAGAAACTGAGGAAACCTAATGTAAACATAAAGATATCATTGATGGGGCACCTGGGTGGCTCAGTCAGTTAAGTGTCTGACTTCAGCTCAGGTCATGATCTCACTCGGTTTTTGAGTTCGAGCTCCACATCAGGCTCTGTGCTGGTAGCCCAGAGCCTGGAGCCTGCTTCGGATTCTGTGTCTCCTCTCTCTCTCTCTGCCCTTCCCCCACTCACACTCTATCTCTCTCTCAAAAATAAATAAACATAAAAAAATTTTTTTTAAACTGCAAAGGGAGCGGGGTAAAGACTTTCTTGAATAAGAACATGGTAGGAAGACTTATTCTACTGAATACTGAGTCTTGTTGTCAAGCTGTTGGTAATGCAAGGATGCAGAATAGAAAATTTAAAAATTATTTTAAAAGATTGTAAGAATAGGGGCGCCTGGGTGGCGCAGTCGGTTAAGCGTCCGACTTCAGCCAGGTCACGATCTTGCGGTCCGTGAGTTCGAGCCCCGCGTCAGGCTCTGGGCTGATGGCTCAGAGCCTGGAGCCTGTTTCCGATTCTTTGTCTCCCTCTCTCTCTGCACCTCCCCGTTCATGCTCTGTCTCTCTCTGTCCCAAAAATAAATAAAAACGTTGGGGAAAAAAAAAAAAGATTGTAAGAATAGACCAATGGAATAAGAGAGTTTATAAAAATAAAAGGCCATAAGGGGCCTCAGTCTGCCAGGTGTCAGACTCTTGGTTTCCGCTCAGGTCATGATCTCACAGCAGTTCCTGGGATATAGCTCCGCATCTGGCTCTGCACTGACAGTGCAGATCCTGCCTGAGATTCTCTCTCTTTCCCTCTCTTTCTGTCCCTCCCCTGCTTGCATGCTTTCTCTGTCTCTCTGTCTCTCTCTCAAAATAAATAAACTTAAAAAAAAGTTAAAAAAATAAAAAAGCCATAAGAACAGAGGTACTTAGTTTATGAGGAAGGATTGGGGGACAGAAAGGAAAAAAAACAGTATTTTCAACAATAATGAAAATTATAAAATTGGATATTCATACGGAAAAAAATGCACCTTGATTCCTACCTCATAAAAGCAATTACAAGTAAAGTATAGATATAAATTTTACTGATACATTACGAATAACTAAGAGTGCTAGAATATTCAGATGTCTACAGCATTGTTCTTCAAAAGTGTGACTAACAAAGATCTTACACAGCCTCCACCTTTGGGGTGTCTCCAGATGAATTTAGGGAAGCTAAAACATAACTATTCACCCATACCCCCAATCAATCATGGAGAATTTATTAAATGCCATTAAATGCTGATGAGAAAAGATTAGAGTTCTGGTGTGTTTGAGGGGAGTGGACCTGAAAGCAAGGACGTTTAGAAACCCAGCAAGATTTAAGGTGTTTGAAGCTTACAATAACATTGTTAGTTTTGGAATGGAAAGAAAGGGGCAAATCAAAAAGATATTTTAATAGGGCTTAGCAGCTGTGTTGGTATGGGGGCAAAATGGGAAAAAGTCTAAATGACCCAAAGGTTTTGAGACTTATCCTTTTCTTAAGGACAGAAAATCAAGAAGATGTGGTGCCTGGGTGGCTCAGTCAGTAAGCATCCAACTCTTGGTTTTGGCTCAAGTCATGATCTCACAGTTGGTGAGTCTGAGCCCCACACGGGGCTCCACACTGCCTGTAAGGAGTCTGCTTGGGATTCTCTCCTCTCTGCCCCTCCCCCACCCCTTGAAATAAATAAATAAACTTTAAAGAAAGAAAATCAGGAAGGCAGTCTGGTTTGGGAGAGAAAATTATTGAGTTTGAGATGACAGAGGCATATGCAAACGAAAATGCCCAAAGAAGTAAGTTATTGGCAGTAAAGGTGCAAGGGGCGAGGCCTAGGATATTCAACAGTGTCTGCGGACAAATGACACATGGCTACTCACTGTCTGTCTCAATTCTCTCACATCTGTTCCTTGAGTTACAATTGTGGTATCATCTGCATTCACAGATCACTAGCCTGGTTTTGGAATGGAGGGGAAGGGACAAGTGCTGATGTTAACAGAGATGGACAATTCCTGCTGAGAGTTGCCTTTGAATAACTCTTAAGTCACACAGAACATTGATAAAACTTTAAACTAGCCTCGGCTTAAGACATTCTAGATAAAGAGATATTTCAGTAGATTCTGGCAAGGCACTCCATTATTTCACTAGCATTAGAATCTGTCGGTCACCTTCTTTCATCAATTAAACTCACCCAGTAGAATATTAGTAAGGGATGATGCCACATCTGAGGAACAATCCACTTAACTTCTTCAAGTGGGCTTAGGGAGGACATCAGTTATCTGGTATGGAAGAAAATCTTCTTCATGACTACTCTTTTCCTATTCTCTCTAGTATAGGGATAAGGCAATATATAAATATTTATGGCCATGCATGATGGTTATCATTGACCACCATTCCACTAATGGATGGCACCTGGATCCAAAAAAAAAAAAAAAAAAGTTATTCTTTAATGGAATAAAGTTCTGAATGATCCAAATTTCAGAAGAGTGCATAAGCATGAATATTTATGTAACACATTACCATTTAAAAACATTTTTTCTCCTTTCAAAGCTTTCTAATTGAGCTATAAAAATTCATGCTAGCCTAGAATTAGGCATCCATGCTAAGTGCCCAGAAGTGCCATGTTAACACTTTAATCAAGTTTGGGGGCTGGGGCTGAGGTGGCAAATTTTCTCTCCCCTACTCCTATGATACCAATTTTCTAATTCTTTCTGTAAAAATTCTTATTTCCACATAATTCTTTGCTAATAGTCACTGATCAAACTGCCTTTTGACCTTGGGGCCTATTTAAAAGAATTTTGGGAGGTGGGGGAAGTACTTTAGGAATAGAAGAAATGAAATCAAATTCATAATGTTTCCATTTTTTTTTTTTTAATTTTTTTTTTCAACGTTTATTTATTTTTGGGACAGAGAGAGAGCATGAACGGGGGAGGGGCAGAGAGAGAGGGAGACACAGAGTCGGAAACAGGCTCCAGGCTCTGAGCCATCAGCCCAGAGCCTGACGCGGGGCTCGAACTCCCGGACCGCGAGATCGTGACCTGGCTGAAGTCGGACGCTTAACCGACTGTGCCACCCAGGCGCCCCCATAATGTTTCCATTTAACAATCAGGAGCTTTTATGGGCAGGTAAACAGTGAAGCAAAGATGATATTTACTTTATAACAGCAAAGAGTATTGTAGGGGACAAAGGCAGACCACCCCAAGATGGGCCACTTTATCAAAATTATTTTGAGTTATAAGCCATCAAAACCCAGCAGATTTAGGAACAGCTCTTTACCCCCCTCTTCTGCTTAAGTTTACATTGGAAGGGAGAGTCTATACCAGGAAGAGAGCTATTAACAGAGATGCCTTTTTACCTAAGAAACTTATCTGCATAATAGGGCAACCCTTGTTTTCTAAACATCTCCTCTCACCTTCCTACTAATGGCCTTCTTCCCTTTTGTGTCCCTGGACTCCTAACCCTCTCCTTAGCTCAGAATGTCATATAAGCCTCTTGTTGCCTGTCTTTGGAATTTCATGTCTGTGTGGATTCCCTCTATGTACAAAATTAAATTAGATTTTCTCCTGTTAATCTCTGTCATGTAGATGTAATTCTTAGTCCAGCTAGAAGAAGCTTGGACAGAAGAAAATTTCTTCACTCCCCAACAATACAAATTTTGGCTCCATTTTAATGCCAGAAATGGTCTTCTTATAGATAGGAAAAAGAAAAAAAAGCTTGCTATAGAAGAATTTGAGATTAATGAATTGCTCTATTTCATTACAATGTGGGGGTTGGGTTTGATTTCAGAATCCCTGTCAATAACAAATGGGTTCTAAGAAGATATGAGGGAATTCAGATTGCCTCTCTGTAGACAGTCTGTGTGGAAGCCACAACTTGAGACTTAACCTCCACTTCAGGGAGTATCAGAGAACCCAGTGTGCTTCAAATAAGATCAGGTCTTTATCTTGTCTCTGTAGAGAAGATGTTCTTCTAACCCCAATAAAGAAAATTCAGTAAAATAAATAGTAGTGAAAGCACACAACCAAATTCACCTGGGTTAGGAATACAAATCATTGCCCTTACTAACAAACCATAACTTTTATGGCCAGTTTATGATTGTGATAAAGGCCCTAATGATGTGAATGAGCACAAAGCCTTTACTTTTCTAAGCTATTCCATGAAATCTGTTTATTGCTCAGAGAACAGAGACTAAGAACTTTTATGCAAATGCTCAAATGCACACATGCTTTAATGTACTAATAAATAATATTTTCCCCTACCCCAGCAACCATTTCCTATAGAATCTTCTCTGCCCAAACTTCTGCAAACCCTATCACTCAGCATCAACTGATTCTACTAATCAGGGATGGACACCTTAGTCATCTTTGACCTATTAGATGTTCTCTTCCAGGAAACTGGGTTTGGGAAACTGCCTGAGAGATTGCTACAGGGATCAAACTGAAGAGTCAGAGAGACATGGAGCTAAAGCTTTCATGTTGGGATAGCTGGAAATCTAATTTTCAGAGAGAAGAATAAAGTAGATGAGAAATGTGGAGAAGAGACACCACATAGGCCCAGAGGAACAAAATTGGCTCCCTCTACCACCTCCTCTCATTTAAAAGTAATGTGCTTTCTCACTTTTAACACAAAAATGCTCTTGTTTCTATCTAGTGTCTTTCATTCAATATTATATTTGTGCAGTTCATCTCTACTGTTGTATATTGTGTAAGGTTTTCCATTCTCATTCCATTATATGCTAATGTATGCATTTACTACAGTTTATCCGTTCTGTGGATGGGCAAGTACACTGTTTCAACACTTGTTGTGTTCAACAACACTTGTTGTTGTTGTTGTAGGTATGTTCACCTATTGTTACTATATGCCTAGGAACAGAAGTGGTGATTCATGGGCATATAAGTAGGTATTTCAGCCTTAGTAGATATTGTCAAACCATTACCCAAGGTGGTTATACCAATTTACACATCCATCAGTAGCATCAGGAGCATGTGGTTGCTCCACATCCACACCTCTATCAACACGTGGTATTGTATGTGTGTATACATAGCCATTTTGAAGGAGGTATAATGTGATCTCACTATGGTTTTTATTTGCATATTTCTGATATCAAATGATGTTGAGCAGCATTTCAAATGTGTATTGGCCATTTGGATATCCTCTTCTGTGAAGAGGTTTTTTTGTCCACTTTTTTTTAATTGACCTTTCCTTTTTAATTTGCAGGAGTTCTTTCTGTATTCTTCATATCTTTACACTTCACTAATGATGTTTGATGAACAGGAATTCTTATTTTTAATGTAGTGAAATTTATAAGTTAATGGCTTTTTTGTGTCTTGTTTAGGGAATCCTTTCTATCCCAAAGATACATATATTTTTCTTAAGATTTTATTTCACCTTTCATTTTAGGCCTGTAATCCATCTCAAATTGATTTTGGATAAGAAAAAGGTAATAATAATTTGGATAAGAAAGAGGTAATAATTCTTTTTATCATATGAATATAAATTGAGTACCATTTATTGAAAAAAATGAACTTTCCTCCATTGTACTATAGTGTCACCTTTGCGTAAGTCAAGTGATAATATATAGCATACAAAGTTGAAATATGTTGATATAGAAGTACCATAAAACAAATCAAGAAGTCAGGAATCAGTTGCAGGAAAAAATTACTGAAAGCACAGATAAATTTTAAAGGAAACACCACACTTGATTGTCCTAGAATGTGGGTGTCAAACAACAGTGATTCTTAGAATATGATTCAATCATTTAATGTTTTGTAGTGCTCTGAAACCATTACATTCAGTCTGTAAGAATAAAAAGAACCAAATATTGAATATGACTATGGGATTATGGTTAATAACGGACAAAGTGACAAACTTGTTCTTTTAAACTCTGGCTACAGAGTACTCCTGTGTCAAGACTGAGGCAAACTGAAATGAGACAACTTGGGTACACCTGTGACATAGTCTTGGCGCACTTTTAGAAATCAAGAGTAGTGAGGCCATTTGTGCAATAAAACAAAAATTTAGGTGAATGTCTCCTACATAACAACTGATAGCATTTTCTAGCACTGAACAACTCATTGAAAATGTTTTGTCTCTCACATATACATAACTAATCTGGTCTATTGGGAAAAAACAAGTCAGCGAGTGGAGTAATTAAATAACATGTCTGTCAAAGTGTCTGATAGTGTTGTTACACAAATAAAACTACATTATGGACTTTGTTTTTCCTTTTGTATTTTGGATGTATCAATATGATAATTCAATATAGTTCTTGAGGAATACATGCTATTAATATAAAATGAAAATCAACTTGACTAAATTAGTCTTGAATATAAGTAATGCACAACACCAATATTTTAAAATGTACAACACCAATATTTTCTAGGCAATGGAAATTAAACCTATCATCTTTAAAATGATGTTTTAGAAATGTCGAAGATGTCTCTGAAATTGGAATATTGAAAGGGCAGCCTGTGCAAAGTGCCCATTTTGAAATTTAGTTCTACTGTAGGCCCAAATATTCAGGAAAAAAAATAAAATTGAAGTTACTGATTAACTGACATTCAGGAAGGAATCATTTCCCAGAATGAGGTCTTAGTAACACAATAGAGTTGCTGGAAGAATGAAACTTCTTGGAGTGAAACGTAAGATAGAGTCTCATCCCTGTGATCACACCTCATCACTCAAGTTTGTTGGGGTTGTGCCCAACTTGAGGAAATTTTTTCTACTGTCTGTACACATACGCCATGTCACAAGTATTTCACTCATCTATGGCTCATTAACCACTTACTGGAGATAGAAACCACTTGGTGGGTGGTTGGGCAGAACTACACAACTTACAACCTCTTCCCTTCCTCTTTCCCTTTGTTTCAGGCATTACATGAATTTCACTGCATAGTTATTTCACCTTGATCAATCTCTCACTGTGGATATATATTCTATATTCACTCTCTCCCTTTTTCGCTACCACTGATGGCTCCCATTGCCTTGGAAGATTTCTCTTTGAAGACTAGGGGTCAGGTGTGCAACTTTTACTGTGGCACAGGACCCATTGCTAGAAAAGCATCACACTTGGCTTAAAGCCCTGTAGGTACTGTCTTGAAATTTTTAATTTTGTCTTCGAACTTGTGTTTTGAAAATGAAGTCTAATGGAACAATGGGGCATGCATATAAGCAAGAGATAGGTGCAATATACATATTAATTGTTTCTTACCACCCCATTCACATGTAACATTTGCCATGCCCCATGAATGTAGAATTCCAGTGGACCCATAACACATGGGAGTTCAAAAAAACTCGGTGAATATAAGTATGTCAAGTCTGTGACTAAGTGTGGGTACTGAGAGCCACAAAAAGCCACATGTTCTTCTTCAACCAGAACTTCTTCTGTAGAAAGAAAAAAAACATCCAAGGAACTCCGTCATATTTTTCCTTATTCATCTTGCTTCCTTGTATTAGCCAGTTGTATTGAAAATGATGACATAAATGGAAAGGAAAAGGTAGAGCAACCCACAATTGCTTTTCTTTTCAATCCCTCCTAACTCATCAGTAAGCTGAAGGTAAAGGGTTGGTAGAATACCAAGACACAGTGCATATCAAGACATGGGATAAAACAGTTGAATTAATTTTGTACAGGACTTCGACAAAATACATATTCATGTATTAGCTATGAAATATGAATTATATAATTTTGGTGATTTCACATATGAGTTAAATGGTCTTATGTTTGAACCTAAAACTGTGTCATTGCACAATATAAAGATGAAGGGTAAAAATCATGCCAATAACTTAAAATTTCATTTTTTAATTAGAATGGCATTAAATAACAAAACATGGTGACAACTTGGTGAGTTGTAGAGAAAAAGCTTTATTTTTTAGTACCTTAACTGCACTTTTTTCCTGCTCTTTGAATGAGGGGTATTGCATTTTCATTTGTCACTGGGTCCCACAGATATGCAGCTGGTTCTACTGAAGACTTTTCAGTTGGGAGTCGTGTGCCTCAGTTTTACTAATTGTGGCTGAGAGCATTACAGCAATACTAGCAATATTCCTGAATTATAGAAAGGGAAGATAAAATTTCTTGCTCTTTGAAAACTCCTTGAAAATTTCCTTTGCATTCTCAAGTGGTTTTGAGTAAAACTAATGTCCTCTCAAACAGAATAACCAAGATAATTTTTAAAATTATTTTTTTCTTTAATTATATTGCTTATTTTATCATGAGGATTGCAAAATTATTTTTTCTACCGTTTTCGCTGAAAAAGAGGTAGCATTTCAGCTGTACTATGGGCTACGTGAACTTTGATTGGCCAGCATAGGAACCACAATAACCATATGTTTTCTAGGGCTGGGTTGGGAAACTTACCACCATTTCAGTCTCTGAGAGAAAAGTGTTTTCAGTGCCAAATAACTAACTTACAAGCCAACTTTCATTCCATAGCCTGTTTGTAAATCAAGCGCTATCTCCTTTTGTTTTACATTTTCTTGTGGTTCAAATATGATGCTTGATATATACTGAGGCTTAATGATTGGGAAATGTGTTAACGTTTATTTAAGACCTTGGTATGTTATTTTTCTTTGGATTAGGCCTGGTCAAGAAGAGACAGGACATATGGACAGGAGGCAGACAAACAGAAAAACCGGAGTTTCAAATTTTTACCAAGATTCAGACATTTCCCACTCATTTTCTTGCTTCTGTAATGACTACTAGGAATACTTATTTTAAGTCATTTTTAGTCACTCATTTCTTTAGTCATTCAAACCCTCAGAGATTGAATGTTTTCTATGAAATTATCCTATAAGAATATAGAAAAATTTCAAAATGCTATTTATCTCCAAGAATTGTATTTGTCTTTAATCAGTAAGAAGAGTGGGAATTCTAACATGAAGAGAAAAATAAAATAATAAAAATTAAATGGTATTCCCTGTAGTCTGTATGTCAATTGTGGTCACATTTAATAATTATTCTTCTGGGTATTAAACCCATCACTTCCAGTTCATCTTTTGAATGCATAATCTTCTCAACCAGTAACCATCCTAATTTGAGACTGGCAACAGTAGTGATAACCAAGTGCCTATATTTGGATTTTTAGGTCACAAGCTCAACATAAACTAGTTTTGCCTTCCTTGAGTTATATTCTTGCTATATTTCATTCTCCCCCCGCCCTTTAAAAGCTATATTTTATTCTCAGATCTCCCTACCATGTAAGGGAACTCATTTATAAGAGGACAAGTACATAGGTAATTTAAATAGTCTGTTTAGGTAAACTTAACATTAGATTTTTAAAAATTACACTTATATGAGAAAGCCTTCTTTAAGATGATTTTTCTGACATGTTTTGTTTATAGAACGTGTGTACTTTTTTACAAAAGAAGGGACTGTCACAGCTTGTAACTTAAAAAGGGAAGCCTGACCATCGTTTCTCTTACTGAATCTTCGTGGTTATTTGAAATATTTGTCCCTGATGCGACCTTCATTTAATTCCATAGATTTTAAAGAATGGTGGTTTATTTTATTTTTATGAAGACTGTATTTCTGTCATGACACTCTTGGAATGAGTTTATTTCTCAATTACTTTCATTAAAAATTGTTTTTGTGTGTATTTTACAAAAGTAACCTTAAGACAGAGACTTATCTACTACAGTCAATGTTCGTATTGAGAAACTATGACCAGATTTTGCACTCTCAGAAATCTCTAGTATGGAGATTATTCCACTGTCATACAGCAGTAAACAACAAAACCACAAACACCTGGTGTTTTTTTTTCAATATATGAAATTTATTCTCAAATTGGTTTCCATACAACACCCAGTGCTCATCCTAACCACCTGGTGGTTTTTAAAGCATCTACTGTGTATCAGATTTTTAAAAAACTGTTATTTCATGTAATCTTCATGATAATCTTGTGAGATAAAATGAAATTCTAGGACTAACCTGTAGCCTTAAGAAATAACAGCTTTGTTTTAACACTATAGGTTAAGAGATAACAGCCTTATTCTATCAATCAAGGGATGTGATTAGTGTTTGATTGGATTGGGGCAAGGGCCTGTTTGAACTGTTTCCACCTGGGAACTATTGCTTTGTTCTGTTCCCAGGTGATAATAAGACAATGTGGTTGGCTATAAAAACTCTGTACCCGGCTGTTCGGGATCGCACTCTGGTCGAGAGCGTCGGTCCTGATCGATTGGTTTGCCTTGCCTCTCATTGCAGTAAACTTTGTTGTGACTGTCACTGGTGCCCATAGCATTCTGTTTCAGGAATCGTGTGGATGCAACATTTGGTGCATTGGCCGGGAAAGTTAAAGGTCTGAAACAGGGCCCTTTCCTCGGATTGCTCCACCGACCCCTGGAAGGAGGCTCGGGATTGGGAGAGGTAAGGATTGGGGCGCGCCATTTGAATGACTCAAGAAGGGTCTGCTGGACGCGGCTATAGACCGAGAGTCAGGGTTCCTACCGGGACACCGGTGGATCCCATTTGGTTTGGTTTTTGTTAGAAAGGATCCTATTTTCATGTGGCTGCTGCGGCCTACTGGCCTCGAGATCACGAACTTGTGTTCTCTTCATGTCTTAATTTTTTCTGTTGATTGTCTTGTGTATCCTACTTGGTTTTGCCTAATTATTTTCTTTCTGTTGATTGTGTGTCCTTCTCGGTTTTGCCTAACCCATTTCCAGGACTATGGGAAAGCTGCTTCAATTCTCGACTTCCATGTCAAGAAGCCAGTCCTTCTAACTCTCTGCAAGGTGGAATGGACCAGCTTTCAGGTTGAATGGCCTCTGCAGGGGTCCTTTGACCTTACTCTGGTACATAAGGTTCATGCTATTGTCTATTCTAGGCACAAAAATCAAATCCCATACATTGAGGCATGGAGAACCCTCATTGAAAACCCTCCAGATTGGCTAAAACCTTTCCTTCCCCCTCACCTCCCTAAAGCACAGGTTTTGCTGCTTAAAGTCCACCCACTTGATAAGAATATTGACAGGACTAAGCAGCCGTCCCCTTTACCATCTGCACCAGAGGAAGAAGAAGAAACTTGCAAATGGCCCTATAGTTCCCACCTGGAGAATACGGGTCAGGATGCTTCAGACCAGGAGACAAGCCTGAGTCGGGACATTCCCCTGAGCCCATCTCACACCCAGTCAGGAACCTCCTTCCATCCCCCTCCCGCTGCCTTACCCCTTTGGCCAGGGCCACCCCTGCAGGGTGATGTCCGACCCTTTATGATTTATGTACCCTTTTCCACTAGCCACTTTTATAATTGGAAGCTTCAAAACCCCCCGTTCTCAGAAAAACCCCAAGCATTAGTTTCTTTCCTGAAACTATATTTGTGACCCATCAGCCAACCTGGGATGACTGCCAGCAGCTCTTACAGGTTCTCTTCACTGCTGAGGAACGGGATAATATCTGTCACGAGGCCCGGAAATTGGTGATGGGGCCAAACGGGCATCCCACCGAGGGTCCCGCCTTACTCAAGGAAGTCTTTCTTTCCTCATACCCTGAAGATTGGGATCCAAACACTCCTCACAGTAGGTGATCACTGACCCTATTTTGCCAGCCTCTACTGGGAGGTCTCTGAGCAGCCGCCTTCCAGCCCACAAACATGTCTAAGGTAACTGAAGTAAGTAGTTCAGGGGACCAAGGAGACCCCCTCAGCCTTCTTAGGCTCATGGAAGTGTACCGTACCTTTACCCCTATTGACCCTGAGGCACCTGAAAATAGAAGGGCATTAAACCTGGCCTTTGTCTCACGTGCAGCCCCAGACATTTGGAAGAAATTGCAAAGATTAGATGGGTTCGAAGGGAAAAATTTATCTGAGTTAGTTGAAATAGCCCAAAAAATTTTAACAATAGGGATTCTCAGAAAGAGAGAAAAAAAATTGACTAGGGTCGTAGCGAGGGAAGGGACCCCAAACACCCAAAGAATTCTGGTCTGGGAAAAAGAGAAAAGACAGACAAAGGGTTAGAGCACCACTAGGAAAAAACCAACGTGCATATTGCAAGTAAGAGGGACACTGGACAAAAGATTGCCCCAACTTAGCCGAGAGTAAAATTCAGCCACCCCAGGAGTTAATGAAAGCTGATTCCGACTGATGGTGCTGCGGCTCTGTGGCCCCTTCTGAGCCGTTGGTTACTGTTAATATAGGGGGCCAGCCTAAGACTTTCTTGGTGGACACTGGGGCAACCTTTTCAGTTCTAAAACAAGATCCTGGCCCCACCAGGCGAGGAGCAACCCTGGTGCAAGGAGTGACTGGGTCCCAAACTTGTAAATGGACCACTGGATTACTGGGTAGAGACCTATTACATAAACTAACTGCTTCTTTGAGATTCACTGAAGGGGGTATGCATGTTAAAGTCGGCCAGGATGGCCCAGCAATATTAATGGTGACTGTGCCACTTGGGGAAGAGGGCCTACTTACCCCGGTGCCCAATGAAAATGTTCACACAGTCGATCCCCTCCTTAAAAGTCTCCAGGCGGACTTTCCCCAGGTATGGGCCGAGACCAATCCACCTGAACTAGTGATTCATCAAGCCCCGGTAATTGTGGAACTTAAGGTGTCTGCACTTCCAGTAAGACCGAAACAATATCCTATGTCCCGGGAGGCTAGGCAGGGAATTGCTGTTCACATCAAGCATTTGCATGACTCGGGCATTCTGACCCCATGCAAGTCACCATGGAATACTCCACTTCTCCTTGTCCGAAAGTCTAACTCATCTGATTTCCAGCCAGTTCAAGACCTGAGAGAGTAAACACCAGAGTAATGGATATTCATCCCACTGTACCCAACCCGTATACTCACCTTAGTCTGCTTCCCCCTTCTCAGGTGTATTATACAGTTCTGGACTTAAAAGACGCCTTCTTTGCCATCCCGCTGGCCCCACAGAGCCAGCCACTGTTTGCATTTGAATGGACCAATCCCAAAGAGGGAAAAGCTGGACAGCTCACCTGGACACGGCTCCCCCATGGATTCAAAAACTCCCTTACTCTTTTTAATGAAGCCCTGCACCAGGATTTAGAACCATTTCGAATCTCCAAGCTGCAGGGAACTCTGTTGCAGTATGTTGATGATATCTTGCTGGTGGCCCCCTCTCGTTCAGAATGCCCGAGTGCCACCAAGGAACTCTTGAGTCTTCTGCAAAAACTGGGATACCGAGTATCAGCCAAAAAAGCGCAGATCTGTCACACTGCGGTCACTTTTTTAGGTTACAACATTAAAAAAGGTAAGCGCTATCTCGGTGAACAAAGAATTCGTGCTATACTCGATATTCCTCAGCCTAAAACTCGCAAACAAGTTCGCGAGTACCTGGGGCAGCAGGCTACTGCAGACTATGGATACCTGGCTTTGCTGAACTGGCAGCCCCTTTGTATGCCACTCTCAAGGGATCTCTGGAGTCCTTCACATGGGGGGAGACTCAAACTAAAGACTTCCAAGCTTTATGAGAGGCTCTCATGACCCCACCTGCCTTGGCCCTGCCAGATCCCACTAAGCCATTCCATTTGTTTGTAGCTGAGAAACAGGGTGTAGCCAAGGGTGTTCAGACTCAGCACCTGGGACCTTGGCGCTGACCAGTGGCCTATTTATCCAAAAGGCTAGACCCAGTTGCTTCCGGGTGGCCCACATGCGTTTGACAGATCGCTGCCACCGCACTAGTCAAGGACCCAGATAAACTAACCCTGGGACAGTTGTTGCCTGTTACGGTGCCCCATGAAGGAGGCCTTACTGCGGGCTCCCCCAGAACGGTGGCTATCAAATGCTCGGATTACCCAGTATCAGGCATTGCTGCTCGACCAGCCCCAATACGTTTTTGTGCCCCCACAGCCTTAAGCCCAGCTACTTTGCTGCCCAAAGGACTAGGTCCCCCTCTACATTCTTGCCCAGAGACCTTAGCGACAGTTTCGTCCCTCTGCTCCGATCTCATGGACATTCGCCTACAGGATCCTGATATCAACATGTTTTCAGACGGAAGTAGTTTTGTGTTTCAAGGGCAAAGGCATGCCAGTGCTGCAGTTACGACAAACCGCGAGGTTCTATGGCAACAGACCCTTCCCCCAAGAACCTCAGCCCCGTGCGCAGAGCTCATCGCACTAACTAAAGCCCTTGAAACTTGGTAAAAACAAGCCAGTTAATATTTATACAGACAGCTGCTATGCCTTTGCAACTGTGCATGTGCACGGGTCCATCTATCAAGAGCGCGGCCTCCTCACAGCAGAGGGCAAAGACATCAAAAATAAAGCCGAAATTCTAGACCTAACAGCCATCTAACCTGCAACTCTCCCGATCATTCACTGCCCGGGACATCAAAAAGGCAACTCCCTAGAGGCATTCGGAAACCGCCTGGCTGACACGGGCAGTCTGGGAAAGCTGCCCTAACTGAAAATAAAAGTGCTTTGGCACTACCAATCTTGATAGACCCCCTGCTTCCACCGGAGCCCAATTACACTCCTAAAGATGTGGAGTGGATCTCAAAAAAAGGAGGAAGTATGATACCGGGACAAAAGTGGTTTCAGGATCCTGAAGGTAAGATGCTCTTAACCGTGTCACTTGGGCGACGCATCGTGCATCTCCTCCACCAAGGGACTCATCTGGGAAAAACAAAGATGGCGGAATTGGTGCAGAAAAAGTTCAGGGCACAAGGGCTGGGAAAAGAGATTGAGGAGACGGTTGAAAGATGTGTAAGTTGCGCCCAAGTAAGTCGTGGTGCAAATAAGTTTTCAGAAGCTAAAAGAGATAGAGGAACTGAGCCAGGCCGGTTTTGGAAAGTAGATTTTACTGAAATTAAACCAGGGAAATAGATACAAATATCTGCTCGATTTTTTTGGACACCTTCTCCAGGTGGGTTGAGGCCTTCCCCACTAAATCAGAAATGGCTCAGGTGACAGTTAAAAAATTATTAAATGAACTAATTCCTAGAGTCGGGCTGCCTTTGAGCATAGGATAGGACAATGGTCCGGCCTTCACGGCACAAGTATTGCAGGGTCTAGCCAGAGCATTGGGAATAGATTGGAAATTACATTGCTCATATAGACCCCAGAGCTCGGGTCAAGTAGAAAGGATGAATCGGACTCTAAAGGAGACCTTAACCAAATTGTCCCTTGAGACTGGCGAAAATTGGGTTGATGTTCTGCCTTTTGCCCTTTTGCGAGCACGTTGTACTCCATTTATCAAGGGATTGTCCCCTTATGAAACTTTATTTGGCAGACCTCCACCTATCTTGCCGAGGCTAGGGGATGACATAAAGGAACAGCTAGAACAGGACCACTTGTTGGCTTCACTCATGGCCCTGCATCTCGTACAAAAGGAAATAACTAATGCCTTGAAAGAAGCCTTTGCCCATCCACCTGTTCTTCCCCACCCCTTTCAGCCAGGAGACTTAGTTTGGGTCAAGAGGCACGAGCCTAAACCCCTGGAGCCACGCTGGAAAGGACCACACACTGTGATCCTGACTACACCAATGGCCATGAAGATAGACGGTGTCCGAACCTGGATTCATCACTCTCAGGTTAAGAAAAACTGCGCGGAGGTGGGAACACCCAGGACTGATACGGGACCAGAGACCGAACAGCGATGGAAGGTTAAAAGGAATAATAATAGTCTGGGTTTGTATAACAAGCTTGGGAGACTGTGCGGAACTGCACCCCTTGTCTTTTTGGCTATACCAATGGGAACTCAGAGACACTGTCACAGGGAAGGTGGTAACATCTAACGCCTCTCGTACTAAGCCTTGTTTCTTGTTCGACCTGTGTGACCTGGTAGGAGAAGAATGGGGGTTGCAAACCTGAGCAAGAGCTCTCGGAAACATTGGGGAGAACAATTGTGGATGTGGAAATAGGGCACTAAAGCGAAATTTGGCTAAGATGCAGACAGAAAAAATGAATGTGAAGGAGAGGGTCAATACCACTGTGCCAAATGGGGTTGTGGGATGCTAGCCCCCTGGTTAACAGGACGGGACATTGGCCCCCTAATTACTCTCCTTAGAACCCCGAACCCCCAATGTGAGGCCCAAGGAAAATGTAACCCAACACCAGCTCATCTATTTTTTCCTCATTCTGAGATACTGGGCACACTTGGGGCCTCCGAATGTATGATGTCATTGTGCCCTTGGGGTTCGCGACCAATTTTAACCCTAGAGGACCTCCAAGGGCAGGGTTGGTGCATACTGTGTCATGCCAACAATTCCGGATGAATTCGAGACACTCTCAGTTTGGTAAGGAACAATCTTAGAGCCAGGGAACGTGCCAGGGAGGCCAGCAATAATTGGTATCACTCTTGGTCCCCCTGACTCACATCGCTGCTCACCACCATAGCTGGGCCACTACTGTTGTTACTTCTCGGGTTAACTATCGGCCCATGCATTATCAATTGGTTAGTACAGTATGTCAAGAGGCCAGTTGGTGAAATAAAAATTATGATTAGGTCCAACTATGTCCCCTTAGTTCCTAATGATGAATCAAGGGATTGATTCACGGACAAGAAAAGGGAGAAATGTATGGGTTAAATTGTAGTGTAGGGCTAACCTATAGCCTTAAATAAGAGTTTTGTTTTAACACTATAGGTTAAGAGATAACAGCCTTATCCTATCAATCAAGGGGTGTGATTAGTGTTTGGATTGGGGCAAGGGCCTGTTTGAACTGTTTCCACCTGGGCACTATTCCTTTGTTCTGTTCCCAGGTGATAAGACGATGTGGTCGGCTATAAAAACCCTGTACCCTGACTGTTCGGGACCGCACTCTGGTCAAGAGTGTCTGTCGGGACCGATCAGTTTGCCTTGCCTCTCATTGCAATAAACTTTGTTGTGACTGTCACTGGTTCCCATAGCATTCTGTTTCAGGAGTCGTGTGGATGCAACATTAACCCGGATTCCAGTACCCCCCTAACCTTGCCAACAGGCTCTTAAGCCCTTACTATTTCACACATGGTAATGTGCAATCTATCTCAATATCCTTTGTGTACGTTAGAAAGATCTAAGTGGGAGAGAGTTTAGGGGTCCTTTGGTCCTCAACAACTAATTGCCAATGTTCTTTCTAGAAATGCAACCAATCCAGTAACAGGTAACTAACTTATTAGTGCCTCCGGAAACCAGGTTCCTTTTATTAACCACTTTATTCCAAGCAAGAGTCCTATTCCAAGTGACCTGATTTTTCTAACTACTGTATGACCCAGCACAAATTTGTTACCCTCTTCCTTTCCTTCTGTGGGTCTCAGATTACTTATGTATGAGATCATTATCTTGAATAAAGTTTTCCTGGACTTTCCCTGAACTGACTCTAGAGGTCAGAGGAAGTAAGAGGAGGAATCAGGAAAGATGAGTCAACCATCCTCTCAAGGTCTGAGAAGGGCAGATCAACGGGGTTCAACTCGGTAGGCAACAAGCTGAGAGTAACGTCCAGGAAGCCGCGAGGCCAGCAGCAAAAACCCAGATCTTGAGAACCTGACTCGGAGCCGCCGCAGCGCTCGCGCCTCTTCCGGAAGCCACGCCCACTCTAGGAGCCCGGTTCACGCCAGGCTCCTGTTTCACTACCTGTGTCGACGGTGAACTACATTTCCCAGAACACCATTCAAGCCGCCTCGCAGGGCAGTGATAAGTGCCTGGGTGACGCCATCATCCGGCGCGCTGTTTAGCGTCCACTGATGTCGTGGCGCTTTGGAGAAAGAACTTGGTGTTTCTTCGGGCCCTGGTTCTGAAGACGCCGTCCGGGGGGCCCGTGGCTCCTTTCTACCCACCCCTCCTGCTTTTTTTCCCTACTGTGGCAGGATGAGGCGTGCAGGCCTGGGTAAGAAGAGGGCTGAGGTTCGAAGTTCGGGGGCCCTAGAACTGGCCGTACTGGGTGCGGGGATGTGGAAGGAAACCGGACCGGTCTTATGTCACTGGAATCTGGGCCAGAAAACAGGATGTATTGGAAGGGTCTTTGGAGGCGGTGCCGAGTGGAAACACACCATTTGTCCCAGATCCAAAAGCTTTTCTTTAGTTTGGTTCAGTCCTAAGTTTGAATGGTAGGTTTACAGAGTAGTGGAGGAATGGGGGGTGGGGTATGTCCAGGTGCCAACTCAATAGTCAAGGTTGTTTTTTTTTTTTTTTTTTTTTTTTTAATTGTTAATGACTGTTAGAGAGTGATTATGAAAACCGCTGGGTTTCCCGAATTCCGGCTTCGGTTTCTTGTACTGTACTCGTCCTGGGTGTTAGTTTTTTCAGAAGCGAAATTTGAAGAATGAATGTTGCACGCGAAGCACACTAACAATCATATTAAACTGGTAACAGTGAGTTACAAAGGTAAACGTACATGTCGTTACTGTTAAAGACTGTAGTGTGTAACATTGGGGGCAAAGGCCATTTTATCCAGAACATTTCTTATCTGAGTCTTGCTCCACTGTGAAAACTTAGGAAACAGGTTCACCAAGCACAAGGACTTTTAAGGGGGCCATTATAACGCACAGCTAATAAAACAGCATTTTCTGGTTTTTGAAGCTCTCTAATAAGAGATACTTTTTTTAAAAACCTGCTAAATCGGGGTACAGTATACCTGAGAAAATATGTGGAATGTTTGGAAAAAGGGAATGTTGCTTTTTTCAGTTGTTACAATAAGATAGAGGAAAAAAAAGTTTTTCAAAAGTGCCAGGTATTTAAAATTAGTGAAATTTTCCAGTAACTTTAGACGTATACATTGATTAAGAAATTGTAGGAGGAAGAGCTTTTGAAAAATACAGCTTTTATGAATACTTAGATCATAGAAAGTTGGCCAAGTAACTTGTAGGGGAAAAATAACTAATTTTGAAAAGTTTTATATGCTTAATTTTTTTCTTTTTATCATTATTAATGACATTTATTGTGTACTTGAGTAAGCTCTAAGTGTACAGTTAATTGTGGCCCTGTTTGTGCTCCCAGAGCTTCCAGTCTAGATGGTGAGTAGGAACATGTACAAAGATAAATTATGGTATAAGGTGATAACTATGCATCCAAATACCGAATAAGTTCTACAGCTAGTGTCTCAGAGGTTTCAGAGATAGAGCACTGCATACTTTGTGGAGATATCAGAACTTGGCACTAGAGCTTGAATAATGGAGGGTGAGACAGGCAAGTTCCAGTTGGAAACCAGACTCCCCCTCCCCTATTCCTACCCCCCCCCCCCCAAAGTTGTAGGACTAGAATTATGAATAGTGTGTTTAAGGGTTATCATTAAGCCAATTTGATTGAAGTAGGAGACATGGAACCAGAACCACATTGAGGAGATCTTTTGAGTGCCGGCCAAGGAGTTTGGATCTCAGCAATAGGTCCTTTGGACCCTTTGAATGTTTTTTTGTTTGTTTTTGCAGCGGTGTGCCATCATTTAAATTGCAGGAAACAAAGTGACTTGAGAAGTTGTGGTTCTTAGCCCTGACTGTACATTATAATCACCTGGAGAGATTTTAAGGCATTCATACCTGGACTGCAGCCCAGACTAATTACATTAGAATCTCTAGGATGGATATGGATAGAGCTTTTGTTTTGTTTTGTTTTTGAAGCTCCCTTGTAGTTGAGTGGAAAGACAAGACGTTTACTTAAGTGTCTATTGTTATCATTTACACTGGTGTGCTGTGATTGTAATTTTTTTAAATTCTGTGTGTTGTTTTGTTTTGTATCAGTGTGTATTGGCCTGGAATTTTAAACTTGGGATAAATATTGAAGCTGATAGATACTCATGTGGAACACTTCACATGAATTTCTAAATGATTTGGCTCAGTTATTGATAGAAACTACCCAAAAGAAGTAGCATATATCTAAATGGACAAAGGCTAAGGATGATCTTTGGCATTCACTAGCTTTCCTACAACTTCATACTATATTTAGAGAGTTTTATGGATAGTGTGTCAGCAGTTGAGGGAAAATTCGGGAAATGCAAATCTTTCTACCCTGGAACACACTTGTTTAACATTTTGTTGTGGTTTCGGTGGTGGTGGAAATTGTGTGTCTGCTGCATATAAAGTACTCATTAGGTACAGGGGATATAGAAGTATGATACACTGTCTCTGCCCTCAAAGAAGTTTATGATTCCATTCTTGAGAAAGGCAGGCTCATTCAAAGTTGAATAACAGTGAATTCAGATTCTATTTAATTCATTTACAAGTATTTATTGAGTATGCCTTTGTGTGCATCTCTGTGTGTGTACACATTTGTGGGGGATATATAGCCATAAGTGAAACAAATTTAGTTCTACAAGGGAAAAAACTATCTAGAGTGTGATATTACTGTTGTGTACAGCAAGAGCTGTAAGAATTCAGAGGGAGTTTTACCTTTTAGAGAAAGTGAGGTTCCTGCTGTCTTGAAAGAGCTTCCATTTTACACTTCAGCCATCCTTCAACTACTAGCACTGACTGCTGCTTCCTACCCTTCCATCTTTTACTGCCCCTGTTGCCCCATCTACTCTTTGAGTTTATAGAGACCTAGTCTCTGTATCATCCCTTCCTCATTTCTCCATTGTCACTACTTCAATTCCTGTCCAGTATAGACCCCATATTCCATATCTTAAACCTCTCTTGGGGCGCCTGGGTGGCGCAGTCGGTTAAGCGTCCGACTTCAGCCAGGTCACGATCTCGCGGTCCGTGAGTTCGAGCCCCGCGTCGGGCTCTGGGCTGATGGCTCAGAGCCTGGAGCCTGTTTCCGATTCTGTGTCTCCCTCTTTCTCTGCCCCTCCCCCGTTCATGCTCTGTCTCTCTCTGTCCCAAAAATAAATAAACGTTGGAAAAAAAAAAAAAAAAAAAAAAAAAACCTCTCTTTTGTCAAGCAGTCTCAGCCTTTTGGAGCTCTGTTCTTCAGCCCCAGTGCTGTAAATCTCTTGATGAAATTCTTGATCAATCCAACAATGCAGGTTCTCACGGGCTAACTCAGGCTGATGAGTCCTTCTTCAGAAAAATCACACATTCAGGAGGATTGAAACCACCACAGTGTGTTGCCTCGGCCAGGATTATTTTCTCACCCTAGGATCCGTGTAGTCCTAGTCACTTTCCCTCATTATTCCCCTTACTGCTTTTTCCAAATGATACCGTTCCTTAAAGACAGCCTTATCTCTTCCTTTACTGAGAAAACTGATTGTATCAACTGTCTTTTGAAAACGTGGTTAAATAAGACCCTCAACTATGCTTTCCTCTCTCAATCCTTTAGCATATTTATATATAGATTCACTCTTCAGGCTCACTCCACCCGTTTGATTGCCTGGTGAATATCAAGTACTTTATTAGGTAGTAGCTGGGACTGTGTATTCTGAAGTGCAATTCCACAGACGATAAGCTCCAAAAAGTAGTACCTAGAAAGAACAATGGATCTGACACATGGAAGTTTCTGAAATATTTGTTGAATGAATTCCCCTCTTAATTCTCAGGTAATGTTCTCCATAAGTTATTTTCCATAAGTTCTCTCTTCTATTTAAAAGAAAGAAATGCAAATAAAGGACCCTCCCTCTGCCATGAGCTCTTTCCTGCTACATTTATCCTCTTGCTCCCTTTCCCTTCATAGCCAAGCTTCTTCATGGATAGTTGAGACTTACTTTTAGATCCTTTTTAAAAGTTGTAGTTTTTATGGAGAGGGAATGTATCCTGAATATCCTTGTAGATCAGTGCCTACTTTAGTGTCTTGTGGGCAATTAATAAGCAATCAATAAGTATAAAACAAATTGAATATTCTTTGCTTAAAAGAGGGCATTAGAAAAGAATTGTTCTGATCTCCATTTGGTTATTAATTTTTAAAATTCCTTTGAAGTGTGAATGTTACAGACATATGTGGTCTGCAACGCCCTCCAGGGGTCTTTTTTGGTTCTTTTCTATCAAGGCTTCAAAGGTGGCTTGTTTTTGCTACAACTATACTGTGACTCTGATCCTTGCAGGTGAAGGAGTACCTCCAGGCAACTATGGGAACTATGGGTATGCTAACAGTGGGTACAGTGCCTGTGAAGAAGAAAATGAGAGACTCACTGAAAGTCTGAGAAGCAAAGTAACTGCTATAAAATCTGTAAGTACATAACAGATGATATACTTTCCAATTTGTGTATTTATGTATACATATGTACTTATAAACTATTTGTTGGTATCATATGGAGGAATTCAGTTACCCAAGTTGTGTATAGTTCAGTGAGGTCAAAGTACACTCAAAATTTAAACATGATTTGAATAGAAGATTAAAAGTGTGGCCAAATCAAAACATAATGGTACATTTTTTTTTTTTTAACTTTAGCTGTGTGTGTGTGTGTGTGTGTGTGTGTGTGTGAATCTACAGTACTATATGTTGTCTGTAGTAATGTCTCAGAGCGGTACGTCTTCCACCCCCAAGCAGTTCTTCTCCTGAGTTTTGTTCTTCTAGTATACTAAGCTACACATCTCAGTGTTTCTATCTTTGTACATCACGTTAGTCACTAAGTTTTGTGCTTCCTTCTTTCTGTTTCTACTTTTCTATTTCTGATACTATCCCCTGGTTTTCATAGGCAAAGTATGGAGAGAGCCTCGTAACCTATTTGTTCCTCATTTTTTGCATATTCCGCCATCTTTTTGGAGTGTTTGTAAAATTGCATCCTTTGCTCCCAGAAGGCTTCAGTGCCTTCCCATGATGTAAGAATAAAATCCATACTCTGTTGCTTGGTTAAATGGGTCCTTTAGAGATTATCCACAGCTTATCAGACCTTATCTCCTACACTTCTGGAATGTGTATGTTTTCTGCCAGACACATTAGAGAATCTCTCGTCCTGTGCATGGTGTCACTTGCACTCCCACATCTTTGATCATACTCTCCCTTTACTGGGGAGGTGTCCTTTCCCTCCTTACATTGGCCAAAGCCTTTAATAGTAAAGGCTCCACCTCACTGCACTCCTTCCTTCCTGCAAGCTTTACCTAATTACCACATCAAAAGTAACTCTTTTCCTTGTGAACATAAGACAGTTTGCACCATGTCTACAGCACGTATTGCACAGGAATCTGCATTGGGATTATTTGTATGTAAAATAAATTTACCAGAATGTAGGGTTTTCTGTTTTTATTTTTATCTTTAACACAGCACCTAAGCATAATTCGTTATCAGTGGTATCGGGGTTTAACATGTGTTAAGTAAAAGAATTACAAAAATATGATTTTAACAGTGTATGTAATTGATTCTGTATTACAGTAAACATGCTATAAACTCATAGAGCCTTCAGTAGAAACTCATGTTGCTAAAACTTAATTGGTATTTCATTAGTCTTTGGAAAATACAATTGTGTTCAGCCTGGATACTAATAACATTCTGAAAAGAGTGTTGGTTTCAAAGTCATATTAGATCAAAAAGAGTTGATCTACGAACTAAGTAATACTGTATAATGTTAACAGTTTAGAAAATCAACATTGATAGAGAATTAAGAATTATTTATTTATTTTTAACTCTGACATTGATAATTTAGCTCCTTGTTGGAAGAAAGCTTTACCCCCCCCCCCCCCCCCCACCCCCCGGGAAATTTCTTTCCTTGTCATGAATGAAAGTTGTAGAAAGTAGTTAGGTGATTTGGGCTATTTGGCTTTATAGTGGCTTTATTATCTCTGGATTGTTAAATTTGGGGGAAAAGCTCATGTTCTGATCTATAGAATTCTAGTGTGATTTTGTGTATCACCTCATATACTTTCCACACAAGAGAAGTTGAGAACAATATTTGCAATGGTTTGCCAAGATTTTCATTTGTTGCTTGTAATTTATCCAAATATCTTGGAAGTGAAGCCTTTAATGAATTTGTCATATAAAGTATTGAGTAGGCTTTGGTCTGAATAACAGCAATAATCACTTAAATTGTATTTTTTTTAAGGCTCGGCTGAGCCTTAACAATAACTTGTCAATCTTTTTCCAGTTTATTGTCATACTTTAACGAAAAACTTTTTAGAATCTAAATAGGGCACCCCATGACTTAGTTAAGCCTCCTGTTCTTGATTTTGGCTCAATTATGATGTCATGGTTCATGAGACCAAGCCCTGCATTGAGACCGAGCCCTGCATTGGGCTTTATGCTGACAGAGCAGAACCTGCTTAGGATTCATTCATTCCCTCTCTCTCTCTCTCTCTCTCTCTATCCCTCCCCTGCTCATTCTCTCTTTCTCTCAAATAAACATTTTTAAAAAAGAATCTGAATAAATAACTAGTTTAGGCATATATTCAAAGTAATGTCCCATGTAGATTTGAATTGATAATATAGGTACTTATATATATCTCTTAAAATGTAAAGAAGAAAATATACATATAAATGCTGTTGTATGAATAATATAAAGAGAGGAAGAAAAAAGCATGCAAGGATAAGAGAACCAGACAGAAGTGTGTACCAAAATTAAAAGATGGAATTGAATATTAAGATGAAATCAAAATGAAGAGCAGGGAGACAATATCCATAGTTGGGAAACAGTACAAATTCTAAATTTATTTTCCTTTAATGTCAGTGGAAAAATTATCAGAAAAAACTATATGTAGTTTATAGTTTTAGAAGACAGTTTTGAGAAAATGTGTATGCTTAGAATGTCATTTTACTCTATAACACTTAAATGCCATTATGTGAGTAATAATGCATGTGTCTCTCTTTTTTTTTTTTTAATAGCTTTCCATTGAAATAGGCCATGAGGTTAAACATCAAAATAAATTATTAGCTGAAATGGTAAGTGGTTGTGACTTTAAATTTAAGAAAGTTGATCTAATATTCTCAAATTTAGTCTGTTAATCAGGAATAATATCATTTTAACTCTTATCCATTTTGAAATTAATCTAGAGATCATAAGTTCTGGATTCTGGTCTATTTGTATCTCATTGCTTTGAAATAACTAATAGGTTTATTCATTCTTGCATTTTTCATCTTACCTAACACACTGTGAGTAGGAGGAGGAGGTGGAAGCCATTGTATTTTTAATCTTATGTTTAAAACACTGTTAAAGACTCAGGAAAAATGACTGTTTTGAGTGTTCTTGGAGATCTCAATGGATACTGACTACCAAGTAATCAAAAAGCACTTCATATCCATCCAATTGATTGTCTTTCATGTAATGTGAGCCTATTTCTATTTGATCTCCTAAGAATCACTTCTGAACAAATCAATAAGATTTGAACATAGTAACATCCCAGAGCCTTTTATCTCTCCAGTCTAAGGGAGCTCAGCAACATATACCTTTCTTTGTAGAACCTCTTACCATTCTTTAATATTTATTTCGAATGTCAAATTTCTCTAGACCTTCCCTAGTTTCTCCACTTGCTTTTAAAATTGTGTTATTCAGAAATATGTCATTGAAAGCAATGGTCTTATGGAGGTTGTGCATTCAAATCACTGGGGAACTTTCTGTAAGTGTTTATGCTAGTTCTCAATCTAAATAGAATTTTAGGGGGAGGGACCTGCATATATGTATTTTGGAAAAAGAAAATTGTCCCAGGTGATTGTGATACATAACCCTGGTGAAGAGCTATAGATCTAAAGTGCTTGAACTACATAGAGCCCGAGCTGTGCAAATGCTGTCATTATGCTGGGGCCTTTACATCTTAGGATACTGAGATTTCTGTGAAAGTGCAGTATTTTTAATCTACACCTAGTCCTCTCATCTTTAGGACTTTTCCAGTTTCCAACTATGTTTTAATATGGTAGTTTTCCCCATCCATATTTGGAGTCTTAACCAAATTTTACTACCTTTACATGATACTCTCTTAACTTTTAATAAACTCTGCTGTACTTCAAAGTCAGCTATCTGAATTAAAGAATCTTAAAAATAAAGTACCTTTAACTGCTAACCATATTAAACTTTAGATGAATTATCGTACTGAATTACTGAAAGCAACCAACCATTTGCCCTTTGAGAGCAATGCCCCAACAAAAACTGAGACTCAAACACCTGTATGATAGTAGACAAACTACTTACCTTTATTATTAGTGTCTTAATTCACACAATTGGAAAAAGACCTAAATAGTTTGGGATTTTGAATTACTCTGATGCTGAAAGAAATGTTTATTCGATGAAAGAGCTTTTTATTCATTGAGAGAATTACTCTATTTTGCACAGAGTAATCAGGCTTGATTACCCAAGTTATAAACAGCCTCCTGAATTGATTAAACACTAAAAATTTCATTAAAAATCTATTCTAAGAACAGTATATTCAATTACTTAAATGTGCATATGTACAATATTAGAATCTAACTATTTTGTTTTCCTTTTCTCCTCATAGGATTCACAGTTTGATTCTACAACTGGATTTCTAGGTAAAACTATGGGAAAACTGAAGATTTTATCTAGAGGGAGCCAGACAAAGCTGTTGTGCTATATGATGCTGTTTTCATTGTTTGTCTTTTTTGTCATTTATTGGATTATTAAACTGAGGTGATGCAAGTAAGTGTGAGTTTGGGATTTGTTCCAACTTAACTGTTTGGAGTACCATTTTGGTAAAAAATCATCAAAACATTCCTAATTTTCAAATATTATGACTTTTTCCATTGACGATTACTGAATTGTGCTTGTTTTATAAATCACATTAGGTAATACAGTACTCTTTGAATACTGTTTCTTAGTGATTAATTTTTTGCCCCTATTTTCAGGGGTACTGAGATGGGCTGAAGTCAGTCTGGCCCTAAGAATTTTTTTTCCTGTTGTTTGCCATCAGATTAAATAGCCATATAATACTCTGTTGTTAGCATAAATGTAGGTTTATGTTCACGTGAAGAAGCTTAGTGGGAGAATAACAGAATGCCTGGAGAGCCTGATGTTGAGCTCTTGAGGTAGTGAACAAGTTTGTGATTGAATGCTATATGTCTTTTCCCAAGTTGTTATCAACCCTGATAATGTATTCCCCTTTCTTCCTTCATTTGGTTAAAATTATAGACTGATTTCCTTTTACCTAAGTTTTCCTCATAATTTTTGATGATATGACTTCTCGTTCTCCTCTGCCCAAGGACCTCATCTTTTACTAAAGCTTGTTATTTTGGCATATTTCTTGTAGGGCCCAAAACAAATGTATACTAGTTTAGTTGTTTTTTGTTAACTTTATACATACCATTGACTTGGCTTATAATAATTTTATGATTTTAGCTGCTTAGGTAGGCCATTTGGTTATAATTTGTGATAGAATAATGTGAAGCTAAAGTAATTGCTAAGCTCCGAGTGGAAATAAAATTAACTGCCTCTGCTTTATTATGTGTTCAAAATAGATATTGAAAGTACTCAGGCATTGAACTTGGGGTTAAGAGTATTGTTGCTTTAATCCAGTATGTATGTTTGTGGAAAGGAAAACAAAGATGGATAGAAAGAAATATTAAAATGTTCTTAAATACTCTGTATTGCTACTGTTTGGGATTTGCCCATTGATGGGCTCTAAAAATAAAATTTTTAATGAAATATATTGTCTTTGTTGCCTCTTTGTTCAAGTGTTTTTGTTTTTTTTGTTGTTGTTGTTTTTACATAGAATCTGAGACATGGTCCTGAAAACAGATCCCAAACAAAAATCAGGAAAAGTTAATATATTTGTATTATTTCAGAATTTGCTTCAAACAAATGACATAAATCATGACTTCAGTTTGAAAAATCTTTCTTTGTATTTTCAGTTTTAAGTCTATTATCTTTGATTTTGCTGAGTGTGCAATCCTTTTTGCTCATCCTTAATTACCTATCAATTCAGGTCCTGTCTTTGGCTGTGTTTATCATCAGGCCTCTACTGGACAGGTGGCAACACCAGAACTGAGAGGGGTTAAGTGACTTTTCATATAAGAGGCCGGAGGACTTATCATGTGATATAAGGGACTCTGGTTTGAGTTAGATGACCTGAGTTCAGATCACCATTCCTTAACTTGCTCAGTCCCTGTTTGGGACTGTTTCTTCATTCTTCATTCACCTATTTCCTAGGATTGTTGTGAGAGGTAGATAATTTATTGAAAACACATGACACATAATAAATATTAGTTCTCCCTATTGTTAACAGACACATCAGATATTTTACAAGACAACATGTTGGTGTCAGGCTTTGAGATGATGCTGTGACTTCCAAGTGGACATCCCTATCAGAGATTGATTCAGTTTTGAAGAATTATTTAACTGTGTACTCTGTGCCAACTATGTGACATCAGAGCTCAGGGAAGACTCAAAAATCATTGTCAATAATTAAAATTGCAAAAGGAAGAACAGAAGGCCAAAGAAAAATGACTAGAAGATGGAAACAAGAGAACCAACAATGGGAATAAATGAAATATCAAAGCCTTGGGAAAACCAGTGATGGCAAGTGGGGGATGGATTTCAAGATTAAGGTTTGGCTGTTATATGACAGTCTTTGTAAAGTATTAAAACACTATTTAAATGTTAGATATTATCAAGGAGGTGGGGATTTCAGGAAATGGGGTTTGGGGGCGATGTAAAAGTGATTCTCATCACTGCACTGTCCATTTCTTATTTTACAATTCTTTCTAAAAACTGCCTAAAACAGGTTGGCTGAGATTCCTGGCAGGCAGCAGACTTCTCTGGAAGGGCCTGTCCCTGCCCCCTCAGAGATTCTTCTGGCAGCACCATTTCTTCCTTTTGTTTGGAAACCCCTAGCAAAAAGTACTCCCAGAAATAAAATTGGGGGAACACCTCAAATATGGAAAAGTTTTAGCCCTTCATAATCCTTCACAAGCCCATTGCTAACTCTATAGTACTTTATTGCTATAGGTATAACAATTCAGGCAAAATATTCACACTATAGTTTTTATTCAGACAGTGTAAGACTTGCAGATATTTGGGTGGTGGGTGACACACTATATATTCTATATTTTAAAGGGTGGAGAAAATTGAGGAAGCAATTTATAAAAATCCCAAATGTCCACATTTTTCTGCCAAGTATCTAGTCACTTCATTTCACTATGAGTTGGTCCTTGGAAGTATGCTAACACATTTGCACAGAAAAGAAAGTATTACTTACCTGCACCATCCCTTTTGGATACAAGGTGTAGGTCTCTACAATGAGGAGAGGTAGAATTACACATATTATTGATAGAATTTAAATTGGCATGCAAATTAATTCTTGGATACTACTGGAACAGAGAATAGTCGTTAAATCTAAAGCAAATATGCACCATCTTAAACATCAGAATTCTGGAGCAGAAAACCCAGCACCTGCATCCATAGAAAGCTTGTTCTATAAAATAAACTAGTTGTCCTATTTTTTCAATGCTCTTAAATTTCAAATTATATGTATTGAATTTGCTTCCTTGTAGAGAAAGTGGGAAAAGCGCTTGATAATTTGGGTTCATTCAGTTAGTAAATAACTTCATCAGGCTATACTGATGAATAACCTTTGACTAAATATTTACTGGGAAGCAGAATAGCACCATAGCTAAGACTGAGAGCTATGAGGTCACACTGGCTGAACATAAATCCTGGTTCCCACTCATAAGTTTGGGCAGATGACCTCTCCACCTCAGGTACTCTCTTTGTAAAACAGGAATAAAAATTGTATATAGGTAGTGGTAACACAGCATTACTGTGCTAATTAAGTGATAATTACTTGTAAAGAAATTAGAATGGGTTCCTGGGACTCAGTGGTAGATGTTGCCTTTGTGGTCGGATGCTTAGAAATCTAATTGGTCACACTCACCCACATGTTGCTGAAAAAATTTCTCCCAGCTGCCTGGCCTCCCCGCCCCCACCATCCTGCTATAGAAGGAAGCCGCTATCTGTCTTTCCTCTTCTAGTGAGAGGTCACCACTTTCTGGAAGTTAGTTCAATTAGGTTTCTTTGCAGCCTCAACAATCTGATGGAATTAAAAAAAATATATATTTAACGTTCATTTATTTTTTGATAGAGACAGAGCGTGAGTGGGGGAGGGACAGAGAGAGAGGGAGACGCATTATCTGAAGAAGGCTCCAGGCTCTGTACTATCAGCACAGAACCCAACGCAGGGCTGGAACCCACGGACCATGAGATCATGACCTGAGCCAAAGTTGGACACTTAGCTGACTGAGCCACCCAGACACCCCTGATGGAATTAAAAAAAAAAAAAAATCTATGATATTTTAGTGTATCTATCTTATTTACATTATTAGAATGAAAGCAACAGAGTTCAGCTTTGGAAGCAGAAGTCTGAAGAGAGAAACTTAGAAAGTTGTCTACCTGTAGAGGCTTGATGAAACAGTTGATAAACATTCTATTTCCTTTTACTTTCTCTACAGTTCTATTTTTTAATTCTATTTTGAAACTTAACTGTATGAGGTACAGGGCACAAATGATTTTCTTTTTTTTTTTTTAATTTTTTAAAAATGTTTATTTATTTTTGAGAGAGTCAGAGTGTGAGCAGGGGAGGGGCAGAGAGAAGGAGACAAAGAATCCGAAGCCTCAGCAGAAAGCCTGATGTGGGGCTCGAACTCACAAACCTCAAGATCATGACCTGGGCCAAAGTCAGACACTTAACAGACTGAGCCCCACAAATGATTTTCTTTTTCATTTACAAAGTGCCAACTAGTTATTCTCACAGTAATATTGGATAACATTTTCTTGCTCTTACATGTAGGGTCTTTTGCTGGGTATTTTGTTCTATCCAGTTTTCTATTCTTGCACCAGTAACACACTATTTTAATTATTGGACTTTCGTAGTGTTTTCATAGTTAATAGATACCTATTCATTCTTTCTGATGAACTTCATTATACTTTGATGATATTTTAATAAAGCAGAGTGGATTTTTATGAGAACCACGTTAATCTTTTATAATATTCTCTGAAGAAAATCTCCAAAATGTTTCCCTAACTGGAAAGTTGGATTCTGACTCCAAGCAAATTTCTCATTTCATTTCATTACATATTAATATTTAATGGTATAGCCCCAGAAACCAGCTTTCTGGGGCTGGGAAGGGTAGGAGGGTGATTTATAGTAATTTTTTATTTCTTTGGTGTAAATATTCCCACCACACTTGATTTCAATCTACCAATGTGACATCACTGAACACAGTTGTGAAAATATTTGCACAATTGGCTCTCATGAGCTGGTACAAGGTACTGTAGCATACCACTGGCTATATTGATGACAAATATTCTTTTAAAAGATGTATAAATTACTTGTTTTTTAGATGAGGACATCTCAAATTTTAATAGAAAACAAATTAGGCAACATGAAGTTAAATTGATAAATTAACTTGAGAATAGTATTTTTCAAAGACAGTGGACTCTTAGAAGATCATTTGTGCATTTTGCATGTCAACGTTTTCTTAATTTGTATGCGTAAATTCATGCTACATTTATGGACCTTCCATCCTTTGATAGTTCAAGTTCTACATATGAATCATATACAAAAAGTGTAGGTGATTATTGTCATTCTCCATGCTTTTCCCTGCAATTGGATGTTCAAACAGAGTGCAAAGGTCGCTCTGTATATTTAAAAAAGTTTTTTTTCTCTTTAGAAAAGTATTGGCTTCTGGGGCGCCTGGGTGGCTCAGTTGGTTGAGCGACCAACTTCGGCTTAGATCATGATCTCGCAGTTTGTGAGTTCAAGCCCCGTGTCAGACTCTGTGCTGACAGCTCAGAGCCTGGAGCCTACTTCAGATTCTATGTCTCCCCCTCTCTCTACCCCTCCCCTGCTCACACTCTGTGTCTCTCTGTCTCTCAATAATAAATAAACGTTAAACAAAATTTTCTTTAAATAAAAAAAAAAAAGTATTGGCTTCTAAAGTTTATCTTAGCTGAGGAGTTCAACTCACTGGGTCTCACCTTTTTAGAAGAATTTTTCACAAGCCTTTGAAGGACTACCATATAAACTTGCAAAGTGCCAGGACCAGGTCTTAAAATAATCTTTCCTTACTTTTCAAAATGAACAGAAAGATAGAAAAACACAATATGTTTTAATAAAAACATTATCCACAAACTACATGTGAGATTCTAAAATTCACATAAGCTTAATAATTTATAACTTTAATAGCTACAAATATAACCATATTATCCATTGTAAATGTAAGTATTCTACAAAGTTTCTATGATGTTTATGAAGAAAAATAAACGTTTATTGTTTTCTTTTTAGTAATTAAGTCAACTTTGCTAACTTCAAAAAGAGTCTAATATTATGTAATTCTATAAAAAATTGTTCCTACCATGCTTTTTCAAAGATCCACAATCATGGTGTGATTCACATTAAAGCAGACAGCTGAATCTGACTTTCTCAGTACTTAATAGCTTCTCTCATGACCACAGTGAATTTGGAAATAAGCAAAAAAAAACCCATACCTGAAAAAAAAAAAAGGTCCACATAAAACAGATTTTAATAAACAGTGAAAAACTTTGTTAGGTCATCAATTTATATATTAAAATAATATTTATAATTATTCCTTTCTCAACTTTCTTATTAATGAATAGTCCTAAAAACCAATAACTTATTAAGCTTTCTGCATTATTCAATAATGCATTGGCTTTAAACGTATATTCTTTACTTTCAAGGAAACTGGAGCATAAGTGTTATGTGAGATAAACTGTATGCAGAAAAGTTATTGGAATAAAATGCTTTAGTCTGCTTATAGACAGATTTAATGTTTAGCATTTTAAAGCCTCCTTTTAAAGTATTGTAATTTCACATTTATGTATATTTATTTAATATATTATTTAAACATTATTTAAACAAAATTAAAGGTAAGTTGGGTTTCTTTTGTTTGTGCATGCGCGCGTACACACACACACACACACACACACGCACACACACACACCAATTTTCCAGGGAGAATAAATATGTTCCAGTGATTTTTGTTAAAGATGTCCATACTACCAGATTAAAATTCCTTCAGTGATTAATGGATTATCTTCCAGGTTATTGCTCAAAAGACAAGAAAATTTCTTTTTTTTATCTTTAAGACAAGAAAATTTCTGGGGTTGCTTGGGTGACTTAGTCGGTTAAGCGGCCAACTTTGGTCATAATCTCACAGTTCGTGGGTTCGAACCCTGCCTTGGGTTCTGTGCTGACAGTTCAGAGTCTGGAGCCTGCTTCAGATTCTGTGTCTCCCTCTCTCTCTGCCCCTCCCCTGCTCTCTCTCTCTCTCTCAAATAATTAAACATTAAAAATAATTTTAAAGACAAGAAAATTTCTGAATGGTGTGTGCTAGTCGGCTCCCTTGGATTCTCTTTACTTTTTCTGGATTTACTTCTCAAGATTAAATAATTTAAATTTAATTTTAAGCTATTTCTCAAATAGTTTCTAGAATTCATAGAGCTATTTAAGTGGGATCAATGCGGATAGAGAACATTCTTATTGATTACACACTGTTTCATCTTCAAAACTTCCACAAAATTACTTTTGAAGGCTCAGCAGAAACAGCATGAGGGCATTGGCATATTTAAGACTCTGGCAGAAAACTAGAAAAGCACAAAAATTTTCTTTGCACTCCCAGTCAGGGTCACACAGAGCAAGTGGCAACACCAGACTCCTTATTGTGAACTTCTTTGCAGGTGAGATAAGACAACTTGCTTAACACAAAATTGTTTAATGCAAAGTTTAATTTATCTGCTTTCGTACATGTAGTATATCTGCATCTGCCTGTTGGGCTAATGGTTAGCCAACTGCCTTCGAGGGAGTCGCTTAAGTCCTTTGTACTTTCATACATCCAAGATTAACCACTAGGAAATTCTCATGGAATAAGGTTTAATATAAGCTAAATATTTGTAAACAAGTGAGAAGGAAAGAAGAATATATATTTTCTCTCTCTACATAAAATTTATTCTATATATATTTATTTTATATACATATTTATGCATGACTGTCAATTTTTGTTCTAGTACTTACTTAGAGCTATTGTAAATACATTGCTTTGGTACCACCTAGTATTTAAAACTCATTTCTTCCTTACCAATGGGAAACTTTTTAACTGTTACCTCTTCAAAAGCTATCTGTGGCATCTAGTGACTATATATCCCATATACTCAGTTTTACTACATTTTTTAGAGATATGAATTTCTCATAATAAAAGAACATGAAAATTATTCATGGAAAAGGACATTTTAACTATCAAAACTAAGGTATTTTTGTTGTATTAAGAAATATTTGGTATCTACCAATATAAGAGATCTTATATTAAACACCTGTGCCTTCCCTAGAGCCCATGGCACAAGAGTAAATTCCAAGAAGCATTTGATGAATAAATTAACCAGAGAACATATGTTTTTTATCATCTCTCACTAAAATTCCAGTGCCAATACCATAGAAAATCCTTAATAAAAATGTGTGACTTGGGACACCTGGGTGGTTCGGTCAGTTGAGCAACCGCCTCTTGGCTCTGGCTCATGTCATGATCTCATGGTTTGCGGGATCCAGCTCTGTGATGGGCTGTACACTGATAGCACGGAGCCTGCTTGGGATTCCGTCTCCCCCCTCTCTCTGCCCCTCCTCTTCTCACACTCTTTCTCTCAAAATAAATAAATAAACAAAAAAATTTTGTGGCTTGATTAATACTATGCCAAGTTCAGTTACTAGCTGAGCTTCATTGAATATTGGAGGCACAATAGTATACCCATTAAGTTAATTAGGGGCCAAAAAATGTTGCTAATTTCACATTTTTCTCATGGCTTTCCCTTTTATAAAGTTGAGGGAGCATGAGCTAAAATCAGATGCTCCCCTACAGGGTCAAGAACAGATGCCACTTCATCAGGCACACGTGGCACAAGAGTGGAGGAAAGCTATTTCATATTCCTCCTCTCCTATAACTATTCATACTTTAAAACATAAGAGGTTTATGAGCATATTGGACCCAAGTTGATCAGGTTAGCAGGGCCTTCCATTCCCAAAAAAACTTAGAGTAAAAAAAATGTTTATTTTGAGAGAGAGAGAGAGAGAGAGAGAGAGAGAGAGAACAAGCATGCATGGAGGCATGCATGAGTAGGGAAGGGGCAGAGAGAGAGAGGGGGGGGGGAAGAGAGAGGGAGAGGGGGAGGGAGGGAGGGAGGGAGAGAGAGAGAGAGAGAGAGAGAATCCCAAGGAGCCCTCATGCTGTCAGCTCAGAGCCCAGTGTGGGGTTCAATCCCATGAACCATGAGACCATGACCTGAGCTGAAATCAAGAGTTGGAGACTTACCTGACTAAGCCACTCAGGCACACCATAACCTAGACTTTTTTAAAGTTTTCTTTTTTTCCTTCTGTTTCTATTCCTAAGTAATTGGAACTGACTCCTGTCCTTAGTGAAAAAGTCTGCATTTCGTACAAAGTCCTAACAAGATGTGTAACCCGTTTAGTCAGCAATGTAAGTGGCAGCTTCTCACTAGGAGTTGTCATTGGCACACAGACCAAGGACTTATTCAGGTCAAGGAGTGGGGCAGTACATCACCACTGCAGGCAGATAGGCCCATCCAGTCAGCCTAACATTCCTGGTGGTCCACATTTTGCTGCCATGGATGATACACTGTATAGTCATCACATTTTTTTTAAGTAGGCTTCATGTCCAATGCAGAGCCCAACGTGGGGCTCCAACTCATGACCTTGAGATCAATGCCTAAGCTGAGATCAAGAGCTGGACACTTAACCTACTGAGCCACTTAGGCATTCCTAGTCATCACCTTTCTTTACATGTCACCTTGATACCTACTGAAAAGGGGAATCAGAGGAAATACAAGTTTTATTTTATATCTTTCAGATCAGACAGTCCATTCTCATTCATGAAAGGCAAGTGATAAATATTAGCAACTTAGAAACTCAGCTCTTTAGGTCTACCATGGATTTTCAGACCTATAATTTTCTGGCAGGTTCACAGTACTATATAATTTTGAACTGGAAATGAGACACTATCTAATTCCAACACATCATTTCATAAATGCAAGGTTCTGGTCAGCATATTTTCACAGGTAAAACTGAAAGAAAACTGAGGATCGATTGAGACAAGAGTGTACATGTAGGTAGAATAACAAAGACAAACAGATTTGTCTTGCTGGTCTGGCTACCTTATTTCTCATTATCAAATTTCTGATCATTAGCTTAGCCAACAAAATAGCAGAATCGGTAAGAAGATTGGTGTTAGGGGAACAGAAGAAAGATAAAATCATTAAATTCACACATCACAGGAGTACCACTGTGGTTCATCACAAACAGCACGATCACCAGCTCTAAAACGTTCTAGGTCCTGGATATATAAGGAGAAAAGAGAAAAAAAAGGGAAATCTGCAGATGGCCGAACGTGATTGAACAGACTATTTAGAATGCAGCACAGAAAGACAACAAGTAGAAACTGAAAGTGAAATAAAGATACGCAAAATGAGAACTCCAGCTTGTATCGAATATTCCCAAGGGAAAAAATGGAAGAAAAGGAAATGGGGAAAAGTTTTAAGAGATAATGAATGAAATTCTCTGATATGCCACCCTATGATGCAAGCAGACTCATAAAGGAAAGAGAAGAACAAGAAATCCCACAGCTATGTGTACCACATTAAAAATGCAAAACATGGGGCACCTGGGTGGCTCAATGGGTTGAGCTGCTGCAGACTTTAGCTCAGGTCACGAGGTCGTGGTTCATGAGTTCGAGCCCTGCCTCAGGCTCTGTGCTGACAGCTGGGAGGCTGGAGCCTGCTTCGGATTCGGTGTCTCCCTCTCTCTCTGCCCCTCCCCCTCTCGCACTCTGTCTCCAGCTCAAAAATAAATAAAAATATTTTTAAGAAATTAAAATGCAAAACACTAAAGATGAGGAAAAGCCATCTTAAATGTATTTCTTCAGTAAGAGGAATAATGAACATAGAAGCAAGGAGATGAACATAAGAGTGACACTTGAAAGGTAACAAGAGTACCCGATTTATTTGGTCGTATTCTTTCAAATGTGAACTGTCCCTTGCCTTATTTTCAGGGCTTTGAGACCAATAAAAATGGGGGAACAATGGCTTATGAAATGAAACCACTCTAATCGACAAAACTCCATAATAGAGCCTAAAGTAGCAGCACTCCAGACTTAAAGGTTAGGACTAATGGGAATGAGGGGAGTGGTCAGAGAGGAACTTAAATTTATTCCCCAAACTCATATAATTATGTCACACCTGCTATTGCATGAGGAGATGGTATGGCCTCAAATGTGCTGTTCCTTTTCAAAGCCTTGTGCCCACTGGTATAAGAAAAAGTATCCTTACAGACAGTGATAAACACAGCCGGAGAGTCAAATCTGGGAAAACACATAGGATGATGGTAGTTTAAGAAGACTTATTCCACTCACTTGTAACATCAGATCATATACCAGCTTCACTAAGAGCAAGAGAAGTGGTGAAACCCTCTGGCAACAGAGGGAAAAAGTCACTGCTGTGTGTGAGCTCTTGGCTCCCATACCAGAGGTTAAGAGGTCAAAGGAGCACTGGATTGAAACTGGCCACACTTATTGGCAAAGTAAATGATCAGTTCTATCAGAACCGGAGCTGTTTGTTGTCAGCCCTGGCCAATTCCCAGTGTCCGGGTGCTCAATAAATATTCACCGAGTGAATGAATTGAAGTAATCTGAAACACAAAGGAAGGTATAACTTTAATACGCAACTTAAATCCCTCTGAAATACATCATACTCTCTGAAGGTAAATTTAAAAAATAAACAGGATCTAGCTACTGGTTTTCTGTGCAATCATATTTAAAAGAGGACAGGGTTATAAAAATTTTAGATAATGGTAAATTGAGTTTACTAATTTATGACTTGACACGTAAGGGAAAATTCTACTATTTTCAGGCCACACAAACGTATTTTTAAATGAAAATATTTATAAAGCACTTTTCAGTTGGTTGTATATCCTTGCCATTACATAGAAAAATGACAGAGCAAGGCTTGTGTGGTGGATGTTGGTTGTTTTTATGTACCCAGCTCCCGGGCACCCCTGCCTATTATGGGGCAATCTCTGTATGAGTGTTGCTTCCCACCCCGGAAGCCAAAGGGGCTGGGGACTCTCTTCCTGCTCTCCTGGTAGTCTGGGTGTAGGCTCATTGGGTATTTCCAACCAGGGCTTCCAAAGATGCAGGGACCTGAAAAACCACTAATGACAGAAGCCAGCAGCATCAGCTATGCAGCAGAGCTAGACGCAGAGTCCAGTGGCAGCAGCCTTGAGTGTCCCACGTTGAACAGTCTGGCAGAGACACCGAAACAAGAGCCTTGTTGTCCACTAGCGGCAGTACCAGTGACAACCACCAGGAGTGCTCATCAGTCATGACTAGTTAGGCTTCCTGCTCTCCGGCCAACCTTCGTTTCCCCGTGTCAGTTTTCTGTTCTTGATCCCCCAACTTCCGGAATGATTATGTGGACAACTTGAAAACAGCTTCATTTTCTCTTCAAGTTAGCCAAAACCGTTTTCTTGACATAAAACTCTGACTGATACACCTTGCCATTCGTGATACAACTTCATGTGAGATAGTAATGTGTAATATTACTAAGAGAAAACACACAAAATGAGTCCATCGTCCCTTACTTTACACATCTGCACCTGAACTTGGAGAAGAAAAAGTTCTATGAATTGTGGGATGAATTAATTAATTTGTTAAGAAGAAGTATTTCTAATCTGTCTTGGCATTACATAAACTGCTATCTATGCAGACGGCAATGCAGACCATAATAGCCGCAGATGACTTTTTCTATTTGGCTCAAAATCTGACTATGCTGCATCACACACTTTGTCTTTCAGACAATGCATCCTTATTACAAAGACATGCTTCATTTTTAACTAGGTAACTTACCTCTCGGGAATGTGATATTGATGATGTTTTTGTCTATACACTGATGTAACTTTCCTATGACTCATAGGTAGCAGCTGATCAGGGACACGTTGATGCTAATTCATCATCTAAACATCCTTCTGGGTCATACATAAACATAAAACAGACTAACTTGTATACACTAAAGCAATTTCAAGGGCTTCATCACATCGTCATAGCTTTAGAGGACGAAAACTAGATGCTATTCCAAATAGTCTCTCTTTTCTGGAGGAGACGAAAAAAGAAAAAGGAATTATATACATAGATGTATGTATTCTACTGCAGAAAATCTAATTCTACCTATATCCACAATTGCACTTAAATTTCCCTTCACTCATTAATTCGGGGACTTTTTCTGTTAAGAGAAATTTAAACTTTAATAATGAAAAAAGAATAAAAAACATTCCCAATCTTAAATGGGAGGAAGATGCAGTAAAATAAATGTAAAAATATTGGTCATGATTCCTAATGGCAACACAATGGGATTCTTATGATAAAGAAGATTTTTTGTACCACAAACTATTAAGTCCAATAGTTTACTTTTGTGGGGAGGGAACATGGGAAAGTGCTATCCCTCAATAGTCTTCTACTAACCGGGATAATGTAAAATGATGACTTCTACTGTTTTTCAAAGAAAGACAGAAAGAGAGAGAGAAAGAGAGGGAGAGAGGGGGAGGGGAAGAGAGAGAGAGAGAGAGAAAGAGAGAGAGAGAGAGAAAGGAAGGGAGGGAGGAAGAAAGAAAGAAAGAAAAGTTTTACTACTTGTGGATTCTCGGTCCATCTTTACAAATTTGTGATTCTGGGTACTAAAAAAGAAGGGGCTATGTCATTTTCTTAATTAAGGAAGAATTCATTGTTCATTGGCCCTAATACTCTATCTAAAGAACAAATGGGCTCTTTCCTTTGACTTCTCCCTACGTGCCATTCGGCAGTGACTAAATTTCTACACAATTTCTATTCATGCAACTGCCTTATCTAGTTATTTGGAACTATTTTAAGTTACTTATGTGTAACTATTTTACAATCACAATTTTTATTTTATTTTTCTTATGTTTATTTATTCTTGAGAGCGAGAGTGACAGAGAGCAAGCAGGAGGAGGGGCAGAGAGAGAGGGAGACACAGAATCCGAAGCAGGTTCCAGGCTCTGAGCTGTCAGCACAGAGCCCATCTTGGGCTAGAAATCACGGACTGCAAAATCATAACCTGGGGCGAAGTCAGAAGCTTAACCAACTGAGCCATCCAGGAACCCCTGTAATCACAATTAAAATAAATAATAATTTGCAACCAAAAATAACTAGTACATATCTGTTTAGGAGAGAAGGGGACTATGGCTTGTATCAAAATGTTTTGAATGCGTAGGTGAATGTTTTCAAATTCAATAGCATCCGGTGAAGCTCATTATCTGATAAATGGCTTCTTAAAGTTGAGAGCTATAAAATATATAGGAGACTGATGTAACTTTTTAACACATATGATAAATATTAACAACTACTTAATAAGTAGAATATCAATATTAAAAATTCATAAGTCTGGGGCGCCTGGGTGGCTCAGTCAGTTAAGCATCTGACTTCGGCTCTGGTCATGATCTTGTGGTTCGTGAGTTGGAGAGCCCCGCATAGGGCTCTCTGCTGTCAGCCCAGAGCCTGCCTTGGATCCTGTCTCCTCTCTCTGCCCCTCCCCTGTATATGCTCTCTCTCACTCTCAAAAAAAACCACAAAAAACAAAACAAAACAAAAAAAATTTTGTAAGTCTATTATAGCCACATAAACTGCATAAAAATATATGACATTAAGAAAAATTAAAGCCATGATAAATTTCTATTCCACAAGAATTAAAGTAGTTAATTTAAAATTATTATTTCTAATACCTATTTCCTTCTATTATCACAAGAAATAGCAAAATAATACTTTTTTTAAAAAAATGTTGTGAAAGAGATTTTAGTGGCAATGTGGTCCATTTAAAAATGGAACTTTAAATGTGTATATTTTTATAAAAATGATAAAACTAAGAGATCATCATAAGAATTGAACTGCCTAAGATCACAGTAGTAGGTGGGGGCAAAGTGGAAAGTAGGCCAGGTTCCCTTTAAATCAAGTGTGTTTGCTCACATCACTACCTAGACTCCAACTCAGCCATGTTTGCTTGTCAATCACTTTTGTCATGAGAACGTTACTGAAAAGAAATAGAGTTAACAGCAAGTTTGTTTGTTTTAAAGTATCTAAAGGGACATGTAGCATTCTGTTCATATTTCACTGGCAAAGCTCATCTCATGACCACCCAAACCACGGAAGGCAGAAGAGAAATCTTCCTATGTGCCTAGAAGTAAAGGGAAATATTTGGTGAGCAGCATTAATTTTATATATATATATATATATATATATATATATATATATATATATATATATCAGCTATTCCTTTGAGCTTTGCAAGGAAAATATTCACTTCATTACACATTCACTGAATAATGAATATTCATATATCTGTGAAAATGCTACCAGAAGACAGAAGGCTAATGAAATTTGATATCTGATTATACCTATCTGCTTCATGAAATATATTACTAAGCAGATTTTTAAGTGGATAACATGCAAAAACCTAGAATTTAAAACCAGATTTTAAAACCCCATATTGATTGGAATGTGTAATTTCTTCAAAATACACTTGTTTATTCATTAGGTAATGCTGCTTTTCCCCTCATTCAGGTTTACCCAATTTAGTAATGAAGTCAGTGCAGAAAAACTATGCTATAGGTATTTTTTTTCTGTTTGATTGAAAAACCATTGTGGTTTGAAGGAAGTAACTAGAGAAAGGATAAAATACCCTAGCTGGAGAGGGGCCCTAAACGTCTGAATGGGAATATCAAGATTGCCACTAAAAGCACTAAATGTTCTTAGGGGGAAAAATGCTAGAAGCCAATTTAATTACACCTTTATTGTTTAGAATATACATGCTATGTTAGCCCATTTAAGCATTCGTTATTTTTCAGGGGCTGTGCAGCTTATATAAAGTTAATATACAAGAACAATTGCCTTCACAAAGACCAACGATATGACACATTTAAGAATGTAATTTACTCAAAGGTCTTAAAAAGCCAACCAACTGAAGTTTTGATGAGGCAAGAAAAGTTTGAGTCAGAAATACTTAGGTTTACATTTTAGCTTTTCTATTTTTAGCTGTGTGGCTAGTCATGTTTTCTTTGTGGCCCCATTTCCTTTCCTCTGAACTGGGGACACTTTTATCTATATCACAGAACTGTTGCAGGAATCATTCCTTCACTCCTTCTGTGAAATATTTAATAAGGCTCTCCATATGCCATGTGCTTTGTTAGGCATTAAGGTTACAATGAAGCACAAAGCAGGCAAGAGAGAAGCTAAATCCACAGATAAACAAAACAAACATATTTTGATAAAGAAATAAATAAGAGTGAGAGTTACCGAGGAGGCCACTTTAGATGGGGTGGTCAGAGAGGCTTCTCTGAGACCCTGTGATTGGGAGGATACGGATGAGCTTGGAGGAAAGACCAGCTGAGCAGAGGAAATATCAAGTGCAATGGTGTAGAGGCTGACTCAATAAAAAGCACATACAGAAAATGCAGCACTTAAGCCTCACCAGCCGCCCCCGCCCCAGCCTACTCACACTCTTATCACTACTCTGTCCTTCTGCTTTGCAGACTAACACTTCACTGGAACATGTGCTAACAGTTGTAATGAGTTTCAAAGGAAGCAAATATAATAAGTAAAATAGAAACCAACGAGAGCCTTTGGGGAACTTCACTGTTAGTGTGAATACAATCATTTAAGCCTAAGTGCCTGAGACATTTTCCAAGAGGAGGAAAAAAGTAATCTTGAATACAGTTACCTAAGAATATGTAATCTTGGAACAGGTCATCAATTCTACAACATTCGAATAAAAATGAGACTGGCACTTGCCTTTCTACAATTTAATTAGTAGGTTAATTGTCTGTATTGACTTTCCACCAAAATAAATATTCTAATGATATATTCCTTTTAGTCCAAGTAACATTCAAGTTCAGTTACTGGATCTCAGAGAGTAGTAGCCAAGGTTGCTAAATTACCCAGTATGAACCGAACAAATATATTGCTTATATCTTTCAGCCTAGAGGTGCCTGGGAAGCTCAGTGGGTTGTGTCTGACTTCAGCTCAGGTTATGATCTCGCAGTTCGTAAGCTTGAGTCCAGCGTCTGTGCTGATAGCTCAGAGCCTGGAGCCTGCTTCAGATTCTGTGTCTCCCTCTCTCTCTGCCCCTCACCCAATTGTGCATGCTCTCTCTCTCTCTCTCTCTCCCTTTCTATCAAAAATAAATAAACATTTAAAAAATTAAAAAAAAAATAAAAGTTTTCAGCTTAATGCCCCTTGAGGGGTTTGGATATTTTACACGTCTTAATAACTTTACTGAAAAATTGCTCTGAGGAAAATAGACAATCACAGACCATCCAAATAAAATCATCTTTCAACAATGCAATAACACAGCTCCATCACTAAGTCCACGCAACATTTTGATCAAGTACTCCTGTCAAGGACCAGGCAATAGTCTCCTGATTCAACATACATAAAATTCAAATGTATGAAGACAAACATGTATTGAAGACCAGAAATATCCCAGACACTATCCTACTTTACACATTAAAGCAGATTCTAAGTCATTGTCAAGGAGAAATGCTTTATTGACTTTGATGCCAAAAACTTTGGGAACAGTGGACTTATCCCATGTTATGACCCTTTAACAAAGATCTGCAGGAAACCAGACTGAAGTATCCAAGTGCCCACTTTTATTAACCACAAATGATTGAAATGAGATAAAACGGGAAACAAAAAAAGCATTGCAACGCTAAGCTAATTCCTATTGCTTTAATACAATAAAAATGAAAATTCTTCTTTTACAGTTACCCAGAAAACCATAGTTCAGAGATCTTGCCTCCACTCAGGTTGACTAGTAAAGAAATAAAGCTGATAGCATCAAAACATTCTTATGTTTGAATTGTCATTCTACCACTTAATGTGAATATTATATATCTTTATATATATACATTTCTGTATGTATACATATATACATATATATATGTACATGTACCATGAGTAGATTCCTTTCTTTTTTTTTTTTTTTTTTTCCAACGTTTATTTATTTTTGGGACAGAGAGAGACACAGCATGAACGGGGGAGGGGCAGAGAGAGAGGGAGACACAGAATCGGAAACAGGCTCCAGGCTCTGAGCCATCAGCCCAGAGCCCGACGCGGGGCTCGAACTCACGGACCGCGAGATCGTGACCTGGCTGAAGTCGGACGCTCAACCGACTGCGCCACCCAGGCGCCCCAGTAGATTCCTTTCAAATGTATCGTGCTTAGTAAAGCTCTCAAAATAATCCTGTCATATCTTCTTTGCTCCACTTTTGAAAGTGAAGGCTTAACATCCTTTCTTCACAATGTGAAAGATGATCTGGATGGGAGGGGGTAGGAAAGAGCAAGGACAAAAGAGTGATTTGGGTTTTCTATCAAATAATATAAGCCTTCCATTAATCCACTAATTCTCTGCTCAGTTTTTCTGCAGCTCTTCTAAAACTGTATTTTACTTAAACTTTAAACAAATTTTTTGAATAGCTTAGAAACTACGATGTAGATTTTTTCACACGGACCCTTCAGGTTCCAAGTACTGATACTAGCAGAAGCCTGTTTCTGCTCATTTCAGCTATTCCTTGGCATTTGTCCAGAAGGAACAGGCTTCCTTTCAGTTCCATCTAGCACAGCCACAGAATTATATAATCACATGTCAAAACAATGACTCGGAGGCACTGTGAAATCCTACAGTGACTTCCAAATCATCCAAGAAAGATGTAAGTTGTTTTTTTTTAACAAGTATATTTTGTAGACTCATAATACTTTGAAAATTGAAAATCAATATATGGTGCTATGGGTGAGCATAATATTAAAAGATAGTATCAGGACATTCTTCAACTATTCAAAAGACAATGGCATTTTCCACCCTTGTTCCTTCTATCTAGGATCATTTCAGCTTTCCAGTATGGTAAGAGCCTGCTCATAATCAGAACAAAAAGATGACTGAACGACAATTTAAGTATCTATACAAAGACAGCATTAATTGGCATGTAATCTCTCCTATCGAAAGCTGGGTCCCCTTTGCTATTAAAGCTTGCAGATACTTTCTAACACGTGACACAAAAATGTTTGCATTCCTGGGGCGCCTGGGTGGCTCAGTCCATTAAGTGTCCGACTTCGGCCCAGGTCATTATCTCGTAGTTCATGAGTTGGAGCCCCACGTCCAGCTCTGTGCTGACTGCTCAGAATTCTGTGTCTCCCTCTCTCTTTGCCTCTCCTCAATTCACGCTCCATCTCTCTCTCAAAAAATAAACATTGAAAAATTTTTTAAAAAATGTTTGCATTCCCTTTTTCAAATAAAAATGTTAATTTTTTCACAAAGCCACACATAATTTCCTGACCAAAAATAAAAATGATAACCTGACTTTTCTGAATATACATGCCCCTGTATAGAGATTTTAGAAAATAGGAAAGTGTCAAGGAAAAAATAAAAATCACCTATATTTTCACCTTCCAAAGACAACTGCTCTTAATATTCTGGTACATTTTGTTTTAGTTGTTTCAAGTTTTTGGTTTGAAAGAGTTTTAGACTTCCAGAAAAGTAGCAGAAATAGCACAGAGGACTACCTTAAATGCTGCACATAGCTTGGCTTCATGTTAATACCTTGCTCTTAATATGGTTAATAACCATAGTACAATGATCTAAACTAAGAGATCGACATTGGTACAATACTATTCCGATTTTCCTAGTAGTGTCCTTTTTCTGTTCCAGGATCCTCTTTAGGATTTCATGTTGCATTTAGTTGTCCTATTTCTATAATCTCCTTTGACTTGTGTCATGTGCAGAAATTGACACTTCTGAAGAGTACTCATCAGTTATTCTGTAGAATGTTTATCAGTTTGGTTTTGTTTGATGTTTTCTCGTGATCAGATTGAGGTTATGTATTTTTGGCAAGAATACAACAGATACGATGTGTCTCTCAGTACATCATATTAGGGAGTATGTGATGTCGACGTATCCCATCATGGATTACGTTAACTTTGATCACTTTGTAAAAGTTGTGTCTGCCAGGTTTCTCCACTCTAAAGATATTATTTTCCACTTTGTAGTTAATACATATTTTGGAAGAGGTACTTTCAAATGCAAATGTTGCCTTTCTCCTCAAACTTTCACCCACTAATTTTAGTAACCATCAGTGGATCCTGCCTGCAATAATTTGCTGGTATTCTAATGGTGATTCTCTGTTTCCTTCATTACTTTCTCATTTATTAATTGGTCTACTTATCTAAGGAAGAGGTCTCTCTCTCTCTCTCTCTCTCTACACACACACACATACACACACACACACACACACACACACACACACACCCATTTGGGGTTCTTCCCACATCCTGATTGACTTAAAAAAACATTTTACATACTGTACAATCCATTCTTCTGTTTTCTTTTCTTTTTTTTTTTAATTTTTTTAACGTTTATTTATTTTTGAGACAGAGAGAGACAGAGCATGAACGGGGGAGGTCAGAGAGAGGGAGACACAGAATCTGAAACAGGCTCCAGGCTCTGAGCTGTCAGCACAGATCCCGACGCAGGGCTCGAACTCACCGACCGCGAAATCATGGCCTGAGCCGAAGTCGGCCGCTTAACCGACTGAGCCACCCAGGAGCCCCTTCTGTTTTGTTTTCGAGTAGCTTTAATGCATCTTAGAACAAAGCTCAAGAATGTTTATGGAATACAAATTGTCATTCTTTGTGGTGCAGAACTCTGTGACTTTTGACAAATGCTTAGAGTCTTGTATCTACCACCATAGTCATGATACAGAATACACAGGTACCCTCAACCCTCAGCCTCCAGAAACAATTGAGAAGTTTGTGACAATCACCAGAGCAGTCTTGCTGAAAACAAACAAGTAAGCAAACAAATAGCATCTCCCTGTTCACTGCTCTTGCTTTTCAGTCTCCCCATCACAGGGCTCACTGAGGTGTGCCTGGGAAGTCTGAAGACTGCCTTCATCTCTCTGTGTCCTTACTCTTACTGCTGAATTCCTCAGTCATGTCACCAGCTGTTTATAATGGGTGGTTTTATACGCATAGGAAATCACTCTTTTGCTGCACCCACTTCCCTCACAGGCCAGGTCCAGTAATCAAGACTGAAAATCTATTTTGCTAAAATGCCTTACCCTGAGCTAGTTCTGGTATGATGGGAATGAGGTGCTCCTTTGTAGTTCAGAGAGCTACAGGGTGCTGAAGCCCCCAGAACCTCACTAGACACAATGGGAAGTTTGAGCTTTAGTCATCAGGCAGCGTTGCAGGGACCATCAGTGGACAGGATCCAAGAAGGACTTGCTCAAGCCTGCTGACCAGCACGGGAGGCCTTCTGAAACGGCAGGCTTCGGGACAGCAGTGAGACTGTGGAGTCTCTAAGAACCCTGGATGCTCTTGTTCCTAGTATGGACAGTCTTTCTGCTCGCACACGAAGAAGTCTGGAAATCTGTGGCAGCTGTGACTACAAGCAGCCCAGAACTTTTAGGATATCTGTGAACTATACTTCAGGTATCTCCACAAACAAATGGTTCATTGATCCTTGAGAGCTAAATGAAGAGAATCTCCAATTTCCCTGCTCTCCTTTGGATTCCTGGTACTCTTTAATTTCAGAGCCAACTTTTCTGTTTTGAAGTTGAAAAGGCTGAAGAACTTAGCCAGTTTACAGCTTCAAGAAATAAATGAAATGGAGAAGGTAGTAAGGCTGTCTAGAGGCAGTACAATAATAGAGAGCCTTCCCACTGAAATGTACGATTGCCTTTAAAAAATTGTTAAGGGCAGATGGGAGAAGAAAAAAGATAAGGATGATTCTGTCTGCCCACTTTTTTTTCTAAGGCAAGGGCTGAAGATTTTTCAAGTAAAATAGGAATATTCAATTTTACCTCCATGTAGGGATTCTTATTTTAGTCTAGTACGAAATGGTTTTCTACCCATCTGAAAACTCTCTTCTCAGCCAGACATCAGACTGGAGCTGGAGGTGCAAGCAGGGGTGGGACAGAAAAAGCACACACGCTGAATCAATCAGCCAGGGTTTGAATCAGCCTTTCCTCAATCACCAGCTAAGTGACTTTAAGGAAGTCACTTAATCCCTCTGTCTCTCTATTTTCCTATCTGAAAAGCAACACATACCTCACAGGTCGTTACTACTATCAAACAAAAATTTTGTGCCAAAATGCCTGGCACATAATAGGTTTTCTAGAAATGTTAATTGAACCAGAAAACAACTGGTTATATGTGGTTCAACATACTTTACCTGTAAGGCAACTCCAGTGACAGCATTTCACATGCATAATGGTTTTGTTCCCTGGCTTCCTGGCACTGTGGTGGACATTATAACTCAGGAGAAACAAACTTCATCGCGGATGGCAGCTTGCACTCTATAGCTGACACTTAACAGTCAATCACATATGAATAAAAAATACGCTAATGTCTATGGCAGAATTATGACCAAAGACTTGATGTAGAGTGTCATTCTCTGGGTAGGAAAGAATACAACAGGAGCCTGATGCCTCAGATGCATGTTCTATTTTAAGAAAACAAAGCCTCCTTCAGGAACTTTCTCAAGATTACTTTTTTTTTTTTTTAATCCCAATTGGACTTTTCTTTTTAATTGCAACTGCTGAAAAGAGCTGCAAAATATAAAAAAGCATTTTTCTGCCCCTTTAAAAGTAAGCTGACTTGTGGGGCACCTGAGTGACTCGGTTGGTTAAGCATCTGACTCTTGGTTTCTGCTCAGGTCATGATCTCAGGGTTGGTGAGATCAAGCCCCACATCAGGCTCTGTGCTGACAGGACAGAATCTGCTTGAGATTCTCTCTCTCCCCTCTCTCTGCCTCTCCCAGGTTCTCTCTCTCTCTCAAAATATATAAATAAACATTTAAAAAAATGTTAGCTGACTTCCTGGAAAGTTACTGTTTAATTAAAACTTTCTCAGTTAAATCTCATTAGCAACAAACCCACATCATTAATAAAATTTCCTATTTGTTGCCTTAACTGAACTAGAGTAACTATTTAATTTATTATCTAGACTGAAACGCTTTTGGGAATAAAAGTGGAACTATTCTGGGTCCATAAAGCATATTTAGAGATGGTTTTGGGAAAATCTGGACAGAGGGTTACTCTAATTTTCCAGAAAGGTTAACTAGCCTGATCACCAATATCTAAGAGGACTGATGCACACACGTGTGCTGTGGATGCAAGTGATGCTGCTTGGATTCAGCAGAAACATTCTATGATTCTTCTTCTCCTTGAATTGGAAGATTGGCACATAATTTTCATTTTAGCATTAACTGTTATTCTAAGAAAAACGCTCTATATCTAAATTGTCCCCAGATTTCAAAGCAGGAGTAGATTTCTTATATTGATGGCCTGGACTTTGATTTACTGTTAATGCATTAGAGACAGTATACCAATTTTGTGATTATTAGATTTGAACCTATCATATGGCACCCTCCTCCCATGTGAAGGGACACATTATTTTCAACAGATCTGAGAATAATACATGGTTATAAGACAAATGTGGGCTTTTAAATAATGTGTGAAGGGAAACAGGAGTGCCTATGTATATATTATATTCTTAGATATTTCTGTTTAAATATTACACTATACACAGTATATACTTGAGTCTATTAGATTTATTAGTTAGGTACAGTAGGAGTTGTCTTGATATTATGCAATATTCTTTCTGCCAAATAATCTGCTTAATAACATAATAACACAAACATCCTCAGTAATTGTTATGATATGTAACTCACAGTTATTTAAAATGTTTTGCTAATGGCATCTCCCCTTTTCCAGGAATCCAACAAGGCCTATTTATTCTATTCTATCTATGTCCTGCCTTTTTCAAGCTTTTTATGTTCACTTTGAAAATTCACCACTTAGCTCGATCTTCTAGTTAGTATAAAACTGGAGACACCAAAATATTTAAAGAAAAAAAAAAAGGAATGATTGCAGTTTGAAACCCTCATTAATACATTTTTTTTTTGTCAAAAGCCAGATACTATATGATATTTAACACGTTCATCCCCAGTTACATTTGTAAATTCCTCTTACTCTTCTTTTTTATAGGATTCATTCATTTCCTAATGCAAGTAGTGTTGTGAGCTCTGCTCTATGTGCTGAGCACTATCATCCTCAGGAAGATGGCAAACAAAGTGACTAAGACATGTGCACTCTCTCAAGGGGCTCACTAACCAATTTTTGTTATTTTAGAATAAGGTGACAGGGTAAGGATTATGACTGTATATTTGTATTATATGGGCTTAGGGTTCAGAAAAAAATGTGCAGAATATGTAAATTCTAAACTTCTCTCAAAGTCTAGCTATTTAAAAGGTCAAAAAAAAAGTGTTTTCTTCTCAAGTGCTAATAGAGATGAGGGACATCTGCCAAGCAAAGAGCTTCAACTTGATCATGTGTTCATTAGCTTCTCCACACGCTGCCATTCAGACAAGAGGAGACCCTTACTGAACATTCTGGGGGTTGTCAGGCTGAATGAGTGCATTTCCCAAAGGGGAAGTCCCATTTTCCACTGATATTTAATTATGTCCTTTCTTTTTTTTTCTCTGTTAAACAAAGGTCTTGATAAATGGTCTTTGCAAAAGCTACCTATTTACCCGCTTCGCGAATGCTAGATTATACAAAACTGCATTTCAGAGCAAAACATCTTTAATGCAAATGCTCTTGTATAACACCAATTTTGTATAAGAGATTGACTATGAATTTAGTTATTTTATTAACAAAGAACCAATGACTGAGCATGGTTAGTAATTTATACTTTCCTCTATGAACACAAAAAAAACTGTCAAAATTCATCAAATTAATAAATATTTGGGTAATGATGACTTATCCAAGGTTGATTTAAAATAAAATATATTAAATTTCCTACAGGTCGATGTTGAAAGTCAAAGCTAAATTCAGAGAAGTTGACTAGACATTTAAAATCATCATAAACCAAGTACGAATAGAACCAACTGTCATTTCCAAAATTATAAAGCGTCAAGATCAGAGAGAAGCAATATGAAAAATAAGCATGTAAAGAAGTAAAATAACCACAAAAATAAAATATAGGAAGATATGTTGTGTGAGATTCCAGTAACTGATATAAACTGAAGGAAGCAGAAAAATACCTCCATGAAGTTAGCATATCCTCAGGTGATTGTCTTGAATGTCATGGGTTGGGTTTTTTCTGCTTCCCAGACAAAGACAGGTCATAAACACATCTTGATCCAAGGAGCAAAGTGGCCTAGCATCTATGTCTCCTTCCTGGTCACTCCTATCCTTCCACATTATAACAGACAAATTCATGAGCTGACTTGTTACATTGACAGTTGGAAAGTCACTACCAAGTTACGGTAATTTACAAGGGAGGGTGCATTCTATGGCAGAGCGAGGACTTCAGGGAAGACAGAGCCTTCCTACAGCCATTCAATGTTGGAGTCCCTTGTTACCAAATAATCACACATTTCTCCTGTCTGAGTTCTGAACAAATTGAGAAGTGGGCTCGAGAGTCAGATAGTGATCAAACTATCTACTGAAATTTCATTAAAGCTGGATTAGAGCATTCCCTTGGACCCAAGAACAAAAATATGCCTCTAATTCTTTCTCCTCTGCACTCCTAGCTATTCACCCTGTCAGGGGCAATGAAATTGGACAGAAGGGCAGGCTTTCCTCTCACCAGGAAAGAGGGACATGTGAGGTTCCTAAGGTGAGCTGAGGAGAGGAATAGAGGGACAAAATGACAGAAAGATAAGTGACCCATGAGCTGGGTATTTTGCACCTTAACTTTCCTAACATGAACCACTCGTTAGATAAATCACCTTCTTAGAAAAAAGGAGCTATTTCTATCTTATCCTTCACAGAAAGCTGAAGTCACTGGTGAATGGATAAGGAAGAATGTGAGAAGAAAAGATGGGAAACTTTATAGAGGTTGAGAAAAAAAATGCCGATCCTCTAAACCAAATGCAATAAGAAACAAAAACCTCTTCAATTACATTTGTCTGGGTTGTACTTACTTTCTCTGACTCTCTTTCTCTCTATATATACATACTCTGACTACACACACTCTCTCTCCCTCTCTCTCTCAACCACTTATTCTGATACAAAATCATATCTGGCTTCTCATTATTACTTAAATGTTTCACATGTGTGTCTTCTTTCCCCAACTACAGATTATAAATTCCAAAAGGAAGATAGAGTCATGCAGCAAAAGCACACGGGCCGTAGGTTCCCCAAGAATCGGGTGCAAATTCCAGTTCTGCAATTTGCTTGGTACATGATCTTGGATGAGTTGCTTAACTCTTCAGAGGCAAAATCTTGTCTATTAAATGCACCTAACTCCTAGGACTGCTATGGAGCATACAAACAATAATGCATATAAAACATTGACTGAATGTGCTTTAGTCATGCTGACACTTGTATTTTTCTCCCACAGAAGGCATTTGTTATCTCTTTTGAATTCTGCACATTGTCCAAAGTGGCAAATGATTTAATGGCTATTAAGCTCCCATTGCCCTGCCTTGGGAGCCACTACTGAGCAGATACTACTTTCGTATGTATGCTTTTAGAATACTTGTAGATTTTTAGTGCTTGAATATTCTAGTCTGGTAAATTAGAAATAGTCTGCTTTTCCATTTAGATGTATTTTGTAAAACTATGCCAGCACATTTGCAGTGTATTGTTTCTAAGAACAATTGAAGGCTTGTTACAAAGGGTACAACGTTTCAGTATATAAGATGAATATATTCAAGATGAATACAACGTAGAACATGGTGACTATAGTTAACAATATTGTACTGTATACTTGAAATTTGCTAAGAGGGTAGATCTTAAGTGCTCACACACACACACACACACACACACACACACACACACACACACACCGTAACTATGGATACATTAGCTTCTTTGTGGTAAGCATTTCACAACGTAAATGTTTATCAAAACATAAAGCAGTACACATTCAGTATATGCAATTTTCATCAGTTGTAACTCAATAAAGCTAAAAAATTATATTTAATTATGTTCACCAATATTTATAGATTTGGTGAACCACCAAGAGAGTTATGCTACATTTAATTTGAAGGAGGTGGTGGGAGTTGTATGGAGGAAATAGATTATAACTAAACTGAAATGTATACAAATTTAATGTGTTCAATATTAGGTCAAGAAAACAGGAAGATCAAATGAAATGTCATTTTACTGTCTTGTGTAAAGCAAACAACCTTCTATTTATATGCTCTGGTCAGAATGTGTCAAATAAGTTTCTCCCAGGAGTAAATTTGTTTATCCTTCATGGGCCAAGAAATGTTCAATGGAAATGCTCGTTAGCAGTTTTCTTTTCTTCTTCTTTTTTTTAATGTTTATTTATTTTTGAGAGAGAGAGAGAGAAAGAGAGAGAGAGAGAGAATATGAATATGAATGAGCAGGGGAGGGCTGGGGAGAGAGGGAGACACAGAATCTGAAACAGTCTCCAAGCTCTGAGCTGTCAGCACAGAGTCCCCGCCATGGGCTCAAACTTTTGAACTGTGAGATCATGATCTGAGCTGAATTCTGACGCTTAACTGAGTGAGCCACCCAGGCACCCCAGTAGTTTGGTTTTTCAAATATTCATGGAATGCTGTGGTAATTTTAGGGAGGTTTCACAAGTAGGACTAGATTCTATTCTTTCTGGTGGTTTATGTGATAAATTCTGTGGAATGAAATATACTAATCTAAACAATACAGCTCTTAACCATCTATGAATAATAGCATTTTTGGTACTCAAATGCAAAAGAACTCGTTAGAGATTGTTAAAGATCTGTAAACAAAACAGAAATTTTGAGTTATGAAAAGACTTTCTAATGCAAAATTCAATTCCGTTTTTAAAAAAAGATGTAAAGTCTAGTTTCAGTTTCTCCTAAATACAATTTAGAAATATAATTTCCAAATAAGAAAAGCTTCCCATGTCATCGCTCCTGCTCCTACCACCATTACCAATACTTTTGCACATATATGTTTTAAATTTTTTTTTTTCAACGTTTATTTATTTTTGGGACAGAGAGAGACAGAGCATGAACGGGGGAGGGGCAGAGAGAGAGGGAGACACAGAATCGGAAACAGGCTCCAGGCTCTGAGCCATCAGCCCAGAGCCCGACGCGGGGCTCGAACTCACGGACCGCGAGATCGTGACCTGGCTGAAGTCGGACGCTTAACCGACTGCGCCACCCAGGCGCCCCATATATGTTTTAAATGTAAGCGAAACCCCATGAAGCTGAAAGCTAATAGTAGATGGAATGGAAAGAGTGACATGAAGGTTCAACTTGCACACCCATGACTGCCCCCTAAATAGCCCTCCTTTTCACTTCTGCATCAGTTGCAAGGTGCAGCACACTTCTGGAGGACCCACTCTGCCTTCCATCACTTCACATCCAGACAGCATACATGAAATCAGGTACCAGTCCACATTTACGACCTATGTAATTTTTTAGAGAAGTTTTCTTTACACTTAAGGAAACTTAGAGCATTTTTCTAGGGTGAGTCCTGACTTGATTTGTGAAAGACAGGATTTGTTTTGTTTCAAAACAGAGAAATTGTATGCGTTGAACTACCTAAGGGATGTTAAGATATATTTATTCTTAATTTGGTGGCGCAGATTCATGCCCCCTCCCCCCTTCATTTAGAGGGGTGCAAACCTGGCAGCCATGTTGATACTGAAGAACTGAGTGTCTTAGCTGTTGATGACCAGGACTAAAGTCAACGAGTAACCCCAGGTAAATCAATTGGATTATTTCTCAGTGTGCCACAATGAGGGCGGTCTCTCCTTCCCCTCTCTTCCTCCTCCCTCATCTCTTCCCTCCCTTCCTCCCCCCTCCTCCCCTACACACACACACACACACACACACACACACACACACACACACACTTTTTCTCTAGCTGGAACCATGATCCACAGAACAATTTCCACCCCTCAGATGGAAAAGCAGCAGAGAGGGCGAAAAACAACAAAAAACAGCAGAATGGGGGAAAATGTGAGAGAGACAGTCTGGAGGACATCTTAGCGCTCGGTTTTAGTCCTTATCTGTCTTTGGCATTCTTAGGACATTTCTGTTTAATGATTTTCTTTTTAGCTCAAGCTATTTCAAGTTTCTTTCTCTCACTTGTAATTAAAACAGTCCCAATTAGTACAATCTCCCACTCATACCCACTGGCACAAGATAACATGGACTGGTTGCCAGTATTTTGCTCATACTCAAAGACTGGTATACATAACTGTAGTGTCCCCAGAGAACTCCAGATGATATCTCTGTGAGTAAATGAACAAAACGGAGGCTCTGTCATTTGCCTACTGCTTCAACTTTCTTAGGAGTCTCTGTGGCAGTACTAGGTCCTTTGGGCCTGCTCTGTTCTGCAGTCAGCTCAGGCTTGGCTCATTTATCAAAACTGTCTGGTTTTCTGCTCCCTGCCTGGCCAAAGTTATTCTTGCTACATTGGCTAGAGGAAGGTGGAAAGGACCTAATGGGCAGAAAATTAGGAAAAGTTGAAAAGTGTGGAGAATGGGAGATGTAAGGAAAACAAATGATAAAAGAGAAGGAAAGCCAAAACAGCCAGAGACAGGGGGCTTGGTCAGAAATAAGGGAACATAGGTGGACGTGATAAGAAAGGGGAGTGAAATCAACAAAAGGAGAGAATAACGCAAAAGACTGCATTAGTAAACGGTAAAGGCATTTTTGTTGTTCTATCTTCTTCCAGTCCCACTTTTTCCTGATTTTCAGTGAAAAGATGTTATTCCTTAATGGTTCTTTAATCTCAGCAGGTGTTCAAACCTCCTGTAACTTCTGTACCTCCTGTAAATATGGCCACCCTAGACTTGCTCTCTAGGTTATGATTCTCAGCCCGGGTTGATCATTGGGAAATATTTAAAAATACTGATGCCTGGGCTCCACATCAGACCACATATATCAGAATCTCTGATAGTAGAACTCAGCATTGATATTTTATAATTTATTATTTATTTTTAATATTTATTTACTTTTGAGAGGGGGAGGGGCAAAGAAAGAGGGAGACAGAATCTGAAGCAGATTCCAGGTTCTGAGCTGTCAGCACAGAGCCTCATGCGGGGCTCAAACTCACAGACTGTGAGATCATGACCTGAGCTGAAGTTGGCCTCTTAACGGACTGAGCCACCCAGGTGCCCCCAGCATTGATATTTTAAAGAGCTGCCCAGTGGAGTTGAAGTCTGCTCACTTTCTACTTCCTCTGATCAGAGCTTATGATAAAAGCTCTTTTATTATGCCTCAAATTTCTTCATAGCTGTAGTATGTCACTTCCCTTCTTCTCTAAGATCTTACAAGTAAATTATCACATATCCTTTCCCAGATAACTCCTCTATTTGTACTCCTGATTCCATCATCTGCTCTTTGCTGCACTAATTTGCTATTGTTACTTCTCTTTCTCATTTCAACTTCTATCTTTTCTGAACCTAAAAACTGCCTCAAACAACTTTTTGTTAAGGAATCTTCCCTTTCCCCTACTTCCTCTTCTGGTATCAGCTCATTATCTTCACCATCTTTCCAGATTCTTTTTTTTTTAATTTTTTAATGTTTATTTATTTTTGAGACAGAGAGAGACAGAGCATGAATGGGGGAGGGTCAGAGAGAGAGGGAGACACAGAATCGGAAACAGGCTCCAGGCTCTGAGCCATCAGCCCAGAGCCCGACGCGGGGCTCGAACTCCCGGACCGGGAGATCATGACCTGGCTGAAGTCGGACACTTAACCAACTGAGCCACCCAGGTGCCCCACCATCTTTCCAGATTCTTAAATAGTGTTTTTATGTTTCGTGTTCCAGTTAGGTTTCATGTAACAACTCCAGTGGCACCATTCAAAGGCCACTGGTGACTCCCTGGTGCCCAGATCCTGTGCCTTTTTTCAGTCCTCATTCAGCCCCATCTCCATGCCCCATTTGAGAGTGCTTGTTCCTCAAGTCCTCCCGATGCTCTGACCTATCTCTCCTGCTTTTGGTTAAGATGTTCCATCTGCCTCCCTATATCAGTCCCCCAAAATCTCACTCACCTTTAAATTTTTTAAGTTTATTTATATATTTTGAGAGAGGGAGAGAGGGAGAGAGCAAGCAGGGGAGGGGCAGAGAGAGAGGGAGAGAGAGAATCCCAAGCAAGCTCTGCACCATCAGTGTGGAGCCTGATGCAGGGCTTCAACTCATGAAACATGATCTGAGCTGAAACCAAGAGTTGGATGCATTACTGACTGAGCCACCTAGGCACAGTTTTTTTTTCCTAATTTTTCTTAAAGTTTATTATTTTTTTTTAACTTTTTTTAACGTTTATTTATTTTTGAGACAGAGAGAGACAGAGCATGAACGGGGGAGGGCCAGAAAGAGAGGGAGACACAGAATCCGAAACAGGCTCCAGGATCTGAGCTGTCAGCACAGAGCCTGACGCGGGGCTCGAACTCACGGACCGCGAGATCATGACCTGAGCCAAAGTCGGACACCCAACCGACAGAGCCACCCAGGCGCCCCTTAAAGTTTATTATTTTAAGAGAGAGAGAGAGAGAGAGAGAGAGAGAGAGCAAGTGGGGGAAGGGCAGAGAGAGAGAGGGAGAGAGTTGCCCACCTTTAAACCTCATTTCAAACTTTCCTCCATCCATAAAGATTTTATGTCATTGAATTCTTACATCATAGAATTATGCTCTACCACTGTTAACAGGAATCCTTCCCATTATAATTAATCATTTTTGGTGTTTTTTTAATCTTTTAATTTTTTAAATTAAAAAAATTGTTAATGTTTATTTACTTTTGAGAGAGAGAGAGAAACAGAGAGAGAGAGAGAGAATGTGCACATGAGCCAGGGAGGGGCAGAGAGAGACAGAGACACAGAATCCGAAGAGGCTCCAGGCTCTGAGCTGTCAGCATAGAGCCCTAGATGGGGCTTGAAATCACAGATCAGGAGATCATGACCTGAACCAAAATCAAGAGTCGGATGCTTAACCGACTGAGCCATCCAGGAGCCCCTCATTTTAGGTTTTTAAATGCTACCCTTAACAAAACATATCTATTTTTTGGCAATAAAACTTTAAAATTTTTTCTCAAAGAAGTACCAACAAGTCTAAGGGGGGGTACTATTTGGATGTGTGGAGTAAAGAAGGCCTAAGGGCCAAGGTTGGTTTCCAGGTGTCTGACTTGAGCAAATGACCTCTGATAAAGAACATGTTAAAGGAGTGAAGGACAAAAACTATTACATTATAGAGCAGAGCATGCTGTATGCAAGATGTCTGTGGGCTGCTGGTACAGACTCATAAGTAGGACAAAGACACACATTTTTGTTGGAGCTGGGGCTATGGAAGTAAATCTATTTCTCTATTAAAAGCATTTAGAGTAAGAAGGGGTCAAAGACAGAAGCCTGCAGATACAAATATTTGAGAATCAAACAAGGGAAGAGATTCCAGCTTCCTGTTTAAGTAATACTCATAGAATGGATATAATCAAATACTTTGAAATATTTGATACCAAGTAGGTACAACTTTCAGCATATTTATCTTGTACACAAAACAAGGTACTGCACCATAAGAGGAAAGTAAATCAGTCTAGCAGGAACTGTGTCTCCATGAACTCATTCTAGTTTTTAATCACTCCCCCCACCCACACACACCCTTCCACCCCCACCAAATCTTTGCTTGTGGTTCTGCCTGTGACACTTCAAGTTTTCTGTGTCTTGCAACAGATGCTAGTATTTCCAGAGTATGTGGTCTTGTCTTTTAGAACAGCTCTTGTCCCTAGAAACACCTAGTGATGGCAAGTGCCTGGACCCTAAAGTACCCACTGAAAATGTGGTCACAAGTTTGCTAGATGATTTTTACAAGCTAACAACTACAGCAACTGTTACAGAAAAACATGTAAGAAGAGACCAAGTGAAGCATCAAATAACGCATCTGATCAAGTATGATTGCATCTTCTTAGTTTTAAAGACTTCTTTGATATTTTGTTACCATCATCAGCCTCATCCCTAACATTTTGGAACATCATGTGTGCAAAGTGCCTTTACTCCTTCTAACAACTCAGTTATGATCATCTTAAAAAGCAGAAAGTGAGGGTTAGGACAAATTGCCCAAGGTCACATTTTTTAAAAGAATTGTGGGGTTTTTTTTTTAGTTTATTTATTTATTCTGTGAAAGAGAGAGAGAGAGAGACAGAGAGAGAGAGAGAGAGAGAGAGAGAGACAGAGAGAGAGAGAGAGAGACAGAGAGAGAGAGAGAGACTGAGACCATGACGGGGAGGAGGGGCAGAGAGAGAGGGAGAGAGAAAGAATCCCAACCAGGCTGTATGCTGTCAGCATGGAGCCTGATGCGGGGCTCGAATCCAAAACCATGAGATCATGACCTGAGCCAAAACCAAAAGGAGTTGATGCTTAACCAACTGAACCACCCAGGCACCCCAGATCCCATAATTATTAAATGTTGATGATCACCATCACGTGTAAATGTAACCCAAGAGCTCCATTATCACAACTACTGTAACGTCCCCTCTTGTGCTACCACCAGAACTTGAGACTTACTAAAAGCTGTCTTAACCAACCTCCACCTAACAAGTGGACGAATTGATACTCTCCATTTCCTTCACAGCACAAGCTGATACCCTACGCATGCTGCACATGACCAGGATGTCCCTGCACTTCTGCTCCGGCAGGTGAACCCCTGCACTCACCCAGACGCACTTTGTGTTTATTTTCATACCTGCTTATGCCGTTTTTACATTTCATTTTAATTCTTTGACTTAATTTAACGTTACATAAATCAGTGGTATAGAAGGGTTAAAGAAAGGAGGTTGCTGTTTAATGAAAACAAAGCTGAAAAAATTTACAAATAATTTTGAAGAAGATGAATTGTTTAAAAAAGGATGAATATGAATTGTTTAATACTTCTATTAAATTAGGAATGGGTAGGGGCGCCTGGGTGGCGCAGTCGGTTAAGCGTCCGACTTCAGCCAGGTCACGATCTCGCGGTCCGTGAGTTCGAGCCCCGCGTCAGGCTCTGGGCTGATGGCTCAGAGCCTGGAGCCTGTTTCCGATTCTGTGTCTCCCTCTCTCTCTGACCCTCCCCCGTTCATGCTCTGTCTCTCTCTGTCCCAAAAATAAAAATAAAAAAAAAAAAATAAGGAATGGGTAAGATATTATAAAATTTCTAAAATTTCATTCAACATTCAAATTGCTTTGCAAGTCTGTAAACACAAACACTTGCTTCGTTTTTCATAAAAGCCAGAATGGGGCACTAAGCATTGCATGTGGTTGTGGTTTATGAGGGAAAAAAAGTAGGCACTCCATTCAGTAGAAACACATTCAAAGCAAGTATCTTGGCACTACATCAAATGAACATACCTTTGTAAGTTTTAAATTTACATATAATATTCAGAGACTATATGTACCTTTGTGTGTATGTGTGTGTGTATGTGTGTGAATGTGTGTGACTTACAGTTTAATCAACTGTTTTGATTACCTGACCAACTGCTGGTCCTTTTACATCAGAGAGCAGGACTTTTTTTAATTTTTTTTTAATTTTTATTTTTAACTTTTATTCATTTTTTTTAAATTTTTTTTTCAACTTTTTAAATTTATTTTTGGGACAGAGAGAGACAGAGCATGAACGGGGGAGGGGCAGAGAGAGAGGGAGACACAGAATCGGAAACAGGTTCCAGGCTCTGAGCCATCAGCCCAGAGCCTGACGCGGGGCTCGAACTCACGGACCGCGAGATCGGGACCTGGCTGAAGTCGGACACTTAACCGACTGCGCCACCCAGGCGCCCCAAACTTTTATTCATTTTTGAGAGAGACACAGCATGAATGGGGGAGGGCAAAGAGAGAGGGAGACATAGAATTCAAAGCAGGCTCCAGGCTCTGAGCAGTCAGCACAGAGCCCAATGTGGGGCTTGAACTCACCAACTGTGAGATCAGGACCTGAGCCAAAGTCAGACACTTAACTGACTGAGCCACCCAGGAGCTCGAGAGAGCAGGATGTCTACCAAATATCTAATACCACACTTTTCACAATGTATTGTTTGCTAACACGTTTGTCTTCTTACTAGCTTGTGAATTCCTTGATTATAGCATTAGCAGTCTCCCAATTATTATATATATCTTTGAAATGTACCTTTTTTTATATTTTGAGAGAGAGACAGAGAGAGAGAGAAAGAGAGAACATGAACAGGGGAGAGGCAGAGAAAGGGAGAGAGAGAATTCCAAGCAGGCTCCAGACTGACAGCATGGAGCCTAATGCAGGGCCTAAATTCATGACCTGAGCAGAAACCAAGAGTCGGTCACTTAACCGACTGAGCCACCCAGGTGCCCCTGAAATATATCTTTGTACTAAATATTTTAATAAAAATAAGCCTATTGAAAACTTGCAGTAGCACAAAGATAAAACCAAACTTTTGTAATCTTGATCCAAGGAAACTTAGGCATTCAGTTAGCACATTCTATACCTACATTCCAAGAACTGTTACAAACATTACCTAAAACACATTTGCCCTTGCCCTTTTTAAATCATATTTTTCATATATCTTGGAATGGTAAGTAATTAGTTTAATCCAACTCCCCCCTCCATTTAAAATTCTTCTTAGGTGATACAGGGAAGGGATCTAGTATTTATTATACACCTATGATGTGGTAAAAATGGGTTAGGTACTTTACATGACATTTAATTGTTATAGCAACCCTGCATGGCAGAAATTATTACACTCATTTTACGGATGAGAAAACTAAAACTCCAAGGAGAGAAGTATTGTTCAGTGTTACATAGAAAATGAGGATTCAAATACAAGTTTGCCTAATTCCAGATTCCATGGTCGTTCTGATGCACTGTGGTATTTGTCACCAAGGAATAATTATATAATGTGGGTAAATAGCAATAAGAACTTGAAGGGAATAGATTTTTGTACAACCTGCTTATTATTTAGTTTGTTTGTTTATCATGTAAAGGATCTCATGCTGTTTTTTAAATAAGCCTCTAAGGGGTAAAGATTTAAGAAGGAATGATTTACTTATTCTGAGACTAGAAGTATCTCCATCCACAAATGGTATGATTGTATAATCCATGTCTAAGAAAAGAACTAAATTAGGTAGATAGACAGGGAGAGGAAGGGAAGGAAGGAAGGAGAGAAAGGAGGAAGGAAGGAATTTGCAGGGCATTTATAATGGATCTATAATATACATACAAACATATACACATACATACATATGCAAATATATACATTTCAACTTATGTTGCTATTTTTCTAGATCAAAGAGTTTGAACAAGAAAATATACATTATGTTTAAATGTTAGCACATGTATGTCTCTGTAAATTCTTCACCTGCAACTCTTTTTAAGTGTTTGCTACAACATTACATAAAATACATAGAAATTCGTGGAAATATATATCTGTGATTTCCCACTATTACAGCAAGCCAGAAACTCTGTCTCTTCCTCTGTGTCCCACTGGGTGCACACAATTTTGTTTTCAACAAAAGTGCCATGTCCTAACCATGCAATGCTGACAGTCCATAAAATAACTTGTGTTGCTAAGCAGCCCATCTTCTAGCATCTCAGCAGTTCTCTTTATCTTTTATGTAACTCTGTCAAACCATTGTGAAAACAACCAATAGCAGGTTCCTGGTTACATATTTGTATGTGTGTAAGAGGGAGAGAACATTCAGGCTTAGAATAAACTCTGCCTCTCTCCATGTTTTTCAAGCCAACTACACATTTAAACCTTCATCCTTGTTTCTTTAATAAGGAGAAGGAGGACTTCTTCCTTTCCATTGTAAAAGTTCTTATCATAGAAGTTCCCCTTTGAGAGTAGGTCTAAATATTAGGGATATCTGGTTTTTTGCCCTGCTCCAATATGCATATTCTATTAGTAACTGAATAACAAAAACATATTTTGGAAGGGTAAAGTTACAAACCCTTCGGGAGGAAAATGAGTTGTATAATGAAAATGCTACCAGGCACTTAACTAAAGCAGCTCTGGCAGGGACAATTATAATATAATTTATCACCAGAAAGCACACTTAGATGCAGAATACATAATCATCTTATCAGTAAGCTGAGAGCAATGGCAAAACTCATTTGAATTAAGAACCAAAAATGTAAGTCTCAAGGAAATTATAAGGTGTCAAGCAATCAGTAAAATTGAGATGAACGCTAACAGTCTTTTAAGAGGTATATTTAATTTCCGGGGGAATGGAAGTTTGTAACTATACAAAGGGTTAAAAATGTACTGTAAGTTTAGGAGTAAGAATGGCTGGTGGGGGATGTAGATGTACTTGAAATGTATTAAAATATTCTACTTTTCTTTTAGAGAACTATATACTTAGGTATTATAACTATAAAAATGTTTTTCTAGTGTGTCAACCATGGTCAAATAAAAGAATTTTAAAAAATAAAATTATTTCCATTACTGAGAGCCTAAAAGTACATCATTCAGAAACTAAACTGCATTGAATGCATAGCATTTAGGTATTCTCTGCTATAGTTCCAATTTTGTGTTGTTTTTAGGGGACTCTGTGTTGTGTCTAAACCACCATTATGTTCTTTTAGACTCAATCTATCCACAGTCACCTGCACTAAAGATGTCATATCTGGCACACTTAAATATCACTTTGTCCTTTTCAACCATTTTCACCTGTGCTTTTGCAAGAAAACTGCCCCAGGTAGGTGAGAAAAGAACAGTATTTTTTGTCCCATCCATTCTCTGGGGAGAACTTAATAATAAATGCCCTGGCCCTGGGTTTTCCCACCTCGACTTGGATGCAGCCTTGTGAACTAGGGGTCCCTGTGGGCACAACATGACCAAGTCTGCTCCTTTTCCTTTTTCTCTTCAATGCTGTCAAGCCAGGATGCAACTTCCAAAAGGAACTATTCTAAGAAATAACAGAAAAGTAAACAAAGAAAATGCAAAACCATACAATTAAAATACATTGGAAAGTGGCAGAGTCCAGTCTAGGATATCTTTAAAGCCTACAAAGAAGCAGTTGCAGCAAAGGCATGAGATGTAAGCTTAACCCGTCTTGATTTCAAGTTAGTTTTGCCTTACACTGGATGTGTGTGATTGGCTATGATGTGTAATCTGTGCACCCTCAATTTTTGCTTCAATTTACTTGTTTTAATGTGTAAAATGCGATTAGTAACTCTGACTTTATAGGGCTGTTATAGAATTAACACTATGGATGCTAACTTTTCTGTCAACTCGCAACTGTGATCAAATGTAAGGCATTTTTTATCCTCTTGAAGCAGTTTTGATTAGGAAAACCATGCTATACACAATTACAGTTGGTGCTGCCCTTCAGGGATGTACAGCTTCTTTATTGTTAGTTTAGAACTCCCAAGTAGATTCAATCATACTACTCTCTGTGACCTCTCCAGTGAGTGTTGCTTTGTGTCTGAGAACCTGACCATGACCCACATGTAATAAATTTAAAAAACAAAAAAAAAAATTTACCTGGTCCAGCAGCCTTGTACCTTCTACAGGCACACTCCACCCCAAGATCTTGCCCCTACCCTCTCTGTCCAATTTTGAATTTCTCTCCTAGGTGAGACTTTAGTGTTTACTTCATTTGGATAGCGCTGTTATCAGACTCATACGTAATCCACCTAAGCCACTCCCTCCCTGGTTTAAGTTTTTCAGTTCTATATACAACTGAAAATCTCTTCCTTGCCCTTCTCCCATTCTTCCTGTAAGGGGATGTTCTTGTTAAATGAGTGTCATTTCCCAGTATTGCAATATCATACACATTTAAAAAGAATCCTATGCATAGGATTTTTTGCACTGCCTCAGATCCTTCCTGTGAAAAAAGCTAGGCACATCAGTCCCCACACAAATCACTGCCATGACCAACTCAAAGCATCATTTAGGGCATGAGGAATTTCTGAGCGAGACACCCTCACCCTCACCCCAGGCTTTGCCTAAGACTGAGGTAGAGCAGGAGAACTGAGGAACGTCTTGCTTTAAACACAAGGCAGTGATGGTCTACCTCACGGGGATAGATGGCAAACCTCTATTGGCCTTGCAGATAGAGACCCTCAATAAGGTGCAATAAATTAAGGCCTTTTTTGTGTGTCTGGGGGTGGAAGAGAACCTGCGATGATTCTCCAGCACTCCCTATCTTACACTAAATATGTCCTTTACACACAATGACCAGCATTCAATTAAAAAAGATAAACAGACATGAAAAAAACAAGAAAATACATCAGCAGGATAAACAGTCAATAAACAAAAACCCAGGCACGGCACAGATGTAAAACTGATCAGACTGGGACTTTAAAATAACTATTACTTTGGACCACCCCCAGCAGTATCCCATCAATAGCTCCCTAGCTACTCCAACACTGCTTCTCAAAGAACACCTGGGAGACCACCAGCGGCAAGCATCTCCTGGGAGCTGATTTGGAAATGCATATTTGGGGCTCACCCTGTACCTACAGAATCTTGGAAGGGGGCTCAGAAATCTGTGTTTTCACAACCCTGCCAGGTGGCTGTTATGTGTTCTAAAACTTATGAACCACTCTACTAAAGACATTGAATTCACTACCATAAATAAACACAAGACTGAAAAGAGCTGTGCCACACAAACATTTTCAGAAAATAAAGGAAGGTGGAACGATTTTGACTCATTTTGGGAGGCCAGCATAACCTTGATATCACCGGGATAGAAAACTCTAGACCAATAACCCTCATGAACTCATATATTTAAATTTTAACAAAATATTAGATAAATTAATCTAACAATACATTTAAAAAAAGATAACACATCATGACCAATGAGATTTATTCCAGGAATGCCAAGTTGGATTGACAATAGAAAATCAACCATGCAGTTCATACTAACAAAATAAAAGAGAAATAATATATGATCCATTTAATAGATGCAGAGAAAGCATTTGACAAAACTCAACACCCATTAATGTTAAGAATTTCCCATCAAGGTGGGAGTAGAAGAAAAAGTCCTAAATCTGATCAAAGGAGTCTACAAAAACCAACAGCTAATTTCTACTTAAATGTGGAACATTATGCATAAAGTTTTCAGAACAGTGCCTGGTACAAAGTAAGCACTAAAAAGGATTTGAAAAAAAAAAAAAAACTGCACCAATTTTTAATTTGTCTTTACAGATATGATACAAGTAACCACATGTGAAAATTTATGATATAATATTAACTTTTATCCTGGCAGAAAGTACATGTTCAACAGATGTTCTTTTACATTTTCCCATGGATCTCTACATTTTTAAAGAAATTTTATTTGCACTTAGTTTTGAAATTTAATGATGTTATGAATACTTCAGTACAGGAAATGAGAGACTTTGAGTCATAAAATTAATTTTAAGTACTTTTAATTTTAAATAGTCTTTCTCTCTAAAAAATGGATAATGCCTTCGTATTTTCAGACTAAAAATCTTTGCAGCAAAAATACAAGTTTTTGATGTTGTGCATGTGTGTGTTTCTGAGAGAGAGTAAGGATGTATGTATTTGACCTGTCTGCACATCGGGATCCCTTTTTATCTTTTTTAATGTTATGTGTCCATCTGAATGAGACCTGGGCTTTGCTTACAGCACCACACATCACCAAAGCACATACATTCTGATGTGGCTCAGTGCTCCCAACTGGACCTGTGTGTTCCCGTAATATTTCCCAATACAGACCCTAAAAATCAAAAATCCATTTAGAGAAGTACAATATTTCTCTACCTCTCTTCAGGTTTTGGAAGGAGAAGAGGTGTTCTTCCTTAAAAATCTGCCTTAAGAGATATGAACTACTCCTAAATCCTTAATTCAAGCTCTCTGGACTCCTATTCTCTCGTCAGAAAGAAAAGCACCCACCTTTATCTATAATAATTCATATCCTCAGTACAGCCCTGTGATATGATACTAATATTATCCTCATTTTATAGATAAGGGCATTGAGTCAAAGTGAGATCTTGCAATTTAAAGTGCTATAACTAGTTAAATAGAAGAGCTAAGTTTTGAACCCAGGTAGACCAGCTCTGGACTCCCAGCTCTTTTGTTTTTTCTTTTTTTTTTTTTAATTTTTTAATGTTTATTTACTTTTTTGAGAGAGAGAGAGCACGTGCACATAAGCGGGGGAGGGGCAGAGAGCGAGGGAGACCCAGAATCCGAAGCTGGCTCCAGGCTCTGAGCTGTCAGCACAGAGCCTGATGCGGGCTGGAACCCCTAAACCATGAGATCATGACCTGAACCAATGTCAGACGCTGAACTGAGTCACCCAGGCGCCCCTGGATTCCCAGCTCTTAAACAATGTATATACTGCAACTCATATTAGTCATTTGCTTAATGCCGTCATTAAACTGTAGGATTCATAAAGCCAGCCAACTAATTACCTTGCTCACAGGGCTTAGCACATAGATTTCTAAGAATTAGATGTTGAATGAATGAACACTTTCAGGTAGCTATTCTTATCCCTGATTTATAAATGAGGAAACAGAGATTAAAGAAAGCAAAATTATCTACTCAGAATTAAGCAAATAGTACATCCAGAATTGAACCTGGATCACTGGCTCTGAATATTTTTCTCATTCCTCTTAAAGGACACCATACTAACTCTTCTTTAGATATCTGGCATCTCCAGAAAATTAATAGACAGCAAAAAAACACTAGAGAGAATTTGGCCTTGTGAGAGATAATATATGAAATCACTTTGGTTATGAGGCCTTTATAAAAGGAAGTACTCAACATCACCTACTGGTGATGACAATGGCCTTGAGGTACCTGATGATGATGGTGATGAGGAGGAGGAGGAGGAGGAGGATTCCTATGGTGAAGAATTAGTCTTCATCAAGAATCCAACGTTCTACTCCTGGGACATAATATTGTTTTTCAGGCATAAAATATGCACACTTTGATGTGTTCTGTAAAATAGATGTGCTATTTAATGGTCAGACATTATCTGGGCAAGTAAAAAATTCACGCAATTTGGTAATAAAACATCAGATATTGATTCAGTACTGTCATTAAGATAACACTGCACAATCTAGGTCACAGTTGTTTATTAAAAAAATTTTTTTAAGCGTTTTACTTTTCTAACTGCATATTTGACACTATATAAAATGTGTTTCAGCAGGAAAATGGTAGGGTTCCCTGGGTGGCCCAGTCAGCTGAGCATCAGACTTTGGTTCAGGTCATGATCTCACAGTTCATGAGTTCGAGCCCTGCATCAGGCTCTGTGCTGACAGTGTAGAGCCTGGAGCCTGCTTCGGATTCTGTGTCTCCTTTTCTCTGCCCCTTCCCTGCTCACGCTGTCTCTCTGTGTCTTAAAAATAAATAAACATTAAAAAACAAAACAAAACAAAAAACAGGAAAATGGCAAAATAAATGTAAGTTAAGGTAGACTGGACTGAAAGATATCAATACAATCACAATAAAAAATATAAAAGAGATAAATCAGATTTGCCTGTATTCTCTACAGATTCAGAGGGAAAAATGGAAAAATTCACATTTTAGCAGATAAGTAATTATTAGTGTTAATCACAGCAGCCTTCTTACCAATAGCAACGAAGTCAGAAAGCCATTGTCTTAACAGTGATGCTCAGTGTAGTTCTAGCCTGCTACATACAATTGTTTTCTTAAAGAAGGAAACTAAAAAGTAACTGGAAGAGCAGCAGTTTGCTACCATTCAGGGTCAGCTGCAGGCATAGCCACAGGGTCTGTCCCTGTAAATAATGGTCTGTTGCTGTCCAGACAAGCTGGTGAGTCATTCTCAGACTTGCCCTCTGGATACAACCGTAATTACTGGAAAATTTCACAATTTTCTGCCTCATGATGTGAATAATAAGAAAGCACAAATGTATGTTTAATGACCAAATAAAACATTTGTTTTGTTGGCTTGAGTGACCTGATCTAATGCTTCAATCTTTTGATCGATAAAAGACTAACACTTTCCACTAACTCTTAAAGTAGCAAGAAAAGGAAATGGTATCAGTAAGATATGTGTTGACAACAACCTGCAAATAAAAAACAAACTAAATGTATTGTCCTTACTTGTATGCCCTCTTTCCTTCCTCACTTCCCTCATTCATTCATTCAGCAAATATCTTTGGAGCACCTATCATGAGCAACGCCGAGTGTGGCCATGTGTTCTATGCCGCCAGCACACTTCAGAAAGAAGGACATCACATGGAAATACAGCAGCGTATGGTAAATAACACCCAAACAACCACGGTAAATGAGGCTGGATCTTCATCCAGAACTTCTAGCTGAGGTGATGAGATAAGGTTTCTGAGACCTCTCTGAGACCCTAGCCAATCCAATGAGAACTCCTTTTTAAAAAATACACTAGCCTTCTGTTTTTCTTTACCTTCCTCTTAACCAGAATGTGTGTATTCCATCATCCAACATTTCAGTAACACTCTTGGTCTCACTCTAAATGCCTGTATTTTCTTCCATTTTGATCTCATCAGCTTTGCAAAATGCCAGTCCTAGATAAACCCACCTACTGATGGCCTCTTTCTTGTATTCTTTGTTGGCATTCCAATAACTTTCTTTTTTAAAAAATTTTTTTTTTCAACGTTTATTTATTTTTGGGACAGAGAGAGACAGAGCATGAACAGGGGAGGGGCAGAGAGAGAGGGAGACACAGAATTGGAAACAGGCTCCAGGCTCTGAGCCATCAGCCCAGAGCCTGACGTGGGGCTCGAACTCACGGACCGCGAGATCGTGACCTGGCTGAAGTCGGACGCTTAACCGACTGCGCCACCCAGGCGCCCCAACTTTCTTTTTCATATTACTCTGCCGTCACTTTACTCAGGGGTGACTCTTTTAAACTTTTTCTATTCTCCTGAAACTTTCATCTCTGTCACTTCCCACTTCTTCCTTGGTGTCAGCATGTGACATCACCTACTATCTCAGAGGGAAAATAGATGCGATCAGTCAGTCATTTCTTCCCAACACATTCCTTCCCTCTTCATCCATTTGCACTCTCTCTCTTTTTTGCAGGAGAGGACTTGATCCTGTTCCCTGTAAAATCAAAATCTCCCAGCTGTGATTTGTAGCCTATCATCTCGCACCTGCTTAGAAACTTCAGTCAATCAAATATTTTTTTCGCTCTCTGCGAGATTTTCTAGTTTTATCTTTAAACCTGAATATTTTCAATCGCTTTTAAGTTCTCTCAAGCCTCTCCTAAAGAAAAAATAAAAATCTTTACCTGATCCTTCATTCCCTTTCAACTACAACAAACTTCTCAAAAACACTGTGCATATTTTACTGTTTCTAATTCTTTATTTCCTGTATGCTCTTTCTCTTCTACCCAGGAGGTAATATTTGGCTGTTCTCCAGGCCAGGCTCAGGCTCCCTTCTGCTTTTACTTATTTCTCTAAGCAATTCCATGGTTTTAATTAGTGTCCATGTCTCTATGGGACATAAATCTTGTGTACCTCCTAAGATGTCCCTCAACTGCTTCCTTATTCTTTTTTCTCAGCACCCCACCTAGACCTGGGCATAGCTCTCCTGCAGGGTTGTTTAATTTGGGTGTTACAGGTTGAGTAGACGTTTACAAGGCAGAGCATAGCAGTAGAGAAAATTATCCCAGATATTGAAAATGGCAAAACAAGGGCAAAATTCATAAGAATAAAAGATTAAGGTGAATTTTGGAATCAGGAAGTAACTTGCTTGAATGAGCACAAGCTTTACAAATAAGTTGAGCCTGGTCATGGAGGCAGAGAGGCACCCAGGCCCCACCCAAAAAATAACAGCAATCCCATGAAGGGTTTCAACAAGGGATAAATGGTATCAAAACAGTGCCTTAAGGTGACAAACCTTAGGCCCTCATGCGAAGTGGCTCTATGGAAAGAGACAACAGAAACTAGAACACAAAGTTGGAATATAACTATTTGAGACTTTCTGTTTTTGGGGGGATAAAGACCTGGCTCAAGATGGCAATGAGAACTGGAAGAAAGAATGGGTCAGAAAACACCGTGAAAGATGGCAACTAAATTTGATGTGCAGGATATGCAGCAGATGAAAATCCAGGCTAAAAAGTCTTGTGAAGGTTGAAAGTCATTGGAAAAAGAGACTCACTCTTTAATGTTCAGAAGGGGATTTGAATATGTGAAACTAGCATCTAGGAAAGAAGCCTGGGGTGTTCATATTTATTTAAAAGTCACACTCAAAGAGGTGATAGCTGACTTTTCTAAGTTGAGTTTTCCAAAGGTAGAGGTAGAAAAAGGGAAGAGAAGAAGGTGGAGGAGAAGACCTTAGAAGGCATATAAAATGTTAAGGAAGGAAAGGAGGAAGAATAAGCAAAGAAGAAATTTAATTTGTGCAGGGCCAGAGAAGCAAAGGAAAGGAAGCATGTCAAGAATGTTCTGAGACACCGAGGGGGAGAGAAAAGCACTTGGCAAGTTCTGAGTGTTTTTAATCCTTGCAAAGGATTAAGAAGAGTTTGATGAAAACAGCTCAGTCTTTGAAGAAACGTTGCGGTTAAAAGGAAAAAAAAAAGTTCCGTTAGTTTAAGGAGGAAGTAGAATTGCTGAAAAGTTGATATTTTTGCCTATTTTAGGCTAAGGAAAATCTGACAGCACGTTTATACAGTGTGGAAAGACAATTATTGGAGAGAGGAGACATAATATAGTAAAGAAACAATGAAGTGAAAAACAGTTTGGAGGGTGGAAGAAACAAAAGGAATGTAAGAAACAGGGAAAGATAAGTTCCAGAAAAAAGGAAGGACGCCTTGTCCTTCCAACCATTGCTGCAAATAGATCAGTTGTGAGGACCTGAGAATGATGTGCTCAGAAGTCTATTCAAAATGGATGAGATAAAGTTTTAAGGCACTGTTGGAAAAGGAAGATAAGGGAGGAATCGGATCGTCCGCAGTTATTCATCTCCTAAAATGGCTATGTACCAAATAGAAGAGAGGGGCTGCCAAGATAGTTGTCCAGCATTCCTTTTGAAAAGTGATTAATGATAAGTTTTGCCCAAATAATTGTTGTATCTGTTATATTTAGAAAAGTCTAAACCTGAGAAAGCAAATAGGTTTAATCTGTCATGTCAACTCCAATTGATCAGCAGGCCGGCAATGCCATTGAAAAGGACTATGAGGCCTGTTCTAGCTCAGTGGGAGGGTACCCTGTGATTGATCAGCCATGTCTACTTTGGGCCAAGCATGGAGGGTTGATGTATTTGCTAACTCTGGAACCATAACTATAAGCTATTTAGCACAATTTTCTGATATACAGATCAGAAGCACAACAGCATTTAGATATTCAGCACAGGCTGATATCAAAGTGGAAATGTCAGGGGCACCTGGGTGGTTCAGTTGGTTAAGTGTTAAACTTCAGCTCAGGTCATGATCTCACAGTTTGTGGGGTTGAGCCCTGCATCAGGCTCTGTGCTGACAGCTCAGAGCCTGGAGCCTCCTTCAGATTCTGTCTGTCTGTCTGTCTCTCTCTCTCTGTCTCTGACCCTCCCCTGCTCATGCTCTGTGTCTCAAAAATAAATAAATATTTTAAAAAACATTTTAAAAGTGGAAATATCAGGCAAAGCCATCATACTTTAAGATTTCTTAGCTGAAAGATTTGGACTTTGGAACCCAAGTTTTGAAACGTGCAGAGTCCAAGCAGAAATGTCAGACCCCACTCATTTCTCTAAGCTGTTTTCAGATTTCACGTTTGCTCCTTCCTTCCAAGTTCATGTGGGACTGGTGCGGAAACACATTTGGACTTTACATTTAGAAAAGTATGACCAAAGTTTGCAGCACTATCCAGGATTGGTTGTCTGCTTTTTTCCCCCAGTAAAAACAAACAGTGTTTTAGATTGAAATAGTTTCCAAAATGTACTCTTTTTAGTAGGATGAAGAGAAAGAGAGAGAGAGAGAGAGAGAGAGAGAACGGCAGGGAGGGTGGAGAGCAATAGCATCTCTATACATAGAGAAGTCTCTACAGATGAGGCGGGGTAGGTGGGGTCGCCATGGTAAAACACGTTCTATAGTGTCAGTCCCTATCAAAGATGCAAATGTCCATCAGTGGACCTTGGAAGAAGGGTGTGGTTGGGGGTCTGTAGTCCTCTTCATTTGCTTCAATGCCTTAATTTAAACTGGATATAGAAATTAGCTCTAGAAAAGAAAAATCAGAAGGTCCATCATTTCAGTAAAGATGTTTTACTAAGATACAAATATTGATGTATTTCTTGAGTATAATTAACTTTTTGATTAATGTTGTTGAAACTAATTTCTATATTTAATAGTTGGTTGCATCCTTGTTTCTATACTTGTGTTATAAAATTCCTCTGCTATTATGTAGTGCATTGTTCATGTGAAGCTGTTTTTAAAGGAAACACAGCTCTGTCTTGATAAATATCAGGAAACTACCAGATGTTTCCTACTGTCTAAGCCAAGCCAGTCAACAGTATGATCATGCTTTCACTGACATAATTGTGAACTATATACCACCCACAGCGCCTCTCTAATAAGAGTCCACTGCTTTAGCACCCAGCAAAATGTACAATTTAAAAAGTTAGAAAAATAAATAAAACAAAACAAAAATGAGGAGCATCATTCTAGTATTATTATTTTACCTTTCATACAAAAGAAAATGCAGGAGTCATATTTGAATTCTTAATCCAAAAAAGGAATAGACTTGCTTTCTAATATCATGTAACACTTCCATAAATAGAATTTATATTTTTTTCTCTACTGAAAGTGGAAAATTACTGAAGAGATTAGACAGAGAAAAAGTTAACATGTTAAGAATAATATATTAAGAAAGGCTAATGGCCAAACAAGTTTCTTATCTGAATAACCCAGAGCTAGTTGTAGTGCCCTTGCTGAGCCTGCATTCTAATGCTGAGGCCACCTGCACAGGGGTGAGGTGGGGAGGGAAGACAGGTTTTCAGACTGAGTAAATGGCATCTGCAACAATTGGGATACAGAAAAGCTTAAGGCTTGCTTAGCTATCAGCCAGCAGTCCCCTGGATAGGTATATACAGAAGAACAATGGAAGGACATAATCAATTAAAAATGTTTGGTGTGGAACCTTGAAGCCAGGCTGAGTAGCTTGTACCTACATCATTAAGCACGCAAAATAAGGTTATGGGAGGTTTCTGAAAGAAGCAGCATATTATAGGATTTCTGAAGACACTCTTCATGGAGAGGGATAAAGAGAAAAGTGTGAAGGGCAGAGGTCATGGCATATTTGTGTATAAGAGGCTGGAAAGAGTGGTTATCATACAGGATAGAGAAGCTCCAAGAGGCAAAAGCAGGCAGAGGAGCATGGTGGATGAAGTCTTGAAGTCAAAGGAAGAAAGGGCTTTGAGTAGAAAGCAGTTTCCCATGATACAGAAGGTCATGAGTGAAGGAAAACTTAAATGCACTGGATTTGACAGAGAGTCATGTGAAGAAAGTGGGTAGTGAGAATGGAGGTGGGATTGCAAGATTTCAAAGAATGAGAAGTTAGTAAGGGGTGGAGTGAGGGAAACAATATAGGCAATGCTCTCAACAGTGGAAATTGAATGACAGCATGGAGGGTATTGCTCACACAGGAAGCAGGAACGAGGGAAAGTTTCTCTTTTTTGTTTTAGTATTACAATTGTTGTTTTTATCATTGATTTGGGGCAAGTTACATTTTTAGGCAGAAAAGAGGAAACCAATCAAGGGTGAGAATTAGAAAATATAAAGGAGACAGCATAACTTGTGGTCTTATATCCCAGGAGATCCAGGGATTTAAGAGCTCAAAAAGATAGTCTTGGTTTAAAAAAAAAAAAAAAAGGAAAATGCTTGCTTCCCTATCAGAAAAGAGAGGGACCAATAAAGAAAGATGACCATTCTCCTGTAGGAAGGAGAAAAAGTAGGAAGAGTGTACATGTGATACATTTTCTACTGAGTAAGAGGGTAGGGCACCTGCCAGCAAGATGGCGGGCTGAAGCAAGGCTGGACTTTTGAAGAAAAGAGAGAAAGTTGGTAACTGATGCGGTGGAGAATTCAAATAGCAAGTAAAAGAATCCCAGTGCAGCAAAGGGCCTAGCCAAGGTTAGTCAGGTTTTCTCTATACCTAGTCAATACCCTGGAAGCTGAAGCAACTCCAGACTATGATGGTGGAGAGACTGATCTTCATTAGAAATTAACTGGAATTTGGAAGTGAAACAAAGCAGCAAATAAAGGATGTGGAGGAGATATGTTGGAGGACGGAATAGCAAGGCTTGGAGAAAGGACAGCAGGAAGACAGTACCAGAGACAGCAGACATTCAACTTGAGGTTGTTTCCTTTTTTATCTTGTAACTTCCTCTTCACTTTAAGCAGTGAATAGTATTTGCTACATACAAAAATGCCTTGTAAGAAGAGTTGTGGGGAAATAAAGAGAATACTCAGAGAACAGCATGGCAGCAGGAAATAAAATGCGAGTGGGCAGGGGCGGGGGGTAGGTGGGGTAGAATTCAGAACCAGAGGTGTCCTTGAAAAAGTAAGTCTCAGGAATTCACATCCATGGGCCTTGGCTTCCCACAAGACTTGCCACAGGAGAGCTGAGTGAGTTTTATCAAGCTTTTAAAGGATGGTGTGAAATTACCTGACATTGGAGTGATCCAAGTATGGTGTTAAAATGGCTGACTCCCCAGGCCAGGCTGGATGGAGGCAAAGAGACTCAGAATGTGGAGAAAATTGGGGAAATTTGGGGGGCTATTAGAGGGGGATGTGGACAAGCACCCAGATTTATATAAAGGAAAGGGAGGAATGAAGGCCTAGAAAACTCACAAGGTTGGGATTGAAGGTGAAAGAATTTTCAGTGACACCAGTGCTCGCAGAGGTAAAGGGGAACAGAAGATAATAGAAACGAAGTGGTGGCTGCAATACTGAAGCACAAGGACAATGCTGGTATTTTGATATTTAAGCTGGTGATTTATCATAAAGCAGGATGTGGTTGTCATCATATTCTATATTCTGCCCGAGGTGCTGCTTCCCCTGAAAGAGGGTCAGGGTCCAGGCCTGAGGTGCCTTTGACCTTCTGGCTCAGATGATTGATGAAAAAAATCCTGGTTTAAATAAATCATCTAAGAGCACCAGGGGTCAGGCCCCTGACAATTTACCAGGCTTAGAATAAGAAGAGGAAGAGAGTGGAGTGCATCAGTAATCAGCCTGCAGTGACGGCCTGGGAATTACATGAGGTGGTGACCCCCCACCCTCCATTACTCTCTTCTACTCCCAAAACCCCCTGCCACATACTCCCCTGATCTCCCTGTTGTCCCTCCCCTCCACCCACAATTTTCAAGATCCTGTTATGGATCCCAGAAAGTGCAGAAGAAACTGGCTTTGGGAGAACTACAAATGATTAAAACATAAGATTCACAATGCATTGGTAACCTGGGAAATCAGAATTAAAATAAGAACATTATCTTTTAGATAGTTTCAAAGGGGAGAAGGGAGCTCAGAATTATTTTCTGTGGTAGCAAAAAGCGTATATATCATGAGAGAATGTAGCACAAAGAAATATTTCACAAAATTAGCATAATTGTGTGATTAAGGACCTCAGTCACCCAACACCAAAAACATTACCAGCATCCCAGAAACTCCCTTCCATCACCTTTCAGTCACACATACACCTAAGAGCAACCACAATCTTGGTTTCTTATACCACAGGTTAGTTTTACCTTAGAAAAATTCACTGCCAAAAAGCAGAAAGGAGAAGACATGCAAATTTCTCATCATTAAAGAAACACAAATCAAAACAACTACACACAAAAAAAGTAAAAAGTTCACTGTCATTTTGTTCACATTTTTCATATTCTCTGGGCATAGCTCAAGACAGAAATTATGAATATCTCAAATTGGTGATATGCCAACAAAAATATTAGTATTTTAATACGTTAAAGTAACGCAGTACAATGGAATAGTGGGATGGGCAAAACTAGTATTGCAATCACTTGGGTTAAGGAAATGAGAACCTCTAAGTTTGAAGTGTTAAAAGGGACCTCATCTTAGGAGTTGACAGATTAGGGAGAAGGATGGAGTCAAACTCTCTGATGTGATCAAGGAAGAAGCAAGGATGGTAGGTAACTAACTGCATTCTAGAAGAGAGGATGGTGAAATCAGGCAGTCTGAACTTCAAACATCAATAGATGAAGGCCATGAGGTGGTGGTTAAGGTGAGGATATGGCAATGGAGGCCCCCAAGTCATGAAGGGAAATGAATAGAAGAAGGAGCAGTCTCTTGGACTAATTGCGATAATAGGAAAAGCTAATGGAAGGAGATAATTGGGAACATGGGTCAGTCTGATGACTATGGAATGGGAGGTAGACGGGGCACAGAGGAGGGTACACAGGGCTTGTCTTCCAAGTCTCCTGGAAGTTCTCAATATAATGAGACAGTACCTGTTCTCAACTAAAGGGTCCACACAACCTCTTTCATATGGGTTATGTAGGCAATCTCCTTCTTAAGGAAGGATCCTGTTTTCGTTTTTGTTTTTTTTATTAACACTTTTGAGATTAAAATAGACTGACAAAATAAAATAAAATAAAATAAAATAAAATAAAATAAGACTGACTTACCATCAGTAAGGAGATATGTTGAGGATACATACACAATATATTAAATTAATTTCAGAAGGCTGACTCCTGAAACTCATTTCACATATATTCATGCATACTATAGGTTAAGAGCTTTTGGTTTAAGAAAAAGTATGTTTGAAGAAATAGCTCATCAACTGAGGATATTAATTTAAACAAAGGAAAGTCAAAGTCCTGATTTAGATGTATAACCTTTGGAAACCCCTTGACCTCTGGGGCTTAATTTTGTCATCTCTAGGATGAAAATAAATCATAGGGTCTTTAGGTGTTCTGAGACTACCAATTTCAGTGTTGGAGGGGAGTGTGGGGTGTTTCCCACACAACACCAAGCAATTCTTGGACATCATCTGGGAGTGTTGGAATTCAACTCAATTCTGACACTGTCTACCTAAGACATCATCAGATCCCACAGGTTAAGGGTTCAGTGCTATAAGACTGGCCCCCTCCCACTTCAGGCACTAGCTACAAGTCCAGATTGTTACCTATACTTCTGACTGGCTATAAATTAGAGGTTCCTATGTCCTCCTCCTTGGGTTTGACTAATATGCTACAGAGGCTCACAGAACTCAGAGAAGCATTACTTAATAGATAACCGGCTTATTATAAAAGGATACAACTCAGGTACAGCCAGGTGGAAGAGATACATACAGCTTCCACGTTCTCTCCCATTCCCTAAATCTCCACTTAGACACCCAATCTAGAAGCTCTCCAAACCCTGTCCTTTTAATTTATTATTATTTTTTTTTTACGAAGGTTTCATTCTATAGGCACTATTGAATCATTGGCTTTTGGCAATTGATCCAACCTCTGGCCCCTCCCTTCTCCCCTCTCCTGAGGGCAGGGGGTAGGACTGAAAGTTCCAACCCTCTGATCACCTGGCTGGTTCTCCTGGCAACCAGCCCCATCCTTAGGTGTTTTCTAAAAGTCACCTCATTAACATAGCAATAGACACCTTTGTTGCTCTCATCACACAGGAAATTTGAAGGGTTAAGAGCTCTGTGAAACAGGAGGAAGACCAAATATATATTTATTCATAAATCACAATATCCCACCAGGTTTAATACTTACACTGTGTACCTCTCAGGATCAAATGAAATAATGTGATGATGCACGAAACATTTCAAAAGACCATACAAATGGAAGTCACTATTAGTGGTACACTTGTTTATTACTTGTTAGTCTATTCATCCCAAGAATCTAGCTTTTCCTAGAATATCAACTACATGAGGAGCAGGAAAACATCTTTCTTCCTCCCACTGGTGAGTAAATGGGTGAATCTCCTCATCCATGCCCTGAATACAGGACTGGAAAAAGAAATTCAATTAAGTATATTTCAAATGGAGGAAATACATTTCAAAAGGGAGATTTCTTCTAGATTCTTTAAGTGGCCCAAATTATTAGATGGTTAGAATAGTCTTTTTGACTTTAGATTTCAGTGCATTATGATTTTGTAAATTACGTTTATTTATTTTTGAGAGAGAGACAGAATGAGTAGAGGAGGGGCAGAGAGAGAGAGTGAGACAGAGGATCTGAAGTGGGCTTTGTGCTCATGTGGGGCTGATGTGGGGCTTGAACCCACAAATCATGAGATCATGACCGGATCTGAAGTCAGAAGCTTAACTGACCAAGCCACCCAGGAGCCCCTAGATTTCAGTGCATTATAAATTATACCAACAGGAATTATACAGTGCCTGATACACGAGATTCTAACCCAATACCTTCTATCTTTTATCCTCATTCATTTTCACCCTCTGTTTATTAAGGGTTGACTATGCCAGGTACTAAGGGGAATACAGAAGATGTGTGTGATGCAGACATATACCCTTGATCCCCAAGCAAAGATGAGACACTCTCTCCTTTCTTTTCTGAGTCTCTCAGACACCCTGTACCTGCTCTCTCTCTTCAATAAATTTCAATAAACTCTGCTCCCACTTCGTCACTGCTCATGTTTGATTTCTATCCTGCATGAAGCCAAGGACCCTCTTGGCTTGTCCTGTGAGATTCCCTCTGGGTCTTTGGACCTGGCGGGCCTGCATCACTAGTACAAATCTTATAGGGTCCTCGTGAGGATAAAACAGGTTAATGTGAACAAGGCCCCTGGCACAAAGTCAGATAAACTCAATAAATGTCAACAAATATCAGGGATAGGCACAGGAATAGGAAGAAACCTCTAAATAAGGAGACTACAGACCGGATACTTTCATTGTGGTTTTGCTGCACTAATTTGCAGCACAACACTTATAAATTTCACTGACCTATGGCTTCCACAGCTTGTAAACTAGAAGGACATAGTCCTCAGGACCCCCTTCATTTCTGATACCAATTACAAGTTCAGGGGTACCCCAGACAACTCTTAGAGTCAGTAATTTGCTAGAAGGACTGACAGAACTCATTGAGAGCTGTTATATTCATAGCTGCAGTTCATCACAGCTGAAAGAGTCAGATTAAAATCAGCCAAGGGAGGTGACGCATGGAGCAGGTCCAGGAAAGTTCCAAAGATGGAGTTTCCAGTTGCCCTCTCCCAATGGAATCATGGACAACACCTTTCTCTCTCAGAAACAATGTGCAACAATATGCACAGGATATTGCCCAGCAGGGAAACTCACCAAAGCCTTGGTATCCAGAGTTTTTACTGGGGCCCCACAGTCAACTATCCACATGCTTGGTCTGAGTCTCCAGCCTCCTGAGAGATCAAGCTGATACCACAAGACTCCAAGACTCACTATAAGTCACATTATTATATTTCCTGGCATGGTCAAAAGTCCCCAAGTAAACAAAGACACTCCTATCGGCTAGGACATTCAAAGGGCTTAGAGATCACCTGGGGGGGGGGGGGTGGGACATGAGATGTAGGGAAAACCCATGCCTCAATTGGTCAAGGTTAAAGTCTTTACTATATACTATCAAAAACTGAACTTTCAGCTCTAACAACCTAGACTAACAGTTTTCAAACTTTTATCAACTGGAACCTACAAAAAGAAATGAATTTTTGCATGTTGACCTGAACACATATGTTTCAAAAGATAAATACTTACCTTTCACAATATAGAATGTAGGCTGATATGTTATTTGTTTTATTTTATTTTACTTTATTTTTTATTAAATTATTGGTAACATTCCACTAAATTGATCATGACATGAAACACTGATCTAGAACAGAGTCCTGTGGGCCAAATCCAGCCCACTGCTTATTTGTATAAAAATAGTTTTATTGAAACATAGCCACACTCTTTTGGTTATCTACTTTATTGTGTGTGGCTGCTTCCATATTGGAGTAGTTGCCACAGAGATAGTATAGCTTGTAAAGGCTAGTATAGTTACCATGCGGCCCATAAAAGAAAAAGTTTGACAATCTTCCATCTAGTGTACCAATATGACTTATGACCTCAGGAAAATGCATTTATACTATTGCCTTATGGCCCTCTTAATATGTGACAAATACATAACCTTACATCCAGTTTTTAGTTTATACAAATACATGATAATGACATAAAGTTTAGAGTACAGGCTCTCAAGTAAATTTTGTGAAGGAAAGTCTCTAACCATTGCTTTGAAAATGTCCTTCTAAATAGGATAAAATTATCACGTATTTTCAGAGTTAGCTACCAATGCAATGGATGCACTAAGACTGTAAGCTCATGATTTGTGTGCCCTCAAACTTGTGATTGTGTTACTCACTAATCAAAAAGTATTTGCAAACTCTTTCCCTTCCAGATAAATTGCACTCTTTCAACTACAACAAAGTATGAGGAATTATGTGAGAAACTTCAGGCATAATAAAAGAAATCAGAAGCCTCAGAAACACTGGTCAGGATTAAAGAGAAGGAGTTCAACTTTAGTAAGAGAAGTCTTATGCCAAGAAAAAAATTCCAACACAGACAAATACCCAAAGAAGTATCAGTAGAACCCTCTAAAGTCCAGATTCAAGCAGAATGTTCAGAAGAATTAAAACAAGTGCAAATCTGGGAGGTGACTGTAAATTAAACAGCAAACTGAATTCTCTGGATTTCTCTCTGATCACAGCCATCTAAGATAGAATATTAGGAAAAGACTAGAAAGAAATGCAGGCTGCCAGAGGATGAGCAAGGAGTGGCATGATATTTTTAGTTTCTGAAATATTGGCAGGATTGGCTTACAATAGCCCTTACCCTCAACCAGACTGGCTGGTCAGTTGCTGGGAATAAATCTTGTGACTTCTCAGAGGTTGGCTCCATTGAAAATGAGTCCTTCTGCATGAAGAGGTCATCAGATTGCAGGAGGCTTTTCTATTCTGTAACATAAGATGAAAAGGGCATAATCAGAACCTCAGTCTTCCACTTCCTAGAAATTGTTGTTTTTATAAACTGAGTTAGTAAAATTAATTTTCAAGAGGCTGCTCATTTTCTCATGCAGTTTGGATTTGCCACAGTAGCTATGAGGATTTGTCAAGTTACTGAAACTCTCTCAAATTCATTTTGCTACTTCTCCTCTCACAATAGATTTCTAATCCACCCCTTCTTAATTTTTTGAATTACTAAGTGTGTGCCGTGACTATCCCACATTTTGCCTTATCATCGGAACCTTCTAGCTTTTATTCTAACAAAGTGTCTTTTCCCACGTATCGCTAGGTTATTCCTATTGGCTTCCTGTCGCCCCAGGTCAAGGCCAAGATCCTCACTCAATGTGTTGGATAGATTGTAAACTGCCCCTAACTTTCTACCCTTCCTTGTATCTACACCCTTTGCCATATGATTTTGCAGCTCTTACACTCAAGAGGGAGCTTCTATTTTTCTTCCCTTTGATTCTCGTTTGGCCTTGTGTCTTCCTTCACTGAATGCAGGGAAGTGATGGTGTGCTAGTTCTTTTTCTAGGCCTTAAGATACCTTTTATACTTCCACTTTTCTCAGAACTCTGCCATGCTATGAGAGCAAGTCCAGGAAAGTCTGTTAAAGGATGAAAGGCATATAACCCAGTCACCAACTTTGCCCTAGCCAACTCCCAGCTAACCAGTTAGCTCTCAGCTCATCCATTGGGTGACTACAGATGAATCACTCAAGCTAGCTGTGATCAAGAGAACAAGGCCCTTATAAACTGACTGGGAGACTCATAAGCAATAATAAATATATTGTCTCATTTATTATTTATTTTATTATTTATTTACTTTTATTTACTTTTATTTTATTTTATTTTATTTTATTTTATTTTATTTTATTTTATTTTATTTTAATTTAATTTAATTTTATTTTATTTTAGAGAGAGCATGAATAGGGGATAGGGACAGAGGGAGAGATAGAGAGAATCTCAAGCAGGCCTGATGAGGCACTCGATCCCACAACCCTGGCATCATGACCTGAGCTGAAATCAAGAGTCAGACATTCAACTGACTGAACTACCCAGGCACCCCGTTAATATATTGTTTTCAGTCATTGAATTTGGGTAATCTATTACCCACAATAACGGAAAAAGCATTTCAAAGACTTTTTTTCTTTTTTACTGAAGACAGCGTGTCCAATTAACTATAGATTCCTTCTGCTTTTGATTTATACATTTGACAAATGCTTTTAATCTGCTAAGTTGCACTCAATAAGTGAAATTTCTCTTAGTTTAATACTTTACAAATTATTTTCCTTCATTTAAGGTATTGTGCCTCATCCATGAAATGTTCCCCCCAAAAGGTAGAAAATGTCCTAGTCTTACTGTAATCATTCACTTATTATCCTTTTTTTCTCACTTAATCCACTTACACTTTGTACATAAATTGATTTAATTAATTGGACTTGATAAATGTCACTACCACTTGTTTCGACTGCCAATTCCTAGAATGCAGAAAAAATATTGGCTGAACTTGTCCAAGAGTGTCATGTTTATAGGCCCTTAACCCATTTGTTGAATCAAATTAAAACAAACTATTTTTAAATGTCTAAATTATTCACTGTCCCAATTGAAAAATCCAAACGTTAATAAATAGTAACTTATTCTACCTTATATCTTTTATATTAATGTATGTAAATAAGACTCAGCTGAAACCCCAATTGCTTGTGATCTTTGAAAGATGAATTAAAACAAAAAAGAAAAAAAGGCAAGTCTCAGTATTCGCAGTTAAAGAGCACCCACATCCATGTTGTGTTCCTTGCTAACGCATAAATTCAGTTATAAACATGAAACATTTACCACCAACGGCTTTTGAACTGTTCTTAAGTAATCAGTGACCTATGTTAATATTTACTGTAGTTTTTAGACTATGTTTTCAAAGTATTTAATATATGTTTAAATGTTTCTCTCCTCTCATTTTTCACTTTTAGATTGGGACACATACAGGTTTCAATACTATTTCAAAACACTCAATAAGCCAAGACCAACTCTCTTTCTCTCCTTCCGTATGCTACACCAAACAGAGCTACAAGTTTGAATGAATACACTACTTCTGCAGGATAAATATATATATTTTTTTTACATATTTATAGTTCATCTGAATACTTCCACATGGGATTTGAAGATATTTATTGATAAATGCTGATCAATATGAAAACATGAGAACCTTTTATGGATTCAAACAGCTCTACTCATAGCATAGAGAATCCAGCCTAACAATTCCCAAACCAACTCTGGTTAACTGGGTCATTAACATGGTGTCTCAGGCTGGCAGGAAGAAGAGGATGAGAAGACATAAGCTAAAGCCTGTAGCTAACTTTATTAAAGAAAACATCCAAGTTTTTTCAGAGATTGAGTTTGATCACTTCTTAGAAAATATTCTTCACCAGGGCGCCTGGGTGGCTCAGTCAGTTAAACGGCCAACTTCAGCTCAGGGCATGATCTCACGGTCCATGAGTTCGAGCCCCGCATCGGGCTCTGTGCTGACAACTCAGAGCCTGGAGCCGGTTTCAGATTCTGTGTCTCCCTCTCTCTGACCCTCCCCCGTTCATGCTCTGTCTCTCTCTGTCTCAAAAATAAACATAAAAAAAAATAAAATAAAATATTCTTCAGTACCTGTACGCAATTCTCTAGGGCTGTGATTCAATAATTTTGGTCCTTACCGAAAGTAAGTCCTTACAGAGTCTGATTTCTTTCTTCTAGATACTCTACCATAATTTATATAGCCCCTATCAGATAGATTCCAGTACTAAACTGAGAGATTACATTAATCAGCAAATGAGCAAATGCTATTTGGTATATAATTTGAGTTTATCACTGTTATAAAAATTTAGGGTGTGATACGATTTTTACTAAGAAAGAAAAATTCACCCACTTGGTATAGGTTAAAATTTTTATGTTAGGCTGTGATTACAGGAAACCAACCAACCCACCCACCCACCAACCAGCCAACCAGTAAAAGCAACTGAAATAAGCTACTGTAAAATGCTATGTCATACATCAGGGCTAAATATTTCTGAGGTGATAGGAGCTGGCTCTACACGTGCCAAAAACCACTTCAGAAAATGGTTGAGCTAATAGTTCTTCTCATTCTGCACATATGTATTGGCTTGTGTAAGAGAGGCAGTACTGCATATTGTTTAAGGCACAGTCTGTATTGCCAATTACCAGTTACAATAGCTCTATGACTTTGTGTAAATCATTTTCCCTATATATAAGGTACTTGTGAGGATCAAAAGACATAATCTATGTAAAAAGGCTTACTCCAGTGTCCAAAAAATATTAAGCATTTCATTTGTGTAAGCTATCATCATCGTTATGCCATCATCAGCGTCATCAGTAAAAAGTAGAAAAGAACACTTTCCTGTTATCCTAACCTATACATCATAATATACTCTGTAATTTCCGCCTACATCTGATTAATTATAATTTCTGTAAATCCCATGATGTTAAGGACTTTGTCTAATTCACCACTATATCCCTTGGGCCTAAACCAATACCTGGCACATAGAGCTCCAAATATTTTTGGTTTTTAATAAATAAATGCATACATTTTTATATATGCCAACGTGAATTATTTTTCATGACTGCTAGTTTTACAAAGATCTTTCCTTCCATTTTAAGTGTAATTTTTGCACAATTACTTTAAGGTCAATTTCTGAAATTTATAAACCACCTGTTTTAATCCCCCTTTCCTATTTTCCTGTCCAATGAAGTTAGGTACTCTTTAATGTCAGGTTTAAAAAGGAGGTCATCACTTAATGTATGTGTGAACTCAAAGGAAAAGGAAGAAATGACATTAATGAGTCTCTCCATTCTCCTAGTGCCGGTGGATAGTTTTTTATGGTCTGTGGATTCATCTCCTCAGACTGAATGTAGCCCAGATGTAAAAGGTGCTGATGATGCCCTGGTCTTCCCTGGTCAGGACAGGCTGATACACAGAGCAGGGTATCAGGGTTCATTCTAACAGGAGATATCCCACAGCACTTTCCTTCCATGACCATCCCTCTCCTCCCTATTAAATGAGAAATACCTTCTGATTAGTCCCTGCTCTCCTAGACTGTTACAAGTAGGGGCTTATTTTTCATTGATTATCATCCTTATGAGACTCATTTATAATGAATATAACAGACTATAATAACTATTATTATTAATATTTTTGTCTTATCAGGATAAGCTGAATAGATCAAAATATACTATTAGATCATGTTAACTATACAAACTTATTTCTGATTCATAGGACATTAATACCAAAATACACTTACTCACCAAATCCTAAACATAGTAAGTATAAAACTTGCTTCCATTTGTTATTTTTAAATTAATTTTACTTTTTAAAGTAGATAACACATTTACAGGGTACAAAAATCAAAACTTTATAAAATTACTATTGGTTTCCTGTATAACCTTAAAATGTTCCTTCAAACAAATAAAAGCAGATAAAAATGGGTACATGAAAAGATGCTCAACATCACTAACCATCAAGGAAATACAAATGAAAACTATAACGAGATATCACCTTGTACCTGTGAAAACGGCTTTCATCAGAAAGACAAGAAATAACAAGTGCTGGTGAGGATGTGGAGTAGGGAACACTTGTGCACTGTTGGTGGGAATGCAAATTGGTGCAGCCACTACGAAAAACAATAACTCAAAAAACTCAAAAAACTGAAACTAGAACTACCATATGATCCAACAATTCCACTGCGGAGTATTTATCTGAAGAAAATGAAAACACTAATTTGAAAAGACGTCTGTACCCCCATGCTCATTGAAGCATTATTTACAATAGCCAAGGTATGGAAACAATCTAAGTGTCCATTGATGGACAAATGGATAAAGATGTATTATAATTAGATGGAATATCTATACAAAATGGAATATTATTCAGCTATAACAAAAGAAGGAAATCTTGCCATTGCAACAACATGGATGGACCTTGAGGGCATTATGCTAAGTGAAGTCAGTCAGACAGAGAAAGACAAATACTATATATAATCTTACTTTTTTATGGACTAAAAACAACAACAACAACACCCAAGCTTATAGATACAGAGGTAGTTGTAAGAGGCGGGGGCTGGGGTCATTGAAATGGGTGAAGGTAGTCAAAAGGCACGCGAAATCACACTATAAAAATACAGGAAATCAAGGAAATGCAAATTTAGAAAATATCGAGACACCAGTTTGCATCCAACATGTAAAATAATCCATCTTAAAATATCATGTACTAGTGAGCTTGTAACGTAGATTCTGCCTAGAAATAGGAAAACCAATTTTGCTAATTTAATGAGTTCATAGAACCTGAGTCTCAATACACAAAGCATAGTCACTATTTAATCAGACACCAAATGATTAACACAACTATACACTTGGAAGAAATTGAACCCATGATTTAAATTCTACTTAACAAATTCCCACTCACTAAAGGTTACTTTTATAATAAACCCAAATATATAGTTGCTATATTTTTCATTTTCTTCCTAATGCAAGCTAATAAGTTTTTAGCAGTTGAACACTTGAAAATCAAGAGGATTTTATTATACTTCTACATGTTTGCTGAATTACTATGATGAAACAGTAAGAAAAAAAGAACAGAATTAGGTTTAGTAGAAACATCTATAAGATTGGAGATTTATTAAGGAAAAACCAAAAGTGGGCTAAGCTGTCATCTGGCTGAAAGTACATGAAAAGTCAAGGCTAGGACTTGGAGGTGTACATAAATGGATAGCCTTCTAATGCACAACCCTCAAGAAGTTACAGGATAAATGTGTTGATCTGGCCCTCCATGAAGGAAGCAGGCGATCTGATCTGACCAAGAACAAGAATAGATGCTTGTTTCCTCATGCAACACAAGAAAACCCCATGACTTGAGAGAAATGAATGGCTCATTAAAGTCAGACTTCCTAAGCCCCAAACCATTAAAATCTCAGGCCACTTTAAATGTGAAATGACATTCCAGTACTAATTGTTCTTTGGCTGTTGGAAAAATTATGCCTTTACTCTTCTTAAATCTCATCTTGGAGTAGATCATGCTTTGGGCTAAAATTATCCCTGGGTTCTCAGTAATCCCAAATGGCGTCAACACTTGGAAAACAGAAGGAAACTGAAGGAAATAGTCCCTGCTCTTGGTTTGCTGTAACCTGCTCTTTGAAAAGCCTGGAGCATCCTGTTCCCTCTCAGAGAGGGAAAGAAAAGTAATTTTAGAGCGAGGAGGTTGCTATGCTTTAGGAAGCTGCTAGAGGTCACAGATGCCTCTCTGGTTTGATAAGGTATGGGTCTAGGCAAGAGAAAAAACCTAGGCAAGGAGAAACCTGGGCTTCTGGTGTCACATTTAAAATTGCAAGGCAAGGTAATAACTAAGCCCGTTTGAATGGAACTAACCTGTAAGGGTTGTGCTGGTCTTTCTTTTGGCTGAAACCTTGAGCAATTTCCATTCAACAGAATGGGGGTGGGGGGAAATGCTCAAAGAAGAAAGGTCCCTTTCTTTGAGGTCAGTGCTACGGGTGCCTTCATAAAGTACTTGAGTGGGTCATGTACCTTGGTGCATTGCACCTAGGGGTTAAAACTATAGCAGCTACCATCCTTCCATGAAATGTTAAGCCATGGACCAGAGAAGGTTATTTGCAACACCTATCACTGACAAAGGCTGAATGGTCAAACTATGTGAAGAATGCCTACAGATTGATGAGAAGTCAAAGCTAATTTTAGAAAGGGAAAAAGACTACCTGGTCCCTTTGGAGGAGAAGAAAAGGCGGTATATGGTTGGCCTGGGCTTGCTGGAAAAGGCTGGTTAGAGTAGGTGCAGAGCCAAGTGTCCATGCCAATGCCACAGAGCTGGAGTGTCTCCATACCCAGGACCTGCAGATCTTGTGGGAGATGCAGCTCCCCGAGAAGGGACATACCAGTACTGACCTTCTGGGTATTTCTCCAGCACCCCAAACCTGGCCCTTTCCCAAGGCCACTATTGCAGCAACACTTTGAACAAGATCTGCCTGATGATAAACCTGGGAAGCACTAAAGTGGCTCCTGACTCAGAGACTCCAGCTCCTGTCAATGGTAGGAATTCTACTCACTCCGTTCCCTAAGAGTTACAATTAGGTAAAAAACATCCCAGAAGTCAGAATTCAGCACTGTAAACCAACCGAGATTTGAAGTAGAGAGAGCTGGATTGGAGACCTGATCAAATCATCTAAACTTTTGATACATGTCCCAAGCACGTGACAGGTTAAGGGGAAAAACATAAAAGTAAATGCAAAAAACAAACACAAAAACAAAACAAAGAAAACTAAAACACTTTTTAAATCACCAACAGGCATTTTCCAGAGATAAAAACTTTATTTAAGGCATCAAGCAATACACTGAAAAGAGGTGAGTCACGCACAAGTAATGTCCTTATTTCCATAATTGTATGTTTGATACTCTCTGCCCTCTTGAAAAGGGTGTGTAGTTAGCAAAGATGAGAAACAGTTTTTATACATAATCATATCAATAGAAGTGTTTAAGAAAGTCTTTAAATTTTGTTTTTCTTTCTTTGAAAAGAATTTTGGTTTTATTTCAGAAAACCAAAACAAGCTAGTTCTTATACTCAGGATGAAATTTCTCTCCAGTTATTTATGAAATAATACAGCTGCCTTTCTCTTTAAAAGGATTCTTGTCTTCTGGAATTCCTTTCACAAGAGGATCCTCTCCAGAACGTTCTTCAATATAGTTCTTTATTTCTTCGGAACATTTAGACACCTTAAGAAGAAAAAAAAAAAGAATGAATTAGGTCAAGATCATCTACACTTTAGTGAAATTAATTTAATTGAGTACAGCCAGCACTTTAAAAAATGAAATAATATGAAAATATTAGCACAAAGCATGTGTAATACATATGCTACATATGAATGACACAATCTAAAATACATTTCTCACTATGGTGAGGGCCAAAAAGTTTGAAAGTCACAGTATTAAACAGATCATCCCCAGCAATTTCTATCCATTGTGCCTCATATGACTTCCTGCCACTGCTAAAATACAATTATGGTGTATCCATAATATTTTAGGAACTGAAACATACCCCGTTTTCAATTTCCCATGCTAATGAACAGGTGCAGTAATAGATAATCCCCAAATGTTTTGGGCTGCATCCTGCCAAAATTCTCACTTATTATGGGCGTGTGCCATGTTCTGCAATTTTACAAAATGATGGAAACACTGGAGAAGGCCTGATGCTGGGAAGGTTGAGGTTGCCTATTCATACCATTTGTGTCTCTATTCAGAATCCCTTCCCACTGCTGGAGGGCAATGATCATAGCAACAGATTTATCTGAGGTTTATTAGGCTTATCTGAGACTCTTGTGTTTATGTAATTAGTTGAAACTTTTCCTACAAAGGAGAAAGGATTGAATACTTTCCTCAGAAACTCTATCCTTTAGAAACAGGTTGCATGAATAAGTTTAAAAAAGAAAAAGGAATAAAAAGGAAAGGAAAAGAAGGACTAGTGTCTTAGTGAAGGTCTGCATTATGAATAAGAAATTGGAAGTAAAAATTACAGAAGCTCTAGCAAATTCTAATATAGACTTCTTAACCCTAAGAAACTGTTCCCATTAAGTTTATAATCTAGATTAGCAATCTTCAAATTGTTTCAATGGTAATCACTAAAACACATTTGCATAATTATCCCCAAATGCATATAATTATAAATAATATGTAATTATTTACTTATAAATAAGCACAGATGCTACTGTGTTAATACATAATGCATAATTATAAAACATAAACTGGAAACTGTCAAATGATGAGGCTTAAATCTAACCAAAAGTAGAAATTGTAATATCTTACTCCCATACCCCAAAGATTCTTTGCACACAATGTAAAGACCACTGTTCTAAAAAATTAAAACCAGCTGATGTAGTTATATGACTTAAAATGTGGAGAAATAACCATCTATTCAAGTGCCACCCTCTCAGGTGACAATTGCTTTTATTTGTTGTTGACATTTATAGTGCATGCATTTTATGTGAATTGTCAGAAGTACAGATACAAGTATCCTTAACCTGGGGTCTGTCTCCCCAGAGCTATTTGTGGATATGATTAGAGTTCCCCCAAATCGTGTCTTTCTTACGGAGGCTTCTTCATTAAGTTTCCGAAGAGATCTGCAGCCTCTGAAAGTGAATAATTACTCCTCTGAGCATTTCCTTCCACGATCAAGAAGATAGGTTTGAACAATTTGCTGGAGCCAGAATTCAGCCTGTGAATTTTGTGTCCTTGGCCTGAGCAGAGCACACAGCTCAGACATGAACAATTTATTGACAGAATAATGAACTGGGCATCAGAACACATGTGTTTCAGTAAGTGCTCTATTATTATCTCCGAGGTCTTAAATAAGAAGGTGGTTAGCCTCCTTGGGATTCAGTTTTTTATCCTTAAAAGTGAAAGCACAGAAGGATCTCTAAGAACCATAATGTTTGTATAGCACTAATACTCTATAATTCAAAGTGTCTGATAACATATGTTTGAGTATTATTATTAGGATTTAGACACCTCTCCTTGTATCCCCTAAGGCTATCCCTCATGTTTTCTTCGCCCTCGGCATACACTTGGAGTTGGAAAACAGATCCAGCAGGGTGTGTCCTAAAGAGTGGAGGTGGGGAGCTGCCAGGGAGGAACAGGGTAATGAATGATACCTTTAATTTCCACACAGTCAGCTGCACCCAGGCTCCTGCCCGATTTCTAATTTGAAGCTTAAAATACCTAGAAGACATTTGTCTCTTTTTCTCCTGTAAGTTCTGCACACTCTGTTACTAGGATATTACAACTTTGTACAATGCTTTACTTCAGTATATGCAACTCTGTTTAATATGTAACCTCTACGAAGCAATGTGTGAAAAAAATCTAAGCGGCTAACACATACTGCACTGTGCCATCCACAAAATGGGTCCCTTAAAGTTTCAAGAAATTACCCTATTGTTTGGGTCTTATAACTTTGTTTTTTTCCTTTAAACACAGCAGTATTTTTAAAGCTACAAAAACTTTGAACAAGGATAGAAATAACTTTGCACTCCAAAATCTAGGAAGCATAGGGATTTGGAGGTGAAAGGTTAAATTTGAGAAAAGAAATGCACAAAGAGTAAAACTCAAAACACCTGCATCTTCCAATTATCACTCAAAATGTTCATCCTGAGTAACAGGGCTGTGTCATGAATAGATTTACTATAAGTAGAGCAGGAAAGCAAAGGAGCATATTTACCATACCTGCTTAATTTCCATTTTTTCCTTAATTTTTTCTAGTATTAAACAATAGAAAAATGAAATTAATTTATTTTTATTTTTATTTTTATTTTTTGCTGGGGAGAAAGGATTAGAGCATTTCCTTTAAAAAATATTTATCCTAAAACCTATTCCCGGACTACAGGTTGCCTGATTGAGGAAAAAAGGAAGAAATGCATGCTTATAATACCAGTAAGAAATTGAAGTAAAATTTACAAAATCTCCAACAAATTTCAGTGGAGACTTCTGAACACCGAGGCATATGTTCTCACCGAATTTGTAATCCACTTTAGTGGTCTCTAAGATTTTTAATCATGATCACTAAAAAGAATTTCAAATGCACATCAGTATATGTATTATTACTTACTTATATATAAGTGTAAAAATGCTGTATTCGTTCATTGTGCGTCCTTCTAAAACAAAGTGGAAAGTATAAAGGGATGAGAGTTACAAACAAATAAAAATAGGAATTGTAAGGTTTTGTTTCCAAGCCCCAGTAACTGTTCATTGCATACCTCTGGAGAGGCCTCCTGAAATTCAAAACTATGTAATTCAAATTACCTAAGTTGTGATGAATTAAATAGTGATAAAACAAAAACACCTTTAAATACCAGTGTTTCCCTTAATGAAAAAGATCAAGGAATGAAATAGCCATCTGCCTTCTTCCTATAATTTGAGTTTTTAAAACCAACTAACAGCGGGCAGAATTTTTTTGTCCATGGTCCCCCATTCTAGGCTCAGATGCTCTGACAGTTGGCTTTGAATTAACTCATGGGATCGTTGCGCTCTCCTTTCCCTCTTGTGATTTCCCCACATCAACTGGCAGTTGCCAGGTACAACCAAAGCCCCACTTCAAGAGACGCTGGGGGGCGGGGAGGGGTGAGAAACCAAAGAACAAAAAAGCTGTACTGTTTTACTGTAACAAACCAGGCAAAACCACCCTTGGTTCATTTCAGAGAAGGGAATAATATTCTGGGACAATTTACCTGTTGCCTCTGCAATTTCACTTCTTTGCGCAGTTGCTCAACTTCCATCTTCAGCTTTTCCTTTTCTGGCAAATCTTCGATGTGAAGGGCCGGCATTTTCAGCCCAGAGCTGGGCCCGAGGACTGCTCTGCAAGTGGAGTGGCTGGAAGTGCGGCGAACCAGGGCGCGTCCCCAAGTAACTGTGGTGCCCGCGCACCCCGCCCCCCGGCTCAGGACGGCACCGCCTCCCCGAGGTGGCCCCCAGAGCCCTGAGCGCTCAGCTGTCCCCGGGTCTTCTCCACGTGCTGGCCCTGCCCAGCGCCCTAGGATCTCTCTAGGGCTCCCACGACCCCGGGTGGCCGGGCCCTGCGAGCCCGGGGACGGTAGAGTTGGGAGGGAGCCTGAGAAGCTCCGTGCTGCGGGATCTCCGGGCAGGATGCTGGCCCTCTGCCGGTTCCCGAGTCGGCCACGCCCGCGCGGGACCGGCCAGGGCTGCCGCCCGAGGGTTGGGGCTGCACTAACCCACTTTCCTGGAGAAACAACTGTAAAGTTTTACTTTTTGTTCCTTTTTTGTTTTGTTTTGTTTTCCGTTTCCAAGTCACATCCGGTTTTGTTTGTGAAGCAAGAAAAGGAGGACACTACCCTGCAGGAAATAACGACCCTTCACCTCTCCAAGAGTTTCAAAAATATACAGCATGTTCCTTTTCCCCAGTTAATCTACATGTGTACTGTGGGAAATGTGAACGCTTAAGAAAAGGCCCAAGAGGAAAGTGAAACTGACCTGTAATCTCAGAAACACCCACCACGTCTGTTGATGGACCCAGTCGGTTGCGTGCCTGATACATATTTACATATTGGGGGATCAAGGAGTCATTGGGATGTGAATATTGTTTAAAACTTGCAGGACCGTTTTCTGGCAATCGTCTGCATCCTCCACAGCAGAGTTTTTGTGCTTTCTTTAGCGGAATGTTTTGTAATGATTTAGTGGACACACGGATGATACTAGAGAAGACAGAAGCAGCAGTCTTAAAGTTCTTACCAGAAAGTATTTCTCTACTCCCTATCAACCAAGGATTGGGTGACTGTTGACACCATGGGTCTTGAATTCCTGGCTCCAGCACCTTTCTGGACATAGGCAGCAGATTCACTAAGTATTGGTTTCTCCACTATCTGCAAAGCAGTATTCATCTTGCTGCCAGGAAAAGTGTCTGCTATGACAAATGCTTACCTGCAATGTAAGGTTTCCCTTGACTATAAACTAAAGCCTTCTTAATGATGGTCAACAGACTAGAAGAAAAATAAAGCATTAAGGGTAGGAAACCTTCCCAAGCAGTCAGATATTTCTCTTTTTGGAGATATTACCTCCTGCCTACAGAGCCAGATTCAAGAGTGGTGGCATGAACTGAGTTTTTCAGGGCACTTGACCTGAGACACCCATTGTCACTCCCTGTCTTGTGAGCAGAGGTTTTGTTTGCTCACAATTTCTATGTTCCACCCACTTATCTTCAATGAATATCTTGGAACAAGAAGGACAACAAGCTACTTGGTGATTACTCTGGGTCTAGTCCCAGCTCTGTCCCTGGCTAGCGCTGGAAAAGTCCTTTATTTATTTATTTTTTCTGGATTTTGGCTTTCTAATTTATACAATATATGATGGGGAAGGGGAGAGGTGGATTAGCCAAGGTATGTTTTGTTTCTAATTGTATGTATGTATCCACAACTGATAAATCACTTTCACAAAGCAAACTGTTTAGGAGTTTCTTTTTCTATATTTGAAATACCACACATTCCAGGATCTCCCAGGCTCAAAGAAGTCAAATCAGCTGCCAAAGTTTTCCCCTGTTAGTAAGCTGTGAGCCAAGACAAAAAACTAACATCTGTCTCCAAAAGCAATTTGTATTTTCTGATTCCCCATTGCTCAGATTTAAAACGTTGGTTAAAAATAACTTAAACAAGTTAGTGAAAGTAGTTAATGTGACCCAAATTAAATAAACTCAGCACCCAAATTAAATAAGTTGCTTAAGTAACTTAATGTATTTCTTTCTGGTCCAAATCATAAAAGCCGAATTATTTTAGCCTGGAAATTTTTTCTCTATGAAATCATCAACTTGCATGCAGTGATAAATATTTATAAAACCACAGTGGTTCTTTCACTTCTTCCACAGTATTATGAAACTTAAATTAGAGATGAAATACATATTATTATTTTTTTGTTTTTATTCTTATCAAATAATGCAGGGTCCTAATATCATATTAAGTTAATTGATTAAACTAAAATGAATTGAGAAATGCTGAAATCCATGACCACACAACATTTTGAAAACTGTCTTGTTTGGTTTTACATGGTAAGATGCTGGGAACACTTTTTAGAAGAGCATGTAGCCCCCATCCCTAGCATGGAATGCACCTCCCAGACAGCAACCATGGTAAGCAATTTCTTGTGTATTCTCACAGAAATGTTCTACCAGCAAAACCATTTGGATAAACAGATTTAAAAATCCATATCAGTTATATCCAAACGTAATGTTAGCTTTTTACTTATATTTTACATATAAGTAATAGAAGTTATGATTGTTTTTTTTTTTACAAAATAGTATGTGTACAAACCATTCTGCAATGAAAATAACAAGTATAACCAGAAAGTAACTTTTATTAGCCCATTATCTTCTGACAAATGTTTTAAAGAAAACTACTTAAGAAAATTAACCATGTGTTTATTTCCTATCTATCTATCTACCTACCTATATATCATCTATCAAACCTTTTTTTTTTTTTATTTTTTTTAACGTTTATTTATTTTTGAGACAGAGAGAGACAGAGCATGAACGGGGGAGGGGCAGAGTGAGAGGGAGACACAGAATCGGAAGCAGGCTCCAGGCTCTGAGCCATCAGCCCAGAGCCTGATGCGGGGCTCGAACTCACGGACCGCAAGATCATGACCTGAGCTGAAGTCAGACGCTTAACCAACTGAGCCACCCAGGCGCCCCTCATCTATCAAACCTTTACACCCAACGTGGGGCTCGAACCCATGACCCGGAGTTCAAGAGTCACAAGCTCCACCAACTGAGCCAGCCAGATGCCCCTATTTCTACTTTTAAAGTATAAAAAAGCAAAGACCATGAAATATTTACCTTGACATGCAAAAAAAAAAAAAAAAAAAAAAAAAAAAAAAGAAAAAGAAAAGAAAAAAAAGAAAAAAAAAGGAAAAAAAGGAAAGAAAAAAAAGAAAAAATTCTTTGGCTATGTTTCTGAATGTATTAAGTATGTTGTTAAAAATGCATATAAAGGAAACTATATAAGAAAATATCAAGAGTGTTATATTGGAGTTGATTTAATGCTAGGTTGAACTCAAAAAGACCAGGATTCTGGTCTTATTTTATCTTATGTTTTGTTTTGTTTTGTTTGTTTTTACAGGACACATATTCTCTCTGCCTCTGTTTTGTTAGTGTAAATAAACTAGGTTATTTCCCAAATTCTGCTCTTCTGGAATTTATAAAGTTCATGATAACTGTTTAGGCCATTAAAATGATGGTTTCTTTAAGGAACATATTTAACAAATATTTGATGCACTTGGTTCATTTTATTTTACTTCAACTTATTATAACAATCCCATGGAAAATTTCATAACTGACCCATTCAACTGTGTGCATAAGCTTCCTTCTCTAGATGGAGATAATATGAAGAGGATGACCTGTGTCTCATGCTCCAATTATCCTTTTTATTTTTCTGAGAGACAGAGAGTGAGCACACTTGAGTGCACTGGGGAGGGACAAAGGGACAGAGAATCTTAAGCAGGCTTCATACCTAGCTTGGAGCAGTCATGGGCCTCGATCTCATGATCTGAGATCACAACCTGAGTCAAAATCTAGGGGTGCCTTGGTGGCTCAGTCCATTGAGCTTCAGACTCTTGATTTCAGTTCAGGTCATGATCTCATGGTTTGTGAGATCAAGCCCCAACTTGGGCTCTGCGCTGATAGCTCACAGCCTGCTTGGGATTCTCTCCCTCCTTCTTTACCCCTGCCCTGTTCGTGCTCTCTCTCTCAAAAATAAAAATTAAAAAAAAAAAAAAAAAAAGAGTCAGATGCTTAATCGACTGAGCCACCCAGGTGCCCCTAATGCTCCAACTATCTTAACTACTTATAATTCATATCAAATATGATTTATCAATTGTGCTTATACTAGACTTTAATTTCCATTTAACTGGTCATTCTTATTACTCATTTTACTGTTTTCCTCAGGTTAATATTGTTTTAAGAATTTAGGAAGTTTGATATTAGCCTTGTTTTCAAATCTGGCTCAAATCAGATCAATCCAAATTAGAATAACTGTTTTTTTTTTCTTGCTAAAGCTTAAACTCACTTATGTGTACAAAATACCCTTAAAGTGCAATTATCTCAAATGGTATATACTGCAGTATGTATACTTAACTCATTCTCACTACTGGTACCAGGAAGTTTTGTTGAAGAGCCAAATGCTAAGGCTATGCCAGGAGTCTCTTTTGTTTCCCTGTAATCTTACCTCATTCCTTTTTACCTAGTAATCCATGGTCCTGAAATAACAACTTCTGGAAAGAAAAAAAAAAAAAAAAAAAGGTCACTCACTGTTGTAGCTGTATAGCCTGTGGAACAGTCATGATTATCACATCCTTCTTCCTAAACCATCTTTCTCTGTCACTCCTTTCTATGATTTTTATCTTATTCTAACTTCTGCAGATAATCTGTATTTTTTTAAGTTTATTTATTTATTTTCAGAGAGAAAGAGTGCAAGTGGGGGAAGGGGCAGAGAGAGAAGGAGACAGAGAATCTCAAGCAGGTCTGCACTGTCAGCACCAAGCCTGACGTGGGGCTCGAACTCATGAAACCATGAGATGATGACCTGAGCCAAAACCAAGAGTCGGACACTTAACCAACTGAGCCACCCAGTTGTGCTGACAATCTGTATTTTTAAGCAACACGAATGTAACCCTGTCGATTTATTCCTCAATTAAGCTAATAAGAATTCTGAATTATCCAATATAAAAAGTATTACCCTTTCCTGCTTTTAATTGAACACTTAGTCAATTAAATTGTAGAGACAATTTATTAGTTGGTATGGCAGTTTCAATAATAAACAGAGCGTCTGGCTTGGGGAATTTACAATACAGAATTGAGATCAAGACAACCATACCAACTGTAATAAGAGAAAGCAAAGCAATGTTAAATGAGTTAAAAGATTTACAGATTACTCTTGGGATGGAGTGAGGGACAGAGAAGATAGTTTTTAGTGAGTCTCAGAAAGGAGTAGGATTCGAAAGGCTGAAGTGAGTTAGAGAAGAGGACAGTTCAGGTGGAGAGATCAATACGACTAAAACTGCAGAAGGTGGGGAAATGGGGTGTCATGTCAGTGGTCATTTAATAGTTAAGTTTGTTGGCTACAGGAAGTCTCCAAGGTTTATTATAATAGAGGACATTTGCTCATTTGCTCATCTCTATTCTAAGTGATTTTACATTTTCATATAAGAATCCATCCTATGCTCTCATTTTATACATGAAAAAAACTCATGATGTTCAAAGAGTTGAAGTAGAAAGTGGACAAACCAAAGCTTTAACTTAGAATTATCTGGCTCTCAGATCTATTTCCAGTTGTTAGAGATGTTAGTTAGGACCATGCATGTAGAGATGTTGGTTAGGATCATGCGTGTTACTAAGTGCCATAGCAAGGACTCTGTATTTTTTTAATCAGGGGGGAAAAAATAAATGGAACACTTAATAAACATTAATTTGCATCAAACTGCACATGGAAAAACCCTTGAGATGGACCACAATTAAACAAGTAAAACAAGTAAAATATATAGTATGCTAGATGGTGGTGGGAGCTATGGAAGAAAACAGAGTGGAACACAAAGACAGGCAGTGCTGAAGGGGTGCTTGGAAAGGAGTTTTATAATTTTAAACAGGGGAAAAGAGCTTCTGCTGAGGAAAGGGTAGTTTATCCAATAGTTTATCCTGGAATCCCTTAATACCGAAAGCATGTCTATATGTGATAGAGTGTGTTGTTTGTTAACCATGCAGCCAGAGACCCGGAGTCTGGACCTGAGAAACTTGCCAAGTCACTTCTCTGAGCCTGGATTTCCTCTATTTCAAAATGAAAGGGTTGAGCAGGAGTCAGCAGAGCTTTGCTGAGCATTTACTACCACCAGAGTGGGAAAGCACCGTGCTAGGAGCCAAACTTGGGACCACATTGACATTCCCTTCCAGACCAAATAAAGATAATTCTTACCTTGTTTTTAAAATGGATGACAGGGGTGCTTGGGTGGCTCATTCAGTTGCGTGTCTGATTTTGGCTCAGGTCATGATCTCAGTGTCCGTGAGTTCAAGCCTTGCGTTGGGCTCTGTGCCGACAGCTCAGAGCCTAGAGCCTGCTTCAGATTCTATGTCTCCCTTTCTCTCTGCCCTTCCCCTGCTTGTGCTCTGTCTCTCTAACTCAAAAATAAGTATTTTTTAAAAAATTTCAAAAAATGGATAACAATCAGTGTGCCTGGGTGGCTCAGTCAGTTGAGTGTCCAAGTCTTGATTTTGGCTCAGGTCGTGATCCCAGGATCCTTGGATCAAGCCTCATGTCAGGCTCTATGCTGTGCGTGGAGCCCGCTTAAGATTCTCTCTCTTTCTCTCTCTCCCTGCCGCTCTCCCTCTCCCATAAGTAATTAAAATAAAACAAAAAGAACATCAATTAGCATTTCCTTGTATTCTGATCACTGACGTATCCAAAAATAGCACTGTATGTGTGAGATAGGATAAGGAAACAGTAACAACAAAAGTAGTTTCCAAGTTGGGGTAATTAACACTCATCATTTGTTACAGAAACAGAGGCAAATTATCTTAGTCATTAGCACAAAGGTAGTGAGATTTGGCTTATGTCAACTCAATAAGATGCCAGGAGGAAACTGATTAGGAAGATGATGCAGAACAAAGCTATTTTTCTACCATTTTGCTCTTACGCTGCTATAGGAAAAAGGACCGTATTGGTGACAGTCTTCTTAGAGATGGGATGGAATAGCATGTATCTTAAAGGATTCTGGATATGCATCTAGTTCCTTTCTCAATAACACTAGTTAACACTTATTGGGTCTTACTGTGTGTCAGGTGGTACACTAAATGCCGTAATCACTCTAGTGTAATATTTAACCCCAAGTAAAAGGGGATAGAACCATTATTCTTTCTTTCCTACAGCAGAAGAAACTGAGATTTAAAAAGATTAAGTAACTTATCCAAAGTCAGAGAGGTAGTGGAGTGCCAGGGCCAGAACTTTCTGGCTTCTTATGACCTTTCCTCAGGAACTGTGCTGCGAGATCATGATCTGAGACAGTCACTTACCTGACTGAACCACCCAGGCGCCCCATGAAACAGTAGGTATCGTTAAAAGAAAAAAGTCAATCAAAATTCACTGTACTAAACAGTTGAAGAAAAACAGATTTATACATTATCACATCCCAGTTTTTATTTAAAGTTTATATTTATGAATTTAAATCTTTACGTACATGCTTAATAGAATTCTTATATATGACCAAAAACTAGTACTGTCATTAAAGCTCAAGATATTCCAAGGATTTTTTTTTTCTTATGAAATCACACAGCCTCCTTTGAGCTCCTTGAAGGGATTTTTGTCCTCTGGGATACCCTTTACTAATGGATCTTCGCCAGATCTTTCTTCAACATAATCCCTTACTTCTTCACAACATTTGGAGACCTTAAAGGAAAAGAGAAAGAAATGACACATTTGGTTCAATACAAATGCTGTAGAATCCAAGAATGTATTTATTATAATTTTTGTGATCTTTTAAATGTGGTTCTGTTTTCCGCCAATGCGTATGTACTTTCTAGGAGAGAAGAAGGAATAGCTGTTCACCAGAGTGAACACTGATTGAATATTTTTCCTCTTTCCAAAAATGTGACCTGTAAAGGTGGAAGGAAATGAATAATTGTTAAATTCCAGGCTTATCACTGCTCCTGGATTCTCAGAAGTATACACATGTAATGTTATTTTAAACTCATTTACAATGATTGATGATGACAGTGCATTAGAAGGTGACCTCCAAAAGATCAGGGACCTTTGGCTGATTTGTTCACATGTATCGAGAACACAGACTGCATTTAGTTGGTGCTCCATAAATAAGTATTTGTTGAACTGAGTTTTTTTTTATGAGATTGGTCTTCCCTCATATGCACTATTATAATAATGAGTTCATGAAAAATCAGGCTTTAGTACTTTAATGGGCTCAGCCAGAGCCTGAATGATCCATGTAACATTTAACCCACTTTTTAGAAAGAGTCAATGTTCTATAACATATATAAATACAAATGTGTGTGTGTGTGTGTGTGTGTGTGTGTGTATGCATGCATATGCATGCATATATACACAGGATCAAGTTATCATTCCTTTTAACTTTCAGCTTGTTTCCTTTTCACTTAACACATCATTCATGAAATTAACATGAAACTACTTCATTTCCGGCAGCCCATTAGGTGGCCATTCCATAAGCTATCTAGGTATTGTGTTTTTTTAATAAAATATTTATGCTATTTTTATATGAAAATTTCCAGCAACATTAGATATAAGACTTAAGATTACTTTTTAACTCTGTAAACTCATTATGTACATATTAGAAAACATCATTCCTAACTGAGGCAAGACCTTGGTCAGATGGCTCCTTCAATTGGAGTTTATATACAATTTTAAAATATGCAGTAATTCAGATTCACATTTGTTCTTTCTCAAAACTAAGATTTAGATTCACTTTATATATATATTTTTTTTAATTTTATTTTTTTTTATTTTTTAAAATTTATATCCAAGTTAGTTAGCATACAGTGCAACAATGATTTCAGGAATAGATTCCTTAGTGTCCCTTACCCATTTAGCCCATCCCCCCTCCCACAACCCTTCCAGTAACCCTCAGTTTGTTCTCCATATTTGAGTCTCTTCTGTTTTGTCCCCCTCCCTGTTTCCATATTATTTTTGTTTCCCTTCCCTTACGTTCATCTGTTTTGTCTCTTAAAGTCCTCATATGAGTGAAGTCATATGATTTTTGTCTTTCTCTGACTAATTTCACTTAGCATAATACCCTCCAGTTTCATCCACATAGTTGCAAATGGCAAGGTTTCATTCTTTTTGATTGCCAAGTAATACTCCATTGTGTGTGTATATATATATATATATATATATATATATATATATATATACACACACACACACACACACACACACACACACACACACACACACCACATCTTCTTTATCCATTCATCCATCGATGGACCTTTGGGCTCTTTCCATACTTTGGCTATTGTCAATGGTGCTGCTATAGACATGGGGGTGCATGTAGATTCATTTTTTTTATATTTCTCCGAACACCAGCTTTTTGGGCCCCAATCAGATGTCAGGAATGGAGGTTTAACTGCTGTCCTAATTCTGGAGTCAGCGAGGGGTTGGTTTTGACAATGTCTAACTAGGATCTGGGGCTACAAGGAGCAATAAATTACCCAAAACCCATGTGAGTGTGTTGTTCAAAATGTATTTCAGTGAAGCTTATTATAAGTGTAGATAGTTTAACATAGCATTATGTGGCATTGTGGAAAGCATGGACTCGATTCGGGCCACTCCAGGTCTGAATTTTGGCTCTACCTACTTACCTACAATAGACCCTTAGTTAGGAGAGTTCACCCAAGGTTTAGTTACTTCATCTACGAAATAGGAACAGCAACACTAGTTCCATTAAGTTCCCAGCATACACCAGATTCTCAAATGGCAGCTATTTTTAGCTATTACCACAAAGATTATCTTCAATCTTTGCCCATTGAATCAACATATAGTCATTGCAAATCTGTCCTCTAAAAGTGGGATGCAAGCAGTTGTCTTATTCTGACAATAGTGCCTTGATAGCAAAAGAGGTTGAGGCATATTATGAACTAGTCTGGGTCTCAGACTTCAACAATAATTTAAAAAGTAGTAATAATAGCAGAAAAAACTTGCTGTGTCCTAGGTATTGTTTTCAGAGCTTTATATGTATTATCCCATTTATTCCTCCCAATTGTCCTCTGAATTAGATTTTGTTACTATTCCCATTTTACAGAATATATCTCAGGTGAGTGTTCCACAGAGAGAAAGCTGTGGAGCCAGAATCTGAGCCAGGGATATGGTTCCAGTATCTATCCACTGGACCATACTATAAGGATGCTATACCATCCTGTATCAGAAATGTCGGTTCAGGACCTAAAATTTCTGTGTGTGTGTGTGTGTGTGTGTGTAGGTTGTGTGTAGGTGTGTGTGGTTTGGGCAGTGTGGTATTAAATTAGTTTGACTTCCAACAGCGAGGAGACATTGAGTAGTAGGGAAAAGGAACCCCCAAACCTGACAGATGGTAAGATGTATGTGATGTTTACCCAAAATTAAAAAAAATAAAAATTCCCAGGTGAGCTTGCCATAAGTGAATAATAAACATGAACACAACCAAATTTCCTTCAAAACAATAATCCTGAAGATATAAGTAATCAAACAGCTTTTGGATGTTTCAAGTAAGAAAAAAGAACTTTCCTTTATGCCAAAAGTTTATGTTTCCTAAATTATAAAGATTTTAACTTTTTTGTTGTGAGTTCCAAGCTTTTCATGATATTTATAAATTTAATTTTTTTTACAACAAAATATGTCTTGCCTGTATGGAAAGGGCAACAGGGGAGTTTGAGACAATTATAAAGGGGAAAAAAAAAAAACAAAATTCCCATATTTATTGGGAGTAAGAGTTTTGAGCAAAGTACAAAGATAATGCAAACTACTCCCCCTTTTTTTGCTCTGGCTTGATAAAACAAATGTTTGAAAAAATATAAAATATACTCTTATTACTCATGGAGGAGTTTTTGTTCTACTTACTTTCCTAAAATGAAGAGATCTAAAATACATATCTACATCTTCCAAGCTTCAGTCACTGTTTGTTTGGAGGAAACTTTTATTCCTTTGCCATTTCTGGTCCTTTTAACAGCAGAGAACTCTTGGTAACCATTTCCAAGATCTGTCAGATGTTTTTAGGAGGAACGAGTGAGTTCTTGTGCTTGAACTCATTTTTGTTTGCAAAGAAGGAATAGAATGTACTCCTTCATTACTAGCCATGACAGTGCTGGAGGGGATGAGGTTTTGGCTAAAAGTATTTAAACATCAAACTATTGCATTAAATAAAGAGAAGCTTATCAATTTAGAAAAGTAAAAATAAAATGCCTATATGTATTGCTTCACTTTACTGCTTAACTGAAATATGGCCTCTGTCTCATCTTTCTTTCTGCCTCTTTCTTTCTTTTCTTTTCTTTCTTTCTTTCTTTCATTTTTAAAACAACTCTATAAAAATGTAAAAAAAACATTTTTAGCTTAGTGGTCATACTAAAACAGGCTAAAGGCTGGATTTGGCCCATGAAAAATAGTTTGCCAAATCTTTGATTTATAGTCTAATCAAGAGATAATTATGATTACTAACTTTCTTAATCTCTGATGAATTTTTACCCGAACAATTTATTTTTAACTACATTGACTTCTCCAGTAAATGGTGCGGGGGAGGACAAATAATTTCCCCTCTACTCTTTTAGGTTCTTGGCTGAGACACCCCTGTAATAAAAAAAAGGCAGATTAACAGGAGAAAAACGCACAGAAATTTAATAACGTGTACCTCCTGTATATACAGGAGAGACCCAGGAGAATGAATAACTTCTCCAAAATGACCTAAGATACCCCCTTAAATACCACCTCCAGCTGAAGACAAAAGATGTTGGGGGATATGGGGAGCAGGCCAGTTATGGGAGGTTTCCAGGAAAAGCAGTCATCAAAAACCCACTTAAATCAAGTGGACTTAAGTCCTTGCCTTCTCTACTGATATGAGTTTCTAGAGATTTAGAGTCTTCTCTAAATCCTAAGTCTCTAAATGCCTTCTCAGAAGAAGACACCCTTACAAATGGAGAGTTCTCTTATAACTGTAAACGTCTCTTACAAAAGGGCAGCTTTTACTTGGTTTCCAGAGCTTCTCTACTATCTGCTGTTTCTTAAAAATAATCAGCCTAAAATAATGCTTATGCCAAAGGAAATATTTTGGGGTGGCAAATTCTGCTCCCCTGCAATGGTTTCTGACCCAGTATTCCTACTATATCTACAGTTTAAAATAAAATTCAAAAGAGAACAGCAGTTTACCAGCATTCTTTCCAGTGTTACTTCTTTCTTGAGCTGGTCGACTTCCATCTTCAATTTGTCCTTTTCCGTCAGGTCCTCAATATTGATCACTGGCATCTTTTGCCTGCTGAAAAAATAGATAGTTCGTGCACCCGAATTGCTGGCCTTTGTTTAAAGCCAATGTTAGCCAACACTTCCCTCCACTCTTAACTTACTAAGTGAATTCTTTCTTTGTTTTAGTTTTCTGTGATAATGGATTTCTTATGAACGCTCTCTGAACAATTCTAGCACTACACGCTAGCCTTGCAATTTTAAAGCTCCTTTATAATCTTCACTAATATGATTAAACCAAGCATTGGACTCTAAACACCTGCTAGTAGGTTTGTGGGGAGAGGTCAGTTTAATCATATGTAATCTTCAACACCAAAAGCCTCTCTTTTCCCCTGGTTTTTTTTTTTTTTTGACACAATTTAAAAATTTGGGTCTCCAACCTTCTTCTCCAACACTAAAGCCCTCCATCATATGATTTATGCCATTTAAATTAGTTTGAGGTCATTTTGAGGACTGCCCATTAATCCCCTAAATCTCTAGAGTACTTAATCTGGTATTAAAAGAGAACCATACAAAAACTGTTATTATGAGTTCTTTATAAATAATAGATTGAACTATGAACCAATAGAGTAGAAATACAGCAAACAATCTTATTAATCAAAAATAAACTAGCATGTTACTCTAAACAATACTTGGAAGTGTGTAATAACTGTCAATGCATTGGATAACAACGATGAGCAAATGGAGCAGGTTAAAGGTAGCATAGTGGGTCTGATCTACTGATGCTCATCATAGAAGAAGGATCTTTTGCACTCTCAGAAATCTCTTCTCCTTGATTTTATCAGTGGGCAAGGAGGAAGATAAGCAACTGTCCAGTTGCTGGAACTGTCCAGTTCCATATGCAACTGTCTGGAAAATATTTCATTGTAGCCAAGTGGCATCACTTATAATCTCTCCTTTTTTGGTCCTCTCTTTTTCTCCTTTGTCTCCCTGGTCCAATTTTTATAATGATATGTTTTTATTAAAGTAGACACATTCAGGTCACATGCTATTTCAGCAAACATTGTACATCTACATAAAAATATTCTGCTAATAATTTATCAGAAATTAACTTATTTCCCTGTGCTTACACAGTGTTATCATTTCTAAAACCTTTGAGGAAACATTATTTCCTTTCTCAGTCTTATAATAGACTGTTGTTCTCTGGGAAATTGACATTTTATTTATTTATTTTTTAAGTTTCAGTTTTTATTTATTTGAGAGAGAAACAGCATGAGTGGGGTTGAGTCAGAGAGAGGGAGAGAGAATCCTAAGCAGGCTCTGCACTGCCAGCACAGAGCCAAACGTGGGGCTCAAACTCATGAAACCACGAGATCATGACCTGACTCAAAACCAAGAGTCCAATGCTTAACTGAGGGAGCCACACAGGCACCCCAGAAATAGACATTTTAGTATGTTTTTAGGAATAAATGCCAGCACAAATATAGAAAAAAACACTCTATCAGTACCCAAAGTTAATGTTTCCTATACTTTTTTTTTTGCTATTTTGTTCCTATTTTAAGAAACAATGACAACAAAAAGTTTGTTCCTTCCTATGTTATTGCCTCGTATTCAAGAGCCCATGCTCAAGTTTATTCTCCCCTTTCTTCTCACTACCTTTAGACTATCTTTAACCATTCACAAGTGTATCTATCTCTGCTGATCATTTTCAGCTGTTGACATTGGCCTTTGCACAACTTTTCTCCATTTTGGAAAACTAATTCCATTTGGTAATGGCTCTGACACTTCAATGTGTGTAAAAATCACTTTAGGACCTGTTAAAATATGAATCCAATCTAAGAGGTTTTGATTTGGAACAGGGTTTAGAATTTAATTTTCTCTGTTCTAGAGAATCCCTACCATATTTTTGCCAATGAAATAGTCACTCATTGGCTCTTGATAGGTGTGTGGCCCTGATCATGTTACTTAACTTCTCTGTGCCCCAGGTTACTAGGAAATAGAAGCAATATTATTACTTACATTGTAGATTTCTTGAGAGGAATAAAGATTACATAGAGTATGTAGTACAGAGCTAGTGCTCAGTACATGTTAGCTGGGTACCTCCAGGTTTTCAGACTGTGTTATCCTACATGTCATTTGCTGATAGGTAGCTTTATAAGTGCTTTTAAAGGATATCATGTGGACATAATTTCACTCATTTAATATCATGCATAGCAGACACTGTTGGTACCCTGCCTAGATCTCCCTTTCCAGGGTGGGGTATTCATCTCCCCAACACCTGCAGGTGTTGACTGCCAAGGGTAAGCCTTCCGCGTAAGTTTGTTCTTGGCTGATGGAAAGCACTTCAGCTGGTGATGTCTGGGAGATTATGCTTTCAGCTGGCCCCTGTAGCACATGGCTGGCTGAAGTGGGGTTCTAATAGCTCAGACCACTTGCCTCTGGGCAAAACAACCTTATGATTGAGAACCTTCCAGAGCTCCCCATGGGATCAGGATCAGCTAGACATCTGAAACTACAACTTTGCTTAACTTCTGCTTCATCATGCTTTCCACCCTCCTTCAGAGGTTTCTCCTGAGAGTCCACCCTTGATAAGTCACTTGAACAAGGAAAGCCTTAGGCTCTGCTTCTAAAAAATCTAAGGCACAATGGGTTGTAAGGACCTTTATTAGAGCATTCATATCTTTCATAACTTTTATGTCCTTTCTCCTGAATTGTTCAATACATAAAAGAGGATCTTGAAGTTGAAAAAGTCACTTGCAACCTACGTCATGAAAATTCACCTAGACACAGAGAAAAGTGCAAAGTTCTAACATGATTAACAAATGATCTCCCAACTCTAAAACGCTGTGATTCACGATATTTAATAATATTTTAAGTAAAACACATTTCCTTTGATGGAGGTGAATCTTAGAAGATGTGAGAACGCTTGCCAAATTTGATGCCACAGGACTTGCATGAGAAAACTCAAAGAGCGAATATCAAAACTCTAACCTCCCTCAAGGACACCCCAACACACAGAGAAGGGCAGTGTATATTGTCTGCATGGAGACCAAAGGCTCAGAGTTGCACTGAGAGGGTAGAATGAATTTAGATGTGGAATCATCTAATCATGCCTTATCCCATTTTACAGATGAAGCAAATGCAATCCAGAGATTGAAGTGCCCCAAATCATACAATGGGTAGCAAACGAGCTGGGGTTATAACACAAGTGTTTGTTTTCTGGTCTGGGGTATTTTCGACTCCAGCATACTTATCTTTGTTTTTGTTTTCAGCACACTGTTACCCTTCTTCAAATTAGTGTAAAAGAATAGATTTGTTTTTTCATACTCTAGAATTACACAGAAAGAAAGCACAAAATTGAAAACAAAGGGCATTAAGCCCACTCTGCCATATCCCCCCCATCTCCCCCCCCCCCCCCGCCCATACCTGGGTCACTTATATTCAAAGCTTCCAAGTTGACTCACCTGTCTATGGAAAGTCCTAAGAGGGGCTAGGTCTTATAACTGCCCCTGCCCCTATTACCAAGCTCACCTATTACTCACCCCATCTTTACCAGAATATAAAAGGGAAGGACAGAAGACACAAACCAACAAGCTAGGTAGCAATTTATGGCTAACTCAGGGGAGAAACATAGCCTAGTAGAAGATATTTGCCTTTTTACTTCTTCTTCCATCCTTCACTACCATCAGAAGAAATAAGGTCCAAACCGGCAGAGGGAAGAGAAGAGGGAGGAAGTATCTCAGAGTTGTGCCCCATCAATACAGCAGTGTTCTCAGTGGGGGCAATACTGCCCCCTCCAGGGCCTTTTGAAAATATGTTAGGTTGTTAATGGTTTTCGTTGGTTTTGTGGGTGTGGGGGAGGGATGTAGGGAGGATAAATCTGTGTAGAGTAACTTAAGTGTCTCACGCTTAATATCTTCAGCGTTTCCATTAGGATTCTTGCTGATTTATTCTAGAATTAAAGTGGGCTAGTATAAAGTTCAAAAGCTACCTGTTTTCTGTTTGTTTTTACACATTATAGATAAGCATATTTTAAAGTAAGGGAACCTGATAAAATATTTTACTTATGGGGAGCCTGGGTGGGTAAGTCAGTTAAGCATCCCACTCTTGGGTTTTGGCTCAGGTCACGATCTCACAATTCGTGAGTTTGAGCCCCACATCTGGCTCTGCACTGACAGTGCGGAGCCTGCTTGGGATTCTCTCTCTCTCTCTCTCTCTCTCTCTCTCTGCCCCATTCCTGCTCTCTCTCTCTCTCTCTCTCTCTCTCTCTCACACACACACACTCTCAAAAATAAACTTAAAAAGTAAAAAAATAAAATAAAATATTTAACTTATAAGGGCTATATTAGAGGGAATTATTGAAATTACTTATAGAAGTCCCCCATTTGATAGAGGACCAATCGCACATTCTTTGAAATAGAAATATTGCTAGCACACTTTAAATATTTTGACTTATAAACATTGAATTTGACACTTTTTCAGAAACAAATCCACTGTATTATGTACAACAAATTTGTAATCATATGGCTATAAATTTTCTTATCTTGTACTATTCTTTTTTGTCCTGACATTATACTTGGGACTATAAAAATAGCTAACATTTTATTCATTCATTCAGCAAATATTTACTGAGTGCTATTATGTGCCAGATGCTTGAGGGTAGAGCAGAGAAAAATATAGAAGACACTGCCCATGAGGAATGTACATTCTAATGAGGGAGAAAGACGATAAACAAGATAAAATGTACCATATATTAGATTGTGATAAGTGCTAGGGGAAGTATAATAAGTAATTTGTTTATTTCACAGACATTTATAAGCTCCTACTTTCTAACTCTTGCTCTTAGCACTGGGATGCAATGGTGCATACAACAGGTAAGTTCCCTGCTGTTGCAGAGCTTAGATATAATGAAAAGACAAGTAAAACAAAAGGAACCAACATAGTGATATCAGATAATAAAGACTATAGTTTATGATAAAGAGTGACCGCTATGTGAAGCAACATCATATAGACTGGTTAGAGGTAGTGTCAGTGGGACCAAGACTGTCAAGAAGGAGCCAGTAAAGATAAGGAGATGAGCATTTCATGCAAGGAGAAGGGCTAAGCAGAAGGAAGATCTCATGCAAAGGACCTGAGGTGGAAACAAATTTGTTGTACTAGGAGAATGGAGAACACAGTGTAACTTGAGGGAGATTCGATGGAGAGTGAGGGGGTGAGGTCAGTAAGGGAGATAGCAGTCAGATCACATACAGTCACTCAGAGGAATGGTGAGGAATAAAATGAGAAGCTGAAGAAGGGCTTTAGATTTTATCTTGAAGTGAGGTATTGTGACATGCTCTGATACGTTAAAAATACTCTGCTGTGTGGGGCTGAGTGGGGAACAAAAGTGGAAACTGGGAATTTATGTAAGAACTTAACACAATGGTCCCTTAAGAACAAATAGATTTGAACTATATTGGTGGCCATGGATATAAAGAAATATGGGCAGATTAAAAATGTGACTTACAGGTAGAACCGACAGGACTATTGATGGGTTGGGTGATGAAGACACGAGCATGTCAAGAGTAATTCCAGTTTTGGGCTTGAAAGTCTACATAGAAGTGTCATTGACAGAAAGAAGGAAGATCAAGGTTTATGACTAAGACTTCAGTTTAAGACACATAATATTTGAGATGTCTATTAGACATCCAAATACAGATATTAAGTAGAGGTAAGTGTTTGGAATTCAGAGGTGAGATCAACACTATACACAAATATGCATATATGTGTGTGTGTGTGTGTGTGTGTGCGTGTGTATACATACATATATATATATATATATTATATATATATATATAATATATATATATATATATATGAATATACATTTGAAAAACAGTACAGTTAGAGAAGAGTTCTCAAGGTTGAGCTTTGAGTCACCCCAACCTTTAATGGGCAGGCAGAGGAGAAGGACAGATTGAGAAGGAATACCAAGTAAATAGGGGAAAACCAGAGAATGTGGTGTCATAAAAACTAAAAGAAAAGCATTTCAAGGATGAGGAAAGATTTGAAATTGTTAAACATTGTTGAGACAAAAGGTAGATGGAAAAAATGTGGTCCTTGGTGACCTTAGGGGCAGCTGTTTTGGTTGTCATATGAATTGAGAGGTCCAGTAAGATGTGGAAACATAATGAGGTGCCCTTGACAGGAGTACTTCCTGTTCTTCTTCCCGAAATGGAAGTTTAATTGGAGTGCAATGTGGAAAGAAAGGAAGATAAGGAATTGGAGCAGATAGTGAAGAAAACATTTCTGGTAAATTCCACTGGAAAAGGGAGCAGTGAAATAAGGCTCTAACTGAAAAGGGATAGAGAGTTAAATATGAACTTTAAGTTTGGGATGAAAACAGTCTGGGATGAAGCACTGTTGTTACAGAAAAGTGACAGGAGTCAAGTCCTTGAGAAGGCAAGAGGGGAAAAGACCCAGAGCAGTTGCTAAGGGGCTGGTGTCTGATTGGACCAGGGCTTAACTTCTATTGTAAGACAGGAAGACAGAGAATGCCGGAGATCCCATTGACCTGTAGGAACAACTCACACTTCTCTGGCTCCTTCAGTGGACCTGGTCCGTGCCACTCTACTCAACTCCCTCCTAATACAGACCTTTCAGTTTGACTCAGTGTTTTCCTTGGCTAATAGTCAAGAAAGAAAAAAAAAAATTAGTAAGAGTCTTAGGAGATGTATTGCCCTTTCAAGCTGCAACTACCGCCTCCCCCCACCCCCAAATGGCAGGTTGTCCTTCCTGTGTGATTTAAGATACAAAAGCTTTTCCACACAAAACCAGAACAAATGAACATTTGAAGGGTTTATGGCATTTTAGTAAGTAATGTGTAACTAACATGAGATTTGGGTTAGAGCATAAAAATGACAATATTTTTGTAAGAAAGAGTGTCTTTATACTAGAAAGGTCAAGGTCCATTACTTTCTGCTAAATATAACCCTTAAAATAAGGACTTTAGTGATTAACTCTCTCAATCCTCTAATCTGATTACTAACTTTGGCAGATGTTTCTCTTGGAGCATTACAGCAATGTATTTAAATTGTATCTATCTGTATTTAAAGTAATCTATTTGTTTTCAGTGATAAACTTTATGTTTGAGTAAAAAGGATATCTGAGATAAAATTGCCCAGGTATTGAACTAAGGTCATAAGGAAGTGTTATATATGATAAGCCTGACATGGGTCCCCACTACTATGTAAGAAAAAGAAAAGTGCACACAGTGAGTAAGAACACGAGATCGGGATTCAGACTGCCTGAGCTAGCTGTATAGCTTTGGCCAACACACATATTCACCTGAAGTTTCAGTGCTCATTTGCAGAGTGAGGAGAATAAAGTATCTCCCTCAGTGGTTACTGTGGGAGATTTAATGAGCTAATGTATGCAAAATACAACGTATACTCTCAATAAACATCACATTCATCATTATAGTTATTGCTATTGAGGTTCCCACATGATATTCAGGAGTTAGAGACAATTTTCTCTGTCTTCCCCACTTCCTGACATGCCACTCTCTGATGGATTGGTAGCCCAGGCTAGAGTTTTGGACAGATGGTGAGACTGTACTGTGCCTGAAACATCTTGGATGAAATAGTCCCAAATTTGTCCCAACCTTCTAGATGCCCTACATAGTTAAATATGTAGCACCCTGAGCAAGAGAAAAGATGGTCTGCCTCCTAGATAGGCATGATAGCTGAGGGAACATACATCTGGGTAGAAGAGAAAGGGGGTTTCTGAGATTCTACCTTCCTACAGAAGGCAACGCTTTGCTAGAGCCACAGCATCTTTAAAAACCAACCAAAAAAGCTAGCTGTTGAAAGAATGAGTCTCTGTGTCCCATAGGCATAGAAGATACAATGTTAGATATGTTTATATGGATTGCCTATTATTTTGAATTGAGCTCTTGCTAAAATGCTATTTCCTCCTCTATGATCTCATAAAACCTAGTACATAATTCAATATTGTACCAAAAACACTATATTGCAATTTGGTTATGTGATATTCATCTGTCTACCCTATTACGCTATGAGATCCCTAATGTGTTCGTCTTTGTATCCCAAACACCTAGCACAAGGTTTGGCACATGTTAAATATTAATTCTGCTTAGTTTAAAAATAGGTGAATGAAAAAATGACCATGGTACAAGACATGTTAAATACTCCATTATCTCGTTCTCCCTAAGGAGAACAAGAATAATAAAATTAGGCATAGGAAAGGTCTCATCCGCTTATGTGGCTCCATCTTATTATAGAAGACTCACAGATGCACTCTATGTCCGACAGAGGGCGTAATAGAGTAAACATTTCGTATGTGGTCCAACTCGCGAGAAAAACGCCTTGATGAAGGAGTTGCCTAAACTTTAACAAAATCCTCGTGATCCCTAATCTCTCAGAAAAGATTAACTGCCTTTCTTATCAAATGTGTAAACTTCTTGTTAGAGCTAGCTGGATTCATTTCAGATTTTATTTTGTGAGGGCTTAAGCTAAAAGGCAGCAAGAATTTTGTTTACTAAGGAGTTATCAGTGTAATTCCTTAAGTGACTATGTTATATAATACATATCCCCCAAATCACTGGACTCAATTAATTCTCCTCATTCCTTCATGAGCTAACCATGCCACCTCTCTCTAAGGTGTCTGACAAAGAGGAGGACCATCTGCCTCAATCCTTTCCTAAAATTCATGATGACAGTCCAAGCATGTGTGGCTCTCAAAAGACAGAACATCATACTTCAGGACTGGGAATTCTAGGAGCTAATGTGTTCCAAATCAACTTCATATCCATTTTTTACAGGGTCGGGGGTGGTGGTGGTGGTGAGAAAGAACAAAAGCAAGGATCTGACACATGCACAGGTGCTCCTGAAGTCACTGTAGCTTCTGTGTGCTTCAATTCTGGTTTTTAGTGTTTTCCTCCAATGCCTTGTACAGTAGAAAGAGCCCATGTATGGGCTTAGAAAGAATACAGGGCTGCGTATCAGAACTTGGATTCTAGTCTCTGCCAACACCTAAGGTAAATAAACATGACCAGCCATTTTATCTCTCCAGGTCTCAATTTATAATTCTGTGAAGTGAACATAGTAGAATAGATGATATTTATAGTTCCTTTAGCATTCAAATGATAAGGATTCCATGCCTTATTTTACAGAACTCCAAACTACTTTGAACCTCTACTTTCTGGCCACAGCTACTAAAGCTATTACTTGGTATAACAATGACAAATCAATTTGGGTGACTGTTCTTCCCAGTTCCCTCCAGCCTTGCACTTCCTGTTGACTTTGGATAAAGGAATTCTTTTCCTTTGCTATGTGGTAACCCTTGGCCTAGATACTAGTTTAAGGATATAGAAGTAATATGACGTCCCTATGGAGGCTGATTGTAGTAGTCATTTGGCCCTTCCACATGGTCCTAAGTATAAATTCATTAATTTAAAGTAGTCCCAGGAAATTTAGATTCCCCTTATATTGGAAGGTATCTTTTTCATGGATATAAAAATACTGAAGTGTTTTGCAATTAAGAGGAGTAATTTCCTTCCTGATAACCCGGCTTGAAAATCTCAAACTTCTACCTGTCTTCACTTGTTCAATTCTCCTTCCCTGTCTCTGCTCAGTGGTCACAGGGGTGTTAAAGATGTATCCTATGGGGCGCCTGGGTGGCTCATTCAGTTAAACATCTGACTCTTAATTGTGGCTCAGGTCATGATCTCAAGGTTGTGAGATTGAGCCCTGCCCTGAGTAGGGCCTTGCTGATAGCATGGAGCCTACTTGGGATTCTTTCTCTCCCTCTCACTCTGCCCCTTCTCTGCTTGTTGCTTGCTCTCTCTCTCTCTCTCTCTCAAAATAAATAAACTTAAAAAAAAAAAAATAAGAGATGCACCCTACAGCACACAGAATAAAGGAAGGAAATTAACATTTCTAGAATATCTCTGAACTCGAATTTTGACCTGTGTCCACAGACTCTACACCACAGAGGGGTGAAAAGCCTGGTTTTGGCCCTTTCCCCTTCCCCTCCCATGTGTTTGTAACACAGCATGTCTGAGTACTTAGCAGGACTAAGTACACTGCTCTGGCTGAAAGAATCCTGAGGCTCATTTCCCCAGAAGAAACCATCATGGATAGGTGTCTGATTGTGTGACACCTTCCCAGGCAGAGGGGTAGCCTCTGAGCTCAGTCAAGAGGAGAGCTGGTGGGAACAATGTCACAGGTTTCAGTCTTACAAGGCCAGTTTTCTGATTGTATTGCTGTTTGTCTGATCATGTTGCTGTTTCCTGATTATGGTTGATACTCGATTTTAAAGTTTTGTGCCATGGTTTTCAATGGGAGTCTGGGCCTGTGTGTGAGAAGCTGAAGCACATCTCTTTGCATGCCTACGCACTTGCCTTTTAATCCTTATAACACACATGTAAACAAGAATAGTCATTTTACCCATTTTACAGATAAGGAAACTGAGGCTCAGAGAGTTTATGTGACTTGTCTGAAGGAGCAAGGAATAAAATTCATTTTCCCATTGCAGCATGCAATTTCCCAAAACAATCTGCCCTAATCCAAAAGATTCCTCATTTTATATGAAGCAAAAGATGATCAAAAAGTACCAGCACCTGAGAACAAAGAACAGACGTGACAACAGCCATTGCTGAATGACAAGTTTGAATCAGTCCTTCAATTTAGTTTAGTCCACGTGTGAGATATATGTAATCATACTCAGAAGAATGAAAATAGATAGATTTGAGGTTGAATTTTCCCGTGGATGTGATACTGGCTGTTTGGTAAAATTTCCCTCTCTTATTAACATTTGAGAGGTACAGAGAGGCTCTAATCTGCTTCTCCTAAGAATGTGTCTTTCCCAAACCAGCTGGCTATTTCAGTAGTTGGTGTGCTAAAGCCAGTTCACACTGGCTCTAGTGGGTTGACTGTACCTATCTATTTCCAACTCTGGTAGCCTGAAACTGGCCATGATGGGAGCATTTATACCATGAAAATCAGTAAACTATACACACCAAAAACACCACCCCCGCCCACCCCCTCCCGGTATTCCCCTTCCTGAGAGCTGGTTGTTAAACATTTATCTTTATATCTTGGACTGTCAGTCTTAATCACAGATATTTGGTAATCTGACAGCATCAGTAACACTGAATATTTCCAGAAGAGGCTAGTTTTCTTAAGAATATGATCCTATGCTGTGACATCAGGATAAATGAAAACTGGCACGAGGGATATAGTGTGCAAAATGTCCCAGACTGTTAAGTGTGAGCATAGTGTTTCTCAGAAACTTGGAAGAGAACTCCCGTAAACTCCGTCCAGGCCCTCAGGAGAAGCCAGGAATAATTATTCTCTTGAAAATATTAAATACAACAAGAGGAAAAAGGGGAGGAAGGGAAGATACATTCATCAAGAGAACCCATTAAAATATTCTCCAAAAATATCTTTAACGTTTTATGTGAAAACCGAATGTGAATAATTTGTTTTGTGTAAATAAAAGGTTAGACTGGGGCTAACATGTTAAAGGAGCAGTGAACTTTAATAAAGATGCACTGACAATTAGGAAATGTGCAGGAAGAGGCGAATCTGTGATCCCCTAAGCCCACTTCTCTTTGGACTTTGATGTTCCAGCTCAAAAAACATAGCTACAATACTTACACGTGGCTCGGCGGGGAGGGGGGGGGAGGGGGGGTATAAAATGGTATAATCAATTTGGAAAACTGGCAGTTTTTAACATTCATAAATATTTTACCCGAGAGTAATAAAAGCTGTGTGTGCACACAAAGTAGCTTTATTCCTAACAGTCCCAAACTAGAAACAACAGAAATGTCCACTAACAGGACATCTGTAATATATTCAAACATTGGAAGAATGGACTCAGCATTTAAAAGGAATGAACTAGGGGGCGCTTGGGTGGCTCAGTCGGTTGAGCGTCTGATTTCGGCTCAGGTCATGATCTCACTGCTCATGAGTTCGAGTCCCACATCGGGCTCTGTGCTGACAGCTCAGAGCCTGGAGCCTGCTTCGGATTCTGTGTCTCCCTCTCTCTCTGCCCTTCCCCTGCTCATTCTCGGTCTCTGTCTCTCTCTCCAAAATAAACATTAAAAAAAATGGCATTTTGCCCTTGAAAAAAAAAAAAAGAATAAAAGGAATGAACTATCAATAACATGGTGTGTCTTAAAAACAGTAGTGGAGGGGCGCCTGGGTGGCGCAGTCGGTTAAGCGTCCGACTTCAGCCAGGTCACGATCTCGCGGTGAGTTCGAGCCCCGCGTTGGGCTCTGGGCTGATGGCTCAGAGCCTGGAGCCTGTTTCCGATTCTGTGTCTCCCTCTCTCTCTGCCCCTCCCCCATTCATGCTCTGTCTCTCTCTGTCCCAAAAATAAATAAACGTTGAAAAAAAATTAAAACAAAACAAAACAAAACAAAACAAAAAAAAAACAGTAGTGGAATCCGGATGGCCAACAGGCACATGAAAAGATGCTCAATGTCGCTCCTTATCAGGGAAATACAAATCAAAACCACACTCAGATACCACCTCACGCCAGTCAGAGTGGCCAAAATGAACAAATCAGGAGACTATAGATGCTGGAGAGGATGTGGGGAAATGGGAACCCTCTTGCACTGTTGGTGGGAATGCAAATTGGTCCAGCCACTCTGGAAAACAGTGTGGAGTTTCCTCAGAAAATTAAAAATAGACCTACCCTATGACCCAGCAATAGCACTGCTAGGAATTTACCCAAGGGATACAGGAGTACTGATGCATAGGGGCACTTGTACCCCAATGTTTATAGCAGCATTCTCAACAATAGCCAAATTATGGAAAGAGCCGAAACGTCCATCAACTGATGAATGGATAAAGAAATTGTGGTTTATATACACAATGGAGTAGTACATGGCAATGAGAAAGAACGAAATATGGCCTTTTGTAGCAATGTGGATGGAACTGGAGAGTGTGATGCTAAGTGAAATAAGCCATACAGAGAAAGATACCACATATTTTCACTCTTATGTGGATCCTGAGAAACTTAACAGAAACCCCTGGGGGAGGTGTAGGAAAAAAAAAAAAGAGGTTAGAGTGGGAGAGAGCCAAAGCATAAGAGACTTTAAAAACCGAGAACAAACTGAGGGTTGATGGGGGGTGGGAGGGAGGGCAGGGTGGGTGATGGGTATTGAGGAGGGCACCTTTTGGGATGAGCACTGGGTGTTGTATGGAAACCAATTTGACAATACATTTCATATATTGAAAAAAAAAACCAGTAGTGGAGCCAAAGAAGTACAAAACTTTATAAAGTACATACTTTAGGATTCCATTTGCATGTGATTCAAGAACAGGCAAAACGGACGTCTGGGGATCAGAAGTGGTTGTCCCTGCCTGGGATGGGAAGGACTGACTGGGAAAGGGTATGAGAGAATGCTCTGGGGTGCTGTAAATGTTCGAATTCTTGATTTGGAATAGTGCTGTACACTTGAGATATTATGAGCCTTTTATTAAATGGAGATTAGATCTTGATTGAAATGTGTACATACATATAAATGTAAATAAATATACATACTCAAATTTCTAATCTAATGAAGGAATCTATTGCAATGAGCCAGGCTCCCCTCAGCCCAAAGAATTTCACACTCTCTTTCTGCCCTTGCAGTACTTGGATTTCGAGCTTTCAGAACATGGACTCAGGCTTCAGGGTGATGCTGCAAGTTGGAACCTTGTGCAATCACCCCCAGGTCATTTCCCTCTAGCTTGCCGACTTCCCATCACTTACACAATGCCACATCTGGCCACCCCCGCCAGGCCACGAGAGAAAGTTTGGGAGAGGCAGGTTCAACCTGGTGGGGAATTCCTCTCCCCGCGCACACTTTCCAGCGCCCTGCTGTGGCGGGTCACACAGCCCAGTAGGGCATGAATCAGCCTCCCTTCCAGGCTCCGCATAGGCACGCTCCGCCCCGTCCGGGGTCGGAGGAGGCTCACCCTACTACATAAAGCAAGCACCCAGCACGTCGGCACCCAGGCCGCCTAGAGGCTGGACTCTGTGCACCCTTTTCCAACGGGACTTTCAAGGAACGCCTCGCCCCGAGGGCCAATTGAACCGGACACCATGGACTCTACTGGACCTCTCGGGCTGTTACTTCTGCCGTTGCTCCTGATGGGGACCGTGCTGGGAGATGGTGTTCAGGATGCACCAGGTATGGGCTGGTCTGGGACCCCCCTCTTTGCGCCGGGCTTCCGCTGAGGTAGGCAGTGAGGGCGCTGCGGCAGTGGGGCCCTCAGCACCCGCCCTCTCCACCCGGATTTCCCCGGGCCCCTGCCGCACAGGGAGTCTAGAGCCGTGGGAAGAGGCACTCCCGCCGAAGTTTGTACTTTCTCTCCTGCAAACCCCCCCTCTGCTCGGAACAGAACTCCCCCGGGAAGGGAAGCCTCTACCTTCCCGGGAGTCGTGGCTGACCTCCTTCCCTCTTCCCTGTCTCCTTCCCTCCTGTAGGAAACAATGCGGAGATCTGCCTCCTGCCCCCGGACGAAGGGCCCTGCCGGGCCCGGATCCCCAGTTACTACTACGACAGGTACACACAGAGCTGCCGCAAGTTCATGTACGGAGGCTGCGAGGGCAACGACAACAATTTCGAAACTTGGGAGGCCTGCGATGAAGCTTGCTGGAGGATAGAGAGTAAGTTTTCGCACGTAAGCTCAGAACTCTTGCACGCTCCTTGCAGGGAAGGGCTGGTGGTAATTTAATTTTATGCCTCCTTGAAGACACTGTTTCCTCAGGTCGATCATCCATCAATCTGAAATACTTTCACTGGATTTTATTATTAAAGTATGATTTAGCTAACTATAAATTTTCCTTTTGTCCCTGGATGCCCAAACATGTTTTGGCTTAGTACAGGGATATAGTGGAGATTCATGATAATGTTTTCTATTTTACTTTAATTATATTTATTGTATCTGTTAAGGCCAGTAACAGAACACGGGACTTTGAGATTCAGGGAAGTAAGCCAAAGGAAAATACCCATCCATGTGAATAAGTTTAATTAACTTCATGTGTAGAAAAATCAGAACACCCTGTGAGAACAGAGAATTCCCACATTTGGCTGACTCAGGTCTGGAGCCACTGTTACAAAAAAAAAAAAAAAAAAAAAGCTAAAATAACTGGATTAATGAAAAGTCTCTTGGGGATTTACTATCCCAGTACTAAATGTGATGCTGTTTTCTCCCCAGTTGTTTCTGAAAATATAGTAAAGTTTTGATGTAATACTAAGATAATTTTTGACTAACACTGTTTTATGCCCTCCTTTTCCTAGAAGTTCCCAAAATTTGCAGGTTGGAAGTCAGTGAGGGGCAGTGTGGAGAGCCCAGAGAAGAGTATTTCTTCAATCTCAGTTCCATGACATGTGAAAAATTCCTATCTGGCGGGTGTCACAGCAATGAGAACAGGTTCCCAGATGAGGCTACCTGTATGGGCTTCTGTGCACCAAAAAAAAGTAAATACTACTTTTATGGTGTTTCTATTTCGTTTCTTTATTAAGACTTTAGGAGTAAAAAATCAACAATTTGATGTGGAATTCACATGGCTTGTGTTCTGGTGATTTCACATATAGTATGATATCGATCTTCACACAATTGCCCTGTGAGGAAGCAGAATTATTCCCATTTTCACATATGAGAGGACAGGCTACCAGAAGTTCATGACTTGCCAAGTTCTCAGGGCTGGAAAGTCACAAAGCCATGCATGATTTTAGTTTTTGCTTCCTCTTCTGGATTGTTTCTTTAGAACTATTTCTTATCTACTTAATTTACACATAAAAATTACAGTATTCTGAATGTCATGACCTCAGGTTTGGAATCACTTATTATAGGAGACAGTGGAATATATACAGACTTAAGATGGTGAAACTCGAAAATTTCTATCTAAAGTTTTTGGCTAGATTTCTGTATCCTTTAGTAACTGCAAATTGCAGGACAAAGAGATCTCTATCCTTCTTTGTTGCCCTTCTTTGTTCTTACCTACATCCTCACCCCCTCACTCCCTAAAAATGATGTGTTACTAGGGCAGCATTTTTGTAGAGAGAGACAATACAGGCATTTTCCCTCGGCATAGCAGACATACACAAATATATACAAACTTAACAAACAAGGAAAACTTGCTTTGGCAGAGATTTGAGGGAGCTCTATAGCTATTTGCTGTGTTCAAAATGTAAAATCTTGAGTTAATGGACAGATGGTGGTTGCTGGTGTTTCCTTAAATTTTTTGTGTAAATGTAAATGTTCCAGTGGCTACTTGGGAAATAGATACATGCATTCTTGATTAATAGTGGAAGGAGAGCTGATAAAAACATTTAAAATAAACCTACCAACACAAGAAACTTTACTAAAGCATGACATATGTCAGCCCTTGAAACATAGCCCATTTCTACCAGACCATATCTGTTCTTTGGGTTCAATTTTTTTACACGTTCAAATGATACAACGACATAGCTTCGGAAGAAATTCTCTCCAGTTTATGAAAATTTTAGATTTAGCAAAGTATAGCATGTAAGCTTTCTTGAAAATTGAGACACACTTTTTAAATGGTTTAGTATGATATTTTGGATTCAGAATGAAGCTTCTATGGGATTAGATTTTCTTCAGTTACTTCAGTAATCACAGTTTATTAATTCTGGTATTACTGCATTTCTAATTTTATTTTCTTTTTTTATAAAGGTCCATCATATTGCTATAGCCCAAAAGATGAAGGACTATGCTCGGCTAACGTGACTCGCTATTATTTTAATCCGAGACACAAAGCTTGTGAGGCCTTCACCTATACTGGCTGTGGAGGGAATGAGAATAACTTTATTAACATGAAGGATTGCAAACATGTTTGTTTAAAAGGTAATGATTTTTTTCTTCATTCCATTTTTAAACTAATTTTATAAATAATTTATAAGCAAATTTATATTTTTATGTATCCATTTTCCTAATAGCATATTGACATTTCAAGACTACTTCTACATAAATAGCATTTTAGTACTGGTCAGTTTTGTCAAATGCTAATGCTGTCTAGCTACAATAGACAGTAGCTGTATCCTTGCATTTTAAAGGTAGAAAGTTACTAACTTGAGTGGATAGTGAGTAAAACTGACTTTATAATCATTAAAAACAGTTGAGGTGAGCTGGTAAGCATGTCGGCACTGTTGATTTAAAGTGAGTGTATGGGCTGGAGATATATGATATTTATTTTTACTTTGTTGACTTTAGCTTTGAAGAAGGAAAAGAATAAGAAGATGCCAAAACTTTTCTTTGCTAACAGACGGGTGAAGATTTGGAAGAGGCAATTTTAACTTTTTTTTCTATATTTCATTTTGTGAATGCTACTGCCTTTACGGTTATATCTGAATAATAATATGATAACATGGATAAATGAATCATTAATGATTTACTTGCCAGTTTTTATTGCTACACGTTACTTTTTTGTATATTTTTATACATAACCAGCTGCTATTCAAATGTGAATCTATTATTTTTAATTTACTGTTCACCTATATAAGGTTGAATTCTTACTGTGCGTAAGATATAAAAGCAAATATGACTCACCCAGTTCTTGGGGTTGTTCTTCCTGAAATCAGAAGGTGATAGCAATTGAAAAGCATAAGACAGTATAATCATGTTGTCTTAATACATATGATCATAAAAAGGACCAGCAAATACATTTCATTTTGCATTTAAAAGTTGAATTATATTTTAAGTCCAAGGAAACAAACCTGCGGATTTATCAACACTTGAGAAAAATATTACAAGTGCTGTTAGGTAGACATGATTAACTTCTATTTCTATTGTGTCATTTAAAAGATAATAAAATAACTTTTTTGACTGAATAAAAAGTTTGCAAATTTATTAAAATCAGAAATGTTTTCTTCTGGGGATAAAATTCTCTCTCTCTTTAACTGTGTTTCCATCCATCATCCCCATTCACATGTATATGTATGTTTATACATATAGAATAGATGGCTTTTAATATTCTATCGTTACCTTACTTCCGAAGACATAATAAACTGGAGACCACTAAAATTGTTAAAATTTTTAACTGTTCAAGGTGTTTATTTATATTAAACCAGAGAGCATGCATGAATTTAATAATTTAAGTTCCACTAATGAAATATTCTTGATAAATATGATCATTCCAGTTAAACAGTTTTTTTTTCTGTAATGACTTTTTTTTTAATTCCTACATTTTCATGGCAAGATTAATATGTTTAAAAGTATTCCCCTAATCTAGCAAAATTATAAATGCATTTGCCCTTTGCTTGAACAATTCCTCTTTTAAAATTCTAGCCCAGGGGCACCTGGGTGACCCAGGGGTCACAGTTGATCATCCCACTCTTGATTTCAGCTCAGGTCATGATCCCAGGGTCATGGGATCAAACCCCTTATCAGGCTCTGCGCTGAGCATGGGGCCTGCTTAAGATTCTCTCTCTCTCTCTCTCTCTCTCTCTTTCTTCCTCTCTCTCCCTCTGCCTCTCTCTCACTCAAATAAAATCAAAACAAACAAATCTATCCCAAAGGTATTGTGAGAAAAGTACAAAATGGTATAAGCCTGAGGACATTCATTGATGTATTATTCGTAACAACTGAAAACTGGAAACAAACCAGATAATCATCAATAGGGGATTGGTTGAAGAAATTATGGATGAAAAATGAGCAAAATATCTATATATGGGTATCATCTTATCCTCAGAATACATTTAAAAAACAGGATCTAGAACAATATGAATAAAATATACACATCACAGAGGACATAAGGATATTAAAAATAGTTGCCTATACCAGGAAGGAGGAAACAGAGGATGGGACAGGTATGGAGATATTATGTAGTTTTGATCTTATACCATGCAAACACTGCATAATTTAAAACCAAAATTAAAAAGAATAGAAAGCATTCCTTCTGCAATTAGAAATAAACTAAAACAATTGAACCCAAATGAATATCAGATGGTGGCATAACTATACAAAGAATATGTAATTGTTTCCAGTGACTTTCAAAGCCAGTATTTTGACTATATGTCTTTTAAAGGCTATAATCTAAGGGTCATATAAATTCTGAAGAAATCTGAAAATGCAGATGAGTAGTCATTAGTAATATTGATACTGTTATTTTGAACCTATCATATATAGAAAATATATTTCTTTAGAAGTCAAAATTTTCAGTGTTAAGAGAAAAAGACAGAAGTATGAAATTAAGAAAAAGCCTTTAACTTTTAAATTGGAATTACAAATATTAGTATGAATTCAAAATATATTTTCTCTTTTAAAAAAATAAAAGTGTTTTCCATCTTTCCATTTAAAAGTCCTTGAAGCAATGATAATCCAGTGGCAGTAAGTACACCTACCAGGGTTCTGAGGAGAAATCACCAACTCCAGGTCTAGAACTGGAAATATGTAAGATGAATTTAGGCCATCTTATTCCAGATAGCGAGGAAGCTATCAAAGACTAATGAATCAGGGGCACCTCGGTGGCTCAGTTGGTTAAGCATCCAACTTTGGCTCAGGTCATGATCTCATAGTGTGTGGGTTTGAGCCCCACATGGGGCTCTGTGCTGACAGCTCAGAGACTAGAGCCTGCGTTGGATTCTGTGAATCCCTCTCTCTCTATTCCTCCCTCACTCACACTCTGTCTCTCTCTCTCCCAAAAATAAAAGAAACATTAAAAACCATTTAAAAAGAAGACTAATGAATCATATCATAAAAACAGGAGGGTAACAACAAGGGCCTTTCACTGATCTAAAATAAGGCAATATGAACATCAAAACAAATAATGACCGCAATATATATAAATATATAAAAATGAATTAATAATTACACACACATGCATGCCTCCTTGGTCACATTTGGAGACTGCTAGGGCACTCTCCCATTACTTTGAAAACTGATAAGTTAACAGAAAGAATCAAGTATTTATCCTTTTTTATTTACCCTTAAATTTATACCACCGGGAAACTAAATAGTGTATAAAAGTTATTCATAGAAGAATCTCACCTTATACATGCATGAAGATGTTAGAAGATACCTCTAATGAAAGTATGCATCTGGGTAATGATCATCTGTGGATGCCGAAGTCGTGGCCCAAAAGGTTGATGGAGGAATTAGGCTTATGTCTCTGAATCCATGGATAATTTCAGTGGCAACAGACATTCTTTGCTTCTTGATATGATGAAGCAGCACACACCTCCTCCCCATGAAGAAATCTTGAAGAAAGAAAAAAAAATTGAACCTGAAGTTAATCAAACCTCTAGATCTATCATTCATGAGGCAATATTGGGGATAAAGGAACAAGTTGGAAGAAACCAGGGGAAGTCAACCAGCCAAATCCATAATGTTGGCCACTCTACAGGAAAAATACCTTACGTTTTCCAACAAACCAATGAACTTTTTAAAAGGGGTGAGAGGAGGAGCCATGCTTTTATAGCTTTTATATGGGATGCAGCATGTCATTAAAAGGTTTTTGGTGGAATAAGACCTGTATTTGTGACTACTCTTGGTGGTTTTTGAGAATGATCAGAGCAAAAGGGTCTTATGTACTCTGAGGATCTTATGTACAGAACCTTTGGGAATTCTGGGGATTCCGAGTGCTACAGGGAAGCTTGATTTGGTATTTGCTGCCTTTATGTCCCCTGCAGCCAAAGCCCTCAGGAGATGGCTCAGCCTACATTCGGCTACAGCCGCAGCTTTCTGTCCAGCTTGGGTAGGAATTTTGAAAACAATTTTCTAATACGCCAAAACCTCTGCCATTTTATTTTAATGAAGAAGTATATAAAGCTGTTGTAGGTCATTCTGCAGTCTGAGTGAAATTCCTTCTCGCCACAGCCTGAAGACAAGTCACTGCTGTGGTTTCACCAGACAGCCTGATTAAAAGGAATGTCTCGTTCTAGATACAAAAAGACACAAAATAGAACAGGCTGGCTTTAAATAACATAGTCTTTTATTGAAAAAAAAAAATTACTCTGGACTGCCACTCATTCCTGCTCTATGCACACACACTGTCACATGTTTAACCATACAAACTGCAGTGGAGCCTTTAAAACTGCCTGGATCACAGCATCTCTAGGTATACATGCTATCTCTGCCAACAGTCTGTAGAAATTTAGCTAATGATGTAACTCCATAATGTTCTTTGGAGTATCAGTTCCTGTATTGTAATAGTGGCTCCAGTAAAATATGGGTCTTGTGATAAAAATAAGGAAAGGTGGAAAAGTGGAGTTTGTAGTTTTAAGAGATTCTTCGTCTAGGTATTTTAAGCCTAGAATGAAGGCAAGCAAATGTGGGCATTGGAACCATCCAAAATTATTTTGTCTTCACTCAGTATTCAATTGGTAACCAAGTATATCTGTTCAAGTCTATTCTAATGCTGCTTATCTTATTCCAGGACAATTAAAACATTTCCCCAAATTTCCTCCCTGCCTGTCTGCTCCCTATCCAATCATCCACACTGATGCCAGGGTAATCTTTTTGAAAAAAAATCTTATCAAGATTTACTCCTCTTAAACTCTTCAGATGTTTGCTGTTGAATCTTCATGTTAACTGCCCAAGCCCCTAGTGTGTCATTTAAGGCTTCTTAAAAGTGGGCCATGACATTCCTCTCCAGATGTATCTCCCCCATTCCAACATCACCAGTAAGCTACAATTCAGTTGCACTAAATTATGTTCAGTTTCCAAAGAATGTGATACTGCTTTGGCTTTTTTGGTAATGTAATTAATGAATTTTGCACATGAGAACCATCCAGGGAGCCAGTTATACGGCAGGCTCCTATGCCCAATGACTGGGGGTTTTGATTTAGTGGGTTTGAGTTAGCAAAGATGTACATGACAGACAATGACTCCAGATGATTAGAAGGTACACTTGTGCCAAACTTTGAGGAACACTATTTTATGCCTCAGTGTAAGTTTTTGTTTTCTTTGAAATGAATAGCCTTCCCTCTTTACTAACCACTTGGTAAGCTGAATCTTCTTATTGGCGGCATTCCTTGAGTTACCTCAACCAGGTTTAATCATTTGTCCTGTGGCTTCGCTATATCTAATACAACTTCCTAGTTGCACTAAGATAGCATTTAGTTATTTTCCTAGGATTTTTGCTGTTAGGGTGTTCAAGTTTTTCATGCAAAACTAATAGGTTATATTTTGATTTTGAAATATGTTATTATACTCACTGTATACTATATAGAAAATTAAAAGTATCTATAAAGATAAGAATAAAAATAGTCCAAAATTTCATCACTAAGTAATTAACAACCACTCTTCTGTTCCCTTGAAGTGGAAGTAACTTAGTCAAGAGGTATGTACATGTTAATGCTCTCAGTATATGCTGACAAATTACATTACAAAGTTCTATCAGTTTATCTCCATCTAAGAATCTAAGAATGTATGCAAATGCCCAACACACTGGGTTTTAAACGAGCAGAAAAATAAATTCACTTCTTTGTCATAATAAAATTATATCTCATCATTATTTTAATTGGTATTTCCAGGATTATTACTAAGGTTGAACCTTTACAAATTTTATACATTTTCTTTCATTAAAGGTTAATACTTCCTTTAAACTCAGCTCAAAATTTTTAACATAAAAATAGAGCTTAAATTTTACAATTTAATTTTAATCATGAAAGGTTTCAACTGTACAGAAAATTACAGAAAACTAGTATAATTGACCCAGTTTAGAAAAGATGTCAGATTTGTTTCAGGAGCTTTCTCTATTTTAATGGAGCTCAAGATTCAAAATGCACCTCATCCTATTTTCCTCTCTCATGAGAAGTAACTGCTCTCCTGATACTGGAGTGTATACATTCTCTGCATATTTCTTTTTAATTTTTTTAATGTTTAGTTATATTTTGAGAGACAGAGCACGAGTGGGGGAGGGGCAGAGAGAGGGAGACACAGAATCTGAAGCAGGTTCCAGGCTCTGAGCTGTCAGCACAGAGCCCAACGCTGGGCTCAAACTCATGAACCACAAGATCATGACCAGAGCCAAAGTCAGATACTTAACCACCTGAGCCATTAAGGTACCACAATTCTCTGCATATTTTAATGCTTGTATTATAAATATAATAATTCATAGCAACATGAATTATTGTTCTATGTGCTTTAAAATTACTCATGGTGTCACACCATATATATCCATTGTCATCATGCATTTTTACTATTGTTTTGGATATACCCTCTAAATCCATCTTGTTTCATGAAGATCTGCTTCATTTATTTTTACTACTCTATAGTATTCCATTACATAAATATAGCACGGTGTGTTCATTTCCCTGTTGATGGATATTTACTTTATTCCCAAATTTTGGTTATTATAAACAATAATGAATATTTATATACATATCTCATTACACACATATATGTGCATAAAAGTGAAATTGTCAAAGGCAAGTTCATTCAACCTACTAGATTTTGCCAAATTGCTCTCCAAATACCTGTAGCCAGCAATGTATACAAATTTATATTTCTTCAAGTTTTTTGCAACATTGTGCATCAGTGATGCCTTTATTGACATTCATATAAGTGAGAAGTTATACCTCATTACTGTTTTCATTTTTATTTTCTGATTAGTAATGGGATTGAAAATTATTTTTTTCAGATTGTATTGGCTATTCTTCTATAAATTGCCTCTTTATACTCTTTTCCCATTTTTCCATTTGACTTTGTGTCTTTTATAATTAACATATTTTTTATGCATTCTGGGTAAGAATTCCTTGTTAGTTATATAATATAGAGATACCTTCTTCCAATTTGTGTAAACAGTGATGTTATTTTATTTTCCCTTAGCCTGTTGGAGTATGATGTTACATTATTGCATAAAATGTCAGAAATCTGGGTTAATTTAGCACTTTCTCAACTTTTAAATTGATTATGTAGCCTCATTACAAGAAAGCAGGAAGTATGATGTTTGTGCCAAAGCCCAGATCATGTGCTACTTCCTTAGTAAAACAGTAACATTTGAACAAAGAGATAATAAAGGTTTTATGTATTATAAGAAGTATTATATTGCATATAAAAAGAAATATTGGAAGAAATATTGTCTAGGAATTTCCCCAAACTAATTAAAGACATGACTATACATTCAAGAAGCTCTGTGTACCCCACATAGAAAATAAAACAAAACAAACAAAACCAACTAAGCACATCACAGTCCAACTTCTGAATGCTAAAAACAAACTGACAATCTTCATATACCTAGAAAAACAGAGATAATACCTCCAAATGAGCATCAAAAAGGCTGATGATTGACATTTCCACAGAAATTATGGAAGTCAGAAAATGACAGATTAACATTTTAAAGTGCTAAAGAAAAACAAACAAACCCTGCAAACCAATATTCTATATCCAGCAAAAAATCCTTCAGAATCGAAGGATAAGTAAAGATGTTTACAGTTAAACACAGCTGAGAGGATTTGCTGCCAGCAGATTTGCACTACAAGTAACATTATTGGGAATTCTGAAGGAAAATGATTCCAGATGGAAGCACATAACTGCAAAATGGAATGAGAACACTAGAAGATGTAAACATCAAAAACTATAAATGAGCCCATCTCTGCTGCTGCTCTCACAGTGCGGAGCTAGGACACATAGCTGTGTTGGAGACGCCGCCCTCAGGCCGCAGGAAGCCACACCTGGAGAAGCTGCTGTGGGGGATCACTTGAAGCCTAGAGTCACCCCCAGGTGTGACAGAAAGTCACCTGCTGAACATCATATGGGTTTCTCCATGGGAACAAAATAATAACTGCGTGCTACCGGAGGATGTGAAGAAATTTTTTCCTGATGACCAGTGGCTGCCACATGACATGAGTGTGAAGCTGGACGAGCACACCATTCCAGTGGGCAGCATGGCACCTAACAGCATCTCCAAGCCAACTTGACTCAACCAGTCTTCCATGCATTCACTCCCTAATGCACCAACCTTGGCAGGCCTGGAGGACTGATGCACTTGAAGCCAGTGAGAATGTCCAGAGAAGCCTCACTTTGATTCTTACAGTGTGATATTGAGTTGAATCCTTGCAATGGGAAGGGCAGGTTTGCCTTGCCTACAAAAGGGGGAAGCCAACAATAGCACAAGATGCTGAAATTTGGCTACTAGATAGAGAGTTATACGGGCATTTTCTTTTTTCTTTTAATTTTTTTTTAATGTGTATTCTTGAGAGAGAGAGAGAGTGAGTGAGTGAGTGAGTTAGAGTTGGGGAGGGGCAGAGCGTGAAAGGGAGACACAGAACTGAAACAGTCTCTAGGCTCCAAGCTGTAGCCCGATGGGGGGCTTGAACCCAAGAACTGCTGGATCATGACCTGAACCAGAGGTGGATGCCCAACTGACTGAGCCACCCAGGTGCCCCTATACTCGCATTTTCTCACAGATACCTTTACAGCTTACTATGTCCTGCTCCTCATGTATCTGGGCCTGCCACGGTGGCAGTATGACTTCACCAGCTATGGCATCCCACAAGTCAAGCAATGGTTCAACATTTATAAACCCATCACCTACAACACAAACCAACTCACAGAAGAAACCAACTCCTTCATGAACAAGCTGGATCGCAGCAAAGTGTTCAAGAGCAAGAACAAGACCTTAATCCCCCAAAAGAAAGAGCCCAACCAGCCTGCAGGTGGCCAGAAAGGGCCCTCAGTTCCCTCCTTCACCTCTAAATTCTCTTGTAGCCCTGGAAACCCTGTTGGAAATGAGCATCCCCACCTCCCTGCCAGTCCCACAGTGATGATTTCCATGCACAGATGGCCCAAGCCTCTTCCCATCTGAGTGAGGCAAATCCTAGGCCTTTGACTCCTGTCAGCATTAGCCAAGAGTTCAAGGGCATACTCAGGTCTCCCCCAGAGTCCTTTCCTTACCCTCAGCTTTGGAGAGCTGTGGAGTTTCAGAACTTGTTTAAGTAGCTAAACAGATCTGTAAAGAGCTTTCCTTTCTCTCCACTCCCAACCCCCTACACTTTTCAGCAGTGATTAGAGAAGGGCTCCAGAGAAACCATTGGTTTTGACCCATGAAGCATTAGAATGGTGCTGCTCTGTTGGTAACTGTTAGCCACATGTGACTGTTTATATTAAAAATTCAGTTCCTCAATTACATTAGTTATGTTGTGAGTATTCATGTGGCTAGTATTATCATCACAGAAAATTCTCTTGGGCAGCACTGCATCAGAATATTTTCATGCTGCTCTTTCCCAGATTAGTTTATTTTTGTTAGAGAATGTGGATATCTCAATTTGATGGGTATCATATTCCATTAAAATTCTTAAAAAAATTTTTTTTATGTTTATTTATTTTTGAGAGAGAAACAGAGACAGAACATGAGTGGGGGAGGGGCAGAGAGAGAAGGAGACACAGAATTGGAAGCAGGCTCCAGGCTCTGAGCTGTCAGCACAGAGCCAGACGCGGGGCTAGAACCCATGAACTGTGTGATCATGGCCTGAGCTGAAGTCCAACGTCAACTGAGTGAGCCACCCAGGCACCCCCCTGTTAAAATTCTTGAAGATACAATTGTATACGTGCTTTTTGTCTTTCATAAGTAATTCTCATTCTGCTCCTTTTTTCAGTTTCCTATAAAGTTTGTTGTTTCCAGTAAAGGAAAAAAACTATAAATGAACATTCTGTTTACAAGCATTGAGTATTATATCTTATGCATATAAAAGCTTACATTTAAAATATATGAAATTGATGGCATCAAAGGTGTTTTGATTAATGGAATTAAACTATTTTTGTTTCTTGTATGCTTTGGGAAGTATTACAACTTACCGTGTAGAACTCATACAGTGACTTTAAGAATAATCAATGAAATAACAAAATATATATAGCTAAAAAGCTAATAGAGTAATGAATGGAATAATAAAAAAATAAAACAATGACCAGAAATAAATAAATAAAAGACCAGAAAAGATAAATGAAGAAACAAAGATGAAACAATTAGAAAACAATGGCAAGATGGTTGACTTAAACTCAACCATCTCAGTAATATAATAGGTAATAATAGGTAACTAGAAATTAATAAAAGATTATTGGAAAATCTCTAAGTGTTTAGAAATTAAATACACAGTTATATAGCACATGTGTCAAAAAAGAAATCACAATGAACTATGTTTTAAATTGAATGAAAAAAATGTGACATAACAAAAATTCCGAGAAGCAGTTAAAGTGGTGGCCAAAGGGAAATTCTTAGCTCTAAATTAGTATACTGAAAAAGAAGTTGAGAATCAATCTTCCAATCTACCATCTCAAAGAACTAGAAAATTAACTACAAATTGAACATATTTAAGTACTCCCTAAAGAATAGAAGAAAATGTTTTAAAAGCAGACATCATTGTATGAAAGACCTAAATGTAAGACAGGAAGCCATCAAAATCCTTGAGAAGAAAGCAGGCAAAAACCTCTTAGATTTTGGCCGCAGCAACTTCTTACTCAACACGTCTCTGGAGGCAAGGGAAACAAAGGCAAAAATGAACTACTGGGGCCTCATCAAAATAAAAAGCTTCTGCAGAGTGAAGGAAACAATCAGCAAAACTAAAAGGCAACCGACAGAATGGGAGAAGATATTTGCAAATGACATATCCGATAAAGGGTTAGTATCCAAAATATATAAAGAACTTATCAAACTCAACACCCAAAACCAAATAATCCAGTGAAGAAATGAGCAAAAGACATGAATAGACACTTCTCCAAAGAAACATCCAGATGGCCAACTGACACATGAAAAAATGTTCCACATCACTCATCATCAGGGAAATACAAATCAAAACCACAATGAGATACCACCTGACACCTGTCAGAATGGCTAACATTAACAACTCAGGCAACAACAGATGTTGGTGAGGATGTGGAGAAAAAGGATCTCTTCTGCATTGTTGGTGGGAATGCAAGCTGGTGCAGCCACTCTGGAAAACAGTATGGAGGTTCCTCAAAAAACTAAAAATAGAACTACCCTACATCCAGCAATGGCACTACTAGGCATTTATCCAAGGGATACAGGTGTGCTGTTTCCAAGGGACACATGCACCCCCATGTTTATAGCAGCACTATCAACAATAGCCAAAGTATGGAAAGAGCCCAAATGTCCATCGATGGATGAATGGATAAAGAAGATGTGGTATGTATGTATGTACATATGTATATATTATACACACACACACACACACACACACACACACACACACAAAATGGAGTATTACTTGGCAATCAAAAAGGATGAAATCTTGCCATTTGCAACTACAAGGATGGAACTGGAAGGTATTATGCTAAGTGAAATTAGTCAGAGAAAGACAAAAATCCTATGACTTCACTCATATGAGGACTTTAAGAGACAAAACAGATGAACATAAGGGAAGGGAAACAAAAATAATATGAAAACAGGGAGGGGGACAAAACAGAAGAGACTCAAATATGGAGAACAAACAGAGGGTTGCTGGAGGGGTTGTGAGAGGGGGGATAGGCTAAATGGGTAAGGGGCAGTAAGGAATCTACTGCTGAAATCATTGTTGCACTATATAATAACGAATTTGGATGTGAATTAAAAATAAAATAAAATAAAAAAATAAAAAATAAAATTTAAAAAATAAAAAAATAAAATAAAATAAAAAAGCAGACATCATTGTAAAGAAAATGAATACATCAAAAATTATTTCTCAAAAAATCAATTATTTTGTTAATAGCAAGATATTAAAGAAAGATAAAGAATATAAATTATCAATATTATAAGTGGAAAAACAGACATTACAAATCCTAAAGATCTTGAAAATAGAATGGATATTAACAAATTAATACCAATAAACTTGATAACTTAAATAAGCAAATACCTTTAAAACCACACATGACAAAATAAGAATAACTATATCATTTGAGAGGTCCAGTGCAAAATGAGAGTTTCTTTGTTCAAACATTGATAAAAATTTTAAATATGGTGACAGTAAAGCATTAAATTAGTGCAAGACATTTATAAGTGCATGTCATTTCCCACATTATATGACCATGGGCTGGCCTTGCTTCTAAAACTGACATACAAATGAAAATTCTGATCACTTATATATCCATTAAAGAAAATGAAGCCACAATTTTCAACTTTCCAGAGATTTAACATGAAATAATCCCAATTTGCAAAATCACTTTCAGCAAATAATAACATTTCCTATTTTTTGAGTCTCTAATAGGGTAATAATTGGCAAAAGCATTGCAAGGAAGAAAAGTTACATGCCAATTTCTTCCTTGTGAATAGATGAACAAAACCTGAACAAAATATTACCAAATCAAGTCCAGCAATATGTAAGTCATCATGACTAAGTGAAGTGCATTTCAGTTTGTAAGACAGTTTTCAACATAAGAAAATTCAGTAATTGTAACTGGCCACATTAACAAAAAAAATGACAAATATCATACCATCATCTTAATAGATGCAAAAAAGATATCTGATAAAATTGAACAGCAATTCATGGTAAAAAAATAATCTCAACAAATAGGAATATAAGAGATCCTCTTTCATCTGAAAATGGAAGTCCACAAAAACCTATGGTTAATATCGTAACTAAAAATGAAATATTGAATACTTTCCCAGTGAGTTTGGAATAAAACAAATTGGTCCAATACTACCATTTCTATTCAAATTTTACTGGAACTCCTCAACACTGTAAAATTTCAAAAAAAGGACATAAAATCTATAAATATTGGACAGAAAAAAGTAAAATTATCATAATTTTCAGTAACATATTTGAATAGCTAGAAAATATAAAGGAATCTACAAAGTATATCATTTATAAGTGAGTTCGGCAAGGTCACTGGATACAAGATCAATATAAAAATAAATTGTATTTCTATATACCAGAAACAAGCAATTAGAAAATGAGATATAATATACAAGTGTCCAAAAAATCAAATGCCTAGGAATAAATGTAGCAAAATATGTACAAGAACTCTACCATGAAGATCACAGTCATTGCTGAGAGAAATTAAAGATCTAAATAAATGGTGATCAATCAATTGAATATCCATGTGAAAAAAAAAAAGTGAACCTTAATGTCTACTTCACACAATAAACAGAAATTAACTGGAAACAGGGCATAAATTGAAATGTGAAAGATAAATTACAAAGCTCTCAAGGAGAAAATGTAGGAGAATATCTTTATGACCTTGGAGTAGTTCAAGGGACATAGGACCGAAAAACACACTATAAAAGATAATTGGTGAATTGTACTTCATAAAAATTAAGATGTTCTTTTCATCAAAAGAGATTTTTAAAAGTAAATCAAACACTGGAAAAAGTTAATTTCAGTGCATATATTGGACAAAGAACCCATATCCGGACTATAAAAATTTCCAACAAATCAATAGGAAAAAAAATCAATAAAAAAATAATGGGACACAAATATGAACAGGAACTTTACAAAACAGAATGTGCAAATTGCAGATAAGCATATGAGAAGGTGATCAACAGAATTAGCCATCAGGAATACATTTGAAAGCCATAATAAAATACTACTATCTACCCATAAGCATGACTAAAAAGAGCTAACAATATCTAGTGTATGCACAGGAACTCTGGCTATCACACATTGTTCAAAAGAGTGTAAATCGATACAACCATTTTAGTCAATTCTTTGGCAGAATCTGCTAAAACTGACCACACAGGTACCATATTACCCAGCAATTATACTTCCAAGTATATGTCCAACAGAAATATGATGCATATGTCTATCAAAAGGCATGTAAAAATGGTCATTTTAGCTTTATTCATAATAGTAAAAATCTGGAAACATTTCAACTATCCACCAACTTGATAGTGAATAAATGAAATAATACACAGTAGTGGAAAGAAAGATCCACTACTGAACAAAACGGCACAGATAAATTTAGCAGAAGTAATACTAAGACAAAAAAACCATACATATTGTATAGTTTCATTTATATGATGGTCAAGAATAGGCAAAACTAATCTATTGTGATAAAGGTCAGAAGATAAGTTACTCTTTATTTTGATAAAGGTCAGAAGTGAGTATATTAACCTTAAAAGGAAATGAGGTAGGCTTCTGGGGTGGTGATAACAGTCCATATCTCAATCTAGATGGTTGTTATATAGAGACATAAATTAGTAAAAAAAAAAAAAAATCACTTTTTGTACTTTACTGTATGTAAGTTATAACTCACTTTCAAAAAGCATTATGAAAAAATATTCAAAAAATTTTTTTAATATTTTTATTTATTCTTGAGAGAGAGAGACAGAGTGCGAATGAAGAAGGGGCAGAGAGAGAGGCAGACACAGAATCTGAAGCAGGCTCCAGGCTCTGAGCTATTAGCACAGAACCTGACATGGGGCTTGAACCCAAAAATCATGAGATCATGACTTGAGCCAAAGTCAGGTGCTTAACCAACAGAGCCACCCAACTGCCCCCAAAAATATTTCTAAAAACAGAAGGGTGAGACTTTTAAGATGAGAAGTTAGAATTGATGCCAAGGTTTTGTTATTGTTTTGTTTTGTTTTTTAGCCTAGAATCTGGAAGAATAGCATTATCATTAACTGAGATGGGGAAGGGTTAACCATATGTTAACCAATATGTTATGGGTTAGACTGAAAGCTCAGTGTTGGACATGCTGCATGTGGAGGTACCTATTAGATCTCCAATTCAATGTGTAATTGGTAATAGGGATCTGGAGTTCAGGAGCAAACTGTCCACTGGCATATAGATGACATTTTTAGCTTTAAGACTGGATGCCATCACCAAAGGAATAAGGATAGACAGAGAATATAAGCAAGGATGGATCTCTGGTGTGCTGTCATATCAAAGTGGGGGAAGAAGGGAAGTGGAGTGGAATGCAATGCAATGCAAACTGAGAAGGAGCAACTAAAGAGGAGGGTTATGTCCTAGAAACTGAATAATGAAAGCATATCAAGCAGAGGAGCATAACTGACTGCATCAGATGCCATTGATAAGTAAGATGAGGACTGAGAATTGAATATTAGTTTAGCAATGAGGATATCATCGAGGACCTTGGAAAAAGCAGTTTAGGGGACATAGAGGGAATGCAAATCTGGATGGAGTGAATTTGAAAGAGAAAGAGGGGCACCTGAGTGGGGGCTCAGTCCAACTTTGGCTCTGGTCATGATCTCATGGTTCGTGAGTTCAAGCCCCACATCGGGCTCACTGCTCTCAGCACAGAGCTCACTTTGGATCCTCCATCCTCCTCTCTCTACCTCTCCCCAGCTTGCATTCTCTCAAAAATAAATAAAGAAAAAAAAAAAGAAAGAGAAAGGTGGAGTTGGAGACATTCCTATAGACATCTCTTTTAAGAAGTTTTGATGCAAAGGAGAGGAAAGGAGAAGTTATGCCATGTAGAAGTAGGATCAAGCGTTTTGCTTTTTTTTTTTATATATAGGTTAGGAGAAATAACAGATATTTATATGCTGAGGGCAATGATCTAGTAAAGAGCTAATATGGGAAAGAAAAAATTTGGAGCTATATTTTTGTATAGGCAACAGGAGATGGGATCTAGAGCACAAGTGAGGAGACTTGCCTCGGATTGGCCCATGGGTGGTTGATCTGTGGCAACACATGGGAGGGCAAGGTATGTTATGTAGATACTCGGAAGTGAGAAGATGTGGTGGCAGGCGTCTGTGGAAGTTATCTTCCAATTGTTTGATTTTCTCAGTAAGGAAGCCAGTTATCAGTCGAAAGTGAGGAAGGGAGAGGAGGTTGAGGTGGTTCGAGGACAGAAGATAATACATGAAATAGACTTTCAGGAGAACGTAAAGATGAATGGCCTTATGGCATACACTTTGATGGTCTGACAGCCTAGCTGGCTGGCTTGAAGTGTGTTTTCATGAATACAGTTTTGAATTTTTCTACAGTTATTAACAGCTCATGGGCTGACATAAAGCAAGTGGAGAGATTAATTTAACCAGGGTTGTAATTTTTGTGATGTTAGCACAATACTGAGGAATGCACAGAATGGAATTATGGAATTGAGAGAAGAACAGATGCAGGATAAATGGAAGGATATGACTACAATTATTATCTATGAAATGTAAGCTAGATGAAGAGAGAAGAGAAAGCATCAGGGGAGAGCATAAAAAGTGGTAGGATCAACAGATTTTCAGTCTATTGTATACTGCTGTTGAAATATATTGCTGAGAAAGAAGGTAATAATAAACGTAATAATAAAGATTAGAGAAGAATTAAGTGATATAGAGACTAAAATAACAATTGAACAGATCAATGAAATCAGGAGCTGGTACTTTGAAAAAAGTCAATAAAATTGATATCCTCTAGCCAGACTTATCAAGACATAAAGAGAAAGGACTCAAATAAATAAAATCACAAATGAGAGAGAAGAAATAACAACACCACATAAATACAAACAATTATAAGAGAATATTATGAAAAACTATATGCCAACAAATTGGACAACTTAGAAGAAATGGATAAATTCCTGCAAACATATAAACTATCAAAACTGAAACAGGAAGAAATAGAAAATTAAATAAAAAATTTAACATGTATTCATTATTATTATTCATATTATTCATCCAGGCTCTGAACTGACAGCACAGAGCAGGGCTTGAACTCACAAACCGTGAGATCATGACCTGAGCTAAAGTTGGACACTTAAATGAGTGAGCCACCCAGGCGCTCCTAGAAAATTTGAACAGAACCAATAACCACCAAAGAAATTGAGTCAGTAATCAAGAAACTCCCAACAAACAAAAATCCAGGACCAGATGGCTTTACAGATGAATTCTACCAAACATTTAAAGAAGAGTTAATACTTATTCTTCTCTAACTATTCCAAAAATAAGGAAAAAAAAGGAAAACTTCCCAATTCATTCTATGAGGACAGTATTTACACTGATACCAAAGCCAGACAAAGACAACACTAAAAAAGAGAACTAGGGTCAATATCCCTCATGAACATAGATGCAAAAAACCTCAATAAAATACTAGCAAACTGAATTCAGCAATGCATTTAAGTAATCATTCATCACAATCAAGTGGGATTTATTCCTGGGTTGTAAGCATGGTTCAATATTTGCAAATCAATGTGATACATCACATCAATATGAGAAAGGATAAGAACTATATGATTATTTCAATAGACACAGGAAAAGGTATTTGACAAAGCACAACATCCATTCATGATAAAACTATCAATAAGGTAAGTTTAGAGGGAACATACCTCAAAATAATAAAGGCCATCTAAGAAAAACCCACAGTTAGCATCATCCTTGATGCTCTCAGTTTTTCCCATAAGGTCAGGAATAAGACAAGGATATCTACTCTCACCACTTTAATCCAACATGGTATTGGAAGTCCTAGCCACAGAAATCAGACAACAAAAATAAATAAAAGGCATCCAAATCAGTAAGGAAGAAATAAAACTTTCACTATTTACAGATGACCTGATACTGTATATAGAAAACCCAAAGACTCTACTAAAAAACTGCTAGAACTGATAAACAAATTGAGTAAAGTCACAGGATACAAAATCAATGTATAGAAATCTTTTGCATTTCTACATACACCAAATAATGAAGCAGAATTAGGATAAATTAAGAAACAATCCCATTTACAATTATACCCAAATTAATAAGATACCTAGGAATAACCTAACCAAAGAGATGAATGACCTATACTTTGAAACTACAGAACACTGATGAAAGAAATTGCAGACCACACAAAGAAATGGAAAGGATATTCCATGTTCATGGATTGGAATAACAAATACTGTTAAAATGTCTATATGACCCAAAGCAATCTACACATTTAATGCAATTCCTATCAAAATACCAACATCATTTTTCACAGAACTGGAACAAACAATCCTAAAATTTTTATGGAACCAGAAAAGAACTCAAACAGCCAAAGCAACCTTGAAAAAGAAAAGCAAAGCTAGAGACAACACAACTTTGGACTTCAAGTTATATTACAAAGCTATAGTGATCAAAATAGTATGGTATTGGCACAAAAACAGACATATAGATCAATAGACTATAAAATCCAGAAATAAACCCACAATTATATGGTCAATTAATCTTCAACAAAGCAGGAAAGAATATCCAATGGGAGAAATACAGTCTCTTCAACAAATGGTGTTGGGAAAACTCAACAGAAACATGCAGAAGAATGAGACTGGACCACTTTCTTACAGTATACACAAAAATAAATTCAAAATGGATTAAAAACCTAAATGTGAGGCCTGAAACCATAAAAATACTAGAGGAGAACATAGGTAATAACTTCTTTGACACTGGCTCTAGCAGCTTCTTTCTAGATATGTCTCCTGAGACAAGGGAAACAAAAGCAAAAAATAAACTATAGAAATTTCATCAAAATAAAAACCTTCTGCACAGTGAAGGAAACAATCAGCAAAACTAAAGGCAACCTATGGAATGGGAGAAGATATTTGCACATGACATACCTGATAAACAGTATCTGAAATAAATAAGGAACTTCTAAAATGCAACACTCAAAAAACAAATCCAACTTAAAAATGGGAAGAAGACATGAACAAACATTTCCTCAAAGAAGACATACATTTGGCCAACAGATACATGAAGAAATGTTCATTATTTATGATCAGGGAAAGGCAAATCAAAACTATAATGAGATATTCCCTCCCACCTGTCAGAAAGGCTAAAATCAGTAACATAAGAAATAGGTGTTGGTGAGGAAAAAGGAACACTCATGCACTGTTGATGGGAATGAAACTGGTATAGCCACTCTAGAAAATAATACGGAGTTTCCGCAAAAAGTTAAAAATAAAACTACCTTATGATCCAGCAATTGCACCACTAGGTAGTTACCCAAAGAATACAAGAACACTAATTCAAAGGGATACATACACCCCTATGTTTATAGCAGCATTACTTACAATAGCCAAATTATGGAAGCATCCCGAATGCCCATCACTAGAAGAATGGATAAAGAAGATGTGGTGTGTGTGTGTGTGTGTGTGTGTGTGTGTGTGTGCATGTGTATATATGTATATGTGTGTGTATATATATACATATATATATATATATATATATATATATATATATATTGTGTGTGTATACACACACACACACAGTGGAGTAGTATTAAGTCATAAAAAAGAATGAAGTCTTGCCATTTGCAATGACATAGATGGAGGTAGGGAGTATAATGCTAACAAAATAAGTCAGAGAAAGACAAATACCATATGATTTCAATCATATGTGGAATTTAAGAAACAAAACGAACGAGAAAAGGAGAAAAAAGAGAGAGAGACAAACAAGAAACCGACGATTAATTATAAATAACAAACTGGTGGTTACCAGAGGGGAGGTGGGGGGGGGTAGGGGAGGGGAGGTTGGGCTAAACAGGTGATGGGGATTAAGGAGTGTACTTGTCATGATGGGCACAGGGTGATGTATGGAAGTGTTGAATTACTATATGGTATACCTGAAACTAACATAACACTGTATGTTAACTGGAATTATAATAAAAACAAAAACCAGCAACAACAAAAGAAATGCATTGCTGGCATTTTTCCCCCTCTGTGACAGTCTTTTTGCCTGAAGCCCCAAAGGGTTTTCTTTCATTTTAGACTCTATTAATTTTACTAGTTAATATATCATAATTGATCAGAATTTAAAGATCTGTTTTCATAGTTGTTTTTCTTCTTGCCACATATATTTAATTTATACACACACACTACATGTTTTGCTTATTTTCTGTATCTAGAATTTTTCTTTTGAATACCTTTCTCTCTCTCCCTTTCTCCCATTTTGTGTATGTTTTCTTGGCTCTTTTAATTCCTTATTCAAATGTTCCTTATTTTAACGCCAAAGCTACTTTCTGTTGAACAGTTTGTAATTATCTTGAGTTCCAAAATGATTGTTTTCCATTTCTTTCCTGAGTTTAGTCAATTCTAATTTTTTCCATCTTTCTATATTTTGTCATCTTTATTATTTATTGTTATTCAAGTCATTTTTTATTCTTATTTCTTAGCCTTTATTTTATGGTGTGTTCTCTTATCTACCATTGCTGGTTTAATATTATGGATTTTATATTTGAGCACTGGGTTATAATTTTATAATTTTTCTCTGCTACATTTTTAGGGATATTTTTATCCCGTGAAAAAATTGAGTCTTTTCTCTTTATTATAGCTTCATAAGAATGTTGTTTGATTTTCTGACCATTTTTAAATGTCTTGGATTTTTGTGCATCAGCAACAGCCAGCATCCCTATGGAGAAGCATGAAAGGTTTGGGTGATTACTAGGTTTCTTAGTTCAAGAACATACTCGGGGCGCCTGGGTGGCGCAGTCGTTTAAGCGTCCGACTTCAGCCAGGTCACGATCTCGCCGTCCGTGAGTTCGAGCCCCGCGTCAGGCTCTGGGCTGATGGCTCAGAGCCTGGAGCCTGTTTCCGATTCTGTGTCTCCCTCTCTCTCTGCCCCTCCCCCATTCATGCTCTGTCTCTCTCTGTCCGAAAAATAAATAAACGTTAAAAAAAAAATTAAAAAAAAAAAAAAAAAAAAAGAACATACTCTTCTGTTGGTACTCAGAGGTCTTTAGGAAGTGAGGCCATTGTTGGCATGTTGGTGTGTCTTCTACTTTCTGTGATTCTTTTACTTTCTCTGAGATTCTTGCTTTCTATTTCTTTCTTCGTCCATTCACTATCAGATCTTCAAAGGATATTTACTTCTTTAGGGCTGGTGCACTGCCACCTCTGGTTCTACAACTCACTATCCCTTCTTTCTCCCAACTCCTTCAAAGGCTGTGGCTTTGATCCACTAGGCTTCACACTCTCATTGAGGTAAAACCCTCTTTTTTGGGGGGTTACATCATCACACTTCACCAACTGCAGGATCCTACTAAACTCTGCTTTCATGCAAAATTTTCACATTTTTCCCCAGTTACATGTAAATAAACGTTTGTGTGTTCCCTTTCTCTTAGTTTCACTCTACATATAAGTTGTGGGTGATTTTATTAGATCTCTTTATGAATCTGTACAGTTTTTGGAGGGTGTGTGGAGAGATTACTATTGAAGTATCCACAATTATCCAAGGGAAATCTGAAGTCCAAAATAATGTTAAAACTAAAATAATATTTTGTTTTAAAAACCATAATTTTCCTTTCCTCTTTTTTAAACCTGCTTTGATTCTTACATTCACATCTCTTACTGCATACAGAATATAAATTATATGTTGACATTACCTTCAAAGCCTAAGCTCCTTAACCCATGAATGAATTTATAACTTTAGCTTATTTAGTATTTGATGCTAATAGATTCTTCAGCAAAGACGCAAATTGATATAGTCCTAGACTAGAGTTTTGCATCAGAGGCCAGCAGTTCCCCTCTGAGACTAAAATGGAGGTTAAGCTTATATTAATCTTGCATGTTTTACTTAGACGATTCTTTTGATATTTGATAGTGAAGAGGTCTGCCCTTTGTTCTTAGCCATCCTCCCCTGGAAATTTTTCATCTGAATCACAGTGCTATAATTCTCATGACAAATTGATATTCTGCATTGTGCTGTAATCTTTTCAGATAACTTATAAAACATTGTTTTTTACAGGAATAAAAAAATAGAGTTGTTCAGCTATAATTTCAATATATTCTTAGTCCTTTTATATTTCTTGAGTTTACTGGAGCTACATGAATGATGGTATATCATCAGTTTAATTATTACCTGCTAAAAACAAACTTTTGTTGCAAATATAGTCTACAATTTTAAATGAACAACCAAAGCTATTTACAACTTTCTAACAAATATTGCTGTCTGTAATAAAATGTGGTAAAATGTTATTTTTTAAATCAAACTTTGGATGTAAATGTCACTTCTCATAACTAACAATCAAAGGTGGCTTAATATTACGCATTATGCTTCAAGGAGACAATTATCTTTAAAATCAGGATATTTCTATGTTAGGTCAATAGTCCTAAAGTGTATTAAAGCATTTAACTGCTAAAGGCCAGGTATTTGCCCTTTTAAAAAACAGACAAATGGTTATTTCTTGACTTTCTTTTCTAAGGATTTGTGTCAATTTTTATAATAATGTAACAGTGTTTTATTTCTTTTTAAAAGTAATTTCCTCAAAATGGAAAAACATTCCATGCTCATGGATTGGAAGAACAGATATTGTTAAAAAGTCGATACTACCCAAAGTAATCTACATATTCAATGCAATCCCTATCAAAATCACACCAGCATTCTTTCACAGAGCTAGGACAAACAACTCTGTAATTTGTATGGAACCAGAAAAGACCGTGAATAGCCAAAGTAATGTTGAAAAAGAAAACCAAACCTGGAGGCATCACAATTCCAGACTTTAAGCTGTATTACAAAGCTATAATCATCAAGACAGTATGGTACTGGCACAAAAACAGACACATAGATCAATGGAACAGAACAGAGAACCCAGAAATGGACCCACAAACATATGGCCAACTGAACTTTGACAAAGCAGGAAAGAATATCCAATGGAAAAAAGACAGTTTCTTCAGCAAATGGTGTTGGGAAGACTGGACAGCGACATGCAGAAGAATGAACCTGGACCACTTTCTTAAACCATACACAAAAATAAACTCAAAATGGATGAAAGACCTCAGTGTAAGACAGGAAGCCATCAAAATCCTAGAGGAGAACACAGGTAGCAACCTCTTTGACCTTGGCTATAGCAAGTTCTTACTAGACATGTCTCTGGAGGCAAGGGAATCAATAGCAAAAATGAACTACTGGGACCTCATCAAAATAAAAAGCTTCTGTACGGTGAAGGAAACAATTACAAAAACTAAAAGGCAACCGATGGAATGGTAGAAGATATTTGCAAATGATATATCAGATGAAGGGTTAGCATCCAAAATCTATAAAGAACTTATCAAACTCAACACCCAAAAACCAAATAATCCAGTGAAGAAATGAGCGAAAGACACAAATAGACACTTTTCCAAAGAAGACATCCAGATGGCTAACAGACGTATGAAAAGATACTCAACATCACTCATCATCAGGGAAATACAAATCAAAACCACAATGAGATACCACCTCACATCTATCAGAATGGCTAAAATCAACAACTCAGGCAACAACAGATGTTGGTGAGGATGTAGAGAAAGAGGAACCCTTTTGCACTGCTGGTGGAAATGCAAACTGGTGCAGCCACTCTGGAAAACAGTATGGAGCTTCCTCTAAAAACCAAAAATAGAACTACCCAATTATCCAGCAATTGTACTCCTAGGTATTTATCGAAAGGATAGAGGTGTGCTGTTTTGAAGGGGTACTTGCACCCCAATGTTTATAGCAGCACTATCAACAATAGCCAAAGTATGGAAAGAGCCCAAATGTACTGACTAGTGAATGGATAAACGAGATGTGGTGTGTATATATATATATATATACACACACACACACACACACACACAATGGAATATTACTTGGAGATCAAAAAGAATGAAATCTTTCCATTTGCAACAACATGGACAGAATTAGAATGTATTATGCTAAGAGAAATAAGTCAGCCAGAGAAAGATAAATAGCACATTTCACTCATACATAGATTTTAAGAAACACAACAGAAGAACATAAGGGAAGAGAAGGGAAGCAAAAATAAGATAAAAACAGAGAGGGAGACAAACCATAAGAGACTCTTAAATACAAAGAACAAACTGAGGGTTTCTGGTGGGGTGTTGGGCAGGGAGATGGGCTAAATGCATGATGGGCATTAAGGAGGGCACTTGTTGGGATGAGCACTGGGTGTTATATATAAGTGAGGAATCACTAAATTCTAGTCTTGAAATCATCATTATACTATATATTAACTAACTTATATCTAAACAAATTACAATCTAAAAAAATTAAAAAATTAAAAAGTAATTTCTTCACTATTTGAATATATTTATTCAAGTTAATTTTAGAATCTGTTTTTCATGTTAAAAACAATCCCATACCAGTAAGTGCATTTGCATAATATGTATGCATATATAACACAAAGGATAGAATTAGGATCATATTGTCATCTTCTTTATTTTATCAAATTATATTATGATGTTTTTCTAGATCCTACTATCAAGACAGGTGGAAGGTCCAGTACCAATCTATGAAAATTCTTTCCCTAACTTGTGATATTTTAAGACTATTGGGAGCTAAGAGGCTTCTTCAGTCACAAATGATATTTAGAGTCAGGGAGAAGTCGCCTTTCTGTCCATGGTCCCTATATGTCCTTTTATGGAACAGGATGCACTGTCAGCAAACATCTGCACCTCCGCTTTGCTTCTCTGTGACGCAACTCCTATGAAGGAGTTGTTTTACTCAGCCACTTGTCCAAATCAACTGGTCCTACAAAGGAGAGTAGGCCCACATTGAATCCATATCCTGTTTACTAATGTTGAAGTCAAGGATACTCCTCACTCAGGCACACCCTGCCCTTACTGACTCATGCATAGTCACCTTCTTCTGAAGATGTTCCCTGGAGGTGTTATCTGAATGGAATCAGACATGTTTCAATTAGTATGTGTGTAACACTTGCCCTTTTGCCTGTGCCAGTAATCCGTCAGAATTCCATGATTTATTACACTCTATGGAAATAAAAGGCTGACAAAACTCTCTTTCCTGTAATGGAGGTAGAGCCAACACTGCAAGGACAGCTACCATAAATCCATGCATCTCACTTCTTTTTAGTGATGACAATCCTAAATATCAAACTGCTTCTTTCTTTTTTTGTTGGTAAGTTCCATGCCCAGTACAGAGCCCAATGTGGGGCTTGAACTTACAACCTTGAGCTGAGATCAAGAGTCAGATGTTTAACTGACTGAGCTACCCAGGCACCTGAGACCTGCTTCTTTTAAAGATGAGCTACCTTGACTATCTTAAAGACGAATACAGGGGTAAAACACACATGGACTTGTTGGGAATTATATTAGAATAACAAAAAAATACTCCTTAGTACATCATGATTCATTTAAATCTTTTCTATTTAAATTTTGTTTTTCATTTTTAAAAAGTTTTGTTGTTTGTGTCAGAGGAACTGTGTTATAAATTACATATTCTAACTGGTAATTACTGTTAAGTTGAAAAGCTACTATTTTGGGACTAGTTATTTTCTGATTAATCAAATACTAAATATTTCTTAACTGAAAAAATATTTTAACATGACTTTTAAAGTTTTTCCACAGAGTAAACCACAAAATTTGCAAGTAATAATTATATTTCCTGTTGCCAATATCTAAACAACTGGTTCTTTTTCTTGTCTTGTTGCATTGGCTGAAATTTTCAGAAACAGTGATACATAATAGTGAGGAAAGTACTTCTGTTTATTTCTGACTTTTATCAATATATTTTTTGTGTTTTTTAGTTAACTATTCCATTGACTGTAGGTTTGAAATTAATATTTATCAGATTAATGAAGGATAATCTTCTTCCTAATTTACTAGGAGGTTTTTCCTTATATCAAGAATACATCATGGATCTAGCTTGACATATATTCAGCATATAAATATGGTATTTTTCTCCTTTGATACTTTGATATGATAAATTATCTAATAGATATATCAACATAGGTTTATCAATAAATCCTAAAATATAACACTTATATTAATATTAAAAATTTTAACAGTGCTAAACTTAATTTGATAATTTTTATAAAAATTTAGTCTAAATTCTGTAGTTTTTCTCTCATGCTCTCTAAAATGTTGGCATTAATGGTTATGTCAGAAAAAAAAGTATATTCTAAAATATTCTATCATTTTTCTATGGCCTGTTTTTTTTTTAATCATATTATCAGGTTTATTTATTTGGTTTTTGGAGGATTTTAATAACTCATACCTTAAATTGTGTGAGCCTAGCACTCTGTTAAAGAAAGTTATACAAAATTTTCTATCTTATTTATGACTTTTAATTTATTCAGGCTTTCTATATCTTCTTGGGTTGGTTTTGGTAATTAAAATTTTCCTTTAAAGTAATTTGATTTAGGCTTTTGAAGTTTTTAACATTAAATTTTATATCACATCTTTTTAAGGAAAAAATTCATTATTTTATCATTAATTATGGCTTTCCCTACTTTATTACACTTTGTTTTGTTTTTTAAAGTTTATTTATATTTGAGAGAGTGAGAGAGAGTGTACACACTAGCATGGGGGAGGGGCAGAAAGAGACAGAGAGAGAATTGGAAACAAGCTCCAGGCTCTGAGCTGTCAGCACTGAGACTTACATGGGGCTCCAACTCACAAGCTGTGAAATCATGACCTGGGCTGAAGTCAGACGTTTAACTGACTGAGCCACTCAGATACCCCTATTACACTTTTACATGAACAAATTTTCAATGAAACATGATTCTGTCATTTGTAATATGCTAATAAATCAATTTTTGGTTTATATTTATTAATTTCACCATCTTGATTTTGTAAGTACATAGTTTTCTTTCCTTAGTTGAAAGGGCTTTATATGAAAGATTTGAAAAGTAATAAGAAATGAAATGAAACAGTATAAATCTGTGGTTAAATTTAAATAAACTCATGCAAAAAAAACCCAATAATACTAATTTTAGGAGGAGTTAAAATAATAGAATTAGATTGAAATATTTTATGTAAGTGGAAAAGAAACTGCGATAAGAGTATTCTAGGAAAGTAATGGTATTTACTAATATTTTATTTTTTTAGGTTAAGTAAGATTACTATAAAATATAGTGTGTGGTTTTCAAATTATCAAAGAGAAAAAAATGAAATTAGAAACAATTCACATGAGGACAAGAAAAGAGCAAAAAAGAATCAAAAGATACAAAAGCTAGGACAAATAGCACAATAGAAGCTGATAGAAACAAATACAATGATGATTACATTAAATGCACTTGGAAAATATTTTAAAGACAAAGATTATCTTCCTGAAATAAATAATAAATTTAGTTCTTTGCTGCTCAACAGAGACAAATCTAAAACATAGACAAATAGAAAGTCTGACTAAAAAGTATTGGAATACATCCCAGGAAGATACCAACCAAAAAACGTTAGTATATCTCTATTATGTGAGGCCAAAATTTCATCTACTATTCATATTTTAAAAATAAATTCAGCAGGAAAACATAACTATTCTAAATTTCTGTGTACCTAAGAACAGATTATCTATGTTTATCTATGCATAGCAAAACAAAAATTTAACAGAATTATAAGGATAAATAAACAAATATACCAACACAGGTGAAAATGTTGATAGACTTATCTCAATAATTGGTAGATCAAGATACAAAAAAAGAAATCACTAAGGATATGCAGACTGTTTAAAAAACTCAAAATTAATACAGTTTGTATCCAATGGACACATGACACACTGCCCCAAAACTACAGAATACACATACTTTTAAAGTAGCAGTGACCAGGGGCGCCTGGGTGGCTCAGTCAGTTAAGTGTCCAACTTCGGCTCGGGTCATGATCTCATGGTTCGTGGGTTCAAGCCCCACATTGGGCTCTGTGCTGACAGCTTAGAGCCTGGAGCCTGCTTCTGATTCTGTGTCTCCCTCTCTCTCTGCCCCTCCCCTGCTCATGTTGTCTCTGTCTCTCAAAAATAAATAAATGTAAAAAAAAAAAAAAATTTAAAGTAGGGGTAACCAAACTTTCTTTGCAAATGGCCAGATGGTAAATATTTTAGGCTTTGCAGGACATACAGCTTGGTTTTTTGTTTCTTTCTTTCTTTTAATTTAAATTCAAGTTAGTTAACATACAGTGTAGTATTGGTTTCAGAAGTAGAACCCAGTGATTCACCACTTCCACATAACACCCAGTACTCAATCTGAACAAGTGCCCTCCTTAATGCCCATCACCCATTCGGCCCATTCCCCACCCACCTCCCCTCTAGTATACCCCAGTTTGTTCTCTGTATTTAAGAGTCTCTTATGGTTTGCCTCCTTCTCTGTTTTTATCTTATTTTCCCCTCCCTTCCCCTATGTTCTTCTGTTATGTTTCTTAAATTCCACATGAGTGAAATCATGGTATTTGCCTTTCTCTGACTGACTTATTTCGCTTAGCATGATGTATTCTAGTTCCATCCACAATATAGTTTCTACCACAACTGCTCAACTCTACCACCATAGTATAAAAACAGCCACAGACAACATATAGATAAGTTTGACTGCATTCAAATAAAATTTGATTTGCAGAAACAAATGGCTGGCTGGCTTCAGCCTTTGGGCCATAGTTTGCTGATCCCTGTTCTAAAGCATACATATAATATCAATGAATATTACCACCTAACCATAAAGCAAAACTCAACTATTTTTAAGGTATGGATATCATATAGGTAACATTCTTTGAAAAGAATACAGTTAGGTTAGTTATCAGCAATAAAAAGCTAACTAGAAAATTACTTCTGTTTGGAAATTTAGAAAAACCCTCATGGGTCAAAAAGAAATAATTGTAAATTAGAAAATATTTTGACCTGAAAAATAATGAAAACATACCTATCAACACTTGTAGAAGGCAGCTAAGAAATACTCAGAAAAAAAGGTTTGCATTTAATGCATATATTAGAAACTATGAAAGTTTTAACTTAATAAGTTGAGCATCCAAGTTAAGAATCAAGATTAACAAAAATAAAAGAATTGGTGCCAAAGTAATCTTAAGAAAGAAAAACAAAGCTGGATATAGGACAATCCCAGACTTCAAGATATACTACAAAGATAAAGTAATCAAAATAGTATGGTACTAGCACAAAAACAGACAAAGATCAAGGGAACAGGACAGAGAGCACAGTAAAAAGCCCGTACTTATATAGTTAATTAATCTATGGCAGAGGAGGCAAGAATATACAATGGGGAAAAGACAGTCTTCAATAAACGGTGCTGGGAAAACTGGACAGCTACATGCAAAAGAATGAAACTAGACTGTTTCTTACACCATACACAAAAATAAACTCGAAATGGATTAAGGACCTAAATGTAAGACTTGAAACCATAAAACTCCTTAAAGAAAGCATAGTCTCTTGGATATTGGCCTTAAAAACATTTTTCTGTACATGTCTCCTCAGGCAAGGGAAACAAAAGCAAAAATAAACTATTGGGACTATACCAAAATAAAAAGCTTTTGAACAGCAAAGGGAACCATCAACAAAGCAAACAATTTATTGAGTAAAACAATCTACTTGCAAATGATATATATACTAAGGGGTTAATACAAACAGACAGTTTATTGAGTAAAAGAATCTACTTGCAAATGGAATATATACTAAGGGGTTAATATCTAAAATATATAAAGAACTTACACAACTCAACACCACAAAAACAATCCAATTAAAAATAGGCAGAGGACCTGAACAAACATTTTCCAAAGAAAAAATGTAGATGGCCAACAAACACATTAAAAAATGCTCAACATCATTAATCACAAGGGAAATACAAATCAAAACCACAATGAAATATCATCTCTTACCTGTCAGTATGGCTAAAATCAAAAAGTAAGTGTTGATGAGAATGTGGGGGCAAACGGAGCCCCTTGTGCACTGTTGGTGGGAATATAAACTGGTGCAACCACTGAGGAAGAGCATGGAGAATCCTCAAAAACTTCAAAATAAAATACCATCTGATCCAGCAACTTCACTACTGGGTTTTTACACACACAAAACAAAGTCACTGATTTAAAAAGAGATACGCATCCCTATGTTTATTGCAGCATTATTTACAATAGCCAAGATATAAAAGCAACCTAAGGGTCCACTGATAGATGATAAAGAAAATGTAGGATATACATACAATGTAATATTACTCAACCATAAAAAAGAATGAGATCTTTCCAATTGTGACAATACAGATGGACTTAGAAGGTATTATGGTAAGTAAAAGAAGTCAGAGAGAGAAAAATGCCATATGATTTCACTTATATGAGGACTCTAAAAAACAAGACAAACAAACAAAAACAGAACTGGTGTTTGCGACAGGGGAGGAGGCTAGGAGGATGGAGGAAACAGGTGAAAGGGAGTCACAGGTGCAAACTTCCAGTTACAGAATGGGGAAGTCACGGAGATGAAGGTGCAGTATGGGGAATACAGTCAATAATGGCTTTGTATGGCAACAGATGGTGACTGCACTTACTACAGTGAGCATAACTTAACATATGGAGTTTTTGAATCCCTGGATTATGCACCTGAAACTAATATAGCATTGTATGTTAAATATACTTCAATACAAAATAATTTTTAAAAGGATTGGATTGTCATAATAAGACTGACACAAGTAAGAGACCAAACCTTATTAATGGTATCAAGGATGCAAATAATCAAAGAGCATAGTTAACCCATAGAAAAGTCTAGTACTTTTAGGTGGGCATTCTCAGGTCTTTTTTTAAAACCGTATTGGAAATTCTCTGGCCCAGAGCACCCATATTGGAGGAGCTATTTAGGTCATAACCCATCTCTGCTTTATACTCAGATAGTTGTAGCTTACATGATGTATTTCAGGCAATCATGTCCCATAAATCTATAGATTCCAGGTTCTTTATTTTAAGCAATTCTAAATGGCCAGGCACACCCTGCTAAAAGCCTTTCATAATAAAGCCTTTTCTTCTACAAACCATTTAGTCTATTTGCTATGAGGTCTGTCATTGGTTTGTTTACAAGGAGATTAAACTAGAGCATTTGCCTTCTTTCTTTTCCAGGGCAACTCCTCCTCTGGTCAGGAGAGCAAATGCATTGCAGACCTGCTGTTTTAATCATTTATTTCCCAAGAAACCAGTCAGAACAATGGAATAAATTTAAAAACAAACCAAACCCCCAAAACTCAAAAAGTGGAAAGCCATAGAAGGATTAATGGTGTAGAAACAAAGGTAAATGGACAAAATACACAATGCCAAACAAAGAAACCTTTGTTAATTGAAAATATCAATAAAATCGACAAACTTCAGGCAAGATTAACAGAACAAAAACAAGGAAACAAGGCAAAAATAATCACTATCAGAAGACATCAGTACAGATATGAATACAGGTTACAAGGATAATACTCTATTTGCTACAAAAAAAGAGCCTATTTTTATGCCAATATATCAAATCTTAAATTGAATGAACATAACCCTAGAGGAGAATCTTCAACCATGCAAGTAATAAAGAGAAACAGGAAAAGGATTGATTGGAGCTCTGAATGTCATTAACGGTAGAATTTAAGACTGAAAAGAAGTGAGAACAAGGGTAACAGAATGGAATGATTTTTGTTATATGCTCAGTCAATGTAGAAATGAAACACCTAACAAAAATCAGGAGGCAAAGGAAAGAGAAGGTGGAAAATGGAATCAGCTGTGGTAGGACTCAGAGGAAACCACTTATAGCTGAGACATCAAGTAGTTGGAATAATAGCATATTCATAAATATAAACACTAACGTCACCCTGTTGAGTAAAATTATGCAATTAAATTACCAGGGGAGGGTAGAAGATATGAGTTAATTTTATTGTAGTTCATAGTAGGGAACAAATAGTTAAGGGCTAAAGAAAGAGAGAACTGAGGGCATTTTATAAAAGTAAAATTGCAAAGTACCCAATAAAAGCAAAGAAATACAAAGAAATATCAGAAAGCTGGAATAAAAAGCAAAAAACCTAGAACACCTAGTGAAATATATATATTTAAAAAACAGAAGAGACTTCTGGTTTCCAGTCTGACTCTTATAAAAGCTTGAAAGTTGTCATTCTGTCCTCCCAACAACAAAAACAAACAAAACCAACAACTCTTCTTAGATCCATCAGATAACTGGTGTCACAGGGTAAACTGCCAGCCTGAAAACTAAACAGGTAAATAACAGAGAATCACAGCTTACCAGGAGCAGAGCCCCAGGAGCAGCTTACAACAGAAGCCAGGAACTGGTAGGAACACGGAAATGTAAATCAACTTAATTGCTGGAAACGGAGCATGGGCTAGTTTGAGAGATTAAAAACTCCTGGGGACCCAGCTTTACAAAGGTAAATGTAATTTTACCATACAACCCGGCATTCATGCTCCTAGAAGTTTACCCAATGAGTTGAAAAGTTATGCCAAGGGATGCCTGGGTGGCTCAGTTGGTTAGGAGACTGACCAGCTCAGGTCATGATCTAACAGTCTGTGAGTTCGAGCCCTGTGTCAGGCTCTGTGTTGACAGCTCAGAGCCTGGAGCCTACCTCAGATTCTGTGTCTTCTCTTCTCTCTACCCCTCCCCTGCTCACGCCCTGTGTCTCTCAATAATAAATAAATGTTAAAAAAGAAAAGTTCGGGGCGCCTGGGTGGCGCAGTCGGTTAAGCGTCCGACTTCAGCCAGGTCACGATCTCGCGGTCCGTGAGTTCGAGCCCCGCGTCAGGCTCTGGGCTGATGGCTCAGAGCCTGGAGCCTGTTTCCGATTCTGTGTCTCCCTCTCTCTCTGCCCCTCCCCCGTTCATGCTCTGTCTCTCTCTGTCCCAAAAATAAATAAACGTTGAAAAAAAAATTTTTTTAAAAAAGAAAAGTTATGTCAAAACAAAAACCTGCACGCGAATCTTTACAGCAGCTTTATTTATATTTGCTACAAGTTGGAAGATGTCCTTCAACAGGTGAATGGATAAACAAACTGTGGTTCCATTCCACAGAATGGAATATTATTAGCAATAAAAAGAAATGAGCTATCGAACCACTAAAAGACACAGAGGAACATTTATTAAATGCATATTGCTAAGTGAAAGAAGCCTCCTAAAAAAGGCTACATCCTGTATGATTCCAACTATATGACATTCTGGAAAAGACAAAACTGTAGAGACGGTAAAAGAATCGGTGGTTGCCAGGAATTTGAGGGGTGAGAGGGAGGGATAAATAGGTGGAGCACAGTGGACTTTGGGGGCAGCGGAACTATTTTTTCTGATGTTCTGTTGGTGGATACGTAACATTATATACTTGTCAAAACCCACAGAATGTACAACACAAAGAGTGAAACCTAACACAAATTTTGGACTATAATAATGGACCAATATTAATCAATTGCAACAAATATGCCACACTAATGCAAGATGTTGATAATGGTGGAAATTGTGTGTGGGAGAAGAGGGGATATGTGGGAACTCTCCATACTGTCTGCTCAATATTCCTATAAACCTAAAGCTGTTTTAAAAAAATAAAGTCAATTAATTAATTAAAAAGATGAAACAATGTAACACACTATAAAAGAACTCAAACATACCTGTCTTATCAGTGGTATATTCCTGTGGTATAGCATTTTTTGCTGTTTGTTTTACTTTGAGTCTTTAAAGCTATCTTCCTTTACCGTGAGTTTATAGTGTGGTTTCATAGATCCTATGCTGGTTGTACACTCTATGCCTTTGGTATGAGAAGAAATCACTCCAGCCCATTAAAATAGTGTGTATAGGCTTCCCTTGTTCTTATTCACTGACACTCTGTCTAGGGTCCAGATCTCTACCTCAGAGCTGCAGCTAGAGAGGGACTGACATGCAGAGAACAGTGATCAGAGTTCAGCAGATAATAAACTAACACAGATTTGCTAGATTGATTTATTGTATTCTTATGTTCCATTCTAAAAGGCTCCCTGACACTCTGAACTGGAATAAAGCAATAAAGACAAAACAGAAAACCTCAGACGGTGGCTCTTCTCCTCTCAGGCTAGTCAATAGCAGTTGTTTGTAAAACCATAATTCCTATGATCCAATATTCTGTGATCATCCCTCTTCTCCCTTCTCCATTTCCTTCTGCATTGTTTACTGGGAGTCACACTCTCTAATTGGCTACTTATAAAAAGAATGCTACTGGTGAGAGATTATGATATTCTGCTTCCAAGATAGCCCTAATAATACTCTCCTGCTTTCTGGTATTTCTCCCTGTTGTGCAGCTCCTTCCCACACTGGATCAGGATTGGTCTGTGAAACCAACAGCATACAGCAGAGGTGATGGCATGTAACTTCTGGGATTCCAAAAGCTTTCATCTTGAGCATTTTCTTACTCTCTTTCTTTCTCTTTTCTGGGTTATTCCTTCTGGGTAAGGCCAGTTTCTACATCTTCCAGACACGGAGGTAGCCCATGGAAAAAACCATTTGGTGAGGAACAGAATTCTCCAGAACCAGTCAAGCGTCGAGATGACTGGCGCCCTGGCTGACATCTTTACCGTAATCTTATGAGAGCTGCTGAGCCAACATCACCCGGATGAGTTGCTTTCAGATTCCTGACACTCAGAAATTATGTGAGATAAGAAATGGTTGTTGTTTTAAGCTGCTCAATTTTGATATAATTTGTATGTTTGTCAAACATTAGTACTCACAAAGTGTACGGATTGTTGATGAGTTCTGTGGTGGTTTAGCCAAAAAAAAAATTTTTTTTCCCCCTAAAATATGAAACAGACAGTAGAGGATCTTTCATTCAGAAAAGGAAAATTTCTCTTTTTTCTAGCATGGCTGCACAAATGGGCAGGAGTTTGTTTTAATTTAATTCCTTTAGTTTTGCAGTTAGTGCAAATGTCTTTCAGACCCTGGTAACAGGTTTCCTAGCAATTTTAGTTTTCACCATCATTATGAGTTTATTTTTCTGTATCTTCATATTTTGTGATCACATATTTTGTGATCATTTGGTAAAATATATAATAGAATTATTAAGCTAACTCAATTTTGAACCAGAATCTTGAACCTATAATAAAATTAATTACATATGATTTCAATTATTTTATTTATTAATGTTCATTTCATGGGTCAGGTTCTGGTATCTTGGTAAACGTTCCCCAACTATGATTGTCAATTTTTCTGTTTCTTTTTTCAGCTCCATCAATTTTTGCTTCATTTATTTTGAGACTCTTTTGTTTGGTGCACACATTTAGCGTCATTACATGTTTCTGGTAGATTGGTCCTTTTATCATTATGTAATGTCCCTCTTTCTTTCTAGTAATTTTCTTTTCTCTGAAATCTATGTGATCAGACATTAATATAACTCTTCCTTTTAAAAAATTAATGTTTATAATAACAAATGGTAGTTACACTTGTGATGAGCATAGCATCATGTTTAGACTTGTTGAATCTCAATGTTATATACCTAAAACTAATGTAATATTGTGTGTCAACTATCCTTTGATAAAAAAATAGATTAAAAAATAAAAATAATGTTTAAGTTTTTAACATTAAGTTTCCCACATTTTTAACTTTTAACCTATCCACAGCATTGAATTTGAAGTGGGTTTTTTTTTTTTTTTGAAGTGTTTCTTGTAAACAGTGTATGGTTGGGTCATTTTTTAAAATCCATCCTGTTTTTTACTCAGTGTATTTAAGTCATTTACACTTAACATAATTATTAACATGCTACAACCAATCTGCCATTTATCATGTGTTTTTCTGTTTCTTGTTTCTGTTTATCTATTTCTCTTTTCTTGCCTTCCTATGGAGTATTTCAATATTGTTTTAAGATTCCACATTGATTTATTTAAGGTATTTTGAGTACATCTCTTTGCATAGTTAACACAGTGGTTGCTTTGAGTATTACAATATACATAGTCTACTGATACCAACATTTTACCACTTGAACCAAAGTGTGGAAAGTTCATTTCCAATTGAGTCCCTTGACTTTTTCCACTTTAAAATATAATTGTCCTGAGTATCAGGTAGAATTATAGGTTTTATTTCAATCATCAAATATAATTTACAAAACTGATGAGAGAAGGGGCACCTGGGTGGCTCAGTCAGTTAAGTGTTGAACTCTTGGTTTTGGATCAGGTCATGACCTCATGGTTTGTGGGTTCAAGTTCCGCATCAGGCTCTGTGCTGGCAGTGTGGAGCCTGCTTGGGATTCTTTCTCTCTCTGCCCTCTGGCTCCACTTGTGCTCTCTCTCAAAAAGAAAAAAAAGTGGTGAGAGAAAGAATAGGCTATTATATGTACCCCTATTTCTTCTCTTTGTGCTATTCCTTCTTTTTTCCTGGTACCTAAGATTCTTTATTTTATAATTTCCTTTCTATCTGAAGTACTTGCTTTAGCTAGCCTTTAAAGGTAGGCCTGCTAGCAAAAACAAACAAACAAACAAACAAACAAAAAACCCTTTTAGTGTTCCTTTATCTGAGATGTCTTTAATTCTCTTCAATTTCTACATAATAATTTCACTGGATGTAGAATTTGCAGCTGAAAGTTATTTTATTTCAGCACTCGAATAATGTCCCAATTCCTTCTGATCTCCATGATTTCAGACAAGAGATCATGCAAATTGATATTCCCTGTGGGCAATATGTCCTTTTTCTCTGGCTGCATTCAAGATGTTTTCTTTGTCTTTAGTTTTCAGAAGTTTAATTATGATGTGTGGATTTCTCTAATTTATCCTGTTTGAAGTTGGCTTAGTTTTTTGAATTGTGGCTTTATTCCTTTTCCACATTTGGGAAGTTCCCATCTATTATTTCTTCAAATACTCTTTCAGACTCCTACTCCTCCTCTCTTTCTGGAATTCTTATGACATGAGTGTTGTTATCTTTTGTTATGGGCCTATAGGTCTCAGGTTCTGTTCATTTTCTTCCTTCCTTCCTTTATTCTTTCTTTCCTTTTTCTTTCTTTCTTTCTTTCTTTCTTTCATCTATTTTCTCTCTGTTTTGCAGATTGGGCAAATTCTATTAATCTGTCTCAAGTTCACTGATTATATGTTCTGTCATCTCCACTGTACCACTGAGTCCATGCATCATTTGTGTGTGTGTGTTTGTTATACGTTTCAGTTATATAATTTCCCTAGAAGTCACTTAAAGTTGGCTGATCAATTCTCCTTGGTGGTGGTGTCAGGCTCACCCAATGTCAAAGGGGTTTCCATTAAGCTCCACAGGGGAATGAGCCTATGTGGGCTGCCTTCTGTCGCTAGGTTAGAGGTCAGAGAATAATGAGTCTGCTTTGTCTTTTGTTTGATGGAAGGGACATAAGATTCCCTGTTGCTGTATCATTCCACTAGTGCTGGATTCCCAAACCACTTTGCCTTCTCACCGCCTTTCAGAATTTTCGTTTGGTTATTGCTTACGTTATTTCCAGGGATTGTATTTGTGTCTCATCAAAGAGGAGCAGGGAGAAATGAGTCTATGCCATTTTATTAGTCTCATTCATCTATTCTTGATTTCTTGACAGACTTCCTTTGACATGGTACTTGACATAATCAGTCCTGAGTATAGTTGAAACTCTACTACCTATTTATTTAGAAAATGTGCAGTGCTGGGTGATTCTTTGTGTAGAGGTGGCCACTGGTTAGACCAAAGCATATTATATAAGAAAGAACAGTCTAGTTATATGCTATTGATTGAGTATTTATTGGTCCAAAAGAAAGGGCACTGCTCAGTGATGGAAATTTCCTAAATCAATCAGACTAGCTTTTATCCAAAAATTCTGAACAATTTACTTGTATAAAACTGTACAAATAGCAGTAAGAAAAGTCAATGAGGGAGATCATGAGGAGACAGAGAGAGAGAGAGAAGGAGGAAGGGAGGGTAGAAGGGAGGGGAAAAGAAATGGAAAGAGAGGAGAGAGGAAAAGAGATACAGGGAGAGACAGAGATTGGGAAAAGTTCACCTGCAGAGTTACCTAGAAAACTAATTATCTTTTCTTTCCAGTTACCACTGATGTGTTCATAGACTAAGCACCCATCCTCTGTAACCTCCATCTCCAGAATGTGGCTTGGATAAGTGTTTGTCCCTCACAAAGAGAAGACTCTCATTTATATATCAGACTACCAAAATAATGCACAATACCCAAAACTTCTAATGGAATGTTATTTGGAAATATAAGCTATTCTTTTTTCTTGATCTTTCTCTCCATTCAGGGAACTAGACTGTGTGGCAATCCTCAGGAATGGGAGTTTACAACAGAAAATTGGGAAAAGGTTTTGTAATTTCAAAAGCCTGGGCCTTGAGATAACTTGGAACATAGAAAAAGGATGTGGTAAAGCAGCATTAGATTGCCTACTCCTAGAAGAAACACAAGGCTTTAGATGGTCTCCTATATCATGGGAGCAGCTTGGTGATTCCAGTACATCCAAGAATGAGACTGAAATGTCAGGAACAGAGCAAAATCTGGCAACACCTTACAGATAGGACTGAAGGATGATTCAAAGGGACCTGTGTGGCTGGCAGTTGGAGACCAGAATAAGAAAGTGTCAGAAGGCATATACACGGTTGTTGATAAACATGGAAGTCAGAAGTGCCCCTCCTGATGCTCTGGAACTACATGAGCCCTCAGAATCTTAGATATAGCCCCAGGGAAACTTAAGTGAATTCTCATTTGCTGAGATTACATTTTTATGGCATGGTTGGAGAGAAAGTTAAAAGAAAACGTTGCCATTAACTTTGAAGTCTCCATGTGCCTCTTCCCTCAGATGTAACTACTTTTATAAGGCTGTGTTCATTATTTGACTGTTTTCCTTTTTAATTTTACCACATATATATATACATCCCTAAATAAATTTTTAGTTTTTCATATTTTTGAATTTTACATAAATGTAAGCATACTGTATCTATTGTTCAGTAAAGTTTTTCATTCAACACTTATGTTTCTGCATTTCATCCAAGGTGAGGCACTTGAGTTCATTCATTTTCACTGCTGTATAGTATTCTATTATTTGACTACATGGCAATTATTCATCTGTTTTCTTTCCAGAGAGCATGTGGATCATTTTCAGATTTTGGCCATTATAAATGATATTACTGTTAACTTTCTTAACATGTCTCCTCATGCACATATGAAAGAGGTTCCCAAAAGCAAACCTAAGAATGGAATTACTTGGTATCCATAAGGGTGGATCAGCTGTTGATAGAAACCATTCCAAAATCTCAATGACTGAACACTATCAACATTACTTTTCACTCACTCCAAGTTACATGTGAATAGTGCTGGTTGGTTCTCATGGGCAGATTGCTATGCTGGTACTGCTGCAGTCTTCTACCCTTGGCCCTACGGTGGCCTCAGAAAGGATCATGGGAAAGACAGCAGATCACCATTCTGGTTTGGGAATGCCACTCACAGATTCTGTTCACATTCTGTGGGCCAGAATTAAGCATACGATCAACACTAGGTACCAGGACTCTAGGGGCTTCTCGTCCCTGTCCCAGGCGAGCAGCAGTGGCACTACTCGTACACTATGGAAAGGGAGCATAAATCTGCAGTGGTTCTGTTCTTAAGTTCTGCTACAGCTACGTTGTGAAGTGTGCTTACGTTCACTTTTGGAAGAGAACTGCAATTTGTTTTGTAAGAGCTGGCAACGAAATGCATGCACACTAGCAGCATAGGAGGGCCAGGTGCTCAGTTGTTTTGTCTGTACTTGATATCCTGAAAGCCACTTCACCGAACAGACTGCTAATTTGTAAATTATTTTTAAAAATGAATTCCTAGAAGGCCTCTCTTAAATAAATCATGTAACTATTTTATGGTGAAAGAAATGAAGGAAATGACCTTCAATAATCTATAAAGGTCAGGCCAGCAGTGCCCAGATTTTATGTTCCACAGCCCAGTCATCTTTTCTGAGGGTTTTAGTAATTTCGGATATATTCAGTGTAAGGTTTTTTGTTGTTTTTTTTTTTCCTCCTGTAGGTTTAAATGTTTATCGTAATGCCTTGCAAATTATTGTCAATCAACAACTGTTCTTTGAATGAATGAATAAATGAATTTCCAGGAAACAATCACATTTCAAAGCTTCATCATATGCTTATATTATGCCCCCCCCCTCCACTTCAGGTTGGAATCACTGGTTTGTAAAAAGGACTTTAAAACCACATTGGGGTAGGGGGCAATTATCTGATGATATAAATGGCCAATTTTTCCTTCCCTGGTAATAAAAAGCAGAAGTTACTTTGTGTCAGATTGTGTTGCTTCTTGCTTAATAGCCGTAGATACCTATTTTGAGCAAGAAGTGACTCGTGTGGCTTCCTCTACCTGCCATGTTTCCATTCTTACGTGGAGATTAATCACTACCTGGACCACAGAGGCTTGTACAGACAGCACTTGTTCCCCCGCGGAACTTATAAATCAAATATTACAAACGTTTTTTTCTTTCTTAGAGAAGTCTAGAGCAGGAAATGCTAACTTCATGGAAAGCAACATGCCTTTCAACCACGTAGAATGAAAGAACAGAGCAGTCTAAGTTCTATGGGGCTTCAGGTCTATTACTTTCAGAATGAAGGTGTAAAGGATCAAGGACGTTAAGAAGTACAAATTGCATGCAATAGTGGTTACTTTTTGCCTTTTCTTATTAAAGCTTTTCCTAGACTATGAATAGTAGATGATTACAAATAGATACTTTGATTTTCTATAGAAATTGCAAAACTACATTTGTTATGGGAGAAAAAAATCAACTTTGTCCCTTCAGAATAATTTCACATTTCTTCCTATGTTAAAAAGAGAAGGAAAAAAGTAACTTTTTGTTCTTTGTAATACAAAGCATAATTAAACAGAGAGATGTGGATAGCTCAATGCTGAGATTTATACTCCCTAGTGCATAAATTGCATTTTGTAGAGAATGAGTTGTGCACTATTTAAGTGAGGTGTGGTAGCATAATCACCTTGGATCAGTTTGCTTAGCTTACAAGGTCAAGGTTTCCTGGGACAGTAAGTAAGCTTTACCCAGCTGCAAAACAGTAAGCTGAGATGGGTAGGGCTGAAGGTGAGTGGCTGATGTGCCATGCTTCTGGGGAGCATAGCAAAGAGCATTTTAAGGCAGAGTGAGCAGTTTTGTTTTAAAAAGCCCTGGGGATAAGACTTGCCAGTGTTCTGGGGTGGTCGATTGAGCACTTTCTTATAGGAATGGCTAGATGTCCTCCTGCTAAAGACAGTACTTTAGAAATAAATGCAGAAGCTTCTTTGAGATGTGATGGCTCAGAGTCAGGGACAACTAAAGCTGATGACATGTGTGTGAATAAACATGAATTAGCTTTTTCTCAGCCAGTTCCTGGTGAAGGGATCAGCTTGTGTCCTCATGTAAGGGGAAGGAATTGCCTTTTATCTTGCTCCACTACTTGGGTGAGTCCACCATAGACAGCACAGGAATCATCTGATAAAATGAGGAGAGTCTGGAATGCATCCCCTCTGGGGCATCCTCTTGCTTCTCCAGAGGCAAAGGACAGATGCAGACCCCACTTTTGGTTAGATGCAGCCACAGTGTGGAGTGAATATGGTGAGAACAGTTAACCAGTGGTGACGAAGGGCTGTAGGTATTTATGTAGACGAGTCTATGGTAGCACAAAGCAGAGTAATACCAAAAAGAAAACTGCCCTGGGAGCAATGGTAAATGTGAGAAGTGTATCTGTCAGGAGGGACCCCTTGTGAGTCTCAAGCTAGAGCAGGAGGGCATGATTTTCTCAGTTCAGACTGGCCATTGCTTACCTCTTGAACCACAGAATTCTCTGACAGTTCCACAATGCACAGGGACTTAAATGTAAAACATGCTGAACATCACCTCTGACTATTGGAAGAGAGAATAGACTAGAGATGGGGAAGAGACAAGCCTTCACAGAATAACTTGGACACAGGTAATCAATCTATGGATCCCTTTCCATTGCAGATCTATCACAGGTAGAAGGGCTATCGTGCCAGCATGATTGGAGATGACAGGGACTGAAGGAAGGCTGGAGAGAAAAATTTCCCACTCTTCCAGTTTGTCACTGTGTGGGACAGGCCCCTAAAGACTATGATTGTGGATTTGCCTATTTCTCTCTTTAATTTTGTCTGTTTTTGCTACATGCACTTTGAAACTCTCTTATTAGATGCATATAAATTTCTGATTGCTCCGCCTTCTTGGTCAAAATCCTTTTTCATTGTAAAATGTATCTTTAACCTTGAATTTTTTGCCTGATATCAATATAACCACTCCAGCTTTCTTATGCATACTGATTACTTTAATTATCTTTTCCCATTCTTTTATTTCCATCTATCTGTGTCTTTCTTTTAAAGTGCATCTTCTGCAGAATCCACATAGTGGGATTTTACTATTTTTCCAATCTAAAAATCTCCACCTTGATGCAATTATTGATATGATTATCTTGAAGTCTACCCTTTGCTATTTGTTTTCTGTCTCCTATCTTTATTTTTCCTCTTTTGCTTCTTTCCTGCCTTAATTCTGGGTTAAATAAATAGACATTAGCATTTCACTTTATTTTTCTATCAGCTTTTATAGCTGTTATTCTTGGGTTATTTTTCTAGTGGTTGCCTTAGGGGGTGCATTTATGTGTCTTTAGTTTATTACTGCCTACTCAGGGTTAATTTTGTACTACTTCATATAAGAATCTTGCAAAAATATTTTTCATGTACGCAACCTATATTCTTTATGTTATTGTTGTCATATATTACATCTGTTTATATTTTGAATTCCACAATAGTTTATATATTTTTTGAGTGAGAGAAGAAAAAAATCTCTTCTATATTAACCCACATATTTATAATTTCTGAATTTCTCTTCCATCATTTCTGTCAGACTGGTTTTTCCATATGATGACAGATCTCTTCCACTTGGAGAACTGCGTTTTACTTAATTATAATGCGAGTGTTTTGGTGATAAATTCCCTCAGTTTTTGGCTCTCTGAAAACATCTTTTTCATTTCTATTTTAGATAAGGAGAACTCTGCTTACAGATTTCTTTTTCTTTTGACAATTTAAAGATGTGGTTATTTGTCTTCTGGAATACATTGTGTCTGATGAGAAGTTAGCTCTCTTTTGTACTGTTGTTTTCCAGTATATAATGTTCATTTTACTCTGACCGCTTTTAAGATTTTTATTAGGGGCACCTGGTTGGCTTAGTCGGTTGAGTATCTGACTCTTGACTTCAGCTCACGTCATGATTTCACAGATTCATGAGCTTGAGCCCCACACAGAGCCTGCTAGAGATTCTCTCCCTCTCGCTCTGCCACTCCCCTGCTCATGCTCAGTCTCTCTCTGAAAAAAAAAAAAAAAAAAAAGCTTTTCTCTTAATCTTTGATTTTCAGAAGTTTGACTAAAATGTGCTTCGCTGTAGTTTTCTTTGCAGTTATCTTTAAGATTTATGGAGACTTCTTGTTCTAATTTTTTAACCAAATTTGGCAAAATTTGGGCCATTAGTTCTTCAAAAAATTTTTGTCTTCTTTTCTCTTTCCTCTCTTTCTGTGACTCCAATTACATACATGTTAGACTGGCTGATATGTTCCCAAAGGTCTCTGAGGCTAGGTTAATATTTTAGCCTTCTGGGGTGCTTGGGTGACTCAGTCAGTTAAGTGCCTGACTCTTGATATAGGCTCAGGTCATGATCACATGGTTCGTTGAGTTTGAGCCCCACACTGGGGGGGCCTGCTTGGAGTTGTCCCCTCCCTCTCTCTCTGTCCCTTCCCTGCTTGCTGTCTCTCTCTCAAAATAAATAAACATTAAAAAAAATTTTAGCCCTTTTTCTCTTTTTCAGATTATATAATTTCTACTTATCTACTTTCAAGCTCACTGACCAAGTCTTCTGATATGTCCAATCTGTTGTTAAGTCTATCCAGTGAAATCTTCACTTCAGATGTTATACTTTTCAGTTCTAGAATTAGTTCTTTTTTATAGTTTGCATTTCTCCACTGGTATTATCCATCTGTGATAAGTTCATTCAAGATGATCATATAACCATGGTCTGTTAATTCCAATATCTCAGGGTTTGTTTCTATCAATAGTCCATTTTTATATCCTTTTTTAATATCTTATATTTTTACTTATCTAAGAATTTTTTCAGGACTTTATCAAGGAGAAATTGACATGTAATAAACTGCAATCTTTATGCAATGTGTAAATCTTTATTTACACACACACACACACACAAACACACACACACACCTTTGAAACGATCACCACAGTCAAGAAATGAACAAATTCTCTATCCTCAAAAGTTTCCTTTCCTTGTGGCCTTTTGTCATCCATCCATCCATCCATTCATCCATCCATCCACTATTTTTCTTTCCCAAGCTACTACTAATCTACTTTCTATCACTATAGATTAGTCTGTATTGTCTATAAATATATGCAGTATATGGAATATATGTATAAATATATGGAATATGTATAGATAGAATCATACAGTACATACTCTTTTTGCCTGTCTTCTTTCACTTAGTATAATTATTTTGACATTGTTTAAATACAGCTGATTCCTTTTTGTTACATTGTATGAATATACCACAGTTTGTTTATCCATTCATCTACTGATAAACATTTGAGGCAATTCTAGCTTTTTTTCATTGCAAATAAAATTGCTACGGACAAGCATGTAAACATTTTGTATACACATACATATCTTTTTCTCTTGCGTGAATACGTAGTGAAGGAGGGCCTGGATTATATCTATGTTAGGTGTATGTTTCACTTTTTAGGAAACTGAAAAACTGTTTCCCAAAGTGGCTGCTCCATTTTGCAATCCTGTTATCAACTAATGAGAGTTCTAGTTGTGCCACATCCTCACCAACCTTTGGTATGGTCAGTCTTTTTTATGTTAGCCATACGCATGATGTGGTATAGAGACTCTAGTTTCTGTTATCTTCCTCTGAAGAGTGTTGCCTTTTATTCTTGCAGGCAGACATCTTGACTGATATTAGTGTTGGATTCTGTGTTCCCCTTAGGGGGCAGCAGTTGACATCTCCACTCTGTTCTTTTAGAATTCCAACCGATGTTTACAAGAGGGCTCGGTACAGTCTCCCCTGTGCATACATGGTTTAGGTGTTTGAGTTATACCTATATTTTTGTGTTTTCTCCTTTGTGGCTCCTTTACTTTGAGGTTTTTGCTCCCACTTTCCAGCTGTTATGGCTGCCACCGGCTGTATTATCTCACTCCCATAACACTTAATGGCTTCAGAGGAAGAGTCAAAATTAGTTGTTTTTTTATATCTTATTGAGAGTTTATCACTGATACCTGCAGAATGGTTATGATGGTACAAGCTACTTCTCCTTTACCATAAACAGAATACTACATGACTTTTAAGATTGAGCAGCTCATGCTAAACTAGCTGTCAAATGACGCAAGTTGACTTAGATTGATGCCTGTGAGTCTCTGAAACTGAATAAGGAAGAGTAACAGCCAGTATGATATTTGCTTCTTATAAATGAAACCCATCCTAATTATGGGTGGGTACTCACAGGACTGTAATTCACCTAGTCAACAATCTTCTTTCACATCTGAATTCCTCAGAATTGAGACACCCATTTTCCACAAGCAAAGAGCCAATGCAGTATCTCCAAGGAATGTATCATAAGAGGCAAGATAAGCATTTTTAAATTATGTCACCTTTTTATAGGAAGTGGATGAAGACTTGAAGCCAGAACGGAAGACCAAATGATATGGGGGAAAGGTGGAAACAATGAATAATATTACAAAGTGGAAACAGGGCAGTTTATATACATTTCTGAACTACTGATTTTGTTTTCATTTGCCTTTGAACTTGACTTGCATCTTCTTATGCCATTCCAGTGGTGAGTGATATAACTTGCAGAATATGTTAAAGGAAGAACAAAAGAATAAGCCAACTCAGCTTGTACAAAGTTATTTCCATCTAACAATTTCCCACTCTTGGTTATGGGATGGAATACAAATGATTGAGTGACTCACTGTCGGATCAACAAATCTTATCTTTGATGTATAACCAGATTTATTTTTGTCCAAGGACAGATATTTATTAGTTACTTGCACTGATAATGGTTAGAACATATTAATATATCGTTATATTTGTATCTCTCTGTCCCACTTGTCAGTGGAAGAACAAGGAATAATGACGAATAATTTGAGAAATGCATACTTCAGACAATTAAATCAATGGCCTTCTCAAAGTATTTCAGCCTACTTTTTTTCAATTTATATACTCCACATTACTTCATTTCCATTTGCAGATTGAGGAAAAGTGATTGAGCCACTGCATTTTCCCTTGTCAAATATATTTCATTTGACTTTAAGGAATTTTAATCATTATACTTCCTTATTTCTTGGAAACATGAGCCTGAGACCATAGTTTAGTTAAGATTCTCTTTCTTTATCCTGCTTTTCAGTTTGGAAAAGGAATTTTATTGACCTTTATTGGGAACACAGATGCTAAATTGCCAAATGTCCTAAATCTAGATAGATGTGGCTTAAATCATCTTTCCTGTTGGTTTGAACTTTTGAGTCTGTTTAGCTATTGATTTTTGTCAGCATGAATTTTAAACAGCACCAAATGCTGTTTTCTTAAACTTTCCACCAAGGAAGCACCCTTTTCCCCATTATTTTTTCTTCCCATGAACTTGTGTTTTAAGAAATATTTTTAATCCAAAGCTCACATTTGATGTACAGTACCTCATGTGGCCTTGTAATAGATAAATATAAAATTTTTGTTGGGAATTTTAAATCACGGAAAAGAACCTGTAAGCACACACTTATTTTCGGGGGTAAGTCAAATAATGCAAGGGCTTCAGTAAGGATGAGTTAGAATACAAGAATAAGAATACAAGAATATCAGGTTTCCTTAATAATATCTATCTTCTCAGAAACACTTTTAGAAGTTTAAGTAAAGACACATCACTAATAAGGTCACTAATTCCTGCCAATATCTAGAGAAGAGAATTGATGGCGTGACAGAGTTACAAATGATATCATATGGTGACACTTTACCAAATGTATTTAATTCGTAAGGCATTGAGGTAAAAGTAAATCACACAGAGTATTAATTATTTCAATGCATCTAAATATCCTCAGCATTGTTTTCCCAAATTTTTCCCTTCCTGTCATGTCAGCTATTACAGCTTTCATGGATCTGCCTTGGTAGAAAATGATTCTCCCTATTTAGAGGTGATAGGATGTCACTCTCTAAATAGGTAATCCCCAAGTACTTTCATTTATGAAGCTTGTACTTATACTTCATTCCTGTCAAGTGAAATTATAAAGTTTATATCTTTACTCCTTCATGCAATTCCCAGAGTCCCTGTGGGTTTTCAGATACCACTTCCCCTGGCTTGGGGTTCCTTATCTGTAGAGAGCCCCAGGCTTGATTTCTTTCCTTATTCCTCTTCCAGCCTCCATCAAAACTTATCCTTTCCCTAATTAGCACCACATCATGCTCACTCCACAGTAGCACAGGGCTAACTCTTACGACAAATGCATTTATATTTTACATCCCTAAGGACAATGGGAGCTTTCTATTGGTGAAAGTTTTATCTTTATCTTCAGCTTTCCTCAAGAACAGGAAAAATAGTTGGTAATTTTACCCTCTTCACTCTCCTGAAACTGCTTTTGGTAAAGTGCCACTGATCTAATTGCCGTACATTTTTAAAGCTTTTATCTTATTTGCCATTTCCTCAGCATTGATAGACTGTCTACTTCTTTCTGAAATTTTCTCTTCCCTTGAATTTGGAAACACAGCTCTATCCAGGTTTCCTGCTATCTCTCTGACTTCATCTGCTTAGCTCTGTCCTCTTTCCTGAAATAGTGGTGTTTCCCAGCGTTCTATACTTACCACCATTTTCGTCTTAGTTTTTCCTTGCTCCTTGAATAAACCAATTTATTTCCATGACTCTGTGTATTTTTCATAAATAATTCATCTTGCTTTTTTGTGTGTCTAAACTCTTATAAGTCTTTCAAGACCCATTTGGGTCTCAGTGCCCCTTAATGGTGCTTCAAAGTCCAACTCAGGTATTGCTTCTTCCAGGAATTATTTGCTGGTTTTTCTATATAGAGCAAATCAACCTCTATCCTGTAAAATTGCTGATTTATATGCATGCTTCCGTTGTTGCTTTTGTTATACTCTTAACGTATCACTTTTCTTCTGGGACTCTATGAGCTTCTGAAGGGCAAGGTTTGTGTCTTATTTATCTTTGTATCTCCAGTGCCTAATACAATATATGGTATATGGTGCATATTCAATAGGTGTATTGGGGCACCTGGGTGGCTCAGTTGCTTGAGCATCCTGCTCTTGATTTTGGCTCAGGTCATGATTTCACGGTGGTGAGATTGAGCCCCTTCTCAGGCTCTGTGCTGACAGTGTGGAGCCTGACTTGTGATTCTCTCCCTGTCTCTGCCCTTCCCCTGCTCATGTGTGCACGCGCAATCTCTCTCTCTCTCTCTCTCTCTCTCTCTCTCTCTTTCTCAAAATAAATTAACATTAAAAAAATAAGTGTATGACAAATGAATGAGGGAGCTTATGGATAGATAAGTAAACAAAGTGAAGGATATTTAACTGTATTGATTCAGACTATTTTAGTCACTGAAGCCAGTTTACACAGCTACAGTAGCAGTAAAGTATTGGAAAGGTCTAGTCCCAGATGCATGTAAGTAAATGGTACGTTTGACTTTAAAATCATGCCATCATATCTGCTTCCACAGTATATAAATCCATGTGAACTTAGAAAATAAAGTATTTCTTTTATTCCTCACATTTTCTAATAGCCTTTAAAAAGGTTCCACTGACAAACCATCATGTCCATATCATATATACTATCTTTACTTATACTTTGCTTGTGTGATGTTCAAGCATTTTCAACTATTTGAATTCATTTGGCTGCAAATTTAATATGACTAGAAACTAAGAAAGAAATACCAAAGGAGAGACTACTTCTCAGAAATAAAATACGGTGTATATTTTTCACTTGTTAATACCATCCAGTTTTCAACATTCCAGGAAGAAAAAATGCATTTACAGCTAATGGTTAGGGACTTTATGATGAATAATTATTGCGTTTAATAATACATGCGAGATAATTTCTTAATGAGTCCATGAGAGTCTCTGGTGAAATTAAGAATTATTATAATAAGATTTAATAAAATTAACTGGTCTTTAATATTGTGCCAGTCATTTCTAACAAACAAATCTGATATCTTCATTTCTAAAAATAGCAAAACTGACAAAAATGATTAATCTTTGGAATACACCATCTTGTATATTCTTAGATCAACCATCACCACTTATTTAACTTTGGGGAAATAACTAATTTGAAGTAATGGAGTTTTTCTCTCTTGACACCTTGGATTTGGAACATCTTTGGGAAAAAAAAAGAAATCGTATCCTCAGACTCCACGGTTACATAAAATCTTTTTGTTGATTATGTTCTCTTGGCTAAGCTAGAGAAAATAAAATGGTTTGCTTGTTATATCATTATCTCCAGAGTAAATTATGTGGATGCCAATAAACTCTCTAAGTTTATTGAAAGCAAGAAGGATTAGATTGCAACATGCAAACAAAAAACTCGCCATGATTGCTGCTTATTTTCAAGCACATCCTTGCATATAATTGGCTCCTTTTCCTTAAAAGAGGCCCGGTTTTTGCTTCATAACTTCATGTACAAGATGAAAATATAATTTCCTAGAGTTGATTTATACAGCATGTCAAAGAGAGAGTAGCAGCATTATTTATTTATTTTTGGATGAGAAGGACTTACTGGACAGGAGGAAATTTTTCCTGTATTTCCTTCCTTGATTCTGCTTTAAAATCAAGCTCATAAAGGCAAGAAATATAAGTCCAACTGCTTTTCTGACAGTATTAGGAAAGCAAAGTATGGCAGTCACAGAAATGAAACAATAAAATTGTAATAACTATTATGGTTACCTTTTGGTAAAGTGCAAGAAAGTCTCCAGAACATCTCAAAGGAGTAAATAACTTTCTTTGAATATATTCAGAGCACAGGGAACTCATCAGAGATCTAATGTTGGGATTTCTGTAATGGCCATAATGGCAAATCTGGTAAATTTACTCATGACCCTAAGATATACCCATAGAGTTATGCCTTTATATCATATCCCCCAAAGCCTCTGTGTTTAATCCAGTGACTATAATTGATTCTGGCCAATTAGTTCATTATAGATGGTTATGGTGAGTCAATCCAGAGGTTAAAAAAATATCTGGAGATCTAAAAATCATCCTGTTAGGCACCCTTTTGGTACCAAAGTCCAGGTCAGTTGGAATTCTGTGAATCTGGATATAAGAAGTGGTTTATCATCCAGCCTTCATAGTCTTCCTAACCAAAAATGCAAAATATTTTAAAGACCAAGTCAAATGTAAAATTTGGGATGAACTCAAGGCTAAGGATAATGCAAAGAAATGGAGAAAACCTAAAAGCATTGTGTTTATTTATTCTCAAGGGCCACTGACTCCAAATAAAATAAGAATAATACAAAATGCATCAAGGAGGTCATTATGTTATACTAAGGAATTTTGATAAGTATGAGTCAACTTAGATCAACATAATACAAATCCTACAAAAAAATTACCAAACACCCAAAACAAAACGTCAGTAAGAAAACCACACAACAGCCTATTGTATACAAACCAAACAGTCCAACTAAATAACCTGTAAGGCATAATTACAGTGTAAATGACATGGCATACCAAGAAAAGAGACACAAATTGTTACATAATATCAGAAGGGAGTCCATTTTAAAAATCTCCAGAGATCATTATCCTCTGCTGGAAGCCAGCACAGCTGCTTCTCACCTAACTTCCTACAAAGCAACATAACGATCTTTTGTATTTTTTTTTTTTTAATTTTTTTTTTCAAAGTTTTTATTTATTTTTGGGACAGAGAGAGACAGAGCATGAACGGGGGAGGGGCAGAGAGAGAGGGAGACACAGAATCGGAAACAGGCTCCAGGCTCTGAGCCATCAGCCCAGAGCCCGACGCGGGGCTCGAACTCACGGACCGCGAGATCGTGACCTGGCTGAAGTCGGACGCTTAACCGACTGCGCCACCCAGGCGCCCCTCTTTTGTATTTTTTGATGAAGCAATAAGTCACAAGTGTACACACACACACACACACACACACACACACACACATACACCAGAGTTATATCCACATTAAGCCTCAGGGAATGATTAAAACGTTACTGAGTCCACCAAAACTGTCTGATATTTTTCACACAAAATCCTAGCTACCAAAGATTAGTTTGCTTAAAAGTTTCCTTGCTGCATGTAGAAGAATGGTAAATCTTCCCATATATTTACTCAGAGAAGGGAAATGAGGTAAATCTTGGGAACACGACCTTATGTTTCTGGTGGGATTTTTAATTTCAATCTAATTAACAAGAAATTAAGTCATCTTTTTGGAAGTCCCAGAACACGTATTGTGAATGGGAATGCTTGAGATGTACATAATTGCTCATGTTAAGTAAATTACTTTGTGGGAGTATTAGGTCCCTTAATCAACAGACTGTGAGGAAATATGCAAATAAATTATTTTTCAGTCAGAGACTAGAGAAGAAATTATCCGAAGATGAACAGTTGAAGTAGCTAGGTATCAAGTTTTATTTATTCTCAATTTACCTTTGAAGTGATAATATATACAACACACTTAAGATCAATTAACTTGTAAATACTATAAATTAGTTTCCTAGCAAACATATCAAACTTATCCTTATATTTCAAAATTAATTTCTTAAAGGAGATTTGACTTCTAGCAATTTTTTAACTGTTTAATCACTTTGAACTACTTGGATGAAATGAACTAAATGAATGTGAGTAAATAAGAAGTAAGTTCTGACTTTGTTGCTATATATGTAAATCCCTGATGAAGTCACACTTACAGGATGGACTTTTTGCTTTGGGTGATTTCTTATGCCAACAACTGTTACTAGTGAGTCTTTGATGAGAATTGAGGGCGACTAAGTAATGCAATAACCCCTCTTTATAGAGTGGATTTGGGGAGATTCGGCCAAGCCCATCTGCCTGTGTATATACATAGGTAATATATCTGGTCCGTGGCAATCTGGAAATCTTTCACTTGGCTTAATACCTTTCCTGATGCCATTCCTATAATGGTACCTTAGCAAATATATAGAAGCCTAAATTCCAGAAAAAATAAAACAAAAATACATCAACTAGATTTTTATACTAGTAAATAAAACTCCTGCACTTTGAATGAAAAATTAAATTATGAGGACAACTAAATTGGCTAATTTTGGACAAGAGTGCATTTGGGGAAGGAAGTCACCCAAATTAAAATTTTATAGTCTCTATATAAGCTGAATATTTGCCAGATAACTCCTTTAGTTTGGTCAGAAACACTAAGTTATTAGAGATAACTTAGAAGAAAGTTAATCCACCACAATGGATTCCTATCAGTAAAACTCAGGTATAATCTTAGTAAGATCCATCATAGCATTTGGTGAATACTTTAAGTGACTTTTTGAGAGTTGTATATTTTAAAGATATTTTCCTACCTGAATGCGCTATCATTCACATAATTAGTGTCAATATTCTAGGACAGAAGGAGTTCACAATCTGGAAGGATGAAGACATTAATATTTTATAAAGAATTAACTACTATTAGAAGGATGCCACTTAGGATATCATATTCAGGGTTGTAAAAGAAAAGGGCAACAAAAGATGTTTGAACACAGAGATAGAAAGCACAGCAACTTTAAAATGCCTATGAGAAGGTGAATCAATAGAAAGACATAGGATCTTAGACATAGGATCCCAGAAAATCTAGAATCAGAATACCTCCCTCATAAAGGAACCTGAATACCTGTGGGGCAGGGATACAAGAGAGTAGAAAAAATAGATGATAAATTTTGAGTCTTCAAATTTGAGTTTAGACGTATCTGTTAAACAGTCATGAGGGGAATAAAAGGTTTGACAGGACAACAATGCCTGTTAGAATTTGTCTTTGATAGAGCAAAGAATGAGTTTCTGCAGAAGATTCTATGTAAGCATAAAACCACAAGCCAACTTGGCAGACCCTATTTCCACACAAAGTCTGACAGGCAGAATTTCATGATGTATTAGTCCATGGATGACCAAACTTCCTCCTTTAAAAGACAGGAACCATGCCTGGGTGAAAAAAGGAAACGGAAGGTGTCCATTAAAATAGATAACACTGTTGTTGGGTTTTTCCCTTCAACTGACAACTATTAACTACTTGTTGCTTTATCTGGGTTAGAACATCAGAATGTCAGACTTCCCTTCAGTTTCCAAGAAAACCATCATAGTATTATCTTGGTTAGTCTTTTCCTTTTTCTGTGAGCTTTAAAAAATTATGGTATTATTACTCTATTTGTTTCCCTAACTTCTCAGCTTCCTGCAGATTTGTTGCTGAAACAATGTTCCTGAAAGATTTGCACAATGATACACACTTGATTATATGCATAGGGGAGCAGCTAGTCTCAGAGGGTAGTTTCCCATTGGCCAACTGATGGGCCATAAACAAAGCCAGATACCCACCAGGCAGAGAAACTGAGGCTTGACAAGAGCTGTTGAAGAGGACATGTGTGTCTAACTTTTTGAAAAGCCTAGGAGATAAGTATTGATGTGTTCCCATTTTCCTGATCTCTCTCTCTCTCTCTCTCTCTCTCTCTCTCTCTCCCATGAAGTTTTGCCCAGGGCACAACATTTTTCACTACAATGAATATTATTACAATAAACATTCTACTCTTACATATTTTATAATTGAAAGAGACCATGAATTCTATCTAATCCAATGTTTTCTCAATCATAGTAGCTGATATTCCTTTTTCTCAAATGAAATCCTACATGGAACTCCTTTGTCATAATCCCATAGGTCTGTAGAGAAAGGAAGAGATTTCTTTTATGTTCCATCTTTCATTGCACTATCTTTCCATGATTTTCCTAAAGGTGTTCCTCTATTTTCCATTTTATCTGGGAGACCCCTTTCACATTTCCTCACACTAACCCTCTGTTTAAAATTCTAAGCACATAGGTGGAGATATTCTTCCAATAGATTTCTTTTGGCAACTTTCAAATTAGGAGAGTACTCTTGATGAGTAATACTCATTGGCAACTCCTAGGAGCCTCCTTCCCCACTCCCACATGCATTATTCCCCAGATCTCAGGGGTTTCTATTTTATTTAATGGAATACTTCCAAAAAAAAGGCTCCAACTTGATATATAGATTTTTAAAAATCCTAACACAAACTATTTTTCTTCCTATCAAATAGTGTAGAATGATGTAGACACAAAACTGTACTCTTCTTGAAATAATACAGTTTAGAAAAATATTAATTTTCTATACCAGATGATAATAACATCATATACTTAGAGCCTCAGAATATTTATCTAACAATTTTGAGAACTGCATATATGAGAGGCTGTTTTTTTTAAGGTTTACTTATTTATTTTTGAGAGAGAGAGCATAAGCAGGAAAGGAGCAGGGAGAGAGGGAGACACAGAATCTGAAGAAGGCTCCAAGCTCTGAGGTGTCAGCACAGAGCCCGATGCAGGGCTTGAACCCACAAACTGTGAGATCATGTCCTGAGCTGAAATCAGATGCTTAACTGACTGAGCCACTCAGGCTCAAAGAAGAGACTGTTTCTTTGTTGTTGCCGTTGTGTGTGTATATGTTTTACTAACACATGGTTATATTTTCTACTGTCTCAATCCAAAAGTAGGAATCTATTATAGATAGGCACAATATATGTTAACCATACTGGAATTAAATAAAATTTTTAAAATTTTTAAAAATAAAAAAAAAATAAGAGTACAATGAGAAAAAAAAACATTTTCTTGCAAAGGTGACTACTTAAAAAGATTTTAAATTTTTGAATATTTGTTTCTATGTACTTTTTTTTTTTTTCAACGTTTATTTATTTTGGGGACAGAGAGAGACAGAGCATGAACGGGGGAGGGGCAGAGAGAGAGGGAGACACAGAATCCGAAACAGGCTCCAGGCTCTGAGCCATCAGCCCAGAGCCTGACGCGGGGCTCGAACTCACGGACCGCGAGATCGTGACCTGGCTGAAGTCGGACGCTTAACCGACTGCGCCACCCAGGCGCCCCTCTATGTACTTTTTAATCTCTTCTTTTATTTCTTGGTTGACCCATTCATTGTTTAGTAGCATGTTATTTAACCTCCATGTAGTCTTGGAGACCATGGGGTCTTTGCAGATTTTTTCTTGTGGTTAACATCTAGTTTCATAGCATTGTGGTCAGAAAAAATGCATGGTATCACTTTGATCTTCTTATGTTGAGACTTGTTTTGTGGCCTAATATGTGATCTATTCTGGAGGATGTTCTGTGTGCACTTGAAAAAGAATGTGTATTCTTCTGTTTTAGGATGGAATATTGTGAATATATTTGTTAGATCCATCTGATCCAGTGTGATCAGTTTCCTTCACACTGTTTCCTTGTTGATTTTCTGTTTGGATGATCTGTCCACTGATGTAAGTGGGGTGTTAAAGGCCCCTATTATTGTATTATTATAAATTACTTCTTTTATGTTTGTTTTTACCTGCTTTGTGTATTTTAGTCCTTCCATGTTGGGCGTACAAGTATTTACAATTGTATCTTCTTGTTGGCTTGTGCCCTTTATTATTACATAGCACCCCTCTGTCTTCTGCTGTAGTTTTTGTAGTAAGTCTATTTTGTCTGATATAAGTATTGTTACTCCAGCTTTCTTTTGATATCCATTTGCATGATATTTTTCCATCCCCTCACTTGCAATCTACAGGTGTCTTTGGGTTTAAAATGAGTCTCTTGTAGGCAGCCTATAGATGGGTCTTGTTTTTTTTTAATCCATTCTGACACCCTATATCTTTTGATTGAAATGTTTAGTCCATTTACATTCAAAGGAATCATTGATAGATATGTATTTATTGTCATTTTGTTATTTGTTTGTGGTTGTTTCTAAAGATTTTCTCTGATCCTTTTTTGTCCTTCTTGCTTTTATGGTTTGCTGATTTCCTTTAGTGATACGTTTATATTTCTTTCTTTTGGGAAAACTGGACAGCAACATACAAAGAAAATGACACTGGACCACTTTCTTAACTATACACTAAAGTAAATTCAAAAGGGATTAAAAACCTAAATGTGAAATCCTAAACCATAAAAATTCCAGAAGAGAACACAGGCAGTAACTTCTTTGACATTGGCTGTAGCAACTTTTTTCTAGATATGTCTCCTGGGGCAAGGGAAACAAAAGCAAAAATAAACTATTGGGACTACAACAAATAAAAATACAACAGAAAAGAAAACGATCAACAAAACTAAAGGGCAACCTACGAATGGGAGAAGATATTTGCAAATGACATATCTGACAGAGGGTTAGTAGCCAAAATATATGAGGAACTTGTAAAACTCAACACCCAAAACCCAAATAATCCAATTTAAAACTGAGCAGCAGCCATGAACAGACATTTTTCCAAGGAAGACCTAAAGTTGGTCAACAGATACATGAAGAGATGTTCATCATCACTTATGATCAGGGAAACGCAAATCAATACTACAATAAGATATCCCTTCACACCTGTCAGAATGGCTAAAATCAAAAACACAAGAAACAACAGGTTGTTGGTAAGGATGTGCACTATTGCACTGTTGGTAGGAATGCAAACAGGCGCAACCACTCTGGAAAACAGCATGGAGGTTCCTCAAAAAGTTAACAATAGATCTACCCTATGATGAAGCAATTGCATCACTGGGTATTTACCCAAAGAATACAAAACATACACCTCTATGTTTATAGCAGCATTATTTACAATACCCAAATTATGGAAGCAGTCCAAGTGTCCATTAATTGATGAATGGATAAAGAAGATGTGATACATGTATATCCACATATATATATGAATAGTATTAATAGTATTCAGCCAAAAAAAAAAAAAAGAGAAAAGAATGAAATCTTGTCTTTTGTAAAGACAAATACCAGGTAATTTCACTCATACGGAAAATTTAAGAAAGAAACCATATGGATACATAGGGGAAAAAAAAGATCTGAAAACCATAAAACAGACTTTTAACTATAGAGAACAAACTGAGGGTTGCTGGAGGGGAGGTAGACAGGGGGTGGGTGTTAAATGGGTGATGGGTATTAAGGAGGGCGTTTGTTGTGATAAGTACTGGGTGATGTATGGAATTTTGACTCACTGTATTGTACACCTGAAACTAATATACCAGTGTATGTTAATTAACTGGAATTTAATAAAAACTTGAAAAAGAATAACTAGCTATATAAATTTTTTTGAATATGTGACTGTCCTCAAGTTACATAATGATGAACTACATGAAACAAAGATTTATTTATTTTCATTTTTTTCTTTCTCACTTTCTTTCTCTCCTTCCCCCTTTCCTTTATCTCATAAACTAATTATGCTTTCTGCTTTGGTTTTTTCATATAGTTCAGTGTTGCCATTTAGCCATCTATAATGGCTCCTGTGGAGCAAACAAATAAAATGTTTTCTCGGCTTTTGTGTCTGGCAGAGCCAGAACAAGAAAAAATTCCAGCACAAATATTTGATTGTCTAGGAGATTTTTCCACAAAACAAAAATAGGAAACAGTAAAATAAAAACTTAGCTTTCAGGAACAGCTGTCTGGCAAACTCTCTTGCATTTGCAAAGTGGTACCTGAGATGACAATCCTGGAAGGAGCCATTTTCCTGGTTTGCATGGCTTACCAGGTCAAAATGGAGTTTCCCTGCATACTTCCTTGGACCTCTCCAAATATCTAGTAGTCACCCCTCAATCAATCTTCATTCTAATTGGCAGAGGCTTTATTTAATATCCAAGCAATAAAGATAACCATATATTTTAGTTCTTAGGTATTTTCATGTTTGATAAACTGGGCTGTACAATATTCAGAGAAAAATTCCTAGTGTTGAAATTGTTATTAGAACTTTATAGACTTATACTATTATTTTCCTCAAGAAAAGAAGATTAATTGGATGGTTGAATCAATACCATGCCTATATATAAAAAATAAAAACTCAATAAACATATAAAAGAAAAACATATAAAAATATAAAATGAAAATAAACATATATAAAAATATAAGATATAAATATAAAATAAAAAATAAAAACATACATAAAAATAAAAACTCAATTCTCAAAATCAGCATTTCTAAAACTTATCTGAAAATTATAAACTGATTGAACTTCAACAGGTTAACAGGAACTATAATTCAACTTTGAATTTTGGTAAATACAGAAGGCACTGAAAATACATTTGTTATCGTGTGATGCAGAAGAGATATGTTTTTCTCCTTTGTGGGTACATCCCTTTATCTAAGTGGATGAACAGCAATCTGCCTGCATGAGGTATGGTGCAGTTGGAATCTCAGAATGACCTGGGTGGGTGCTGAAGCCAAAATAAATTTTTTCTGTGATTCAACATCTTGGTTTTTTGGGTTTATTAACTCAGTAGGAATTAATGAAAAAATGCAAATGTCTATCTGAATAGTAAGTAACCCTTTTGTTTTGAAAACAAATGTATTTCTTCCTCAATCTCTTCTTCCCACTAACTATAGTATTTTCTGGAGGTTTATTTCTTACACTTGCCTTTGAGATATTTGCCATCCTTTTAAAAGTTGGAGTTTTGATGGTTAGTATAGTATTGCATAAATTATGTATCCTCTGAAAAGGTTCCCAACGAAAGAGCATTAGAACTACGAATTTTAGTTCTGATAAGAAAGTATTTCCACTAGGTTGAAGTACTAACATGTAAGAAGTCAAAATTGTCTGGAGTGAACAGGTACAGAGCTTGAAGAAATGAAAAATTAATCTCACTGAATGCTTTTTAGTTGATTTAAAATAACTTACTTACTTATCACTGAGCCTCAATTGAGCCTGGAGTATAACTCCAAAGATAAAGGACTCGAATTCTTTCACATGTGGTCAATTTAATCCCGAGGCTACCTAGTGCATCAAATGAGCTCTTAGAGTGATCTACAGACAGAATTTTTAATATTAGCTCTTGGTCAATTTCCCAGTGATGTATCTCATATTTGCTTATAGGGATTTTCCTGTCATGTTGCATCTTCCAGAGCTAACTTGCTGCACACATTAACAGCACTCTAGTGGTTTATCTTCTATTAATAGAATGAACAAGATTTCTGTCTCCTTCAAGCAAGCAATCTCCTCACTAGAGTCATTTGTCTCTAGTCACAGAGGAAATACATCTCTGTCTGGTCTCTCCCGCTCTCTGTTTCTCTCTTTCTCTGTTCTCTTACTAAATAAAATGTAAACGTTGAGGAACTTTCTGTGATATCATCATGGTAGCAGTGGTTTAAAGAGTCTCCCTGAAACTCACCTTAAAACCAAACTGATTAATCATAAAAGAAAAAAGAACTCAGATGACATTTTTTTATTGATTTGTTTTAACTATCAGATGATACTTAACACCACCAGAAGCGGTTTTTTTTAATATGAAATTTATTGTCAAATTGGTTTCCATACAACACCCAGTGCTCATCCCAACAGGCGCTCTCCTCAGTACCCATCACCCACCCTTCCCCTCCTTCCCACACCCCATCAACCCTCAGTTTGTTCTCAGTTTTTAAGAGTCTCTTATGTTTTGGCTCCCTCCCTCTCTAACCTCTTTTTTTTTTCTTCCCCTCCCCCACGGACTTCTGTTAAGTGTCTCAGGATCCACATAAGAGTGAAAACATATGATATCTGTCTTTCTCTGTATGACTTATTTCACTTAACATCACACTCTCCAGTTCCATCCACGTTGCTACAAAAGGCCATATTTCATTCTTTCTCACTGCCAAGTAGTATTCCATTGCGTATATAAACCACAACTTCTTTATCCATTCATCAGTTGACGGACATTTAGGCTCTTTCCATAATTTGGCTATTGTTGAAAGTGCTGCTATAAACATTGGGGTACAAGTGCCCCTATGCATCAGTACTCCTGTATCCCTTGGGTAAATTCCTAGCAGTGCTATTGCTGGGTCATAGGGTAGATCTAGTTTTAATTTTTTGAGGAACCTCCACACTGTTTTCGAGAGCAGCTGCATCAGATGACATTTTCAACAAATTTTATATCACCATCCAAAATCCAGCATTTTACTTTATGGGGAGACACTAGAGACCTCCCAACAAAATTAAAGAATAATACAAGGACATCTACTATCAGCACCACTAGTAGACACCATATTGAAAATATTAGCTAATGCAGTTAGGGGGAAAAAAAAGAAAAGAAAAAAACAATTACAGGGCAAAAAGCAAAAAGCAAAAGGTAAAACTAGTATTATTAGTAGGTAATAAGATAGGATTGGATTTTTGGAAAATCCAGAAGAGTCTATGAGAAAAAAAGTGTTAAAATGTACAAGAATTTAGCAAAGTAGAAGAGTTTAAAATTAGCATGCAGAAATTAATAGGGTCTCCATGTATATAAACAATAATCTGTTAGAAATATAAGAAAGGCCCCATTCAGAATAGGAAGAAAAATAGTTAAAATATCCAGGCAAAGCCATAATATAAAAATACCTTAACAAAACTTTTAAAACATTACTAAAATTACAAACTTTACTTGAATAAAGACTGAATCATTAAGTTTTTGAACAGAAAGACTTAACATCATAAAAGTATCAGTTCTCAGTTAATTTATAAAGTAACACGATTATAATAAAATTCCAAAAATGTTTTGAACTAGATTATTAAATTGATATGGAAAAAAACCCCAGCAAGAATAGTCAAGAAAATAGAAATTCATAATACAAATTCTCAGCAACCTCAGTAAAGATGGAAACTTCCTTAATCTGATAAAGAGCATGCATGAAGGGTGGAGGAGAGCCCTACAGCTAACATCATACTTAACATTCAAATACTGAATTTCTTCTCTCTAATACTGAACAAGGCAATAATGCTTACTCTCATCAATTTGATGATGAAAAATTGTACTGAAAGTCCTAGCCATTATAATAAGGCAAGGAGAGGAATTAAAAGACATGTGGACTGAAAGGAAGAAGTAAAAATGTTTCTATATTCTGAAGCAGGATTGCTTATAAAAGCCAGAAAACCTTGGGAAATAAATTAACAACACCAATGAGCTTGCCTCTATAATTTAAAATGTGTGTTGATGCATGAAGAGACAGATCAAATGGAATAGAATAGGAATTCCAACACTAGACCCAAGTACATGCAGAAATGTAGTGTATGATATAAGGGGGCTTCCCAAATCCCTGGGGAAAATACAGGGAAGTTACAGGTGGATCTCACTTTGCATGATGGTATAAGAACATAGAAAATGACTATGCAAGCTGACATCATGTAAAACAATCTTAATAGTTAATGAGAAAATTATAATTGTTCTATGGTCTTTTAACATTCTTGTCAAAGCACCATAACTTCCTTCAATGTAGATTATAAATGTATAGGAAAATTTAGAAATGGTAAGAGTAATGTTTATTAGTACACTCTAATTTAAAACATTAGAGGGGCATTTGGGTGGCTCAGTCCATAAAGCATCCAACTTCGGCTCTGGTCATGATCTCACGGTTTGTGAGTTCAAGCTCTGCGTCAAGCTCTGTGCTGACAGCTGAGAGCCTGGAACCTGCTTCAGATTCTGTATCTCCCCCTCTCTCTGCCCCTCCCATGCTCATGCTCTGTCTGTCTCTCTCTCAATAATAAATAAACATTAAAAAAAACATTGGAGACATTTAGGGGCACGCCTGGGTAGCTCGGTCAGTTAAGCGATCTACTTCTGCTCAGGTCATGATTTCACAGTTCCTGAGTTTGAGGCCCAGATCAGGCTTTCTGCTGACTGCACACAGCCCACTTCAGATCCTCTGTCCCCCTCTCTCTCTGCCCCTCCCCTTCTCCTTCTCTCTCTCTCTCTCTCTCTCTCTCAAAATAAGTAAATAAAATTAAAAATACATTAGAGACACTGAGAATGAAAGTATTTTAGGGCACCTGGGTGGTTCAGTCAGTTAAGTGCCTGACTCCTGATTTCAGCTCAGGTTATGATCTCAGTGTCATGAGACTGAGCCCCCACTGGGCTCCACACTGACAGCCTGAAGCCTATTTGGGATTCTCTCTCTCCCTTTCTCTGCCCTCTCCCTCTCACCCCAAATAAATAAATATTTCTTTAAAAAATAATGAAAATCTTTTATTTCTTTATAAAAATTTATCAAGAACTTTTAAAAAAATGTTTATTTGTTTATTTTTGAGAGACAGCACAAGCAGGAGAATGGCAGAGGTGGGTGGGGGGAGACACAGAATCTGAAACAGGCTCCAGGCTCTGAGCTGTCAGAACAGACCCCGACGTGGGGCTTGAACCCACAAACTGTGACCTGAGTCAAAGCCAGACACTTAACCAACTGAGCCACTCAGGCTCCCCAAGAGTAGTTTTAACAGTGTTTGTCTTCTTCTTGTTGTCATATGATTTATGAAACAGAGATTGTGCCTTTTTTAGGTTTTGGAAACTTGAGCTACTCCTTTCTAAGCTTGGATCAGCTTCCACAATTTTATCCTTTGCACTTTCTATGTTATGAGAAATCCTTGAGAGTTCTAGTATGATTTTTTGTCTTCTTTCGCTAGCATGACTTCCTCAGAGACATCTTCATGTTTTCATCACAACTTCGTTCCTCATGTCCATCACCAGGAACATGTGGCTGCATATACAGTCTCTCAGAGAGCAGAAGTGTTACCATTCCCAGTCAACTGTTTTTTCTATAAATGCATTTATGTTTGATTCAAATTTACTTGTAGCATTATCATTTTTATTTCTTTAGCATACTTTTATCCTTGTTGAGCAACTCTCTCTTGATTGTCTATTTTTGTAAAGCACCACATGGATTTATCACTGGGAGATAAGAAGGCAACAACTACATGCTTTACTGTCTGTCCATAAGCAGAATAATAGATATACAGTGACCTTATTACCAATAGCCTCTGAAAGAAGGAGCGTGATTTGTCACTAATCACGATGTGCATCTGTTATTTACATAGTCATTTGCAAAATGAAGAGTTTGCAGCAAAGTTTGTACTGTATATAATCATCCACCGCTAATATAATGTGATAAATGAAATTTGAACTATGTTATTGAGGAAAAGTGTTATTTAACTGAACTGTGGTGAAATCCATACATATTTGAACCATGAATAATGAGACTGCCTGCAATTGTTGTTGGTATAACTGGTTGGCCATTTAAGAAAAGATAAAATCATATTGGTACCTCACTTTCACACTACAATAAATTCCACAATAGATCAGTTCTAACTATAATAAAATGAAGACCACACATAAACTAGAAGAAAGTGTAGATTAATTCTTTTGTAACGAGTATAGAAAATATTTTCTAATAATTACTCAATATATAGAACAAGAAGTGATTAATAAATTTGACTACACTCAAAATTTTTCTCATTGTAAACAACAAAAAAAGAAAGAAAAATCAAAGGACACATAAAAAATTTTTTAAAAGATGTTTCCATTTATATCATATACCATGAAATCCACAAATCAAAGGGGAAAAAGACCAGAACCTCTCTAAGAAAATGGGCAAGGAATATGAGTAGAGCATACAAGAAAAAAATATTTTTTAATTCTCAGGCATATGATAAACTTGCCAGCTCTATATATAATAAAAGAAATAAGAATTTAAATTGTTCTGAGATACCCACTTCTCATCTATCAGATTTACAAAAGTCCAAAAGTGGTAATATTTTGTAAAACTATAGTACTATATTACAACCAGGGTACCACTTACATGTTGTCTTGTTAAAGCTCCACCCCTACTCCTTCAACCATTGGCAACCACTAATATTCTCTATCTTCCTCATTTTAAGAATGCTATACATATATGAAATCATGTCGTATGTACCTTTTGGAACTGGATTTTATAATCTCAGCATATTTTTTCTGAGGATTCATTCAGGGTTTTGAATGTATCAATAGCTTTCTCCCTTTTTTATTGCCCTGTAGTATTCCACGTTATTGATGTACCACTGTTTAACCATTCACCCATTCAAGGACATCTTGATTGTTTCTAGAAAGTCACCAATTTTGGGCTGTTCTAAATAAAACTACTATAAGCATTCATAGCCCAAGAGTGAATATTCTTGGTCTTTTGAAAATTACATACTTAGTTTGTAAAGGAATTGTCAAACTATTTTGACGGAGTGACCATTTTACATTCCAACTAGCAAAGTGTATAATCCACTCTGACAATCTGTCTTTTAACTGGTGTATTTCAACTTTTAAAATGTCGTGTATTTATATATTAGGGCTTCAGTCTGCCATTTAAATTTTTGTTTTGTTTGTTCTATTTTTTGTTTTTTTAATGCTTCTTTAAGAGTTACTTTAACATTTTTTAGAATCTCCTTTGAAGAGAGTATTTTTGAAATTCTCTCTTTGTATGGTGTTGAGTGGTTGCTCTGGATATTACATTATGTACATATCATTTATCCCAGTATAATGGTGTCATCATTTTACCAGTTTGATTGAAGTACAAAAAACCTTTTTATACGTTGACCTTCACTCATTTATAATATAATGATCTTAAAAATTCAGGGGCGCCTGGGTGGCTCAGTCAGTTAAGCGTCCGACTTCGGCTCAGGTCATGATCTCGCAGTCCGTGAGTTCGAGCCCCGCATCGGGCTCTGTGCTGACTGCTCAGAGCCTGGAGCTTGCTTCGGATTCTGTGTCTCCCTCTCTCTCTGACCCTCCCCCGTTCATGCTCTGTCTCTCTCTGTCTCAAAAATAAATAAACGTTAAAAAAATTTATTTTACATACATTTAGAACCACATCATGCAGTGTTATAATTTTGGTTCATATCAAACATACTTTAAGAAATTCAAGAGGAGAGGAAAAGCCTATTGCATTTATTCATATTGCTTATCATTTGTTTCTTCCTTTCTGATTTTATAAGCTTCCCTCATTTATTATTCTATTTCTGTATAGATCACTTCCTTTAGCCTTTAATTTAGGGTAGATTTACTTGTAACAAATTATTGTACTTTAACCTCATCTAAAGATGTACTGGGGGTGCCAGGGTGGCTCAGTCAATTAAGCGCCCTTCTTCAGCTCAGGTCATGATCTCATGGTCTGTGAATTTGAGCCCTGTATCAGGCTCTGTGCTGACAGCTCAGAGCCTGGAGCTGCTTCGGATTCTGTGTCTCCCCCTCTCTGTGCTCCTCCCCTGCTTGCGCTCTGTCTCTCTCTCTCTCTCAAAAATAAATAAACATTAAAAAAAAAAATTAGGGAGCTTCTCGGTGGGGAGGGAAGATGGCGGCGTAGGAGGACGCTGGGCTCACCGCGCGTCCTGCTGATCACTTAGATTCCACCTACACCTGCCTAAATAACCCAGAAAACCGCCAGAGGATTAGCAGAACGGAGTCGTCCGAGCCAAGCGCAGACGAGAGGCCCACAGAAGAGGGTAGGAAGGGCGGCAAGGCGGTGCGCGCTCCACGGACTGGCGGGAGGGAGCCGGGGCGGAGGGGCGGCTCGCCGGCCAAGCAGAGCCCCCGAGTCTGGCGGGCAAAAGCGGAGGGGCCTGACGGACTGTGTTCCGACAGCAAGCACGACTTAGCGTCTGGGAGGTCATAAGTTAACAGCTCCGCTCGGAAAGCGGGAAGGCTGGAGGACAAAGGGAGGGAGAGCTGCTGAGCCCCCGGACGACAGAGCTCAGTTTGGTGGGGAACAAAGGCTCTCGCCAGCGCCATCTCCCCCGCCCATCCCCCAGCCAAAATCCCAAAGAGAACCAGTTCCTGCCAGGGAACTTCCTCGCTCCGCGCAAACACCCAACTCTGTGCTTCTGCGGAGGAGCCAAACCTCCGGCAGCGGATCTGACTCCCTCCCGCTGCCACAGGGCCCCTCCTGAAGTGGATCACCTAAGGAGAAGCGAGCTAAGCCTGCCCCTCCTGCCCCTGTGCACCTTGCCTACCCACCCCAGCTAATACGCCAGATCCCCAGCATCACAAGCCTGGCAGTGTGCAAGTAGCCCAGACGGGCCACGCCACCCCACAGTGAATCCCGCCCCCAGGAGAGGGGAAGAGAAGGCACACACCAGTCTGACTGCAGCCCCAGTGGTGGGCCGGGGGCAGACATCAGGTCTGACTGCGACTCCGCCCACCAACTCCAGTCATACACCACAGCACAGGGGAAGTGCCCTGCAGGTCCTCACCACTCAAGGGACTATCCAAAATGACCAAGCGGAAGAATTCCCCTCAGAAAAATCTCCAGGAAATAACAACAGCTAATGAGCTGATCATAAAGGATTTAAATAACATAACAGAAAGTGAATTTAGAATAATAGTCATAAAATTAATCGCTGGGCTTGAAAACAGTATAGAGGACAGCAGAGAATCTCTTGCTACACAGATCAAGGGACTAAGGAACAGTCACGAGGAGCTGAAAAACGCTTTAAATGAAATGCAAAACAAAATGGAAACCACCACGGCTTGGATTGAAGAGGCAGAGGAGAGAATAGGTGAACTAGAAGATAAAGTTATGGAAAAAGAGGAAGCTGAGAAGAAGAGAGATAAAAAAATCCAGGAGTATGAGGGGAAAATTAGAGAACTAAGTGATACACTAAAAAGAAATAATATACGCATAATTGGTATCCCAGAGGAGGAAGAGAGAGGGAAAGGTGCTGAAGGGGTACTTGAAGAAATCATAGCTGAGAACTTCCCTGATATGGGGAAGGAAAAAGGCATTGAAATCCAAGAGGCACAGAGAACTCCCTTCAGACGGAACTTGAATCGATCTTCTGCACGACATATCATAGTGAAACTGGCAAAATACAAGGATAAAGAGAAAATTCTGAAAGCAGCAAGGGGTAAACGTGCCCTCACATATAAAGGGAGACCTATAAGACTCGTGACTGATCTCTCTTTTGAAACTTGGCAGGCCAGAAAGGATTGGCACGAGATTTTCAGTGTGCTAGAGAGAAAAAATATGCAGCCGAGAATCCTTTATCCAGCAAGTCTGTCATTTAGAATAGAAGGAGAGATAAAGGTCTTCCCAAACAAACAAAAACTAAAGGAATTTGTCACCACTAAACCAGCCCTACAAGAGATCCTAAGGGGGACCCTGTGAGACAAAGTATCAGAGACAACACTACAAGCATAATACATACAGACATCACAATGACTCTAAACCCGTATCTTTCTATAATAACACTGAATGTAAATGGATTAAATGCGCCAACCAAAAGACATAGGGTATCAGAATGGATAAAAAAACAAGACCCATCTATTTGCTGTCTACAAGAGACTCATTTTAGACCTGAGGACACCTTTAGATTGAGAGTGAGGGGATGGAGAACTATTTATCATGCTACTGGAAGCCAAAAGAAAGCTGGAGTACCCATACTTATATCAGACAAACTAGACTTTAAATTAAAGGCTGTAACAAGAGATGAAGAAGGACATTATATAATAGTTACAGGGTCTATTCATCAGGAAGAGCTAACAATTATAAATGTCTATGCGCCGAATACCGGAGCCCCCAAATATATAAAACAACTACTCATAAACATAAGCAACCTTATTGATAAGAATGTGGTAATTGCAGGGGACTTTAACACCCCACTTACAGAAATGGATAGATCATCTAGACACACGGTCAGTAAAGAAACAAGGGCCCTGAATGATACATTGGATCAGATGGACTTGACAGATATATTTAGAACTCTGCATCCCAAAACAACAGAATATACTTTCTTCTCGAGTGCACATGGAACATTCTCCAAGATAGATCATATACTGGGTCACAAAACAGCCCTTCATAAGTATACAAGAATTGAAATTATACCATGCATACTTTCAGACCACAATGCTATGAAGTTTGAAATCAACCACAGAAAAAAGTCTGGAAAACCTCCAAAAGCATGGAGGTTAAAGAACACCCTACTAACGAATGAGTGGGTCAACCAGGCAATTAGAGAAGAAATTAAAAAATATATGGAAACAAACGAAAATGAAAATACAACAATCCAAACGCTTTGGGACGCAGCGAAGGCAGTCCTGAGAGGAAAATACATTGCAATCCAGGCCTATCTCAAGAAACAAGAAAAATCCCAAATACAAAATCTAACAGCACACCTAAAGGAAATAGAAGCAGAACAGCAAAGACACCCCAAATCCAGCAGAAGAAGAGAAATAATAAAGATCAGAGCAGAAATAAACAATATAGAGTCTAAAAAAACTGTAGAGCAGATCAACGAAACCAAGAGTTGGTTTTTTGAAAAAATAAACAAAATTGACAAACCTCTAGCCAGGCTTCTCAAAAAGAAAAGGGAGATGACCCAAATAGATAAAATCATGAATGAAAATGGAATTATTACAACCATTCCCTCAGAGATACAAACAATTATCAGGGAATACTATGAAAAATTATATGCCAACAAATTGGACAACCTGGAAGAAATGGACAAATTCCTGAACACCCACACTCTTCCAAAACTCAATCAGGAGGAAATAGAAAGCTTGAACAGACCCATAACCAGCGAAGAAATTGAATCGGTTATCAAAAATCTCCCAGCAAATAAGAGTCCAGGACCAGATGGCTTCCCAGGGGAGTTCTACCAGACGTTTAAAGCAGAGATAATACCTATCCTTCTCAAGCTATTCCAAGAAATAGAAAGGGAAGGAAAACTTCCAGACTCATTCTATGAAGCCAGTATTACTTTGATTCCTAAACCAGACAGAGACCCAGTAAAAAAAAGAGAACTACCGGCCAATATCCCTGATGAATATGGATGCAAAAATTCTCAATAAGATACTAGCAAATCGAATTCAACGGCATATAAAAAGAATTATTCACCATGATCAAGTGGGATTCATTCCTGGGATGCAGGGCTCGTTCAACATTCGCAAATCAATCAACGTGATACATCACATTAACAAAAAAAAAGAGAAGAACCATATGATCCTGTCAATCGATGCAGAAAAGGCCTTTGACAAAATCCAGCACCCTTTCTTAATAAAAACCCTTGAGAAAGTCGGGATAGAAGGAACATACTTAAAGATCATAAAAGCCATTTATGAAAAGCCCACAGCTAACATCATCCTCAATGGGGAAAAACTGAGAGCTTTTTCCCTGAGATCAGGAACACGACAGGGATGCCCACTCTCACCGCTGTTGTTTAACATAGTGCTGGAAGTTCTAGCATCAGCAATCAGGCAACAAAAGGAAATTAAAGGCATCAAAATTGGCAAAGATGAAGTTAAGCTTTCACTTTTTGCAGATGACATGATATTATACATGGAAAATCCGATAGACTCCACCAGAAGTCTGCTAGAACTGATACATGAATTCAGCAAAGTTGCAGGATACAAAATCAATGTACAGAAATCAGTTGCATTCTTATACACTAACAATGAAGCAACAGAAAGACAAATAAAGAAACTGATCCCATTCACAATTGCACCAAGAAGCATAAAATACCTAGGAATAAATCTAACCAAAGATGTAAAGGATCTGTATGCTGAAAACTATAGAAAGCTTATGAAGGTAATTGAAGAAGATTTAAAGAAATGGAAAGACATTCCCTGCTCATGGATTGGAAAAATAAATATTGTCAAAATGTCAATACTACCCAAAGCTATCTACACATTCAATGCAATCCCAATCAAAATTGCACCAGCATTCTTCTCGAAACTAGAACAAGCAATCCTAAAATTCATATGGAACCACAAAAGGCCCCGAATAGCCAAAGGAATCTTGAAGAAGAAGACCAAAGCAGGAGGCATCACAATCCCAGACTTTAGCCTCTACTACAAAGCTGTCATCATCAAGACAGCATGGTATTGGCACAAAAACAGACACATAGACCAATGGAATAGAATAGAAACCCCAGAACTAGACCCACAAACGTATGGCCAACTCATCTTTGACAAAGCAGGAAAGAACATCCAATGGAAAAAAGACAGCCTCTTTAACAAATGGTGCTGGGAGAACTGGACAGCAACATGCAGAAGGTTGAAACTAGACCACTTTCTCACACCATTCACAAAAATAAACTCAAAATGGATAAAGGACCTGAATGTGAGACAGGAAACCATCAAAACCTTAGAGGAGAAAGCAGGAAAAGACCTCTCTGACCTCAGCCGTAGCAATCTCTTACTCGACACATCCCCAAAGGCAAGGGAATTAAAAGCAAAAGTGAATTACTGGGAATTTATGAAGATAAAAAGCTTCTGCACAGCAAAAGAAACAACCAACAAAACTAAAAGGCAACCAACAGAATGGGAAAAGATATTTGCAAATGACATATCGGACAAAGGGCTAGTATCCAAAATCTATAAAGAGCTCACCAAACTCCACACCCGAAAAACAAATAACCCAGGTAAAGAAATGGGCAGAAAACATGAATAGACACTTCTCTAAAGAAGACATCCAGATGGCCAACAGGCACATGAAAAGATGTTCATTGTCCCTCCTAATCAGGGAAATACAAATCAAAACCACACTCAGGTATCACCTCACGCCAGTCAGAGTGGCCAAAATGAACAAATCAGGAGACTCTAGATGCTGGAGAGGATGTGGAGAAACGGGAACCCTCTTGCACTGTTGGTGGGAATGCAAATTGGTGCAGCCGCTCTGGAAAGCAGTGTGGAGGTTCCTCAGAAAATTAAAAATAGACCTACCCTATGACCCAGCAATAGCACTGCTAGGAATTTATCCAAGGGATACAGGAGTACTGATGCATAGGGGCACTTGTACCCCAATGTTCATAGCAGCACTCTCAACAATAGCCAAATTATGGAAAGAGCCTAAATGTCCATCAACTGATGAATGGATAAAGAAATTGTGGTTTATATACACAATGGAGTACTACGTGGCAATGAGAAAAAATGAAATATGGCCTTTTGTAGCAACGTGGATGGAACTGGAGAGTGTGATGCTAAGTGAAATAAGCCATACAGAGAAAGACAGATACCATATGGTTTCACTCTTATGTGGATCCTGAGAAACTTAACAGGAACCCATGGGGGAGGGGGAGGAAAAAAGAAAAAAAAAAAAAAAGAAAAAAAAAAGAGGTTAGAGTGGGAGAGAGCCAAAGCATAAGAGACTGTTAAAAACTGAGAACAAACTGAGAGTTGATGGGGGGTGGGAGGGAGGAGAGCGTGGGTGATGGGTATTGAAGAGGGCACCTTTTGGGATGAGCACTGGGTGTTGTATGGAAACCAATTTGACAATAAATTTCATATAATAAAAAAAAAAAAGAAATGGGGACAGAGATAATATACACTTCTTATTATAAATCACTATATTACAACACTGTTTATGAGGATGTCTATATGTCCCCCTGTCCACATGTCAGTGGGTAGCTGAGATCTGAACCCAAGCACACTGATTCTGGAAGCTACCCATTTTACTGTCTATTTTTGGCACACAATTAATTGTTTTTCAAACCTTCCATACCCCTCTTTCAAGGTGCATTTCTTTATAAAGAGACAGGAGAATAAATTACAAAAAAAAAAAAAAAATTAGGGGCACTTGGGTGGCTCAGTTGGCAGTTGGTTAAGCGTCCAACTTTGGCACAGGTCATGATCTCAGGGTTGGTGAATTCGAGCCCCGAGTAGGGCTTTGTGCTGGCAGCTCAGAGCCTGGAGCCTGCTTCACATTCTGTGTCTCCCTCTCTCTCTGTCCCTCCCCCGCACACCCTCTGTCTCTCAAAAATGAACAAACGTTAAACAATTTTTTAAAAAATTAAACATGTCCTGATTTCCCCTCCACTATTGAAGGATATTTTCACTAGGTATAGGATTATAAATTTATTGTCTTTTCCTTTTAGCACTTGAAAAATACTGTGACACTTTTTTCTGGCTTCCATTTTCTGGTGAGAAATTTGCTGCTATTCCAATTGTCTTTCCCCTATGGGAAATGTTTTTCTTGCTGCTTTCAACATTTTTTCTTTGTCTTTAGTTTTCAGATGTATAATTGTAATGTATCTTGGCATGGAATTCCTTGAATTTATCCTGTTGGTAATAGTCTCAGATTCTTAATTCTGTAGATTTATTTCTCTTGCTGAATTTGGGAAGTTTTCAGCCATTATCTCTCCTGTACTTTTTAAATCTTGACCTGGGGAGCAGGAGAGAAAGGGAGAGAGAGAGAACCAGCCAGATGTCTTTATAACATTTATTAAATAATCTATCTTTTAACCACTGATTTATTTTTTTTTTAAATTTTTTTTTTCAACGTTTATTTATTTTTGGGACAGAGAGAGACAGAGCATGAACTGGGGAGGGGCAGAGAGAGAGGGAGACACAGAATCGGAAACAGGTTCCAGGCTCTGAGCCATCAGCCCAGAGCCTGATGCGGGGCTCGAACTCACGGACTGCGAGATCATGACCTGGCTGAAGTCGGATGCTTAACCGACTGCGCCACCCAGGCGCCCCATTAACCACTGATTTAAATTGCTGCCTTTGCTAACTGTAATAGGACGTTACATAAAATTCTACCCAGTCTCAGCTGAGAAGTTATATCTGCAAATGGTGCAGGGCACATATCTCCATATTCAAATAACGGCCACCCATGTTAAGCCACCTATGCAAGTCTTTGTAATAGTTGTTCTCAGACCAACTCTGCAATCCTTAGCTCATCATCATCCCAAGATCATAATAAGAGTAAGGTAATGAGTGATCAGGGACTTGTTCAACAAGGGTTTCTTTGAACTGAACTGTCAAAATTGTTTGTGTTTCTAGTGTCCTCTTTGAGAAAGAGAGCCACTCATAAAGAGCAGAATGTCAGCCAGCAGGGGAAATGGAAATCTTATACCTGTTCGGCTACTTGCCAAGTTACAGAATTTCATGGACCTTTGTGTTGTCAGGAGAGCAGAATAAAGTGTGGTGTGATGGCTCTTGGGAGATTTTGACCTAAGTCCATGGAGAGTGTGAGGAATGGTAAAGGTGCTGGACTCTTGACTTGAACACAGCACATATGAAAACCCGGCTGCAGCTGGTGGTGACAAGAGAGTAGGAGCAAAACTAGGTGACAAGACAGTAGGTGACAAGAGTAGGTGCAGTCTGTATTACCTGAGTTTGACAGGGCGGAGGTCCTGAGTTTTCTCATGAACCAAGTGAATGCCATAGAAGGCAACTGGGCTAGAGCTCTTTTGAAAGACATCTATTTGTCGGGGCCAGGTGACCCCAAGAGAAAGCAGCTATGTGCTATATAAGGTAGGATATAGGAGATGAGGGGTGTTTGTGTGAGCTGGAGCCCTTATGCTTCAGTGGATTATTGTTGTTTTTCTGACCTCATCTCCTATCAATCCCTCTTCCCCCAGTTTGTTCTAGTTTCAAATGCCTCCGGCAAACATCCATCTCAGGCTCTGCACTTGCTGGTTGCTGTGCCTGGGAGAAGCTTCCCCAGATACCCACAGGGCTTATCTTTATACTTTCTTCAAGTCTCTGTTTAAATATCCTCTTTTAGACCACATATTTAAAACCTTTCTATTTTAGCTCTCCCTATCCTCTTCATTTCTTTTATCTTATTCCACTATACTTATCACGTTTAAGCTTCTATAAACTTTCTTATTTGTTTTGTTTAGTGTCTGTGTCCCTAAAGTAGAATATAAATCTTAGGAATGGAGGTTATTTTGCCTGTTTTGTTCAGTGCTATCACCCAGAACTTAGGAATGTGTTTGGCTCATGGTGGAGCCACAGTATATATTTATAAAATACTGAATAAATGAATTCAGGAGTGGGAGAAAAATCTGATGGAATGAGTTAAAGACAGTAATAGGATAAAAATAAATTTCCCTCCTGCTTTCTCATTCTGATTTCAGCTTGCTCAGTAAACCAATGTAGAAACCAAAGTTCCATATGTTTTTGAGGCTTTTGAGGCTATTTGGAACCTAATATGTTCCATATAAACAATGGTACTGTTATAGTTCTATGATATCTTTTGAGAGCTAGTAGGTTAATTCTGTCTTATACTTTTTTTCTGATATTTTGGCCACATTTTAAATTTTAAAATAAATCTGAGAATCAAATTAACTTCTTGCCTACATGCCTTGTTAGTATTTTCTATTGGTAGCCTCAAATGTTAATTTGGGCAAAATAACAAATTCATAATACTGGATTTTATTATACAAAAGGATTATCTTTTCTATGTCTCTCAGTAGCCATTTAAATCTTTCTTCATATAGATTTTGTCCATTTTTGCTACAGCTTATTCTTACATCTTTTGTGTATGGAAACCTTTTTATTACCTTATATTTACCTAATGATTGCTATTTAGACATAGATTGCTACTTAGACATGGATATTTAACAGCTTTATTGAAATATAATTTACATGCCATAAAATTCACTCATTTAAGTACATAATTCAGTAGTTTTTAGTATATTTTCAAAATTGTGAAACCATCACCACACCCTAATTTTAGAACATTTTCATCACCCCAAAAAGAAATCCAACGCTCATTAACAGTCCCTCTCATACCCCTTCTATTCCTAATGTGTTGAGTGATTTTACTATGAGATAGTTTTACTAAATGCTTTTTCTGCATATATTCAGATTATTGCCATGTGATTTCTGTCCTTTATTTTATTAATGTGGTGAATTGCATTAATTGATTTTCATATGTAAATCTCACCTGGACATGGTGTATAATTCTTTTTATGTGCTGTTGAATTTGTTGTTGATTTTTGCATCAAGATTCTTAAGAGACATTAGTTTAGAGTTTTTCTTTTCATACTGACTTTGTCTGGTTTTGGTATCAGAGTAATACTGGCCTCAAAGAAAGAGTTGGTAAGTTTTCCTTTCTCTTTCATTTTTTTTGAATAATTATGAAAGAATGGTATTAAATTTTCTTTAACTGTTCAGTGGAATTCTCCAGTAAAGTTTTGTATATCCAGGCTTTACTTTAAGTGAAGTTTTTAAATTACTAATTCAGTCACTTCACTTGTTATAGGTCTTTTCAGATACTCTATTTCTTCTCCAGTCAGTTTCCATACTTTCTCTCTCTTTTTTTTTTATAATTTTTTTTTTCGTTTATTTATTTTTGGGACAGAGAGAGACAGAGCATGAACGGGGGAGGGGCAGAGAGAGAGGGAGACACAGAATCGGAAGCAGGCTCCAGGCTCTGAGCCATCAGCCCAGAGCCCGACGCGGGGCTCGAACTCACGGACCGTGAGATCGTGACCTGGCTGAAGTCGGACGCTTAACCGACTGCGCCACCCAGGCGCCCCTCTCTCTCTTTTTTTAAGATTTTGTTTTTAGGTAATCTCTACACCCAATATGGGACTTGAACTTACAACCCTGAGATCAAGAGTCATATGCTCCATAGACTGAGCCAGCCAGGTGCTCCTCCATAGTTTGTCTTATTTGATTTTTCCATTTCATTTTTCTTTCTAGGAATCTCTAGAAATTTTTCTATTTCATTTGAGTTATATAATTTGTTAGCATACAAATTTGTTAGCTAGGGTTTTGTCAATTCTGTTGATCTTTTCAAAGAACTAACTTATGGTTTCATTGATTTTTCTCTATTGTTTTTGTATTTTTTATGTCATTTAATTCCACTCTGATTTTTATTATTTTCTTCCTTTTGTTTGCTTTGGATTCAGTTTGCTTTTTTTTCTTTTTCCTTTAGTTTTTTGTTGTTGTTGTTAAATTTTTTTTAATGTTTATTTTTGAGAGACAGTAGGAGTGAGGGAGGGCAGAGAGACAGAGAGGGAGACAGACAATCTAAAGCAGGCTCCACACTGTCTGCACAAAGCCAGATGTGGGGCCCAAACACATGAACTGTGAGATCATGAGCTGAGCCAAAGTCGGACACTTAACTGATTGAGCCACCCAGGTGCCCCTTCTTTCAGTTTCTTGAAGTGTAAGTTAGATCACTAATTTAACAACTTTCTTATTTTTTAATATAGAAAATTTTTATACCTATATCACAGCTGTAAATTTCTCCTAAACATTGATGAGTAATAGCAGTCACAGAATATAAACTTCTTATTCTTGACTATAATGGGAATTATTTCACCATGAGTTTTAAAATCTGACTCAAGGTAACAGAGACGTATAGACATAGGTCAAATAATATTGGTATTTTATATACTATCTCGTTAAGGAAATGTCTGGATTGCATCAATTGTCTTTCATGATCTTAGAAGATAAATATGTATTTTCTACCTCACTATCATTTCATGTGCCTGAGCTGAGGCTACCAGCTGCTGAGATTCTGAAAAAGTAAGTATCTGGAATTTTCATTTTGGGAGTTTGCAAACCCAGGAAGGGGGATCAGATGGTGGCTAGCAAAAAGTAAAAGAGAAACCAAAACCAAACCAAATCAAACCAAAAAACAAAAACAAAAACAAAAAACAAACCTAAATATCCAAGTCAACTTAGATGTAGCCAATGCCAAAATACAAATTGAATTAGAATAATTTAAATCATATGATTTCTAAAAATTACCTGCAAGACTCCATTGGGATTGGTTTTAAGATATGTAGGCATTATTTCAAGTATGAAATGAATTAGCACAATTTGTGATGGGTAAAAGTATACTGAAGTATTTATGAAGTATTGATAACAACAAAAAAAGATACAACTGTTTTCTAGAGAAGAAATTTCACTCTTCAGACATACGATAAAACACAGAAAACAATTTGGTCCCTTCTTTACGAGCTGGAGTTGATTGGATGGATTGTGTGAACCTCAAAAAGTTTACATACACTCATTTTGGCTTAATTTCTTCTTTTATTTTGGATAGAAGGAATCTGCTTTTGCCAATCAATTAACTGTAATGTGTCTGAACTTAAAGGAGAACTACCTCCTATTGCTACTTCAGTGTCCTGCTGTGCTGTTACCCTTGTTTTCCAGCTATGTCAATAGCACAAACATTTGCCCTCAGACTGACATTCATATGGAAACATTAATTGCTCAATTGGTAGTGAAGATATTCTTGCTCTTCTCCTGCAAACTGTTGCATCACTCCCTAGCCTGCCATTTTACAGTTTGTGCAGAGGACTAAATCCTACTTTAGGCTCATTACTCTGCTGACACTTGGGTATTTGTATAAAACAGACCCCAATAGTAACCATCTCAACCTACAGATAGTACTGAATGCATTTTAGTTAGTTAGCACTTGCAATTAATATAAAGCCTTCTCTTACAATTCAAGATTTGAGAATTCTGTTTACTGTTAAAATAATGATAACTATTATTTATTCTTGCTGGGCTAAGAGCATTTCTTTTCCTAGGTCATTTAATCCTGTGAGTTGTGGACCATTATTATCTACTTTTACAGATGAAATTCAGGCTTACAAAAGTGAATTCATTTTTCTAGAAATCTTACAGCTCTTATAAGACAAAGGTTATATTCAAAACCAGAGTTCCTGAGCCTGTTCTCTTAATTTCTAAATTCAGATTCTTCCTAACCACCCCTTCTACTGTTTCATTAGTTGTTTCATGCTATGGATTAGAGGTTTCTCTAGGAAGAGGGCAAAGGGGGAAGGGAGAGGAAGTTCAAATGAATTCCTCTTCCAATCATAGGAAAGAAATAAGATTATAGCGACAAGCAGAATGTTCCATCTTCGATGTTTTGTATATTTTCAAATAAATAATTTTCACTTTTACAAACCAGCAAAATTGGATCAAAATGTCCATCCATCCTATCACTGTCGGGATGTAAAGAATTTCAGATTTGCAATTGTCCCTTATTTATATCAAAGTCATGGTGAGCGAGACTAAACTTCATCTGTTAACATCTTCACTGACAGGTAGTTAAAATAGGCAGCTGGGTGGCTCAGTGGGGTGTCTGGGTGGCTCAGTCAGTTAAATGTCCCACTTTGACTCAGGTCATAATCTCATGATTTGTGGTGTCGGCCTCTGTGTTGACAGCTGGGAGCCTGGAGCCTGCTTTAGATTCTGTCTTCCTCTTTCTCTGCCCCTCCCCTGCTCATACTCTGTCTGTCGCTTTCTCTCAAAAATGAATAAACATTAAGAAATTTTAAAGCAAAATATTGGAGGAAAGACATGGATACATGGTCATTCGTCTCCCACCCTCTCCCATGCTGCACTATAATATGCTCATTTTCCTCATTCATCTCCCTTCACATCCTATACTCACCCAATTTTCTATTTCTTTGAAATCAGTGATAGGAACCCAACAGAAGAAAGATAATTTGTTTCATTCAACAAATATTTACTGAGCATCTATTATATTTTAAGCACTAAGGATAAAGTAGTAAAAAAAAAGACAGAAAGGTCTTTATTCTTATGGAATTTATATTCTAAAGACCATAAGGCAATCAAGTCTGAATCTTCTTCAGTGTATTTCTCTAGATTTTATTTGTGAAATTGAACTTTAAGAAAAGTATGACCAGGGGCGCCTGGGTGGCGCAGTCGGTTAAGCGTCCGACTTCAGCCAGGTCACGATCGATCTCGCGGTCCATGAGTTCGAGCCCCGCGTCAGGCTCTGGGCTGATGGCTCAGAGCCTGGAGCCTGTTTCCGATTCTGTGTCTCCCTCTCTCTCTGCCCCTCCCCCGTTCATGCTCTGTCTTTCTCTGTCCCAAAAAAAATAAATAAACGTTGAAAAAAAAAAAAAGAAAGGTATGACCAGGTTTTATCTCTTTGGTAATCAAATATTTCCAAGGGTTGAATTTATTGCCATAAATTTCTGTGAGACAAGCTTGGCTTTCATGGTTTGGCTTAATAAATTACTCATAAATAATAAGAAGAAAAAAACCTGATACAACAAATTATGAAATTAGCCAGAGTTCTCAATTAACATAACAACTGAATGTAGCAAAATTTAATAAAAGAGATCTTTGACTTTATATCTAGGTGGTTCCTTATATTACGGGTAGTATTATCCTGTTTATAGAAAGATACTATAGCTTATGAGCATGATCTGTCACATAAGTTCATGGTGACATGACATTTTACCTGAGTAGGGATAGTACCTGCTCTCCTCTAAAATTAGATGGTTCTGATGAATCTCTAGTAAACTAAAATTATGATTTTAACTGATTCATAAATAGGGTGAAATATATGCACAAATACTTTGAGGCTTTTCAAGTATCATCCAAATGTTACTTATCATTATGAAAGACCTTGTCAAGGTCACATTAAGTGGGGAGCTAGAAGAAAAGTCAGGCTTCAGTTTTGTAGACTAGGGCTTTTTCTATGGCACAGCCCTTACTTATAAGTATATGAGACTGAAACATGCAAGAGCCACAATTGATAAGCTTTCTTAGCTTGGTAACTTAATTTTAAAAATTGTTCATTTCCATTCTGTAAGAGTGACTCAATGTGCCAATACGTAGACCCACTTAAGATTTTAAAGTTAAAGAAAGTAACTAATGGCTTTTAAAATATGTCTGTCACGTGGGCCACACGTGAAATAGTTTGGGAAATGAAATGCCAAAAATACTACATTTTCCAATAATGAATCACTACCCATTCGTCTCTGTGCTAAAACTTGGCTTTTAAGGAAGAAAATTTTAAAACTCTAATTATAGCTTACAGAAGCAAAAAGGTCAAAAAAGTGATGTTTAGCAGCCTAATGGGATTTTTTTTTTATTGAACTGATACAGCATTATGAGGAGGTTGTTTTTCTTTTCATCAAAAGGCTACACACAAACCAATGCAACCAGCTCAAAATTGTGCATGTGTCATACCAACATGCTGCTCAAATCAACTGTCAAGCCCCTCAGCACCTAAGTTATACACAAAAGGCTAAAAGACAGACTTCCTAGGTGAGCAAATATATGAGATGTTGGGAATGCATGAAAATCTATCTGAAACTGAGAAGTAAAATACTACAAACCATTTCCATTTCAATGAACCTACATTTAGTGATGCAAAATTGCTACTTGGTTGTAATGAATTTAAAAGCAGAACCGATTTCTTCATTTCATTCCTTGAATTAAGTCAACTCTGCAAAAATATTTCTTTAGTACGAGTCAGTAAAAGTCACGATTCCTTTTATGGAGTTTTTCTTTCACTTGCTATAACTTATTCTTTGACTCGTTGGATTTGTATATTACTTTTATGTAATAAACATGCTACAGCTTTGCCTCTATTCCTAACCTAAGATGGAAAGTGATGACCACAGTTCTCTAGAAAGGATTCTTAAATATTGGTTCAACCCATGTGAGAGTTATAGTTTATGCAAGTCACGATGTCAGTATTAACATTTTTAAGTATCATTTTGGAGTGTAGAAGCCCTACTTGAAGGGATTTCTATTGTTTCTCCCATATTATTCTAAACTTTGAACATATTAGGATACCTTTTCTCATTTCCAAAAGTATCTTGTATTAGAACAAGAAGTATACCAGCCTCTGTGAAAAGCAACTACCAAATCTCAGTGGCTTGATAAAAATTTTTCTCAAGTTGCCATTGGCTACACGTTAGCTAGTACTCCTTCAAGAATGTCTCAGGAATCTATGCTCCTTCCATTGTATAACACTGCCATCTTAAAAACACGGCCTCCATGGTAACCACAGAAGGAAGAGTATGGAAAAGCACACAGGAGATTTTTAGGGCAGGCTTCAAAATCAATACAACAGCTCTACCCACAACTCATTACCCAGAATCCAGTCATGTTGCCATAATCTAACTTCAAGGGAGACTCAGAAATACAGCCTTCCCTCTGTGTTCAGGAAGAAGAAGGAGGAGAAGGAGAAGAAGAAGGAGAAGGAGAAGGAGAAGGAGAAGGAGAAGGAGAAGGAGAAGGAGAAGGAGAAGGAGAAGAAGGAGAAGGAGAAGGAGAAGAAGGAGAAGAAGAAGATAATGATTCTGTCACAATCCCTAAACAAAATATGCAACTCCTAAACTTTCCAGATTGTCATCAGAACCCTTGAAACCTGGTCATTAGTGGTAGAAGGGGGAGATGCTGGGAATGGATAAATGTATCAGGCAGGACACATAAAGATGTTTGATAAATAACAGCAGCCAATCCCTGCCTGCCATAGTGTCTCTCATTTTTCCTTCTGTCATCCCCACCAGCCATCCCTCCCCAAAAGTCTCCTTGGACTACTTTAGAACAATTTGATCTGGTTCGTAGAGAGCAAAGACTTTCTAAATTTTCTAAATATCTTGATTTCTATTTTGTGAAGAGACCAGACATGGAGGCAACAGGAGGGAAGAAACAAACTATGGCCAGAATTTAAACTGCTAATAGAAATAAATGCTTTTAAAAAAAAATTTTTTTTTGAGATACTAATGTACACAATTCTGAATCACTCTTATTTAGTTGCATATTGAAATAAACTTGCAAACTACTATGTGGTCATATTGAGTCCTGCTAGGAATCTAGAGAGCTGATAAACTGATACCTCAAAGAAAGGAAAAATGAAAATTAAATTATAAGTAAAAATTAACAACAACTGAGGGCATTTCAAAAATAAATTTTCATCTTATCAGTTCCTTCAAAGACTCCAATGATGGGTATTGTTATGAATGGAAGAAGTGATTTTCTTTTCAAAGTTTTCCATTCAATGAGATGACAAAGGTATCTGAAATTACAGATCTGAGCTCACTGGGAATCAATGCTTTTCCTGCTGGCAACTTAGCAGCTTTTGTAATTGATGTGACAGTTTCATTTCCCCACCGCCACAGACAATCGGCATGTTACTCCATCTCTCAAGCAAATCTAACAACAACAAAAAAAGATTCTCAGCTTTACTTTTTAGGAGATATTAACATTTTCCAAATAAAATATGGTAGCAATGACAGACAATAGATTCAAGGCTTTGACAACATCCTGCTTTACATGATACGAAACAAGAAGTTGTCAGCGTGACTTCATCAGCACACCTAATTGCCTCAACAGGACAACTTATTATTTAAAATCTTTCTCTAAGGGCTTTTTACAAAGGATTCTCTAGCACAGTGTTAGACAGACATGAGTGAAGGTAGACATGTGCTCATACCTTGACTATCACTATCACTATTCGATTCCAGAATTATTTTTCTTGCTTCAAGAATAAAGTAGTCCTTTAACAGCAATAGAAGACCACTCACACCTTACCCTTTCTTACCTCATCTTTTTTGCGTGTTTGTTTTCTTTCAAGTTTTTATTTAAATTCTAGTTAGTTAACATATAGCATAATATTGGTTTCAGTAGAATTTAGGGATTCATCACTTACATATCTGTCTTACCTCATTTTATTTCAACCTTTTTTCACCACATACCTCGAACTTAAGCCTTGCTGAATTCATTGTTTCAGAAACGCACAATAATCTTTCATATCTCTAGATCTTTTTGCGCTAGCTATTCTCTTAACTGGAATATACTGTTATCAGTCAGAAGTAGTTATGCTGCAATAACATATGACTCTTCACTTATCAGTGTCTCAACACAATAAAAATTTATTTTTACTTATGCAATGTGGATTGCTGGGGGCTCATCTTATCATAGTCCCTCTGACACAAGGCTGCTGGAAACTTAATCTCAGACTGCACTCCCATGATCAGAAGTGAGAATGGACCATGGCAAATAATGCATTGGCTCTTAAATTTTTTTTTGCCTCAAAGTGTCAATCACCCATTCTACTGACATTTCGTTGGCCAAAGGAAAGCACTTGGCTATTTTTAAATTGAAAGGGGATTAGAAGTGCAATCCTACCAATGGAAGAAAGAAAGTGAGGTAATTTTGTTGAACAGTGTTAATGACTACTTCATCAACCTCTCCAGTAGGTGACGTTTTACTCACTTTTCACGATCCAAACAAATGTCACCTCCTCTGAGAAGCCTTCCATGACATCTCAGGATAATTATTTGCTTTTTTCTCTCTACTGTCCAATATTTTATACAGGCTTTCTTGAAATGCTTGCCATATTATATTTTAATAATCTATAATCATGATGCTATTACACTGAACTATACTGTATCATACTAAAAAATTCCTCATTCATATTTTTCTGCCAAGTGCCTGGTATAGTTGCAGCATATAATGTGGGCTTGCCAATGCTCCTTGTTGAAGGTTTATTTTCCATTTTCCTCATTAGACTATAAGCTCACGGAGGACATACACTGTGTATTTTTGCACAAACCTAACCCTAGTGTCTTGTAATAGTACTTGGCACTAGTGGATGCCCACTACACATTGGATGAATTTATTAACTGATCATTTATTTTTGTTACCGTACCATATTGTATTATTACGGTACACTAGGTTGTGCTGCAGTGACAAAACAGTTCCAAAATTTTAGATAAGTTCAGCAAAAGTTTATGAATTGCTCATGCTATATCTTCTACATGCATAGACGAGGAGCTCTCTTTCATCTACTCAACTAGGGACACAGGCTGATCTAAGGTTCTGTCTTATAGGTGAATCATCTGTAACTTAAGGCTTTGTCAGTTATCCTGGCAGAGGAATAAGAAACCAGAGAATCACACATGGCTTTTTAATTCTTCAGTCTAGAAATGAACTATCACACTTCTACTTGTATTTTATTTTCATTGGCCAGAACTAATCACATGGCCCCATAACTGCAGAGGGGTGGGAAATATGGAGAAACAAATGGGCTACTAGGTGTGCATTACTGTTTCTGCCACATGGTTGAAGACAATAGTCTCATAATGGAATATAAAATGTTCAAATATGGGAAATATAATATTGGTAAGTAATATAGTCACATTTCTCTACCACCTTCCAAGTGAGAAAAATGCCTGAATTCAATAGCTGGTGTAGAGTTGAGAAAGAGAAGAATCAAATTGCTCTGTTTGGGAAACAATTCTTTCAAAGACATTCAAATGATTTTCAAATTAAAATGACTCTGCCTTTCCAACTTCCTGTTAAAAATCTATAACAATAAAAACTATACAATAGCACTTAGAAGCTAAGAATGTTATCTAGCTATATGCTAGAGACTGGAAGAAATTTATAACACTCGAGAAGTCAAAAGGTTTCGGCAGAGAAGCACAGTTTTTGTATGCCTTGCTTCTGTGTCAGCAGAGGGATCTGGGAGGGGATACTTGCTCAACTTCCACATATGTCCCTAGCTCAAGGATGATGAGATTTCACTAACCAGAAGGGTTTTTTTTTTCATTATTTTATAGGTATTATTTCATTAGGCAGTCGTAATTATGTCCTATTTTCTCCCTCTATTTTCTCTATGGTTACAAATCTTAAACTCGGCTAACACATAAATAGACAGATGGGAACCTTGTTTTCTAGGATGCCCTCTTTACGTGTGTCATTTATGTGTGTTCATCTGGACCAAGCACTAGAGATTGCCTCAGACACTCTCTTCTATGTATAAAATACAGGTTGGCAGCAAAGATGCAAATTTTATCAGACTATATTGGAGTTCTATTAGTTGGGTAGCTAATAAGTACAGAGAAGTGGTTAGCATATTGGACTCTTAAGCCTGCTTCCTTAGCTAACAGATCAGAGAAAGATATTCTACTGGAATGAAGTGGACAGTGGGGGCCAATTCAATTAACACAGCCACTGTGGTTGCAGGTAATTCTGGCTAGTAGAACATTTCACACTCAAGGATAAGCAAACAAGAACAAAGCAAAGCAAATGAGAACTATAAAAAATATACATCAAGATGTTTTAAAGCAATCTGAATGCAGAATATTCCTAGGTTTTTGTTTTCTCCCCCAATCCTTATTTTGATAGCAACATTTCTCTTCTTTCAGCTATTTTTTGAAAGCTTTTTTAAGACTTTCCAAAGCTTTCATTTTATTTTTAATAGAAACAATTCTCATTCATCCAACATTCAAGCCTCATGGGTTTACTTATTTGACTAAATTACGTGATTACTACAAGTGCTTAAGCTATCTATGGTGTATAACAAAAACTTAGAGACTTAAAACAACAATGTGATTTTTTATTTTTTACAATTCTGCAATCTGAACAGGGCTCAGGTGGATGGTTCTTCCATCCTATGTGGTATTTTCTAGGATTGGCATGTCTACTGCCTCAGCTGGGTAGCTAAAATAGCTAGGAGGTGACTGGACATCTCTTTCCATGTGGCTTCTCCACAGGGCTATCTTGGGTTTCCTTATAGCATGGTGGTCTCACAGTAATCAAACTTCGTATGTGATGGCTGATTTTTAAGACAGAATAAGCAGGTACCAATTCCCTTAAAGCCCAAACCTGGAACTAGCACAGCAACACTTCTGCCACATTTTGTTGGTCAAAGCAAGTCACAGAGCCAGCCCAGATTCAAGGGGAGCAGAATCAGACCCTCTTCTGAGAGGGAGGAGTGGCATGTTCACGCAGGGTGGGGGAAAATGATGACAGCAAACTTTGGAAGCTACCACTGCAAAGAAAACTGGCATGAACAGATTTAGAGGCAGAAACACCTGAGTTGTGGTAAGCATCCAGCTTACCTGGTATAAGCAGATGTGTTTATACTTAGGGGAGAATAAGCTACTAGCCATAAATTCAGTGTGCGGTAAGAGCAATCTGATCATTTTACAGAGGCATTAGTTAATCCAATGATTTGGGTGAAATTTGGTTAGGAATGATTCTATATATTAATTTGATACTGAAAAGAAAAACTATTAGTAGAAAAGATGATGATGAACTGCAAATATTCCTGGGAGTAACCTTTGATAGAGAGGAATAGATCTTTATGATAGAAATGTAGGAGAATTGCTTGAAAAGGAAGGTTTGGACCCCCTAAATTGAGTTGAGAGGTAACTGGAGGGGGAAGAAGGGATTCATGGTTCAAAAGGATCAAAGTCTAGGCACTCCCTATTTGACCATATTGACAAAATTTATACCCAGCTTTCCAGGTCAATTAAAAAAATGCAATGCTCCCACATAAAACAGACACTAAGAGCACAGGCCAATTTCTCAACTTTCTAGATGCACGACTTTATATTAATAATCAGTGTTTCATCTAATAGAATCAAACAGGCAACCCTAGAGTTATGGATTAAAAAAAAACGAGCAAAAACCCCTCACTGTCAACATGAAAATTTGTTAGAACAACTCTGTCTTTTGGTGTCTACAAAGTGTTGGATCATTTCTGTCTGAATGAGTGGTCCAAGAAGCTTTTATGGTGTGTGCAGATCACCATGACTCTGAATAAAATTTGTATCTAATGCTTCTCCCTCAAACTTGACCCTTAATTTTGTCTTCCTGGCTCAGCTGTGGTCTGCTAATTTAACCAATTTTATTCTACTTCTGGTTTATGCTGGTCCACATTGTTCCAAAGAATCATCATGGAAATTATAAACTGTGAAACTTGGAGGAAGATATACATGACTGTAAACCTTACTGTATATATATTTACCTTTGATAAACATTGCAACAAGAGGACATTGAAGACAGATTTATATTTTAGTGTTCTGCTAATGAAAATCACCTGTGAATAAGAAACTGCTGCTTCTGAATTTTATTCTAATTACGGTACACTATAAAGTTATTCCAGTCCAAATAAAAATTGTTTTCAATAATGTTGCATACAGGGGCACCTGGGTGGCTCAGTTGGTTGAGCGTCCAATTCTTGATTTCGGCTCCAGTCATGATCTTGCGGTTGTCAGATCCAGCCCGTGTCAGGCCCTGTGTTGAGTGTGGATTCTGCTTAAGATCTCTCTCCCTCTGCCCCTCTCCTGCTGATGCTCTCTCTCTCTAAAATAATAAAATAATAATAATAATAACAATAATAATAATGCTGTATAGAAATTTATATTAGAGTTGATCTCCCCTGATTGTGTAAAGGATTGGTTTTGAGGGTTTTTTTAAGTTTATTTATTTATTTTAAGAGAGACAAAGACAGCGTGAGTGGGGGGAGGGGCAAAGAGAGAGGGAGACAGACAATCCCAAACAGGTTCTGTGCTGGCAGCACAGAGCCCAATGTAGGGCTCGAACTCAGGAATCATGAGTTCATGACATGAGCCAAAACCAAGAGTCAGATGCTTAATTGACTGAACAACCCAGGAACCCCTGGTTTTGAGTTTTTTAAAAAGAATCTAGCAATGGCCAGTTGATTTGCTCTCCCCCTCCCTTAGGAGAGCCATATGTGAATCACAACTATTAGCTTTGTCCTTCTGAAATAAGGTATTCAGGAAAATAACTTTAGATTTCCCTTTTAATTTCTGTTTCACTTCAGTTTAACCAGTAATTACTTAGCCTCTATTATGAACCGTTTGTACTATGTGCAGAGGAGGCCAAAGGCACATTATATATGACTCCTGTCTTTGAAGAATTTCCAGGCAACAGTTGCAGAGAAGATACTGTTTAAAATTATAGTATATTATAATGCCTAATTAGGTTATAACAGGCACCCAATAAATACATTTTGATTGATAGATTAGAAGTATGTTGAGGTTTTCAGGGAACACAATGGAAAGGTTCCTACTTGCACCTTGGGCTTCCTGAAGGAACTGTTGGCAGAGATGAAGGACTGAAAGCCAGATGAAGTAAGGTAGGAAGTGCACCCAAGACAGTGTTCTTTGAATCGTGAAATTTCTGTAGGGTTACTGGAAGCATTTTGGCATATTAGGGTTTAAAGTGTTAGGTGAAAAGTGGTGAGATGGGGTGAAACCATAAAATGCTTCTATTTACAAAGAAAATTTTATTTACTCTGTAGGAAATGGCTGAATGCTTGGGAATGGCATTCCTATATTATTCATGCTCAGTGATTAAAATATTTAAGAGGGAAGAGTTGGGACTGGTAGCAAGGATCCTCTTAGGATGTTAATATATTAATTCCAAGTGAGAGAAGATAAAACTGTGAGTAAATCCTGTTCATCAGGAATTAAAGGACTGGGAAAATCATGTTCCACTTCTACCTATACTGAAACACATGTCTCTCGCTAACTAACCACAGGGATGCATTTGATCATGTGACAAACCGAGTTGTTGCTGACATAGGGGCTGAAGCTGTTCCAACAGCAGGGGATAGAACTGAGGATCTACAATGACTTAGGAACTCATCACAATCCTAGGTGATTTCAATGAAACTACTCTTTCTTGAGTGATTACAGGACCAAAACTTGGCCAAACTCATAATGGATTTTATAAGATGTGTCTTAAGCATTATTTGAGAACAAAGATTGCTTATTTATGTCTAGGCAAAAGTTCTGGAGTTCTGAGAAAAGAGAGACTTATGATGCAGGTTTAGGAACTAGTAGTGTCATATGGGGGATGTATTTATCACTCCTGCTGAAGAGTTTTTATTTTCCAAAGCACCATATCCTAGAACAACAAGAATAAAAATGATTACACCATTATTCGAGTGCTAATTGGTCACATTAAATAGAAGCACTCAGCATTCGAAACAGGATGTAATGACACTATTGTTAATGTGAGTCTAAAAATATATTTTTCCCTTTGAAGCCTTAATATTAACTCAGGACACAAACAATAACATATGGAATAAAAATTCACAGTACAATTTACTATTACACAAATCAATCCTCCTTCAAATGGAAGGTGTTGACACAGGAAAAATATCTGCCCATATATTTTGAATTGCTCAAGGCTCCACAGAGAAGGTACAATAGAGGGGGGAAATATCACTTTTATTTTAGAATTTAGCTCAACAAATATTTACTAAAGTCCAGTGCTAGTACTATAAGACCTAAAGTGTATGCATGAATCCTACTATTTTGTTGAGGAAGATGACAGGGAATTGAATTGTCATAATAAATATAGTAAGTACTGTGAAAAATCACTCCCTGCCCCACTCAACAAAATAAGTAAAAGGAATGCCTTGTGTTTGTTATCACAGACTAACAGAGGGGTTCACGGATAGTGATGTCACTACATCTCTTTAGATCTCAGAAATGTACCTTCTAGGAATTAGCAGGGAGGCTAACTACAAAAAACAATGCCTTTGTAATAGGTAAATCACATTTCTTTGAAGTAAAATGTATATATGGAAGCTCATCACCCACACTTCTTTCCGGGTTTCAGGGTGAGAATCTAAACAGTTTTTACCTTAGGATTCAGATAGTTCTGCCCTTGTATGAACTACGATCTGATGGACAAGTCTATCAGGAATCTAAGGAAAGAGAGGCATTAAGAGGAGCAAATTTGGTCAGTGACAGTGCTTTCCATCCAAGGGAGAAATGCTTTCAGGACATCTGGAAATGTTATCTGAGATAGACATCTAGGACATTAATAGATGGAATAACAATGGCAGGGATTCAATTGTTAGATGCTTCAGGAATTAAAGTATGGGTGGAATTTTGCACTGCATTGTTTTCAAAATGGTCTCCTTGAGAGGACTAAATTGACAATAAATATAAATTCAGCTTTCTACCACTTGTGATAAGCTTTGTGCCTTAAAAAAATATTTGTCATGTTGTGAGTCTTCATGTGACCCACCCACTTAAGGAACACACTTCATGTAGCTTCTGAACTTGAAAGCTGATTACAGATTGAGCAATCAGAGTGATAAGGACTTTAAAACAAATTCCACTTTGGGTTATAGTCAATTAGAACTCATCTCCTGAACACAATTTTACATTGATTTAGGAGGAAATGAAGTACAGCTTTGGAAAGAGATCTGATTGTTTCTTTTTATTTGAATCTTCAAAAAATATTCAAAATATTTCAGGATATCAAGTATAATAAGTGAATCACTTAGAGTATCTGAATCTGGACTTTAGTGGAAGAAATGAGAATTATTCCAGACGAAGTATTTGAACAGCATATGTGAATCACTGGAATTAAGTGTTATTAGAATTAAATGTGTCTAACAGATTTTTTTCACCATTCATTGAAACAGCCTTTTAAATTATGAAGTAGAGTTTTGAAGATCAGAAAGATGAAAGAACCAGAAAGTACTCTGAGAGAGAAATTCATTTATCTCCAAATAGAGATCTCCTATCTCTATCTCTAGCAGGGACAGTGTGCTTTGGTAAGAAACACAAGTCTTTAGAAATAATAGGGCTTGAACCTTAGCTCTTTCACTGCCTGAATTTGAGCAAAGGCATTATCTTTCTTGAACTTCAGCTCCCTTGCCTGTAAAATGTAGATAATAGTGTCTTTCTCAGAGAAGGCATTTAAATATCAAATGAGATAAAGTATGAGGAAGTAGTTTTTAAAGTCTAAAACTCCATAAAATTCATATATTTATTTAGCCAATGTTTGCACAGTACCTACCCCCTGTCACAGGCTGTACTAGGTACCATGTATTTCTCCATATGGAATACAGTGGTGAATGCTGATTATGTAAGTTATTATCTTTTAAAGTTGACTTGCTAAAATCCCACAATATCAGAGAAATAAAAGGCTCACTTTTCAGGGCAAGTTGTCATCTTAAAGCTTTGCCCTCATCCTTCTGTTCCCCTTTGGAAAGTATTATAGATGCCTAGGGGTGCTCCAGTGATCCACCACCTACCACAGCATGTCGTCTTAACTCCCCTAAGCTCATACAGTCAATTTTCATTGGCAGTTCACTCCACTGTGAACAGTTGTATCCAGAAATCCCTTGGTGATAAAGTCTGACTCTATTTTCGATGTTTGACTGCTGAGAGTTTTTACACCCGCCTCTCCTCTTTTTTTTCTGCCCCCATCTTGGCATGCTGATAAGAAAGCTTAGGTGTTTCTTTCTTTGAAAGGAGAGTCAAACCACAAAAGCCCCTTCCCACTGTCCCTTAATCATTATCAAAACCCCAAACCAGTCCCTTTTCTCTGTTCTCTCAGGCCATTTTTGGACCTGCTTGGGATGTCTGCTCTCCTCTCCCCAGAAAGCCCCATTATGTAAATAATAAACCTTTTTCAGACCTTGTTGGTGTGTGCCTGGAGTCTTCAGACTTGACCAAATTTTGGTTGGAGGTCCCATTCAGTTCCTGTGTATGATCCCTGTCTCTGCAGAATGTCACGGCAGACTCTGGGAATGGAATCCCTAGACAATGAGCACCATCACTAGGGGGGTCTTTCTTCTCTTTCTCTGGCTTACTAACAAACAGGTGCTACTGTCTGATGGCTAGCATGAACTTCGAGCTGCCGCTTGCTGGCTAGCCTGCGTTTTGAGCTGTGCTGCTTTGTGCTGTATTTTCTGAGTTCTACTGGGCGCCTGCTATAGATTTAACCAACCTAAGTCAGAAGTTTTAATAATTAATTGGCTTTTAGGAAAAGAAGTATGGGATTCAGGCCCTTATTCAAGCAGCCCTGGGTCATGAGTCTCAGCTCGAACCCATCTGCATGCCTTATATTAAATCATGTGTCCCAATTCCAGGAAAAACTGACTGACACTAGGTTCAGAGAATGACTCCTGCTCTGTGACCAATTGTGACCTGAGGTGTTGCATCCACATGTATGCCCTCATTCACACAGAGTTCAAGGGAAAAAATTACACCCTGTGTGATACATGGGCACATTGGGTGGTAACTCAATGGAGGAAAAATGATCACTATTTGAATAGCAGCAATTATTTGAAAATTTGAATTGCTGAATTCCACCCTCCTAAAGGCAGAGGGCTCACTGGGACACTACAAAATGCCTTTGCTGGTGCTGGTGCTGTTGTACTCACATCTCTGTTGCCAAAAACAGATACTTATCATCAGAGATATAGGGAAAAACATCCATGGCATTCCTGTAGCACAATCAAGGATTAATTCAACCATTGCCAGAGATGAAGTCCCTAACCCTGATGATACTGATTTGAGGCTCTCTGGAGGAAGAAGCCTATAATATGAGCAGGGTAGAGAGGAACCCACTCAAGTGTACCCAGTAACCCTCCCCCCTCCATACACACACACAAAAACAAGAAAGAAAGCAGGAAGAAAGAAAGAACAGAGAGAGGCAGGAAGGGAAGGGAAAGGGAGAGAGGAAAGAAATCTGGATCCAGAGGAATGAAACACACAAAAGGAATAAATGAAAAAATCTGACCCAATTGGAAACCCAAAAGTTACTAAAGTAATTTACACAGAAAAGGGAGGGGAAAAAAAGGTGCTGATTGGTTTTTGTGTCCCTCCAGTATAGGTTGTTAATTAACTTTTATATCTGCTAAAATGCATAAATTGGCAAACCTTTATGGCCTTAATCAACATGGGGGCTCAAATTATATTTACACTGGGGAATCCCACTAAACTGAAACAAAGCACCCCTCCACCCCATGATCTTAGGGGAGTTACTGAACATAAAGTAGAGGACACATGTCTCATTTTAAACATTGGAACTACTGTCTTGCCTAAATTCCCCATATTCATAGCATCTATTGCCCAAAAATATCCTATGATGAGCAATAATTGCCTTGACCTAATGAATAGTAAATTAAAAATTAAATTAAGTCTTTGCGCTTACAAAGTAGCTTGACAAAATAGGATTACATGGTCTTTCTCGCTAGTTAAAATAGTTAATCAAGCTCAAATTAGAATTGGGGCCTTCAAAGATTGAACCACATTGTAAAAGTCCTACTTAGAGAGGAAGTAATTATTCCCACTTCTTCTCCACTTAATAGTCTAATATGCCCTCTTCTTACACTTATAAGAAATAAATGGCACCCACACAGTATATTACTGCAACCTTGATGCCTTGGTCTCACGTATTAAGGTTTCCATATCAATATTCTTGAAATTTCTGACTCTATACAAACAGCAACTGGTAAATATTTTGCTACTATAGTTTATAACAAAATTCTCTAGAATCTGTTCAAAATGTGTACAACAGTCTTTCCTGTTAGTATCTTCAGACACTCCTTTGTTGTAGAGGCTTTTGTAACTTCTTTTCATGTCTTTTGGAGTCTCTTCACCACCTATAATGATTATAAGTTGCCCACAGGTTTCTGATGCAAAAAACCGCCCCTACCTACCCAACGCTGTATGCCATTTTAGAGGCATTTTTTGACCACACACTGGACATGTGACTTTCATACCCAGCTGCCTATCTAGTCTTGATCATGGAAGCAGCAACCCTCAAACTCAGCATGACTGCTGAGGTGCCTTGCTACAGTATAGAGACAAACCTAGGCCCTCTGACATATCTTTCCTACAGGAGGGATTACATCCTCTGTCCTTAGTCTCCTGCTATATGCCAGAATATGAAAGAAGACCACCCCTTCTCCAAGCACCTCTGGCTACCTAAGCCCCTTGGGATCACCTAAATGAACAGCAAAACAAGTTTGTAAACTTCATGGATGAAATTATTTACAACAATCACAAATGATGAAAATCCCTGGAGAGCAGCTGCTTTCCATCCCTAAACCAGAACGTCTTTGATAAAGGACAGGACACATGGGTCAGCATAATTGGTTGAACTTTAGGCACTGAAACACCGGATGTCAGGCACCTTAGCACGTGATGCCTTGGCCAACAATCAGCCCTATCTGCACAATTTTAGTCTCTTGAACCACTGCAAATCGTCTGGATGTCTGATCCACTCAGTGGCAGCAACAATTCCCTCTCCATTATTGCCCCCTTAAGGGTAAAGAACTCTGGTAATTTCTTGCCTCATAAACATCCAAAACATAGATCAAGGTCACATAGGTTTCTATACACACTAAATCTAAAATCTTTAGCCTCACCAAGACACTCCTTATCCTCTTCAGAGTTCCAGATGTTATTGACAGTGACCAAGGCGCTCATTTTACTGGGCTCTTGAAGAAGACATTCAAGGACCTGTTTTTTTCCCTTGCCAGTCATATAATAGGCCTCATGGAATGCTATAATGGCCTACTTAAATAAGTTCAAATTCAATGAAATGAACTGTATGCCATTGTGGCACATTTTAGTCATCAAACATTAATGAGTTTGACTCCATTTTTGGATGTTTGACTTCTGAAAGCTTTTGAGCCTCACCACTGTTTTTTCTCCTTTGTCTTATGTCTGAACAAACTAATAAGAAAGGCCAGATGCTCCTCTCTTTGGCACTGATAGAAAATTCAAACCAGGCATACCCTTTTCTGTAAGGGAAACTTTACTCCTGCCCCACTCCTTCTCTCCACCATGAAAATCTCAAACTAGCTTCCTTTCTATACTCTTTCAAGCCATTTTTGAACCAGCTTGAGAATCCTGCCCTGCTCTCCCCAGAAAACCTGTGGTGTCTTCAGTCTCAACAGCCAAACCAAATTTTGAGTGAGTGTCCATTTTGTTTCTACAGGATGGTCATAACACCTTGCCTATATCAAAATTTTTCTTTACCAATGTAAATATAGAAATGCAACCCTTAACAAATTCTGCTCTCTTTCTTGACCCTTCTATTAAAAGTAACCTGCAGAGCCTGGAGCCTGTTTCCGATTCTGTGTCTCCCTCTCTCTCTGCCCCTCCCCCGTTCATGCTCTGTCTCTCTCTGTCCCAAAAATAAATAAACATTGAAAAAAAAAATTAAAAAAAAAAAAAAGTAACCTGCAGAAGGAATGTTTCTGTTCTCTGCCCCCAGGACCTATATCCCCAAAACTAAACAGTATATGTCCCCTTGTCGTTTGATGAGACCATATTATCTCCTTTCATTATTGAAAGACTATCTGGTGTAATGGTACATAATTTGTCTGAGAGCGCCTATGGCAGAGTATATTTGGTTGTATATAATGACATTCCCTGGATTTTCCTCAAGAACATCGTTGGTTACCAGGGTCTTTATTTTTTCCTGGCTTTGCCTATGATTGCCTCTCTTCTCCGACTTCAGTTATATATTGTTTCTGCGTAACTATCCCAAAACTCGGTGACTTAAAACAACCACCTTATATTTGCTCACAGTTCTGTGGCACAAGACTTTGGACAGAGGATGGGGGAACTGGCTCAGCTCATCTTTGCAATACATAGGGCTGTCTGGTGTGGCTCAAGTGACTGGGGGCTGGCTACATCGATTCCATTGGGGTCATATGCCTGGGGCCTCTGTTTTTGCGATTGCCTGGACACTTCATTTCTCAACCATGTGTACTCTTCATATGGTCAATTTGGCCATGTGCATAGTGTTCTCAAGGTAGCTGGACTTCTTACATGGCAGCTGGCTCTACCCAAAATGCAAAAATGTAAATTACATAAGCAAAATTTTCTGGGTTTCCCTAAGGCTTCAGCCAAGAACTGACACAATGTCACTCCTGCTGCATTTTATTGGTTAAAACGTATTTCAGGGCCAGCCCAGATTTATAGGGGAGACTATACAAGAATGAGAGTACTCAGAGATTGGTTACTTGGCTGGTAACCAAAGTAATAGTCTACCAACCTCCAGAGTAATATCTACTTCCAAAGCTACTACCAACCTCACACAAACTGTCTTAATTCCTGGCAAATTTGGTGTGTTTGCTGCAGTATTTGTGTGTAGCACAAATACTGCACATAAAGTGTGCTGGAGAGAACACTTTTCCTCGAGGAAAGCAGAGCTCAGACTGATTTTATCTTGATAAGAGTATAAGACTGTAAAACTATGAGTAATTTCCCAAAATCTAACTGGCTCAAGAACAAGTTTCTATCACAGTATAATATCGTAAGCTCACTATATTTTGTTTGAGTATATTGTGAGAAATAATAGCTACCTTTGAGCCCCATGGGGTTTCTCTTTTATACCATTTTTATCTTTTAAGAGTGTTTAAACAGTGCCTGCTTAAAATGTATGTTGGGGAGAGAGAGAGTGAGTGAGCAAAAGGGGGCACTCAATGTGCATAGATCACAGAGAGAAAGTAAAGTGATCAAGTGAAGATGAAATGAATTGCCAAGTGTCCATTTAGATAACAAGCAGGATAGTGTTATTTACTGTTCCATTCCATTACTGACATTTTCTTTCACACCATAGGTTGCCATGACCCTTCATTTTGTAGCATTTCATGATTGGAATTCTGCCACATGACATTTCACTAACCACATTTCATTGAACATCTCTTAACCCTTGACATTTGGGCACTGATCATATATCTGAACCTGCAATATCAGAAATCCTTTCCTAAGACGTAAGCCACGTTTTAGAGTCAATGAAAGGGATAGAGATGTCCTCTCCATATTTTAATAAGACACTTCCCATATGTGAAGATTTCCAATTAATATTTTTACATGCAAGTTAAAAATATGATTTTCCCTCTATTATGATTTCCTTAGCATTATGCTATAATCTTAGTAACTACTATAAAGTTGTTCAGATGAAATACCTTTCTTTCAAGGACCATGAGTAGTTTATTATTTTTAACTATTGTTTACTCAGTATAGTCTACTTACCAAATAGACTTCACACCCCCCCCAAGCTGTGTTGAGGTATAAATGGTAATTAAATTATATATATTAAGGCATACAACTTGATGATTTGATATACATATACATTATAAAATAAAACTATTTAGCATATCCATCATATAGTTGCCATTTTTTTTCTTTTCTTCTTTATGTTGAGAACCCTTAAGATCTACCCTCTTAACAAATTTCAAGTATACAATTCAGTATTGTTAACTGGAATCACATTACTGTATGTTAGATCTCTGGAACTTACCAAAGAGACTCTAATTCCGAATTTTTATTTATCAATTTCTTTTACAATTTAGGTTTTTTTAAAATCCGTATTAGAATTTAACCAAGATTTTAATTTTCCTGTTGAATTTCTATGTAATGTTTAGAAATCCAATTAACTTTCAAGTCTTTCTCAAATAGTAGATAATATATGCTAATCAACTATATGAGAGATTGGCAAACTACAGCTCATGGGCCAAATACCACCACCCGGTGCCAGTTTTTGTAAATAAAGTTTTATTGAAACACAATCATACAATTCAGTTACATATCATCAATGCCTATTTTTCCACAATGGCAGAATTGAGTGGTTGTAAAAGATGCTGTATGGCTTATGAAGTCTAAAATATTGACTATCTGGCTCTTTACAGGAAAAAACTGCTGATAGTGAAAATATTGTACAATTTGATAAGAAAGCATTTTGAAATAGTTCACAAACTCCTGAAAGATATAACAGTTTTGTATCTCAAAATGAGATCAAATGTACACATACTTCTTTATACCTATTGAAATTTACTTGTTATTCCCTGTCACCCACATTGTGTATTTTGTTTTCCTTTCTCTCCCTCTGTGCAATTTCCTTGCTTCTCTATAGTTGCTCTTCTTTTTGGCTGTTTCTTAAAGTCACCCAGTACTTGTAAAAAAGCAGATCTCTGAGTCCCATGCCAGACTAGCTGATGATTCTTCAGCTCTCAAAAGGCCTATAGGGTAAGGCATTCCCATCCACTATGCTCCTACTGGTCAGTGCAAATGATGGTTTTGGGCAACTTCCAATTCCTTCTTATTTCATGCACAGTCACTGTCAATTAATAGCTTTATATATCACTGGAAAGCTTGGAGGACCAGCTGTCTTAGAAGAAAATGCTGTTCCTTCTCATGAAAATTAACTTTACCAGAAACAGAATAGGTATTTTGATCACTCTGACTTTTGTGCCTATTTCTCAGTTTAGTTGAAATCCATATGGGAGAAGGGATGAAGATAATCACCCTGAAGCACACAGATGCCATCTCTGGGGAATCTGTACTGGGACACAGGGACTCTAACTGATCTCTTTTTAGCACTTGATTTTGGATTTTAAACCAAACCAAATGGGACAATTGTAGTTGAAATGGATTAACGTTTTAAATATAAGTTAATAAATGTATTGGCATACAACTACAAATATGCCAAAAATTAGAACTTGTTATTACACATAACTGTATCCAGAAAGATCTACCAAAGTAGACACATATTAATGAGAGAGGCAAAAAATTATCTATCTATATTCGTGCAGAGAAAGAAGACTACAGACTGAAACAGAAAAACTATGACGTAAAAATGAAAAGGGTCATCTTGATTAATAAAAGAGTATACTTTTTGCTCCAGTCACTTATTAGGCCCAGCTATAGTCCTTGAGATCTGTGTGATATCTATGTAGCCATACGATAAATTTCCATATTGATTTTAACCAGTTAAAAAAAGAAGCATGGGTTGGGGAATTTGATGAAGGTGGTCAAAAGGTACAAACTGACAGTTATAAGATAAATAAATTCTAAAGATGTAATGTACAATATGATGACAGTAGTTAACAATGCTGTATGGTATATTTAAGAAGGGAGAGCAGTGGCACCTGGGTGGCTCAGTTGATTAATTATCCAACTTTGGCTCAGGTCATGATCTCATGGTTCACAGGTTTGAGCCCTGCATTGGGCTCTGTACTGACAGCTCAGAGCCTGGACTGGAGCCTGCTTCAGAATTTGTGCGCGCGCGCGTGTGTGTGTGTGTGTGTGTGCCTCTCTCTCTGCCCTCCCCCACTCACATTCTCATGCTCTCTCTCTCTCAAAAATAAATTTTAAAAAATTAAGAAAAAAAGAAAAGAGAGAGCAAATTCTAAAAGTTCTCACCACAAGGAAAAAAATATTTTTCTAACTATATAAGGTGATAGATGGTAATTAAATCATTTCAAAATATATACATATGTCATTATGCTATATACCTTAAACTTATGCAGTATTGTATGTCAATTATATATCAATAAAATTGGGGGGAAAACAAATGGTATTAATTTAAATAAGATTGTTCCTATAAGGAAAGAACTTATGTGGTTTCTACAAGTTGGAATATCTTCTTAACGTTTGGTAGTTGCATTAATTATCTATTTCTGCATAGTACAAATTACTCCTAAAATTTAGCAGCCTAAAACAACAAACATTATTATGTCAGGAATCCTGGCACAGCTTGGCTGGGTGCCTCTGACTCAGGATTTCTCAGAAGGCTGCAATCAAGGTGCTGGCTAGGATGACAGTCATAAGGCTTATTTCCCAGCTCACTCAAGTGGCAGTTAGAAGGCTTCATTCCTCTGGGAAAGCTCACAGCATAGCAGGTGACTTCCCCCAGAACAATCAAGCAAGAGGGCATGAGAGGACAGCTCAGATGCCATATTTCAAGCTGCCCTAATGGAAGAACCCATATGGCAAGGAACTAATGTCTCTGGCCAGCAGTCTGCGAAGAACTCTCAGAAGGTTACTCCCCTAGTAGAACCTTGGATGACTGCAGCTGCAACCAACACATTGATTGCAGCCATATGGGAGATCTGGAGTCAATAAATGCTGCAGAGAAACTATTTAACACAAATATTAACCAAAAACAAGTTTGTGCTGCTATATCAAACATCAAACAAAAAAAGACTTTAAGGCGAAAAGTATAACCAGAGATAAAATAAGGTGTATCATAATAAAATAAATTTTTATTAATTAAAAAAATAAAATAATTCTCAAAGAAGATAAAGTAACTCCAACTTTTCATGCACCTACCTTATATAGCCTCATTAATTGTAAAGCAAAATTTACCAAAAGTAAAAAGAGAGACCTATGCACAATAATGATGGTCCAAATTTGCACACTTTATCAGAGATTGATTGAGTAGACAAAAAATTAGTAAAAATATTAAATTTTAAACATTAAAGAATGTAAAGAATATCTCACAGAATGCTCATTCTTTCCCAGTATAAAAGGGCATTTAAAAAATTCAGCATATGCTGTGCTATAAGGTTAGTCTGAACAGATTCCAAGGACTGAAATTTTTTAGTATTTGTTTGCTTGTTTCCCTTTTGTTTTCACTTATGCACCCATCTCCCAGCACCTACAACAGTGTCTGGAATATGCAATATATATTTATTTTTGTTGGTGATGTTGATTGTTAGGGTCAAAAAGAGAAGGTATATATGTCACCTAGAACACTACCACCAACCCCCCCCCCTTTTTTTTTAGTTACAGTTAAACAACTAGCAACTGAGTAACTAAAGCAGGATAGAGATGTATTGACACTGTGGCCGTGGTACTGAGAAAGAATATTCTTGGAATAGTTGTTGAAAGAGGAGAGGCTGAAGAGATGGCTACAGAATACTGATGGAAGCTAATGCAAAATTACTGAGGCACTGAGGGTATCACTGAGAATAACATTGCTCAAATGAGAAAGGGACCATTGCTGGACTATTACTTAAATAGGTAAAGGAGTTATTAGTAAAAATATAGATTGCAATCAATTGCATACAATGTTCTCTTTGCACATATATTGCAATTTCTTTATCTCTAGTTGTGTCTAATATACTATTAAATTTCTATCAAGTTCTTAATTTTATGTTTGAAATTTTTCAGTTTTAGAATTGCCATGTGGTTCTTTTCTAGAGTTTCCAATTTTATACATAAATTCTCAATTTTGTGTTTTATTTACTTAATATATTAGGCATAGTTTCTTTGGATGGTGCCTGATAACTCTTATCTGTATCTCTTCTGATTTTGTTTCTATCGTCTTTTATTTATCTGGTATTTTCAAAAATTACATTCTTATATGGTGGGTTAGTTTTTACTGGGTGCCAGATACAAATGAAAAATTTTTAAGATAATTTGGAACTTGATACGATATTACATTTCGCCCAGATATGTTATTTTGGCAGATATTTACAAACACTAGCTATCCTAGAATTCCTTAACAATTACATATGATTTGTAGCTAGCTTTTCCACTTGAAGAGGAAGGTGTTATTTTGCTTTCACTCTTATTTCCAGGCTAGAGGACTCTAGGTACCCATCTAAATCTGGAGGTTTAAGGTTCCTCCTTAATTCAGTGATCCTGAATTCCATATTTTTTTTTCTTAGCTTAGTAAGTTCTGTTGAAAGTACTTCTCAGTTTCTCTGCCTTCTTTGCATTTCTACTACAATCAAATGATGCTCCTTTGGGAAAAGTGTTCCTCAGTGCCAAGTTCACCTCTCTGGATTTCCTTCTTTGCCCTGATATTTGCTCCATAATTCTTCCTTGCCTTAGCAGCCCTCTGATATCTTCAAATAGGATGCTTTTTAAAAAAAAATTTTTTTAACGTTTATTTATTTTTGAGACAGAGAGAGACAGAGCATGAACGGGGGAGGGGCAGAGAGAGAGGGAGACACAGAATCGGAAGCAGGCTCCAGGCTCTGAGCCATCAGCCCAGAGCCTGACACGGGGCTCGAACTCACGGACCGCAAGATCGTGACCTGAGCTGAAGTCGGACGCTTAACCGACTGCGCCACCCAGGCGCCCCCCAAATAGGATGCTTTTTAATAATTTCACCAGTTTTCTAAATTGTTCTCAGTCTTTGGGAAGGACTAGCACAAATGACAAAATCTGCCATTACCAGAAGTAGAACCACATTTATTTGATATTCTGGTACATATAATTTCAGGGTTCTGGCACAAATGCATAGAAATTATTGTGAATAAAATCACAATTATTACTTGATAGCAGACTCTTATCTATACTGATACGTTGTTACTCAGCCAAGACTTAATTTAATTTTATTTATTGTTTTTTTAATGTTTATTTATTTTGAGAGGGAGAGAGAGTGCACAAGCAGAGAGGGGCAGAGAGACAGAGAGAGAGAGAGAGAGGGAGAGAGAGAGAGAGAGAGAGAGAACCCCAAGCAATCTCCACACTGGCAGCACAGAGCCTGACACGGGGCTCAAACCCATGAACTGTGAAATTACGACCTGAGCCAAAACCAAGAGTAAGATGCTCAACCAACTGAGCCACCCAGGTGCCCCAAGACTTAATTTTAACTACACAAATAAAGCATATGACATCTTCACACATGAAAGAACTTTTCAACCCTCTCATAACTGACTGAATTGTCTTAGGGTATCTACTGGAGATTTGGTTCCAAAAGAGTTAACAGGAAGTCTAGTCTTGACCAAGTCTCTTCCATATAGTCTTCCTCTGTTCTCTCAGTTCTAATTTTCCTCCTTATTTACACCCCAGAAGTGTGGAGTGATACATTTGCATCTTGTTCCTCTCTTCCACTTGCCACCACCCACCTTAATCTCTCCTCTTATTATCTGTGCCTAACTCTTCACACAAAAATGACATTTGGGATTACTGTAAAACTACCTAACCAGCACTCTTCAGCAACTAAGCATATAGCATACAGTCCTTGCTGATGTTGACAGTAAGGTTCAGAAACTTGTCTGGGCATCAGGTTAAATGTCGGTATGTGCCTGCCTATGGAAGAATATGATAGTGATTAAAATTTTTGATATTGATACTTATTATGCATACAGGAAAAGTGGCAGAATGAACTAAGGATATTTTTTAATTGGTTTGTCTGCATAAAATTAATGCTAATTACTGTCATTTTTGTGAACTAGTTACCATTTATACTTAATTATGATGTAGCAAAATAATGATTATGTGTGATAAAATATGTTCCAGATTCATTTTTTTTATAAATGCAGAAAACTTTGCATATCAACACTAAAAAATTTCTGGATTCTAATAGGTGGTGACTAAGAATAGATCCAAATTCAAAGTGATAACTCCAATTTTACTTTCTTGCTCTTCTCATATGCACACATATCTTATAAGCTCTAGAATAGAAACTTGGTAACAGAAAAGAGTTTACAAAGTCTGGGTTTGGCTATTCTCACATGCATAAAATGACTAACTTTTTGCAAAGCCTCCCTCCCAGTTCCCCTGTATTTATATAATAGGCTGAGAATGTCTCATGTGTGCTTATGAATAAGCATAATCAGTGCATTGCTGGGCTCCACAGTTATAGTGAGGGTGTTAGTCTTCTAGGCACTTGTCTCTGTTCCTGATCATTGCTGCACTAGGGTTATTTCTGGACTATGCCAGGACTCCATTTGACATATCATCCTTTCCAAGTACCATGACTTCTTATGTTGCCACCCATGCTCTCTGCTATAGTTTTATCAAACTCATCAAAGTAGGAGAATTCTGCTTGTACCCTAAATGTTTTATGGAATTGGGGAGGATTTGTTCATTCATATTAATAGCTTCCTTATTCTCCATAAGACTCATGCGTGGAGGTAGTAGGGAGCTGGACTGAGAGACAAGTCTGAGTGGTAGACTCTATGCAATATTCATAATCATCTTCTCCTCTGGTGATTACTGCTTTGTTGCAGAACAACCTTTTCAAAGAAAATAAACATCATTGACCATTGGGCTGTTGTACCATTTCTTCAGATAGGCTCAGAAATGCCTGAGCCCTGGTGGTGGACACACAAAATCCTAACTTCAAAGTAAGATTGTTGCTATACTTCAATAATCCAACTTTATCATATGTGACAGCATGAAGTTGTTAGTACTGACAACCTAAAACATTTAGAAAAGCACTGCTTCTAAGTTTATACAAAATATTCTAAGGAATAGTTGCCAGAGGCAAAGCATATATTTGTCATAGTGTGGTATAATGCGTGAAGTATACATAAGAGCAAAGTGCACTTAGGTTGCATTTTAAAAATTCATATACTAATATCAATTTGTGATAACACACATATTGTATCAGAGACCACATCTGGGTTTTTTTTTTGTTTGACTATCACCATAATCCCAGCATATGTAGGTTCCAATAGGTACTGGTTGAAAAAATAAAATTAAAAAAAAAAGCTAGCTTTTCATTTTAGATGAACTTTCCAGCTGTAGGCATATTTTCAGATGAGAATTTTAAAACCCTTAAGAATTTTAAAACCCTTAAGCCTGGGGAATGTCTTTTACAGTCAGACCTGTCACCAAGACAGGATTTAGGGTCTGTTCTATGATGTATCTGGTTCAGTGATGGAGGCAATTATCTGTTTTATCAATTGACACAATAACAATTATTTCTGGAAGGACTCTTTCTGTTCAAAGTCCTAGAATAAGTACATGTAAGTAACATACATTTATATCTGAGTGAAATCCACTTTGTCCTTCAAAACTAACTTTAAAAGTGATCTTTTTAAGGATTGATCTACAAATAAATAGCACTTTTAAAAAACTGTGAGGGCAGACTAACCATAGCAAGATTTACTTGAGAAAATATAGGAAGCCAGTGATATAAGAATTGAATGGTTTCCCAGTTTTATGAGGTATAATTGACAAATAAAAATTGTGTCTATTTCAGGTGTATAATATGATGTTTTGATATAGGTATACATTGTGAAATTATCACCACAAACTAATTAACATATCCATCTCCTCACATGGTTACTTTTTGTGTGTATTAATTTAAATTTGTTAAGATGTACTCTTAGCAAAGTTCAAGTATACAATGCAGTATTATTAACTATAGTCACCATGCTGTACATTATATCTCAAGAACTCTTTCAACCTGTACAAGTAAAATTTTACCCTTTGACCAACATCTTCCTATTTCCCCACCCTTTACCCTCTGGCAACGACTACTATCTTCTCTATTTTTGAGTTCTCCTTTTTTAGGTTCCACATATGAGTGAGATCATGCAATATTTTCCTTTCTGTGTCTGGCTTATTTCGCTTAGCAAAACATTCTCTGAGTTCACCCATTTTTGTCACAAATGGCAGGGATTCCTTCTTTGTAAAGACTAAATAATATTCCATTATGGTCTTTTTTCACATTTTATTTATTTATTTATTTATTTATTTATTTATTTATTTATTTATTTTTAATGTGCATTTATTTTTGAGAAAGAGAGATAGAGTGCTAGCATGGGAGGGGCAGAGAGAGAGGGAGAAACAGAATCTGAAGCAGGATCCAGGCTCTGAGCTGTCAACACAGAGCCTGGCGAAGGGCTTAAACTCACAAACTGCAAGATCATGACCTGAGCCAAAGTCAGATGCTTAACTGACTGAGCCTCCCAGACGTCCCTCACATTTTTTAATCCATTCTTCTGTTGATGGATACTTAGGCTTATAACAATGGAATTTTTGCAGGTCCTTACCAACACATTTTTGCTTTTCTGTTAGTATTTCAAGTTTTTATTTAAATTCTTAGTTAACATATAGTGTGATATTAGTTTCAGGAGTAGAATTTAATGATTCATCACTTACATATAACACCCAGTGTTCATCACAAGTGACCTCCTTAATACTCATCATCCATGTAGCTCATTCCTCTACCCACCTCCCCTCCAGCAACTCCCAGTTTGTCTCTATAGTTAAGAGTCTCTTACAGTTTGCTTCTCTCTCTCTCTCTCTCTCTCTCTGTCCTTTTTCTTTCCCCTATGTTCAACTGTTTGGTTTCTTAAATTCCACATATGAATGAAATCATATGGTATTTGTCTTTCTCTGTCTTTATTTCACTTAGCATAATACGTTCTAGCTCAATCCATGTTGTTGCAAATGGCAAGATTTCATTCTTTTTGATGGCCAAATAATATTCCACTGTGTGTGTGTGTGTGTGTGTGTGTGTGTGTGTGTATACATGCATATGTGTATACATGCATATGTGTGTATATATATACACACATATATTCTTTATCTAGGATCAGGCCTCTTTTAACAAGCAGACCAGAGCACACTTAACAAGCAGACCAGAGCAAGTTAAAACTTGCCACATTCCGGTCAGTGTCCAAACATTCCCCAGTGCAGGAAAGAAGTTCTTCAGAGGACTGACTTGAGGGAAAGAGCAGCCAAAACACAGCAGCAGAGTGCATACAGCACACACCAGAAACACTTCCTGAAGTGCCAGGCCCTGGAGGGTATATGACTTCTTCTTAATATAGCCATTACACTCAGGAGCAGTATACATAACAGGCCTTCCTAACACAAAGAAGAAGACAGAGACGTAGACAAAATGCCAAGATGGAGGAATTTGTCCCAAAAGAAAGAACAAGAAAAGTTCACAGCCAGGGATCTAATCAAACAGATTAAAGTAATATGCCTGATCCAGAATGTAAAACAGCAATCATAAGGATACTAGCTGGGCTTGAGAAAAGCATAGATGACACCAGGGAGTCCCTTACCACAGAGATAAAAGACCTAAAAACTAGTCAGGCCAAAATAAAAAATGCCATACCCGAGATGTGAAACCAACTGGATGTAATTACCACAAGGATTGAAGGAGCAGAGGAATGAATAAGTGATATAGAAGATAAAATTATGGAAAATAATGAAGCTTACCAATACATTTTGTATACACTGGTAAGTTGATGATAAGGAGGAAGAACTCCAAAATACATGCACATCTCCTGTCTATTTAGGTCAGCGTGAGCTCCACTGAAGGGATTGATATAACTGTGATGTGAAAAACTTCCAAGATCACAATTTGAGCTTACTTTTTTATTTTTTGATTTTTTTTCCCTCACGGGAAGTTATGGAAGAATACCAGGAATTGGCAATTAATTGGCAATAAAGCAATTCAATTGCTGTAAACATTGTTGGTAGTTACCAAAGACATACCATAACTCCATGAATTAATTAGATTATTAAACTTTCTCTTGGACTAGATTAATTTAACATTTTAGTATTACAGACATTTTCAGTCCCTGATGATACTCCAATTCTGTTAGTGAAATATTCATAGTCTCTCGGTGTTTCTTCTCCAAAGTAATGTCAATTGACCTCATGTCTTTACAGAAATGTTAGGCAGATATTTTTGCTTTTCTCTATTTAGGAGAATACTGCAACTTTCCATTAAAAGGGTGTAATTTGATTCAATTTCTAATAATACATAGGTTGACTCTTCCTTTATATAAGTATCTCAAAACATGCATACCTGAAAACTCAAGAAATATAATTTTTTTCCTAAAAAATTATTTTTTTCCTAAAAACTAAGTATCTATTCATAGACATTTTTCCCCTGTCCCTAAGATATCATGAAGTTGGTTTTCTCTAGTTAACTGGTATAGGTCACAAAAACTGAAAAGTTGAAGATGTTTTGGATTAGTTTAAAATGAAAAAAATTTGACCAGACCTGGCTACCCTCAACTTTAAATAGGATGAAGATATATTAAATAGGAAGAGCATATATCCTACTTGCTCCAATTCTGAAGGAAGTACAGACATCTGCAGTCACCCCTGGATCTTCAGCAAGATGCCCCAGTGGTACCTGGGTGGCTCAGTCGGTTGAGCGTCTGACTTTGGGCCAGGTCATGATCTCACAGTTCGTGGGTTTGAGCCTGCATCAGGCTCTGTGCTGACAGCTCAGAGCCTGGAGTCTGCTTCGGATTCAGTGTCTCCCTCTCTCTCTGCTCTTTCCCTTCTTGCTCTCTGTCTCTGTCTCTGTCTCTCTCAAAAATAATAATGAATATTTAAAAATTTTAAAAAAAGAAAGATGCCCTAAGTTTTCTTGCCCCATTTTGTGCCTTGTTCCATTTGTACTTGCCAGGCAGAAATTCTGTAGAAGAGCTTAGGCTGACTATACTTGCTAAATCAGTGGTTTTCAATCCCTGACTACACATTAGACTCACTCACCAGGGAAATGTTTATAAAATAGCAATTCTTGGACCGTATCTCAAGCTAATTAAATAAGAATTTGGTTAGAGGTAGAGCCTGACGATTGATAGTTTTTAATATCTCTTTGAGTAATTCTTTTGTGGATCCAAGAATGGGAACCACTGCTTTAGATGACACTCGTGGACATTTACTTATTCCATCTCTATTCTTATTTCTTGGTACCTCCTACTCTCTTATATTAAGTGGGTCCATGTCACAAGCTTGGGCCAATGGACTGTAAATGGGATTCTTCTGAGTTCAGTTAGCAAAAAGCTGCTTGACTCTCTAGCTATCTCATTTTTTGATGACAACTTTGGAAACTCCGTCTATAAAGAAAAGCCACAAAATGGAAGCAATCTGGAACCCTGAGTTACTAAATAAAGGAGAGGTGTTCCAGAGAATGTCTCTTGTTAAGTTTATATGAGAAGAAAGAAAATTTTGTTGTGTTAAACGACTAAGGTTTCATTGTGTTGTTGTTAATCCTGCAGTCTAGAACCCTGTTATTCAAAGTGAGCCCACAGACTCAAAGGATTTATATTACCTAGGGGTTTGTTAGAAATGCAGACTCTCAGGCCTCATCCTACACCTACTGAATCCCAAGGAGATTTATGTTCATATAAAAGTTTAGGAAGCACTGATCTAGTATATTCTAACTAATCATTATCCTTTTATGAAATATTCTAGAGGCAAAAGTGCAGTCAGAGGCAAAGACCAATCAGGAGACTCTCTGGTATAGGCAGAGTTATTCATTCACTCATCCATCTATCTATCCTACCTAGGAACTAACTTAAAATAATTAAGGTTTGGGGGCACCTGGATGGCTCAGTCAGTTAAACATCTGACTCTTAGTTTCAGCTCAGGTCATGATCTCAAGGTTTATGGGTTCGAGCCCCACATTAGGTTCTGCCCTGACAGTGTGGAACCTGCTTGGGATTCTCTCTCTCCCTCCCTCCCTCTCTGACCCTTCCCTGCTTAAGCATGCTCTCGCTCTGTGTCTCTCTCAAAATAAATAAACTTTAAAAAATTAAGGTTTCACACATAACAGGTACAAAGTAGTTGTAGGATACAAACAAATCAGTAAGCAAAAATGATATGCTATGATGGTCAAGGTAGATGGTGATATGGACTCACGTGACAGACAGAAGAGAAAGTTTCCCAGATGTGATCCTTAAGCTCAGATCTGAAGGGTAAGTAAGAGTTATTGAAGTTAAGTTGAGGGAAAACTATGAAATATGTCTGGAACACAGTGAAAACGTGTGCAGGAGGATAAAGAAAGAGTATGGATAGGTAAGCAAGGGCCTGGGTTCTGTGCTCAAGCATATAGAAAGGCTAAAGAAGGTTAAGATCATTTTTCAGTGGCATAAATAAAGTTTGTATTCAGACCATTTAACCCTTGGAAGAATTAAGTTGGGTTCTTTCACTGAGGAAGATAAGTGAGTTCTGCAAGGATATAAATACAGGTTGATGCTCCTGCCTAATTTATTTTTTTCATTTCAAGTGTCAAGTAGAGAGTGTTTATTGCTTTCCATTGATATCAAACATTCTGTCCTACTGCTTGTAGGATGTAGTAAACTGGGAAGTAAGCATTCCCTTTCTCCTGGGAGGAGTTTTTCCCAAGGCATGTATTGAAATGGTGTGTTATTATAGCAGTATTAAAATGGAATTGAGTAATGTCATTAACCAAATAGGTCATGACTAAGTTTATTTGTAAGAATTAGAGGCAGTGAGACTTGGAGTGATAATTTAAAAATCTAGAAGTGTTTCAACTGGGAAGGTGAATATTGCCATAACCATGAAAACGGAAGGACAAAAACTCAGAATTTGATATGGTTTGCACAGGGATCAAAAGAGCCAGGAACGCAGGGAGGCTGTCAGTGATTGAACAAAGTGGTGTCTCTATTTCAATCAACCCCTTTCCCTTAATTTGCCTATTTAAAGACTCAGAAAGCAGAGTGGGCATGTCCATTGATCACAGAATTTTTTGTAGTTATGGATCTCATTCCTACAACTATTTTCCAAGCAGCCTTTGGGGATCAAAGACCCTGGCTACAGGGACAAAGCAAATTTATGGACTGTGAACTCTGGGAAACTTTACAAGAGAAACTTCATTTAAATGTTGGCAGTGTTACTGCCTATATCTTGACAATAGATATTGTCAAAATCCATTATTATGAAATCTAAGAGCTATCTTCCATTCTTCTATTGCTGGTATTTTATAAACTGAACATTTTCAATTATTAGAAATTAAACATATGTTTAGCAGGTATATTTGCTATTTTAGTTGCATCCCATACATTTTGGTATGTTGCATTTCCATTATCATTCAGTTAAAAATATTGAAATGGTTAATTTCAAATATTTGTAGTTTTCTTAGGTATCATATTGTTATTGAGTTCTAATTTAATTTCAATATTTTCAGAGAACATACTCTATGATTTTAATCTTTCTAAATTTATTGAGGTTTGTTTCAAAGCCCAGCATATTGTCTATCTTGATGCATGTCTATCTATATCTGAAAAGAATATGTATTCTGCTATTGCTGAATATGACTCTATAAATATCACTAAGTCATGGTGGTTGTTAGTATTGTCCAAATTATCATTCTTTATTCCAATAATACTCTTAATTGGAATGTTTAGCCCATTAGTTTTTAATCGAATTATTTATATGGTTGGGTATAGAATGACCATTTTGTTTTGTTTTGTTTTTTCAGTTTGTCATCTCTGCTTTGTTGTTTTCTGTTTCTCCTATCTTGTCCACTTTTAAATTTTGATACAGTTTTTAGAATTTCATTTCAGTTATCTTTACTTTAGCTATACCTTTCTGTGCTATTTTTGGTAGTTGCTCAGATTATAGTACATACTTAACTTTTTACATTCTACACGGAGTTAATTTGTTAGCATTTAACACAAAATTTAAAACCTTTGAAATTGTATTAGTTCATTTATTCTCTTTCTCTCTGACATCATCCCTTATGATAGTTTCCACATTGTATCTACTTATATTTTTTGTATCTACATATATTACAAACCTCACTTGAAAATGTTTTATTTTTGTTTTACATAGTCACATATATTATAAATAAATTAAGAGAAATACATAGTCTTCTATATTTAACATGATATTTCCATGTCAAATGTTCTTCATTATGTCTGGAATATTTGACTTTCCATATGATATCATTTCTTTTTTTAATGTTTACTTATTTGTGTTTGAGAGAGAGAGTGCAAGTGGGAAAGGGACAAAGAGGGAGGGGGAGACAGAGTACCTGAAGCAGGCTCTGCCCTGTCAGCACAGAGCCCTGTGTGGGAGCTCAACCCTAGAACCAAGAGCCTCATGCAGGGCTCAAACCCATGAACTGTGAGATCATGACCTGAGCCAAAGTCAGATGCTTAACTGACTGAGCCACCCAAGGGCCCCTATAATTTCTTTTTAGACTGAAAAATTTACATTATCATTTCCTTGCAATAAATTCTCTTGGTTTGCCTTTATCTGGAAAAGCCTACTTAATTTTCATTCTTGAAGGATATAGAATTTGAGGTGATCATTATTTCCTCTCTCATCACTTTAAAGATGTTGTTCTACTGTCCACCACCTTTAGTGTTTTCTACTGAGAAATCTATAGTCACTCAAATACCTATATCATGTCTTCTATTTTCATTTTTACCTCTTTTTCTTAGATTTGCAGTAATTTGAGATGTGCTTAAGCATGATTTTCTTTGCATTTTTTTCTGTTTAGGGTTTGCTAAGTTTCTATCTACAAATGTATGTTTTTCACCAAATTTGGAAAAATTTCAGCCATTATATTATTATTTTGTCTGGCCCAATTTTCCTCTCCTACTGGGACTAAAATTACTTTTTACATGCATCCCTTAGTACTGTTAATTTTTTTCTCATACTTTTTTCTACTTTAGATTGGATAATTTTTATTGATCTATATTCAAATTTGGAGACTATTTCTTTTTTCATCTCCATCTTCCAAATAAGCTCATTTTATGAATTGTTTATCTCAAGTATATATTTTACATTTGTAAAATATCCCTTTGCCTCTCTTTTATGTTTTCTATTTTTTGCTGAAATATCCTATATTTCCATTCATTAAGAATATTTTCTTTTACCTCATGGAGCATGGCTGTCATAGCAACTTCAAAGTTCTTGACTGAAAACTCCTACGTCTAGGTAACCTCAAATTTGCACTCTATTAATCATCTTCTCCTATTAGCAAAATTGTTTGTATGTCAAGGATTATAAACTTGGACAGTATCTTAAACATTGAGCCCCTAAATTCTGTTACATTGCTCCAAAGAGTGTTGGTGTTTTTATTTTAGCAGGCAAATAATTTACATAGGTTCAAACTACAGTCTCTGACTTGATTAGGTAGGGAGCATTTTCTGTTTAAAAAAACTTTTTAATGTTTATTTTAGAGAGAGCACGTGCACAAGAGGAGGAGGGGCAAGAGACAAGAAGACACAGAATCCAAAGCAGGCTCCAGGCTCTGAGCTGTCAACACAGAGCCTGATGGCGGGACTTGAACTTAGGAACCATGAGATCATGACCTGAGCTGAAGTTTGATGCTTAACCAACTGAGCCACCCAGGTGCCTTAGTAGGGAGCATTTTCAAGTCTCAAGTCATGAGACTTGAGCCCTAACTCACTGTGAGCCCTAACTGCACTGCTTACATACGTATGATTCAAAGGAAAGACAAAATTTTAAGCAGTCTACACCCAGAATGTGAGTTTTCTGGCTCAGTTTCTCTACACTGCAGGATTTTCTGCCTGCCTTCCTTCCTTTCTTCCTGAGATCTATTGTTGCCTGAGTTCTGTCTCCTGGTTCCTTATCTTATAAAGATGGAGGAAATTTTATGAGTTACTTTGCCTACTTTGCTTTTCAGCTGTGGCTCATTCTCAGGCCAGTCATAAAATGAGAATCTCACATTTTAGATCTCACATTCTCTTAAAATAAGATAATGGCAATTTCTCTCCATATTTTAACTACACTCCAAAATCTACCTGCTTTTGTTCACTTTCTAGAGCCCTCAGGTAGTTGTTTATTTTGTATCTGTTCACAGTTTACTATTTATTTACTAGATACTCAGTTATCAGTTTGCTCTATCATATCAGAAATGGGATATTCATATTGATTTAACTGTAGAGTATATTTTAATATTTGGAGGAACTGGCTTTCCTCACTTCAATTATGACTCTGGATTCATTTGTCTCTCTAGATTTCAGGGAGGCTATGCGTCTTGTAACCCCATTTCTCTAATGAGACCAAGAAAAATCATCAATTTTCAGTCTGTTCAGCTTTTACTTATTGTAAGGACAGGAGTGATGACTTCTAAGCTCTTATATGAAGGTCAAAACTAGAAGTTCCTATTGTTTTTAAGATTCCTATTCAGTTTATCATCTTTAATTTATGGTGTTCTTTCATACTTCCAACTTGATTGTTTAATTCATAGTGAATGTTGTGCTACATTATTTTATCTGCCTCAAGTGTTTGTGTATGTTTCATTTGATGAAAAATGTTGATACTTATTTCCTGTTTTCTTCTTATGATGTCTTTCAATGGATTCTGGATTCTTTATTCTGTTCATGAGCATGTCTGATGAATTTGAAAAGGCAACAGCAGGTGATCCTAAGGGGATGGAAGGAGTATTTGCAAGGTTTCCTGAATTTCCTCCTGAAATTTACCAAATTCTAACTTCACTAGCTTTAACTTCTGTTTCCACAGTAAAATGCAGTTTCTGTAATAAAGGGCATGTGGGGTCTTTTTTCTATTGTTATTTAATTTTTTGGAAAATATTTCATTTCCTTAGAGCCCTCTTTCTGCCACTTCCTTTTCCTCTTATCATCATGCCTCCAGGGGACACCTCTCTTTTTCAGGTGTTCCTTCGTCACCAGAACCACGCCTTCTCAAGATTGTTGCTTTTGGACTACGCACTTTCCAACCTCTTAATGTTCACTGTCTAGTAGCCAAGTAGCCAAGGATTCTAATCAAACTTGGACCTGTTTTTAGCATTTCTCAAGTCAGGATGGAAACCACTTCCTCTGGGCTTGAGCCTTAGTGTGTGGTCTGTATCCCATCACTCCTGTTGTTCTCTCTTCTGCTCATTTCTTACCTGACTCTCTGCTTTTATGTGATCCTGAGATGACAATGCTGGTTTCAGCTGTTTCGTTCCCTACCTAAGGGCAACTTAAGATTGTATTATCACCTATCTCCCAGCTGTGCTGTAGGAATAGCTGTGGGTAGTTTTACTTGCTCCCTGTTTTGATTTCTATGGTTTTATTTTAAAATTTTTTAATGTTTATTTGAGAGACAGAGAAAGAGAGAGAGAGAGAGGGAGAGAATCTGAAGCAGGCTCCAGGCTCTGCACTGTCAGCACAGAGCCCCACACAGGGCTCGAACTCACAGACCGTGAGATCATGACCTGAGCCGAAGTTGGACGCCCAACAAACTGAGCCACCCAGGCGCCCCTCTATGGTTTTATTTTAAAAGATGTGTGAAATTTAAGTAACCCCTCCCTTTCTATAAATGGAAAAGAAAGTCTTTTACTGGCTCCCTTTATGTTATTTTTGCTTAACTCTTATAATAAACCTATGAAATAGATATTACTACCTCATTTTGCAGATGAAGAAACTCTGAAAGGTTAGTTTCCCTGAAGTCACTCCCTTAGAAACTGACAGAATCAGAGCTCAATCCATATTGAACTCTGCAGTTCTTAATCACAGTACACAGTACTGGGGTAATTGTCTTATGTCTAAGATTGTAAGGTGGTGGAGTCAAACCGCTTAGGCAAAATCCTGACTCCACCACATTGTAGCTGTGACCATTAGCAAGTTATAAAACTTAAGAGAGTTTAAAGAACCTCTAGTATTCTTCCATAAAATGGGGATGGTGTAGTACTTTTCTTTATAGGAATATCTTTTTTTTTTAATTTTTCAATGTTTATTTATTTTGTGAGAGAGAGACAGAGGGCAAGTGGGCGAGGGACAGAGAGAGAGGGAGACACAGAATCCGAAGCAGGCTCCAGGCTCTGCGCAGTAAGCACAGAGCCCAAGGAAGGGCTCAGACTCACAAACGTGAGATCATGACCTGAGCCGAAGTCAGTCACTTAACCGACTGAGCTACCCAGGCGCCCCTCTTTGTAGGAATATCTTAATATTGGATGAAATAATCCATGCAAAGTTGACAGCACATATTAAGTACTTGATATATTATTATTTACATTAATTCCTAAAGAATATTAAATTAGTCGAGGCTTTTGGTGTTTTCAAGTATGTTCATGGTGTGATGGTTTCTAAAATCAAGCACATAAAAAACAGTATTAAGTATCTGACCACAGACTTCTTGAGGCCAAATTCAAAACAAATTCCAATATGCCAATTATCTGCTTTCCACTTGAACTGCAATAGCTAATCGCATGTTAGACTTCCTTCAAGAGACAACCCTTGTTGATAGCTTCCAACTTTGAAGGTCTAACTGCACTCCAATCACAGCAGGGTGTTTCTCTATTTCTCTGTTCTTGAGACAACTTTCCTAAAATATACTTATGTGATCAGATTAGATCCCATTGCTTTGAGTAGCTCCTAAAGGTAGCTGAATTACAAATTTTGCTACTGAATGATCATGTAGAAGAAAACAAACCTATCTCAAGTTGGTCACAGTAGAGGTGTAGATTTAAAGCCACATACTCCAGAATGAAGCTAAAAGAAGCATTTTGGTAAAGCTGACCAGCTGGATTCTTCCGTGATACTGAAATAACTGTTGCTGAGAGAAGAGGACATGATTATTTATTTGAATAGTTAATATTCTAATGTCTTCTAAAAGGAATTTGAGGAAGTAAAAGAATACACGTACATGTATATATCACTAATGCCAAAGATAATATGAAGGGCAGAGTTACTGCAGAGCCATTCCTCCAAAACAGATCATCTGGTTCACGAGCTGTCAGTGAAGAACCCTCTTCGAAACGATGTCTAACATTTCTTCTAACATAAAATATGACATTTCTATCTGTAAGCCAGCAAACTGTGCTATCAGCTTTTATGGTTACAAAAGAACAGTTAGAATTTATTTTTAAAATGGTAAAATGGAACCTACTGCTCACTCTCTGTACGATTCTATGCTTTGATGTAATTTTATGTTCACTATGGAACTGCTGAAAATGTGGCAGGGCAGAAAACAGTTTGATATTCTATTGTATTGTAAATCTGTAGTATTTGTGAGGTTACCTGGTCTAAAATATCATGGGTACTTCAAATAAAAGAACTATGGAGAGAACCACAGTGATGTGGTTTTCAGACTTATTTGGGAAAAATTTGCCTCTTAGACTAAAGTTAGAAGCTCCACAGTGAATCAGGGAAAATGTTCTCATTTAGTTCTACATCCAGTGTGGATAAATTAAATTATATTCTGTATCCTCTCATCCCTAACATGCGATAGGGATGTTGTGGCTGATAGAAATGTTCAGATTTCTGAACTATTATTAGTAACCATAGATTATCACAATACTACTTTTATTTATTTTGGCTCCCCCTCTCGTCTCTCCATATATAGGAATATGTGTATGGTAAAGTAATAGCTACCTGCCAAGATATGTCACCCCAGAGGGGAGGAAGAGAGGACTGTGGGGTCATTTCGGTTAACCTAACGTTTTCTGCCAATAGGAAGAAACAGCAAAGAGAGAAGAAATAATGTAAAACTTGGAGGCCTAGAAGCTCAGTCTGATGCAGCAAAGCATCCCCACCCTCTTGGCATCGAGCGACACAGTTGTTACTCTTTTGGTTTAGCTCCTCTTCGGTCATACATTCTCTAGTGTGTTCAAGCTATAAGTGACCTTATTGATAATAGCTCAGAAGTACAGCCTGGGCAGGTAATATAATCAAAGGCTACACAGTTGTTTCTCTCATGTCACCACACTGACAGCCACTGATGAGGAGAGAAGGTCTCAATGAACGCACTGATCTCTTACAATTCTAAGGCTGGTGAATATTCTGAACATTGAGCTAGGGGAAACCTCAAGAGTACACATTTAATTTCTTAATAATATGTGAAATTGGTTTAAAGTGGAGGATACTTCTGTATAGCGAATATGGAAGATGCATGGTGGGCAAATCAAACCACTGACAAAAGAGGTGGGCTCTTTCTACCTTTTCCAAATTTTAGTTTCATGCTGGGTATGTCAGCTTAAGCAAAGCCAGAGAACAGGCTTGATTTGAATTGCTATGTATTATTTGTAGCATAGTGTGATGTATATGGATCTTAAATAGCATTCTTTTCTATAACATTAATTTGGCACTAAACTGTGTTTCTTACAATTAAATGAGTATGCAAATTTTATTTTTTTTTAATTTTTCAGAAATTTATTTATTTTGAGAGAGGGAAGGGGACGGGTGGAAAGAGGGAGCGAGTGAGAGAGAGAGAGAGAGAGAGAGAGAGAGAGGGAGAGAATCCCAAGCAGGCTCCACACTGTCAGCACAGAGCCCAATGTAGGGCTCAAACTCAGAAACCGTGATATGTGACCTGAGCCGAAATCAAGAGTCAGATGCTTCAACCAACTGAGCCACCCAAGAGCCCCTTAAATGGAGATGTAATTTAGCACTTAAAATTGTTTATATTTGTATACATGAAATTACATATATATATATGATTATACTTTTACTCTAAGATAAAAGATCTATGTTTGAAGCCACCATTATCAGTTCAGCAATATATTGATAGCAGGGTAAATGATATTAGAGGAACAAAGATGAATTAGGTATGTTCCTTGTCATCAAGATGTATGCCATATCATTGGGAAGACTTTTAAAAAGTAATCTACATGTTCCCAGCCTTGCAAAACTGAACCTAAAGAGTTTAAATTTCTGTATAGATTATTGTGACCTATTTGTGTGAAATTAGCCCTCTCAAGGTACCCCAATTTTTGGAGAGTTTCCAAGCCGCACATGTGTTTTGGAGCAAAACCTTCAGCTTATATTGTTCTTACCTATTTGTTGTGTCATGCTACTGGTTACCTTCCTGAGCCTGGCATTCAGCTGCTCACGGCTTCTCTGAGAAGGGTAACAATGCTCAAAGTCAGGTAAATATTTGCCTGATCAACTTTTTCCCTCTTAAAATTTCAGTATCACCTAACTTTAATTCAAGGATTATGATTAATTTGGAAAGTTTTACATTGTGAAAGAGATACATAGCAGAACCCTGCCATTCATTCTCTTTCTCTCTCTGTACTTATATGCACGTGGATATGTGTACACACACACACACACGCACACACATTATGTGTGTGTGTGTATATATATATATATATATATATATATATATATATATAACATATATATATATATATACAGTTTCTACATATAGCTTTTACATGTTTACATAGTTTACATGTATGCAATATAAATACATAGTTTATATATATAATTTAAATTTATATTATATATATACATATATATGTGTGTGTGTATATATATATATACATATATATATATATGCATATATATATATATAGTTTCTCTCTATATATAGTTTCCAGTGTGCTAGGGATTAAGAGGGGCAGGGAAGTAAGACACAAGGTTGTTGCTTTCAAGGAGTATATAGGTCATGAAAGGATTGGAGATAAACATAAAGGACCATGATAACAATAAACAGAATGCTCTGTATAAGGAATGCAAATAAAATTATATAGAGATCAGAATCGGAAGATATTACTTCTGATTGAAGGATTCATAGATAAGGTGACTATATAATTTATCATCTGAGCTTGCACATTTTTAAGAATGAAATGAGAGCACTTGACAATTATACTACAAAAACAGCTATTAGCCAGGATTGTGCATTTGAGTTACCTTGGAGTGAGGATCTTAGGAAGAGATGGCATTTCATCTAAGAGTTGAAAAATGGCTAGGAGCTGAAGAAAAAGAAATATAGTGAGGGTCACATAGAAGCAACAGCATAAGCAAAGTCATGGACATTGTTTTTAAAATAAGGATTTTTTAAAGATATCAAAGATAATAAATTTATATCCTGGAAGAACCAACAACAGATGCTATTTCAGGATCTTGGAAGGAATCAGTTGACATGATCAAACTGGGTAAATGTAATAAAGTTTCATTTACAGAATTGCATGAAGGTATAGGAAACAGTATTAGATAAATTTCCCACACCAGCACCAACTGTGAGCTGTTCCTGCTCTCTAAGCTTGAAATGGCAAAGGGAATGGGGAGTTTCTAAAACCTGACGAGGGCTGACTGAAGGGAACTGTGTGCCTTTTAATAATGGCCACAGCCAACTTGCAGGGACATGAGATAGAGAGGATGTTAATAAAGCAAATATTCAAAATCACTTCCCTCCCAATTACTGATCTCTTGTTGTTAATTTCTTCTAGCCAAATCTAAATAGAAGCCAGCAGGTAAGAGAACTGTTGAAACCATACTGGTCAGACTCCAGGAGCACAGTGTTGGGTAGACAAGGGTGGGGAAAGAATCTGGAGGTGCAAAGAGAATATATCCAAAACAGAGATTATAGCTAGGAATAAATCCAATAAGAAAGAAGATGAGAAATTGATTATGGACACTGATAGTGGATGAAAAGAAATATAGAACTAAAGTTTCAGAATGTTCAAAATTTTAGGGGGATCAACTGAATAATGTTGACAATATATTTATTTCTTGTGTCCTCTACCTCTTGTGGGCTGGGACTGGCTATTATGGTATAATGTTTTTGCATCTTTATTTGTCCTAGTGACTTTAATGAACTTTTTACTAGCTGAAATATTTTTGTGTGACTCCTTTATATGTATGTATGTATGTGTGTATATATGTATGTACGAATGAGTGTATTTAAAACAAAAGTAACTGGGGCGCCTGGGTGGCTCTGTCGGTTAAGCGGCCGACTTCGGCTCAGATCATGATCTCGCAGTCCGTGAGTTCTAGCCCCACGTTGGGCTCTGTGCTGACAGCTCAGAACCTGGGGCCTGCTTCAGATTCTGTGTCTCCCTCTCTCTGACTCTCCCCTGTTCATGCTCTGTCTCTCCCTGTCTGAAAAATAAACGTTAAAAAAAAAAAATTTAAACAAAAGTAACTGCTGACAAGTGAATTTTTATAAACCTTATACTGAAATAGAATCAAAGATCATTCCTGTTCAAAATCCATTATCATACCTGAAAGAACTGTAAGATAGAGCAACTTGAAAAGCTTCTAACAGGCCTAGAAGTCATAAGGATGAAATGTCTCTTGACCAACACATTTCACTAATGGTATTATTTGGGGATTTCGATCCTGGTATGATGAAAACAATTTTAGTAAATAGGCTTTGTCTTTGTATCCTGGCCTGGGTTGTTGACTTCTTTATCTTTGTTACTATTCTGCCTAGCTCTTAATCATCCTTGTTCCTATTATCTTTTTATTTTACAACCCGAAATGTATTAGGTCTACCCCAGTGTTCCAGTTTGGTAGCTGGAAACTTGCTAACACATTCTCGAGCCAAAATTTTTGTTGGTAATGCTACATATCAATTAGGTTTTGATATATTTTTGAGCTTCGTTTCATATTAGTACAGCCTGTTTTTAATGTAACTTCTCATTAATATGCTCCAGTTATAGCTATTCAATTGGATTATCTATTCTCTTCTATTATTCCAATTTAATTTCTTGCACAAATCAAAGTCTGGGCTTCATCAATATTTGCAAATGACACAGCCTTACTTAGTTCTAGAATCCTATTCCTCTCAGGTACCAAAGCATGCTACAATTACCTGGACCATATATATCCTCTTTCCTCACACTTCCTTGAAATTAATATGCTAGCAAAATGTACCATTGAGCACCTAAATGTCTAACCTAATGAATACGTCTTAGTTCTTGTCTTATTTGTACATTTGATGCTTATAACACTGTCTTAAAAAATACCTTCTTTTATTTCTGACACACTAATTTTTTCACTCTTCCCTAAATTTCTGACTCTTTTTCCTTCTCCCTCTTTTGATGACTCCTTTTCTTCTGCTATGCCAGACTGTCTCTGAGATAGTCATCAGTGGTCCTTGACTTCTGGTATTTGTATTGTATTGTACCTTCCACACTTAGTAGGGCTGACCTATTTATTCAGCTCCATGGGATATTGCACAAATGGCTATGTGTGACTTCTCCTAAGTCATTTTTATGACATTGTAGCTTCCACCTTATTCTCTGGAATTGCTTGCTTTGGGGAAGCTAGGTGCTATGTTTTTAGGATGCTAAAAAAAGCCCTTTGGGGACTACCAGTTGGCAAGGCACTGAGGTATCCTGTCTATAGTCAGTACCAACTTGTCATACACATAGTCACTTAGAAATATATCCTTCGCTACAGTCAAGTCTGCAGATTATTGAAGCTCATCACATTTCTTAACTATACACTCATATGATACCCTTACCAGAAACATCCAGCTAACCCCCTTCTATATCCCTAAACACAAAAACAATTTGAGGATATTACTATTTATTTTTCAATTTAAGTTTGTAATTTTTCTATGTAAATAACTAATACATCTGCCGATCTGTTGAGTTTGAGTACTGTTGTTGGCTTTCTGGCTATGATGGGAAAAGCAGATATCAAATCAAATATCCCAGTAAAAAAATATGAAAGGTAGATAAAATTCAAAAGAATTGCTGTTTGAAAAAATACATGAGCAATAAAGGCAATCAGGACATAAGGGCTGATATTCCAAAGAGAAGGGAATCTCAGTAAATTGAGCCCTATATCTATAGCTATTTTCTCCTCAGAATATTTGCTCTTTCATATTGTAGGCCATGGAGCCTGAACAGAAAGCAGAAATCTTGAGTTTGGAGACGCCTCACTGGGCTAAAGAGGCAAAATTGGACTTCAGGGTTACCAAGGCAGTCATAACTTGAGAGGCCAATGTTCTAGAGTAAAAGAAACTACAGGTAATTAAACCTAGCATCCTGTATTCAATCTCCTGTTAAAGCATTCGCTGACTTCCAGGCTGAGTGTATGAAATGTGACACTCCTACAAACAAACATCACCATGCAGTTACTAAAAGGAGCTAAAAAGCTAAGTAGTGTTTTCATTTATTTCAAAGTCCCGAGAAAATAAAAACTGAAACGAATATGCATTAAAAAGCAGGGACGCTTAAGATTTATTTGAGACACCAGAGAGGGTAAGTCCTTTGAATTAAGGCAAACTTGAAATAGGCTAGCTTTGAATGAATCAAGTTCATCTACCTGTACTCTGCCTATCAGAAGAAAATTATATACTCTCTGAAGGAAAATAGCACTAATGAGAGTCTCAACCATTTTTTCAGATATGGTGTCTGGGATTCAATAAAAAATTAGTAGACATGCCAAGAAACAGGATAAATAAAAGCCTGGGAAAAAACAGACAATATAAACTGATACTCGATTAAAATGTTTTTTAAAAGGAAAGAAAAGAAAGCATAGAGTGTCTCACAGGAAAACAGAAACTTGTGAAAAATAATGAAAATTGAAGAATTGAAAAAAATAACTCAATATAGGAGTTCTGAAACATATTAGACTGCAAAAAAAAAAAAAGGACTGGCAAAGTAGAAGTTAAGCCAGTTAAAATTAAAATGAAAAAAAAAATACAGGAAATACTGAAAAGAGCATACAGATACATGAGGCATGGTGAAGAAGATTAACATATATATAATTAGAATTCCAGAAGGAGAGGGATGAGAAAATAGAACAGAAGCAACATTAGGAAACGTACTAGAGAATTTTCCTAAACTAATAAAAAAAAAATCAAACTACAGATGCAAACATTGATATAAACTTAAGGTAGGACAAATTAAAAAACAACCACATTTTAGCATGCATAGTAAAACCATTGGGGAAAAAAGGAGAAAGAGAACATCATAGGAGTAGCCAGAGGAAATGACACAGTATTTTTTAAAAATGAGACTGATTAGTTCAATATTCAACATGATAAAAGACAAAAAGATTAAAGAAAATACTGTCCAGCAAAACATCTTTCAAAAATGAAGGGAAAATAAAGGTTTTCAAATAAAGCAAAAAACAAAAGATTTACTGTCAGCAAATGGACACTAGAAGAAATACTAAAAGCAGTTCTTCATTTCAAAAACAAATGGTCTCTTGGAAGTATGGTAATGCAGTAAAGAAGAAGACACCAGAAAGGTTTATGTCTTTGATAACCCAGACACTTTGGGCAGCACTAGTCAGGTACTTTGTGGAATGTCCCTCAGCAGAGATTTGTCTCATGTTTTCTCATGACTAGACTGGACTTATGGGTTTCGGGGAGGAAGACCACAGAAATACAATGTCATTTCATCACATATCAGTGTACCATTGATATAAATACCCATTATATATCATGTTGATATGAAACTTGATCACCTGGCTGAGGTTGCTTTTCTTAGGTTTCTCTATTGTAAAATTACTCTCTTCTCCCCTTTCCACACGGTAATCTTTGGAAGGAAGTAACTATGAGTAATGCACATTTAAGGAGTAGGGAGTTGTGTTCCAACTCCATCAGGGCAGAGTCTCTATGTAAATTACTTGGATTTCTTTTTTTTTTTTTTTCAACGTTTATTTATTTTTGGGACAGAGAGAGACAGAGCATGAACGGGGGAGGGGCAGAGAGAGAGGGAGACACAGAATCAGAAACAGGCTCCAGGCTCTGAGCCATCAGCCCAGAGCCTGACGCGGGGCTCGAACTCACGGACCGCGAGATCGTGACCTGGCTGAAGTCGGACACTTAACCGACTCTGCCACCCAGGTGCCCCTTGGATTTCTTAAGCATGGGAGATTTGTCATTTCTCCCCCAACTAACTTATTCAATCATTTATTTACATTAGGTTGGACTTGGCGGGTATTTATTTTATACTTTGGGTTATAATTCCATGCCACTTTTTTGTTGTTGTTCAAATCATCCCATCTTTGGCCATTGGAAGCTTTTTAATGTGGCTCTACAGTTTTGCCTTTCCTAGATGTCATATAATTGGAATCATACAGTATGTAGACTTGTTAGACTGGCTTTTTTTCCACTTAGAAATATGCATTTTAATATTCTCTGTGTCTTTTCATGGCTTGATAATAGCTCATTTCTTTTTTATTTCTGTAAAATACTCCATTGTGTGGATATGCCAATTTGTTCATTCATTTACTTATTGAAGGACACCTTGGTTACTTCCAGCTTAGGGAAATTATGAAACAAAGCTGCTAAAAACACTTCTATACAAGTTTTTGTGAGGCCATAAGTTTTCAAATCAAATGGGTAATACCTAAGAGCACATTTGCTTGCCTGTATGGTAAGACCATGTTTAGCTTTGTGGGAAACTGTCAAACTGCTTCATTCCCACCAGTACTGAATGAGTTTCTTTTACTCTGCATCCTCACCAGCAATTTGTTTTACTAGCTTTTGGACTTTAGCCAACCTTCAAAGTTTAGTGGCATCTCATTGTTGTATTAATAAGTAATTTCCTAATGACAAATGATATTGAACGTATTTTTATATATTTATTTATTATCTGTATATCTTTTATGGTGAAGTGTCCATTCAGGTATTTTGCCCATTTTAAGTTGGGTTGTTTGTTGACTCAGTAAGAAATTGCTGAAATTTTAGACTTCTTGGTATATTTTGGATTCAAGTCCTTCATCAGATATATGTTGTACAAATACTTTCTCTGAGTCTGTGGCTTGTCTTTGCATTCTGTTTAAAGTTTCTTTCACAAAGTATTTTTTAATTGTAATAAAGCCTAATTTATCAATTTTTCTTTCAAGGATGATGCTGTTGGTGTCATATCTACAAACTCATGACCAAATCCAAGATCATATAGATTTTATCTTGCTTTCCTCTAAAATGTGTATATGATTAAAAGTTTTTTTCTTTTCACTTTACATTTAGATCTATTATCTATTTTAACTTTTTTGACAGATGTAAGGTATAAGTCTAGACTCTTTTATTTATTTTTTGCATATTTTGATGTCCATTTGTTGAAAAGTTGATCCCTTCTCCATTGAATATTTACTCCCTTTTCGGAAACTGGTGGATTATATTTGTTGTTAGCCTATATCTATTTCAGTTTTACTCAACTGATTTACTATCTATTCTTTTGCCTTTGCCATAAGTTGGTTAATGTAGTTTCACAGTAAGTCTTGAAGTCAGTTGCCGTCAGTCCTTCAACTCTGTTCTTCTCCAGTGTTGTGTTGGCCAGTCTGGTGTTTTGCCCTTCCATACAAACTTTAGAATCATTTTGTTGATATCTACAAAATTGCTTGCTGGAATTCTTTTTTTTTTTTTATTATTTTTTTTTAATTTTTTTTTTCAACGTTTATTTATTTTTTTGGGGACAGAGAGAGACAGAGCATGAACGGGGGAGGGGCAGAGAGAGAGGGAGACACAGAATCAGAAACAGGCTCCAGGCTCTGAGCCATCAGCCCAGAGCCTGACGCGGGGCTCAAACTCACTGACCGCGAGATCGTGACCTGGCTGAAGTCGGACACCCAACCGACTGCGCCACCCAGGCGCCCCGCTTGCTGGAATTCTGATTAGAATTGCATTGAATCTGGGGCACCTGGGAGGCTCAGTCAGTTAATCGTCCAACTCTTGATTTCAGCTAAGGTCAAGATCTCACAGTTCATGAGTTTGAGCCCTACATCAGGCCCTGCACTGACAGTATGCAGCCTGCTTGCTATTCTCTTTCTCTCTCTCTCTCTCTCTCTCTCTCTCAAAAATAAATAAATTAACACTAAAAAAAGAATTGCATTGAATATGTATGTCAAAGTGGGAATAATGTCATTTTTTAAAGTTTATTTATTTTGAGAAAGAGAGAGAGAGAGAGAGAGGGAGAGAGAGCATGCACATGCAATTGGAGGAGGGGGACAGAGGGAGAGAGAGAGAATCCCGGGCAGGGTCTGCACTGTCAGCTTAGAGCCTTGTGCAGGGTTTGAACTCACCGCGAACCATGAGATCATACCCTGAGCTGAAGTCAGACACTTAGCCAACCGAGCCACCCAGGTGCCCCCAAAATGGTAATAACTGACATCTTAACAATATTGGGTCTTTTAATCTATGAACACACACCATCTCTCCATAATGACTCTCTAAACCACAACAATAGTGATTTCAAAATAAAGTCTTAGAAAATTTGCTTAATGTGATAATGTGCATCTACAAAAAAATACAGGAAATATTATGTGTAATGGTAAAATACTGATAGCTTTCTTTCTAATATTGGCAAAGTAACAATAATATCTTCTATTACCATCTTTCTAAACATTGTATTGAATGTCCCGGGAAGTTCAATGAGGCAAGAGAAAAAGAAAGAAAAGACTTAAAGATTAAAAAGACATCACCATCATTATTAAAAGACAATATAATTTGTACATACATAAAAGTTATTAAAAGACAATATAATTTGTATATAGCTACTATTAGAATTAATAAGAAAAGTTAATAGGGTGCCTCTGACTTCGGCTTAGGTCATGACCTCACGGTTTGTGGGTTTGAGCCCCACATCAGGCTCTGTGCTGTCAGCTCAAGCCTAGAGCCTGCTTCAGATTCTGTGTCTCCCTCTCTCTCTGCCCCTCCCCCACTCACACTCTCTCTTTCTCAAAAATGAATAAACATTAAAATTTTTTTTTAAATTAAGAAAAGTTCACCATGGTCACCGGATACAAGGCAAATTTTAAGAATTGAAAGAGTCAATATTGTAAAGATATCAATATCCCCTTCTCTAAATATATAGTCAATGTAATATATAGTGAAAATAAAAATTATAGAAAGATTTTTTTTGTTGGAATTTGACAAGTTGATTCCAAATATATACATCAACAACAGTGAAGACCAGCTAAGAAGACTCAGAAGACTTATATTACCAGATACCAAGACTATTACAAAGGTAGTACAGTTTGGGGGAAAATATAAACTATAGAATAGAATAGAAGATACAGGAACAGAACTATATGTATGTGAAGTATATGTATATCACATGTATGTAATCACCTGATTTAAGATAAACATGCCATTAAAATTCACTGGGAAAATTATGGTGTTTTCATTAAATGGTGTTGGTTCAACTGGATATCCATATGGAAAAAGATAAACTGAATCCTTACCCATTTTTACCCAAAAATAAATTCCAAATGATTATTCTCTATCTTAATAAGTAACATATAATCTTCACAATTCTGCAAGAGTCAAAAACATCATTAAGCAGGTCAGACAGATTACTAATAATCATAGATGGATGCATAGGTCCATAGCTTGAGGTTAGATGAAGCTGTGGACAGATAGCTGATAAGTTAATAACAGGTGAGTAAAAATGTAGATATCTTTATATACAGATAGACGATGGGGTAGGTTTGTGTGTGTGTTTTATTTTCTGGGAGCACTTACAAAAACTGTTGACAAAATTAACTTTGGGAAGGTACTGGGAGTGAATGAAAGTGGTAGGGGATGAGAGGGTTTAATTTTTACATCTATACTATTTCCATTTTCCACGGGTATATATTTTAAATGTCAATAGGAAATCATGAAATTATGAGAAAGTTTAATTTTTTATTTATATTTAATTGGACAAAAATTCCAGTATTTATTTAACATAAATCTATAAAATGTTTAATAAAGAAAATAGGGTTATATTTCATCCCGATTAAAACCTTCATTGACCCCTTAGCTACAAATATAAAATGTCCTAGGGCCACACGAAGCATAGAAGTCTCTGGAACAGAAGGTCCTTCATTATTTGGACTTTGTGTATGTATCCAGCCATTCTTCATGCTTCTTCCTCAACACCTTCTGCTAGATTATACTGAACTGTCTATGGTTCTTAAAAAATAACATGTTGTCTCATTGGCCTTTAATTTTCCAAATACACAGAGCTTCCTCTGCTAGGAATGTCTATGTCTGCTTTTCTGCCCGAAATTTTTTGTTGTTCCTTTAGAAATCAGTCATACTTCAAGTCCTTCAGAAAAGTTAACAGCTCCTTCGTTAGTATTCCCACTATACTCTCTATGTATTTGTTTGCTTGTTGTTGTTTGTCTATTTTATAATCTTTGAAATAACTTGTTTGCTTTTTTATCTCTAACATGAAAATGTGAGCTCCGTATGGGCCAAAATTTCTCCATTTATCTTTGTATATGTGCAGTACCTGACACAACATATGGCCAAGTAAGGGTTCAGTTGGATTAAATTAACAAGTTAAAGTCCCTGATCAAAAAAAATTTTTTTTAATTAAAAGGAATTGGTTGCACTGTGGCCACATGTGCACACAGAGATGACACAAAAACTACTACAGTATTCCAAATATAGCACCAGATGCCAGGAACACAATAGGACGCATAGACAAGTCCCTTCTCGTATCAATCACTAGATACCTGGTGAATTGGTTTCTTTTCTCTCTGCAGACTAGGTTACTCTGCTTCTTGTCCACAGCTCCTAAGTTGTATTTCCTCTCTTCAAAGGTCAACTTCTACTGTACTGTTTTGAATCACAATTCCAAATCTCTAGGACAGCCATCCTGATTAGTCTAGCTCAGCTCATTTGCCCATTCTAGACCAATCACCTGTGGCAGAAGGAAGGGGTACTGTAGTAAAGCAGAGCTGCTGAAGGCAAAACCCATGTATGAATGGTCAAACTGAAATGCCTGATTTTTGGTAGACATGTTAAAAAATACCTTCTATGAACATATAGATCTGAAAGGTATTTCTTTTCTAAGTTGATACATCCCAAAGAATGTGTTTGAAAGAATAACTTAACAATGTCAGACTCAAGTTTTACTTCAGCGATCACTTACTGCTCTATTACCCTGTGAAGATGAATTGAAGAATGCAAATAATTCACTCTACTCATGGGCCCTAATCTTTCATGCATTTGTCATCCCCTGTTTTTATTATCATTACATAAATATTTTAAAGTGAAGTCTTTTGCCAGTGAATAAAATACTCCCTTGATTCCATATTCACTAGTTCTTAATCCTTTCTTTGGCTTCACAGCTGAACTCAGTATTTACTTCTTCACCATCACTTCTCAACTCACTCTCATCTGTCTTCTCTTTCTAAAATTTCCTTAAAACTGCTCTTACCAAAGATATGGCTACATAGTTTATGACAAATATAAGGAAAATTTTTGCCTTTATCTTACTTGACCCCTAAGAAATATTTGGCTTCCTCATTACTCACTCCATAAAACAATTATTTCTTTCATTCCTATGATACCACATTCTCCTAAGTAGCAAAAGTGAGATTTTTGTTGTGAAGAATATTGGAGAGAAGGGAAAGTTCCCATGACCCTTGTTGGGGCTTGGGAGGAGAGGGGAGAGAAATGGCTTACCTATAGACTCTGTGTGATGTGGTAAGAGTAGAATGGTAGAAAGACACCCCAAAACCAAGACCTATGCTTCCTCAAAATCACAATGTGAAGTGGATACCCAGCTGCCCTCGAATCTTAGAGCAATCCTTTTCTTAGAGCCATGTGTTGTTCAAGGCATTTTGCTCACACGCCTAGCCTCTTCTGCTGTAGTAGGGGTAAGAATGCTGAAGCCCAGATGGAGGAACAGATGATTCAGTCTATATTCAACCTCCTAAACTTCAATGTGAAGTGTAGTGATTAGGAAGTGCCAGTGCCCTGGCTGAGATCACTGCTTCCAGCATGGCCATTCAAAAAAGAATACAGGGGGCACCTGGATGGCTCAGTTGGTTAAGCGTCTGATTTTGGCTCAGGTCATGATCTCATGGTTTGTGAATTCAATCCCCGCATTGGGCTCTCTACTGTTATGCCCACTTCAGACCTTCTGTCCCCCACCTCTCTCTGCCCCTCCCTGCACACGCTCGCTCTCTCTCTCTCAAAAATAATAAACATTAAAAAAAAAAAGAATAACCTGTTGGGATGAGCACTGGGTGTTGTATGGAAACCAATTTCACAATAAATTACATATAAAAAATTAAAAAATAAAAGAATACATGATACCCAATAACTATGGACCCCGATACACCATATCATTGGTTTACTGTTAGCCAGAGAACTGCATGAGTTTTCATAATATCTGAGACAAATAAAAGATACCACATAAGTGAATTGATTTTGAACTTTCTTATGGATATAAATCGAGAGGAATACATTAATAGTTATAAACCGCACGCCAGAGTCTATTTAGATCATCTTAGTAAATATGTCAAGGTATTTGTGATTGGTACTACAACTTGGTTACTAGAGTCCACTATCATCTATCATGATCCATATTTTCCCCCTGTGGCCAATCTGATGAAGTGAATGGAATACAACAGGAAACTGTCTTGCATCTTTTAGCTCCATAATGGTGCCATTAACTCTGGTATTTTTTAAAAGATTTTTTTTTAAGAGAGAGAGCAAGTAGGGGAGAGGGGCAGAGGGAGAGAGAAAGAGAATCTTAAGCCAGGTCCATGCTCAGCGTGGAGCCCAAAGAGGGACTCAATCCCATGACCCTGGGATCATGACCTGGGCCAAAATCAAGAGTTGAGTGCTTAATCAATGAGCCACCAAAGTGCCTCTAACTCTGGTATTGCTTCTGATTTGCTATCTTGACTGGCAGAGAGACAATTTCAGAATCTTCTACTTGGTACTTCCTACCAGTCACCCTTACACCACATTTCTGAGAATTAATGTGAGAGCTTGAATAGTGGTTACGTATATCTATCCCTAACATGCATTTGAAGACTAGGGAACTTTACTTGTGGGCATATACAACAATGCCTCACCTTATGCCGATGTGACATGCCTCTTGTTTCCCAGTGGGGCTTTCCAGTGGACTCTTACATGTGAGATATCACAGAATCCAGCTGGTGCCCAAGTATGCAAAACCTAGATGTGTGCAGGAGTTAATATTCGAAACTTTGATCAACTGAAGATAGGATCAGGTGGATTATTTCTTCTCACATTCTTCTCTTTCTCACTGTTTGGAGACAGAGCAGCTTCACAGAGCTTCTCTGAAGATGACCTACAGGATTTTTTTGCCATGAAACTCTGACTAGTTCACTAACATATCCCTTATATTTATTCTCCCTCTTTTTCCTCCCTTATTCTTTTCACCAACTCCTGCTTTCTTGCTTGAATTCCCCAATAGAGTGCTAGTTAATATAAGCATTTTCTTCCACTTTGTTTGCTAAATAACTAGGTTAAGACATTTATAAAATGGGGACAATAACAGTCCCTACCTTATAGGATTGTTATTAGGATGAAATGAGAATATTCAGGAAAAGTGCTTAGCCTAGTACTTGCCACAAAGCACATGCTTGATGAATGTTAAGTACTGTTGTCATGGTATTATTGTTGTTGTTGGTAGCAGTAGCAGTATAATCTACTCCTTCAAGGGAACAGTTTCAACACTGTTATGTGTGCTATAAGGTATCTAATAACTTGATATCTTGGGTCATATAAATTCACATCATAAAAAACATGGTCCTCTCTATGTTTTCAGTAACTTATATTTTGAAGTTTAGGTTTTAAATGGAACATGGAAAATAACATCACATTGTTGTTCTGGAGCATTCATAATTGGCAGTGTTTTGCAGCAGTTTGCAAAGTATTATTTTCAGCAGAATATTTCCAGTAATAAAAAAAAACAATGAAAGCTAAAATTCCTTAAAAGTTATTGGTAGTAACAAAACTAGAGTGAATGGCTGAAGCATTTCCAAGAGACATAACACACACACACACACACACACACACACACACACACACACACACTGGACACATTTCTTGGCACATTACTTTAAAGAAACATACTTCCTTATGTTTCCTAAAAAAATAATTTTTATTCAGAATGTAGCAAATGTAAAATGTGGAACACTTATATTCCCTTCCCAATTAATTACTATAATGAAAATAGTAAGGCTGACCAGCGATTTTTCATCTGCAATGTCAGTACGGATATTTTCTCAACATTAAAAAATAGTTTCTGTAGAATTATTCTCTAAATGTAACCCAAATGTTTTAGATCATGAGTATGTGACTATTAAATAAAGCAATTTTTTCTTAAGTACATTATAGCATGAGGTCATATCAAATTGATTTCCAGAAATAAAATAATAATAAGTGATTTCTGATGGTTCCCAGACGTGTGTTTTGCAAACCATGGCAGCATCCATCCCTCCCTCTCCTGCTCAATCTCCTAGTTGCTCCAGTTAGCTGAAGCTTGTGAAGCAATTTAGGGAGGGGAGCCACAACAAAGTTTCTCATTTTGATGCCAGCATTCATGCCAAGGTTGCTGGTTCTCAGAATGCCAGAATGTGGCTGGTTTCTGGGTAGAAACTGGTGAGGAAATGAGCCCCTTCCCAAGTGTATCTCATTCCAAAACATTTCTCAAACTGATTCATCAGCCTCTTTTCATGCCTCTTGGCCCAGAATCTCTTTAACTCTCTGAAATTCTGTTCATTTTTCTTTATTATTTTTTTCCCTTCTGCCCCTCAGAACGGGTAATTTCAATTGAACTATGTTCTTTCTTCTATCTCAGTTCTACTGCTAAGCCTTCTAGTGAATTTTTCATTTCAGTTATTATATTTTTAAACTGCACAATTCTTTTCAGTTGTATTATATATTATATATAAAATATATATAATATCAACAAAGAATATATATATCAATAAAGAGAATTATATATAATTTATATAAGATATATATTTAAAAATATATATTTAATGCAATATATATATCTATTTATATATTTATATTTTATATAATATATAAAATATATATTTAATATAATATATTTAATATAATATATAATTCTCTTTATTGATATTATCTACTTGGTGAGATAATGTTCTTATTCTATCATTTAGTTCTTTTTACATGATTTCCTTTAGTTCTCTGATATTTTAAACAGCTGCTTTGAAGTCTTTGTCCAGTAACTCCAATGTCCAGGTTTCCTCAGAGATAGTTTCCATTGATTGCTTTTTTTTTCTTATTGCTTGGATTTTTCTTTCTTGTTACTTTCCATGTTTCATGATTCCTGGATATTTATTCATTCATTCATTCATGCATTCATTCATTCATGTAGGCTTCATGCCCAGTGCAGAGTCTAATGCAGGGCATAAACTCATGACCTTGAGATCAAGACCTGAGCTGAGATCAAGAGTTGGACCCTTTACTGATTGAGCCACCCAGTGTCTTCAAACCTGGACATCTTAAATAATTAATATGATAACACTGTAACTTAGATCTTCTCCCTCCCAAGAGATTATTTTTGTGGATGTTAGTTGTTGTCATCCAGTGACAGGTTTGAAATAATCCTGTGAAATCTGTATTCTTTATCATGTGTGACCACTAACATCTCTATTTGCTTAGCCTAGTACTCACCTAATGGTTGGACAGAAATTTCCATAAATGCCTACAATAAATAAATCTCCACAGTTTGTTAAGGGACTCTGTGTGTGTATTTGGGCACCCCTTTAACACTCAGCCAGGCAGCTTACAATTCTACTTTAGCCTTTATTTCCTTTTTATTCAGAAGCTGAGGTGTAAGAGTGAAATGAGAGTCTGAGGTGAGAATTTACGGTCTTCTCAGTACTTTAATAAGCACGCGTACAGCCCTTGGCATGAGCACAGCATTATGCATATGTATGGCCTTCTGAAATCCTAGGACTATGTAGGACATTTTCAAAACCCTGTATAGTCATCACATTTTCCTGATTTCCATTTAAAGTTTCTTGATCAGTCTGTTGTTTACCCAACTGTTTTCCAATGTCTCAGGCATTCATGATGTTAATGAATTGCCTGTGATATTCTTTGACAAACAGCCCAGGTACAAGGCTTTTAACAATAGGCAAGCTCTGAATCAGTTAAAAAAAAAAAAAAACACAGCCTTGAAAATGGGGTCTTCCTTTTTGAACCACCAGACATGTCAAATAATGACAGTTCTCTGGGATTGGAGATTTGAAGGAACTTCAATGCCATTCTACCCTCTGCAGTGACTCAATTTGATCTGTTTTCACTGTGATTGGGGGTTGTTGGTTTTTAAGGCTATTGTAGAGTTAAGGAATAGAAGATGGAAACGGAGTAACCTAAAATGCCACAAAATCACTGTTCTCATGGAGATTCAGCCGTTTTTCTTGTACAGATGCTCCCTGGATTGCTATGAGCCTTTGTTCAATTCTCAGAGTTCTTATAAAGTTGATTCTAACAAGTTTTGCCATTGTTCTTGTTGCTTTCGTGGATGAGAGGATTTTTGAAGGTCCTTACTCCACAATTTTCACTGATGTTTTACTGGCTTGTTATTTTAGGCTTTCATTTAATTTTGCTGTAGGTTTTGTCAACTTCAGTATCAGAACCCTGTCCAAGTTTGATGTTAGAACTTTTCCTGAGAAAGCAACAGTGAAAGAATGCCTGCATACAAGTGCACAGCCAATTTCCCAACCAACCTGTTCGAAGTACATTAGCCTACTCTATATGGTCTGTTAGCCCATTGTGCTATAAACTTGATTGATCAACACACTATTCTCAGATTGTGGAAGCTTAATAAAATTATTCATGACACATGAAACCATCTTTCAATAAAAGCTCTTTAATTATGCTATTGATGCACTAGAGGGCATATTCCAGTTCAGTAGTACAAAACTGGCTTCTAATAACAACCATGTGTCCGTAACCATGAGAATTCCAAGACCAGTCATTATTTATTTATTTGGGGGGGGGGGTTGAATTTATTATCTTAATCAGGTTCCAAAATAAAATTCAGCCAAGCTTTGAAATTTTAGATTCTAATTAATAGCCTTGGATCCTATATATCAGAGGGCAATATATGCAGGATACAGTAGCAATAAAGGGCAAGAACTCTGAAGTTTGAGTGCTTACAGCTGGACCTACCATTTTCTTGTGGTATGTATTTGGGCAAGTTTCTGAAAGTCAGATCATTTCTGTCTTCTCAAATTGGCATATCTTCCATGCTCTTTTTTGGGTTCCTTCTTTTTCTATTATGCCTACAGTAGAAAGTCAAGGCAATCATAGGGATCACTTCATTTGTTCCCACTTCATATGTATCCCCTTTTCTTGGAGATAATAGTCTCCTGTGCTGCCTGTTGTCCAGTGTCTTAAAACACATATACTGTCCAATACTCTCATTTTTTACATTAGAAGGGTAGGTTCAGAACTAGTTACTCTGTCATGGCCGGATGCCGGAGTCCAGCTCCAGCAGGTCCAGGGGTTCCCAAAGGATGAACGGCATTGGCAAAAAAGTGAAAATAAAATAAAACAAAAATAAAATGGACAAGACAACAGCAGTGTGTTGGACTGGCCGCTTTATTGTGGCCAACGTGGCATTATATTTGTTAGCAATTTCTTTGTAGTGTGCGTCATCTATGTTTTCTAGCATTACCTAACTCTAAAAATGTTCCTTTGTGTAATCACCCATTAAGGAATAATATGGGTATTTTCTTGTAACATCCCCTTTTGCCCTCTGCTTATGCATTAATTTCTTTCATTATATTCATTATGTATCTACATTTATAATCCATAGAGCATTTGCTTTGCTATTTTCATGAAAGGTCATCTATCTCTCAACATCTCAAGTGGAACAGTTACAGGGACATGACCTCTTAGTTGTTTCCCCGAACCATTTGTGGTTTGAGGAACAAAAGTATTCGCCTCGGTCTGCGGTGCCAGGACGGGGCCAAGAGGGCCTTGGGAGCCCATGCCTTATGCATTCCCAGAGAGACAACACACCTAGGAACTAATGAACCATTCTGTACCTTAACCGACTAGCTTCAGTCATCATCTGGAATGCCTCCTGGGGAGCCAAGTGGGCCTAGGCATTGGAGTAACTTGTGTCCATAGATACACTCCTTTGTTGCCGGAGTGGGCCTTTCAAATCCATTTGTCCCTCCTTGGCTGGGAAATATATGGGGCTATCCTTCCTTTAGGTAGAGGAGTCTTTATAGGGGGTGGCAAGGGCTAGATGTATGGCTTCACAATTTCCTTGCAGAACCTTATTTTCTTTCCCCAATGGTTATTTTCCCAGGGGGCCTGTCGAAGGCAATTCCCCAACAGACAACTCCCCAGGTACTTTTATTAAGGCCAAATTACATAAAAGCAGGAGTACAAGAAGCTTCACTAGGCCACCCTGCAGTCCTGATCCGTCCACCGCCTGGGCCCTGCCATCAGGCTGGTTGGATAGCGTGGCTTCCAGCAGCTGAAGTGGAAATCCCTTAACATTATTACTTTAAAAAAATTATCAAATCCTCCCATACTTTGCCTGTGAAAGTCTCTTCAAACATTCAATGTGGTCCTTTTCAATTTGTATTCATTATTATTTTTTGAAGTTTCAAAAAAACACTTTTTGAAGCAAAATATACTCACAGTACTTGCATTAATAAAAGTATGTGGGTTGATTAATTTGGGTCTGTCAATAATTATTGCTTTCACTAAGTTGTGAGACTGAGAAGTATATGTTAAAATCTTCTACTAGGGTATTGATCTCTTGTGCTTTACACATATAGGTTCTACTTTATTAAGGTTATGCTGTGCTATTTGGAATACAGGTAGGCATAATTGTATGTAATTCTTATAAATAGTAAACTTTAGCATTACAAGTATACTATTGCTTCTCATTTAGTACTTTTATTCTAAAATCTTAATCCTGCCTGGTCAGTCTTCAAGGTAACAATCCCTTCATTATTTTTGTTTTTACATGGTATACCTTTGTACCATCTACTTTAATACAGTGAGATAAGTATTTAAATAAACAGTACTTTTTTCTGTCTCTTAATTTTTTGGTATATATTTTGTCTTAGTATAGCCCTTTCTTCATCCATCTTTCTCATCATGATCCAATCTCCAAAAGACATCTCCCTTTCTAAGGTGTCCCCTTCTTCCCCAGAGGTGGTGACTTCCCAAGACTGTCACATTTGATCCCGTTCATTTCTAAGCCCCTTCCTTTCGACTCCTAGTAGCCACAAGTTTTAAAGTTCATGCTCAGTATTCCCCAATTAAAGTGGTGACAATTGATATAATCTGTTTTTCACCAGTCCAGGAACCAGGCACAGTGTCCTCTTTTCTGTACAGTGCCCACCTGACTTTAAGCTCTGGAGTGGGTTCTAGAGAGAATTCTTCTGGTCTTCACTAATTATTGTTCATTTCCATGAACATTGTAGTTTTTGGTCATCTAGTTATCCTAGCCATCCTCTATTCATGGTAGGTAAGTGACATGTGTTTTATTTTCTTGTTTCTTATGTGCTTTGCTAGAGAATGTGTGGATACATTAAAAGTTTAGCAATGTCCATCATCTTGTGGAAAATTGAAATATATCTGCTATTTTTCATCTATCTTTTTCTAGTTTACTTTGCCTATTTTTGTATTTTTCAATATTTCTAAATCAGTTAAGATATGTCTCTTTCATACAACATAGAATGGGATCTTGCTTTGGAAAACAATTTAAAATGTTTCTCTTTTAGGGGCGCCTGGGTGGCTCACTTGGTTAAGCCTCCGACTTCAGCTCAGGTCATGATCTCACGGTTTGTGGGTTCAAGCTCCGTGTCGGGCTCTATGCTGATAGCTCAGAGCCTGGAGCCTGCTTCTGTGTCTCCCTCTCTCTCTGCCCCTCCCCCCTCACACTCTGTCTCTCTCAAAAATAAACATTAAAAAGTTTTAAAAAGTAAGACATTTTTCTTCTAATTGAATTAAGCCAAAGAATGTTTATTGGTATGACAGTAAATTTGGTTCCTGCTCTGGCATTTATCTAGTTTCAGGTACTTTTTCACTATGTGGACCATTTCTGTCTCTTTCTTATTGTTGCTTTACTGGTAATTAATTTGTATTTATAAAGCAAGGGTTTAACTTTATACTCTTACCTGCATATGGAGGGGAAAACTATGTGGTATGCATCTTGTTTCTTCATTTCTTCTACCTTACAACCTTGTTCAATAACACAATCTTTCTCTGTGTTTACCTTTGCACTCTTTTATATATATGGCTGTATGGTTCACCTTCTACTACTTAATTTGTCAGCTTTAAAGAATATGCTTTGACTTTCCACCTTTTCTCCCCTCATTATGCCTGTTTTGTTAGCTGTCATTTCTATGTTATCAGAACATTTAACATTTACAAACCATTCTGCTGCTTTTATTTCAAGGTTTTGTTTTTTTTTTTTAGTTGAAACTTTGTCGAGGGTATTCATTATTCATTACCACCCCTTTTACTGATTTTTTTCTGTAACTCTTTGTATGTATGAAATTGTGCTGTAGTAGATTTTTCAGGAAGGGTTCATGAACACAATATTCCCTAATTTTCTGTGTATTCAATATTGTCAATTGTCTTTACACTAGACAGCTGAGGAGGATGGAAATTTCCTTAGTTCATACATTTTTTCCTATGTATCTTGAATATCTTTTTTCTGATGCAGAATTTTGTCATAAAAAGATATCTAACATGAAACTGTTTTCTTTGGCTCACAAAAGATTCAGTATATTTGCCTGAATGCTCACAGAATACTTTTTTTATAATTACATTTCAATAATTTTGGTAGAATATAGTTTAGTTTTGACAACATTTCTGGTGAATTTTTGTCATCTGCCAGAATGTTATATTGATTTTTTTCCCTATTTCTTGTATTGTCTTTAGATGAGGATGACCAAATTTCTTTTCTATTATTTATAATCAAAATAGATGGATTCTCCTGAATTAGAAGCAAGGGACAGGGTCTGAGTACTTTAATGTAAGAAATAGGTGAGCCAATTCCCATAATAAGGCTGAGACTGAGTGGTAATCAGGGTGTTACAGACCCACATGCATTTGTGGTGGAGTCTGATTAATTGTGCCGTTCCTAGGAATGTAATAAATGGTCATTGTTGAATAACATATATAAGGCATACAATTCCAGATCTAGTGGGCAGAAACCCAACTTCATAGCTTCTTAATTCACAGATAATAGGCCAGGTGCTAGACTTGGAACTCACTGATTGAGAGGGACCCCACAACATGAGTCTTTTTCCAAGTCTTACCTGGTATTACCTGTCAATATTTTCCACTATGATTATGCACTCACTGGGAAAAGAGAAATATGAAGATAATTAGATACTAGATCTGACCTAATACTAATCCCCAGAATTCCAAAACACTAATGTGATTTACCAGTTAATTCTAGGGCTTATAATGATCAAGCGATAGATTTATTTGATAGAAAAATACCACATGCAGAAATTAAAAGTAATTCCACATACCTTGGAGTATTCAAGTTTTTATTATAACTATCTTTTCAGTAGCAAATTAATATATCTTTGGTACCTGATATGTAGCTATGGACTTAAAATATGCTTTTTCCTTATCCTAGTAATTAAAAATAATCAAAATAGTGTGAGGATGGCAGGAAGAACAGCATATTTTCACTGACTACCTCAGGGCTAGGTCAATTCTTTTGCTCTAGTAGATAGCCCAAAGAAGTATTATTTTGATATCCTATAGAACATCACACCATCCATTATACTGATGTTATGTTAGATGGATCGGATGAGCATAAAATGGGAGAAATCACAATTGCCTAAAAACACAGCATGAGAGAGGATAGACAATAAATCACATAAATATTCAGGAGCTTACACATCAGTGAAATATCTAGGAGTCCATTGGTCTGAGGCATGTCAAAATTTCCCTCTAAAATGAGAGAAAAGTTGCTGTACATTACCATGTACATACTGTGCTTCTTTAAATATTTTAGATTTGATAAGCCACATAGATCATACTTGAATTCACAACCCTACCCATTTACTAGGAAACACATAAGGTTGCCAAATTTAAATCTGGCCCAATGAAAAAGAATGATCTGTAGCAGGTCCAAAGTATGGCATAAGCTTTTCTACCACTTGAGCCTTATAACAAAGCAGTCTCAGTGATAATGAGTGTGTGACTCATAAAAATATCATATGGTGCCTCTTGCCAGTCCCAAAGAAGAATCATGGTGCAGAACTACCTTAAAGGTTTGGAGTAAGACGGTGTTTTCTTCTTCTGATGACTAGTTTTGCTTTGAAAAGTCAGTTTCTAGTTCACTACTGAACCTCAGTAAAGATTGAATATTGAACCACAGAATACAAAGGGATTATAGCACTCAAACTGCTCATCATGAATGAAGTGTTATTTGATCGATTGAATCATGTGCATAGAGCATGTCATTGTTCAAGGAAGGCTGAACATGGGATGGGCACTAGCAGATGAGAAAGGATAAATAACTTGTATAAACAGGGTCCTCAGGGTCCCGGTTCTTACTACTTAGTTGACTTAGCCTTAACTGCATGTTTGGTCTTACAGGAAGTTCCCTAAGGCCAGTTACCCAAAGAGGTGAAAATGTGCTCTGTTTTATAGTTAGCAGAGGAATAAAAGTGTTTTTTCTGCATGATATTCTGGCTCCAGCAAAAAGTTGGTAACCACTACATATCAGATCTCCTCAGGGCTGGCCCTGAATGACAGCAATGAAAGAAATCTTTCCGGTTGGTCTGCTTGTCCACAGTCCATGGTAGAAAAGTTGGCCTAAAGTATTGATTTACAGTAGACTATTCCTTCAGTAACTCCAAAGATTTTGTAAGCCTTCAAATACCCAATTATAAATCTATCTCTGTTCAAACCTACTCCATTAAATGTTCTGTAAATGACCCTGATCAAAGAATTTTAACTAATATTTTGTGACTTGGCTATATATTATGTTTCATGATCTTAAAAGCATTACAGTCAAATGACATACATATAAAAACAACTGTTGCTGATTTTGTTTGCATTTAGCAGAAACTATCCATATATAGTAATATATATTATATGTATACTAAAGTAATCCTCATCTTGACAGAATGGTGGAGCAGTTAATAATAAAGCTTGGGAAAATCGCTTTATTTTTTAATTATTTCTCATCCCCTACGAATGCATAGAGGGGTAAATTTGACAAGCCAGAATGCACTTGCCTGGTGAAAACCACAAGAGGTTAAACACTATCTTTTGGTTAATAAGTCAACTGCCCTGAATGCTTGGAGTCATAAAATGTCTAAGCCATGGTGTGTTGGGAATTTTAAACTGCAGCTTTACATGACCTGGGTGAATGACTGAAATACTGATGTAGGTATTACTCTGGAAAGAACATTAACTTTCCTTCTTAATTTTAAGTCAGTATTGAGCTCCGTCTAGCTGGCCTGATAAATAAACCACCCTTGAGGAAGTAGCAGCAACTGATACGCACCCGATTTGACCGAAGGAATAGAAAACTATAAAATAAATAATGTAAAGGTCTTGTTTTGTGGGAACCTTCAGGCCAAATATGCCTCCTTTGGAAATGTCAGTACAAAACATGTAAATAGTGACATTTAATCTATGTCTTTACAAAAAAAGTAAAATTTATTTTATAAAGGTTGAAGTTTTTTTTTTTTCCTCTAGAGTATACAGTGGCAATTTTGGAATTAATTATTTATTAAATTTCCTTAGGGCTATGATAAATAATAAAACTGATAATAATATTCATTAGTATTTACCTGTGTGGCTGGATCTGTATTAGGTGTCTAAGATAATTTAAAGAGCCTTGTCAAATTACAGAGATAAAATCTGAACCTGGTTTGCTGGCTCCAAAACTTGCAATTTTCCTCAGGGCCATGGGAATAAATATATGTGGAAATACATTTGAAAGGGCATTTGATAACAAAGGACTAAGTGATTTAGTTGTTGATTTAATGCAGGAAATTGTTGTACCATTCATGCTACTTAAATGGCTTCATGATATTAGAATGATGAGTTTGTGATAACATTGTAGTTCTCTCATATTTAGCCCTGGCTCTGGGCTATGTTGTCAGAGAAGGGAAGGTATTATGTCTTATTTTATAATTTTCTACCACCTCTTGGCACAAAATTCTTCAAACTCAGGATTGGTCTTCTGCCTTTCTCTGGCTGATCAAAAGACAGGACACATAGTGTTGTACCCATTGCCTCCATTCTTGCCACCATAGCTATTCCATTCATGTGCCTGTTGTGAAAGTACTTGAGAGGATCTTATTGTTTATTAAATTTCTTCAGGGCATTCTTTAGGGTTTATTAAATTTCTTTGGTTTTCCTACCTGCTCTACCTTTTCCTTCTTTGTCAATTCCCTGTGCTCTGAAAGTTACATATCACTTATCTCTCAAGTTTTCAAGCACCAAAACTGCCATTTCACAGAGTTCTCAACAAATTACTAGAGGCAACCGTAAACTAGAGGCAAACGTAAGGCAAACTGTAAGGAAAGTATATGTTTGGTATCTCGTATCAACGCCCACTCAAGAATATTCATTGCAGCAGAGGCCATGTGCAATCAGATGGATAACATGACTCATCTGGTAGAGATTAACCAGACTACCTTATCAGTCATCCCAGTGCTTATACAATGCGCACATGAGACGAATACCCATGGTGGCCAGGATGGAGGCAACACATACACCTAAAAGTATATACAGTCTATCTCACTAAGATGATCATCTATTCCTGCTGCTGAGAGTCTAACTGAATAGTAGCAAAAACTGTCATAAAATCCTCAATATGGTACCACCCCTTATGACCCCACCCAGCTCCTTGATGGCCAGGTGAATACATCTGAACCCTTCTTCCCTAGAGGAGGGAGCAATTTGTCCTAATTAGGACTGATGCATATTCCAATTATGGGTTTACTTTTCTACCCACAGAGTCTTAGCCAGCTGGGCTGCAGAACTCACAGGATGTCTGATTAATTATAGTGTAATACTGCATCGTACTGCTTCATACCAAAGGATCCACTGGTCTTCCATAGAATGGAATACTTCTCATGGTCTTTTACAGGAACAGCTCAAGCACTAGCACAGGGACGACTTGCAGGGTCAGGGCATATTTATGGTGCTGTTATAGACAGAATATTGAGTTCTCAAACCCAAAGCATGGAAGTAAGAGTGACTGCTCTCACTATCATTCCAAGTGATTAACGTGAGAAGTTTTTGTTTTCTATCCACATAAATTTAGGCTCTGCTTTACTAGAAGTCCTTGTTCTTTGGTCATCTATGGCCTGGGGTGAGAAAGGATCCTTTCACCAGAGGATCCAGTAACTTGTGAATCACCACCTGATCATATGATGTGCTTGAAAGCACCAAAGAATGGGGTTACTGTACTAGCCACTCTGACCCTGATTATTATGAGGAAATAGAGTTTCTGCTGCATAATGGAAGCAGATATGTCTGAAACTTGAGTGATTCACTGGGGTGCTTGTTTTGCTTCCATGTTCAGTAATAGCTAGGAATGAGCATTTATAGCAACCATAGCCTAAAAAGGGCGTAATAACCACAGGAGCTCAGATCTTTGAGAGATGAAGGTCTAGGTCTCCACCAGCCCAGCAAAAGTACTGGCTTAAGTTGAAATGAATCTAGGAGTAGTTGAGGGAGATGATGAATATCAGTTGTGGGTTCCGAAATAATTAGTCCCACTGGTTACCTTGTTTTACAAATTGTTACTGACTACTACATTAGAGAAATAATGAAAAGACAGAATCACTTTAACATAGGAAATGTGTAAATCAGAATATTAGTGTGGAGCTCAACCAGTTTTGCTCATCTGGTTCATCTCACTCTGGCTTAATCACTTCAGTGGACTCCAGTTGACTTCCAGTTCTTTTTGTTGTTAGTATCTGCACCTCATTGTCCCAGGGCATTCTCCCAAGCTACATCTGCCCTTGCACATGGTAGTCTGGAATTGTCAAGAAATCAACTCCCCTCGTTCCCCACACTCCAGCAAGGACAGCTGCCAATCAATGACAAAATAAGAGGTCGTAGACGAATGCCCCAGGATTCCCTCACTCAGAAGTGGCAATACTTCTTGCAAAATGCTTGGAAATACTACTTGTAAAAATCACCTCACCTCTATTCCTCTCTTTCTAGAATCTTTGACTATGTAGTCATAATTGTTTCAGGAGCTCTCTAATGCCTTTACTTTGGTGACTTTTCTTTTTACATTCAACAATTTTCTAGTTGTTTGGTGGGGACATGTTTGCTGCAAGCTACTCCATCCCAATCAGCAGTGGAAAGCCTCTGTGAGCCACTTCTGAGTTTCCAAAATAATTCCTGGCTATTTCTTTAAAGCGTGTTAATAATAGCATTTAATGAGCAATTACTATTTGACATGCTGCATATGGTCAGCACACATACATTACATCTAAGTATCCCATCTGCAGATATTATCCCCATTTTACATATAAGAGAAAGAGATAGAGAAAGGCTAAATAACTTTCTGAACATCAAACATTTAACTAAGATGCGATAATCTTAAATTTTACGTGGTCTGATTCCAAGCTTTTTACTGCCTTACCAGTGGTCCTCAAGTTTTCTATGTATAGCAAAACAAGTGATAAACTGTATAAAGTGCATATGCCTAGGCCTAACTCAGATATTATGTACACACACACACACACACACACACACACACAAACAATAGTGCAATAATCACAAGACATCTGTGCCTGCCATGGATGAGAATATAGTTTAAAAGGAGATTACCATTGTATTTACCCTACTACATATATGGAGTTATATAACTTATTGTTCTAAAAATTAATCTGAAAAATATCATTTTGAGACATGGCTATTTCAAGCCAGATCAGTATCTTTTAATCAAGCATGCTATTCATTTTTATTAACAATTAAATTTATGAAAAAGAACTCTCAGAGAAAAATTGAACTCTAGTATTTAACATTTTCAGTAACTTTTGAAAAAATAGACTAAACCCTGAGGAATAGTCTAAAGTTTTAGAATCAGTAAGAATCATTTTAATTCAGCATGCATTTATTTAGCATAAAATTTTCATTTATTTTATCATAAGTGTATTTGATGGACAAATCATTCTTTCTAATCTGTTCACCTTGACTCCAGTAAGTACAGATGGTCCTTGCAGCAGATGCCTCTATAAGTGACTTTTATTTGGGAATGAAATGACAGTCTGCACTGACATAAACATATTTAGGTGTTTTCATTTCTGTGACAAGAAAAACTTGGGGTGCCTGGGTGGCTCAGTCAGTTAAGTGTCCGACTTTGGCTCAGGTCATGATCTTGCAGTCAGTGAGCTCCAGCCCCACGTAGGGCTCTCTACTGACAGCTCAGTGCCTGAAGCCTGCTTAGAATTCTGTGTCTTCCCCTTCTCTCCGCCCCTCCCCTGCTCACACTCTGTCTCTGTCTCAAAAATAAATAAACATTAAACAAATTTTTAAGAAAAGAAGAAAAACTTTGACTTTTGCTCATTTGGTATATTAAACGCTATGGCAAGAGAGCTCATGTTTCTATCAAAATACAACTTACACTGACAAAAGTGGTAATTCAAAAAAATCCTAAAAACAAGAATAATAGTTTAACCATATACAGATACTTTCTACTAACTGAAGTGTTAAAAGGCAGAAATAAGAAATATAAAATTAGAGCCAAACTAATACTTCTGGCATGAGAACTATATTATGTTTTAGGTATGCTAACAGAATGTGATATACAAACGAATGTCATCCTTCATGTGTGTAACAGCAGAAGAAAAAGATCGAAAGCCAGTATTCTATCTTGTCCTTCAGTATTAGGCAAGAAAACATGACTCACATAATAAAAGATTTTTTAAGGAGCGCCTGGGTAGCTCAGTCGGTTAAGCATCCGACTCTTGATTTTTGGCTCAGGTCACAATATCATGGTTTCAAGGATTCTCGCCTTGCATCGGGTTCTGTGCTGACGGTGTGAAGCCTGCTTGGGATTCTCTCTCTCCCTCTCTCTCTGCCTCTCCCCTGCTCACACTGTTTCTCTCTCTCTCTCAAAAATAAATTAATTAATCAAAAATTTTTTAAATAAATAAATAAAAGATTTTTAAAAAAGAAGTAAAAAAAGAAAGCAAAAAAATTACAAAAATAAATGTCACAAAAGTATTAGTCTTAAAATTCCCCCAATAAAAGAGTAAACCCTACTCTCCATGGTAAAGAAGTAAAAATTTGGCCACATGGAACTTAAAATAGAGAATGATTGAACAAAGTGACAAAGTTTTGAAATATTAAGATGGAGTCCGCTTCTGGGCAGGATGGATTAAGTTACGGCTAGCCAATGAACCTTCTGCATTAGATAAAGTGGAATAAATTCAAAGTGTCATGTTTACATAGATATTGGAGAACTGTAGAAGCAGTAAGAACTGAAGAAAATAAAGTTCATCTGAAGGGAAGAATACTTTTTCCAATGTTAGGGTGCTGAAAAGGCAAAGACCTGCTAGAGAGCTGGGAAAAGTGCGGAGAACACAGATAACATTCACAATGAAATTCTTGGAAAGTTAAGAATTGGAAGGAACTTCCTCAATCTGAAAAATAAGCATATGCAAAAGAACATCCAGCAAACATGACACTGAATGATGGCAACTTTCCCTTGAAATAGGAAAGACACAAAGATGTTCTCTGTCACTGTATCTATTCAAAATTAGACAAGAAGTTGTATCCGATGCTATAAGACATTAAGATTGGAATAGAAGAAATAAACTACTATTATTTTCAGATGACATGAATGTGTGTGTAGAAAATCCAAAGGAATCTATAGCTATTAAAAATAGTAAGTGAACATAGCAAGTCTAATACAGAAAACATTAATAAAATAAGTTATTTTAAAAATTACCTTCATAATTTTAACACAAAAACATCAAACACCTAGTAATAAATCCAATGGGAAAAATTGTATAACAATCATATTGAAAAGTACAAAATTTAAAGAGGTCTTTAAATGGCGGGATACATGTAAAGTCTCCTTAAATTACAGATACATTGTAATCCCAATCAAAATTCCAGTTGATATATTTTTTAAAAATCAACTGCCAATACTAAACTTTATATAGAAATTCAAAGGCCGACAATAGCCAAGGCAAACATAGAAAAGCAGGAAAAGCAGAGAAGAACCATTACAATGCTCTAATATATTTTTGAAAGTTTATTGATTTATTTTGAGAGAGTGCGTGAGAGTGGGGGTAGGGGCAGAGAGAGGGAAGAGAGAAAGAATCCCAAGCAGTCTCCATGCTGATAGTGCAGAGCCCAGCGGGACTTGATTCCATGAACCGTGAGCTAATGACCTGAGCCAAAATCATGAGTTGGATGTTCAACCAACTGAACCACCCAGGAGCCCTAATAATGCTCTAATATTTAAGATAGTGTTGGCCTGGTGCATAGAGAAATGAAAATGCCAGTATGGAAAAGGATTCACAATTCTCTAATATACAGTAAAGTTGACCTGTCAGTGCAATGGAAAGAGAATGGTCCTTTCTTTTTTGTTGCTTGTTTTTATTTTTTTTAAGTTTTTTTAATGTTCATTTATTTTTGAGAGACAGAGACACCAAACACAAGCAGGGCAAGGGCAGAGAGAGAGAAGGAGACACAGAATCTGAAGCAGGTTCCAGGCTCTGAGCTGTCAGCACAGAGCCTGACATGGGGCTTGGACTCATGAATCAAATCATGACCTGAGCCGAAGTTGGACGCTCAACTGACAGAGTCACCCAGGCACCCCTTGTTGCTTGTTTTTAATGTTTATTATATTTTTGAAAGAGGGAGAGAGCGAGCATGGGAAAGGTGCAAAAAGAGAGGGGGACAGAGGATCTGAAGTGGGCTCCACACTTACAGCAGAGAGCCTGATGTGGGGCTCAAACTCATGAACTGTGAGATCATGATCTGAGGGAAAGTTCAAGGCTTAACTGACTGAGCCGCCCAAGTGCCCCAGGAACAGTCTTTTCAAAAATGATGCTAAATCAACTGGATATCTATTTTTAAAAATGATCCATTCTTCATACTACACATAAAAATCATTTTGACATGGATTATAGATGTAAATATGAAAAGTAAAACTATAACACTTTTATTTTTTTATTTTTACTTTTTATTTTTTTAAACATTTATTTATTTTTGAGACTGAGAGAGACAGAGCATGAATGCGGGAGGGTCAGAGACAGAGAGGGAGACACAGAATCGGAAACAGCCTCCAGGCTCTGAGCTGTCAGCACAGAGCCTGACGGGGCGCTTGAACTCACGAACCACAAGATCATGACCTGAGCCTAGGTCGGATGCTCAACCGACTGAGCCACCCAGGCGCCCCAAAACTATAACACTTTTAAAAGAAAACATATAAATATGTGTTTATGATCTTGGGATGGACCAAGAGTTCTTCAACAATACAAAGAACACTAGTCATAAAGAGAAAATGTGGCAAATTATACTACATTAAAATTATAAACTTCTCTTCATCCAAATATACCAATAAGAGAGTGTAATGGCAGGCTATAGGTTGGAGAAGAGTTTTAAAGACTTATGCTGAAAAAAGGATTTATGTCCAGAATATATAAAGAACCCTTAGAAGACAATTTTCAAGTTAGGCAAACCAGTAAAAATTGAACAAAAGATAGTAGTACATTACAAAAAATTATATGCAAATGACTAGTACACAAGACAAGGCACTCAACTTCATTAATTATCAAGGAGATGCAACCTAAAACCACAATTTTCTATTTATACACTTTTACCAAAATGGCTAAGCTGAAAATGACAGACAATATCAGGTGTTGACAAAGATGAGGAGTAATTAAAATTCATTGTCTGCTTATGGTGGTGAAATTGATGAAAACTGCTTTGGAAATCAGATTGATAATATCTACTACAGCTGGATTTATGCTAAACCTGGGACCTAGCAAATTCACTCTAGGTATGAATACAACAGAAATAAGTACAAATGTAAACCAAAGAATATGTACAATAATTTTCATAGCATTATTTTAAAAAGCAGCTAAAAACTAGAAAGAATTTAATGCCTGACAACTATGAAATTAATAAAATGATATATCTGTCCAATTGAATATTAAGAAATACAGATGAAAAAGCTATTGCTACAAAAGTAGCATGGATGAAACTCACAAACATAATGTTGAATGAAAAAGGCCAGAAGTAACAGTACTTAATGTATATTTCCACTCACAAATTTCAAAAACAGTAAGACAGAATCTAAAGTGTTAGGAATCAGGGGCCCCCTGGGTGGCTCAGTTGGTTAGGCATCTGACTCTTGACTTTGGCTCAGGTCACGATCTCACAGTTTGATCTTCTCCTCCCTCACTCAAGCTCTCTCTCACCCTCTCTCTCTCAAAATAAATAAGTAAACATTTTTTTAAAAATTAAAAAGAATTAAGGAATCAGGATAAAACTCATCATAGTGATTGGTAATGGCTCAAATGAGTTTCTGGGATGCAGGTAACATGCTGTTTCTTGATATGGACACTGGTTATAAATGGTACATATTCACCTGTTGAGAATTCATAGAGCTATACATTTATTATAGTTTGTACACTTTTCTTATAAGTTGTACATTTCAATAAAAGTTTGCAAAGTACATGTTTCATGAAGAAAACAAATCTCATTTTGAGTGTATGAGTCAGAAAATTAGGTAATATTAAGTCATGGTAAAAGTAGAACATATGGCAAGGCATATTTCATCAAAATGTAATCATATGTGTATCACTGGGAAATCAAAGTCACTTCAAAATAGTAACAGTGACTTTCCTAAATGAAGCTACTGAAATTAAAGTATAATATTAAGTTAAACTTTTTAAAAAAGCTTTACTACATATGGAACAGAAAAGGGACATTAGTGTCTGATTTGGAAAGTTTCTTGACTACCATGGAATAACACCTAAATTTGATGCAAAATGTATACAACTATTCTTCTTGCTGATATTCCATGGAAATTTTCTGTACAATATTTCAAACTGTCTCTAAATGCAATGTTATTGCAGAGAATGGGTTTGAAATGTTTAGTTTATTCATTTATCATCTAATTCGGAAATGGCACCAGACACATAAGAGTAGCTTTTCATTTGTTTTCTTAACTGTAATATAAAATTAAGAAGTAGCTTATATATTCACCCCAAAAAATCACTGTGAAATGGAACACCATGTGTAACATGCACCAGATAATCAGTGATAGAGGATGGAAAATTATCTTTTTAAAAAAAAAATTTTTAATGTTTATTTTTGACAGAGAGAAAGAGAGACAGAGCATGAGCGGGGGAGGGGCAGAAAGAGAGGGAGACACAGAATCCGAAGCAGGCTCCAGGCTCTGAGCTGTCAGCACAGAGCCTGATGCGGGGCTCGAACTCACAGACCGCAAGATCATGACCTGAGCTGAAGTTGGACCCTCAACTGACTGAGCCACCCAGGAGCCCCTAGGATGGAAAATTTTCTAATGAAAGGTTTACAATGGCATATCTCTCCAAGAATAAAATGGACCATTACATTACTATTAGCAACACCCTCTTAAAAAGTACTAATTTATGAATAAAATAAAATGTAAATATTTCCTTTGATTATGTAAATGTGAAGGCACATTTCAATAAATGAATCAGGCAGTTATTAAATTATGTAATTATAGGTTATTTTAAAAATAATCAAGTTACAGGAATCAGTTGTACAGATTTTATAGTCAAAGAAGGCCCACTGGTCTTCCTCATTAAAATAAAAACTTCTGCTATAATTTGACCATACATGAATTCTAAAAAGAATCCCCAATATTTTTGTTTTGTCATATTTGTCCTTTGGAGTGCTTTTCATTTTGAAATAATACAATTAGTATTTAAGAGCTCCTGTGAAATGTAAAACTGACCTAAGTTTAGATTTAGATCTTTCCTTTCTTAGATGTTATATGATCTTTGGTAAATTATTTAGCCTGGCTGACCCTCAACCTTCTTATCTGTAAATAGCTACAAAATATTTATGTTGAGCTTATACTTATACAATGCTTAGCAGAGTACCTGGCAATTAATATGCAAATCTGACAGTTTTACTTTCATTCTAAGAAATATTAAATATGACCTCATCCTACCAAGCTTAGTCCTCTAGGAATATGCTGACTTTGAAATCATGAGCCTAAATCCTTTTCCTTGTTTCCCTCAGCAGAGCTGAGAAGTTGACACTGTAAAAACAAAATAAAAACAAACCAAAACAAAGTTTGCTCAAAATTTGTTAGAACCAAAAAGGAAATACATTTTGTATAAAACACTTATCTAAAGATTGGTCTTTGGCTTTCTGAATTTCAATAAAAGCAGAAAGATAGTTAGAAGCCTATAATCCCCATGTTCTCAAATGATAATTGAATTTGAGAAACCAAAAATAACAGAACTTTACTAACCATAGAAGAAGGTATCAAATTTTTTCAACTAAAGTTTCTTTTTTTAAAAGAATATGGGGTAACGAGTGTGGATAGCCTATGAACTTACTGTTTAACTTCAAAATCATCTTAACTCTGATATTTAAGTATTCTAAATAAAAATAAAAATGTCTACCTAGACTTACTTTCAAAGTCCTTACATCCAATAGTTGCTCATTAGATAATGATTAACCAAATTACCTAAAAGTAATTTTTATTTTATTTTTAAATTGTTAAAATAATTTAAAATGGTGCAATATAACACAATGACTAAGTGTTTGACTTTGGAATCAAAAAACCTGAGTTTGAGCACTAACTATCCCATTTGCTCATTCTCTGAACTGGGAAAATTTACCTAATCTTTCTTTTTCAGCCAAGAATCCTTAGAAAATGAACAAAGACAAAATGTATCATTGAGTTGGTCACAGGCAGGTTGACAGATTGATTTCCTAAGACATCCTCAGAAAAGTCATATCTTACACTAATACTCTCTCTAAACAATCTATCCATAGGAGAAAGGGCAAGAACTTATCTTGTCATTTCTATTTTCCATTAGTCAAGGTTTATCTTCATGGAGTGTTGCATAACATGGGGACCCAGCAGTTTCAAAGGCATTTTATGCCTCAGAAGCAACAGGGAAGACTCATGACAAGGTACATAAAATAAACTTTGAGCTTAAGGCAATGCACTATCATGTTGTGTCCATAATCTGTAGAATGGTTGTGAAGCAACCACTCTAGTCAACTTGTAGTGGTAGCATTATATCAGTCAGCTATTGTCATAATAGTGCTGCCAAACAAATCACCCAAAACCTAATGGCTTAAAACAATAAGCTATTCAGCTTATACAGGTTGGGTTCAGCTGGGAAGCTTTGTTTAAAGATGCCAGTCTGCTGGATTTGGCTCCAGGCTACAGAGTCATGAATTGGCCCTAGGCTCAAGTGGAGAAACTATCTAGCACATGTTCTCATAGGAGATCTCCAGAACACAAAAGTACAAATCTTACCTCTGGAAATAATTCAAGACTCTGCTTGCTTCACATCTGCTAACATCCCAATGGCCAAATCAACTCATGTATCCCAAACCAAACTGAAATGATGAGAAAGTATGTACCTCCTATCATGAAGTCATAAGCAAAGGTGTGTAAGAATCATTCTTTTACAGCTGAGTGATGAATTAGGACCAATAATTGAATCTACTACAAAGAGACTTGTCTTCATGAGAGTAGGAGCAGTGCAAGGCAAATGCTCAGATGTTAGTGAAACACAAAGTGAATCCGGTACTCTGGATAACCCTCAATTTTTTCATCTGTGAAAGAGGGATAATAGTAAACCTTAACACAACTCATAGGGTATATATCTAGGATTTTAAATGAAATAAGTAGCATAAAACCACTCTTAACACAATACATGGCATAGTGTTCAAGAAATGTTAGTTAACACATTCCTAGCAAACAAAAGAGCCATGTGGCTACATTTCAGATAAGCTAGAAGCCATGAGTGAGTAAACAAAAAACACATGAATTTGGCTTATTTTGATTTGTTATTGTAGGAAAATAAGCAATAATTTTGTTCGTAATCATAGTGGGTTAATTTAATATCACGATCTTTGTACATGTAAGGTAGAATATTTGATGAATATTGAAGAATGAAATGAGGAAAGATAGCCGGAATCCCTCAGCTATTCCTTGTCTCATTTAGAAAGTTGTTCGGTATTACCGTTTGATTGAATTAATTTCAGTTGTAAAGTAAAGCTAATTTTGATACAAGCATCTGGTCCTTGCAATTGTGGAAAAAGAAGGAATTAAAATTGCTCAATGAAGGGTGCCTGGGTGGTTCAGTCAGTTAAACATCCAACTCTTGATTTTGGCTCAAGTCATGATCTCATGGATTGTGAGATTGAGCCCCGCATCAAGCCTCTCCTTGGGCTCCATGCTGACAGCATGGAGCCTGCTTGGGATTCTCTCTCCCTCTCTCTCTGCTCTCTCCCACTCAAGCACACACGCTCTCTCTCTCTCTCTCTCTCTCTCTCTCTCTCAATAAATAAACTTAAAAAAAAAAATTGCTCAAGGAATTCTCCACAGTACCAGAGAGACACAATGTCAAATTCATCAGTAATTTAAAAAACAAACAAACAATTAAAACATGTCAGGATGGCAAAGTCAGTATGGCTGATTAAAAAGAGAGTCACACAGGGGCACGTGAGTGGCTCAGTCAGTTAAGCCTTCAACTTCAGTTCAGGTCATCATCTCACAGTCCGTGGGTTTAAGCCCTGTGTCGGGCTCTGTGCTGAAACCTCAGAGCCTGGAGCTGCTTCAGATTATATGTCTTCTTCTCTCTCTGCCCCACCCCTGCTCACACTCTCAACCTCTCTCTCTCGCTCAAAAAATAGACATTAAGAAAAGAAAAGGGAGTCACAGGAATTTGTTTTTTTACAGTAAATTTCAAACAGTTACTACAAAATTCTTAATGTAAGAGATGAGATGGATACCAGGGAAGTAGAAATCATTAGGTGGAAATTCTCCTAGTGGTGATACTAGTCATTATTATTGAATATTTATAGTTGGAGTTAAAAACATTCATCTAAATAGACCTGTGTATTTATATACAAAAAACACCTTCTAGCACACTTGTCTGATGTTCATTTTATTTCTCTATTTTACTTTCCAATTCTTCAGTCTTTGAATGATTAATTACCCAATATTAAATAGAAAGCATTCCTCATATTCCCCCTAACTCTGCCTATTTAAAGCTTTAATGCTCTGTTATCAACATTCTATTTCCATAAAAATACAACTATAGATCAAGTCATGGGAATATATTAATAAATTATGTTTATGTTTTAGTATCTACTACACACCAGTCATTTCAAAAGAAAGAGGTCAAAACAATCTATACATATGTGTTTGGGAGTTTTTCCTTCTGGAATTTTCATTTCTTGAAATGATTAGAATATGTCATTAAAAATCCAACATGGTATAAATATACCTCTTTCTATATAATGGCAACTATAAGAAACAGAAAAAGTTGATGGAAAGTTCTTTCGAGACCAAAACACAAGAGTTTTTTTAGTATGGTCTATTTAAAGAGCATTTTCTTATAGAGACCCAGGGGAGATTTATATTAGTGGTTTGTTTGTATTTTTAGCTTTTACCACATAACCTTGGGCAAGTCTTGATTTTCCCATACACACCAAGTGAGACTAGCAGTAATAGTTTGTGTTACAGATTTCCTTCCTACAGAATTTTCTTTCCTATAAATTTCCTACAGATTTCCTTCCTACAAAGGGATCAAAAATTTTAAGCATCCTGTGAAATTTTCAGAGTCTGACTTAGTTGACCTGGAAGTGTGAATCACATGACAGTGAGCTACCAGGCTTGGAGAAGGAGGCAACTTCAGCTTTCTGCAGACAGAGAAGGTAGGGGAACTGTGGGCTTTACCTTACTAGGCTGGGCTTCCTCTCAAACCCATAAAGCCACCAATATGGACACACTGGGGAGATTCACCCTTCAATGAAACCCTGCTCTGTAATTCCTCCAATGAGCCTCAGATCTTCAGGATATTTTTCTAGGACTTCTAGTTACATTTCAGAGAAATGTGGTCCTTTTGGAGAGAGATTAGCTTTGGGGGAAAGAGGTTAAAGTTTCTGGTTTTATTGTTTTGCTTTCCCCTTAATGAGCAATATTGCAGTTTTATTTACTATTTTCCACCAAATTTTCCTTAGTTGCCATGTATGTTAGATATTTTCATCTCTTTTTCTAATAAAAATGGCTAGTAGAGTCCTGATTTCATAATCTGACTGGCATGTAGCCTTGTATTATAGTTATTGGGTCTTCCTTGGACAAAAATGTGATTTGAACTAATTGTTTGTAACATCATCCTTGTTTTTGTTTTGCCCCTTTGAAATTTCATTAAGGAAAGAATTTCTCATCAATCTCTTATGTCTCAATGAGTAGGTGAGTCACCACATTTGGCAATTTAAATGTAACACATCCTTGGCATTTAAAGCCTTAACTGTGTAGAAATAAAGCTGTTAAGGCAAAGTTTGTCCAAGTTTGTAAGCATTTTGTTTGTAGCAGGAATTTTCCCTTTTTTCTTTTTTTAAACAGAAGTATAATTGATACACAATGTTACATTAGTTTCAGGTGTACAACACGGTAATTTGACAACTATCCATTACTCTGTGCTTACCACTAATATGGCTACCATGACTATGTTCCCTATGCTGTGCCTTTCATTCTCGTGACTTATTCATTCCATAACCAGAAATGTTCTTAAGAGAAACTAAAATTACATTGTGTAGACAACTTCACACTTTGCCTACTTCATATAGTTATTGTGTATGAACATCTTCTCTCCAAAATGAAATTATAAACTCCTTCAGCCATTTGAAGATACTTCTTTGGAGCCTTTTTAAAGAAAGAACTAAGAATACCCTCACATAGTTATTCATAACATTAGATTCAAAAATACTGTACCATAACAGTATTTGAAATTATTATACACATGACTGAATAAATACAACTTCAAATCCAGATCTTATTCCTTGCTATATTGTGGGGACCAGGAAACTTCAATCACATCCCTTTTTTGTTAATGTCATTTTAAATTTTCAGGCACGTTTCCAATTCTAAGTCATTAAGAACTATTGTCATGAGCACATTTTTTTGTTTATTTATTTAGAGAGAGAGAGCACAAACAGGGGAGGGACAGACAAAAAGGGAGAGAGAGAATTGCAAGTAGGCGCCACCCTGTCACCATGGAGCCCACTAACTGTGAGATCATGACCTGAGCAGAGATCAAGTCAGATATTCAACTGACTGAGTCACCCAGGTGCCCTGCATGAGCACATTTTTAAATTATCTGTCTAAATTTGTATTTTGGGGTCGTATGCTATTTAAGATATTGTGATAAGCCTCATCATATGCATCATGTCATTAAATTATTCTCTGTTTTTCTGATGGGAAGATATTGCCTATCACTGGAAAGACAAAATAAAGGTCTAGGATTTGACATATTTTGCAAAGTAATACATGTGAGAAATAATATAGAAAACACAAGGAGAATATTTTCCTTGAACTCTGATAACTACATCTAAGTTAATCAGGTATCTTTAAATTGCAAAGACAGAAATCCAAGTCAAATAATATTAATCAAATAATGGAAATTATTGACTAATGTAAGTAGTAAGTTCAAGGTTACATTGGACATGGTTGTATCCAGAGATTTATGTAATAGCATTAAGGTTCTGTTCCTTTGATCTCTCTGTTCTGCTTACTATGTGGTTAGCTGCAATCTCAGACAAAGATAAGCATAGGAATCCCCAGGTTTATAATGTCCTTACAACCTGTGATCCCATAGAAAAGAGGCAATTGTATCTACATCCAACATCCCTATCAATTCCTGAGAAAAACTTTGATGGGAACTTGCTTGAGCTACATACTCACTTTTGTCATCAGTGAATTGAGGTATATGATTAACTGTCCCAAGAGAATCACAAGTTGCAGAGAAAAGGCACTTCCCAAAAGAAGTGTTTTACACAGCCAAATAGAAATAGAAGTCTATTGAATCACTGAAGTTTAGATATTCAGATTTATGTTTGCTTATAATCAATAAGGTAGGTTAATTATAAATATTATGCATATGCAAAGAAAACAGCCTATATATGGAAACATTCCTCAATACATCATCAGCTTCTAGTCATAAATCATTATTACAGAGAAAGCAGTATTATAACAGAGACTTATAAATTAAGTACTCTTTAAAAAAATTTTTTTTTTTGGGGCGCCTGGGTGGCGCAGTCGGTTAAGCGTCCGACTTCAGCCAGGTCACGATCTCGCGGTCCGTGAGTTCGAGCCCCGCGTCAGGCTCTGGGCTGATGGCTCGGAGCCTGGAGCCTGTTTCCGATTCTGTGTCTCCCTCTCTCTCTGCCCCTCCCCCGTTCCTGCTCTGTCTCTCTCTGTCCCAAAAATAAATAAACGTTGAAAAAAAAAAAAAATTAAAAAAAAAAAATTTTTTTTAATGTTTTTATTTATTTTTGAAGGAGAGAGAGAGACAGAGACAGAGACAGAGAGAGACAGAGCATGAGCGGGGGGAAGAGCAGAGAGAGAGGGAGACACAGAATTCCAAGCAGGCTCCAGGCTCCAAGCTTTCAGCACAGATCCCAAGGCGGGGCTCAAACTCACGAACTGCAAGATCATGATCTGAGCTAAAGTCAGACGCTTAACCAACTGAGCCAACCAGCTGCCCCTAAATTAAGTAATCTTGAACTTAATGAATGGCAAAGCTGTTCCATGTTAAAATTTGTACATGCTATTCAAGCTGTGTCTGGAATATACTGCATTCATATGTTCTGATGACGTTTTTCTTTAATTTACTCTTTTTAAAGATGATTTCCAAGTATAATAAAGTATTTAATATATAACAACATCTCCACTCCCTAACTTAGGTCTAGACAAACATTTTCTGTAAAGGACTGGATAGTAATATTTTAGGTTTGTGAGTCATAAGTATTCTGTTGCAACTACCAACCAACTCTTCTTTTGGAGTACAGTACAAAAGAAGCCATACGTAATTCCTGAATGAATAAGTAGAGCTGTTTTCCAATAAAACTTTGTTTATAAAAATGGTGGTGGACTTAATTTGGCCATGTGTGTAGTTTGTCAACTCAGTGAACTTGGCTTATAGAGAGAATCATGACCTGTATTGACAATGTTTTAATCACAAACAATTCTAACTTAAGTAAGTCAAAGCACTTCTTCATTTCAAATTCCCTCTTGTTAATTAGAGAATTGTCAAAATTCAGTAGAAAAAATTATATTTTATAATTTATACTCACATAGTACTCTCATGAGAAATTGTTCATTTGTTCCTTAGAATAACCCTGTGTAAAACTTCTCTTTTACCTCTAAGTCTTTCTCCTCACTTGGCAAGGCATAGATCCTTTTCATTGTAAGGAGTTTACTTATAATCACTTTGGGAACATAAACAAGGAATAGCAAATATCACAAATGTGAACAATTTTTCTGACCTCTCATACTAATAGGTCATAAAAATTTTGCTTTTGCGTATAGGATTCCTCTCTTTTTGTTTAAATACAATTATCATGCACCCACAACTCACTGACAAGCCCATCTAATTCCCCCAAATATTCTATAATGCATAAATACCTTTGTATAACAATATTATAAGTATCTCTGTATAAGAAAAAGCATTTAAAACAATTCTTACTTGGTACTATAATTGTGCTCAATGTGCAATGATAAAGCACAGCACTGTATACAAATCACCTATTCCTCCTTTTTCTCACACATATCACAATGCAAGTAAATAATGAAAAATATGATTAAATACCTAATAAATGAAAATAACAATTTTAAAACAAAATAAGCAAATAAGGCAACTTGTAACACATGTTATTCATACCAAAAGCTCCCTGAGTAAACTTTGGTGGCAAGAGGAAGAAAACGGAAGTCTCTGTTGTTCAGCGATAGAGTAAGGGAGTGAGGGTGAGGTGGTGATGGAGTGAAAAGTTAATGCCGTAGATTTATTCATGGGTAAATACAACAAATAGGTAGATAGTCTTTTCTTGGCTATAGAAATATATTCATTATTTTAAGTTATCAGTTTGTTGGTGTACAATTGTTCATGGGAGATCCATATGATCCTTTTCATTTCTATGGCATCATTTGTAAAATCTCCTCTTTTATTCATCATTTTGTTATTTGAGCATTCTCTCTTTTTCTTATTTAATTTAATAAAACATTGCCCAAAGACACAAACAAAGCAATGGGATTAAAAATAAAGTAAAAACTCAAAATATGTTTGTTTGGACTCTTTGCTTATAATTATACAGCTCCTAATAACAAGACTGAATTGTTTAATGTGATGCTTCTGTTCATGTCGTGATTATTCTCTTATGCAACAGCAATTATTCTAGATTCACCATCTAAACTTTCCTTTAAAAACCTGGCATCAAATATTTTTGGCTCTTCTCCTTCCTCTAATTAACAATAAGCATCAAATTGAGCAATATACTGTTAGTAAGTTTTTGCAAAGTGATCCTAAATTGTAATATTCTCATTGTCTACCACAAAAACCCCATTTCTTGAGAAAGACATAAATTGTGTTAATCGGTCCTTTCTTTAAAATGAAGAAAGTCATCATGACATAGAATAATCAGTGTGTACTGTATGTTAGCCAATTTGACAATAAATTATATTTAAAAAAAAAAGAATAATTAGTGTGTTCCATATTTTGTTCACAGCCTGTCACCATATATTTTCCAAGCTTGACTGGTGAATTTGATGATTTCTTTTTTTTTTCCCATTGTGATAGAACATTTAACAATAGATCTTTCCTCTCAACAAAGTCTTTATTTTACAATACAGTATTATTGACTATAGGCATGATGTTGTACAGCAGATCTCTCAAACTTATTCATCTAGCATAACTGAAACCTTATACCCATTGAATAGCAACTTCCCATTTCTCTCTCCTCTCACCTATCTCCTGACAACCATCATTCCATTCTCTTCTTCAGAGTTTGATTATTTCAAATACCCCATATAAGTGGAATTGTGCAGTATTTCTTCTTCTATCACTGGTTTATTTCATTTAACATGATGTCCTCAAGTTTCATCCATATTGTCACATATGGCAGGATTTCCTTCTTTTTTAAAGGCCAAATAATACTCCAGTATGTATATGCCATGTTTTCTTTATCCATCTCTCTACCCATCAATGGAAAATTAGGTTGCTCCCACCCCTTGGCTACTGTGAATAATTTTGTAGTGAACATGAGAATGCACATATCTCTTCAAGATCCTGATTTCAATTCTTCTGCATATACACCTCAAAGTGGAATTGCTACATCATATGGTACCTCTGTGTTTTTTTAACAGAATCTCCATACTGTTTTCCATTGTAGCTGCACCATTTTATATTCCTATCAATAGTGCATGAGGTTCCATTACTCACATCCTTATCAGCACTATTCTGATTTTTTTTTATTGTGGCCATGCTAATAGTTGTGAGGTGATATATTATGGTTTTTGATTTGCATTTCCCTGATGATTATTAATATTAAGTATCTTTTGTTATTCTTTTTTGTTATTTATATGTCTTCTTTGGAGAAGTGCCTATTTAAAGTTGTCTTCCTGTTTTACAATCACTTGTTCTGTTTTTGCTATTGAGTTTTATGACTTCCTTACATATTTTGGATATTAGTCCCTTATTAGATATATGGTTTGCAAATATTTTCTCCTACTCAATGGGTTGCCTTTTCACTCTGTTGTTGTGTGCTTTGCTGTGCAGAAGCTTTTTAGTTTGATGTAGTCCCACTTGTTTATTTTTGCTTTTGTTTCCTGTGCTTTTGGTATCACATCCAAGAAACCAGTGTCAAGATCAATGCTATAAACCTTTTCCCCTATGTTTTCTTTTAGGAGTTTTATAGTTTCAGGTCTTACATTTAAGCATTTAATTCATTTTGAGTAGATTTTTGTGTATGGTTTAATATAAGGGTCTAATTTCATTCTTTTGCAAATGGATATTCCAGTCTCCCCAGTACCCAGTACTTGTTGAAGAGACTATCCTGTCTCTATTGTGTTTTCATGGAATCTTTGTTGATAATCAGCTGAACAAACATGCATGGGTTTATGCTGGGTTCTCTGTTTTGTTCTATTGGGCTGTATGTCTGTTTTAATGACAAGACCACACTGCTATAATTATTACAGCTTTCTAATATATTTTGAAATCAGGAAGTATTAATTATACTTCCAACTTTGTTCTTATTTCTAAAGATTATTTTAGCTATTTGGGACTTTCTGTGATTCCACATGAATTTTAGGATTTTTTTCTATTTCTGTAAAAAATAATACTAGGATTTTGATAAGGATTGCATTCAATCTGTAGATCACTTTGGATAGTATTGACATTTAAACATTATCTTCTAACACATGAACACAGGACAGGATGTCTTTCCATTTATTTGTTTCTTCTTTAACTTCTTTCATCAATGTTTTGTAGTTTTCAGTGTACAGGTCTTTCACGTCATTGGTTAAGTTCATTCCTAAGTATTTTATTCTCTATGATGCTATAGTAAACAATATTTCTTTCTTAATTTCATTTTAGGATAATTCATTGTTAATGTATAGAAATGTAACTGATTTTTGTTTATTGATTTTGTACACTGCCACTTTATTGAATTTGTTTACTAGTTCTAAAAGTTTTAGCATAGTGTCTTCTACATATCATGTCATCTGCAAGCAAAGATAATTTTATTTCTAACTTTCTTATTTGAATACCATTTATGTATTTTTCTTATCTAATTGCTCAGGCTAGGACTTATAGTACCATGTTAAATATAAGGGATGAAAATGGATATCCTTGCCTTATTCTTTATCTTAGAGGATAGCTTTCATTTTTCATCATTAAGTATGATGTTTAGCTGTGTGCCTGTCACATGTGGTCTTTATAGCATTGAGGTAATTTCCTTCCTGGTTTGTTGAAAAGTTTTCTTATGAACGGGTATTCAATTTTGTCTACATCTATTGATGTGATCATGTAATTTTTATCCTTTATTCTCTTAATGCAGTGTATCACATTTATTGATTTTTGTATGTTGACTTACTTGTGAATGTGCAGTTGAATTCAGTTTGTTAGTATTTTGTCCAGGATTTTTGCATCTCTTTTCATCAAGGACATGGGTCTGTAGTTTTCTTGTAGCTTCTTTGCCCTTTGGTATCAGGGCAATGGTAGTCTCATAAAATGAGTCTAGAAGTATTCCATCCGTTTCACTTTTTTGGAAGAATTTGAGAAAGGCTGGTGTTAGTTCTTTAAACGTTTGGTAGGACTCACAGGTGAAGCAGTCTAGCCCTGGGCTTTTCTTTGTTGAAAGGTTTTGATTATTCAATCTCCTTACTAGTTACAAGTCAGATTTTATATTTCTTATTTTCAGTCTTGACAGGCTGTATGTTCCTAGAAATATATCCATTATTTTATTGGTGTATAATTAGTCACAAGAGATCCTTATAATCCTTTTTATTTCTGTGGCATCCTTTGTAATATCTCCTCTTTTATTTATGGTTTTGTTATTTGAGTCCTCTCTTTTTCTTATTTAATATAAGTAATGGTTTGTCAATACTATTGTCCTTTTCAAATAACCATCTCTTTGACTCAATTTTTTTTTCTTTTTGTAGAAAAGAAAAACCATCAAATAACCATCTCTTTGACTCAATTTTTTTCTTTCTTTTTTTCTTTTTTTTTTTTTCTTTCTTTTCCTTGAGATGTAGAGTTAGGTTGTTGATTTGATGTCTTTTTTTTCTTTTTATTCACTTTTATGTATTATTATTACTTTCCACACTCTATCTTTTTATTCTGCTATCCCTATTTATGGCTTTCATTCTCAAAGTCACATAATGGTTACCAGGAAGAACAGGCAAGATAAGGCATAAAAGCCTCTCTGCTGAGCTGAGTCAGCCCACCACTAAGGTTTTTTGGTTGAGTTAAAGTTGACATACAGTGAAATGTACAAATTTTATGTGTACAGTTCAGTGGAAGTACTATAAAACACTCTAAAAGATAAAATATTTACATAATGGCAGCAAATTGCTTTGTGTCTTCTTCAACTCAATTCTAGTCCTCACAGGCAACCACGGTTCTGGGCATTTATTGCTATAAATTTTCCTCTTAGTACTGCTTTCGCTGTTTCTCATAAATTTTGATATGCTGTGTTTTCATTTACCATTTTTGCCAAGATAATTTCTAATTTCCCCTTTAGTTTCCTATCTGGCCCACTGGTTGTCAGGAGCATGTTGTAAATTTCCATATAATTTATGAATTTTCCAAGTCCATTTTTTTCCTGATATGAATATGACCACCACTGTTCTCATTTGGGTACCATTTACATGGAATATCTTTTCCATCCCTTCACTTTCAGCTTATATATGTCCTTAAATCTGAAGTGAGTCTCTTGTACATATTATATAGGTGGAAATTATTTGTATATCAATTTAGACATGCTATTATTTTGATCAGATAGTTTATATTTAAAGTAGTTACGGGGTGGAAGGACTTAGTGCTGCCATTCTGTTATTTTCTATCCTTAGTTCTTTTGTCCATTGTTTCCTCTCTTGCTGTCTTCCTCTGTGTTTCACTGATTTTTTTTTTCTATTGGTATGCTTTGACTCCTCTTTCATTTACTTTTGTGTGTTTTCTATAGGCATTTTCTTTGTGGTTACCATCAGGCTTAAATAAGACAACTTATAGTTATAACAGTTTATTTTAAGTTGATAACAACTTAATTTTAATCTCACACAAAAACTTTACACTTCCACTTCTCTCCCTCCACATCTTATGTGTTGATGTCACAATTTACAAAGGGAATAGGAGGCATGGGGAAAGAAAGCCATACCACTGGAGAAATATTTATGAATGCCACATCTTAAGATGCAACCCCACTGAAAGAATGAAATTTAATCAGATTCTGGAGCACTCTCCCTATATTATGCCTATTATGTAGATAGGGGATGTGTTCATGGGTATGTTTATTTTTTATTTACCTCTGTGTATAATACTTTTTGACTTTCAACTTTTCTTTTAAATGGGGGTTTCCTTTTTTAACCAAAGTTTTGGTTTCTTTGTTTTTGTTTTATTTTGTTTTTGGTTTTTGTTTTTTTTTTTTTTTTTTTTTTAGAGAGAGAGTATGCACATAAATGGGTGCATGGGTGGGGTGGGGGTAGATAGAGAGAGAGAGAGAGAGAGAAAGTCTTAAGCAGACTCCATGCCCAGTGTGAGCCTGTGTGAGCCTCACAACCCTGAGATCATGACCTGAGTCCAAATCAAAAGTTGGGCACTTAACCAACAGAGCCACCTAGGCACCCTGGTTTCATTTTTATCATAGCAATAAAAGAAATCAAGACTAATTAAGCAAAAACAATTCAAAAATCTGAGTTTGAGTTCTCATATCCAACACAGAGATGACAAAATCTCCCTATATTATATTATTATAAGAAAACTGACCATATAATTCTTCATCAAGCTGGGACACTTTTGAGAGTTAAAGTAAGCACTATTTACAGCCCAGGACACTATGCTGTGGTCATTCTAACTAGAAGCTTATCATAATAACAAATGAGAAGGTGTATGTGAAACTGGAAAGCAGTATACTACCTGCCTAATGGATGACAGCTTTTATATTAAATGGACACAAAAAAGTCACATTTTGCTTCTAACATCTGATCTTATATATTTTTAGTACCCTATTTTCTGTTAGATTCAAAGTATTTAGAACTAGGGGCATTATGGCTGAATATGCCTCAAAGTTTGTGTACCAAGATGATTTTAGTATGGCATTCTATATCAAACTCATGCATAAAGTGGAAAAAATCAGGAAACCAAAGCTACTTTTAGTAATAAGTGATCAAATACAGTTGTAGATATATCTCTCTTAAAATAGGTTTATATCTCAATTATAATTTTAAAATGTTCAAGCAGATACAGTTATAAATGTAATTTTCTTCTGTAATACCTTTCAGATGTTTTTCAGTTTCCAGCTCAATTTTTTCATTTGTAACATCAATGAATCAGTAAAAAGCATAATACTTCAGCCACCATTCACTTAAAAATGGAATTCTAAAAAGTAATTATCAAATTCTGTTAGAATGCAGTCTGGACCAGGGTCTATAAAGACCTCTGGCCCGGTACAGCTTTCTATGAGAATGTGAAGTAGCACCACCTTACCCTGGAGTCAACAGCCAGCCAATGGCCTCTATTATAAGCTAAATGGCTGTTTCAAAAGCAGTATCATGGATATGGGAGTTTTAACTTGACAGAGCGGAGGAGGGATCTAGACTAAACAGATTTCAATAAAAGTTATGCAGAAAGATAACTGGCTGGAAGCACTGCTATTCATGAAATTATGACTGGGAAGAGACAGCATTCTCTCTAGCTATTGCAGTTGTTATAGGCAATTTTCAGAGAAATTGTATTACTAGTGATTTTAAAAGAAATGGCAATAAAAGGTAGCTTCCTGTTTCTATTTAGCAACGGGTACATAGCTGAAAGGGAAGAATCGATAGAGCACAAACCAGCTGCACTCCCTGTGATTTCTCTATCTGCAGGTAGAGTTTCCAGTAATTGGTCATTCATTTTTTTCAAGCCAAGAATTATTTTGTCTACTTTACAAGTAACTGGCACAGTTCTAGGCACTGGAGATACACGGATAAAGGGAACAGAAAAAAATTCCCTCTTCTCATGGCATTGATACTGTATTGGAGTAAAACAGAAAATAAATAAAATAAATAAGTAAATTACATAATCTACTTATGTGTGATAAATGAACTACAGAAAAATAAAGCAGAGAAGGTGGTGGAGGGTTGTGAAGCACTGCAAATTTTAAACTAGGTAGTATGCGAAAGCCTCACTAAAAGCAGTGAATAATGCCTATACGGAACTGGGTACTGTGTGAATGTTAGCGGCAAATTACCTCTCTATACACACTAGGAATAAATTCAATGCTGGCTTGACATGTAGCCAGTATAGGGAGTAAAAAGAAACTGACTCTCTAGGCTAGCCTGAAAGTCTGGATCTGACCTGCAACTGAGTCACCTAAAGTACATATTAAAATGCAGACTCCTCACTCTCAACCCACAGCTGGTGAATCAGAACCCCTGGGCATGTATCCTGGGAGTATGGCATTTATCAAGCTTTTTTGATGATTCTGAGGAACTCTAACATTTGAGTACTGACTGTCTAAGGCAAGAACATCAAGACTCAAGCAAAAAATCCATCCATTTACTTATTTTACAAATATTTTCTGAGTGCTCTCAGCTGTGTAACTATAGGCTCTAAGGAGATAAGATCTATGTTTCAGGTGGTTCTGACAAAATTAGGGCAACTATATATGAAAATAAATTAATAAAACAATGTAAAGGAGGCTTGTGATGGTCTTATCCATTTAATTTTAGTTTGGGGAAACACAGCTGAGGAAATTGCTCATTTTTTTCCTCATATCTTATCCTTGTAAAAATAACTCACGCATGGAAAGGTCTTGAATTAAATATTCTATACCCACATCAGCTGTTATTTTCTCATCCCCATGGAGCTCTAACACTGTGTTCAATGTGAAATATTTTTTTATAGTTGCAGACATTCCATTACATTACCACAAACATTCCCATTTGGTTGTTCATTCATTTGATAAACAGTTATTGAGGGCTGCCATATGAAAGTATTCAAGGTCTAGAAGAAGAGACAGACCAAGAAATGAGCACCATACAATATAATAGAAATGTATGAACTATGCACTTTAGAAGCACAAGGACAAAGTCACTAACTTCTTGGGTTTCTGGGAGTTTTTCACAAAGAAGATGACACTTAAATTAGGGCTTCAGGTATGAGTTAGACTTTGCAGGTAGAGGAAAAGGGTGTTACAGCAGACATAACAGCAGGTACGGATACACAAATACAGAAGAGTAGAATTTCACCCATACTATAATACAGCTAAGCAAAGACCATCTAGCTTCTTTATTTTCTATAAAAAGTTGATAGCCATAATCATTGAACAGTGAAGCAGTTGCCAAAAAATATTGTCAATTAATAGAATCAGCATTCTCTAATCTAGTTTTTTTTTTAATTTAAAACAGTTTCCAATGGATAAAGAATCAAGAGTTCCAAGTTCAAGTCCATTTCAGAACCATTTCTCCCTTCCCTAACAGGATGGTGGCTGAGCATAAGGAAAGCTGTCCGAACGAATGCTGCTGGGGGAAAAGCACTTTGGTGACCTTTATTCTGGTTCTACAGCAGGGCATATTCTCATCATTGCTGCTATCAACTGAGGTAGGGGAAGCTCTCAGTTTGCTCTGTCTGTGGTATGTTTTCTTGGCTTTATCAGGATCTAGTGGTCCTCCTTGATAATTTTTTTCTCATGGTAGTCTGGATACTCCTTAAATTTTGACTTTCCTTGTTTTCTATTGCTGAACCAAGCAGTCTACCCTAAAGTCCTCGGCTAAAATGGTGCCAGCTAACAGCCACTAGTGAACCCTTCTGCAAAGAAGCTCTAACATTCAATGACTACATCTCTTTGATAAAATTACTTAAATGCTATGCATCTCAATTTTCTCATTTGTTAAGTGAGGATAATGAGAGTACTTTCCTAAGTGTGTGGTTGTAAATAAATAGGGGTGCATGGGTGGCTCAGTCAGATAAGTTAAAATCCGATTCTTGATTTCAGCTCAGGTCATGATCTCAAGGTTCAGGCTCTGCACTGACAGCACAGAGCCTGCTTGGGATTCTCTCTCTTTCCCTCTCTCTCCACCTGCCCTTCCTCTGCTTGCTCTCTCTCTCTCTCTCTCTCTCTCTCTCTTTCATAAATAAATAAATAAACATTTTTAAAAAGAGTAAATAAATATAATGTAATGAGAAGGGTGCCTGGTATATTTATAAAGTCAGCGCATGTTCACTATTGCTATTAGTTTTTCACTCCCCTTTGAGGCATGTAGAAACTTATTGGTCTTTTCTCTGTTGTATACAAGGCACTGGAAGCCAGGGACACTGCTTCCGGTCTCCTACAGAGCTGCACCTTTATGATACAGCTACTGCCCATATCATGTTAGCATGCACTCACCCTTCATGGCAGTCTCCAAATGATTTGAATTTTTCTTCAACCTAAAACAAAAAAAAATCCTCTTTTCTTGGGATTTAGCCTCAGAGAAGTGATTTAAGAACACGTTGCACATCTGACTACCTTTGTCTTTCCTTCCTATAAGACCCAGAGCCAGAAGCCATAGACAATTCTTCCTTTTTATCTTCCTTTTCCCTGTGTCATAAACTGAGACCTCTGAATGGCGTGGAGTAAAATTTTATGTTCAAAATTTCCAGAACTGGCTCTTGATGTTAATATGAACTAAACTATTTTCTTAAGAATGTTTTCATCCCAAAGTCTGCCTTTCAGAACCATTGTCTTACCATGGACTTCCAAAATTCTAGTTTGAATATCAAAGGCTCAATAAAAATGCTTCTCTTTGTCTTCTTGACATCATAACAGTCCTAGCCACATTTACGACAAATAATGCCTCTTGAAAACTAGTAAGAAGAAAATAACAAAAGCACACGCACCATTTCAAAAATATTATTCTCCTTTTCTCCATAAGTATTAAAGGGTTCAGAACGTAGGAAAAGGTGATTAATTTGGTGTTACATGTGTAGAATTGATTGATGTGTGTGTGTGTGTGTGTGTGTGTGTGTGTGTGTGTGTGTGTGCAGGGAGCAGTCAGGGAAGAAGGGAGATGAGTAAGAAGGCTAACTAGATGACATGCAAGAAGGCTGTTTCAGTCAGGTTGAAAAGAGCATCATCCACCGTGCCAAGTAATTTTTGTTTTTCATTTAGTTGAAATAACAACACTGTATATTAAGTGAGGTTTACATTTATACGTCTATTTCATGTGTTAGAAAACAAAAGCTTTGAGATATTAAGCTACTCTACATTATCATCACTGTAATTGTCAGATCTGGGATAAAAATTCAGTTTTCCTGATTTATAGTCTATCATATGATATGGTTTTGTTTTGTTTTGTTTTTTAACTTCAAGCAACTTCTTTGGAGAAGTTATACATTGGCATTTTCACATTTGAGATAAATGAGATAAATCCAATAGAACAATTACTTAAATCAAAAACATTTCACTGCTTCTAAAATTCCTGTGCCTCCAGCAAAACAGAATCCCAAGGCTGTGTTCAATAAGATCCTCTGACATATTTATTGCTTGCCTATTACTCACTGTCTTACTTGCTTTCACAGTTGGTAAAGACTCAGTAATTCTAACTACGAGGATATCAAATTGCACTGGTGTACAGTCTAGATGATGTTATTTTTTAAGCCATGCAACTTGCTGAAAATAAAGATATAATTTCAAAACTGCCTGCTGGATTAGTTGCAAATCTTTTATGGAGATCTCCTTAAATACATTCTTTTACATCACACTGTCACTTAACAAAGACCTAAGACATACAATAAGTCAGCCCAACCACATTTTCTGAAACTAATATGAGTCTGTTTGAAATGCCACTTAGAATCATCTTTAGGTAAGTCTATTTGCTAACAGGACATAGGATAAAATACAGTTTTGCAATTAAATGATTACTTTTGACTATGTAAGCAGCCAGTACAATTCATGACAGAAAGTAAATTCCTTATATAAATAATTTAGTTGCGGTTTTCATTGAAAGTCCAAATATTTCCTTCATTTAAACAAATATTTTTTGAGTGTCTATTGTTTTCCACTGAAGATGTATAGATAAATGAAGCAGACAGTCTCTGTCCTCTGAAGCTTACAACTGCAATAAAGGTTAGAAGGAAAAACAGTGTCTATGAGAGTTTCTAATGAGTACACCTCAACTGATATGACATGTCAGGGAATGTTTCCACAAAGAAATGATTTTTAAGCAAAGACATGAAAACTAAATAGATTTTATCCAGGTGACTAGTCAGAGAAAGATACTCCCAGCAAGAAAGAATGGCATCTGAAAAGGCTCTGGCTGGAAATAAGGGGAATTCAAGACATTCAAAGCATGAAAAAAACTCTGTATGGCAGAGCACAGTAAGGAGGGAGGGCAGGGTCAGATCGTAAAGTAATTTACAGGCAAGTTTAGTATTTTAAAATTTAAAAGAAGGTGAACGCCACTGAAAAAATTAAGTGGAAAGAATCATGGTTGATTTTCATGTTATTTTTTTTTCATGATGAACCATTTCAATCACAAGGTGTTAACAGACAGATTAACATAAACTTCAAATATCATGGAAACATGTTCCACAAAATTCAGAAACCACTGGTATCAGTGAAACCAAAGTATAAATTTTAAAGACTTCAATACACTGATGGAATTCTTCAAGAAATTCACCATAAGTTTTCATCTTTTTCAGGAAAATCCTCAGGATGTGATTTTACATATGTAAACATACCATGGTCCTTCACAGCATATATATACTCTTGATGTTTTAAAAGATCATATCCAATAAAAACAAAGGAAGTAACATATAGAAGCTGGCAATGCAAACCGGCCAACACCACCAGCCTCTGCCAGCTCGCATTATCAATCAGGCCAAAGTAGTCACCCAAGAAGCAGAAGTGGACAAGCCACAGGTTGGTCAGCTTGGGCTGGGGAAGACTCTAGGCCTCATGCAGCAGAAACTATAAGGGCACTTTCCCTGGCCGCCTGCTCATCATAGTAATGCCGCTGCTACTTGAGTCCTGGCCTCAGACCACCAACTGCTAAGAAACCCACCAGGACCACTGCCCGCGCCCATGCTGCTAGCTTTCTTATCCAAGAACTGAGCTGAAGCTGATGTCTATTTTTAGAAGATTACTTCAGATCAGAGCCATGATGCATGCAACTCAGGGAGGCACCATTCACTTTCACCATTCACCATTCATAGGAGGTCCTATACCAGATAGCAGGAGGTCCTGCTCTGGAGGATGGACCAGAGGTGATGAGAGTGAAAACAAGACTGTCATGGGAAGAAAATGCATTGTTCCAGGCAAAAGATGATAATAGCTTGGATTAAGGTAGAAGAAAAGTAATAAAGAGAAGAGGAAGCTTCTAGGAGACACTATGGAGGTGGGATTCATAATATATAATGTGTGATTATATGGAACATGATACACAGAAAACATCAAGGATGATTCATTGACTCCCGTTTGGTTCGTTGTGGGTGCCTTTTTGAGTTATAAGGAGCATGGGAGGTCTAGGAGGAATCAAAACTTTAGTTTGGGACATGGTATTTTTGAAGGACCCACATGGATCATATGGGTGGAGATTTAGAATAACTTTAGAATAGATACATTTGAGCTGAAGACATAAAGTTGAGAATAATCACTACCTAAATGGAACTGAAGTCACCAAAGTGGTAAATACCAATAAGAAAGAACAAACAAAGAGAGAAGAAAAGGACTGAGGTGAAACTATCAGGACTCCTATAGATAAAAGTTTAATAAGAAAAAAAACTAGACACAGAGGTAGAAACAAAGCTGTAGGAGTGGCATAGAGTGAAGAGAATCTAGTTTTTTAATGTAGACTGAGTGTTTAGCTCTGTCTAAGGCTGCTGAGAGGCCAGAAGGAGTGTCCATTATATCCTGTGACATGGAGGACGTTCTACAGGTGTGTCTAGGTGTGCCCAGCAGTCTTCTTGGACTGACTCGATGAATAGGGGATGAGGGTGTAGGAATGCCAAGAAAACTGTGACTATGAAGTGAGCAAGACAGAAACACACCAGAGAAGAATATGAGGTCCAAAGATTTAAAGAATGATGAAAAGTATCTAGTACAGAGGGCGGTTCTAAATATATATAAGCAATATAAGATCACCAGGAGAGTGAAAAAGAGGGAAGGAAGGACATTCTGAGCATACCAGGAAATTTGGCTTAGAAAAAAGGAAAAATTCCTCCACTGGGTTGGGTGGAAAGGAATAAGGGAGGTACCCGTCAGTTGGTAGATTTGGCTGTGAGAAGTTGCATTGGTGGTGGCTCTGGGACCACCACCAATGGCTTCTGCTTTCTTTGCAAAGTATAAACTGAGTTAAAGCGTGCGTACACACACACACACACACACACACACACACACATACATACATACACACACGGTATCAGGGCTTTAAAGTGAGCAAAAAACTGTTTGAATGTCTTGTGTGGAGAGTGGGAAATAACGAGAGAAACTGCATTGCCAGGTAATGTTCAGTGCCCAGTTTAAACTGGGGACCAAAATTCAAAATAGCTAGTACCTTAAAGAAAACAGAAGTGCAGAACCCCAAAATCCTGAAGAGCCAAAAAATTGTTTAACTGAGCATCAAGTACATAGGGCTTGGTGCATATCTGTAGTCGGAGATGTTCCTGTGTATTTACGTGGGTGTGTATGTATATACATATGCACATGTATATGCATGTGTGTGTATCTCTCTCTTTCACTCACACACACACACACACACACACACACAGAAAATTTAACCCTAACTCAATTTTTTTTAACGTGTATTTATTTTTGAGAAGAGAAACACAGAGCATGAGTGGGGGAAGAGAGAGAAAGAGGGAGACACAGAATCTGAAAGAGGCTCCAGGCTCTGAGCTGACAGCACAGAGCCTAACGTGAGGCTTGAACTCACAGACCGCGAGATCATGACCTGAGCCAAAGTCGGACGCTTAACCAACTGAGCCACCCAGTCGCCCCTAACCCTAACTCAATTTTGACCCAGACAATCTTAAATTTCCAAAATGGAAGTGATATTAACTAGCTAATTATAAATCTTTTCACATTTAGAATGATCTGGGATTGCATCCTATCAGTATCTAGGAATTGGGATCCAGGATAAATAGAGTTATGGGCTTCTCAGAACACCATAATTAGTTTTGGAAATATATTCAAATGACCATCACAAAATAGAATTATTATTTTAAGCCCATGAAGCTCCAGTTTCTCATTTACAATTGTGGAGAAAATTAATACTGCAAAGTCTCTAAGAAATTACCATTTGGTAATGTGGTGAGTTAAGCCATGTGTCACCTCACAGATCAGAAAAGATAATTCTATTCTGCCAGTCAATTGGCTATCATCCAAAAAACGATAGTGAAGACAATGATAATGTCTTCCCTAAGCCCAAATTCATGGTAATTATGCCTTCCTTCCTCTGAATTTATCTATCTCATTACTTTAAACTCCATTTAGGATGTTATTTTCATCTTGTCTGTACTGTAATTGGTTATTTGTATGTCTTAATCCTCTGCAACATTTTTCCTGGACTTGAATGACACTGTGTTGAATGACTGTTTACACCTGATTTCTAAAATAGTGTCCTACGCAATAATACACCTCATTTAATAATTCTTAGAACAATTACTATTGATTATTTCTGTGTGCCAGATATTGTGCCATACACTGACTGTACAACAGGGAAACAAACAGATAGGTTTTCTGTTCTCATAGAATTCACAGTCCAGTGAGGAAAACAGGCATTAAACAAATAGATAAAGAACTGAATACATAATTAAGAATTTAGATGAATTGCTGAGCAAAAGAACAGCATGGTAAGAGATAAAGAAAGTGAATTAATTTTATATTAACTGAAAACTTTCAGGAAGTCACAAATAAACAAGAGTTTCTCAACTCCAGCATTATTGACATTTTAGGCTGGACAATTCTTTGTTGTAGAGAGCTGTCCTCTACATTGTACAACGTTTAGCAGTTTCCTGACCTCTACCTACTAGATGTCATAAGCACCATTCCAGTTGTGACAACACAAAATGTCTCAAGATATTGCCAAATCACTGCTGGTAGAGAGCCATTAAATTAAACTGAGATGAAATACATAGGTTAGAAGTAAGAAGGAGAAAAAAGGTCAGAAGAACATTATTCCAGGAAGAGGAAACATCATGGGAAGTCCAGTGGGCAGAAAAGACCTCAGAACATTTAAATAACTAAAGGAGGCCGGCGTGTCAGGAGTATATTGAAAGAGAAAAAGATCAGTGCACAGTAGGGCAAAAAAAAAAAAAAAAAAAAGAAGGCAGACAAAAGGTTAAAAGAAGGGTCTTTTACCTATTGTCAAGGAGTTTTAGAATTTATCCTAGGAGAAACAGGAAGCTACAGGGAAGTTTTCAGTGGGAAAGTGGTAAGATCAAAAGATGCAATTCTTAACTGATATTTTTTTAATTTTATTTATTTTTTAAATTTTATTTATTTACTTTAATTTCTACACCCAGTGTGGAACTCAAACTCACGACCCCAAGATCAAGTCACATGCTCTTCCAACTGCGCCAACCACATGCTCCACAATTCCCATTTTAAACTATCTTTCTGGTCGGTCTGATAAGAATAAATAAGAAACTGAGAATGGAGATGACGAAGCCAGCCAGGAGCTATAGCCATTTTCCAGAATGGTGGCTTAGGGTAGAGAGCAGAATGCAGAGGTGGTAAAAAGCAGACACAGAAAAGCTATATTTTGGAAGAAGAAACACAGAACTTAGTGTATACATGATTGTTCAATGAAAGAATAAATGAAATGGAAGAGGATTATTTGAGATCACTGATTTGTAAATGCATATATTACATCTTACTAATTGCCTCAAAAACAATAAAATTTTTGGTTGGTTAGTCCTGTACCTTTATGATATTAAAATTCAAAATTAAAACTTCTTCCATATAATAATACTACAAATATATAGCCTAGTATCCTCTAGCCCACTACATTTTCCACCCTACCTGATCTTCTCTATCCCAGGCTAAAATTCAAAAGACTTTAAATAGCTCAGTTCATGGCATAGCTTGCATTCTCTTAACCTGCATCTGTGTGTCTACTCAATTGCAGCCTCTAAAACAGAATGGTTTACTCTAGGTATTGTTCTCAAAAAGTATAAAGGGGAGCAAAAATGTCTCTAATAAGATATTGCACTATTCATGCAACTTGAAGTTTTATTAATGAAAAAATTGTGTCATTCAAACATGCTGCTAAGCCCTATCTTTCTAATTCTATAAATTTGTAATTGGAGTTATGCCTCTAAATATTTTGGGGCAGCCCAAGTGACTCAGTCAGTTAAGCATCCAACTCTTGATTTCAGCTCAGGTCATGATCTTGTGGTTCATGGGTTCAAGTCCTGCATCAAGCTCTGTGCTGACAGCGGGGAGCCTGCCTGGGATTCTCTGTCTCCCTGTCTCTCTGCCCCTCCCCAGCTCACGTGGGGCTCAAAAATAAATAAACATTAAAAAAAATAAGTGTAATATTTCATGCTTATTATCTTTATGGCATGTTGTATCTGCCAGGCTTTAGTCATCAAAAAAGAAACCACTCTTTGCATTCCATGTATAAATCATTATAATAAAGGGAATTGTAGATTTACATTAAATTGGAAAAATGGGAGAGTAAAGGTCAGCAAAGTCACCACTAACAAGCTAGCCTAGAACTTGCCCTCTGGAAGAGCAGAGAAAAGATATCATTATGTCCACCTAATTATTTAGAACCTCCTCTGAATGGGATGACTGGGGAGCATGCATATTAAATATAAATATCTTCATACTCTGTTCATCTTGAGAAACCCACTCATATATTAGATATAATTATCCATCTATCGTCTATCTATCAACTGATCTAAATTTTCAAATTTTGCTCCTTCCATGTCAAATCTCAAAATGTCAATATAAGATTCTAGCTATGGCAATTTCCCTTTCCTATACTCCTTTAGGCCAACCATGGAATGCCATACTGTTGGAAATCTTAACTTCAAGGTAGTGCTACTCTACCATATGGACTCTGTAAATCAGGCCTGATTTCTTTTCTTGTATATGTTATAAACTCCACACTACATTTTTATTTATTTTTCTTTAAACAATAAATAGTCTTTTATATCAATTTAAATAATAAGAAAAATATTATGTATATTCACAGTTACCATTTACTATGTTCTTTGGCCCTTGTTGTAGATCCATATGTTCATCTGGTATTATTTTTCATCTAACTAAAAGAATTCCTTGGTCATTGTGTGGGTCTTCTGGTGATGAATTATTTTGCTTTGTGTGTCTGTAAATCTCTTTATTTTATATTTGTTTTTGAAAGATGTGTTTGATGAATATAGAATTTTTGGTTGTTTTTTTTCTCTTTCGTTACTTTAGAGATGTTGCTCCTCTGTATTCCAGCTTCTATTGTTTTTGATGAAAAATCACAGTATGCCTGAGAATTTCTTCAGCCTTTTAAATTTGTTGATATATAATTTTCATCAAATTTGAAAAAAATTGACCATTATTTCTTTAAATTTTTTTTCTATCCTGCTTGCACTTGATGCTTCTTTGGATACTTTAATGAAATATATATTACGCTGCATATAGTTACCCTACAGCTTCAGGTGTTCTGTTAATTTATCTTGAGTCTTTTGAGGGTTTTTTCCCCCTCTGTATGTTTTATTTCAGATCATTTCTGTTATGTCTTCAAGTTCAGTAATCTTTCCTTTACAATGTATAATCATCCTTTAAAGTCATCGAGAATATTTATCATCTCAGACTTTGCACTTTTTATCTCTAGAAGTTTGATTTTGGTCTTTGTATGTAAACCATGCCTGTATTTTTTTTTTTTTAATTTTTTTTTTTCAACGTTTATTTATTTTTGGGACAGAGAGAAACAGAGCATGAACGGGGGAGAGGCAGAGAGAGAGGGAGACACAGAATCGGAAACAGGCTCCAGGCTCTGAACCATCAGCCCAGAGCCTGACGCGGGGCTCGAACTCACGGACCGCGAGATCGTGACCTGGCTGAAGTCGGACGCTTAACCGACTGCGCCACCCAGGCGCCCCACCATGCCTGTATTTAACATGTTCAATCTTTCCTTTAGCTTTCTGAACATATGGAACCCAGTTCTAATAACTGTTTTAATATCTTTGTTATACCTGACATTTGTGTTAGTTTTGGGTTGGTTTCAATTGATTGAGGTTTCTCTTCATTATAGAACGAGTTTTCCTGCTTTTGGGCATGCCTGGTAGTTTTTGATTGGTTGTCAAACATTATGCATTTTACCTTATTGGATGCTGAATATATTACTATTTCCATTCTTGTGCTTTCTTCTGAGATGTAGCTATTTGGAAATAGTTTGGTTACTTTACATTTTGCTTTTACGATGAAATCAAGATTGGTCTAGAGCTAATTATTCCGCATTACTAAGGCAAGATCCTTCTTAGTGCTCTACCCAATGTGCTGTGACTTATGAGTTTCCTTAGTCTGGCTGATGGAGAAAGGCACCATTCCTGTCTGCAGTGGTCTCTGAGTACTGTTCCCTCTAATCATTTTTAGTAGTTCTTTTCTAGTCTTGGGAGGAGTCCTTGTATACATCTACCTACCAGTAATCTTCCAAATATTATCCAGATATTTCTCTCTATTCAACGTGCTACCTTCTAGTACTTTTCCAATGAACTCTAGTTCCCTTGATCTCTTAAAATTCTGAGATTCTTTTCCTTAACCAGTGAAACTGCTGAGCCCTACCTAGATTTCTTCTTTTTGAACCACAGCTTGGTAAATTTCACAAGGCAGTAGGCTGGGTTAATCACAGGACTCATTCTATTCATTTCTCATGTTTTATGTGTTACCATCCTTTGTAGTCTTACCTCTAGAGTCTTGAATATTATTGTTTATTTTATTACATACAGTTTTTACTTGTTTTAGGTGGGAATGTAAATCTGTTCTTTGATGCTTTTCCTCTAAGATCAGAAACAAGACAAGGATGTCCACTCTTGCCACTTTTATTCAACATAGTACTAGAAGTCCTAGCCACAGCATTCAGACAAGAAAAAGGAAGAAATAAAGAAGTAAGAGAAGAAGTTTAACTGTCATTATTTGCAGATGATATGTTACTGTACATAGAAAACCCAAAAGACTCCACTGAAAACTACTAGAGTTAATAAATGAATTCAGTAAAGTTGCAGGATGCAAAATTACTACCCAGAAACCAGTAGCATTTCTATACAATAATAACAAAGTAGCAGAAAGAGAAATTAAGAAAACAATTCCATTTACAATTTCATCAAAAAGAAAAAAATACCTAGTAATAAATTTAACCAAGGAGATGAAAGACCTGTACTCTGAAAACCATAAAACACCGATGAAAGAAACTGAAAATAATGCAACCCAAAATGGAAAGATATTCTATGCTCATGGATTGGATGAATTAATATTGTTGAAATGTTCACAATACCCAAAGCAATCTGCAGATTCAATGCAACTCCTATCAAAATACCAATAACATTTTTCACAGAATTAGAAAAAATAATACTAAAAATTATATGGAATCACAGAAAACCTCAAATAGCCAAAGCAATCTTGAGAAGGAAAATGAAAGCTGGATGTATCACAATGCCAGATTTCAAGATATTCTACAAAGTTGTAATAATCAAAACAGAATGGTACTAGCACAAGAATAGATGCATAGATAAATGGAACAGGATAGAAAGTCTAGAAACAAACCCACAATTATATGGTCAATACTCTTCAACAAAAGAGTCAAGAATACGCGATGGGAAAAACACAATCTCTTCAACAAATGGTGTTGGGAAAACTGGACAGCTACACACAAAAGAGTGAAACTGGACCACTTTCTTACACCATGCACAAAAATAAACTCAAAATGTTTTGAAGATCTAAATGTGAGCCCTGAAGCCATATAAATCCTAGAAAAGAACACAGGCAGTAATTTCTCTGACATCAGCTGAGCAAACATTTTTCTAGATATGTCTGCTAAGGCAAGGGAAACAAAAGCAAAAACAAACTATTGTGAGTATATCAAAATAAAAACTTTTGCAACACAAAAGAAACCATAAACAAAACAAAAAAGCAAAAGATATTTTCAAATGATATATCCGATAAGGGGTTAATATCCAAAATATGTAAAGAACTTCTACAACTCAATACCAAAAAAACCCCCAAAAAACAAAAAACAAAACACAAAAACAAAAACAACAATCTAATTAAAAAATGGGCAGTGGACTTCAATAGACATTTTTTCAATGAAGACATATTAAAGGTCAACACACATATGAAAAACACTCAGTATCACTAATATTCTAGGAAATGCAAATCAAAATCATAGTGAGATATTACCTAATACCTGTTAGAATGGCTACAATCAAAATGACAAGAAGTAATAAGTGTTGGTAGGATGTGGGGTAAAGGAAACCCTGATGTACTATTGGTGGGTATGCAAACTGGTGTACCCCCTGTGGAAAACAGTTGGAGGTTCCTCAAAAAATTAAAAATAGAAATACCACATAATCCAATAATTCCACTACTGGGTATCTACTCAAAGAAAACAAAAACACTAATTTGAAAAGATATATGCACCTGTATGTTTACTGCAGCATTATTTGCAATAGCCAAGATATGGAAGGAATATAAGTGCCCATCAATAGAAAAATGGATCAAGAAGATGCAGCATATATATATATATATATATATATATATATATATGCACTGCAATATTAATCAGCCATAAAAAAAGAATGAGATAGTGCCATTTGTGACAACATGGATGTCACAAATGTCACAAATACTAAAGGGTATTATGCTAAGTGAAATAAGTCAGACTGAGAAAGACAAACACTGTATGATTTCATTTATATGTGGAATTTTAAAAATAAAGCAAATTAATAAACAATCAAAAAAGCAGAATCAGACCTATAAAAACAGAGAACAAACTGACAGTTGCCAGAGGGGAAGACTGTGGGGGATTGGGCAAAATGGATGAAGGAGAACGGGAGATACGGGCTTCCAGTTATGGAATGAGTAAGTCACGGGACTAAACGGCATAGCACAGGGGATTTAATCAGTTATTGTCATAATATTGTAAGGTGAGAGATAGTAGTTACATTTGTGGTGAGCATAACATATAGACATTGAATCACTGATGTACACCTGAAACTAATGTAACATAGTGTGTCAACTATCCTCAATTAAAAAAAAAAAAATCTGTTCTCTAATATTCCATTTTGGCTGGAAGCAAATGGGCCTATGCTCCTTTCTCACGACTAGTGACTGTAAGATGTAGTAAATATTAGTCACCATTAAGGGAATATCATCTGCATAATTTATTTTCATGCATTTCCCTCATAAAAATGCTGCAAAGTTCAAGACCAGGGACAAAACTTTGTAACTTGTTGGTGAGAATACTCTTTCAAAAGTTACATTAATCCATTACTCAGTTTTTTATGCTATAAATTCACATAATTGTCATATTAGCCTGTGCATTTACACTTGCCATACGTTTTTCATTAACTAAATTACTGTTTCATTCAATTTTTAGATAATCACTTGTAGGAAAAGTAAACTCTGCTGTGTGGTGGGGATTAATTTTTCACGCTGAATATTTATTTCTGTTTCTTCATATTCTTGGCTCATGGTACTCTCTCAACCAATTACGGGTTAGTGGCACCATATGATTATTTCTGGCCTATTACTTGTGAGTAGAACTGTTAAATACTACCTCCAGGCTCAACATTTTTTTTAATATTAAAAAAAAATTTTTTTTAACATTTTTTTTATTTTTGAGAGACAGAGAGAGAGACAGAGGGTGAGAAGGAGAATGGCAGAGAGAGAAGGAAACACAGAAACCGAAGCAGGCTCCTGGCTCTGAGCAAGCTGTCAGCACAGAGCCCGATGCAGGGCTTGAACCCACAAACCATGAGATCTTGACTTGCGCCGAAGTTGGATGCTTAACCAAGTCAGCCACCCCAGCGCCCCCCAGGTTCATGGTTCTAATTGTCGGTGCAAAAGCCACTAGCATTTCCTTTATCCTCTAGCTTTTGAGATAGTGGCTGTTCCATCAGAAGTCCCTGAGTAAATTAAATGAATAGTCACCTCTGCCAAACCATGATAAACAAGCAAAATGAATATGAAATAAACCTTTGTTATTTTAAATAAGTGATATTTGGGGGGGGGGTGTGGGTGTGGGGGGGCATGTGTGTCACAGTATATTTTAGACTCATCTTACTGATATGGCTTATAAAAACATTGTAATAAAAATTAAATTTTTATTTGAATATGAAACACAATTCCAGCTTTCTCTCACTCTGTCTATCCCAGTCTGTCTCTGGAACCATTTAACAATGGTTATAACTTTGAGTCTTCTTAGCATTTGTCCTACTTCTCTATCCATGTGTAATGGGCAGCTTTCTTAGTCTCATAAAAAACACATATATTTCTGTTCACACATGGAGAGCTAATGCATTCCTTTTAACTGCTATATAGTATCATGTCATATGAATATGCCACTTTTATCTATTCTATTTTGATTACCATGCATATGCAGTGCTCATTTATCTGTTGATAGACATTTAGGCTGTGTTTTATTTCATACCACTATAATGACAAAACAGCATTCTACATATCTCCTTGTATACACATGGAAGCAGGACATCTGGGTCGCAGGGTGTACACATTTTCAGTTTTAAGAAATACTGCTGGGTCGCCTGGGTGGCTCAGTTGGTTAAGCCTCGACTTCAGTTTAGGTCATGATCTCACAGTTTGTGGGTACAAGCCCCACATCAGGCTCTGTGCTGACAGCTCGGAGCCTGGAGTCTGCTTCGGATTCTGTGTCTCCCTCTCTCTCTGCCCCTCCCACGCTAGATCACGCTCTCTCTCTCTCTCACTCTATAAGAATAAATAACGATTAAAAAATTAAAAAAAAGAAATACTGCTAAACTCTCCTACAATGTGACTAAACTACTTTATACTGCAACAACTTTTGTTAGGTTTACCTATGTTTATTGTTTTGGTTTATATTCCAGGTAAGAACTTCATTTATTCCTAATACCAGGAAAAAAAAACAAAAAACAAAAAACAAATCCCATTTCAATGGAGACTGGCACTTGTATGGACATTGGCAAATACAAAGCTAAATAGGGAACAATTAAGGAGCCATCACTACAAAAACAGGATCATCTTGATTTTTTGCACTATGATTTATTAGATAAAATTGTACAATATTTTTAATTGCAGTCACTCATGAAAATGAGCTTTCAAATATGGTGTAATTATCTATAACCTATTTTCTCCATCTTCATTATGAATAGCAACTTACATAAAATGAACCACTTAATTGAAGGAGTAGTTTTGTAAGCTACTTTATATGAGCTTACTACATTTCATTGTGGTTGTATCAGACGATGGGTCTTGGCAAATGTGAGGAAGAGCTTATTTTTACAGAAAGAGTTTATTTTTACTGAAAATGGAGACTGATTGGAAATATTCTAAGTTACTACATATGAAAAGGTACAGCATTATTTGAAGACAGTTGGATTATTTGAAAATATATATTGTAAACCCATGGTTTATATTTACAAAGCACTTTAAAAGTTTAAAATGAAGTATGAATGATAAATGAATAGATGAGATAAAATGGAATCACAAAAAATATTCAAGTGAAATGAGAGAAGTCAGAAAATGAAGAAACAAAGACAAATGCAACAAATAGAAAACAGCAAGATGGTACATTCTAATCCAACAATCGATAATCACTATAAATGTGAATGGTCTAAATGCACTTTGTTAAAAGAGATTTTCATATTGGATAAAAAAGTAAGACCTAAGGGTGCCTGGGTGGCTCAGTCGGTTGAGCGCCTGACTTCGGCTCAGGTCATGATCTATCTCACAGCTCTGTGGGTTTGAGCCCCACATCGGGCTCTGTGCTGACGGCTCGGAGCCTGGAGCCTGCTTCACATTCTGTGTCTCCCTCCCTCTCTGCCCCTAACCCACTCGCATTCTGTCTCTGTCTCTCTCAAAAATAAATAAATATTAAAAAAAATATATTAAAAAAAAAGCAAGACCTGAATCCATGTCATCTACAAGAAACCCGCTTCGAATATAGAATCATATGGACTAAAGCAAAGGGGTGGACCTTCTATAGAAAACAGTTTGGCAGTTCCTCAAAAAGTTAAACAAAGAATTACTATATGACCAAGAAATTCTTCTTATAGATATATTCAAGACAATTGAAAGCACATGTTCACTCAAAAACTTGTACACAAATGTTCATAACAGCATAATTTATAATAGCCTAAAAATTGAAATAATCCTAATGCCCAGCAACTAATGAATGGAAAAACAATATGTGATATGTTCATACAATGAAATATTAATCAGCCATAAAAAGCAATGGAGTACTGAAATATGTTGCAAGTGGAAAACCCTGCAAAATTAGGCTAAATGAAAGAAGTCAGACACAAAATGTCACATAGTATATGATTCCATTTATGTGTAATAGCCAGAATGGGCAAAATCATAGAGACTGAAAGTATGTTAGGGACTAGCAGGCATTGGAGGCGGTGGGGAATCAGGATTGGTTGTCAACAGCTTAGAAGTTATTTTGGGGTAATGGAAATATTCCAGAATTAGATAATACTGATGGTCACACAGCACCGAGTATAATGGAAACCATTCCATTGGACACTTTGAAATGCTAGATTTTATGTCATATGAAATTTATTTCAACAAAAAATGTTAAAGTATAGGGATAGAAAAAGTTATACCACAAATCAAAGAAAGCTGAAGTAACTATATTAATTTTAGACCAAGCCAACTTCAGAACAAGGAAAATTTTCAAGAATAAAAAGCAACATTACATAATAACAAAGGGTCAACTCTCCAAGAGGACATAACTACCCTAAACATATATGCACCTAACAATATGACATCAAAATGCATGAGACAAACACTGATGAAACTAAAAGGAGAAACAGATAAATCCATTTTTATTGTTGGAGACTTCACCACCACAAACAAGCAGGCAAAAATTTAGTAAGGATAAATATACACTTGAACACCACTATTAACCAACTTGGCATAATTGATATTTATAGAACACTCTAAACACCTACGTCAAAATACACACTTTTCTCCATTGCACATGAAACATTCACAAAGCTAGACCACATTCCAGTTCATAAAGTAAACCTTAACAAATATAAAAGAATATAAATTATGCAAAGGATACTCTGATACCATAATGGAATTAAACTAAAAGTCAGTACTAAAGCTAAAAAAAAAAAAAAAGTACCCAAATACTTGGAAAATAAACAATACCTTTCTAAATAATCAGTGGGTTAAAAGGAAATCAAGGAAATTTTAAATATTTTGAACTTAATTATAATGCAAATACACTTATCAAAAATTGTAGGATGGGGCACCTGGGTGGCTCAGTTGGTTAAGTATCCCTTTTCCGCTCAGGGCCTGATCTCATGGTTTGTGAGTTCAAGCCCTCCCCTGGGCTCTGTGCTGACAGCTCAGGGCCTGGAGCCTGCTTCAGATTTTGTCTCCCTCTCTCTGCCCCTCCCCTACTCATGCATGCATGCACACGCTCTCTCTCTCTCTCTCAAAAATAAATAAACATTAAATTTTTTTTGAATTGTAGGATGCAGCAAAAGCAGTGCCAAGAGGCTAGTTATAGCATAAAATGGATATATTTTAAAAGAAGAAAGACCTACCAATAAATCAATGTCCTAGGTTTCCATCTAGGAAAGAAAATTCAAGTTAAAGAAAGAAATGCAAACTAAACATATACAAGCGGGAAAAGGGAAACAGTAAAAATGAGAACAAAAATCAATTAAGCTAAAAACAGGAAAACAATAGAGAAAATCAGTGAAGCCAAAATTTGATTATTTGCAAAGAATAATAAAACTGACAAATTTTTAGCTATGCTAACAAGGAAAGAAAAAGAAAGACAAAAATTACCAATGTGAAGAATGATAAAAGGGGCTATCACTACTTATCCACAGACATTAAAATGATAATAAAGAAATGTTAAGAACAATTCTATAACTATAAATTCAAAAATTTAGATGAAATGGAATAATTCTTTGAAAAATACAAACTATCAAAATTCCCTCATGGAAAACAGATAACCTGAATATCCCTATATCTATTAAAGAAATTAATTTATTAATTAAAAATATTCCATAAACATAAGAAAGAAGAAACACCAAGCCCAGATTGTTTCACTGGTGAATTTGTTCAAATACTTCAGGAAAACATAATATAAATTCTACACAGTATCTTTCAGAACATAGAAAAGAAGGGAATATTTTCTAATTTATTTTCTGAGGTCATAGTTACCCTAATATCAAAACCAGACTAAAACATTACAACAAAAGAAAACTAAAGACCAATATCACTCATGAACATAGAAGCAAAGATCTCTAACAACACATATGAAATAAAACTCATTAATATATAAACAGAATAATACATCATGCCTACATGGGGTTCATCCTAGGAATACAATGCTAGTTTAATTCTCATAAATCAACCAATGTAATTCATATTAATAGAGTGAGAAAGAAAACTGTATTATCATATCAATGAGTATAAAAAATCATATGATACACTTCAAAACCCATTCATGATGAAAACCTCCCCAATTTGGAGCAGAGTAAAACTCCTTCAACCTAACAAAAGATACATATAGAAAACCTAGCATCATACTTAATGCCCAAAGACTGAATACTTTACCCTCACTATCAGACTCAAGGCATGGATATCCTTTCTTACCACTCATAGCCAGCACCGTACTGGAAGACTTGGCTAGTTCATTCGGGTAAGAAAAAGAAAGAAAAGTTACACCTATCACAAAAAAGACATATAACTCTCTGTTGGCAGAAGACAGGATTGCCTATGTGGGAAACCTCAAGGAATCTATTAAAAAACTTACTGGATGAAACTAGTAATAAGTGAGTTAAGCAAGGGCTCAGGAAACAAAGCCAGTATACAAAAGTCAATTGATTTTCTATATACTAATATTAGTAATCTAAAATAAAATTATAATGTCACCAAAAATGCATTATGTATAAATCTATCCAAGAATATACAAGTTCTGTATGCAGAACTGTAAGATACTGATTAAAGAAATCCAAGAATATCAAAATAAATTCAGAATAAATGTACATAGATTGGAAAAGTCAATATGGTTAAGATGTCAATTCTTCCCAATTTTATCTACATATTCAATCCAATCCCAATAAAATCTTAGCAAGCTTTTTTGTTGATATCAATCAATTTTAAAACTTATGTGGAAAACAAAGACACTAGAATAGTCTAAATAATTTTGAAAAGAACAATATGGGAGGATTTCTTTTGAGTAATCTCAAGACTTCTGTAAGCAACAGTAATACAACAGTGTAGTGTTACTAAAAGTGTAATACATAGATCAGTGAAACCCATCTGAATAGGAAGACCATAAATAGCCTCTGAAAATATTGTCAACTAATTTTTGACAAAGGTACAAAGGCAATTCAATGAAGAATGGATAATCTTTCAGCAAATGGTGCTAAAAAAATTGGAATACATATCCACTTGGTCAGATTATGAAAGTCAGTTGTTTAGTTAAATACCAATTTCGATGTTGCTGTGAAGGAAATTTTTAGATGTAATTAAGTAGACTTTGAGCAAAGCAGATTACCCTCTATAATACAGTGGGCCTCATTCACTCAAGTTGAAGATCTTAAGAGAAAAAGATTGAAATCTCCTAAGAAAGAAGGAATTCTGCCTCTGGGTTATCTTCTGACTTAAGACAAAACATTAATTCTTCCCTGGGTCTCCAGGCTGCCTGCTTTCTTTCTCTCCAGATTTTGGACTTGCTCATGTAGGCCAATTCTTTTAAATAAATTGATTGATGGGGCACCTGGGTGGTTCAGGTCTGACTTCGGTTCAGGTCATGATCTCACGGTTCATGAGTTCAAGCCCTGCGTCGGGCCCTGTGCTGGCAGCTCAGAGTCTGGAGCCTGACTTGGATTCTGTGTCTCCCTCTCTCTCTGCCCCTCCCCCACTCGCACTCTGTTTCTGTCTCTCAAAAATAAATAAACATTACAAAATTAAAAAAAATAAATTGATAGGTAAATAGACACATACATATAGAGATATATACAGCCTATCGGTTCTGTCTCTCTAGAGAACCCTAACAAATATAGTCCACAATATAGTACCTGAACTAGAAATTGAAAACATAATGTCTTGCAATGGAACCCCAAGATTGCTATTTATCTGCATTGCTGGAAAAGCATGAAAGTTTCCCAAATGTGGGCAAGCTTTGAATCTCTTCAGTTACTTCACTTATTTTCTCTTATTCCACTTAAATTTTCAGTCTGCTACGAAAGCAAGTACACTTTTTTTCTGTTGAATTTTGGTGACAGATAAGTCAATATATTCCATTCAACTCTTCATTTTACTCAAAAGCAGTAAGACTGGGTTGCTGGCTTAAATTTGATAAACATTGTTACGCCATATCCCTAGTGTTTCTGAATAAACCAAGGAGTCAGACATAGGCCATTAATAAAAGAGAAATGTTTGCCAAAGGTGAAAAGAGTGTATTCTCAAAGAATATCTGGAGGAAAAAACACAAATCTCCATTTACCAGAGTGGATACCAAGACCTGCAGTCCTTAAACAGATACTAAGTTTTAAATTTGTACTTTAGGTCTGTCTTCAAAAACCTTTTGTAGTGTTTTTGATTTATGCATTGTTAAGGGCAATAATCTCTAACCTGCCCACCTCACACCTGGTGAGAAACAGCAGCTGCTACAGTAAATGACATTATCCTCAGCTGCCAAATGGGCATTCATACCCAGGATGTAGATAAGAACACCTAAGGAATAGTTACACACACACACAATGGGTCATAAAACTGAAGGAAAGTAATGGTCATCTGTTTTAACTTTAACTGAAGGAAAGTAATGGTCATCTGTAATAAGATAATCTTACTTGCCTCAAATTTCCAGAAAAGCCGCAACATAAGCAAAAACTGAAAACCCTAGCAGAGACTGTTGTATGTAGGTGATAAATCCCTAAATTCTATACCTGAAACTAATATTACACTGTGTTAACTAACTGGAATTTAAATAAAAATTTGGAGAGAGAAAGAAAAAAGAAAAAAACAAACAAACAAAAAACGCTTGCAGAGAAAGGCACCTTGCAACACTTCACACCATTACTTCCTGAAAAGTCTTCCATCGAAGCCAAGTGCTAAAATTATGGAAGTACAGAGAAATACCATGTCTGACATACACCTACAGTTTCTAGTTCCCCTTGGAACTAGAAATTCTAGCCCATCTGTCTCAGCTTCTGACTTTTCCCAAGGAACTGTACAGGACTTGGAGCCTATTTGCTTTAGGAAAGATTAAATGAACACAAATGCTAATCTATTTACAGTTTCACAAAACCAAAGAGACAACAATTTTCCAAATTTAGGTGCTATACTGAGAGATGAAATATACCATATTGTTGCTGAGAAAATTGTCAGGGTGGCTAGACTTACTGGAGAGTTAGCCATGTAAGGCCAACGCAGCTTTTTGGTCTTACCATCATTTTTACCAAAGAGGTCCCAGGAGCCAGTCTGTGACCAGAGATGGGCCCGTGAATGGGGGTACCAAAAGACTTGTCTCTCCCAAACCTGGAACCGAGGAAGAAATAATAAAATTCACAGTAAGAGATCCACATAAACAGAGAGCAAAAGGTGAAATTTTGTATACTGTTAAGTGTGGTACCTGCATTCAATAACCCATCCAGTTTCATCATCCACTAGCAGGAAGCTTCAGGGCCTACATCTCTTTATATACCCATGAGGTAATTCCTTTGATAGAGAGGATATGCACCCCAACCCTAGGCTTTATTCCTTTCTCCCCAGATCTAGCCATCTTTGGTGCCTCACTCTTCATTTCTTCTATTCACTAAAAATGCCTCACCTCTTCAATACTAAGCTGGGCTTGCTTCCTAGCCCCATTTTTAAATTTTTTTTTTCAATGTTTATTTATTTTTGGGACAGAGAAAGACAGAGCATGAACGGGGTAGGGGCAGAGAGAGAGGGAGACACAGAATCAGAAACAGGCTCCAGGCTCCGAGCCATCAGCCCAGAGCCTGACGCGGGGCTCGAACTCCCGGACCGCGAGATCGTGACCTGGCTGAAGTCGGACGCTCAACCGACTGCGCCACCCAGGCGCCCCCCTAGCCCCATTTTTAGAACTCTGCTCTTTCTCCACCATTTCTGTTACTGAGTAGGGAGAGGATAATCTTTAGTCCTGGAGGAAGTAGAGGTTAAAAAAAAAAAGTCACTGAGCTGTCTGGTCTCTTCTTGGCAGCTTGTTTTTTCTTTCTCTTCTGATTGACTTCAGTTACTTTAAAAAAGAAAATATGGGCTACCTGAGTGGCTCAGTCGGTTAAGCGTCCGACTCTTGATTTCAGGTTAGGTCATGATCTCATGGTTTTTAGGTTCAAGCCCTGCATTGGGCTCTGCACTGACAGCGGGGAGCCTGCTGGGGATTCTCTCTCTGTCCCTTCTCTCTCTGCCCCTACCCTGCTTGTTCTCTCTCAAAATAAATACATAAACTTAAAAAAAAGAAAGAAATATACTTTACTTCAAGGATAAATCTCCTGCACTGTTCGTACATTGTTAGATCCCTTATTATGCTCAAAGAGTTTTTTTGTTGTTGTTGTTCTTGTTCTGTCCCAGTGGGGAAGTATATTATAAAGTTCATTTTTATTGCATCTTCCTGATTAGGGCAATAATTTGTTTGTTTGCTTGCTTGCTTGTTTACTGCAATGTGTGGGAAATGTGCCATTCTATCACATGTAGACTAATTAAATATCCCTGGATGCCTGTATGTGGCAAGAAACTTTACTAAATAATGCAAATATTGAAATGTCAGATCCTTAGAATATATAGCAGTAATGTATTATCCTGATAATTCCTTTTCCATACCTTTACTGGACAATTCAAATCGTGACAATGGCATTATTTAAGACAATAATTCAACATCAGAAAATAAAATAACCAAGGTGATGACTGTAAATGTTTGCTGGGTGATGATTAGTGATTCCTGGCCAGCAAACAAATGTCCTCATCAGTATAATTCTCTTTTAGCATGGAACCTCTTTCAAGTTATTAGGATCTCTCGGTAAAACACAAATTGAGAAAAAAAAAAGAAATTGGCCCAATTTAGCAACTGCTATGTATCATTATAGGCCTAGACAGAGTCATTAATCCAGAAATACCAATTATTTACAATTTTTCCTAAAAATAATACTTAGAAGCAGGGCAACTCAGTTCAACTTAGTTCTAAGACTAAGATTGTGCATTTTACATCCAATGATCATAGCGACTGCTTACCTCAAAATTTATTTTGTGGATTAAATAATAAGCATGCATGTAAAAGAACCCTGGAAATCATGGCAAATGTTATAGTTTTTAAAATTATTAACATTATTTTCTTATTTTCTGTAGAAATACTTATGTACTTTATATTTATAATATTTTTTGCTATAAAGTGGAGTTATTAGATTTTTAATAGTCTGTGGCTTGTTTTGAGCCCTCTCTCATTCTCTCCTGACTTGCTCTCTGAGATAAACCATTTGCTATGTTATGAACTAGAGACATCCATGTGGCAAAGAACTGACTGACATCTTTCAGACAACAGCCAAGAATCTGAGGTTTGCCAATGGCCACGTGACTGAGCTTAGAAGTAGATCCCCCGTGAACTGGGCCTTGAGATGACTGCAACTGCAGCCCTCACTGATACCCTGATTGCAGCTTTGTGACAGACACAAAGCCAGAGATGCAGTTAAGCCATGTCAGAAGATTCCTGACCCCCAGAAAACTAAGAGATCTGCGAGATAATGAATGTTTGTTGTGTTAAGCCACTAAACTTTGGAGTGGTTTTTATGCAGCAATAGATAACTAAAACAATCCCCATGGGACTCAATTCAAGGATGATAGTGTTGTAAAGCTTTACATATTAACAGTCTGATGGACTAATGATCCATCTCCCAAATGGATTCTAACTTCATCCCACATACCACTTCTCTTTTGAGACCTGCCTTTCATTACTGTTCTTGGCGCATAGAGGTATCAGTACAACCTCTGGTTAGTGGTATCAGAATTTCATGTATTTGGTTTTTTTTTTCCTTCTGAATAATCTTATACTTTTTATCTTTGCTGTCCTTCTCCCATTCAAACACTTTAATTGGCAGCTTGAAGCTGAACTTTTGTTCTGCCTGGAGCTATGAACAGAATTATTCTTGGCACAACAGGAAATGGCCACAGGAAGACTGTGTATTTGATGCAAATCTCATTAGCATCAAACTTTAACCAAACTGCCTCAGATTCAGGAAACTGGCCATGATGGGTCTGCTATGCGCAGGGAAACTGTTCTGCCCTGGCTGAAAATGCATTAAGGGGTTCCCAAGAAAAGAAGTAGCTGCTCACAGAAGGGCCCAATGCATACAACTTTGCAAGTATGCAGTGACCTCACTCTCAGTCTTCATATTTTTTTTTAAATTGTTTTTTTAACATTTATTTATTTTTGAGACAGAGAGAGAGCATGAACGGGGGAGGGGCAGAGAGAGAGGGAGACACAGAATCTGAAGCAGGCCCCAGGCTCTGAGCCATCAGCCCAGAGCCCGATGCGGGGCTCGAACTCACGGACCGTGAGATCGTGACCTGAGTTGAAGTCGGACGCTTAACCGACTGAGCCACCCAGGCGCCCCTCAGTCTTCATATTTTTAAATCACTTTTGCCCCCGCCTGTGTTTAAAGGGCTTTGCAAGTTCTCTCAGCTATACCTGGCTCTACCTGATTTTGTTGCCATAAACTTTGTGGTTTGGGATGTGGTTTTCAAAATTAACACTAATACAATTAAGAGTACACTTATCTTGATGAGCACTAAAAAATGTGTAGCGTTGTTCAATCATCATATTGTTGTACACCTGAAACTAATATAACACTGTAATTATAGTTGAACAAAAAAATCTAACACTAGCACAACTTATCCAGTGGTGATTATCTCTCTTCTTGAACTATGCCAATCTGATTTGTCACTAGGGTTTATGGGGGCAGGGGGGGCGGTGTTGGAGGGTTGGTGAGTGCTTCAGGATTGGGTGAGTGGATACTAAGAAGGAGGTGCTATCAGCTATTTGTTAAAAGAGAAAGCTGCTGTCTGGAACTTATTAAGCCATTGCTCATAGGTAAGAAATATGGCCTTGGATTTAATATTTTCTGTCTTTGCCTTGAAGTGGAAAGAGCATTTCTTCCATTTTCTAATCCCTCACCAAATAGATTCTCTTCAGAAGGTCATCTCAACCTCTGTGCCATTGATTGCAAAGACTTTTAAAAATCTGATCACTTTTCACTCTGCCTCGACACTGTAGGACTGCTTGCTTCCCCTGCCCAGCCTAGTTGGCTGCCCCTTTTATTGACATTTGTATTACACAAGATAGTTCTATTAACCAGTCCCCTTGTCTAATAGATTCAAAGGACCCTGAGTCACTGATGGTCATTATCACCCTGGCTACTACTCCAGAGTGACCAACTTTTGCAAAGTGATCGTTAATTGTTACCCTTTGATGCATAAAGTTGAGTTGGTGCTGAGAAGGAACATCGCTGACAATGTGCCTCCTCCTCCAGCTGATGTGTTGTCTGGACTGCCCAGGACTAATGCCTCATCTTCTTGTGAGATGATAGAACGTTCTTACATGGGAAGATAAATTTGCAGCTACTACATGTTCAGTGTTTAAGCTGGATAATTGTTTATTAATATCCATTTTTACATAGGAGAGCTGGATTGTGGTGGAAGGAGGATCCATGTCCTCTATCTGCCATATCCTTCTCCACCTTCAAAGTCCTAATTAAATATCAGCTCCCCATGAAACTGTACCAAATTTTCCTGGTTGGAAGCAATATCAATTTCTAAAAAATTCCTTACCATTTTGGTTGTGCCACTCTCATCTGAAACCATAGGCAGCCTGTATTTTAGCTATATGCAGCATCTTTACCTCCCTATACTAAACTATCAATTCCTTGGAGTCAATGACCAATATTCATTTTCCTTTGTATTGCCCCACAGCTTCTTGCACAAAAACTTGCTTACAGAAGGAATTTGATAAATATTTGTGAATTGGATGATTGAAACTAATGAATGAAAAGAAGAAGGCTATACTTGACAAGGGAGGAAGGCACTGGGCAATGAGGACCATGAGGCTAACAGGAGGAGGTATTTTGAACTGAATCTTTGAAGGAAGAGCTTAAAATGATGAGGATATTAAGGACCAGGTGCTGGTAGAAAACAACCCAGAGTTACACCTAACTTCATCAATTTCAAAGATCTGGTGTATTTAAAGTGGTACATTTTTTTGGGGCGCCTGGGTGGCGCAGTCGGTTAAGCGTCTGACTTCAGCTCAGGTCACGATCTCACGGTCCGTGAGTTTGAGCCCCGCGTTGGGCTCTGGGCTGATGGCTCAGAGCCTGGAGCCTGCTTCTGATTCTGTGTCTCCTTCTCTCTCTGCCCCTCCCCCCTTCATGCTCTGTCTCTCTCTATCTCAAAAATAAATAAACGTTAAAAAAAAAATTAAAAAAAAAAAATTTAAAGTGGTACATTTTGAGATTTCTTGTTTGTTTTTTGCTACCAATAAAGCTGAGAATGACAGTTGATTCCTCGGGTTGTCTAAGCCAGGAAAGGAAAAAGAAAACTATTAATAATTACCAAACTATGAATAATGGGCATTCCTTGGACAGTTCCTGAGCCTTAGAATTGGGCTAAGCTCCACATCAAAAACACAAAGTAGCTATAATAGGCATATATATTTCCAAACATCATATGCTATTATTATTACCTTGTGAAAATAAAACTGGAGATCAGTACTTTCAACACTTGGATCACTTTGGGGTTGCAATGTGATAATGTCACTTCTGTACTACCATGCCTCAGTTTCCACCAATGTAAGTTATCAGAAAAAGCACTGATTAGATTGGAGTATTATCTAATTGTGTGTCTCACTAGCTATGTAACTTCTAGTAAGTCACCTCTCTGCATTTCATTTTTCTAATTTTATTTTTTTTAATGTTTATTTATTTTTGAGACAGAGAGAGACAGAGCATGAACGGGGGAGGGTCAGAGAGAGGGAGACACAGAATCTGAAACAGGCTTCAGGCTCTGAGCTGTCAGCACAGAGCCCGACGCGGGACTCAAACTCACGGACCGCGAGATCATGACCTGAGCCGAAGTCAGCCGCTTAACTGACTGAGCCACCCAGGCGCCCCTCATTTTTCTAATTTTAAAATGAAGACTTAGGCTGGAAAATCCTGCAAGTTCCTTTTAGATCTAACATTCATTGATTCTAGGATTTAGGAATATACACACAAATGTGGACAAGACTTCTTCCATCTGGACAAGTCCCTTTATTCTCCACCAGGCATGGGTTTATTCTGGGCTACAAGGCTTCCTGGACCACAAGAACCCCCTAGTGGCCATCTGGAGAACTCTCACTAGCCACCTTCCAGTTCCTAAACCTTGAGGGGGATTACAGACACCCAGAGAGCCTTCCTTTCTTTCCTGTTTTTACTTAGAATTCGGTTGATAGTATTTTGTGTAATCTTTTCTCACATACCCATATACTTTTCCACTTACCTCAGGAAAGAACTTTCTTTCTCCTTCCCACCCCTTATTTCCTTTCCCTCATTTTATTTAGGAGATAAAATAGGGTGACTTTCAATTTTTAAGTAATTGTTTTCTAAAACATTTAATAACTTTCTTCCGATTATGCAAAGACATGCATGTTTATTGTAGAAAGTTTGGGATATTAAAGAAAATAAATTATCTACAATATTATTATCTAGAGCTATCTTCAGACATATTTCAGTGTATTTCCTTTTATATTGCTTCTATGTGTGTGTATGTAAATAACTTTGTAATTTGGATTACACATTTTTTTTTTATTTTTTGCAACCATTTTTTTTTCACATAACACTTTATACTTTTTTTCCTAGGTTTTCCAACATCAACATTGATTCAACTCTACATCTTATATCCAAGTCTAATAACACTATCTAATGATTACTGATGTGGAGAACAAAGGCAAAAGAAATGCAGATAAAATTAAATTTCCTTATAACCTGCAGCCCATTGACAAATACTTGAGAACAGCAGAGTAAGACTTTCCTCCAGGAACTCCCAACTGTTTTAATGTTAATGCATTGCTGGAGGGAAAAACAACCTCCATTTGAAAATGGCTGGGCCGGGAAGATCCTGTGAGTCTTCTTTAGCATATTAAACACCTTTGGAAACTTCCCCTTGTCTTTACCTCCCCCAACTCCCAAGTATATAGTCAATTGATCATCACAATGCAAGGGCAGCTCCTTTTGCCCCTGGGTCCTGTTTCTGTGCTATAATAAAAACACCTTTTGCGAGGAAAACGTCTCGTGAATTTTTTCTTGGCCCTTGGCTCCAAACCCCAACACTTCACAAACCACATTAATTACCCTGTGCCTGTACTATTCTAAGTACTTTACATAGGTTATCTCCTTAAATCCTCAAAATTGCCCTGTGATGTAGACACTGAGACAGAGAAAAGATAAATAACTTGTTCAGGGCAACATGGCTATGAATTCTAAAGCTGGAATTTGAGCCCGGGGTCCAACCCCAGAGCTTGTGCAACTAATTATTATACATACCACTTTTTGTCAGCATTCTTGTCAGCTCCAACTTCATTATCTATCCAGAATTTTACAGCTTCTCTCCACCTTCTTACCACTTCCCTGGTCTAAGGTGCCATCATCTTTTACCTGGATTATTTCAAAAGCTTCACATCTGATCTTCCTGCTTCTGATTTGCCTGTCCACAATTGTTTTCAATATCCAGAGATATTCTTTGTAAGTACTACTGAGTCAATTGGTTTGTTGAAACCTCCCAGGTTCTCCCATTTGATCCAGAATAAGAGTCAAAGTCCTCTCTAATCTGGCTCGCTGTATTCACTTTTAACTACCCCATTCTTCTTGCTCACTGGCTCACCCACGCCTACTCTTGCACTGGCCTCTTTATTGTCCCTAAGTGAACTACAGTATTTGTTCTTGCTCTTCCGTCTGCCTGAAAATTCTTCTCCAGGAGAGCCCTGCAAATTGCTTTCTTACCTCCTTAAAGTTTTTCAAAGAATGTTACCATCTCAGTGAAACCTTACCTGGGCATCATTTTTTTTTACCCCTATTGAGACATAATACAAATAAAATTGTAAGATTTAAGTGTAAATGTGATGATTTGATGTGCATATACCTTATGAAAGAATTCCCATCACTGAGTTAATTAACATACCCATTACCTCACGTATTTACCCTTTTCCAGGAGCCTCCTTTGTCACCATCTTGGTCCTTCATTCCCTAACCATTTTTTAAATTCCAACTACTCTCTCAATTCCTCCTTGCTGTCCCTAGCAATACCATCTCTTCTCACTTAATTTTTATTAATTTATCTAATAAGTTAATGTTATTAATATGAATATAGATGTTTAATATGACTATTATTCTTTGTTTTCTGTCTCTTCTAACAGGAAGAGGTAGAGTGTGCATGTGTGTGTGTGTGTGTGTGTGCACGCGCGTGTGTGTGTGTTTTCCCATTGCTTATATGTCAAAAATTTCTCACAAAAGATAGCTGATTCAGATTTGTATGTTATTTTTAAAAATATTAATACTTTAATGCATCTGGAACTTACTTGCTGCATAATATGAAATAAAATTTTCTCTCAAACGATTTGATAATTTATCAAATTGAATTGTGATACTTATTTTGCCATATACTAACATGTGTCTTTTTATTAATGTCTCTGGCCAGAATTGTGTAAAGCCCATACTCCTAATGATTGTAGTTATAAAAAACTGTTTTGATATATGGTAGGGCAAGTTAACTCATCATCAGTGGTGAGTTAATTTGCTCTTAAATATTTTCTCAGGCATTTTCATCAATGTTTCTTACAAAGTTAATTTGGAATTATGTTGCCTATTTCCAAAATGGCACTTTGATTTCTATTAAAAGTATAAATTATTTGGGGGCACCTAGGTGACTCAGCTGGTTGAGTGTCCAGCTCTTGATTTTGGCTCAGGTCATGATCTCACAGTTTGAGAGTTCCAGCCCTGCATAGGGCTCTGCATTGAGAGCAGGCAGAGTCTGCTTGAGATTCTCTCTCTCCCTTTCCCTCTGACTCTCTTTCTCTCTCTCTCTCTCAAAATAAGTAAATAAACTTAAAAAAAACCCTATAAATTATTTGGGAAGAATCAATCCCTTCAAGCTATTCAGTGGTTTATCAAAGAATATGTTATATTTAATTTATTTATATCCATTATTTGTTCCAAAAAGACTTTAGGTAGATTATATCAACTCATAAATTATAAAACTTTCAATAAGAGGATGAGGAAAATAGGCCATGAGGAAGAAAACAAAACATAAGATCTAATTAGAAGTAAGCTCATTGCACAACATGCATTCCAAATGCTTCTGCACACTCACTAAAGAAGATCCACAGATCTGTTTTTAAGCTATAGAGAAAATACTGCAATGATGGAGCTCAGTGGTTTCCCTAGTATTAAAAATTTTGAGGGTGCCTGGGTGGCTCAGTTGGTTAAGCATCTGACTTTGGCTCAGGTCATGATCTCGCAGTTTGTGAGTTTGGGCCCAAGTCGGGCTCTGTGCTGACAGCTCAGAGCCTGGAGCCTGCTTCAGATTCTGTGTTTCCCTCTTTCTCTGCCCCCCGCCCCCCGATTCTGCTCTGTCTCCTTCTCTCTCAAAAATAAATAAACATTTTAAAAAGTTTTAAAAAAATTTTGAAACCGGAGACAAATTTCTCCCATAGATGGACTGAAAGTGAGGCCTGAATTGTAAGAAACAGCATCTTCGAAGATATTTTTAACTCCACCAACAAACATAATAGAGTTGTAAATTAAATATCCAATATTCTAAGTAATCACATAGCACCAAAATTCACTTGACTTAAAGTAACACTATTCAGACAGAATCAAAATGATATAATCCACATCCAGAGCTCTCTCCTGGTAGACTTTCTTAATACAGGAGAAGTTTTAGAATACCTACAGATTATGGGGTGGCAATTAGTTTCAATTTATGTGCAATATCTGATGATTGGTTATTGGCTGTGTTGAGTGTAAACAATTCTGAGGATTCACTGAAGCTTAATATAAAGGAGTTCTGGGATCAACTACTGATAGCCAGTGAGAGTTTAGGAGTGAGCAGGTATTAGTCTGTAAGTCATTAGTTCACCCTTATAGGAGAAATGAATGTATGTACAGTTTTTAGAAAATCCTGTATAGAAATAAGTTGGTAAAAGATATAAATTTGAGGGGCACCTAGGTGGCTCAGTCGGTTGGGCGTCCGACTTCGGCTCAGGTCATGATCCCACAATTCGTGGGTTCAAGCCCCGTATCAGGCTCTGTGCTGACAGCTCGGAGCCTGGAGCCTGCTTCAGATTCAGTGTCTCCCTCTCCTGCTCACGCTCTATCTCTGTCTCTCCTTCAAAAATAAATAAACATTAAAAAAAAGAGAAAAAAAGATGTAAATTTGAGGATCAAAAAACAAGGCAGACCCCAAACTATATAGTTCAAAGAAAATCATACGTAAACATTTTATACTCAGAGTACTGAAAACTGATAAAGGACCATATAAGGCAAGCTGAGGGCCAAGCACAAGCTAGCACAACCCCTGCCGCCACCCAAGTGAGATATGTATGATATTCCTCAAGCATTCCTGGCTGCCCAAGAACAAAAGAAAGGAAAGAAAACAAATGGTTAACTGATAGAGACCAAAGTCATGCAGGGACATGAGTCTCCATCAGTTTACAAATATCTTAGTGAATAATAAGAAAAAGGCAATCTTATTAATAGCCTATTCTCCAGAAACCTATAGACTCAGTTTCCGGGAGCCCCAACGCCACCCTCTCCTCCCTAGTGATGTGGGGAGCAAAGCCAAGAAGAAAATGGCAGGTAAAATTAAATTTCTTTATAACCTGCAACCCACTGACAAATACTTGAGGCAAATACAGAGTAAAATAACATTTCTCCAGGAACCCCCTACCATCCTAATGTTAATGTCTAACTAGAGGGAAAACAACCTTACCTTGACAATAGCAAGCCCCTGGCATCTTATGTGTACTTCTTTAGCGTATCAGTCCTTCTGGAGGCCTCCCTTTTGCCTTTACCTCCCCCAACTCCATAGTTTATGACCAATCACTTCTCACAATCCAAGGGCAGCTCTTTCTGCCCACAGGTCCTGTTCCCATGCTTTAATAAAATCACCTTTTTGCACCAAAGATGTCTCAAGAATTTGTTCTTGGCCATTGGTTCCAGCCCCCACCACTCCAAAACCCCATCAAAAACTAAAGACAAAGAAAAAAATTCTTGAAAGCAGCTGAAGGGGTGTATCACAGGATATACAGCAGAACAATGGCCTGAAAAACTGAAGATTTTGCATCAGAAACCATGAAAGACAGAAGACAAATAATATATTTAAAGAGTGCTGAGTAAAAAGAATAGTCAACCTAGAATTTTATATATAGCAAAAAAAAAAAAAATCCATCAAGAATGATGGCAAATAAAGATAATTTTTGGATGGAGAAAATTAAGAGAATTTGTCTCCATTGCTCTTCCCTTAAAGAAATGCTAGACAAAGTTTTTTAGGCTGAAGGAAATGATACCACAGGGAAACTTAGAACTTCAGGAATAAAAGAGGAATGACAGAAATGGTAAACATTTTAGAAAATGTAATAGGTTATGTATTTTCTTAAGTTATTTAAAATATGTTTCATAGTTGTAATAAAAACTATAATATCGTCTGGGGAGAGGGTTTCAATGTGTGTAGATATAATACACTTGGCAACTGTAACACAAGGGAGAAGCGTTAAGGGGACTACAAGGTTGTAAGCCCTCTATTTTTTTGTTTATTTGTTTGTTGTATTGAGTGATAATTTTATTGTTATAAGCCATTCTTCTAGCATCAAGTATTATACAAGCTTATGAGTATCCAGGTAAGAGAAACCTTTAAAATTTCAGTTCTTATAAATTATTGGACTATAGTTAAAGGGAAAATAAAGATATCATTTTATTAGAATTCTGCTTATTAATTATTAAAGGAGAGTGCCTATCATCACTTAGTGTTTATTTCTTAAAATTTCTAAAATATGGTAAAAACCACATAACATTAAATTCACCATCCTAACCATTTTTAAGTATACAGCTCAGTATGTGTTAAATATATTCACGTTATTGTGCAACAAATCTATAGAACTTTTTTACCTTTCAACACTAAAACTCTGTATGCACTGAACATTAATTTTTATTCCCACCTGCCTTTGGTAACTACCATTCTATTTTTTGTTTCTGTGGTTTTGACTGCTTTCATATGATACTTCATATGAATAGAATCATACAATATTTGGTGTTTTGTGTCTGATTTCTCTTAGCAGAATATGCATAAGGTTTGTCCATGTAGTAGTAGCATGTGACAGGATTTCCTTTTTTAAGGCTGCTTCATATTTGTGTGTGTGTGTGTGTGTGTGTGTGTGTGTGTGTGTATGTGTGTATCACAGTTTTAATCCATTCACCTAGACATTTGGGTTGCTTCTACTTCTTGGCTACTGTGAATAATGCTGTGATGAACACAGGTGTGCAAATATCTCTTCAAGATCCTGCTTTTAATTCTATTAGATATTTTGTAATGCCCCCGATTTTGAATCCGAGAGACCACCAAGGAGCCGATACTGATGCAATGCATGAGGGTTTATTTGCAAGCTCAAGCTTGGGCCCAAGTATACCCGACACAGCGGAGCAGAGACTTGGACCCCTAGGTTAAGAGGTGTAGCAGTTTTATAGGGGCCAGTGGCCAATGAGATTGTAACACACACAGAAAGTTGCATAGTCATGTCAGTCTGCAGGCAGGTGGCCAAACTGAATTACAATTTACCCTATAGTAACTGTTCGAACTAGCCTATCACTCCGGTCAGAATTGGCGTGCAAGTTTGGCGGGCAAAAGGCGGGGTTTACATTCTTTGGCGGTTAGGGGTTCCCATTCCTATTTGAGCCGGTTTCCAGTAAGGGTGTGCTCAGCGGCTTGACTAGGGTGGGGGAGTGTCTTAAGCAAATAAGCAGGTAATCTGGGGGTTACACATGAGATGGTGGGTGTAGCACAAAATGGAGTTAGTCTTGCTCTGCTTGTCCAGGGGTAGGGGATTTTTGTTAAATTCCTTGGATCCCACAATTTGCCCAGAAGTAGGATTGCTAAGAAATTCTACTTTCAACTTCTTAAGGAACTTCATGCTGTTTTCCATAGCAGCTGCACCATTTTAAATTCCCATCAACACTGTGCAGGGATGCAACTTCTCTACATCTTCACTGATGCTTGTTATTTTCTGTTCTTTCGAAAGTGGCCATCCTGGTAGGTGTGAGATAATACGTCATTATGGGTTTTTTAAAAACTACTTTATTTTTTTAGAGCAGTTTTAGGTTTAAAACAAAGTTGAGAGGAAGGTATAGAGATTTCTCATATACCTCTGGTCCCATCATATATCTAGTCTCCTTCATTATCAACATCACTCACCAGAATGGTACTTTTTTTTTCTTTTTTTTTTACCAAAGATGAATCTACATGGACATATCATAATCACCCAAAGTGTACAGTTTACCTTAGAGTTCACTCTTGCTATTATATATTCTATGGATTTGGACAAATACATGATAACATACACTCATCTTTACACAGAGTATTTCCATTGCCCTAAAAATCCTGTGTTGTGCCTATTCATCACACTACACACACACACACACACACACACACACACACACACACACACACACACAAACACACACACTCATGGCAACCACTGATCTTTTTATTGTCTCCATTGTTTTGCCTTTTCCAGAATGTTACATGGTTGGAATCATACAACATGTAGCCTTCTCAAATTGGTTTTGTTCACTTAGTAACATGAATTTAAAGTTCTCCATGTCTTTTCATGGTTTGACAGCTTATCTCTTTTTAGCACTGAATTATATTCCATTGTCTGGATGTACTAAGGGACATCTTGGTTTCTTCCAAGTTTTGGCAATTATGACTAAAGTGATTATAAATGTCCTTGCATGGTTTTTTTGTGAACTTAAGTTTTTAATTCCTTTGGGTAAATAGCACAGTGCAATTGCTACATCATATGGTAAGAGTATGTTTCACATTGAAAGTAGCTGCCCACTCTCAACAATAGCCAAATTATGGAAAGAGCCTAAATGTCCATCAACTGATGAATGGATAAAGAAATTGTGGTTTATATACACAATGGAATACTACGTGGCAATGAGAAAAAATGAAATATGGCCTTTTGTAGCAACGTGGATGGAACTGGAGAGTGTGATGCTAAGTGAAATAAGCCATACAGAGAAAGACAGATATCATATGGTTTCACTCTTATGTGGATCCTGAGAAACTTAACAGGAACCCATGGGGGAGGGGGAGGAAAAAAGAAAAAAAAAAAAAAGAGGTTAGAGTGGGAAAGAGCCAAAGCATAAGAGACTGTTAAAAACTGAGAACAAACTGAGGGTTGATGGGGGGTGGGAGGGAGGAGAGGGTGGGTGATGGGTATTGAGGAGGGCACCTTTTGGGATGAGCACTGGGTGTTGTATGGAAACCAATTTGACAATAAATTTCATATAATAAAAAAAAAAAAAAAAAAAGAAAGTAGCTGCCAAACTGTACAAAGGAGTTGTACCACTCTGCATTCCCACCAGCAATGAATGAAAGTATTCTGCTATTGTTAGATGAAGTACTTCTGTTTATATTTGTTAGGTTCAATCAGTCTATATTGTTGTTTAAATCCTCTCTTTCCTTACTCATCTTCTGACTAGTTGTATAACCTCTATTTTTTATAATAAGTGGTAAGATATTAACTCTAAGAAAACAATGAAAAGGTAGATACGTATATTTAAAAAAAAAGAAACCACTAAAAATACAAGGTGATATTATTCAAATACCAATACATAAATTAAAATGTAAGAGTTTTTAAAAATTCAAATATCCAAAAGAAGGTATGAAAGGGTTGGAACAGAAGAACAAATACCAGAGGAAAAAAACAAGAAAGTAGTAAGATGGTCAAATTAATCCAACCATATATATCATTACATTAATATAAATGGTCTAAACATACTTATTAAAAGACAGAGATTATCAGACTGGATTTTTAAAAAACTCAAAGATAACCTGCCTATTACAATAACTTCAATAGAATGATACAGATTAAAAGTAAAAGGATGAAAATATATATACCATATTTATGGAAAATCAAAGGAACTAGATGGTCAAAATTTTTAAAATAAAGTTGGAGGGTTCACAGTATTTGATTTAAAATTCATTACAAAACTACAGTAATTGAGATAGTGTGGTTTTAGCAAAAGAATGGACATATAAATCAATAAAATAGAATAGACACTCCAGATTTAGACAAAAGCACAACTAATTTTTGAGAAAAGAACAAACCCAATTCTATAGGGAAACGATAATCTTTTCCAGAAATGGTGCTGGGACATTTGGTCATCCATATTCAAAAGAATAAACCTTAATATATACTCACATCTTATACCAAAAATGACTTAAAATAGGTCATAGACATAAATGTAAAATATAAAACTCTAAGAGAAAATCTTTGAGATCTTGGGTTAGACAACGATTTCTTAGACATGACATTAAATGCATAATTCACAAAAGATAAATATGATTAATTGGCTTATCGAAACTAAAAATTTTCTGTCTGTGAAAGACATTCAGGGAATGAAATATGAAGCCACAAACTCAGAAAATACTTTCAAATTACATATCTGACAAAATATTCACCCAGAATATATGAAGAGCTCACAAAACTCAACAATAAGAAAACCCGATAACAACGGGCCAAAGATCTGAACACATACCTCATCAAAGAAAATACAAAGATAGCAAATAAGCATATGAAAAGATAATTAACATCATTACTCTTTACAGAAATGCAAATTAAACATAAAATAAGATGGAAACCAATTTGACAATAAATTTCAAAAAAAGTAATAATAAAAAATAAACATAAAATAAGAATCCACTCCCCAGGGGCGCCTGGGTGACTTGGTGGGTTAAGTGTCCAACTCTTGCTTTCGGCTCAGGTTATGATCTCATGGGATGAGCCCTGCATTGGGCTCTGCGCTGACAGTGTGAAGCCTGCTTGGAATCCTCTCTCTCCCTCTCTCTCTGCTTCTCCCCCAGTCACTCTCTCTCTCTTTCAAAAAATAAAGAAATAAACTTAAAAAATCCACTCCCCAGGGTGCCCGGGTGGCTCAGTCTGTTAAGCATCTGACTTGGGTTCAGGTCATGATCTCATGGTTCATGAGTTTGAGCCCCACATGGGGCTCTGTGCTGACAGCTCAGAACCTGGAGCCTGCTTCTGATTCTGTCTCCCTCTCTCTTCTGTCCCTCCCCCACTTGTGCTCTCTCTCTCTCTCAAAAGTAAATACGTAAACATTAAAAAAAAAATCCACTCCCCATCTGTTAGAATGACTAACCAACCAATTAACTAACCAACCAACAAACAAACAACACCTGCCAATACTAATGTCTGGCAAGGATGCAGGAGAACAACTAGGTCTCTCATACATCACCAGTAGAAATGCAAAATAGTATAGCCACTAAGGAAAATATCTTGGCAGTTTCTTATAAAGTGAAACACAGTTACCTTGTACCCAAAAATGCCACTCATAGTATTTATGAGGATTTATGCAAATGAAATAAAACATGTTTGTACCAAAATCTGCTGACAAATGTGTATAGCAACTTCATTTGCCAAAAACTAGAAGCTACCCACATATCCTTCATATGGAGAATGGGTACTCAAATTGTGTTAAATCTATTTAAAGGGACACGGCTTAAGAATAAAAAGATATGAGGATGCGTGGGTGGCTCAGTTGGTTAAGCATCCAACTCTTGATTTTGGCTCAGTTCGTGATCTCACGGTTCATGGGTTTGAGCCCTTGCTTGGGATTCTCTCTCTCCCTCTCACTGTGCCCCTTCCTTGCTCAAGCTCTCTCTCTCTCTCTCTCTCTCTCTCTCTCTCTCTCTCTCTCTCAAAATAAATGAATAAACATTAGAAGTTAAAAAAAAGAATAAAAAGGTATGAAATACTGGTACTTACAACATATTTCAAATATGCTGGCTGAAAGAAGTTAGATTCAAAAGTCTAAATGCTATATGGTTCCTTTTATTTGACATTCTGGAAAATGCAAAACTACACAGATAGAGAACAGACCAGTGGTACTGAGGGTTTAAGAAGTAGGTCTGACTATAAACCGGCAGCCCAAGGACATTTGGGGTTGGGGTGCAGTGTTGAGACTGTTCTATATCTTGATTATAATAGTGGCTACATAACTCCATGTGGTTGTCCAATCTCACACAACTACAAAACATAAAGATTGAATTTTACTGTTTATCAATTTAGAATAAATTTTAATACCCCTCCTAAAATGTCTTCTTGAGTCAGAAAATTGAATATATATTAATATATAGTGTTTCTTCCTAAAAGAGATTGAAAAATTCACTATCTTTAACCCGTTATTATTCTAACATTTTATATTACCAAAGAAAAGTAATAGGATTCTTGTCTTCCTATTATAAAGACATCCATGTGCCTAGCAGTGTTGCTAAAATAGTCTGTCAAAGGGATGGAGGGAGAAAAGAAGAGATGATGTGTTTTTTGATAAATCTTTGCTGCTATATTTGTGGTTGTTCTGTAAGCAAGAGAGACTACCTTGGTAGTTTTCTGAATAGAGTTGTCTAACAAGAAGAATCAATGAAGCTATTGGCTGATTAATGAGCATGAAAACACAGAATGCTGCTATCTTTATTAACAGTGAAAAAGTGTAGACTTTAATAAATAGAGCAAAACACATATAGTGTGTACTCATTTTCTCTAGCCCTAACTCATTGTTCTCAGCCACCTACTTATATCTGCATGGTGCTTAAAAATAAACTTTAATAAATAATACATAGGGGTTTTGGTGGGGTAGGAAATGAGGTTGTAATATTGTGGGATCAGATGGATTCAACCCTATAAGTAACATCTGATGTAATTAATGTTCATCTTTGAAACTGTCAGTGTCTCTGAGCCTAAGTCATTATCTACTTTACCCCCATCTGTTTCTATTTCTTTTATCCAAGAGAAGAAAATAAAATACCTTCATTTTAGGCGTGTTATGGATTTTATTAATTCCTCCCCAAAGTTACCAATGTTAATGGAACAGGCAACCCCATCAAGGTCTTAACCAGCTTGAAAGATACACATAAAATTATTTGGTCAAAAGAAAAATCATCAAAGTGAACACATACAAATCATATTCAACTGTTTCTCTACAATTAACATTCTGTTCTCAATCTCTTGCAACTCTTCTTTCCCCAAGCCCAGGTTATATTGTTGTTGTGGCCATGGAAATATTAGGGATAAGAGGAATTGATAGAACAAAACTTAAAACTTAGAACATAGACTTTATATATAAGTATATATTCAAGTCTACAATATCTTTACTTTGTATCAGACCACTCTTGTTAACACAGTTACTCTAGAAACAAATATTATGATGACAAATTTTCTAAGTTGAATAATTTTTTGAGTACCTATGTTTTAAACTCTAAATTTAGTTTGATGAAGTAACATGAGGATTTATTAAAAGTTAACAACATGCTATTTTCTGCTTCTGTCTAATTCACTAAGGAGTGCCTGGAATATATTAAGAGTCCTGTTTATGATGAGTCCTGTTTAGCATCCAGAGCTAAAGGAGAGAAGATGTGTGCACCAGAAAGGAGGGAAACATAAGCTGTAATGGCCATGGGATAGGAGAGCAGATGAAGCCTTTAGGCCTAGGGGAAAACAGGGAGATTGGATGGCCAACCTAAAATCCAGTGTGCCCTACAGTGTTACCCTACCTTGAGTAAAAAACTCAAGTCTACAATTCCTTTGTCCCTCTACTCCTGAAATTACTGTTCACAACCTTCTTTCCCCAGCCTCCTCCTATCACAGATTCACTATCACCTCCCCTCACCCCATAATTTTGTCCCCTCCCCTATCCAGCTCAATGTTTATGACAGTATACATTAAATGAAAAGATCAAATATTTGTCTATTAGAATAGCATGTTTCTTTGATAGACAACTTTCAATAGGTTTCCCATAGAAACACTGTATTATTGCTATATTAATATAAAACTATATCATAGATATATTTAGACTTGGCTTCACCAAGAGATATAAATATCCTGTATAGTATTTTCCTCCAAAGAAAAATGTCTTCCAATTTCTGAACAATTAACTTAACAATCAAATTTTTGGAACCCTACCCATTGTTACAGTAGCTATTTCAGGTAGATATTTTTGTATCTAAGTTGTTTTCTTCATTACTGTAAATTTCTGGGCATGAGGGATAAAGGCTAAACCTTGTATTAGATTAGTAAGGAAGATATCAACTTTGTGCCATAAGCCAGGCTCTAGATAAAAGGCAATTAATCACCATCAATTGTTTATTACATACAAATTTGGCTGTGGTCTATGCTAGTCCCTTTCCTCTGGGAACTTAAAATCAAATACAGGCTATCTTAATAGAGCCTATAGAGGTCCATGAAACACGTAAACTAAATAAGAAGTATTTATCAGTCAAAACATAAACTGATATAATGAGAGCTGATCTTCTCAGAATAATCCCTCAAGCACCCAAAAAATTACAACGCATCCCCCTTGCAACAGTGAAGGGCTGAACCGGTGGCACTCCCTGAAGCACTTAGCTTTGCCCACCTCCCAAATTGGGGAGGACTTTAATCTGTACCTATAGCACCAGGAACATCAAGGGTCCATTCCCAGTCATAACAATGCAACAGTGAGGTGAGTTTAACTCTGTTTTGACCCTCTCTCTATTCTATATAGTCATTCCAGACTTGGAATTTCACTTTCCATTTTGAAAATAAGGAAATCCTGGGGTCTGGGTGGCTCAGTTGGTTAAGCGTCCAACTTCACCTCGGGTCATGATCTCATGGTTCATGAGTTCCAGCCCTGCATCAGGCTCTGTGCTGACAGCTCAGAGCCTGGAGCCTGCTTCAGATTCTGTGTCTCCCTCTTTCTCTGCCCCTGCCTTGCTCATACTCTGTCTCTGTCTCTCAAAAAGTGAATAAACGTTAAAAAAAAATTTAAAAAGAAAATAAAGAAAATAAGGAATTCCTTCCATTGTGATATGTTGATTTGGTTAAAGGACATAAAGAAAATCAGGCCTCCCACAAATACACAATTGAAAAAGGGAGGAGTACTTCCATAGCCTTTTTAAGATAAGTTGATACCCACCAAAACTTGATAAGTGGTACTGTCTTGAAGATTAGTTGCAATATGGAATCTAAAACTGTACCAATAAACTTATGTACTCCCATTTGTCTATCTTAAATTTTGCATAGATCTTTTATTCATGCAAGCTTTGGTAACAGCACACATGGGCGATTTGGAAAATATTGGATCACTGAGTTATGCCAACCTTCTAAATACTGAAACATTTCACGTACAATATAAATACATTTCTTAGTATCTCTAATAATCTTTTCAGTAAACTGTTTATGAATTGGGAAGCTGTCAAGTTCATGTTGGTAGATACAAATTTTCCAAAACTCTAATTCTCATTTAGAATGTCTAATTTTATCATTGGCAGTTTTCAGTAGTGTGCTATAGTGTGTGTTATAGTTTGCAATAGTTTGTGAGACCCAATTATCTATGCTCAACTCTGTTCTGTGACATCAAGTTAGTAGTTTGAAATCAGCCATGCTGAGAGTTTTCACAGCACAGAAATTGGCTACCAATCTACAAAACTGGGATCTCTTTCTCTCACAGAGGGCTAGCTGTTGAACATTCATCAGGACATAACTGGTTGTTTTCCTTAAAGTGACAAGTTTACATTTTGTTGAAGATAAACTTTCTGCCAAATACCCTAAATTTAAATAATATTAGGTTGTCTGAAAGTTGTTATTAAAAAAAAGAAGTTTCATGAAAAAGTAGTTCCTTCATCTTACAATTCAAACTATTGGGCAAATGCTTTTCCTCTGGACAATCAGGGTACTTTTTAGTACATAATATGCTTTATGCATATTTTCCCTCCTTTGAAACAAAATAATAAAAATTACATGTACTCAGTGTCAAAATGTAATAAAATTAATAATTTTTACTGCTTCATCAAAACATTCTTAAGGAGATGGAAGTTTTACCCACCTTGCTTTTCAATACCTAAGCAAATGTCAACATGGTGGAAAATGCAAGTAATATCTTAATATTTTTTTGAAAATAGTTCTATGGCTTCTCTGAAAGCATCTCAGGATCTCCAGAATTCTATAGTATCTATGTTGAGCATCACTGAACAAACTTTACTACCAATATACTATCACTTAAAAAGTCTAAAGAAGATAATGCCTAAACAAGGAAATATTGATATCCGACGATATCAGAGAAGAATTTAGGACGGAAGAAGGGGTTATGAAAAAATAAAATAAGCCTGTGTTAAATGAAAGTAAATATGAAATTATAAGCTTGAAATAGTAATCATGTATACGTTGAGAGATTAAATAAGCAAAAGGGAACTATATAGCAAACTTTAATATATTATATATATTCATGTGAATATGAATTCATATGAATCCAAATTCATATGAATATATATATTCATAATATATTATGAAAATAATATATTTAAAATTGTTGATTTGTTTTTTTTCTTTGACTTATTTTATTTTACTTTTAAGTTTTTATTTAAATTCTAATTAGTTAACATACAGTGTTAACTAATTTCAGGTGTACAATACAGGTGTACAATACAGTGATTCAACATTTCCATACAACGGCAAGTGCTCATCACAACAAGTGCACTCCTTCATCCCCATCACCTATTTTACCCATTCCCCACCCACCTCCCCTCTGGTAACAACCAGTTTGTTTTCTATAGTTAAGAGTGTGTTTCTTAATTTGCCTCCCTCTCTCTTTTTATTTTTCCTTTGCTCATTTGTTTTATTTCTTAAATTCCACATGTGAGGAAAATCACATGGTATTTGTCCTTCTCTGACTTACTTTGCTTAGCATAATACACTGTAGCTCCCTCCATGTTATTGCAAATGGCAAGATTTCATTCCTTTTTAAAGCTGAGCAATATTCCATTTACATATGTACCACATCTTCTTTATCCATTCATCAATCGATGGACACTTGCACTGCTTCCATAATTCGGCTATTGTAGATAATGCTGCTATAGACATCAGGGTCCATGTATCCTTTTGAACTAGCATTTTTATATTCTTTGGGTAAATACCTAGTAGTGCTATTGCTGGATCATAGGATAGTTCTATTTTTAACTTTTTGAGGAACCTCCATACTGTTTTCCAGAGTGACTGCACCAGTTTGCATTCCTACCAGCAGTGCAAGAGTGTTCCCCTTTCTCCACCTCCTCATCAACACCTGTTGTTTCTTGTGTTGTTGATTTTAGCCATTCTACCAGGTATGGGGGGGGGGGGGATATCTCATCATGGTTTTGATTTGCATTTCCCTGATGATCAATGATGTTGAGCATCTTTTCATGTGTCTATTGGCATCTGTATGTCTTCTTTGAAAAAAAAAAAGTCTATTCATGTCTTCTGCCCATTTCTAGTTGGATTATTTGTTTTGGGGGTGTTCAGTTTTATAAGTTCTTTATATATTTTGCCTGCTAGCGTTTTATCAGATATTTCATTTGCAAGCATCTCCTCCCATTTGATAGGCTGCCTTTTAGTTTTGTTGACTATTTCCTTTGCTGTGCAGAAGCTTTTGGTCTTGATGAGTCCCAATAGTTGACTTTTGCTTTTTCCCTTGCCTCAGTAGACATATCTAGAAAGAAGTTGCTACAGCCAATGTCAAAGAGGTTATGGCTGTGTTCTCCTCTAGGATTTTTATAGTTTCAAGTCTCACAATTAGGTCTTTAATCCACTTTGAATTTATTTTTCTGTTTGCTGTGAGAAAATGGTGATCTAGTTTCATTATTTTGCATGTACCTGTCCAGTTTTCCCAGCATCATTTGTTGAAAAGACTAACTTTTTTCCCCATTGGATATTCTTTCCTGCTTTGTCAAAGATTAGTTGACCATATAGTTGTGGGTTAATTTCTGGGTTTTCTATTCTGTTCTATTGATCTATGTATCTATTTTTTGTGCCAGCACCATACTGTTTTGATCAATACAGCTTTGTAATGGGACTTGAAGTTTGGAACTGTGATGCCTCCAGCTTTTTCTTTTTCAAGGTTGCTTTGGGAAATTGTTGATTTGTTTCAGAAAAGGGACAAGATATTAATCTAAACCATAGTAAGTTAAATATGAATGCTAAAATTTTCTAGGGAACCACTAAAATATTAGAAATAGTGTACACATCCTGCATTATACTTTGAATAGGCAAAAAACAAAAATTAAAAGAGAGAGTAAACTGAGAAAAGGGGACTGAAAAAGATCATAGCAATGTACCTAAGAAGTTTGTAATAAAAACTACTAAAAAATTCATAAACTTACCTTGTTAAAAGGGAAATATTGAGGATTTCCGCTTGTGTCTATGATAGATTAGTTTATAAAAACCAACCCTTCCATGGAGAATAATTGCTGGCTATAATAAAAATGAATAAACGCCTATTTTAACACACCAGCGAGCAGCAAAGACACCCAGGGCTTAAGCAGCCCAGATTAGAGAGAATGGAGACATGCTAAGATGACCAAGATATTTTTTGCCCCTTTTCTCCTTGAAATATTTTGCCAGAAAGTAATTGTCAACCTAGAGATCTAGCAGAAAGCAGCAGCTTGAACCTTCAGGATACTCACAAGACTGAGGAGACAAATAGAATTTAATGCTACAAAGACAGTAAGAACTTGAGGGACCAAGATCCTGGAATTTAAGAAACTATAAAAAAAAAAAAAAAGCTGACATTCTGCATCGCTTTTCCTCTATTCTTCATAAGAGATCTAAAAGCTGAGAAAACAGTTCTCGTGTGAAATTCTCCACCTTGACATCTATTTTCTTGAATATACTAATCACAATTATTTTAAAGTTCATGTATGATATTTCCAAAACCTAGTTCACCTGTGCGTCTGTTTCTACTAACTGCTTTTCTTGTTTGTTTTTGATCACTTTTGTCACTTGGCTGGTCTCATACATTTTTATTTGAATACTGAGCACTGTGTATGTAATATTGTAGATTATCTGCTTGTTGCTGTTTTCCATCCAAGAGGATTTAATTTTCTTTTGTCAGTTAGTTAGAATAGGGCCACATCTTACTTCTGACAGAAACATTTGCATATTGTGAAAAGTTTTAATCAACAGAAATATTTAATTCTAAACTTCATATATCTAATAGCATAATTTAAAAAATATCAAACAAAAAATAAACAGAACAAGGAAAACAAATAATTCCACCATTTAACAATTAGTAATTTATAGCTCAAGAAAACCAGTCCCAGTAAAAACAAAGACTGAACAAGAGGACTAAGTTCGAACTAATGAAAATTACAAACACTAAATCATGTGTAAGGAACTAGTACATGCTCCTTAAAAATATTTTTTTTTAACTGAACCTAGAACATTTATGGCCAGGCTTGAGGCTGTTAGTCAAGTCTCAAAAAATGTCAATCCAACAGAGTATTTTCTTTTATCAGAATACAATTGAAACAGAAATCAATAACAAATATATCTTTAAAAACTACAAGTATTTGGACATTTTAAAACTTTCATAAATGATTCACAGGCAAGAAATGCATAAAAATTAGAAAAATATTCAGAGCTAAATAATGAGGAAAATAGAAAATCTCAATCTTCACATATCTAAAATGTGTGATGATTATTTTATATGTCATCCGGACTGGGCTAAAGGATGTTCAGATAGCTGGTAAAACCTTACACCAGATGTGTCACTGAAGGTGTTTTCCAGAAGAGATTAAAGTTTGAATTGGTAAATTGGATAAAGCAGATAGCCCCCTTTACTACGAATGGATATCATCCAATCCATTTCTGACCTGAATAGAACAAAAAGGCAAAGAAAAGGTGAATTTGCTCTGTCTGCTTGATCTCAGCCATCCATATTCTACTGCTCTTGGATATCTGGTGCTTCTGGTTTTAGGGCTTTCAGACTCAAGATCACAAGAACTTAAACCATCCACCCCTCCCCCAACACACACAAACTTCTCAGGTTTCAGATTTACTGAGTGACACCTCTGACTTTCCTGGTTCTCTGCCTTACAAAGGCACTTATCCTGGGACTTTTCAGCCTCCATAATCAGGTGAATCAACTCTTTCCTAACATCTGTTATTCTGTTTCTCTAATATATTGTGGATTTCATCCAAAAAAAAATATGAGAAAGAAATTATATAGACTTCAATGCTCATGTTAAGGGGGAAAAAAGGCTAAAAGTTAATGAAATAAGCTTCCAATTTAAGTTAGGATACGCATAACAAAATAAACCAAAAGAAAGTAGAAAGAAGAAATAAATAAGACCTAATAACATTAATGAAATAGAAAAAAAACATTAAATGAATAAGATCAACAAAGCAAAAATCTCAATCAATATTGATGAAGAAAAATAAAACACAAATAAAAATATTTAAAATGAAAAAGAGAATAAATTGTTACAGCAAAGATTTACAAAAGACAGTAAGAATACATTTGAAGTCTTAGATCAAAATACATTTCTAGGAAAAAATAAATATACTGAAATGAACTAAGCACAGAAGAGGAGAGCTCTTTTTAAAAAAAAAAAGTTTATTTATTCTGAGAGAGAGAGAACATGCACACGTGTGGAGTTGGAGGATAGATGCAGAGAGAGAAAGAGAGAGAATCCTAAGCAGGTTCGATCTCAGGCACCCAGGAACCGTGAAATCATGACCCGAGCCGAGATCAAGAGTCTGATGCTTAACCCATTAACCACCCAGGCACCCCAGAAAAGGAGAGTTCTAAAACATTTTTAAAAATTGAATAAGTAGTTAGCATATACCCACAAATAAAACACCAGGTTCAGATGATTTTAAGGTGAATTCTAACCAAAATTCAAAGGCAGTTTTTTTCATTGTTACACAAAGTCTTCTAGAGGTTGTAAATGAAGGTACTTTTCACAACTCATTTTATGAGGTTAGTTAGCATTATCTATCAAAACTAGATAAAACTAGATAACAACCTTAAAAGAATAAAAGATTACAAAAAAGGAATAAAAAAATTACAGACTAACCGCAATTGCGAACACAGATTTGAAGTCTAAATAAAATATATTAATAAATATAATTCATAAATGTGTTTTTTAAGCTGTATTTATTCCAGAAATGCAGATTTGAGCCAACCATAGAGAATCTACGTTATTCCTCACATTACATTATATGATCATCTCTATGGATTCAATTAAACGTTTGTTTTTGTTAAAAATTCTTATCATACTAGGAATAGAATTTATTTCCTTAATCTGACAATGGATATCTTCAAAAAACCCAAAAACAAACAGGATATTGAATCAGAGCAAGATAAGTCTTGACACCACATCTAGTATTAGATGGCTCAAATGTACAGGAGAAAGCAGGTACCTATAAGGAATAGGAGGTAAGTAAAGCTAAATTATTTGTATTGATATCAATTGCCTACATGGAAACCTCAAAAGAATATATAGACAAACTATTAGAATTAATAGGAGAGTTCAGCAGGAGATTAGATATAAGATCAATATGTAAAAATCAATTACATTTTTATGCCAATAGCAAGGTATTAGAAAATGTAATTAAAACAAAAAATATGATTTTCAATAGCAACAAAGGCTATAAGGTATCTACGGTACCTAGGAATAAGCCTAACAAAAGATATTATAAGGACACTTCTGGAAGATATTAAAAACCTTGAAAAAAAAAAAAAGGATAATCAGAGCATGGAGATGGAGCTGACAAAAGATGAGGTTGGGGATGTAGTCAGAACCAGATCATTATGGGATTTGGGGTCTTATTCAGTGGTTGGAAATAATTCTGAGAGCAATGAGTATTCACTGAAAGAGTTTAAGTAAGAATAAACATGAACTGTCAGTCTGTAATGGTATGACTATATTGAAGAGGGTGATGTTTGGGATCGGAAAACAAACTAGGAGGCTTTTTGAGCTGTCCTGATGAGATTTGAGATTAAGGGTGATCCGAACCAGGGTGCCCAAAAGGTCTTTCCTGGTCTGGTCCTTACTGCCTCTCCAGCTTTACCCTTTATCAATGTCATCTTGTACTCCATGCTCTGTTAGTTCTTGCACCTTAATGAGCTCCACATGGTTTCTTCTACCTCCAGACCTGTTATGAAACCCTGTCTGCTGGGACACTTTCCAGACTACCTTTTCCTGACACTGGTCTGGGTAACAGTCATCTTTCAAATCTAAGCTTTGCTGCTATATCCAATTGAAACACTTTCACTGCCCCTCCAAAGCTGAAGCAGTTTTTTCATACAATATTCTTTTCATACTTCGATTGTAACATCTAAAACAACGTATTTGAAATGGTCTCTTTATTCTGCCACCTCCCCTATTGACTGAAAGCATCTCTAAGTCAGAAAGCTAAGTCTGATTCACCATTGTGTATCTAGCAACTAACATGCATGTGGGCTCAGAAAATATTTGCTGATGTGTGAGACTGAGAGATTGAGGTGGGGAGGGTGGGAGGGAGGGAGGGAGGGAGGGAAGGAAGGAAGGAAGGAAGGAAGGAAGGAAGGAAGGAAGGAAACCAGGCAAAAAGAAATTGTTTGATATTTCAAAAGGCCTTTTTCAGATCTCAAATAGAAGACTGGTGATAATTTTTTAGTGCCACTGCAAAATTTAATCCTGTCTGGAAAGTGTAGCTAAAGTGGTATTTTGACCTGCACAATCTTAATCTTGGGTGGAAGAAGTGGTGGATATTGGCCTGAGTAAAGGTGCAAAGAAGAAGTTGGCAAACTATAACTGGTAGACTATAAATGGCCTTCTGTCTGCTTTGCAAATACAGTTATATTTGAACACCATCACATTTATTCATTTATATATTGCCTACGACCACTTCCAGTTTACAACATCAGATGTTGTAATGTAGACCATATGCTCCACAACGTCTGAAATATTTACCACCTGGCTTTTTACAGAAAAACTTTGACAACTCCTGGTATAAAGAGCCAGAGCTCAAATGATCAACTCAGAGATTCACAATTACAACTATCTCCTGATGACAGAATAACATAAAAAGAACCTCTGTTTTTTTTTCAAGTTCGGTCCTTGGTGTAGTGAATTGGTTCAGGCAAAGTGACAAAGCACCTTGAGGTAACAGATTACTTTGTAAAAAAAATTGACAGAAAGTGAGAGAGAAAACCACTGATGAGACTTAATAGTTGAATATCTTCCTGATATAGGAAAATAAATCCTTTCTACTGATGTAAAATCGGGTGTCAGATGGAGTCATCATATCCAGCCCATGGTTTTCTCTTGTCATTTTAGAATATTTCTCATGCTTATGAAAAATAGGACTGGTAGTTCTAGAGGCTGCTTGATTTTTATTTTTAGAAAATACCTGATCTTGGCTGAGGCTACAGAACTCTTTTTATCAAAGTACTTCCTTTTACAAAGACTCAAAGAATATTTACCTTTTGTGGCTATGTCACATTTTAATCAACTACAGTCATTTCTCAAGGCAGGTTTCATTACATAAATATTTCCTTAAGAGATCTTGACTTAATTCAAATAAAAAGGCACTTTGAGAATTTACATATTTTATTATGGCTATAAGTTACCATTTTTAAGAATTAGTATAGAAGCCTAGGCTGATTTTAAGATCGGAAAAGTCACACTTAGTACTATTTATCAAAAATTGGAAAGTGATGACTCTAGAAATATTATACTGATTAGTTTTACTTGGATGCTTCAAAAAATAATTGAGCAAACCATCAATTAATCATTTTGCAGTTACATAAAAAATAACTCCCTGGAATAATAATTTTCATAGTTTTGTGATAAGCTATTCCTTTCAGCTGTCTTTCTAGAGCTAGAAAATTATGTCTTTCAGTATTTCAACAAAAACGTTGGTATGTTTGGGGTTTTTTGGGGTTTTTTAATGTTTATTTATTTTGAGAGAGAGTGTGAGCAGAGGGAAGGGCAGAGAGAGAGGAGAGAGAGAATCCCACAGGGATTTGATCTCAGGAACCAACCGTGAGATCATGCCCTGAGCCAAAATCCAGAGTTGAAGCTTAACCCACTGAGCCATCCAGGTGCCCCAGTATGTTTGTTTTTTATTGGGCAGAATTTACTTCATTTGCACATGTATCTTTTTTATATGCCTTAAGGTCTTCCTAAAAAGTTGTATATAAACAGAACTTATGGTGACATGTGTCAAGAATATATGACTCTTTTTTTTAATCTTAGAAATCCAGATTAAAATCCTAGTTCTTGTATTGTGTTTTAGGTGATTCCATGAGTTCTTTAATCTCTCTGAATTTTAGTTTCTTGTCTATAAAATGAGAATATTGATAGAACTTATCTCATAGGGTATTGTGAGGATTAAATGAGCTAATAAATGTAAAGCTATATCACATTGTCTTGAATATGAAAAATACTAAAAATAATATTATTATGCTACCTTCATTGGGAGAACTATCATATTTTAGCACCAGTAAAAGCTCTTTGGCAAAATCAGTTGTTATACCCATAAGCTTTCTCTTAGTTGACTGAGTTTTGGTTTTTGTGTTTGGTATTTAAGTTTTTTGTGTGTTTTGCTTTCTTGTTTTTAGTAAATTTGTGTTTCCTAGATGGATTTTCTTAAAGTGAGTAAGCTTTACCCAGCATTATTGGCAGACTGAGACTTGGACCATAATTACTTGGCATTACCCTTTAATAGACATGGTGAACGTACATCACTCATGCCCCCAACCTCACTCTCCCACTTTGGAAAAGACATCATGAATCAATGACAACACTTCTTTTCTACCTGAGTTTTAAAACAAGTTCAAAATCCTCTCAATACATCACCCCTAGAAGATAAGAACAGTAGATCAAAGATAATATATGAGCTGAAATCTGGTTGGCATCCCTGATCTAGGAGATAGTGCCTACTAAACTCTCATTATCTGTATCCTTTATCCTCTAATACCTTCCATTACTTTCAGTTCTTCTCTTCCATGTCTATATTTTTATCTGCCTAAGTCTTGGGTCCACCAGTGATTGCCACTGACCCCATCATATCTAAAGTCCACTGCTAACACTGGTATTAAGATGTTGCTTATTGAATTTCTATATTACAACAAGCTGCCTAGAAAATCATAACTGCCCTTATAGAGTTTACAGTCTACTAGATTACATAAACATTAATGAATTGTCACATTTAAAATCTTAAATTATAGTTGAATTAAGTATTAGGAAGAACAAATCTGAAACAGAAGTCCTAGCTAAATCTAGTGAGTCAGAAAGGGCTTCCCTAAGATAGTGATGTTTGTGCTGAGATGCAAAAGATGTATAGGACTTAAACAGCAGTAGGAGTTAGTGAGAAGTAAAAATATTCCTGCTGAGATACCAGTATGAATGCAGATTTAAGGAGGAACTCAGTGTATTTAGAAAACTGACAAGGCCAGTGGTAGAAATGTGGGCTGAGGATGGGGGAGATATGGTTAGACAGTCAGGCAAGGGCTAAATCATTTAAGACCATTGGGAGTACATTAAGTATTTGTGACTTTGTGCTGCCTGGGTGGCTCAGTCTCTTAAGCATCTGACTGTGGCTCCGGTCATGATCTCGTAGTTCATGGGTTCGAGCCCCGCATCACGCTCTGTGCTGACAGTGTGGAGCCTGCTTCGAGTTTTTTGTCTCCCTCCTCTGCCCTTTCAAAAATAAATAAATATTAAAAAAAATTATTTGTGACTTCATCATAACAAGTTGAAAGCAATGAAAAGGTTAACCAGGGGAACAACATGAGTAAGTTTGTGTTTTTAAATATTATTATTTAAACGTTATAAAGATTTTAAAGATTACTACTATCAAAACACTATTTAGTAGACTGATTATGTTGGCTAAGAATGCATGCAGGAACTCCAAATGGGAGACTATTAGAGTAGTCCAAATAAGAAATTATATTAACAGATTATAGAAAGATATGGAGGAAGATGAAAGATATTTATGAGAGAAAATCAACAGGGCATTATATGTGACATATGATAGGTGAAGAAAAGGAAGATTATGGATGATACCTCAGTTTTCACTTATGGAATCAGGAGAATATGATGTCATTCACTAAGTTAAGAAACACTGCACAAGGATTAGCCTTGAGTGGAAGATGAGTTCAGTTCAGGCATATTTAGTTGACTATATATTTGAGGTGTTCAAGTGGTAATAAGCATGCAGTTGGAATGCTTATATCTGAAACTCTAGGAACTCTGACAAAGAGATAACTTTATTAGTCATTGACATATAGGGGTAATTTAAATTCTATGTGTGCAAATGATTTTCTACAAACAGCAAGTAGAAATTGGAAACAGAAATGGTCCCAAAATTCAGACTTGAGATCCCTGATATTGACAGGTCAGGTAAATGGAAAGAGGCCTATAGAAGAGGTGAAGTGTTTAAGGAATAGAAAGAGAACTCAAAAGGAAACCAGAAATATATAGTGTCATGGTGGTCCAGAAAAGACAGTGTTTCAGAAAAGAAAGTAAATTAAGACCATCAAATGCTACACTTGGTCTTAGCCAAAAGGCCGAGAAGCGGTAAGAACATCAAATGCTACTGAGGTAAATTAAAGTGAAGGTTTAGATTTAAACATGGAACTCACTGGGAGATCTTAAATGGGAGCTAACTGGGGTTGGAAACTAGAATAGCTGAAGGTTGTGTGATATGCGAGGAACTGGCCATGGGGAGCACCAAGAACAGAACTGTAGGAAGGAAGGAAGTTCAGGAAGTCTTGGTTTGTTTTTTCAGATGGGAAAGACTTGAACATATTCATACTCATGAGAAAGAGCCTATACAGTAGGAACATCTGAAAATAAAGCTGAAATGTTTTTTCATTTTTGAGAGAGAGACAGAGCACGAGCAGGGGAGGGGCAGAGAGAGAAGGAGACACAGAAACTGAAGCAGCCTCCAGGCTTTGAGCTATCAGCACAGAGCCTGATGCGGGGCTCGAACTCACGAACCATGAGATCATGACCTGAACTGAAGTCAGACACTTAGTGACTGAACCATCCAGGCACCCCTTGGAAGTACAGTTGAAAGGAGAGGTATTGGATAGCTTAAGGTTCCTGAAAAGGAAAAGGCCCGTGTGGAAGAGCACAAGCGAAATTATAGAGAAACTGAAGCCTCTTCAAATTGGCAGAGATGGGGAGATTGTTGGTGTGACCCTGCCTTCCCCTGTCAACAGGTATAAAGAGTTCTCCTCCTTAAAGCAATATAGCTTAGGTGCAAAGGCTATATAAAGGTTTACTTTATACAGATAGCTTTTATAAACCAGTACTTTCCTTTGGAGTTAAAAAGATATGCACCTTTGAAACTTGATTAGAGATAGAGATATTATGGAGGCAACTGATTTCCTTGGGATGGATAGAAAGAAAGATTATAAAACAAATTAATATTCACCTGAGCATAGACATGGAATAGTATCACCCCACTGATTTTAGGAAAGCTGGGAGTCACATCATTACCTCTTAGCTACCATGCCAACACAGGACTGGCCTTAATGAGCACCACTGCATTGATGTGGATTTCACCAGCCCCTCATATCCTTTTTCCTATCTCATTCAAAATAACTGGCCACAGTATGTTTCAATTAGAAAAACCTTCAGTGATCTCACTACCAACTCATTTTCTGTAATAAAAATAGCCAGAAATTTAAGGACAAGAATAATAGGTTTTCACATAGTAATTCCAACACAGCCTCTGAAAAGAAAGTTCTCAAATATTTTGAATGCTAAGGACTTTTCTACTGTTTTCATGCAAAGGAATAAAGGTGAGAGTTTCTACCTCCAAGAACCTGGCAACAGAAACTTCTCCCTTTTCCTTCTTCTGGAGTAGGTCTTCCTTCAATGTCTATTTAACACAAGAAAATGACATATTTAAACTACTTTACTACATTGTGGGGTATTCTCAGTAAGTAAATTAGGTATCTAACAGATAAGCAGTATCTCATTATTACATTCAGTCTGATGAAGTTAATGCATTAAATTAGGCTCTTAACTTGTCTTTGCTTTGGGCTTCAGTCTCTGGTCAGTTAAAACTCCTACCGATCCACTTACACATTTGTTCTTGATGGCTCAATCTTTGCTTCCTTCCCAGCTTGAGAGTGGTTGTTCAGTTACATAGATCCTGACTTCTTAGTTCTATCCACTTGATTTCCAAGTAATTATAGATCTTTCTGCTTAGGTTGTTTACAAGTTACTTTTACCTTCATATTGAACTGTGGCTCTATGCATTCCCTAAGGAGATATATTCTCTCCATCCTCTCTATATATATTGCCTCTAATTTGAAAACTCAAATGCCTACAGAGACCCAGCAGGTATCATGGACAAGAGAACTGATTGAGGGGTAAGGCAAAAGAAGCCCAAGAGAGAGCAGAGAGAAAATGTCTCCTGTCTGCCTCTCTCATTTCTTGCAGGGCAAGCCTGAAAGCAAACTGCTTTGGCTATCTGGATTAGAATGACACCTATTTAAAGGAACTATCTGAGAATGCTATCTGCCCAGAACTTTTAGAGTAACTTAGAGTCTCCAATGCAATGCAAAAACCCAGCTACTGGACCCAGCTACCTCATTTTCAGGAAACCTAGATTAAGCACTTGGGGTTATTTTCAGACAATCCTGTTCCTTGTATTATACCAGGGAAGTTCCACCTTCTTCCACTATAATTGGCCCCTTGAAAAGCAAATGTACATGTCGTATACAAATGTACAGACCCTAGGCACTTTACACATCCAAATCTCATAATGATAGCTATGAAGTGCCAAGATAATTAAAATACACGTGCAATCTCCAAATTTCACCTATGAATTGTAGACTTTTCTTTTTGATAAACCTGCTAAAAATCCTATAGGCAAGTTATCAGATCTGAGTTTAGGTTTTGACCTCCCTAAATCTGCCTTGGGAATGGCAATGTGTGGTGGGCTGCTTCAAAGGCAGAAAGAGCCTTAACGGTATCCTACTGACAGGTGGACATACCAGGTAGAAGTAGTACCTAGTATGCTTCCCCAGGAAAATATTCAGGACCTTAAAAAGGCAGTGGGGGACATTCTTCTAACAGAAATGTATGGTTCTAACCTTTTTTTGTTTTTGAGAGGCAACATGGTTCTTAAACTCAAAAAATCCAAAGATCATTTCTGGATTGTTTTCTATTGAAGTGGGCTCTGGATAAGATCCTTATGTGACTAAAACATTCTCCCATCCTGAGGCTCCTTTGTGGAACTCTTGAGCTCTGGACCAATTTATCAAAAGATGTGTTCTTCAGCTTTGCGCAGTGGCAGTATCGTAGCCAATGAGGTTTATCTGAGGCGCGATTATTGCTAAAAGATGTGTTCTTCAGCTTCACAAACATCCTGCTCTGTCCTGAAAACCTCAGGGCAGGGGGGCGGGTTATGGTACTGGGCCATTTTCCAGGAGAAATAACTTCACGCAGGATGGGAAGAGCCCAGTGTTGATGTTCTTCATATTATTGTGCATCAGAGTCATGTGAAAGGGTAAGTGATGGTAAATGTGCATTGGAGGTTGGCTGATTTTTCTTAGATTCATTTAATCAGTCAAAGATCCAAGAGAAAATGAATAGGATAACTTAGGATAACTTGATGAGAGTTTAATAAAAGACTTTTTTTTTTTTTACAAAATATGGTCAGTATATAGGGAAACCAGAAGGGATAGTGCAGGACCCTGAGGCTAAGAAGGGCAAGGAGAATTTACCACCTTGAGCCTGAAGGCAGGCGAAGAAAGGGAACACTTGTTGGAATTAGAAGGACAGAGCTAAGAAATGAGAGCCAGCTGTCAGAAGCTAAGACTTTAGAAGGAGAGACCTACCAAATCCCATAGAAAAGAGCTAGGGAAATAAATATCCTGACTTCACTTTCTCCCATGTCTCTCCTCCTTCCTTCTGGCCTCTTGCTTGTGCTACCAATGGGCAAAATCCAGTGCTCAATCTGAGTCCAGAAGACAAGGGCAGAGTATATCAGAGAATGGTGAAGAATGAATATGGAGAGGCAAGGAAAGATACCCAACAAACTCACCTACCTCGCAGGGGGAAAAGAAGTGAAGGATCAGTGAGGACCTATTACATATGAAGGGTCAGTGAGGACCAATACAACAAGGCTGGAATTATAATGCCCAAAAATGCTTCAGAGCATTGGCAATAAAATCAAAACTGCCAAAGCACATGGAACTACACATGACCTGCTTAGCCTTCTTCATACGAAAGGCTCCGGAAAACTGAGGTCTCCATTCCTTTTGCCTTTGCCAAATGACCCTTCAGTTGAGCACTTTGGTATTATCTGAACCATACAAATCAGCACATATTAGTGACAGGTGTTTGATGGTACTTGGCTGTAAGAGGAATATCCAGAGGGAGTTGATTTCTTCACATTGATGACAGAAAAGAAAATCAGGTACACAGTGTGTGACTTTGTGACTATGGACAGTGACATATATTCTAATTTCTCTGTTTTGACATCATTCTTTTTCACCTATTATGCCATTGCTTACAAGTAATAATCAGTTGCACAACTTTATTCTTACATGAATGTTCAGTTTTCTAATTTTGAGGATCCTGGTTATTTTCAAGACATTTTCTCTTTCTTTTATTCTTTCTCTCCTCTACCTCTGGTGTTAAAAAGAAATGTTTCCTGAATTTCTGTCTTCAGAGAAAAATAGTGAGGGATGGGGCTGCCTAACCTTGGAAACTCTCAGAGCTTTCCTTTTCCATCTCATGACACCTCTCTTGTCTAACCTCTCAGAGTTCGCAGAAAATAAAATGACATAACAGATGAAGAACAACTTTTTTTCCCCTAACATTTTGTTTTATTCTTATGCCTCTTTACAGGTTTCTGTATTTTCTCACTATTTCTTTCAGGGAATTGGCTGGCTCCTATTTTATTTTTATTTGTAGGTGAAGAACTTATTTTAAGATCTTATCTATTTGTATTGTGGTTAAAGAAAAGACCTACAAATGTGAGCACATGTATGTGCTCACACATGTACATACACACACACATTCACAGAGAAAAAATAGGCAACCATTACTATTCTTTCTGACTGTTCGTGTATGAACGTTACTGGAAATGAAGCCAATGAATTCATATCTCGAAGCAATGGTGAGAAATAATGGCCCCTGACACCTTTAGGAGGAAAAAAATAATATAATTTGACAATAAATTCTCCTTAGGAAAGTAATGTTTTCTTTGAATTATTTTATTAACTTTCTCTTCATGAAGGATCTAAGAGTACTTTGCTAAATACTGCTTTCCTTTGCACTACATAAAGTATAACCCTTTTAGAGAATTTTAAAGTTAATTTTCCACAATGCCCAAATTTAAAATATAAGTTACTTTGAATTGTAGAATTTCACTGTATATGTTCTGTATAGTAATGGAAGAGAGTAATATACATTGAATTCAATTTAATGATTACCAACTACAGTATTGTTACATAGTTTACCTACACAAGTTAACTTTCATTAAAGACTGATATTTATAGGGGCGCCTGGGTGGCTCAGTCGGTTGCATGTCCAACTTCAGCTCGGGTCATGGTCCCACAGTTCGTGAGTTCGAGACCCGCGTCAGACTCTGTGCTAACAAACAGCTCAGAGCCTGGAGTCTGCTTCAGATTCTGTATCTCTCTCTCTCTCTCCCTCCCCTGCTCATGCTCTGCCTCTCTCTGTCTCTCAAAAATAAATAAATGTTAAAAAAAATTTAAAGGCTGATATTTATATTTTTATGCCTAATATATATACCTGAATCTTGAATACAGTGGCAAAGTACATCTTCCAAGGTCAGAAATTTCTCTACATAATAATATTTAGAGAAGCTCTTTAACTGGAACTCTTATAGTCTACATCATCATTGAATACATATGCTGAAAAAAGAACTATATTTGGTGTTCTCTACATTCAACACAGGCATAATTTTTATATAAAGTGATGTTTTGATGTCAAATTCCAATTCCTCCTCACCAGGGATTGGTGGAGCCCCTTGAGCAGTATACCTAAGAGCACAGTCACTTTTCTGAGCAAATAAGGATTCCTTTTCATGTAGGCACTATTGACCTCCTCCTCATCTCTGTTAAGTCTGTCCTAGGATATGATCTTTTTATATCAGGTATCATTGCCATTTAGAATAAATTTTTTTTTTCAACGTTTTATTTATTTTTGGGACAGAGAGAGACAGAGCATGAACGGGGGAGGGACAGAGAGAGAGGGAGACACAGAATCGGAAACAGGCTCCAGGCTCTGAGCCATCAGCCCAGAGCCTGACGCGGGGCTCGAACTCCCGGACCGCGAGATCGTGACCTGGCTGAAGTCGGACGCTTAACCGACTGCGCCACCCAGGCGCCCCTAGAATAAATTTTTAATCTTTGTTTATACACTTTCTTAAAGCTCACTTTCAGTATAGAAACTTTGTAACTTTCTTCCATTACATCCAAAATGTGTGCTTATGACCCATTACACTGATATTTTTTTTGTGTGATGAACAGATGCTGTTTTTCTCTTCTCTGCCCTGAATACTTTGTTTGCTAACCTATTTGAAAATTCCATGTTCTACTCGAAATTTCAAATATTCTATTGTAGCATCTAATTAAAAATTAGTCTCCACCTCACTTTCATCTTTACCAAATTGGTCAAAATTGTGAATGTCTTATATTTGACACACAAACTCTTCTATAGTATCTCAGGGAAGTGTTAGCATGTAAATTTTATATATTTAACATTAATATACATCAAACTGACAAATATGTGGAATAACAACCTTCATTCCCTCTTTTGTATCCAAGGCCCAATGATCACAATATTTTTTCTGTTAGACCCAAATATCAACTCATCAGAGTTGTAAGATGAGACTTACAATCCAGGTGTAATGGAAACACAGTCTGCCTTGAGAATATGACATTTGTGACAAGTATAACAAAAAATATTCCATGTTACTATAAATAGCATCTTGAGGGAAACAATTTGAAATAAAAATATGGGAAAGAATAATAGGAAGAAAAAGATTCACTTCTATTACCCCAATGGATCTGCTACAGAAGAAGACCACTTACTTCAGGCTAAAAATGCTGTTAATTCAGTGTAATGAACCACCAATTTGGTCTAAAATTGCTTTGATTTAATGTGACTAAAGAAATATCATAGCTCATCACTCATTATGTCCAGCACTTAACATAGTACCTCACAGTGTGAGGTTTGCCAGTCATTTTTATCACTTCTGAGGTAATTGGTCTTCCTGCTTCCCTGATGACCACATGTTGTCAACTATAAACCTTTCCTCCAGTCCACTTCTTTTTTTTTTAAGTTTATTTATTTATTTTTAAGAGAGAGAGAGAGAGGCAGAGGGAGAGAATCTCAAACAGACCCTACGCCATCAGTAAAGGGCCCAACGCAGTGCGCGAACCCACAAACTGTGAGATAATGACCTGAACCAAAATCAAGAGTCTGATGCTTAACCAACTGAGCCACGCAGGCACCTCTCTTCCATTTAATTAAACTTCTAATTAAACTATGACTTCTCCCAGAATTTAGAAACTCAAAGATCTAGGAGTCAGGAACTGGCCCAGAGATCTGTTGTGTCACAAACAAAAGGAAAGCATATTTTTCATTTAAAAATTATTGATTTCTTCATTAAATTGAGAAACTATGAAGGTTTTGTCACCATGTCAGCCACTTAAATGAAGTAGCTTATAACAAAGTGATATTACCAAAAACATCTAGAAGAGAAAGATAAAACACAAAAATTATGTGAATAGAAAGGAATTTCAAAAATATTAACTAATATCCTGAGATCTACTTTACTACTTAATCCTAAAAGTAAAACTCCAAATGATCAAACAGTTAATTGCATCCCAGAAAAGTAATTTTAATAATAGTGGTAGGAATAGAAAAGAATCTAGCATCCATCATGGTAAATTTCAAATTGGCATTTAAAGAAATGAAAATTATAAACCTACAAGTAGCTCAACTACACAAATACTTGAAAAGTAAAATAATAAAAAAAATATGATCATTAATCAAAAGAAAACAAGGGTGGCTATATTAATGTCAGGCAAAGTAAAATATAGATCAAGGAATATTACCAGGAATAGAAGACAAGGTCATTTCATAATGATAAAGGAGTTGGTTCAACAAAATATAACAACTGTAAATATTTATGCACCTCATAAAAATGCATAAAAATAAAGCAAAAACTAATAGAACCATAAGGAAAAATAGATCCACAATTACAGTTATGGCTATCAACCTTTTCCTAATAATTAATAGAATGAGGTGACTAAAATCAGTACCATATAAAAGACTCAGCTTGACTTAATTGACATAGAACATCCTACCCAATAACAGCTTAAAGCACATTGAAAGTGTGCATGAAATATATACAAATAGGCCATGTTCTAGGCCATAAAACATGTTCCAAAAATTTTTAAGTATTCATCTATGTTCTATAACTACAATGAAATTAAACTAGAACTCAGTACCAGAAAGAACACTGAAAAATACCCAACTATTTGGGAATTAAATAATACACCTTCCAATGTCTCATGGGTCAATGGGAAATCAAAATTTGGAAGTATTTCTGAACTGAATGAAAATGCAAACAAAACATATCACAATTTATGGGATGTCACTAAAACAGCACTTAGGGACTATATAGAAAAGTTTCAAAACAATGACCACAACTTATACTATAGCAAATTAGAAAAAAGACGACCAAATAAAATACGAAGTTAGCAGAAGAAAGAAAAAAAAGAAAATAAAAATGGTAATCAATAAAATAGAAAATATAAAAATTATATAAATAATAAATGGAAGCAAAATCTGGCTCTTTAAGAATATAAATGAACTTTACAAACATCTATAAAGTTTAATTAGGAAAAATACTGAGAAGACACAATAAATAAGTGATATTAATACAGAGTCTGCAGTTATTCATTTTAAAAAAGGAAATACTGGGGTGCCTGGTTGGCTCAGTTGGTTAAGTGTCTGGCTCTTTACTTTGGTTCAAGTCATGATCTCATGGTTTGTGAGTTCAAGCCCTGCACTGGATTTTGTGCTGACAGTGGGGAGCCTGCTTGGGATTCTCTCTCTCTCTCCCTCTCTCTCTCTTCCCCTCTCCCACTCATGTTCTCTTTCTTTCTCAAAATAAATTTTTTAAAATAATAATAAATTAAAAAGTAAATATTAAAAACAACCTTATGTCAATAAATTCACCAAATTAGATGAAATGGACAAATACCTTGAAAATACAAACTACCAAAGCTCACTCACAAAGAAATAACCTAAGGGGTGCCTGGGTGGCTCAGTCAGTTGAGCATCCCATTTTGGCTCAGGTCATGATCTCTCACGGTTCATGGGTTCAAACCCGCGTCGGGCTGTGCTGACAGCTCAGAGCACGGAGTCTGCTTCAGATTCTGTGTGCCACCTCTCTCACTGCCCCTCCCCTGCTCAGGCGCTCTCTCTCTCTCTCTCTCTAAAAAATAAATATACACATTAAAAAAATTAAAATAAACCAAGGAAATAACGTAAATAGCCCTATACCTATAAAAGAAATTGGATTTGTAGTTTAAAATCTTCCTATAAAGGAAACTCCCAGCCCAGATGACTTTGCTGGTGAATTCTAACGAATATTTAAGAAATAAATAACATCTATTCTACACAAACTCTTTGATAAATTCAAGGAAGAGGAATATTTCCCTACTCATTCTAAGAGGCACAATTTACTCTGATAATCAAGAGCACACAAAGATTACACAAGTAAGAAACCTACAAACTAATAACCTGGATGAATACAGATGCAAAATCTAAACAAAAAGTTAGTAAATTGAGTTGTATAACATATGAAAATAGCAATACATCAGACCAAGTGTCATTTATCTGTGGAATGCAGAGTTGGTTTAACATTCAAAACTCAGTTAATGTAATTCATCATATTAACTAACTTAAAAAGAAAAACCATAGATAATTTCAATGGAAAATATCCACCTTATAGCCATAATAAAAACCTCCAGCAGCTAAGAAAAGAAGGGAACTTACTTATTCAGTCTGGTAAGAGGTATCTAAGAAAACCTTGCAGCTAACATCATACTTGATGTTTTTGCCCAGGATCAGGAATAAGACAAGAATGCTAGCTCTTGCCATTTTATTTAACACTGTGCTGGGGATTCCGGCCAGTGCGATGACCACGAAATAGAAATAAAGGCTATCCAGACTGGAAAAGAAAAGGAAGGTGGTATTTATTCACAGATGACACGATCATCTATGCTGAAAATTTGGCAAGGATGAGGAGAAAGTAAAAGCTTCATTTATTGTTAATAGGAATATAAAATAAAAGTTTCTTTGAAAAACAGTTTGAAAGTTTCTCTAAAAGTTAAAAACAAACTCACCTATTATTAAGCAATTCCATTCCTAGGTATTTACCCAGGAAAAATGTAAGCATATGTCCAAAGACTTGCATGCAAATATTCCTAGCAGCATTACATATAACAGCCCCAAATAATAAGCAATCCAAAGTTCATTAACTGGTGAATGGAAAAACAAAATGCATACCCGTACAGTGGAATATTATTCACCAATAAAAACAAACTATTGATATATACAACATGGATAAACCTCAAAACTATTATACGAAAAGAAAGAAGTTGTACATAAAATACTACATATTGTATGGCTCTATTTACATGAAATGTTTAGAAAAGGCAAATCTACAGAAAGATGCCTGGGGCTAGGAGTGGGAGCCTTGATTAACTTCAAACAGCCATGAGGAAACTTTTTGGAGGGATGGAAATATTCTAAAATTGTATCATGGTGATGGGTGCACAACTCTGTAAGTTTACTAAAAATTATTGAATTATATCGTTACAATGAGTGAATTTTATGGTATATAAGTTATACTTTAATACAACTGTGTTTTAAAAAAGCCAAAACCCAAAAGGGTTAGGAGTGCGAGGTTTAGATGAAATAGGCTTGCCAGTATATTTATAATTGTTGATGCTAGATGATGGACAATGTGGGTCCATTGTTCTATTCCTTTTACTTTTCTGTACATTTGAAATTTTTCAGATTAAAAAGTAAAACCAAAAAAAAGTAAACGACTAATATTTTGATCTATTGTGCAGCTTATTTCATACAGTCTGTGTGTATTAGCATATGCTGTTCATACCCCTAAGTGCCCACATTCATTTTTAACCAATAGCTATGTTGACTTAAACTTCCTAACATTTCCTATTTAGGTCATTTATCATTCTTAATAAGTTGAAAGAGCCACTTTCAACTTCATTTCTCTCTTCAATTATAAATAAGCCAAATGCCTGATTTTCATTCATTTCAACATTTCAACAATCTTTTTCAATCAACTATGAGATTACTGAAGACTTGGGCACTGGACACTCCGTGCCAATGTCAAGAGAATGAAAACAAAGAAGTTGTTTTTCACATTGCTTCTAAGTTTCCTTCTTACTCTCGTTTTAGTCATTAACTAATAATTCTCTATGAAGTCATAATATGCCTTAAAGTAGTTTATATGTTTTTTCCATAAGGAAATTATAAACACTTGATGCTGCACTGGGAGTTCCTATGAACAAGTGTCTGGTTTCTCTCAGTTCTGCCAACATGGAGTGCCATCTTGAACAAGTAGTAATCTAACTTCTCTTTATCTGTGTCATCTCCTAGATTAGTATCACAATTCTTTGACTCTATTCCTCTTGCCTTGGAGATTGAATCCTAATCAATTTTTCTGGAGATATGACATTCATATCCAGGCTAAGTGTCACCGTTTCTGAAGTCCTCCATGGTTTTTTTCTGCAATTAGAACTACTCATTCCTTCTGAATTTTAATAGGACTTTTATTAATATTCATCTTTAAATTTATCACACTGTGATTTGTATTATAAGAAGATGATTTCATACCTATCTTTCCAGTGAGGATATAAACTCTTGGAAATAAGTGACTTTGGACAAACTACATTCTGTTAATCTTTGAATCCCAGAAGTTAGTATAGTGATCTCTCAAAATGTTTGTTGAATTGAATTGGAGTTCATCTTGTCCAATGTTTACATTGGACAGATAAAGAAACTCAAGCTTAGACGAGGCAGTATTTCTTCACCTTTTCCACATCATGGCACAGGCAGAAAGTATTAACATTTATATAGTACGCTCAGGTAATTGAATGAGGCTGCTCCAAGGAAGAAACTACTTCCCTGGAAGCTAAAGCAGCCCCAGGGATCCCACCCCCACCACCCTGCCTATCTCTGGACACTTCAAAGCCAAGCAGATCATGATCTCAACCTGGTTATAACCCACTCACAGTATACTTATGTGCCAAGGCCTATCAGGAGGCATAGAGGTTCTGGTTGTCTATCTCAAGGTCATGCAGCTTTCTAGCTTCAAATATTTTCCATGTTCAACTGCAATTACATGTGCAATTAAATCTGGATAGCAATAAACTTATTACTGAATAGAACACTTTCTTTTTCATTCAGGTGGTGACCAACTTCTCCTGGCTTATTTCTATACAACACTGTGTGAACAAAATCATCTTAAGCTATGCTCTCCAAAATGCAAGTGGTATATTTTTTAACAAATACTGGGTTTTATCTTGCGTATCCCCAGATGCAATGGTTCTGTCCATTCTAGTTTCAGATCATGAACCCTTTACTTCATTAAAAAAGTAATAATAAATAAAAATGATCCTTTATGGCTGTGTTATATAAAGATGAATACTGTCCAGGCTGGATTCCTTTTTACACATTCATTATTACAATATATTTTTCTTACTTTAAAAGAAACTATAAATAAAATATTTTCTTGGGCCCTTAGGCACTGTGCCTAATGGAAAACTTGGCTCTGCCCAATCCATTAATGATTTCAGGCTTTGAAGTTCACCCACACAGGGACCCTTTAGTTAACCATCCCATGGGCTAATTTTCTGGGTGTCTCCAAGAGCAGAACAATTGGTCTTAGCAATGATTGGACAGAAAGGTAGCACAGTTGAATGTGTAAGCAAAGACTGAAATAATACATTCTAATAATCCCTACTTCAGGGCATATTAATGTGTCCTTGGGTAAGTCCATTTAACTTAGCCTAATTACCTTTGTTTGTTCACTTAAAAATAACTCATGGAAGGCTAAATTGGAATACTTTGAATCATTATATAGGATTTCATATGGTGAATAAAGTTGCCTACCTGATTGCTACTGGGTTAACTGACATCTGTCACAGAAACTGAATACAAAATGTGAATTTACAGGCTGCATAGAATCTGATCTCTCATGCTTCCTAGTTCGTAATTATTTTCAACTGGAAAAGGCTCTCATGTTTTCCAGAGAGCGAGTGGCCCTGAATTAGAGTAAGGCATGATAAATCAAGAGGAACAGAATAAGTGGATTAGTTCCTTGCTCTTAGTTGCAACCTGTAGACAGAAAACCCTTCTGTGCTTTTTCCTTTCCTGTGGCTTTTATTCAGAACTCTTTCTCATCAGCATGCCCAGGTGAAAACTTACGTTACGTGAGGATTTTCTTAGCTTTTTTTTTTAATAGTTTATTGTCAAGTTAGCTAACATACAGTGTATACAGTGTAGTCTTGGCTTCAGGAGTAGATTCCCTTGATTCATCACTTACATACAACACCCAGTGCTCATCCCAACAAGTGTCCTCCTCAATGCCCATCTCCCATTCTCCCTGTACCCCAAGCCCCCATCCCCATCAACCCTCAGTTTGTACCCCAATATACTCTGTATTTAAGAGTCTCTTGTGGTTTGCCTCGCTCTCTGCTTGTAACTTATTTTTCCTTCCCTTCCCCTGTGGTCTTCTGTTAAGTTTCTCAAATTCCACATATGAATGAAAACATATGCTGTCTTTTTCTGACTTATTTCACTTAGCACAATACCCTCCAGTTCTATCCACATTATTGCAAATGGTGAGATTTCATTCTGTTTCATCACTGAGTAGTATTCCATCACTGTTTCATCACTGAATAGTATTTCATTGTGTGTGTGTATATATATATATGTATGTATATATATGTATGTATATATTGTATATATACATACACCACATCTTCTTTATCCATTTCTCAGTTGATGGCCATTTGGGCTCTTTCCATACTTTGGCTATTACTGCAAGTGCTGCTATAAACATTGGGGTACATATGCCCCTATGAATCAGCACTCCTGTATCCTTTGGATAAATCCCTAGTATTGCTATTGCTGGGTCGTAGAGTAGTTCTATTTTTAATTTTTTGAGGAATCTCCACACTGTTTTCCAGACTGGCTGCACCAGTTTGCATTCTCACCAGCAGTGCAAGAGGGTTCCCCTTTCTCCACATCCTCGCCAACATCTGTTGTTTCCTGAGTTGTTAATTTTAGCCACTCTGACCACTGTGAGGTGGTATTTCAGTGTGGTTATGATTTGTATTTCCCAGATGATGAATGATGTTGAGCATGTTTTCGTGTGTCTGCTAGCCATCTGGATGTCTTCTTTGGAAAAGTATCTACTCATGTCTTCTGCCCATTTCTTCACTGGATTATTTGTTTTTCAGGTGTTGACTTTGATAAGTTCTTTATAGATTTTTGGATACTAACCCTTTATCTGATATGTCATTTGCAAATATCTTCTCCCATTCCGTTGGTTGCCTTTTAGTTTTGTTGAATGTTTCCTTTCCTGTGCAGAAGCTTTTTACCTTGATGAGGTAGTTCATCATCAGTAGTTCATTTTTGCTTTTATTTTCCTTGCCTTTGGAGACATGTCAAGTAAGAAGTTGCTGCAGCTGAAGTCGAAGAGGTTGTTGCCTGTTTTCTCCTCTAGGATTTTGATGGTTTCCTCTCTCACATTTAGGTCTTTCATCCATTTTGAATTTTTGTGTATGGTGTAAGAAAGTACTGTGGTTTATTCTTCTGCATAGTGCTGTCCAGTTCTCCCAGCACCATTTGCTAAAGAGATTATCTTTGTTCCATTGGATACTCTTTCCTCCTTTGTCAAAGATTAGTTGGCCATACATTTGTGGGTCCATTTCTGGATTCTCTATTCTATTCCATTGGTCTATGTGTTTGGTTTTGTGCCAATACCATACTGTCTTGATGATTACAGCTTTGTAGTACAGGCTAAAGTCTGGGATTATGATGCCTCCACCTTTGGTTTAGTAGATTTCTGGTGCAGTCTTTCAGGTTTTCCATGTTTATTGTCATGTCATCTGCAGAAAGTATGCCTTTTATTTCATTTTGTTGTCTAATTGCTGACGCTAGGATTTCTTCCAACACTATGTTAAACAACAGTGGTAAGGGGCACCTGGGTGGCTCAGTCGGATAAGCTTCTGACTTCAGCTCAGGTCATGATCTCATAGTCCATGAGTTCGAGCCCCACATCGGGCTGTGTGCTGACAGTTCACAGTCTGGAACCTGTTACGGATTCTATGTCTCCCTCTCTCTCTGCCCCTCCCCTACTCACTTTCTGTCTCTCTTTCCCTCAAAAATAAATAAAAAAATTTTAAAAATTAAAAAAAAAAAAACAATAGTGGTGAGAGTGGGCATCCCTGTCATGCTCCTGATCTCAGGAGGAAAGCTCTCAATTTTTCCCCACTGAGGATGGTATTAGCAGTAGTCCTTTCATATATGGCTTTTATGATGTTAAGGTATGTTCCTTCTATACTGACTTTCTTGAGAGTTTTTATCAAGAAAGGATACTGTATTTTGTCAAAAGCTTTTTCTGCATCTATTGACAGGATCATATAGTTCTTATCCTTACTTCTATTAATGTGATGTGATGTATTACATTGATTGATTTCCAAATACTGAACGAGCCTTGCAGCCCAGGAATGAATCCCACTTGAGAACGGTGAAAACTTCTTTTAATATACTGTTGAATTCGATTTGCTAATAACTTGTTGAGAACTTTTACATCTATGTTCATCAGGGCTATTGGCCTGTAATTTTCCATTTTAGTGGGGTCTTTGTTTGGTTTGGGAATCAAGGTAATGCTGGCTTCATAGAATGAGTCCAGAAGCTTTCCTTCCATTTCTATTTTTTTGAACAGCTTAAGAAGAATAGGTATTAACTCTGCTTTACATGTCTGGTAGGATTCCACATGGCCCAGGACTCTTATTTGTTGGGAGATTTTTGATTACCAATTCAATTTCTCCACTGGTTATGGGTCTGTTCGAATTTTCTATTTCTTCCCGTTGGAGTTTTAGTAGTGTGTGGGTGTCTAGGAATCCCTCTGGGATGCAACAAAGGCAGTCCTAAGAGGAAATTACATTGCATTCCAGGCCTATCTCAAGAAGCAAGAAAAATCCCAAATAAGAACCTAACCTCACACATAAAGGAACTAGAAACTCATCAACAAAAAAAGCCCAAAGCCAGCAGAAGAGGGCTATAATAAAGATTAGAGCAGAAATAAACAATGTAGAATCGAAACAAAAAACAAACAAACAAATAAACAAACAAAAAGCAATAGAACAGATCAATGAAAATAAGAGCTGGTTTTTTGGAAAAAATCAACAAAATTGATAAGCCCCTGGCCAGACTTCTCAAAAAGAAAAGAGAGAGGCTCCAAATAGATGAAATCACAAATGAAATATGAGAGATCACAACCAACACCACAGAAATACAAACAATTATTAGAGAATACTATGAAAAATTATATGCCAACAAACCAGATTTTCTTACCTTCACTCAAATTCCATTCTGAAACATATTTCCAGGTGGGCTTAGATCTGATCAAATACTAAAAGTCTAGGCCCCAGACAGCTCTCTTTCTTGCATTCTTTGATATGCATAATAAGGTCAAATTACTGCTGCTAGTTTCATACATAAAGCACTAACCTCCACAAGGAATCTGATGATTACTAACTTTTACATCAGAAAGACTGAAGTATTTTATACCAGCATTTATCTCATTTATTTCAATGAATGAGCTGCTTTCCTTGGAGAATTCAGCACTCCTTCACTGTTGGGGTCTCAGAATGGGTGGTGTGGAATTAACGTTTCTTGTTTATGATAGAAAAATCTTAGTGACTTTTATAAGCCTTACATTTGTCAGAGATTGGGTGAATAAAATGTAGACAAAGGCATCCAATAGTTAAAGTTAAAAATGACAAGCACATTTATGATTCCTTTGGAAAAATCTGTTGCTTATACTATAATACTTAGCATTTTCAGTCTCTGTTAGGATACTTACCATTTATTCAAAGTTTACTAAACATTGATAGTTTTAGAAATTTTTGAGGTTTAATCAAAATTACTGTGGTTATGAATATCTTAATTTCTGTCATTTTCTTTCTTGTATTCCAACTCCAGCCTCTAAGAGGCAATATTGGGAGCTACAGCAAAAAACAGGAGGCTGGATGCCATCCTTAGTTTACCTGACACCTTTAGCAAGTTATTCAGAAACACTGCAAAGCATTCTTGCTCCCCATATCATAATGTCCAGTGAGATTTTATTCCTAGTAGGTTTTAAATACCTGGAAGTAAAAGCCCTACATAAACACAAAGTGTCTGCCTTTATATTTAGACTACATCATCATATATTCTTCATTTATTATTTCTTCTACTTGACTTTCATATATATTTCAGTGAGAGATTTGTATGGCACCTCATGGTATTTTAAAAATAAATATGCAAGAAAATACTGTATGGTTTACACTTCACTTTGTATTTGACTCATCAAGTCCTCAACTGAATTGATATGAGGTTCTACCCTTTTTTTGGTGATCAATTTTAGATGAGAAATGACAATAAAATCACCTTGGTCTCAGATGGAAGCCACAATTACCATGTCCTTCCTTATTGCACTTTCATTATGGCTATCTATTCTCTAAAAATCTGTCAACATAACACCAAAATGTCACGAAAGGGAATACAACGGCTCTTTATTATTAGTTATTATTAGCTGTATCCCCATCCCCAACTCTTACAAATCTTATTAGTTGGTTGATTCCTCTACCCTTAATTTCATGTTTGGGTGGAGAAAAGATTGCTGTATGTATTTTTCTTTTATTATTCTAACTACTTTCTTGGTTAATCCTAGTTTTAACATAGATTATATAATTGATTAGCTTTATGATATTTAAACATACAACTAAGATTTCCTTCTCTCTCTTATCTCTTAGATTCTTCCTTAAGCAAATATGTTTATGTTGTTAATATAAACACTAATGTGCTAAGAAGTAAGTGTGGTGAATTTAATAATGGAAAAAACTCATGATGAGAGAATAAAAGAGATAATGCAGCAAGTTCCTTACTTTCTGAGATCTGGTTTTTCAGATATGTGGGATTCGTATCTACCTTGTAGAATTGCTATGAAGATGAGAACGAATGTATTTAAATACCTAATTACAATAACTGGACAGGATCAAGCCCTCAAAAATAGTAGCTCTGATTATCACATTTAGTAGTAGCATTATCAAAATCATCATTATTTCAGAGACCTTCTTAAGTAAATGAGTGAAATGAATCTCAGGGGAGATTGAAATGTGCCACCACCAGTCTTCAGAGCCAAATTATGATTTGAGTACAATAAAATTTATGAAAGTCAAGAATCTTTGTAACTACATGTACCAGCCTTCTTTACTCCTGAGAAGTTCAGACATTTTTCCCAAGATTTTGGATACAATGGACAGAACTCTAAATATGGTGGTTTTTAAACAGTTAAATAAAGTAATCACTCAATTACGATTATCTTTTGGCCTTCTATTAAGGAAACTACAAGCAAGCATGTCCCCTTGTCTTTTGTGCTTATTTTGTCTCCTTTATTTTTCATGAACTGCCTGGAGAAGGGCACTTTCAATTTTAGCCATTTATTATTCTGCAATAATTTCTAAAACATTCATAGGAATATGTTTAAGAAACTGAATACAAGTGTGACTGAAGAAAGCAAGTAGGGTCATATCAGGACTCTTGGCTACGAGTGACAGAAACTCGAACAAGTTCTTATTAAAAAAAAAAGATAATTTATTGGCTCTCTTAACTGGAAAATTTAAGAGCTGAATTTTGGAGTTGAGATTGTTATGGAAGAGAGAAAATTCTTATGGTGATTAAAAATGAGTATGAGAACCTGCATTAATATTGGAAAATAATTAGAAGCCAATCAAAGTTTCTGCTGAAGAAAATAGGGTGGTCAAATTTAGAGGTATTTTTTTCAGTAAAGGAACAATGCATTTATTCAACAAGTAAAGATAATGCCCATGGCTGGACCATATCTGGTAGCCTTTCCACACAGACTTTCTGCCTCTCCACCTTGCTACGTGCATCAGGACTGATTCATATGAACTGGTCTTCCTTATCCTCTACTTTCTGATTTGTTCAACCAGTGTGAGGCGCTGTCTGAAAGCCTGAGGGTAGAAGGAGAGTATTCAAGTCATTTACTCCTGCAGTTCCTCCCTCTCTGCCTTGGGTTGACTAAGGAAGGCTGTGTTCCTTGACCAAGACTTCACCTTCTTTCAGATGGGTCTCTCCTACAGCGGGAAGTCTCAGAGGATTCCAATAAACATGTATTCCCTTTGTCCTCTCAAGCTTACAGGGGATGGCAGCTTTCTGCTTTTGCTAGCTTTTCAGTATTCTGCCATTCTTTATTGGTTTTCTTGAAACCTGGCTACATAATTGTTTAAAAAAAAAACTGTTTTATTAAACTATTTTCAATAACCCTTTATGACTTTGTTATATTTTCCCTGCTGATTTCCTGTCTGATAATTTATACCAGGCCTGGCCCCCGAAAAAGACCTTTTGTAAGTGGGTTGCTCTCCTTGGATGGATACACTAACCTTATTGTAAAGATGAGAGGATGGGCCTTATTGATCCCAATTCTTTATCTCTCTGCAACAGAATTGGGACAGCTGTACCCCTTGTCATGGACTCAAGGTGTGCAGAATAAACTTCCTCACCTCTTTATGAAAGTATATGATGCTTCAAAAGCATGGGCCATCGCCACTAAGGCCACAGTGGTTTTGTGGGTTACATGTTCATAATCTTAGATTGAAGATACCAGTATTACAGATCCTGCATATTCCCTCAAAGTTCAGGAAGTCTTTAATCTGTAGGAGACTTTAGCTAACAAAATCATTACTCCTAGATATCAGTTCAATAAAGCAAGAATTTTAAAAATTAAATGACTGTCTTTGCTCTATATGAAGAGCATCTAAGTATTCAAAACAAGATGAAATTTTCTGGCGGTCAATTATGTAGAAAAAAGTGAGTCACATTTCTCTGATAATGAGAGGAGAGTGATGTGAAGTAGGGAAGAGCCTAAAATCAGGCATAATGTCAACTTTGTTACAATCCTCACATTTATATTTAGTATAAATTTTATCGGGCAAAAACTTAATCTCTGTCATATCAGGTTATTATTTTATATTATTTTTTAAAGTTTTGCTTCTTTTTTATTTTTTAATTTTTTTAATATGAAATTTATTGTCAAATTGGTTTCCATACAACATCCAGTGCTCATCCCAACAGATGCCCTCCTCAACGCCCATCACCCACCTTCCCCTCCCTCCCACCCCCCATCAACCCTCAGTTTATTCTCAGTTTTTAAGAGTCTTTTATGGTTTGCCTCCCTCCCTCTCTTTTTTTTCTTCCCCTTCTCCTCCCCCATGGTCTTCTGTTAAGTTTCTCAGGATCCACATAAGAGTGAAAACATGGTATCTGTCTTTCTCTGTATGACTTATTTCTTTTATAATTTTTTTTTCAACATTTATTTATTTTTGGGACAGACAGAGACAGAGCATGAATGGGGGAAGGGCAGAGAGAGAGGGAGATACAGAATCAGAAACAGGCTCCAGGCTCTGAGCCATCAGCCCAGAGCCCGACGCGGGGCTCGAACTCACTGACCGCGAGATCGTGACCTGGCTGAAGTCGGACGCTTAACCGACTGCGCCACCCAGGCGCCCCTGTATGACTTATTTCACTTAGCATAACACTCTCCAGTTCCATCCACATTGCTACAAAAAATGTTTCTTTATTTATTTATTTTGAGAGCGAGCTGGCAAGCAAATGGAAAGGGGCAGAGAGACAGGGAGAGACAGAATCCCAAGCAGCCTCTGTACTCATAGGGTAAGGGGCTCAACGTGGGGCTCAATCTCATAAACAGTGAGATCATGACCTAAGCCAAAATCAAGAGTCAGACACTCAACTTACTGAGTGTCTGAGTGACTGAGTTATTTTTTTTAACTGAGAATTTAAAGAACCTCTAAGTTTGTTTCTACCTTGTACACTTCAAATCTCTAAGACAGTTTTTAATTCTTTTTGAAATTTCTGCTCTCTCAGTAAAGAGGTCTTCCAAAGCCTCAGAAAGTTGGCGAAGTCAATCAGGACTTTAAACACAGTGTTCCAAGTAGGAAATGGAATATAAACACAGGCTGAGTATCTCAGTGACCTTTGAAATAGTGGCACCATGCTGGTTGCAAAGTAATATCATATCACAGCACTGTCAAGACCATGCAACAAGACATTTAAGGCTAAATGCCAACAAATGAAACAAATAATAAATTAAAAAAAGAAGAGCACTACTGAATAATCTGCACTGCATTCAATTCAGAATCCAAATGGAAAGTTTTGGTAGCTACAAACTTGTCACAAGCAATTCAACCTCATTCACAGAAGTATGAGCAGTCTATTGGCAGGACTGGAGAAAAACAAAACATTTCCTCTAGCATGCAAGTAGCTCCCAATATTGTTGGGAAACTCTGGGCTAACAGAGAAAAGACTACAAAAAACATGAAAAGTTAATGGTCTTCATTTGCTAGAAAATGTGCCAACCTCCTTTATCAAAGGGAGATGGTTTGGTTAGGGCAAGTATGCTGACCATCTGGGATCCATTAAGCCTGATCCTGAGGTGGATGCTTTCTTGCCCAAAGTTATAATGCATGGAGTTGGGCTACCAAAGGGTTATAATGGGAAAGGGGGTTTGAAATGCTTATCAGGTGCCAAGATATAGAAAAAATGGGGGCCAGAGAACAACGAATATAGAAATGAAGAATGTTAGATTAAAATGGAGAAAATAGGAGAGAATGTGAACAAACTCTGGAGCTAGAAGGTCACTGCATGTGATAGACCCTGCCATCATATGTGTGCAGAACTCTGAGGTTAGGGGAAGGGATAAAGCAGTAAATATCACATCTTCCCACTGTCCAGGTTTTCAACAAGTTGAGAAATAAACTAATTCTGAATGGCAAATTATCACTTGTGTTAACCAGTGGCTAGATGGAGGACCTTTAGGTGGGATAGTGAAGTAGGATTGCCAATATTGGGCCCTGAATTAGCAGACAGGCACCCAGCTGAAAGCAATTCTAGACCAGTAAAGGCCTCCCTGCATTGTGGAAATCTGCCTAAGTAGTACTCACAGTGTGAAGAGTACAGAAGAACTTGTTTTGTTATAAGTAGGCTTGATCCCAGAGAGAGACAAATGGAGCTGAGCCAAGCCTATGTAGTTATCATACCCAAGTTTGTCACTCAGATAACTTACTCTACTTCCTCAGGGCAGAGTGAATAAAGGAGAGGAGAGAGATCTAGGTTATATTGATTGAGTTCCATCTACAGGAAGGAAACATTAGGAATAGGGGGAGGCACCTTTCCCACTGATAGGAAGTAACTGAGTTTGAATGAACTGGCTGGGGCCAATGTGGAAAGAGCTCAGAAAAATAGGGACATATCAGCCAGAGGAGGCAGAAGTCATAGTACTGTCTTCCAACACCTGGAAGGAAATAGTACCCATCCCAACCCAACCTCTAAGTAACTGATACATTTTTAAGAACCTTGAAAACTGAGCCAAGGATGAAAGAAATTAACCCCAGAACTTTCATCTATGTATTCCCATAGCTATTGGGGCACCATCACTTCCCTGTAGTTGCTTGACACTTTATACTTTTCAAAATACTTCCACAAATTGTCATTTTGTTTATAACCATAATCATCCGTTTTGGAGAGGTTAGACTATTCATATTTTATAGAAAGGTACAGAGAACTAAAATGTCATTTTCTTGGAAGATATTTAGAAGAACTAAAACAAGAACATAGGTTTCCTAAAATTCTTATAACTAGAGTATGAAACTTCTGATTACTTGATGGTATAAGTAGCAGCTAACAAAGAAAACTAAGATATGTTTCTTAACATATTGGTCTTGGTCTCAGGATATGAAAATTCAGATACCTAGAGTTTTAGACCAGGTCAAAGTTAGCAATAACCACCTTACATGGAAATCTTTGACCTATTCAGTCCATGAGGTAAAATATTACACAGTTTAATACAGAGGAAAAAAAGTTTTGTTTTTTTTAAATAAATCTATTAAAGATAGTTTTACAGATATTTTATTTCAGATTCCTTTTTTGCTAAACTCATGGTAATATAGAAAAATTTATATAACCATTCTTTTTAAAGGAAGGACATTTGTGTGTAAGTCAGTCACTTACTTATGCTACATGAATAGTAAGTACTAGGCTCTATGCTAGGTGCTTATTTATACAAAGAAAAAAAAGGCTTGTCTTTAGTTGAGCATATTTAAGTCAGAGAAAAGGAAACATAGATCAATGCAATAAATTACTGCAGCTGAAATGATAAGGGGGTATAGAGCCTGCAATGGAAGCACAAAGAATAAAATAAACACAATTTATTTTAAAGTCTAAACTTTTAGAACTTTCCTTGGAGATTTTATATAATACATAAATTCTTTTCTACCAGAATTTTGTTTTACAAATCTTATGGGAGCTGGGTTTACCCTACTAGCTTGTAAATAAAAATGATTTATCTTTACCAACCATAAATATTTTGAGAAGAAAGTATAAATGATCGATATTAATTATAATTTCATGAATGATCACTTCAGCATTTCCCTGGTTATTACAGTATCAAGAAGTTGGGGATTAGGAGAGAAATACACTTGGATCCCAGAGCAGTTAGAATAATACAAGGACTGAATGATATGTTTCTGAGAGACACATGTTCCATTACCCTAGCTGAGAGTGACAAGTCCCTATAGAATCTCTGCACTGACCTGGCAATAAGCTAATAATTTAATGAATCCACAGAAAGAATCTACTTTTATGATTTTCTCTGTGCCTTCTAGGGTATTTTCACTGAAATGCAGGATGTCCCTAATCACATAGGATCCTATGGAAACAACTGATACTATGACAGAAATATTGAACTATTGAAAACTATTTGTTTTCAAAAAACAAAATTTTTCTGGTACTTTCCACTCTTGCAAGACTCTTTATCTATGAAAACTTCTTTATAAAGGCTTATTCTGGATAGGAAAATGAGTCTGTGTTAGCTTGTCTAATGAAGCATTCTAAATCTCCCGTCAATTGAATAATTCATTCCATTCAAGCAGAGAAGATCCCATGTGGTCTTGTTTATCTTGTGATGGGAACATAAGCCATATTTATGACACAACTGTCCAGTTCTAAAGAACTCTGTTCTAAAAATATTCATCTCTGTCAATAGAGGACCCACCTTAGGGCACAATTATCCACAGTTTTATAAGGGCACTTTCATCATGATTCACTTTCTTTGTCCAGTGGGTTTATACCCCACCTTTTTCTTTTTGAAATGAATAACCTGCCCAATTCTGTGTTTCTTAGAAACAATTGAGATATAAAAAGCAAGTAATTCATCTATTTGATTTCCTGAGTTTGGTAAAATTCTTGAGACATTCTTAGTCTTAGTGCTAACAAATATAAGGCAATGTAGGGGATGACACTGGACCAGCCCCAGTGAGGTCACAAGTGATCCCACAAAGGCTGGTGGAGAAATATCTGTGGTAGAATGCATTCCTAGAAATGACAGGTCACTTGTCATACAGTTAGGACAGCATTAGGCTGTAGGTATAAAACTCTTGGTAGAAATGATTAGAAGCCTCAGAAAGGGCAGATAGAGAAGTAGAAGGAATTAAGTCACAGGTTTGATTTTGGGCATTCACGAACAGTTAGTCTCATAAGGTCAGATTTCACAGTACCCAAATAAAGGAACTTAATAAAGAGGCAACAATCAGTGTTGATTGATGATGAGAATAGGCTTTGAGGATAGAGCAAGCAGATAGAACAAGCCAATGGTAAAATTACTATAGGTAGTACTGAGTATAGAGGTAGTATTGAGGTTAGCAGCGAGGGTTCCAGGAATGGAATCTCTGAGACAGGAGAGAGGAACTAGGAGGTCAACAAGTGTTATAGACTGGATGTACGTTTCCCCCCAAATTCATCTATTGAAGCCATAATCCCTAGTGTGGCTGAATTTGGGGTAAGGAAGTAATTAAGATTAAATGAACTCATAGGGTAGGATCCTAATCCAATAGGATCAGTATCATAAGAAGAGACACCAGAGCTCATTCACACTTGCACTTATTCTCTCTCTCACTCCTTGTGCATACACAAGAAGGTGGTTGTCTCCAACTTAAGGGGAAAGCACTCACCAGATACCACCCTTACTGGCACATTGATCCTGGACTTCTCCAGAACTGTGAGAAAATAAGTGTCTGTTGTTTAAGCCAGCTAGGCTGTGGTATTTTGTTATGGCAGCCCAAGCAGACTAATGCGGCAGGCACTAGCAGGCCAAGAATTTTAGAAAGGGGCTTAACATGATTTTAGGTTTTAGTGAAACCTGTAAGCTGAAGAATTTGATATTACTTTAGATTTTATATCTCTCAATAGGGTATAAGCTGCAGGAGAGCAAGGACTTAGTCATTCACTATATCCTCCATTCACAGAACACAGCAGGTGCTTAAAAAATATTGGTTGAATGAATTTCACCTTACCAAAATTGGCCAGACATACAAAAAGGCCAATCAGAAACAAAAGCAGAGAATAAAATAGCTCTGAGTACAGCATTTTTCACATAAAAGACACTGGACTGATGTTGTACCCCAAACAGAGACAGTTGCAGAAGCCATTATAATGCCTTTTCCTAAGTTTCAGAATAAAAGTAATTCTCCAGACTACAAAACAAACTCCTCTGGGCCAATTTGGTTGTGTTTTGAAAGGCAAGAGATAGAAAATGCTGTTGATGAAAGGCAGGATGAACATAATGGACTTCATTTTTCCATGTTTCCAAGAAAATAACCACTGAGTGATCATGACCCAACACTGAAAAAAAAAGTGTGTGTTCTGTCTTCTCTGTATGTTTGTTTGTGTTTACATAACGCGTGTTTATGAAACACTTCATAATTCGCAGATTGTTTACTGATAAAGCAAAATGAATCAAAATACATATTATTAATATTGTGAATGCCATAGGCTATATGTACATGTAAAAGAATTTTATACGGAACTACAAGAGTTAAGCAAGTTCCACAATATAAAGCCAATTTAAGCCACTATTTATGTCCTGTATACTTATATTCCGTTAGTCAAAGCAAATCCTAAAGACCAAGCCCAGAGTCACGGAGCAAGGACATTTTGCACACCATGGAGCCAAAGGGAGAAGGCACATGTGCAATTGTATTATGGGGCAATAAAGTGTTGGAAACAATAATTCAGTGTAATACAATTGGTATTTTCTGACTTAATTTTTTTGAAAATCGTTATGATTAGTACTTATACTATAACAGTGTTATTTTGCTTATCATTGATTATTACAAATCAAACACATTTTAATAGTTACTTGGGGGAAAGAGGATTTCATTTTTTTAAATATGTGGGAGTGTTACGTATATATTTCCAAATCAAGTCAATTGTTCATTACATGTTTTGTGCATATCTTCTCTTGCATCTCCTAAAGTGGCTTTTCTTCATCTTCTTCTAATACTTTAAAGACCAAAAGATTTCGTTTCTGTATCATTGAATTTACCACTTTTATGGTGAATGATTTTTCTATTTTTTTAAGGTAGTTCTTCACTACAAAAATTACAAAAACAGTCTTCTATATTAATTTCTTTACAATAGCAGGTTTGCCTTTAACAAGCATATCTTTAAGTCATTCACCTAGGAATTTTGGGGGGCTATGATATGAGGTGGTAGTGGTCAAATTTTATATTTTTCCATATGAATTGCAATTGTACCAGTACCTTTTGTTGAAAAATCTGCATTTCTCCATGGATTTGTTATGCCATCTCCTCCATGGATCCAGTGCCCATTCACATGGGACATTTTTCTGGGCTATTTGTTTTGCCTATTGTTCTATTTCTTAAATATAATAATTTTGAGGGAAGATGGTGGCGTAGGAGGACGCTAGGCTCACCACGCGTCCTGCTGATCACTTAGATTCCACCTACACCTGCCTAAATAACCCAGAAAACCACCAGAAGACTAGCAGAACGGAGTCTCCTGAGCCAAGTGCAGAGAGAGGCCCACGGAAGAGGGTAGGAAAGCCAGAGAGGCGGTGCGCGCTCCACGGACTGGCGGGAGGGAGCTGGGGCAAGGGGCAGCCCGCCGGTCAAGCAGAGCCCCCGAGTCTGGCTGGCAAAAGTGGAGGGGCCAGATGGAGTGTGTTCCGACAGCAAGCGGGACTTGACATTTGGAAGGTTATAAGCTAACAGCTCTGTTCAGAGAACAGGAGGGCTGGAGGACAACGGGAGGGAGAGTTGCTGAGCCCCTGACGACAGAGCTCAGCTTGACGGGGAACAAAGGCGCTCGCCAGCGCCATCTCCCTCACCCATCCCCCAGCCAAAATCCCAAAGGGAACCGGTTCCTGCCAGGGAACTTGCTTGCAGTGGGCAAACACCCAACATTGTGCTTCTGCGGATCCATCCCACCGGTGGGTCTGACTCCCTCCCGGTGCCGCAGGGCCCCTCCCGAAATGGATCTCCAAAGGAAAAGCGAGCTGAGCCTACCCCTCCCGCCGCTGTGCACCTTGCCAATCCACCCCAGCTAATACGCCAGATCCCCAGCACCACAAGCCTGGCAGTGTGCAAGTAGCCCAGATGGGCCACGCCATCCCACAGTGAATCATGCCCTTAGGAGAGGGGAAGAGAAGGCACACACCAGTCTGACTGTGGCCCCAGCGGTGGGCTGGGGGTAGACATCAGGTCTGACTACAGCCCCGCCCACCAAAGCAAGGTATTCAAGACAGCACAGGGGAAGTGCCCTGCAGTTCCGCACCACTCCAGGGACTATCCAAAATGACGAAATGGAAGAATTCCCCTCAGAAAAATGTCCAGGAAATAACAACAGCGAATGAACTGATCAAAAATGATTTAAACAATATAACAGAAAGTGAATTTAGAATAATAGTCATAAAATTAATCGCTGGGCTTGAAAACAGTATAAAGGACAGCAGAGAATCTCTTGCTACAGAGATCAAGGGACTAAGGAACAGCCAGGAGGAGCTAAAAAATGCTATCAATGAGCTGCAAAATAAAATGGAGACAACTATGGCTCGGATTGAAGAGGCAGAGGAGAGAATAGGTGAACTAGAAGATAAAATTATGGAAAAAGAAGACGCTGAGAAAAAGAGAGATAAAAAAAATCCAGGAGTATGAGGGAAAAATTAGAGAACTAAGTGATACACTAAAGAGAAATAATATACGCATAATTGGTATTCCAGAGGAGGAAGAGAGAGGGAAAGGTGCTGAAGGTGTACTTGAAGAAATCATAGCTGAGAACTTCCCTGATATGGGGAAGGAAAAAGGCATTGAAATCCAAGAGGCACAGAGAACTCCCTTCAGACATAACTTGAATCGATCTTCTGCACGACATATCATAGTGAAACTGGCAAAATACAAGGATAAAGAGAAAATTCTGAAAGCAGCTAGAGATAAACATGCTCTAACATATAAAGGGAGACCTATAAGACTCATGACCGATCTCTACTGAAACTTGGCAGGCCAGAAAGGAATGGCAGGAGATCTTCAATGTGATGAACAGAAAAATATGCAGCTGAGAATCCTTTATCCAGCAAGTCTGTCATTTAGAATAGAAGGAGAGATAAAGGTCTTCCCAAACAAACAAAAACTGAAGGAATTCGTCACCACTAAACCAGCCCTACAAGAGATCCTAAGGGGGATCCTGTGAGACAAAGTACCAGAGACATCACTACAAACATGAAACCTATGGACATCACAATGACTCTAAACCCATATCTTTCTATAATAACACTGGATGTAAATGGACTAAATACGCCAACCAAAAGACATAGGGTATCAGAATGGATAAAAAAACAAGACCCATCTATTTGCTGTCTACAAGAGACTCATTTTAGACCTGAGGACACCTTCAGATTGAGACTGAGGGGATGGAGAGCTATTTATCATGTCACTGGAAGTCAAAAGAAAGCTGGAGTAGCTATACTTACATCAGACAAACTAGACTTTAAATTAAAGGTTGTAACAAGAGATGAAGAAGGGCATTATATAATAATCACAGGGTCTATCCATCAGGAAGAGCTAACAATTATAAATGTCTATGCGCCAAATACGGGAGCCCCCAAATATATAAAACAACTACTCACAAACATAAGCAACCTTATTGATAAGAATATGGTAATTGCAGGGGACTTTAACACCCCACTTACAGAAATGGATAGATCATCTAGATCATCTACATGGTCAATAAAGAAACAAGGGCCCTGAATGAGACATTGGATCAGATGGACTTGACAGATATATTTAGAACTCTGCATCCCAAAGCAACAGAATATACTTTCTTCTCGAGTGCACATGGAACATTCTCCAAGATAGATCATATACTGGGTCACAAAACAGCCCTTCGTAAGTATACAAGAATTGAGATCATACCATGCATACTTTCAGACCACAATGCTATGAAGCTTGAAATCAACCACAGAAAAAAGTCTGGAAAACCTCCAAAAGCATGGAGGTTAAAGAACACCCTACTAACGAATGAGTGGGTCAACCAGGCAATTAGAGAAGAAATTAAAAAATATATGGAAACAAACGAAAATGAAAATACAACAATCCAAACGCTTTGGGATACAGCAAACACAGTCCTGAGAGGAAAATACATTGCAATCCAGGCCTATCTCAAGAAACGAGAAAAATCCCAAATACAAAATCTAACAGCACACCTAAAGGAAATAGAAGCAGAACAGCAAAGACAGCCTAAACCCAGCAGAAGAAGAGAAATAATAAAGATCAGAGCAGAAATAAACAATATAGAATCTAAACAAACTGTAGAGCAGATCAACGAAACCAAGAGTTGGTTTTTTGAAAAAATAAACAACATTGATAAACCTCCAGCCAGGCTTCTCAAAAAGAAAAGGGAGATGACCCAAATAGATAAAATCATGAATGAAAATGAAATTATTACAATCAATCCCTCAGAGATACAAGCAATTTTTAGGGAATACTATGAAAAATTATATGCCAACAAACTGGACAACCTGGAAGAAATGGACAAATTCCTAAACACCCACACCCTTCCAAAACTCAATCAGGAGGAAACCGAAAGCTTGAACAGACCCATAACCAGCGAAGAAATTGAATCAGTCATCAAAAATCTCCCAACAAATAAGACTCCAGGACCAGATGGCTTCCCAGGGGAGTTCTACCAGACGTTTAAAGCAGAGATAATACCTATCCTTCTCAAGCTATTCCAAAAAAAAAGAAAGGGAAGGAAAACTTCCAGACTCATTCTATGAAGCCAGACTTTGATTCCCAAACCAGACAGAGACCCAGTAAAAAAAGAGAACTACAGGCCAATATCCCTGATGAATATGGATGCAAAAATTCTCAATAAGATACTAGCAAATCGAATTCAACGGCATATAAAAAGAATTATTCACCATGATCAAGTGGGATTCATTCCTGGGATGCAGGGCTCGTTCAACATTCGCAAATCAATCAATGTGATACATCACATTAATAAAAGAAAAGATAAGAACCATATGATCCTGTCAATCGATGCAGAAAAGGCCTTTGACAAAATCCAGCAAGCTTTCTTAATAAAAACCCTCGAGAAAGTCGGGTAGAAGGAACATACTTAAACATCATAAAAGCCATTTATGAAAAGCCCACAGCTAACATCATCCTCAATGGGGAAAAACTGAGAGCTTTTTCCCTGAGATCAGGAACACGACAGGGATGTCCACTCTCACCACTGTTGTTTAACATAGTGTTGGAAGTTCTAGCATCAGCAATCAGACAACAAAAGGAAATCAAAGGCATCAAAATTGGCAAAGATGAAGTTAAGCTTTCACTTTTTGCAGATGACATGATATTATACATGGAAAATCCGATAGACTCCACCAGAAGTCTGCTAGAACTGATACATGAATTCAGCAAAGTTGCAGGATACAAAATCAATGTACAGAAATCAGTTGCATTCTAATACACCAGTAAGCAACAGAAAGACAAATAAAGAAACTGATCCCATTCACAACTGCACCAAGAAGCATAAAATACCGAGGAATAAATCTAACCAAAGATGTAAAAGATCTGTATGCTGAAAAGTATAGAAAGCTTATGAAGGAAATTGAAGAAGATATAAAGAAATGGAAAAACATTCCGTGCTCATGGATTGGAAGAATAAATATTGTCAAAATGTCAATACTACCCAAAGCTATCCACACATTCAATGCAATCCCAATCAAAATTGCACCAGCATTCTTCTCGAAACTAGAACAAGCAATCCTAAAATTCATATGGAACCACAAAAGGCCCCGAATAGCCAAAGTAATTTTGAAGAAGAAGACCAAAGCAGGAGGCATCACAATCCCAGACTTTAGCCTCTACTACAAAGCTGTATCATCAAGACAGCATGGTATTGGCACAAAAACAGACACATAGACCAATGGAATAGAATAGAAACCCCAGAACTAGACCCACAAACGTATGGCCAACTCATATTTGACAAAGCAGGAAAGAATATCCAGTGGAAAAAAGACAGTCTCTTTAACAAATGGTGCTGGGAGAACTGGACAGCAACATGCAGAAGATTGAAACTAGACCACTTTCTCACACCATTCACAAAAATAAACTCAAAATGGATAAAGGACCTGAATGTGAGACAGGAAACCATCAAAACCCTAGAGGAGAAAGCAGGAAAAGAAGTCTCTGACCTCAGCCACAGCAATTTCTTACTTGACACATCCCCAAAGGCAAGGGAATTAAAAGCAAAAATGAACTACTGGGACCTTATGAAGATAAAAAGCTTCTGCACAGCAAAGGAAACAACCAACAAAACTAAAAGGCAACCAACGGAATGGGAAAAGATATTTGCAAATGACATATCAGATAAAGGGCTAGTGTCCAAAATCGATAAAGAGCTCACCAAACTCCATACCCGAAAAACAAATAACGCAGTGAAGAAATGGGCAGAAAACATGAATAGACACTTCTCTAAAGAAGACATCTGGATGGCCAACAGGCACATGAAAAGATGCTCAACGTCGCTCCTCATCAGGGAAATACAAATCAAAACCACACTCAGCTATCACCTCACGCCAGTCAGAGTGGCCAAAATGAACAAATCAGGAGACTATAGATGCTGGAGAGGATGTGGAGAAACGGGAACCCTCTTGCACTGTTGGTGGGAATGCAAATTGGTGCAGCCACTCTGGAAAACAGTGTGGAGGTTCCTCAGAAAATTAAAAAAAGACCTACCCTATGACCGAGCAGTAGCACTGCTAGGAATTTACCCAAGGGATACAGGAGTACTGATGCATAGGGGCACTTGTACCCCAATGTTTATAGCAGCACTCTCAACAATAGCCAAATTATGGAAAGAGCATAAATGTCCATCAACTGATGAATGGATAAAGAAATTGTGGTTTATATACACAATGGAGTACTACGTGGCAATGAGAAAGAATGAAATATGGCCCTTTGTAGCAACATGGATGGAACTGGAGAGTGTTATGCTAAGTGAAATAAGCCACACAGAGAAAGACAGATACCATATGGTTTCACTCTTACGTGGATCCTGAGAAACTTAACAGAAACCCATGGGGGAGGGGAAGGAAAAAAAGAGGTCAGAGTGGAAGACAGCCAAAGCATAAGAGACTCTTAAAAACTGAGAACAAACTGAGGGTTGATGGGGGGTGGGAGGGAGGGGAGGGTGGGTGATGGGTATTGAGGAGGGCACCTTTTGGGATAAGCACTGGGTGTTGTATGGAAACCAACTTGACAATAAACTTCATATATTGAAAAAAAAAATAATAATAATTTTGATATCTAGTACAAGAAGTTCACCTACATTGGGGATAGGGAAACGTCACAAAATTCACTGTTCTTACTGAGATTCAACTGTTTTTCTTGAATACATGTCCCCCAAATTGCTGCCCTTTAGTAAATTTCCAGAGTTCTGGTGAAGTGGATTATGAAAATTTTTGCTAGTATTCTACTGTTTTTGTAGACAAAGGGATTTCTGGAGGCCCTTACTCTGCCATTTCTGCTGGCATCACTCTGATAAATAAATTTTTAAATATTGAATTTATATCCAACAATTTTGAATAACTCACCTACTAATCCTAACAATTTATCTATCAATACATTTGGAATGTCTATATGCACAATCATATTATTGGTGAATAGTGGCAATTTTATTTCATCTTTTGCATTCCTTATGTTTTTTTTTTCTCTTATGTGGACCTCTAATACAATATTTAATAGAATAAAATAATCCCTTGCCTTACTGACAGTTTCAAAGCAAAACTTTCTATGTTTGTGCTATTATGTATAATGTTGTTATAGATATTTTTATTTACATTAAAACCTCTACCAGATTAAGTAACTGCTCTTTTGCTCAGTTTTCTAAGATTTCTATGTTATATTAATATTGAGTTTATCTGCATGTATTGAAATGAAACTATAATCATTATTATCCTTTGAACTTTTAATGTGGTGAATTACATTGATTTTCTAATAAAACAAACTTTGATTTTTTTAGACAAATCCAACATGGCTATAATTTCTTCTTTTTTTATGTTTCTGGAGTATTTTTGCTAATATTTTGTATAGAATTTTGCATCCCTTATTCATGATTGAAGTTGACTTGCAATCTTCCATCATCATTCTGTCCTTTTCAAATAGGGGTGGCATCAGTATTACACCAGACTTAATAAAGACTTGAGAAGTTTTTCACATTATCTGGAAGATTTTGTGTAAACTGGAATGCCATCTTCCCTGAGAATTTTTATTCTGAGAAATTTCTCAGGAGAAATCCCTGAGAATTATTCACCTGAGAAATCATTGAATCCTGGATTCCCTTTGTGAAGCAATTTTTGATTGCTAGTCCAATTATTTAAATTCAAGTTCTTCATTTCTTCTTAGTTGGTTATGGTAGCTTATATTTCTCTAGGAATTTATCCACTCTGTCTAAAATTTCAAATTTATTAGCATAATATTTTCCATAGAACATTGTTATAATTATTGATGTCTGTATCATTTATAATGATGCCACCTTTTTTATTCCTCATACTTGTGCTTCATACTTAAGTTAGGTTTTTTTTCCCGAGAATCAACTTCTGTCCTTGCTGATATGTTCAATTGCAGTTTTATTTTTTATTTTATTAATTTGTCTTAATTTCCTTACTTTTACTAATTTTTAGTTATTATTCTAACATCATGAGGAAGATTTTAATTCTTTTAATACTATATGCATTAGAGGTTATTTTTCCTTTAAATACTACTCCTCAATGCATTTGAACATACGTGTTTAAATTTATATGTTATCCAATATTTTGAGTAGTTTTCCAGCACAGATTTAATATGAATCACTTGGCCCACCATTTTGCCTAAAATAGAAGCCAATACTCCTCTTTTATTGATGGAAACACTACATTGCTTCTGACTCATCCATTCTTAAAATTGTTTAAAAACAGCATTCTCTCTTTCTCTGAATGGTTTTCATTTTTGCCAATGCCTATGATTTCAATAACTTCCTATATTCTATCTCTACTAAGTAATTAGCCCATTATATTTCGCTCATCCTACACAGTAGACTTCCTTTCTGATCAATTTTATCCAGCAGCATGATCTCTGGCATCATTGCATAAAGGTCAGGAGGTAATTTCCTTGTTCATATAAATATCTTTAATATGTACAAATATTTTTGAATACTCACATCCAGAGTTTCAGTAATTCACATCATCTGTATTGTGAGACTTGATGTATTTAATTTTAAATATAGAGCTTCCTAGGTTTTCCTTCTTACTCAGATTTTTCAAATCACAAGCCATCGTGCATGCTTACCTGAAAACCCAAAACAAAGCAATCGGAACAAATTTTAAAATCATTCTGAGCTAGCAACACAATGAAATACAAATTACTTAAACTACCGAAAGCAACAGGACATTCATATTCTTATGATTTTAGTGATAGAAGAAGAATATGCCATATGAGAAGTAAAGAGAAACAGCTGAAATTTTAACAACTGTATGTAGGCTAGTGTGATATACTAACATCCTAAGGAACCTCAGCTACAGATTGAATCTGTTAACACCTGCCATTTCCCTCAGATCTTCACGAAATATTCAGTAATACCAAATCCTGGGAATAGATAAGGGGAACTCAGGGAAATCCTCCTTAAGATGTGAGGAGTTTCCTGAATGTTCAAGGCAGCAACCTTCACAGGTGGGAGGTCAGGAAAAGGAAGATAAAAAAATACATATATATCAGTGGTACCTCACATTTTCAAATATCAAAAACTGGGGACACACCAGTAGAAGTGTGAGAGAAACACATCCACAGCATTCTAGGTCTTCACAGAGTTGAGAGCAGCTGCTCTCTGCATGCCATGGTGAAACCTCGGGGCTCAATAAGATCTACCAAGGCCCAGAGAGCAAATGGGGTGATACTAGAAAGCAAGAACAAAACAAAAAATTCCACAGCTGCTCTAAACCCTAGCAGCTGGGATGTAAAGCAAAAAAAGATTTCCCACATTTACAAAAACTGGTAGCTCAATTGTAAAACAGGCCAATTTCCAGAATGTCACCATTGATCATATCCCAGATTGCACTAAAGGAATGTCCTGATCTTAGGGTCAGATGTTTAAAGTCAATGGTAAAATAAATCAAAGCCACAGCAAAGCTGAGCTCCAAATCATCTATCGATATGAATGATTTAGCCCACCTCTCTAGAAACCTGAAAGAAATAATGGGCCCATTCTGGAGGTAAATATGATTTACTTCTGTCTCTACTTATATTTTATACAAAATATCAGTATATAATAAAAAAGTATAGGGCACATGAAAAAGGAAGAAAATGAAACCATTATTCAAGAGAAGAAATAGTTCATAAATACAGACCCAGAATTTTCCAAGATGATGAAATTAATTGTTAGGGATTTTAAAAATACTTTTGATTAAAGTGCTATGGGATATAGTAAGAAAGGTAGATAGGATGTGTAAAGAGGTGGATAAATTAATCAGAGAGATGAAAGTTATAATTAAAGATAAATGGAAATATTCATGTTGAAAATTACTATGTGTAAAATGAAACATTTATTTAATGGATTTAACAGCAGAGAAGATCAGAAAACTTGAATGCAGATTATGTAAAGAGAATCCCAACTAAAACTCAACCATTTTTTTAAAGGGAACATAGCAAAATAATTACAAGTAACTGTGACCCCCAAAAAAGTGAAAGGATAAGGCAGAATAAACAGTTGAGATAATGGCTGAAAACTTTCAAAAACTGGTGACAGACATCAACCCATTGATTAAAAATTCTCAGTGCAGCAAACAGGATAAATACAAAGAAAATCAGCATAATCAAATTCCTGAAAATCAAAGGTAAAGAACAATTCTTAAAATTAGCCGTTAAGAAAAGGCTCAATATAAAAGAAGAAAAGAATATGAATGATGGATATCATTTTACCAGAAATGATACAGGTCAGATGACAATGGAATGATGTCTTTAAAGTTCTAATTGAAAAAAAAAAAAGATAAAATTGCCAAATGTAGAATTCTATCTCCTATGAAAACATTCTTTAACTATGAAAGCAGTATAAAGATGTTATCAAGGGGTACCTGGATGGCTCAGTTGGTTAAGCATCAGACTCTTGATTTCAGCTCAGGTCATGATTTCACAGTGCATGAGATGAATCACCTCATTGGGCTTTGCACTGGCAGCATGGAATCTGCTTGGGATTCTCTCTCTCTCTCTCTCTCTCTCTCTCTTTCTCTCTCTTTCACTCTCTCTCTGTCCCTTCCTCACTCATGCTCTCTCCCTCTCTCTCTCTCAAAAATAAATAAATAGGGGCGCCTGGGTGGTTCAGTCAGTTAAGCATCCAATTTCGGCACAATTCATGATCTCACAGTTCCTGGGTTCAAGCTCCATGTCAGGCCCTGTGCTGACAGCTCAGAGCCTGGAGTCTCCTTCAAATTCTGTGTCTCCCTCTCTCTCTTCCCCTCTCCCACTCACATGATCTCTTTCTCTCTCTCAAAAATAAACATTAAATAAATAAATAAACTTAAAAAAAGATGTTATCAAGTTATCCAAGAACTAAGAAAATTTGTCTCCAGTAAATCCACATTCTTAAAAAAAAAAAAAAAAAGGAAAGAAAGAAAAGAAAAGTAAAATAAGTGATTTAGGCTGAAAAGGATACCAGAGGAAATGCAAGGTCTTCAAGAAGGAATGAAAAGTAGCCAAAAGCATAGCTGAGTAAACATAAAACACTTTTAAAATGATCTTTCTTATATTTATTTTACATAATATTTATTCATTTTTTAAAGACTTGATGCTTATTCAAAAATAGTGACAAAGATTTTTGGAGGTTAGAGTTTATGTAGAAGTAAATTATAATAATCCAAAAAAGAAAAAGTGGGGAAAATAAATAGAATCATACTATTATAATTTTTATAAGGTTCTTATTCATATCCTGATGTGGTACATTATTATTTAAAGTAGACTGTTACACTAAATGATTACTTTTGAAATTCCGAGATAAACCACTAAAATACAAAATACACATAATTAAAATCATCCATACAAGAGATAAAATGAGAATGAAAATGTTATTTGCCAAAAGAAGGCAAAAAAGGAGAAATAGAGAAACAAAATACAAACGAGATAGACAGGATACTTATCCCAACCATACTAATAATAAATGTAAATGGATCACCATTCCAATTAAAAGACAGAGATTACTATGCTTAGGAGAAAAACAAGACCTTACTATATGCTGTTTACAAGAAATAAACTTTAAGTATAAGGGCACAGACTGGTTGAAAATAAAAGTATGAAAAATACTCTCATGCAAACATTAGGCACAAGAATGCTCATATGACTGTATTAATTTCAGACAAAGCTATCTTCAAGACAAGAAAATTACTAGAAACAAAAATGGGCATTTGATAACAAACAATTTATCAAGAAAACATAAAATCCCAAACACCTAATTACATCAGAGCTCCAAAATATATTAATCAAATATGACAAAACTTATGGAAGAAATAAATTCATAATCAAAGTGCAGAACTTTAGTAAACTTTTCTTAGTAAATATTAGAATAAGTAGACTAGAATAGTTAGTAAAAATATAGAAGATTTTTCCAAAAAACTGTTAAACAATCTGACCCAGATTTGACAATTATAGAATACTACTTTCCATTGCAAACTCTACAATATGCATCTGGAACTTTCACTAAAACCATACAGTGGGTCTTAAATCCGTAAATATCAAGTAATTGTAATCTCACAGGGTACATTCTTAGACTACAACAGCTTTATATGTGAATTCAATAAATATATCTAGAAATATATTTACAATATATAGAAATTACACTTTTAATAAATAGAAATTATAATAAGTACGTATTTAAGTGACACATATTATTTAAAGTAATATTTAAGGAGCAAGTCCTAAAAACTAGTATTTCACTTGAAGAAACTAAAAAAAGAAGAGTAAATTATATGTGAAGTAAAAGGAAAAAAATTAAAAATGAGTGGAAACCACTGAAATAGAAAAATGAACCAAAAATAGTGAAAACTGAGAAACGGAAAGGTTGGTTTTCTGAAAAGATTAACCTAGGTAGAATGATTAAGAAAAAAATAGAAAAACTTCAAATTAATATCAGAAATAAAAACATTAAAATGATAAATACATATTGTGGACAATAAAATAAAATCCAGATAAGTATAACACAGCATCCAGCAAATGGATGGATTTCAAAAACATGTTAAATTAAAAAGCCAGGCATGGAAGAATATTTTCCAATAATTCCATTTAAATGAATTCTCTGGGCGCCTGGGTGGTTCAACTGGAAGAATATCCAACTTCGGCTCAGGTCATGATCTCATGGTTTGTGAGTTTGAACGGGGGTTAGGAGGGTTTGGGAGAAATGACTGAAAAGGTACATAAGAGAAATTTCTGGTGTGCTGGAAATGGCCTATATTTTGTTTTCTTTGGTGTTTACACAGGAGTATAAATTATTAAGCAATTAATATATATGTATTTTATTCCTTGTTAACTTTACCTCAATTAAAAAAAAAAAGTAGACCTTCCTTACTTGCATCCTAGTTTAGAAGAGAGACTGAACCCTGTCACTGCCTTACTTTTGATATCTTTATAATCCAATATTTCTCCTTTGCTTAGCTTTCTCTCAAGCCACTAGCCATATATATCCTCCCCAAATATGATTTTCCCTCTACAGAAGTTTTTCCCAAAGTTATTTGTACGTTCTGGAATACTATCCTCCTTGACCTATCTAAATTCTTCTGATTTCTCAAAGTTCAATTCTAACCCTCTTTGAGTCATGCCCATTTGTTCTTGCTGTTATTATTATTATTATGACTACTACTAATAATTATCACTTATTAGCATTTTACATGCTGTAACACGTATATTTCACATGTTTAGTCACTTCTCCTAGCAATCATGAGAGATGTAGTATTATCCACATCCCTATACAGTAAAGTAATGGTCAAAAACAATTTGCAAAATATTGCACAAGAAAGAAGCAGAGCCAAGAATGTCTAACTATGAAGACTGAACTCATAAGCCCATTGGACTACCTTCAATCATGTGCTTTCTTTTGGTCAGTACAAGTAAACACTTGAATATAGTGGGGCTTTTTTGTTGTTGCTGCTGTTCTCAAGAATAGTAACCAGGGCTATTGTTTCTCTTAACTTCTCCTAAAATACTTAACATATTGGTGGTCACACACACAACTAGGGAAATAGTTGCTGACTGATTGAAAATGAAGTTATTGTCTCCAAAGTTCTGGGAGTAGATCTTTGACTAAGTAAATACAGAAAACAGCCAAAATAATTATGGTTACAATAATGGGAGTTTTTGTTGATTTGTGACTAAGCTGCTGCCAATACTATCACTTGGTTGGCATATCCTCCATAGGTTATACCATAATAATGATTAAAGCCAATCTCTTAAACATTAACATGAATATAGGATCATAGTTATTATCTATACAAATATTTGTTATTCATTAGAGCTATAATGAAAACATAGCTAAATCATCGGGGTATAAAGCTTTTAAGATAAAATTAAAGCTGGGGTGTTTCATTATACTTCCTTGTATTTAAAGAAAAAAGTAACAAATGTTTCTTCTTGTAATTAGAGTTGGTTCTTGCCAAATTGGTTGAGTGGAAATCCCAGTCATCCTTTATTTCTTTGCTTAAAAGATAAATATTATCTTTCTGAATATCTCAAACTGTTCTTATTATCAGTGAATGCTCATTGTGTACAAGTTTTATCCACCCACCACTTCTTCTGATAGTCTCAATATCAACTAATACATTTATTTGTCTTTCCCTTGCACTCTGACTTCCAAGTAGGCATGGCCACTGAGAGGCACACCAAAAGACTGGAGGCCAGGATAAAATCCAGAGTATTTCTATTCTTCTTCTCTTTCCAAGTCTGGTGACATCTCTGGCAGGGGTCGCATATTTCCATCGTGTAGATTTCCACATGCCCCATGATTTTAATCCCTATAGAAAAATCTAGATTCTTGTCTCTGGTAATACCACCTACTCATCTTATGTCTCCAGCTCTAGGGTGGTGGTGCTATCCTGCTTTGTTAACCTTTACATTGCTTCACCTTCTGCTTTTTTGGTATCTCAGTTTCTCTCTCTATTAAAAAAAAAAAGTAAATAACCAGGTTGCATTAATTGTTCCCTGCATTAAATCTCCCCTTTTGAAAGACCTGGAGAGGTGTCTGTTTTCTTATTTGAACCTTGACTGACTGACACACACATTAACCATTCTCTTTAAAATGTGTATTACCTAGTACCTATATGTTATAGTAACACATTTCAAAATTCAAATGCAATAGCAAAAACTTCTCAGAAAACAAGTAATTTATGAAAATCCTTTTATTTCCTGTCTTACTCATTCAAAATGTGATGACAGCAAATTAGTAGCAGCATGGAAGTCTGTCTCTATTCTTGTTGATAATACAAAGCTAAAAACCATACTCATGAACATGGTAACACTAATTTCTCTGATTTGTTGTTTCCTCCTTATATGAATTTGTTAGGTACACTTCAATTTCTGATTGGATTTCTTTAGGAACTTTAACTGGTATGTTTAACATAACAAATTATCGATTATTAGCCAGAAGTCTTTCCTTAAATAAAATGAAATAGACATATGTTTTTATGTAGAGATGACATTCAAAATAGGGCTTCAAAAGAGAAGTAGCCATACTTAGATGAATCAGGCTAATGCAGCATCGTTTTTTCCTATGGATTTATTAATAAATTAGCAAGCTCTGTTAATTTATATAATTTTTTACAGCATGAATATATATTACTAAAATTTGTGCTTTTCTAAAATAATGTGTCATCGTTCTGTCTTGAGATAAGTCAGAATATATTTTGTTAAACCAAATGAAATTCAAGACTCAATAGGTCTACTGTAGAACCATACCAAGAGGAGCCTTGACACAGATATCTGGAGCTACAATGAGTGATGTCTCTGTGTCATAGATATGTGACAATTCTTGGAAACCCAAAATTGAAGCTCCCTATATCAGCAATAGCAAATAAAAATGTTCTTTGTTTCTACTCTTCTGATATGAAGGGATGAGAGTAGCCACATTTCCCACCACAGCCAGCACATTCTCTGATAATCTGCCTAATGCACAGCAGCACTGTTAACCCAATAGCAAGTTAAATGTCCACAAAGTGGTCAGTGAAAAAAAGACCTGAACCCACTGTTGCTATCTTTACTTGAACAACTCCATCAATGTCTTCTACTGACAACCCAAAAAAGGAAAGATAGCCTAACATGGACATAAGTGATGACTTGGAAAGAAGATTTAATGTCACTTAAGTAATGTGTGATCTTGGAAAACATACTTATCCTTTGGACCTGAGTTTATTCATCTATAAAGCAAAAAGTCTATAGCAGCTGAATTCCAAGTCCCTTTTACTTCTAATACCCTTCATTCTAGAATCTCCCATCTCCCTTTGTTTGAAATATTTTTTCCTTATTAACTGGCTAGATATATGCAAAGGAAAATAAGAATGAGACTCTCAAAGAGTTGTGCTATGGAAAAAACAAAATTATGAGTATTTTAAGGAAGCCAGAACTAATATTAGTGGAAACACTAAAGGGATTTAAAAAAAAAAGGCTAAACCATGCAGAGAGAGAAAGAGAGAGAGAGAGAGAGAGAGAGAGAGAGAGAGAGAGAGAAAGAGAGATTGAGAGAGGATATTGACTATAAGGAAATAAGGCTGAGTGGGGTGAGACTCAAAGTTGGTACTCAATTAGGGCATAAGCAAAAGGAAAAGCACCAAACAGAACCCAGTAAAAAGAAAGTAATAATTTTCTTGTGTCCTTTCTTAAGTACAAGGGGCAGTAAAGCTACCCACTTCATGTCAGTCTTCTGAGATAATGACAAATAAATGCACATAAGATGATGACCTTTTATTTTTTTATATTTTTTTAAGTTTTTATTTAAATTCCAGTTAACATACACTGTAATATTAGTTGCAGGTGTACAATATAGTGATTCAACACTTCCATACAACACCCAGGGCTCAGGTACAAGTGCACTCCTTAATTCTATCACCTATTTATTATGTTAACTAACTGGAATTTAAATAGAAACTTAATTTTTTTTTTAAAAGACAATGACCTTTTAAACCAGAACCTACAGTGGCACAAACAACGTGGAATAGCTCCATTTCCTATTTAATAAGTATATACTCTTAGCCAGGGAGCATTTTCTTTTCTTTGCAGCCTAGTAGAAAGGAATTGCTTGAGCATCTCACAGTCAATCTCTAAAATATTTCCAGACTTTTCCCCCTCATTTTTTCATTTTATCTCATTCCCAGGTAACTGGAAGTTAACCAGGGGGAAAATCCAATTTCTTATGTAGTTTCATTTAAAAACAGAAAACAGTTTATCAAGTTGAGTAGGTTCCTTTGTACGTTTTTACTCTATGAACAATTTATTCCTGAAGAGTAATTGAGAAGTAACTTGTGGGAAAGAATGTCACACAATAAAGATCTCTATATTTGGAGAGAAAGTCACTTTGCAGTAGTGAGGGAAAATTGAGTTGCTCAGTATTTTGGTCAATGCACACAATTATAAAAAGTGTCATGGAAAAAACACATAGCTTCTCAACTTTCTGGTACCAGTTCACTGTTTAATCTATAAAGTATTCTGTGTAACCTCAGAACTTTGGGGGTCTTATCTTCTCATCATACTATGGAGCAAGATACCCAGTTATTTTGTACATAAATGGAGGACTCAAGACTTTGAAAATAAAGTGGAGCTCCAAGATTCCAGTGGCAAAATGTGACTCTCACAGCATGTGACCATAAAGACCAAAGGAATATTATATAGAATAAGTTATTATTTCCTCCCAAACCTCCCCCATCTCTTGACCGATCTACCAACCATGAATCTAGAAGAGAAAGTACCTGATCATTTAGAATCTGTCCCAGAAAGTTTGGAGTACTAACTAGTCCTGTAGGATCAGGGATTTTCGATGTTAGATACAATCATCAAAATAACAATTAAATATTTACATATTAAATATACTAAAATATAAAAATAACAAAAAAGCAACAATAATAGTTGTGTCGTAATATCTAATACTTGAGAACTTACATACATTACCTAATTTAATTTTCACAACTTTCTTAAGTAGGTATTATTGTGATACACATTTTATAAAAGAGGAAGGCAAGACTTGGAGAGATATATAGCACCTATGGGCATGGGTTACACCTTTTGGGGCTCACCCACTCTCATATTGCTAGATATTTTATCAATTATATTATACTGAAAATTATTTCATATGTTTAATGTTTTCTCTCAGAAGAAAAGTTTCTGAGACTGTGGAAGCAAGTTCTTCATTATTTCTTCATTCATTATTTTCAGAACAGTTTACAAAAATTTCTATACATGTTTATAGTGTTAAAATAATGCAATATTTCCATTTCTGCTTTTTCAGCATATGTAATAAGTAGATACTGTCTGAAAAGAGGTTGTGAGTTGTGCTGATAGTATATGAATAGAGATAAGCTGAATATATTCATAACTTAGTTACCAGTTTATAACTCAACTGAAAGATACTAGCCATCATAGTGATTGATTTGTAAACCTCTTTGAGATATAATTCACATACCATACAACATGGTATGTTGTACTATTTAAAGTGTACAATTCAATATTTTTAGTATATTCACAGAATTATGCAATGATCTCAATCTATTTTAAAATATTTTGTCTTCCCCAAAAGAAATCCCATACCCATTAACAGTAAATAGCTGTTCCTCTCCAACCTCCCTCCTCTCCCTCCACCAGTCCTAAGCAACCACTATTTCACTTTATGTCTGTATAAATTTCCTATCCTGTACATTTCATATAAATGTAAATATGTAATCCATGATCTTTTATGACTGGATTTTCCTACTAAGAATATCATAAAGATTCATCTATGTTGAATTATTGATTCACTATACTGTATACCTGAAACTAATATAACACTATAGGTTAACTTACTGGTGTTTTATAAATAAATAAATAAATAAATAAATAAATAAATAAATATTCATCTATGTTGTAACATGTATCAATTCTTTTTATTGCAGAATAATGTTCCATTGAATGGATATACATTATATTTTCTCATTCATCAACTAATAGATATTTCAGTTGTTTCCACTTTTGACAATTATGAATTATGCTATTATAAACATTCTGTACAAAGTGACATAGGTTTTCATTTCTCTTGGATATATAACCAGGAGCAGAATTGCTAGGCTATATGGTAACTCTGTTTTTTAACTTTTTGAGGGACTGCCAAACTGTTTTTCATAGCAACTGCCATTTTACATTCCCATCAGCAACGTATGAGAACTTCAAATTCTTTATATCCTTGCCAAGAGTTATCATTATCTGTCTTTTTAATGTAGCTGAGAATTTTTTCATATGCTTAATGGTCATTTATGTGTCTTCTTTGGAGAAATGTCTATTTAAATTTTTTGCCCATTTTAACAACTGCTATTTATTTTTTATTGAGGTAAAACTCACACAATATAAAATTAATCATTTCAAAGTGTATAGTTCAGTGTCATTTAGCACATTCATAATATAGTACAAGAATTATTTCTAATTCCCTCCCAAAAAGCAAATGTGTGACATAAATCATATTATTTGTATAAACTATGTAGACAAATTGGTACGGTATGTCTCAAGGCTCTAAGTGTGCAAAATATTCTTACCAGTCAGAGCATTTCATGAACTCAATTGAGAGTTGGCCAAAGGTCAATAATGTAAATAGGCCCTTCCTGGGAACATGCAAGAACTGAATAACAGCCCTGCTGGATTGATTCTTTCTCACACAATTATACACAAAATAATACATAATTCTTAAAACTCAATGATAAGGCAAAAAAAAAAAAAAAAAAAAAAAAAAAAACCTAATAGAAAGGGCAAAAAGCCCTAAACAAGCATTCAGTGAAGAAGATATATAAATGGCCAATAAGCACTGGAAAAGATGCTCATTATTTTTACTCATCATGGAAATGCAAATTAAACCACATGAGATACCACTAGACATGAAGAAAATAAAATAGAATTGAAAAGACTGACAATACCAAGTGTCAACTTGAATAAAGAACACTCTCAAGTCTCATATATTGCTGGTAGGATTGTAAAAAGGCACAGCCACTTTGGAAAATAGTTAATATACACTTAACATAACATTCAGCAATTCCTCTTTTAGTATTTACCCAAGAAAATTGAAATATATGCCAACACAAAGACTCAATTGTTCATAACAGGTTGTTCATAATAGCCCTATTATGGACTGTCAACAATCCAAATATCCATCAACAGGTGAATAGGTTTACAAATTGTGGTATATTCTCACAAGGAAATCCTAGTCAGAAATGAAAAAGCTTGAACTTCAGATACACACAATAGTGATACACACAACATCATAAATGAGTATTGAAAACACTCTGCTGAGCAAAAGAATCCAGCCATGACTGATAGTTTATGAAATTCTACAATAGGCAACCCGTCTGTAATGTCAGATAAGATCAGTCATTGGCATCCTAAAGTTAAAGATGGGAGAGAAAGGTTGACTGAAAATACCAGAGAATTTTGAGGAGTAAAGAAAATGTTCTACCTTGATTAGAGTTATGGTTGTATACATTTGTCAAAACTTATCAAACAGAACCTTTAAAATGATTGTATTTTATGGTATGCAAATATATATACAAATACCTCACAAAACTAGATTTGTAAACAATGAAGCTGGGCCACTAGATTAATGCTTAATTGCATTTTACCACTTGTCTTCCAATTATATGAGTAAATGAATCTTCTTACTTTTAAACCAATTAGAATTGATCTTCTGTTACTTGATAGCATCTTCACTAATACATCTCATCAATTACTTAATATATAAACCTATTCATATAATCCCACTTTACCAATACATCTCATCATTTAAGTAATATGTAAACGTATTCATATAATCCCATTATTTTATGTACAAAACTCATGTATATCAAACAATTAGGTTTTAAAAATAATTTTCATACACTTTTACAGTTTCAACTATATTTATACTTTAACCTACATTTTAACACATATTCAGTTCCTAACCAAAAATGAGCTTTTAAAATTTAAAATTATGCACTTTCTCTAAAAAATGGAATTTAGGGGTGCCTGGGTGGCTCAGTCGGTTAAGCGTCCGATTTCAGCTCAGGTCACGATCTCGCAGTCCGTGAGTTTGAGCCCCGCATCGGGATCTGGGCTGATGGCTCAGAGCCTGGAGCCTGCTTCCGATTCTGTGTCTCCCTGTCTCTCTGCCCCTGCCCCGTTCATGCTCTGTCTCTCTCTGTCTCAAAATAAATAAACGTTAAAAAAATGTTTTTTAATAAAAATAAAAAAAATAAAAAATGTAATTTAAACTAAATTAAAATCATTAATTGTTAAGTGGTATATATGTAAAATTTGCCTTTAAATAAATATTAGATACTTAACTAAAATATATATATATATATATAATGAATTTCATGACATTCTGATCTGAAATTCTGTAATATTTTGACTTAAATATAAATATCCAAAAATATTAATTAAAAAAATTTCCAGTATGTCAAAAAAGATTTTATATAGATAATGATGGATAGATGGATAAACAGAATTTTTTATGTTGATTTGTGGTATAGACAATGTAAATATTTTGGAAAACATTACATTCACAGGTTACTAATCATCACAGATTACTACATTTAGTTGTTTTTTTCCCCCTTCCTTGAATGCTAGTAAGTGACGAAATGACTAGAGCTCTCTCTTTTCACTCTTTCATCTAGTGCTCTTTGCTATCAATGACTAGCTTAAAGAAAGTAGTAAAATGACACATAAGATACAGATTGCATAATCAACCCAGGAATGACTCCCATATAAGGAGAGTCCATTTATTCCTAAATTGTGTTCTTCTTCTTTGTCTGCTTTTCCTCTGTATTTTTTCCCTAAAAACACTACACTGGAGAGTAGCAAAAAGACTGTCATTTTGTCACTTTATTTGGATCTGGTACCTACTTACATTTCAGCAATGTGTTAAACCACTTTGCAAACGAATCTTACAAACTGCTTCTAAAGTGATCCAATTTTAAGGGTGCCTGGGTGGCTCAGTCAGTTAAGCGTCCGACTTCAGCTCAGGTCATGATCTCACGGTTTGTGAGTTTGAGCCCTGCATCAGGCTCTGTGCTGACAGCTCAGAGCCTGAAGCCTGCTTCAGAGTCTACATCTCCATCTCTCTCTACCCCTCCCCTGCTCACACTCTCTCTCTTTCAAAAATAAACATTAAAAAAAATAAATTTAAAGTGATCCAATTTTTATCTGAATAGCCATGGGATCATTTTATACTCTGGAATAAAAGTTGATTTTTTTTCCTTTTTTATTAATTAATAGACTAAGCAGATACTCATGCCTGGCCAAACTAAGCTGCTTTATATTCTTCTTGTGTGATGCAGTAATGGTAATACTGAGTTCTAATTCATTGATTGGTATTATGAATTGAATTGTTTGTGTCTTCTCAAAATTCTTATGTTGAAAGCATAATGTCCAAGGTGAAAGTATTACGGTATTAGGAACTGGGGCCTTTGGAAGGAGATTAAATCTCTAAGAATGGAATAAGAGGCCTGAGTTCCCTAGCCCTTCCGCCAGGTGAGGACACAGCTAGAAGCCAGCAGTATACAATCCAGAAGAGGGCCTTCACCAGGACCTGACCATCCCAACACTCTGATCTCAAATTGCCAACCTCCAGAATGGTGAGAAAGAAATTCCTGTTGTTTATAATAAGCCACTCAGTCTGTGGTATTTTGTTACAGTGGCCAAACAAACGAAGACAGTTGGCATATTCCTACATCAATTCTCTCTTGCAGTGCTTTTGCAATAGAGCTCTCTACAAAAAGTCCATCTACACTAAATAAATAAATGAATTTGTTATTACCCTATAATGTCTTTTTTCCCTTCAACAGGTGAAGGAAGAAAATTTTCTATATTCAGTAAAAACATGTTCTGAAATATAAGAATCTTACTAAATAAATATCTAATAAGTAGTACAGAAAAATATGAGAAAATAGTGGTCAAAGCATGGGATTCCAAACCAGGCAGACTTGAGCTCAAAAGGGTTTTCCACTTAGCAGCAAAATTACCATGGAGACACTTAACCTCTCTAAGCTTTATTTTCCTAATCTATTAAATAGACAAATTAGAGTATTTATTAGGACAAAATTAAATTACAAATAAGAAAATGAAAATCTACTTAAGCAAAGTGAACAAAGTGACACATGTTAGTGTTCTATAAAAGATCACTTTTATTCTTAAAAATCACTGTTATTACTTGTATTATTTTTTCCAGGCCCTAATAATAACATTTTATTTTCATTATTTGCTAAACTATTGGAGTGCAAAGATAAGGCATCAGAAATGGTCTTGTGGGTTCACAGCCTACTGCAGAAACAAGACATGCTAATGGATGGTGAGAATATAGTAAGATTATCTCTGTCATGGTATGAAAAAATGTGCCATGGTATTCCAAGGAAAAAATATATTATAGATTAGTTCTACCTCAGAGTAGGAGAAGGTGATAACTGTTGCAAAGATGACAGAAAAATTCTCATTACTGTTAGGACATTCAAGTTTCCTCATAAACTACCTGTATGGGTCTGTTAACATTTGAGTCTCCCATTTTCCACAATGACTACTTTAAACTTTATCCACCTCTCCTCACATTTATATTGTCTCCTCTCTACTCCACATCCTCAGCAGACAACAGGGCTTCACGGTTTTGGAGGAAATAGAAGCCATCAGGTTAGAATCCCATTAATTTCATTTTTCCTAATATGTGAATCTGTGTATACTAGAACCTAACAATACCCTTTCATTCCTGTCACACTGAAGGAACTTAACCTCCATGTGTACTTTGGATCTCATTTCCTCAGGAAACTGTTGCTGGATCCTTCTAGTTGGCTTTTAAATGTTAAGTGTCTCGAAAGAAAGAAAGAAAGAAAGAAAGAAAGAAAGAAAGAAAGAAAGAAAGAAAGAAAGTAAGAAAGAAAGAAAGGAAGGAAGGAAGGAAGAGAAAGAAAGAAAGAGAGAGAGAGAGAGAGAGAGAGAGAGAAAGAGAAAGAAAGAAAGAAAGAAAGAAAGAAAGAAAGAAAGAAAGAAAAAGAAAGAGGAAGAAAGGAAAAACAAACATCTCCAGCCACTTCCTGATTTTCTCCCCTTTACAACCGAACTTCTTTAAAGAGTTTTCTATGCTTAGTATTGCCTTTTCCTCACTCTCACTCTTCATCTTACTCTAGTCTGGTTTATGTCCCCATCGCTTCATAGAAATAGCTCTTTTAAAGGCAACCAATAAATTTCATTTGACTAATCCCAAGAGAAATATTTCTTACTCGACATCTGGGGAGCATGTGTAATATGCATGATGCTCTTTTCCTTGACACATCTGTTTTCTTGGCTTACAGGTCACAATGTTGCTTTTGTTTCCACAACTGATTACCTCCCTGTCTCCTGTGTGGGCTTATTGCCCTCCACTTGACCATTAAATATTAAGATTCTTTAAGTTCCATCCTCTTCTCATGCCATAGTCACCATAAATGATGTCATCCATGCCCATGACTTTAATTACCACCAATATACCAATGAGTCCTATCCAACTGCAAACTTGGCATCTCCCATTAATTGTCTCAAAGGCACATCAAATTCTACACATCTAAAACCCAATTCATGTTCTCCACCTCCCACAACCACTTTATAATCTACTTAGCATGGTGGTGTTCCAATGTGTGACAAAGCATGAACAGTGATAAACCAAACACCTGCTTTAACCCATTGTCCTTATCCCCCAATCTGTTACAAATCATATCTATTTTAGCTCCTGAATATCTCTTACTTTTGTTTTTCTCTATTTCCACTGCCACCCCCATAGTCCAAGCTACACTTTCTTCTCATTCCAATAACTATAATATCTTCTGTAGCCATTTTCTATTACCAAGTAACAAGTTATCATAGACTTAGTGTGTTGAAACACCACCAATCTATTAGTTCACAATTTTGTACATGAAAAGTCCAGGATGGGGCAAGAATAGATAGGTTCTCTGCTCATGGCATCAAAAAACTGAAATCAGGGTGTCAGGTAGGCTGAGTTCTTATCTGTGGGCTCCGAGGTGGGGGGGGAGGAAATCTACTTTGAAGCTCATTCTTGTTATTGGCAGAATTAAGTTCCTTGCAGTTATAGGACTGAGGTGCCTATTTCCTTGCTAGTGTCAGCCAGGGATTGCTCTCAGCTCCTTCATTCTTTTCCTTTCATCTTTAAGCCATCAATGGCACATAAAATCCTTCTTGTGCTTTGAATCTCTGACCTCCTTTTCTGTAACCTGCTGAAGAAAATTTCTGACTTTTAAGTGATTTTAAGTTCAGGTTGGACCCACACAGATAATCTACCTATTTAAGGTTAACATATTTGGGAACTCAATTCAAAATATCATCTAAATATCTTCATCTAAATAATTCATCTAAAATATCTTCAAAGGAGTATCAAGATTAGTATTTGACTGAATAACTAAGAGAAGGTATTTGGACACCAAGAACAAGAATCTTGAAGGCCATCTAAAATCCTGCCTACCATAGTTTCTATGCTTTTTATTATTCTCCTCTTACAGTTTACTTCAGCCAAAGTCATCACTCTATACCCCATCCTTGACACTGAACACGCTCCATGGTTTGTTTATTTGTTTGCTTCTTTGGTTGGTTGTTTGGACGGGGTCATCTATGTAACATAAAATGGAAAGTAGAAATGTCTTTGTATAATTTTGATTAAAAAAGCATAATACAATTTACACACACATGGATGATAATCATCTAGCATAAGAGTCACCAGCAAGGAAGAATTGCATCAGGCCCAAACAAAATAGCCTCAACTATTAGACTACTCATTTTAGAATGACATGATAGTATAGGGCACTTGGGTGGCTCTGTTGGTGAAGTGCCCATCTCTTGATTTTGGCTTGGATCATGATCTCATGGTTCATGAATCTGACTCCCATGTCAGGCTCTGTGCTGACAGTGTGGAACCTGCTTGTGATTCTCTCTCTCTCTCTCTCTCTCTCTCTCTCTCTCTCTCTCTCTCTGTCTCAAAAAAAAAAAAATCTTAAAAAGAATGACATGATAGTTCAATGATCTGAATTGTAAATCTAATTTGAGTATGTAAGTAGCCAGTCCTGGGAACCACCTTGGGAAACAGTTTATATAGACAATTCAGTGAAAGCTGAGTGGAAACCTGGTAGAATAAAAAAAAAAAAAAAAAAAAAAAAAAAAAAAAAATATATATATATATATATATATATATATATATATATATATATATAACAAAAAGAGGGCTGGGGTTTTGCCAAAATATAAAAATTCAAACATGCATATTAACAACTCTGTGATACTACAGATCTGGTACTTCTCTCACTGACACAGTTGCTTATGTCAGTGTAAGTAAATAATATATTCATTAGTTAAGCCATCAACCAATTGGTATGCTTACAAAGACCACTTTTAAGATGAGAAAAAAAATGGTTTACTTTCTTAGCAGGACAATTAATTGAAATGGAATTTTTGTGTTGTAGACAGCCAGTAGCTATATGGAATGGTTTTAATTGTTATGGTGACCAAGGACAGGAGGGCTGCCTGGCAAATGAGCTAGAAAATTTACTGTCAACAGAAGTAATGAAGTATGTATGTGCATAATATGGGAGGAACAACAAGCAGCTTGTGATAAAATAGAAAAACAACATGAAACTTCGGAGGCTAGAAAGGCATACTTGAAGTATATGGTGAAGAATCTCATTTTCCTTGACTACAGCAAAGGCTTTAGTATAGGCTGAAACTTGGGCAGCAGTGCAATGGTTTCAGAGATTCTCTATCTCTTAGCATGTAATAGCATCCTTTACAGAGGCTTCCTGGGTGCAGAAGGACATGCCATGTGGCCATGCTTTAGCAAAGAAACCACACCACTCTTTCTCTGCCCCACACTCACATTGCTTTACTTTTTTTTTTTTTTATGGGGGCAAGCTGAGCTAATCTTTGTAGAATTTGGGTCAAAATAAACTGCTTTGGCATCAAAACGTCCAATCTTAAGTGCTAGCTGCTCAGAAGAGTAGTATAAAAGCCAGGTGCCTACACCTGGAGATACAGGCACTCTCTCCCACTGGGAATAGGAGACCTTAGTTCATTAGTTGAGCAAGCCAGAAAGATCATCTAAGATGCTATCAGAGAAATTCTGACTACATCTCCTCATACCAGGCTAAAAGAAGTACTTTATTCTCCAGGTTGGGAGAAGCACTGGAGATTTTCCAAACAGGTAACAGACATAATTGAGTCTGTGTTTAAAAAAATAACCAGCAACAACATGAGAGATAAATTTGGTAAGAGAATGTACACAAGAAGTAGAGATACTACAAAATAAGCCAGACCATGAAATGGGCAAATATTCTGGAAAAAAAAAAGGATGGATTTTAGAGACATTCTAGATATCGAACAAAACTTTAACTTAGTCATCCTGATTTTCATTAAACCACTACTCAATCATCCAATCAGTATTCCCACATACACTCTTCTTGGATCTACACTTAGGCTTGTTGCTAGGACATTAATATCATTAACAACCCAAAGAATCTTCTGGGATTCTTCCACGCTTAATTCCTTAGACATCAACCTAGCCATGAAATATGTAAATAGAATATAGGTTTTATACAAAATAAACACTCAAGCAAAATATATATTAGTTAAAGCATTTCGAAAGCTGTATTTTAAAATTGTTTATGTTTATTTTTGAGAGAGAGGGAGAGACAGAGCGTGAGCAGGGGAGGGACAGAGAGAGAGGGAGACACAGAATCCAAAGCAGGCTCCAGGCTCTGAGCGCTCAGCACAGAGCCCAACACGGGGCTCGAACTCACAAACCACGAGGTCATGACCTGAGCCGAAGTTGGGTGTTCAGCCGACTGAGACACCCAGGCGCCCCCAAAAGCTGTAAAGTATTAAACAAATGTAACAAATTCCTGATGCCTTATCTTCCCTAGGCAGATTCAACCCCACTTCTATCTGATCACCTAACCATGCAAATCTAGAGAAAAAGATTAATCTACCCAGGGTCCTTTGACTTCCCTGAGTATCAGGATGGCCTTTCAGGTAGTCCAGAATATTGATCTTCATTGAATGATATTCCAACCTGGGATCTTGTCCTTTGGTCATTTCTGCTTTCTCAGTAACAAGAGACTGCTTACTCCTTCTGATCTATTGGTAGCCTCCTAATCTGCTGATAGAATCACAGATCATTCAATTCAATCCAAAGAATTTTTATTAAGCATTTACTATCTATGCGGCATGACATAGTAGACACAGTAGAAGAAGTCACAGTAAGTGAGTGACTATTACTATCCCTAAGTAATCTCTAATCCAGTAAGGAAGATAGGCAATCAATTTAATGTACCGTCAAAAGTGAAAAAAATTAAAGTATATATAAAGTGCTATGGGGTATAAAGTAGATATCAAATTGTTAGCTTTTCTTTTCCCTATAGTAATTTTCCAGAAAGCCTTACCAAAAACTGACATCTGAATTTATTTCAGAGGCAATTCACACTGAAATAACATAAATAAAATGTAAGATCAGCTATTCCTAACATTATCAAAACCAAAATTTCCAAATATCTCTATCTGAGAGTAGTTTTACTTTAATTTTACATTGTTTGGAAAACAGAATGACAAAAAATTTTGCCTTTAGCTTTGTCAATATTTTACAAATTAAATTTTACATGTATCTCTTAGGAAAAAATGCACTGCAAAAAGTCTTTTTAATGATTAAGGTATTTTCCTTTCATTTAATGGACATTTAAAATTAATTATTTTAATTTTACTAATCACAGGAGCATCTATTTATATTTGAAAAATCAAAGTACATGCATAAGAGCCACTTTCAGTTTAGAGAAACTATTTCATGCATTTAAGGATTTACATTTTCTTTGTTAACTCCAGTGACTTTACAGGCTCCCAGAGATTTGAAGTATATAACTTGAGGGTCACTGACCTCAGTGGCCTATAGTTCAGAAAAGGAATCAGAACCCTTTGGATATCTGGGGCACTGAGAAAGAATTAGAAAGTGTATGGGAAGCTAGAATTGAATCAAGAACAATCATAGGTGTTTTATACTCAGGAAGTCTGTGTGACTGAGTTGTTGTATTTTTTTTTTCCCTTCATCTAAAGTAAGTCCCTAACATAAAATGTTAAAATTAGTGGGGACATTAACAATTTCCTTTCTTGGTTCTTCTTATTTTACAATGAGGAAACTGGAACTCAGAGAAGTTAAAATACTGCTAAGATTTACTAGCCATATAATCAAAAGTATGACCTAGGTTTTTTTTTTTTTTTTTTTGAATCTAAATATATTGTCTTATCCAATCCATTAAATTAAAGGAAAATACTATAATGATTAAAAAGATTGTAGTGCATTTTTTCCAGTAAATATATGTAAAGTTTAATTTGTGATTTATTGACCAAGCTAAAGGTAAATTTAAATGCTAATTATGTAGAAAAAAACTGGTTATAAAGAATATAAAATCTATATTGATAATACTTTGCATACATATAAGTTTGTTTGGAAACTTGAAAACACAAATTGGTACATTATCCTTTCCAAGAATGGGAGCCCCAAATAAACCACAAACAAATTAAAGTTTGTTTCCTCCAAGAAAGATTTGTGTCTGAAAGATTTGTGAATTCACTGAGCATTTTAGGTCAGAATAATTATTCAGGAGAAGAAATATTGGACAGTACAGGGACTGACACTTCATCCCTATTTCTACAATAATTACTTGGCTTCATTTCCTGAAGTCTTAGATGAGGAGCTAATTTCCTGTCTGTTGTTCTGACTATAAATGAGATTGTCATTTGCTTCTGTTTAACTCTAATCAAAAGTAATAACCACTTAACTATGACTATTTAATCAAGTTTTGATCAAAATCACCTGTCACTGCCAATACCAATAATAGAATTTAAAATATATATTATATTTGTATATTATACATACATTAGATAGATAGATAGATAGATAGATAGATAGATAGATAGAGATATATTTATCCAGGATTCTATGTTGTGTTTCAAACAAGAAGTCCTACATTGTATTTCTTTAAAGAGCACTCATATTCTTTTACAGAATTGACCAATGGCAATTCTTTTTGTCACCAAGAGGCTAGTAATTCAAAGTTTAGGAGGGACAAGGCTTTTGCATCATGCAAAAGAGAAAGTTGGAACTGAGAACACTGCATAAAGATATGTCACTTGTTACAACACTGGGATGAGACTCTCCCTCCCCAATGCCAGAGACATTGGAACTATTGAATCAAGACTACAAAATAAGTATTTATTTTTTTAATGTTTATTTATTTTTGAGAGAGAGAGAGAGCAGGGGAGGGAGAGAGAGAGAGGGGGACAGAGGATTTGAAGTGGGCTCTATGCTGACAGCAGAGAGCCCAATGCAGGGCTCAGACTCATGGACCATGAGATAATGACCTGAGCCAAAGTCAGATGCATAACCAACAGAGCCACCCAGGTGCCCCTACAAAATAAATATTTAAAATAAAATTAAGATATAACTATTTGAAATAGAACAGAAAAAAATGTAACAAAAATTATAAACATAATGAAAAGTTAAATCACAATAGGTACAGCTGACATAATAGTTATTAAATTAGAAACTAGATATTCAATTAGTCAGGTCTAGAAAATATGTTAAAAATTAGGAAATATAGAACGTATAAAGACAAAACCTATTATAAGTTAGTAAGAGTCCCACAAGGACTTGGCAGTGGGAAGAAAATGGCAGTGGAAAATAAACCAAAATAAAACAAAACAAAGCATAGCTTCATCAGGTAAAATTTCCAATAATCTTGAGTTTGGACCTGGAAAAGAAGATTATATAAAAGGGAAGTCATGGCAGTGTAAAAACTGAAGGCCAGAAAAAGCAAAATTCAGAGTATAAACTGCCCAAATCACTGCTAACTATAACACCATGAGAGATGGGATAGATCCCAAAGGAGACAGAGGAAAAGCTACAGAGACCACAAAAGATATGTACTCTTGATTTAGGGCTACATACAAGAATGTCAACCAACTCCAAGCAAGATTTAAAAATAAAAATAAAAGCTCTTCTAGACACATCATACTCAAACCACTGATAGCCAAAAATAAAGGAAAATCTTAAAAGCAGGCAGAGAAAAATGGTACATTATATGCAGAATAGCAATGTTTAAATAACATATAATTTATCAGAAGCTCTCAAAGACAAAAGACATTGAAATGACATATTTAAAGGCCTCAAGGAAAAAAGTTGTCAACTAATAATTTTATATCCAGAGAAGATAAACTCTAAGGATGAAAATGAAATGAATAAATTTTCATATAAATAAAAAATAGATTTTATAGCTCACAGATGTGTACTATAAGATACACTGAAGTAAAATAGTCTAGAAAGCAACTTGTGTGTACAGAAAAAAAAAATAAACACAAATGGTAAAGATGTGAATATATATAAGTAAAGATACAAAAGATCAAATGATACCAAAAAACACAGAAACCTAAATAGTAGCTATGTGAGGAAATGGATGTGTTAACCTTCTTGTGGTAATCATTTTGCAATATATATGTATATCAAATTATCATGTTGTATATCTTAAACTTACACAATGTTATATGTCAATTATATTTCAATAAAGCTAGGGAAAAATAACCACATTAACCTAATTGCAAATTATTTAGGACTATACTCAACAACTGAAAATGCATGCTCTTTTCAAGTGCTCATAAAATGTACATGAAGATAGACCAGACAATGGACCATAAAATAAATCTTAAAAATATTTTAAAAGATTAAAATTTTATACAATGTCTTCCCTGACCAAAATGGAATTAAATTACAAATCATGAAAATAATATATCTAGAAAAGTTCCAGATATCTAGAAATTGAACAATTTACATTTAAACAACTCATAGGTCAGAAAGAAATTACAAAGAAAATTTGAAAATATTTTGAACCATTGATAAAAGCACAACACATCAACATCTTTGGGATGCAGCTAAAGCAGTACTTAGAAGAAAATTTTAGTTATTAAATGCGTATAGAAGAAAAGATCTCAAATCAATGACCTCTTCTCCACTAGAAACTAGTGAAAGAACAGCTAATTATACCAAAAGCAAACAGAAGGGAAAAAAAAATAATAAACACAAAGGTAGAAACCAATGAAACTGAAAACAGAAAACTCATTAATAGAATCAATGAAACCAAAGTTTGTTCTTTAAAAAGAACAATTAGATTGAAGACCTCTATTAAGGCTTATCAGGAAAAAAGGAAACACAAATTATCTACCAGGCGTGAAAAAAAGGAAATCACTATAGATCTTGAGATGTTGTGAACAACTTTACACCAAGAAATAAATAAATGAACAAATCCCTTGAAAGCTTACTCAAGAAAAAATACATAACCTTATAACCTGAATAAGTCTATACATATTAAAGAATGAAATCCATACCTGAAAACCTCACAAAGAAAATTTCAGGCCAAAATAGGTTCACTGGTGAATTCTACAAAATATTTAAGGATGAAATACCAACTTTACATACCATCTTACAGAAAACTGAATAGGAAGAAATATATCCCAACTTATTTTATGAGGTGAGATTTACTGTAATATCAAAAACAAGACAAAGATATCATAAGAAAAAATAACAATAGAACAATATCCCTCAAAAATATAAATGTAAAGAACAAATATAAAATACAAAAGTTCTTAGGAAAATTATAAAGGAACAGAGAGAATACAAATGAAAAGAAGCTGTTGGATTTCCAATTTCTACTGGAAGGAAGCAGGCTGATAAAATTATTCAGACACATGCACATGCTACCTTTCATAGAAAAGAAAATATGACTAAGAGGGTGAAACCAGGAATGGATTGAACAGAGCCAAGACCCTCCAGGCACAAATGAGAACTCAGGGGGCAGAGCAGAAACCCGTGAAGGATTATCTCTAAGTCTTTAAACCTAATCAAGGAACTGAGGCTAAAAAGTTGTCCTGGCCAAATTTCAGAACTGCATTGGATCAATGATTCCTTTTTATCCTCCATTTTTGCCCTTTCTGAATTGGAATGTCTATAACTATTAATGATACTCATCCCACAGTTGTATGCTGGGAGTGTTGGGGTCATGTAAGTCTTCTCTGTAGTTTCACAGGTCCATAGACAAAGATTAATTATGCCCCAGGAGTTACACTTAATGGATTATACCCAAGAGCCTCATCTGCATATGATTTAGATGACTTAAATGTTGAGAGTTTGGCCTTTGTTGCTAATGAGATTTAGAGGAGATTCAGGATTTGAGCCAATGCTGTAATGGGGTGAGACTCTTAGAATTCTTGGGAGGCAATGAATGTATTATGCTTTTGGCAAGGGCTTGAATCTTTGGGGGCCAAATGGCAGAATTCTAGGATATCCCCCAAGAATTTCTACCCTCCCTGGTGTACGTGCCCTGAATAATACTTGGGACCTTGAATATGATAGATTTTACTCCAGTGATTACATTATGTTATAGACAGACTTGACCTTAAGATAGGAAGATTATCCAGGTGGATAATCTGACCAAATCATATAAGCCATTAAAAGTAGAGTTTTTTTCAACTGGTCATAGAAGAGACGGTGAGGTTATCAAAGCATGAGAAGGATTTAAATTGTCATTGCTGGCTTGCAAATCAAGGCTATTAATATACCTTACCTGGATTGACAGAATATGGAAATGGGGGTCATAAAGAAGGAAGGGGAAGAAGGAAAATTATATGACCCAATTATATGTAAAAGTATGTGTCTGGGAGTATGAGTGAATGCACAAAAGATGAATTAAAAGATTAACTAAAATGTCAGCAGTAGTTATTTAGGGATGGTGAGATTTCGGGGGATCTTAACTTTCTCATATTTGTATATACCATTTGAATACTTTAGTGTAGAGATACATTACCTATTTAATACTGAAAAAAAATGGAACTGTTTTCACCATGAGGGGAATAAAATTTAAATATAATTGTTCAAAAGATAACATACAAAACAGTGTGATATTACAAATAATAAAATAAGATTGGAAGTAGAGAGGGGTTAAGATGAGAGACAGAGATTCTGTAAATAAATAAGAATAAAGTCAAACAACCGAAAGGAAAAAAAAAGGCAAAGGCTAGGAGAAAAATTTTTCAGAAAAGCAAAAACTAATAGCAAATAAACATAGGGCAACATGCTGGTGATCACATGAATGCAAAATAAAACTACCATAAAATACAATTTCATACCTCCAGACTGGCAAAAAAAAATAAATAAAAATAAAGTCTAATAATACCACATAGTTGATGAGACTGTAGAATACAAACTCTCTTATGCATGTGCAGAGAAAGTGTAAGTTAAAGAACAATTAGGGGGTATCTGATAAATTTGAAGAAGCATTTCCTAGGATCTAGCAATTCTCTGTTAGAGGCCCTCACACATGTACACAAGGATGCCCATAGCAGCACTATTTGTCATGAAGACTAACTGTAAACAACCTACATGTTCTTGGGTTGAAGGCTGAATAAATAAGTTGCACTCTGCTCATCTATGTAAGAGTTGCATCAACATGGGTGAATCTCACAAAATTTAATTTGAATTAAAAAACAAGTTGTCAAGGGAAATATTGACCATGATACTGTTTATTATAAAACAGGCAGAATAACAATATATGTAGTAAAAACTTACATAAGAAGATAAACACTAAACTCTGGAGAATGACTGGAGAGGATAAATAGGAATGAAATCAGGATGGTATACACAGGGATTTCCAGAAATAGTTTCTTTAAAAATATATATTTTTATATCTATGTATATTTTATAGAGAGAAATATGACAAAATATTATGACTGACAAACCTGAGTGAAGGATAAATGATGATGATGAAGACAGAGAGCTCAATTTTTCATAATGTAGAAAATCTTGTAATACTATGAAAATGTATTCCAAACTTCTAATAATTTTTAAAATGGAAATACATTTCAAGTTATATAATGGCATATATTACTTGATAAAGCCTCACTTTATTTTACTAATTGAGGATAATCTATTATTACTGAACTGTCAAAGTTCTATTAGGGGTCATTTGATCATACTTTCACAAGGTATACGCTTAACAGTGGATCTATACTTAACAATTGATCAAACCAAGGCACATTTGAGCCAGTCATTTCAACTCTTTTCAAGATCAATACCAATCACTATAATATTGATTAGAGTACAAGGCTTGATATAGATTGTGAAGCTGGAGGAAAGGATTGGCTCAATCTGATTCCATAGCAAATACAGAAGTGGCCCAAGGGCTTAGGTGGATCCTGAGAAACTTAACAGAAAGCCATGGGGGAGGTGTAGGAAAAAAAAAAGGGTTAGAGTGGGAGAGAGCCAAAGCATAAGAGACTCTTAAAAACTGAGAACAAACTGAGGGTTGATGGGGGGTGGGAGGGAGGGGAGGGTGGGTGCTGGGTATTGAGGAGGGCACCTTTTGGGATGAGCACTGAGTGTTGTATGGAAACCAATTTGACAATAAACTTCATATATTGAAAAAAAAAAATAAAGGTATAGGTAGGAAAAAAATTAATTAATTAAAAACACTAAAAAAGAAAACATGCAGAAGAAAATACATGATTTTCTAAAGTGCCTATATATCATTCCACTCTACTAGTAGAGAAAATAGTTTTAATAAGACCCATAAAACATATGCCCTAGTAAAATTATATATTTAATGTTAACATGGAAATATCTTCAAGTAAATAATGCCAGGTACATATGTGTTATGTACATGTAATTGTACACATGTAAAACATTTATAGAAAGATAAAAGAGGAAAGATAAAGATAAAAAAAGAAAAAGAAGTGGCCCAAGGGAAGTGAGACAGCAAAATCCTTCTAATGTATCAGATGAATTAAATTAATTTAGATTCCTATTCTTCAACTTTTTTTTAATCCTCTACTTCTAGGAAAAAGTTTTGGTTTTAATTCTGCCTTTATGGGGTCAAAAATGACTACATTATTCCTGAAGGTTTCCTGTACCCATTTTCCAAAGAGCAGTTCCAATCTATTTAGACAATACAATAACAGGGATGTAGGTTTCTATGCTGAATTAAGAACTGGAATGGGAATTCCAGAGAAGGAAATTTGGTAGACTCAGATAGTTGCATGCAAAGGTAGAAAACTGTAATATAGTGAAATTTTATAACATAAACCATAATATTACACTCTAATATATATCTTCTGGAAATCTGAAAGCTCTCATAATGAATAGATACTTTTAAATACCCCACGACATATGAAAATGTTTATTTCCATATGATTATGATTCATTACTAGAATTGGAATGCATCAACAATATAACTGTAATATGCAAAGGAAAAGACAGTGTGCTTTTATGGGCATTTTAAGTTCAATAAAGATATTACTTTTCGGACTTCTTTTATTATCTTCTTAAGCCAATCCCCATATTGCCACATGTAATTGTGGAATGCAGTATATTGGTAGTCAGCTAAGAAGAGTGAAATAACATAATCTGGGTATTCAAAGTAGCAGAATTCTGACTATCCAGCAAAGCAAATGCCTCTATTATTCTGCTTACAAGTAATGCCATCCAACTCAAATAACAGAGTTATACAAAATATCTGTTATTATATGAAGTATAGCAATCAGCCTTCAGAATAAAGAAGGGCAAAAGTCTTTTTGAAAACATCTTTTCACCCCCTAAGGTAGGGGAAAGAGATACAATATCCCAACGGAGCTCTCACCAGCTAAGCCTCCGCACAGCAGTGTGGGAGAGGTAATCTGATCACGCCTGCGAAGGAAAAGATGTAGATCACATTATTCATGGATACCACCTGCTGGTAGACATGCGGCGTTGCTACACAGAGAAGGGCACAGAGGGGAAATACACACAGAAATGGAAAGACTAGATTATACCGAATAGAGAAAGAATATTTAGGAAAAAAAGTGATGAAATTGAGTAGGCTTTATAGCAAGCTGGTGACAACATCTCATTCCTTCAAGAACTTTTCTAACAAATTTCTGAGTTTTAACTTTGAAACATCTGTGACGTGTAGCAATTGGCTCTACTTTACAATTTTGTAACAACTAACAATTACACATATATCTAAGATTTACAGGCTATTAATTCTTACATTAAGAGAAATGACTCTCAAAGGGGACTATTTTGCTCCCCTTGCTCCCATTGGGAAATTTGTCACTGTCTGAAGAAAATTGTTGTTTTCACAATGGGGGGGGGGGGCAGGGGGAGGAGGGTATGCTGTGTTAATGACATCTAGTGACTGGAGGCCAGGGATGCTGCTAAATGGGACAGCCCCCCACTACAACAAAGTACAATCCAGCCCAAAACAAAAACAGAGTCAAACTTGAGAAATCCTGACCTAAAGGAACCAATTCAAAAATTAAAATACAGAAAAAAAAAGCCTTCTGGCTTTTATTTTATTTAATAAACATTTACATAGTACTTACCATGCATCCAGTGCTCTTCTAAAAGCTTTACAAGCATTAACATATTTTGTTATCATAACAATTCTAAGAGGTAAAGATTAATAGCCCCATTTCTAAAATGGGGAAACTGAAACACAAAGAGGTTAAATAGCTTGTGCAAGTCGTCATGACTAGCAAATGCTAGTTATAATTTGAATCGAGGGACCCTGGTTCCACAGTCCATTTCCTAAACTATGAAACTATGCTGATCACCTTTCAGTGGACATATTCTTTCAATACAAGGAGATATCCAAAAATAGGTTGCCATTTCAATGATTTTCCTGCCCACCATCTTCTGCTATAACCTGATGAAGTCAATGTATTGTCACTCACTGCAATCTTTGTATCCTGTTTCAAGGAAGTAGGGTGGTATAGTGGGGGGTGGGCAAGGAAGTCCTCTGGGTTTTAAAATTTTAAAGATCTGAGTTCAAACTCTACCCCTATCCCTTAACTCTATAGCCTTCATCAACTTTCTAAACCTTAGTTTCCTTCCTGTAAAATAGAATTATTAGTACTTGCAGACTGTTTGCAAGAAATAGAATTACGTGCTATGCATACACATAGAAGGCTCTGATAGCCATAATCGCCAAAAAAATGGTTAATATCATTATTTTTTCTATTTAATAGACCAGAATTCCTTACTAATATCCAACTGATTCCACATTCCCTTATACTTCTCTATCTCCCTGCCCATTCAAATCTGAATGTCTAATTCTAGAAAGATTTTGACTCTCCTAGTATGTCCCACTAAATGAAGCTAATAATTGCATTTCCTTGCCTATGTAATAATTGAAGTCATTAAGAAGATGCATACAGAAGTACTGGTTTTGTCTTTCCAGTCTCTTGAACAAATATTTCTTTATTCACCTTGTTGCTATGTTGATTTCTTCATTTTAGCCAGTTCAGATACAAATTCATGTCTCTTATTCCTTTATCTGAAGCAAGACAGCTCTCTGGTCTCAGATAGTAAATAACATTACAAATGGTTCAATTTGTGTTTACAATGTCAAATATGACTCATTAGATTGCCACTGGTAGAAGACACACTCAAGCTAGCTTGGGAAGAAAAAGAGTTTATGTATGAATTCCTACCACTGGAAAGTTCAGATGTAGCTAAGCTCTGAGGTTTCAAGCGTAGTTAAACAGAGGACACTGCCTCTTTGGCCATCTCTCCGAACCTTATGTAAAGCCAGTAGGCTTTCTCTTTGGTTTCTTCAGAGTGGACAAGATTATCAATGGTTACCCTTATCAATGTTGCCCACTTACAGGCTAGTAGCTTTTGTTTTATTTTGCTTTGTTTTTTCTTGTTTTGTTTTGTTTTGTGACACTTCCTTACTATCTCAGGCTGGAACTTCCCTGACAGTCTTGGATTAGCCTGAATAGTTTATCACTGAACAATCAGTGGCCAGGCAGTCAGGTTACTTTGATTTGCCTGGCCTATGCCATGTTCCCTATCCTTCAATAGCCAGAAAGGGGAGAGCTTTCCTCACATGATGACAAAAAAGTTTCCAACAAGAAATAAAAGTTCCATCACTAGAGGAGATTGTAGACATATGCTGTCTACTATAGTGACCAAAGTATTCAAGCTTGGTTTGTAAGGAAACAAGGTTTGGTTCTGTATTTTCATTTACTAAATTCCTAAATCAGGGTTATTTTTCATGTTCTCATTCTCTTGTCTTGAGAATTTATCTTGATCCAAAGGATCAAATGTTATAGAAGTACTTAAAGAGCATTACTGAGAAAAATATATTTAACCACTAGGACTGGGCTAACACTGACAGCAGGAACGGGAATGGTTGGTAACCTTGTTGCCTAGAACAGCATAGGATTTTTAAAATATAATGACAGGTAAAAAGTTGTGTCCAGATGAGCAGTTGCCATCTGAGAAGTTTAGTAAGACAAGAGAAGAGCAAAATGAAATACGTGTGTTGGCAGGCATTAGTAATAAGACTAAAGAAGTGCAAATACCCATCCCACCTCTGCTTGACCATTTTCTAGAATCTGGCACCCACAATGGCTATAGTAATAGAGGCAAATCTATAGTACAGAGAGCCAGGTTATAGAAGGAGGTTATAGAGAGAACTTTCTGTGATGTAACCCACAGGGTGGGTTAGGAGACATTCTTTCAACTTTCAACTTTTCCCCTTAAGGGAAGATATTATCACCAGCTTTTATTAATTAGCATAATAAATAAATGAATGACAATCCCTATTTGCAACAGTAAAGGAAAACTAGTCTTTCAAATTCTCTACTTTGACAATATCATCATGGAGGCCTCCTTGCCCCCCCACTCTATTTTCAAGATCTGAAAACTATTCTCCCACTCCCCATCCAATAACAGAATTAGAAGTGACTGAGGATGACTAACAACCAAGGCTGCAGGACAGACTTTTCAGAAGGAAACCAAAAAGTTAAAAATCACAGAGTAGCTCTAGGGGCTGACAGAAAGAAGGGTGATGAGGAGAATATAAAACTAATAATGCAAGCCAGAAGACAAGAGCATGGGGACAAGCTGAATATATGACAGAAACCACTTTTAAATATCCATCATCCTGTGACTTCTGTGTATGTTGGAATATGACATTTGAACCTGAAGTAGACTATTCTACTTAGACATTTTTCAGGATCCCCTGCACATGTTAGCTAAGAGTAGGATGGTTTTGTGATGGATTTAGCCCCTCTCGAGGAAGCATAGATCTAGGGTGACACATTCATTTAAGACAAGTTTATTGAAAACCTACTATACATATGCTAGGGTCTGTTTCAGCACCAGGAATATACAAATAATACAATACATTCCTTATAGAAGATAGTGACAGCTTCTTCAACAGTAGAATGAAAAAAAGAAAGAAGGGATGAGACAACAGAGAGAAGAGCATTTGGAAAGTAATACATGAACTCTATATTTTAGGAGCTGGGAAACTGGGAATATGTTAAATAAAGGACTCAAGTAATTAGAAATAGAATAAGAACTTGTTGTAAATAGGTGTTTAAAATCTAAGAATAAAGCAGAAGCCCAGGTACTAGAACTAAAGAGCCAGGGTCAAATCAGAACTAACAATAAAACTGACTTGATCTTTAGTGCCCTAGGCACAGATCTATATTTCCTAAAGGCTATTCCCTGATAATACAGGGCATATCTCAGAACCTAAAGATGGAGATGGACCCACAGGTGATGATGATCATATACAAGAAGAATAAAGTTATAGAGACAGTTACTAAGAAGTTTCTTACAACTAGAGAATGAATAGATACCTATTCACTTGGGTTCTTCTTTGATACTTCTTATCTAGGATACCAAGAATTTTGAAATATTAGTCCTGGTGATCACAGGGGTGAAACTACTGAAATTCTTCATCAAATTCCTATTTTTCTTAGAGCATTACTTGTAAAGCATTTCAATGGAATTAACACAAATGGCAGAGACTCTGTGTGTGTGTGTGTGTGTGTGTGTGTGTGTGTGTATATAAATATGCCCTTTGTTGCTTCTGATGGCCCAGCTCAAAGTGACCTTCCTTAAGCATGAGAATTTTGTATTGCAGTTATTATTTATCCATATTTGCATAATTTGTGTTGTTATTATAAAGTTTACACGCCCCCCCCCCAAATACTTCAGCGGCAGCTATACACTATTTTATCATGCAGCTTTGGGTACTACTGAAACCCTGCCATATGCCACCAAGGAAACAGACTCAGTTTGAAAAGCTAAAGAAAATTATGTTTTGATCTCCAAGGGAATCCGTACAATGGCTACATTTGGATAATGTTACTACATGATGCTCCCCCTCTACCCTTTGCCCACCACATGATATGATCATTTTAAATATTCCTCAGAAGCTCATGTCACATACAGTTGTATTGGACACTGATTCTACTGGTTTAAACAAACTCCTTTTTTTTTTATTTTTTTTAACGTTTATTTATTTTTGAGACAGAGAATGAACGGGGAAGGGTCAGAGAGAGGGAGACACAGAATCCAAAACAGGCTCCAGGCTCCGAGCTGTCAGCACAGAGCCCGACGCTGCGCTGGCTCGAACTCAAGGACGGTGAGGTCAAGCGTCGAAGAAGGACACTTACCCGACTGAGCTACCCAGGTGGGCCTAAACAAACTCCTTCTTAAGAGGATTTTGAATCTATTTCGATAATAAGTAAACTCTTTTCTGTTAGAGTTATGCTACAAATTTAAAGCATAACTTCCAGGAAAATAAACAAAACTATCTTGTAATCCTGAAGGACACATGGTTCCACTGGGATAAATTTTATGAGGAACGCTTTGAGGAAAACGTGTGTTTTTGTCAATTATTAATTTATAAGATTGACTTACATTTTGTATTCCATACTGTTGAAAGAAGACTATAACTGATACTGTGTAACCTCAAGGCACTTTGCCTTCAGCTTCTAAATATACCATAATGCCTGAATTTCCCTGTCTTATTTATAATAATGATTCCTTAAAAGCCAAGAGATAAGAAAACCATTTTGACAGATGCTGGGCTTTTTTGTAACAAATATTTAATGGAATGATCTCTCAAGGTGGTCTTACTTCTTGCAAAATTTGTCCTTCACTTTCTTGACTCTTTAAATTGGAGGCTAAGAGACAGCAATAGACCAATAATTCCCACAATTTCAAGTTTTGAAAAATTATGAAAATACATTATGCATGGCACACAGCTTACTTATTTCACTTATGAAACATATCTGTAACATTTCATGGAGTCAGTGTGATATACTTCTTTAATAATGCAATCATTTTATTATAACTCTTGGTCATGGAGAAAGTTGGGACACGATACCCATAATATGATAAACTTCTCACAGACTGTCACAACACTTCCCTTATCCTATTTGTTTCAGAAATGAAGACGACCCTTCTGGTACAGATTCACAAGAAGCAAAGATTAAGATTATAATTTTTCTCAAAATCCATTGAAGTTTCAGGTAGGAATTGGATTCAACGTGCAGATTTAGGAGTTTCCTGTTCAAGATGGCTACGGAAGAGGATACGGAATTCACCTTTTCCTATGAACACACTGAATCTGCAACTACGCAAGGAACTACTTTTCTGAGAAAGCAAACAAACAAACTACTGACTGGCTGAGCCGCTCCTAGCATCAGGCAAAAGAGAGAAGGTTCATATGGAAGCAGGTAGAAGAGGCTGAGGCACAATCTCACCATAAACCCCAAGATCATCCGTACCATACCCCCTATTTCCTAGCGGAGACCCAGAGTGGGGAGAGAACTCAAACCCCAGAACTTCTCACTGAGGTGCGAAAGGTTTTAACCCCACACCCGACACCCCCAACTTTTAAGACCTGCACCAGAGACAGGATCCCCCAAATATCTAGTTTTGAAAACCAACGGAGCTCGAGTCCACAAGACCCACTGGCCTATAAGTGATCTGGGCTCTTAAAGGGCCCGCACTCAGACTCACCGGCTTCAGGACCCGGTGTGTGAGCTGCCGATCCAGGGGTGCGCAGACTTTGTGGGGGAGAGGCTCATCTGCTTCTCTGGGAGCGTTGGCCTGAGGGTCAGACGTCTGATTTGTACACTTTGGGGGGTCTGCCGGGTTGCTCTCCAGGGACAGAGGTTGGCGGGCGCCATTTTTGAGCTCTCCCTCCGCCTTACTCCAGCCTCGAGCATTCTCTTTTTTTTTTTTAACCCCAGATTTTTTTTTTTTTTTCCTTTTCTCTCTCTGTCTCTCATTTTTTCTTTTTTCTTTTCTTGCAGTTGCCATCGCTAAGCTATGCCTCTGCCTCATTCCTGCCGGTGGGCGCCATTTTCATGCTCGCTGGCTCGCTGTCTCTGCCACATTCCAGAATGCCACTGTCCCTGGAGGGGAACTTTTACTCGCATCTAGTGTCGTGGTCTTTATGGTGCCCGCTGCGGCCCAGGGGATACCCGTTGCTCTCCTGGCTCTGATGGCCAGGGGGGTTGTATTCCTAGGTCTCGCGGGACTGTAACCATCCGAGAGAAAGTTCTCGGCAGGCCACCACCCCCAGGGCACTGCACAGCCTGAAACACATCCCTGTCTTTCTGTGGCAAAGGCCTTTCTTCGTGTCCTGGAGCTTTGGCCTAAGGAACAGGCTTCTGTTCTGAAACACACACCCCGCCCCCTTCAGAGCCTATGAGCGTAAATGTGGGGTGGGGGGCACTGCGTCTTTATGCTCTCTCTGCCTCCACGCAGCTTGCCGCTGTCTCCCAGCCCAGAGCTTATACACTGGCCTGGAGACCGGATTTTTATTTTTTACAACTACCGCCCAGGAATCCCTCTAGATCGCCTGGCACATCTGCTTGCAGTCGAACGGACTGTATACACTTGCATAATTTAAAGTTGCTGCCTGAGTGTCTGGCTTTGGACCACATACCATAATGTAGTTTATTAAAAACACTCTAAGAAGAATATCTTCCCCACTCTCATTAGCAGTCCTTGACTTCTTCATTTAGGCTACCCGCCAGTCCTTGTCCACATTCATTTTCAGAATATGTATTGACTTTAATCTTCTAATATTATAATTTTAAAGTACAATATTTGTCTTAGAAAAGATCTCTCAAAGAGCTATGCATAAGTTTTACCAAACATGGCATTACTTTCTAATATATATGTCATGAATAACTATAAATATCATAGGTTACCCTCCTTCTGTGTCTGGTGCTCTCCTGCAATATTAAGTGGACTGACTTTGCTAATCAGTGCCCATCAAAATAAATATTTTATATTTATTTCTTGAATTCTGCTTATCAAACTTCACAGATATAGTCAGCGGTTTCCCGTGATATATTAAGAACAATTGTCTTTTTATGTGAAAACAAACAAATTTCTAACTTCAGAACCTCTGCATGTATTTCCCATAACATTTGAGGATCTTTTAAAATCTTTCAAGGGGTGCCTGGGTGGCTCAGTCTGTTAAGCATCCTACTTCGGTTAAGCGTCAGACTTCAGCTCAGGTCATTATCTCCCCATTTGCGGGTTTGAGACCCACATGGGGCTCTGTGCTGACAGCTCAGAGCCTGGAGCCTGCTTGGGATTCTGTATCTCCCTCTCTCTCTACCCCTCCCGTGCTCAGTCTCTCTCTCTCTCTCTCTCTCTCTCTCAAAAATAAACATTAAAAAAATAAATAAAATCTATTTTTAATCCTGTGATTAAAACTTTGCCGAGTATAGTATTAATACCTCTCCACAATAATTAAATCTAAAGTAACTTTGCTTTTTAAAACATACCACTAGCTCTTCCATTACTGTAGGCTTAATGATTGTAGTCTTAAGGTAACTTAAGGTAACATTAAAAATTTCTTTTAGTAAGCCATACCTGATATCTTTGTGAACATTTAATTTTTTTTTTTTAACTTGGAGGCAGGGTAAGGGATTGGTGACTTCTGTGATCATTTGCATCAGATTAATTCTTCAAGTAAATGAATTAACCTTATCATTAATTTTTTTTTAAATGCACTTTGTGGTCTTGACTGTGTAAATTACACATACCACATTATAGCACCTTAGAAAACTCTAAATAAGAAAAATAATCTTCCACACTCAACGCCAGCAACCCTTGACTTTTCATTTGCACCATTCTCCACATCATTTTAGGAAGTCACAGAATGGTGAACCATGCAGGCTCTATGGCAGGAATATAAAGAAGTTATTTTTCATCATACCTCTTTGCATTATTCTGCCCAAACTTTAAGAACACATCTTTTAATTTTTTTTCTGAAGCTGTTTTTATTTATTTATTTGTTTGCTTATTTATTTATTTTTATTCTCAAGTTAGTTACCATGCAGTGTAGTTTTGGCTTTAGAAGTAGAACCCGGTCAGTGATTCATCTCCTACATATGACACCCCTTGCTCTTCCTGAAAAGTGCCCTCCTTAATGCTTTTCACCTACTTAACCGCCCCCCTAGCAACCCTCAGCTTGTTCTCTGCATTTAAGAGTCTCTTATGATTTACCTCCCTCTTTGTTTTTATCTTATTGTTTTTATTTAAAGAAATCTGTTGCCATTAATGAAGCTTACTTAGGACAGGTCCTCACCATTGGTTAATATCCATGCCCTCATCCAGTGTGTCTCATTTTTCCTGGTCCCGCATTTAACATCCTATTTAGATTTTTTTTTTTTTTTTAATAAGATGGTTTGGGGACAGAGTGCAGGGACAAACAGGACCAATGCCTTTTCAGTGATTGTCATTTTCCCCCTTATATTGTGAAGAAAAGTTCTTTGTTTAAAGGAAGTTAATTTCATCTTTCCTGATCTAGACTATATTGGAAGGGAAGGGAGAGTTATGAAGGAAGACAACTATTGTTATATTTATTAGAGTAACCTCAATATCTGCTAATCCTTTCTAAGTTGAAAATCTATTTAGATTTTAAACAAGTTCAACAATAACTCTTTATGCCATCCTTAAAAAATTATACAGCAGAAGTAAATATTCTAATATTCACAACAATCTAATGAGGTAGATACTATTATTAATCCCATTTTGCAGATAAGGAGGCTGAGGTAGAGAAGGTTTGACAATTTTCCCAATGCAAGCAATCTGGCTCCACAGTCTATGGATTTAATCATTGCACATATTTTCTCTTTGTATGATTAACATTGTCCACCTTATCCTCACATCTCACTTATACATCCACAGGACTTATTTTAGAATTTTCTAAAAATCTTGAGCTAAAAAAAATCAAAGATCATTTTCAGTATTCTAGACTTTAAAAAGAATTTCAGGCAAATGTGAGTCAACTTCCAAGTTTTTGAGACAAGATCAAGGAGATTGATGATGTATAGCATAGTGTTTTTCATTTAATTATAGTCCTATACATGGTTCAACAGACAAGGAATTAAACTAGAAGTGAGAAGATCCAGCCCTAGCTTTGGCGCTGCCCCTGGATATCTGTGTTAGTTGAGATAAGTCACTTTCTTTTTAAATTAGTTTTTTAATCTGATAAAAAAAAAATTCTGAACAAAAATATATGTTTTGCAGCTTTAGCTGGATCCAGTTTACCACTGGATTCAAATATTTTGATGATGAACACAGGTCTTTCCCAAGCACAATAAGATGCTGACGTCTCTCTTTACAGGCCAACTGCCAGCATTGTGTAGTACTGGAGAGTTTTCTTTGCCTTCTAACTTCCTGCCCTTCTTCCCTGGCCCCAATTTTCCATGGTCTTATGCTTGGTGAAGGTTATATCCACCTCAGGGTCATGTCTCTGAGTTCTCCTGCTGTGCTCCCAGCCACCAGCAGCCTACTTCCTTGTACTTCCTTGCACTTGATGAGGGCTGCATGCACCTTGAGGCTTATCTCTTAGCCTTCTTTCCTGGTACCTAGCATTCACACACTATTGCTGTGTTTCTCTGAAGCTTCCATGGGAAAGAATTTGTGGCTATGTGTGGACTTGTTTTGTGACTGAGATTCTCAAAAATCTAATTGCTCATTGCCATCTACATATAGCCATTAAAGTACATTTAAAATTTTGACTGTTTCTCCTTATTTTCATCTATATGAAGCTGCTCCCACCATGACCCTAGGGAGGACCCTAGGAGGACCCTAGGGAGGAGCAGGCATAGACATTTTCTCCCCTTAAAAGTGATAAATTACTTTCTGGAATTTAGCTCATTTGTATTTCTTTACATTTTCAGCTCTCTGAAGAGTTTCTGAAAGACTATAATTTTATAGTAGCTTACATGGCATGTTTTTGATATTAAGGATAGTAATGATGGTCTCTATCAATGGTCTACATCAGGAACTGATTTGGGATAGGAAAATTTTCCCTGCTATATATAGCATGACCTTACTCCACAGTGCTGGGATGCAATTCTTCTATTGAGGCTCACTAGAGACTCCACTCATTACATAGTTTGACAGTATATCCCTGGTGCAAGGCTATAAATTCTTGTTCATCTCAAGTGAACGTGAATGCTTCCAATCCACTTTTTTGATTGTGATTGTAAGAAACACTCCTATCAGATCAGCAGTCTCATACAATGTGCCAGAAACTGTACTGATCTAGTTTAATAAATACATCATATCTTGCATAGCAACTATAATGGGGGCTACCACTTTGTTAAGTTTTCAGAAGTGTACCATTATTCACCATGGTCCATTCTGGTTTCTGCAGAGGCAATATCTACATTCTTTAGTTTTTGCAAGGAGCACTAATCTCTGCCATTCTACCTAGGATGCTTCTGATTTACTATCTTGCATGAGGGGATGAGATTTCAGGGGCTTTCACATGGCCTTTCCTACTCTAATGGATATGATTCCAAAGGTCAAGGATTCAGTAGGGAAGTTCTACCAACTGCTAAATATATCCATCCTTTTAAGCACATAAATATTAGATAAATAACCACAGGTAGTTCAGTGGACCCAATGAATCCAATGTCAAATGGACTTAGGCCATGACTCTATTTTGCACATGGTCTCAGTACACTTTACTCAAACAAGAGAGTTGTCATAGCTTTGATGTGATGTCTCTGAGACAAGGTGAATTGATTATATATTGCTGTGCAATAAAATATTAGCAGTTTAAAACAATAAGCATTTATTATCTTACATAATTTCTGAGAGTCAGGAATGCCAAAGTGGCTTAGCTATGTGATTCTAGGTTAGGACCTCTCAAAAGGTTGCAATCAATATGTTTGCTGGGACTGAAGTCATCTAAAAGCATGATTGGGCCAGAGGATCTGCTTCTGTGATGACTGATTCACATGGCTGTTTGTAGGAGACCTCAGCTCCTTGTCATATGGACCTCTCTATAGAGCTATTTGAGTATTCACATAACATGGCAGCTAGCTTCCTCCAGAACAAGTGATTAAAAGGAAACAGTAAGGAGTACTTTTACCCCTACATACAACACATCATTTTAACTATATCTTATTAGTTAGAAACTAGTTACTAAGTCTAGGTGAATTAAGGGAGGGAATTTGGTTCCACCTCTCAGAAAGGGTGTTTAAGAGTTATGGAAATATTTTAAAACTGCTACAAAAGGATTTTAGCGGAAATAGTCTAATTGGAAGACAGTCCTAGGAAATGCCAAAAGAAGATAAGAAAGTGAGACAGAAATAGAGAAGGAAAAGATCCAATAAAGGGTGTATTATCAAGTAAGTTACCATTGTAGGCAACTGAAGTGTAACAGCACTGAGAAACATATCTTAGAGTTTTCTTCCCCAAGGTGTGAGAGAACAGAGTATTTATACAACAACTCTCACCAATCATTGGTTGACATACATCATGTACGTTCACAATTCACATCCAGAACTAGTTACTGACCCCAATCAACTTTAAGGGAACAAAGTTGCCACGAAGTGCATTTCTGCCATCTTCCAAGAAGAGAAACATCTGCCTGAAACAGAGGCTAACTGAATATTGGTGAACCTAACTGGCGATGACCACAGCTGTTAAAGATCAAAGCCTAATCCTAAAGAAAGCAGGGCCCAGAGTTTTTGCCACACTGAAAGACTAGAGAGATAATGGTATTGTAGGGTTGATCCTGAGGGAAGCAGATAATAAAGTTTAAACTTGGAGTTCACAGGACCTGAGGGAAAAACATCAGATCTGGGTGTTTCCCTATCCCTCTGTCACCTTTATCAGTGAATCAGAGAAAGCCTGATCCAACACCTACAGATTGATTATTATCATCCTAGCATTCACTACATGTTCCCCATATAATTAACCATACTATCTATTCATACCATTAAGTTATAGGGCCCTTAACCCACAGCTGCCTTCATTGCCAACAGAAGAAGCAATGCCTGCAACTGTACGGAGCCTCAACTGAACTCCCCAGGAATATAATACCTATTTTCTATAACCAAATGTACATCCTTGATAATTATAAAGGAAATGATATTAAGGAATGGAAGAGTCCTCAGCCATTGCACTTGGAAAGAACCAGAAAGTGAAGAAAACTATCTCCATTTTTTGCCGCCTTTCTGCTAATCAGTATATCTGGTTAATGTGATTCCCCATTTCCCACACCACACTAGATATCTAAAAATGTAGCATATGGAGGAAGTACGTGTGTTAAGCTTCTAATAATTTCATTCATTTCCACTACTACTGGTAGAGTATCTTTCAAATGAAATGTGAAGATACAGGCCTTCTGTGATCATTAGAGATTTCATTACACTTTCCATGGGGTTGACATTGCTAACCCCAGTGCCTTGCTCAATTCAAATGAATGTAATTATATTTTGTCTCAGTTCACTTTTTTTGAATTTGTAATCTCAGAGGGAAAATTATTTCTTATTTTCCACACATTGGGCAATGATTTTGTGCATTTTTAGAGAGTTCCTATGTTTGTCAGTCACTTCAAATTTCACATAGAAGTCTTGACTTGTAACCAAGAGAAAAAGAAAATATGTAGAGCATTTCTTTAAAGAAGCCATAATTTAGCAGTGTTGCCAAATTGCATCAACGTATTCAGCATTGGGTTTTTGTATGAATAGACATATATTACTAGCCTCCATTACCATAGAAATACTCATCAAAATACAGTCAAAGATAGCACATTTCTCTAATATAGGAAACTGGGAATATTAACCAAAGATCTAGCAGGTCCAGGGCATATATTCCTCTAATCAAAACAGAATTAAATCTTTGGAACAGAGTAATGGGACTAGACAGAAAACAGATTACTATTTTTTTTTAATTTATTTATTTTGAGAGAGAGAGAGACAGCACAAGTTGGGGGGGAGGGGCAAGAGAGAGAACCCCAAATAGGCTCCATGCTGTGAGTGCAGAGCCCGATATGGGGCTGAAGTGGGGCTCGGACTGTGAGATCATGACCTGAGCCAAAACCAAGAGTCAGATGCTTAACCAACTGAGACACCCAGGTGCCCTGAGAACAGATTATTTTTAACTACTTCATGACTTAACCTCAGAGTTTTTAGGTTTTGTCCAACTAGAAGATTCCTAGAGACTTCTGAGAAAACAGAATTCATATTAGTCCATACTCTCCCTCATTTATTCCTCACACCATTATTTCATTTTAAATATTGTTCATCACAGTTAGGGATGATAATTCTGTGTCCTAGTTTATGACATACGGCATATAAAGGGGAGATAAGGAAGATAAGGAGATAAGGAATTTGAAGATTAGATTAACCACAGAAATTTTGCTTTCATATGTCATTAAATTCATCTTTTGTTTACATTATATTGATAGGTATTCTCTTGTCTGCTTCCTGAAAACCCTCTCAAGACCAGAACTGCTTAGAAGTATAATTTGGTGATGTGTTTCTAAAATTGGCTCTAGAGCCCTTGTTGAAAATATTGTAAATATCCCTTGCATGGGTCAACTTCTTTTTTTTTTTTAAGTGTGTAGTGAGTACATAGAAAGGGGAGATATTGGAAATATATAAGCATCACAGTCTGGGCTCTGATCAATCAGAATGGTTGTTATGACCAATGTTACACTGGTCACAATCAGTGCACCTATATCTGTACCATCTTCGTGATCATGCAGTCTGAAGAGAGGGTTCACCAGTACAAGTTGTTAGGATGTAGGAATAATAAAGAAGGCATATATAAATAGATAAAGATAGATATATAGATACAGATAAATATAGATAGATATATAGATATAGATATAGATTTTAATATCTCAGCAAAGTTCATATAAATGTAGAATTAAAAAGAATAGTAACAGGGGCACCTGAGTAGCTCAGTCGGTTCAGCATCCAATTTCAGCTTAGGTCATGATTTCACGGTTTGTGAGTTTGAGCTCCACATCAGGCTCTCTGATGTCAGTACAGAACCTCCCTCTCTCTCTGCCTCTCCCCCACTAGCTCTCTCTCTCAAAAATAAACATTAAGAAAAAATATTTTTTAAAAGTATAGTAACGTATTAAAATTCACATTCTCTTGCTAAAAAGAAACAGCGAAAGAAAAAATGTTTTATAATTATTAACATGGAAATAACATGGTCATCATTTCTAGTTCTCTTAAAATTTATGTTAAAAGACTTTATTTTGTATGCAATACATATACCAGTGAATTAATGTCCCATATCAGTAATCATTTCTCTATCAGATAACTGGATTTACATAGAGATGAGTTTCAGGTGAAAACTGATTTTGGTTTATTGCTAGCAATAGATAATTTGGTGAAGTCTCCAACTATGCAAAAGGGCCACCCATGATGAAAAGGACTCATTAATGCCTCCTGAATGGTGCATGAGAAGCTTAGTACTTCTAAAAAACTATCCAAATTTCAAAATAGAAAAAATAAGGTGACCCTGGAGGAATAAGATATATTTTCAAGTTATTTCAAAAGAATAAATGCCCTAAGCTTTCTTTTGTGTACTCAAAATAAAAAGAATACATAGCATTTTTAAACCTTTACATTGGATAAAACAGGTCATAAGATTGCAAATAAAAAATGAACAAGAGATAAAAATGGTCGCTTAGTAAACTCTAGGCAGTTTAAATTCTTGTTTGAGAAAGTAACCACAATTTCTCATTTGACCTTCCATCACTTTCAGTCCAGACATATACAAGAAGAGAATATGCTTTGTCTAAAAGGGAATTTCACTTTGTGAGATCCTGAACAACTTGTGCTATATTCGATAGGCATGTAGAAGACAGAATGTGTATATTCTGAGATAATGGAATATTTCATTTTCTTTCTTCCTTGGTAACTTTGATAGAATTCTGGTGTATCAAACTCTTTACAAACAGGAAACTAATATTTACAACACTCTTGCCACTTACGTATGTGTCTATCCAGTTAAGTAGACAATTGTTTTGAATCACTGAACCTTCATAAGGCATAACATTTATGGAATCATATTGCTATAAAATGCTATTTTTCAAGATTTTTTTTACCACAACTCGGTAAAAAATACATTTTTCTCCATGGCCCAGTAAACATACACAGTGAAAGCTAATATTGTCTATTCTGTTGTAGTTGGGTCACTCTTAAGCTGCTATATTTTATATTTCAATTTTAATTGCTTGTTGTCAGTTAAGCGTCTGACTCTTGATTTTGGCTCAGGTTGTGATCTCAAGGTCGGGAGATTGGGCCCCCTCATCAGGTTCTGTGCTGAGCTTGGGGCCTGCTCGGGATTCTCTCTCTCTCCCTCTGCCCCTCTCCCCCCCCCCACTCTAAAATTAAAAAAAAAAAACAATAATTTCTTGTCTAGACCTTACTAAATTGATATTGAAACCCATCTATGGCTTGTGTTCTTCAATTGGGGAAACATTGCTCTGAAGATCTCAAAATATTAGCTAGAAATTTGTTCTAAATGGGAAGAAATCAAGAAAAGGAGCTCTCTCATAGAGATGATGAATTCTCTTTAAAGAAAATCAAAAACAAAACACTCCTTCCTCTATGATAATTTACGAGGCCAAGTGAGTTAGGTGTGTTTCAGGCACAAGGACATGTCTAACTCAGTGCCATTTGACAATCTCTAAAGCTTGATGGCAAAACTCCAGAACACCACAATGTTGTGAGAACTCTACAGTACTACACTTGAATTCACCATGTGATTCCTCTTTATTGCTTCCACAGATGAAGTTATGCATTAAATACAGAAGGGCCAAAAGAAGCAATTGACTCTTTGCCTGGAAAAAGGCCATGAGGAAGAATAAGGGGAATCTTAAGGTCTGTGAAATGCCAGTATGAACCTGATATTGTGACATTATTATCAACATTGTGATATTAATGTCAGTGTCAAATAGGATGAGTGTTATTATAGATGGTTGATGAAGGCAAGATGAATCTCATAGTTCTATAAGCCTACCAGGACATACTTAGTACTATCTTTATGACAAAAAAGCATTTGGAGCATCTTTGTAGTGCCTAAAATTGGTTAGTATTTATTTAATTTGAATTTGCCTTTGCTTTCTTCTAATGTTCTACTCTATTCCAATACCACAAGTTCCTAGGCATACTGCTGCTTCTGTTATGTGTGTGTGTGTGTGTGTGTGTGTGTGTGTATGTTATACACACACACACACACACATATATTCTTCTTAATTACAAATTAAATTTTATGGCCCCTGATGCCCTTCAAAAGAAAAAAACATGCACAGAGGACAGTGTTTTTCTTCTCTTTATAAAGAAAAGGCAACAAAACAGCATGATTAGATTTTCCCCTCATTTGAAATTTTTTTTTCTGGGAAAAATATGATTTGTAGGGTCAGTGTAAGGATTTGGTGGCATTGTTTATTTGATATTGTCCACTGTCTGGCATTATGCATTACCTGACTATGGATTGCATTCTAGTAAAAAGGGAGTAGAGGGATCAACTTTTTAGAACTACATTATCCTATTCAAGCTTTTTAAGTTTTCATGCATATTAAGGAGAGAGCTTTAGATACCCAAAGATTTAATGCACCCATATTAAATAAAGAGAGTCTCTTCTTTCTGGTAGGCTTAATGTAGAGAGAGGAAAGACCAAGAGACAAGAAAATTCAATAACATAAGCCATTCTGAATACAATGTGTCCAGTCATTCTAAACAAATACATTTGATACACATTCAAATTCTAATCAACTGAATACAGTTATGCGAATACCAGGATCATCTTGTTGCACAAAGTCTTATGCTCTCTTTGGCATAAACTAGGAAAGTATAAAAAAGAAGGCACATACACATAGATGAATAGGATATGAATGTACCCTCATCTCTCAGTAAGATACAGAAACCAGATCATTTTGCTTTTTTTTTTAAGTCTTTTAGTACACTGTCTCTGTTAGAAATATTAGTTACTTGCAATTAAAATTTTTATATCTAATAGGGTGTAATTTGGTCAAATCAACCCAAAGCACATTTTAAATAATTACTTATTCAACAAGTAACTTGATATTTATCTTATACCCTCTCTTATCTAAATTTTTATTAGACATTTGAATGAAAGCTACTTATTTATTGTAATAATATTGGAATTAATCTGGATAAAAATATGTATTTAGATGTGAATTTATACCTTAAATATATGTATTCTATGGTGTATGTGTGTGTGACTTTCACTTTTTTTTTAGTGTAAAATGAGCAATCTTTAAAGATATCATTAGCAATTCTAATATTGCTGAAGTTAAATCTTCTCAATAGTAATATTGAGAATCTTAGAGTTAACTGGATATTGAAAACAAACTTAATTACTTTAGTCTTAAAAGAGTCCCTACATCATTTCTCACAAAGACATTGCAAGTCATGTGTGACTTAGTTCCAAATACTATAGGTCTATATTATTAATCTTTGAATGCCAGACCAAAAATTAGAATTAAAAATCTCCCAACAGCAAATCTTTATCTTTCATCATTAGCAAATATTTATGATATAAGCTTGGTAGAATATCTAAGTTTGCTACCTGTTAAAATAGTTTGCTTAAATTATAGAAGTTTTGCTCATTTCCTTAGACTATATAAAGTATACTCTTTATTAGTATCATAGGGCATCCATTGTATAAGAAACATTAATATACATGTGCCATTTGCTATAAATGATCCATCGTCAAGGAACTCTGTTCAGACATTTCCACGTGGCCTCTAAGAAGGCCTGCTTTGTAAAATTCTGTCTTTCCTGGTTTGTCTTTCTTTGGGACTGAGAATGGAATTTCAGTGCACTGGAGTGGCAGATTCTGGGAAGATGGTGGCATTGACCAAATCAGCACTCATAGCCTGCTTTGGCTTGAAGCTGTTTGGGTCCGTGGAGTTAGGAAAAAGGACTCCTTCACACAGCCCAGGCTAGAATTCTTAGATTTTGAGACAAAACTCTAGTTACTATAAAATAACACATTGCCTGCTTTGTATCCTTTGTGTTTGGATTCCTTTTGGGAGCTGAATGGGGACTAGGGGTGTTGGACTAAATACTATGTTTAGCACTGAGCCCAAACACTATGCATTATTCCAGTAAAACAGCAAGAACAGGCCTAGGAAGAGACATTGGAGAACAAGTTACAATGTAGACAGATTCCTGTGCCAGAAGTGGCTTGTTTTTAGACCTCAAAATGAAAGTATACTTTTCTAATATTAATAGCCGTGGGGATCCAGAAAATTCTAGGATTTTAGGTGTTAAACCATTTAATAACTTTCTGTTTGAAAGTCACTTGGAGGGAGTAGGCATGTGGCGAGGGCCAGAACTAAGATTTGCTTATGGGGAATACAGGGGACTTACTTTTAAGCCTCACACCAAAGGGGAAGCTGTTGTTCTTGTGACCCAAATCCCACAAGGAGTCAGCCAAACTCTTGCTAAATTCTCAATGGGTATTGAAGGCTGGAATTTGTTTCTAAGGTCAAGGCGGCTTCAGTCTAGACAAAGGACGTTGGTTAGTGTGGAGGATTTTGTTAACCTGACTTATTTTGTTTTGGTTTCCCCTATTTGTTGATTAAAAAAAAAAAAAACTAGTCCTGTGAACTTTCATATTTCCATATGGGAAGTCAGGTTGTGTTCCAATTAGAAAAGAAGATATAGTAGGGAAAATATTGTGGTAAAATAAAAATGTTTTTTTAATACATCCAACAAACATTAATTGAGCACCTAGTATGTGTTAAAGTAGAAAATCCATTCTCAGTCCAAGAGAGTTGAGATGAATTCAGGAAATGAGAAGACAGGAGTTTGGGAGATGTGAAGGAGTAGTGTTACAGTGTGAGGCAGAGGATATAGTGCTTCTGATTTGGCCCTGAGGAGCCAGTCTCCTGGGGGAAGTATCTAGGAGCACTGATTTTGACCGCAGAGACTTGAGGCTTCTTCAGGCTTCCAAAAGATTGTAGGGAAGGGCAGACAATAGTACACTTTAATCTCTTATTGTGAGATTTCTCTCAAATATCTCTCAACATCTGGAAGATCGACAGCCTGGAAAAGCTGTAACTAAGGGACTATCTATATATTTTCTATGTTTCTGCAGTCTACTTTATTTCTTAAAATAATGTTAATGCTCTTTGACCTATCAACTTCAGTCAGGACCTAGATTTTAATATGCACTGGTGTGGGGAGATTCCTTTGCTTGGAGATTATTACTGTGTAAAAGAATCAGCATTTAAAGTATAAGTTGCTACTCTTAGATTTTGGGGTCTCATTGGCTTCTGGGGATATTTACAGTTAAATCAGTGCTATAGTCTTGTGTTGTATTGACATTCTGGCACCTAAAAAAAAGTTAGACTGTATGAGAAACTGGTCATGTTAGTTAACTATCCCTACACAACAAACAACCCCCAAACAACTTTTATTTGATCATGACTCTTGTTTGGGAATTTAGGCAGAGCTATCTGGGATAGCTTGTTTCTATTCCATGTGGTAGCAGCTGGGCTCATTCATGTGTCTGTGGTCAGTTGGCAGCTGGGCCAGACTCTGGCTGGTCCTGGATGGCCTCACTCACACGTATAGAAAGCAGTTGGCTTGGACTCTCAGCAGAGGTGCTTCAGTTCTTTCCTGCATGACCTCCTCATATGGCTAATTCAGACTTCCTCACTCAGTGGCTGGATTTCAAGATGTGACGGCCCAATGCATAAATGCTCATCAAGCCTCGGCTTGTACCACATATGCTGATGTTTAATGGAACAAAGTAGGTCATGAGGACAACTCCAGAATAATATGGAAAGGAACACACATGGGCATGGTGGTTAGAGGCATGACTTATTGGGGGCCGTTAAAATAACAATATAATTATCACAGTTGTGGTGGGAATAATCCCTCTTCAGTGATGGCAAAGAACCCCTATTCGTTCTGTGCAAAATGACATGGGCTAAACACACACACACGCACACACACACACATTCACACATTCACGTAAGCAAGAATCTTCTAGGTAGGGCTGAATAGAATAAGAAGAACTGTTGAAGAATAAAACTTTGAGTTATTATTCCATTGTGAGAAAAAGAGTGATCCATTTGTGAGCAAATTTCTCCTTAGCAGACAAATGTAGGAAAGTTAATTTGTCCTTACTTATGGAAGTAGGCATTTTCTTAATAACTAAAGGAGTTTGATTACATTATTTGGCCTATAGTATCTGTATCACAATGTATACCACTGTCTGGTGAGTGTGACTGGATGGCAAGAAGAATTATTCAAAATAGGAAAGAGAAGAGATGGCCAATTCTTGATTTGATGTCACCTTAGAGTTAACCTAATGTCTTATCTTGACTGATTGCAGAAACTTCTCGAATTGTAAAAGATTTGAAGGTGTGGTGGTTTAAAATACGTACACATATTCTTTGATAGCCTTTCCTTCAAGTGACAGAGTTTTATTTCCCTCTTCTTTAGTTTGGGCTGGATTTAGTGACTCACTACTGATGAATGCCAGAAGTGACGTTTTGCGATGTGCAAGATTAGGACATAAAAGACATTTTGACTTTCTCCTCTTGGATCACACACTCTGAAGGAAGCAGCTGCCATGTCATAAGAACTCTCAAAGAGTTCTATAGAAAGGTCTATGTGGTGAGGGACTGGGCCTACAGCCAATAGCTATGTGAGGAGGCCATCATGGAAATGGATATCCCAACTCCAGCCAGAGCCTTCAAATGACTGTCACACTGCCTGATAAGGTTGAGTGCAACCTTCTAAGAAACTCTGAACCAGAACTGCCTAGCTTAGACTTTCCCAGATTCCTATCTCCCAGAAACTGTGGGAGATAATAAATATTTGTTGTTTTAAAACTGGTAAATTTGGGGGTAATTTGTTATACAACAATAGAGTACAGAGGAGCTGAACTGCTTCTATCAGTAATCCCAGATGCACAAAAATTAGTGAAAGTGCTCAAGAAAATAACCACATGATGTAGGTAGGACTCACTGATGTTTGTTGACATCTTCCCCTAGGAGAGACCTTAGCTAATTATAGACTTGATCTTTAACTCCAGAAATGAACAGAAGAATGAACATACTGGCAGCATTTTTGGCTTATAGAGAAACTCCTCCTCAACCCCTCTCCTCCTTACTGTGCTTCAATGATGAATCAAACTTTGATGAAAAGTACTGTGCCACCAAGAAAGTACATGTACTACACTGAATTTCTGGGGGGAGGGAACATTGGTTAATAAATCTCGCACAGAGAGGGGTGGCCCCATTTAGATAATTCCCATGAGGCCGAGGCGGTGACAAGCCTGGGGCCACTGCCACAGAATAGGGCCACACAATCTTTTTCTTTCTACTCTTTTTCTCTTGTATCCATAAGTCTGAGAGAAGTCCAGAACTTGTTTTCCTTCAAAATACAAACAAACTCTAGCTATCTCTTTCTCTCTCCTCCCTCTGTTCTTCCTGCAAACTAGACTTGGGCTCTTGTTCCACCAGGAGAACACCTAGAATGGACTCCTTGGACTCCATTCTAGGCAACAGAGACAAATATCAATCTCTAATCTCTCGTTCTCTCACTCTCTTTCTCGCTCTCTTTAACTGCTTTTTTCTCAAACACAAGCACAGGTGTTGCCATCAGTGGGAAGATCCTCGATTCCAACAGGGGTCTATCTTAAGGGGAAGTAGCCTACCATGCATGAGGAAAAAGAGCTTTTCTGTGAAGCCCAATCTACCTCTTATAGCTTTACGTTGGGTTCTAAAGCAAAAACCCCAACCAAGAATGAAGCATCACTTTGCCTTCTTTCTGTGTGTGTGTGTGTGTGTGTGTGTGTGTGTGTGTGTGTGTATGTATTTTATGCGGGGGGAGAGGAGCTTTCAAGGAAAGAGGCAGAAGCAGGGGTTAGATGTTTGCTGGTTCTAAGTGACCAGGTCTTTAAAATTCACATACAGCTAAGTGAAGTGTGGGAACTGTTTGTTTGCATTAATTGGGGGATCAAGTTAAGAAACAGAAACAGTGTCACGAGCCTAGACAATGTGGTTGTCAAATGGGCTAATAATGCTCTGTAAAATGTGAGGAAATACAGAATTATTCAAGCAGGAATTGGGCACTGTGAGACCAGGCAGTGTCAAGTTCAAAGTAAGGCACATTGGAAATAGCAATTTAACAACCTTTGTCCCGATTTTGTAGTTTCCATACCCAACTCCCATTTTTTGAGGAGGCTGTTTTGCCTGAGTATGAGCTGTGGAATTGGATCACAACTGATAAGCTGTGAAATAATTTAACCACTTGGAGAAAGAAGAATAAAAAAGACCTAGAGTTATCACTGTCATGACAGCTTAACAAAATCTTCTGTTTGGTGTGAAAAGAACTTTAAAAAGCAAAACTCTAGTCAGTCTAAAGTGAATATTATATATTAAAAGTATTCTTTGCATGTCTGGTATATGCTAAATTCATTATATGATTATCTCATTTAATTTTCATTAAAAATGATTGTGAGGGTAGCGCTATTATCATTCCTATTTTACAGATAAGGAAACCAAGGCTTAAAGAATTTAAATGTGTTGGTGATGATCACATGAAAAGTCAGGAGGCATATCTATGTACAGTGACCCCAGAATGTCCATTCCTAACCACCTCACTCGAATAGGAAAGAACTCTGAAAATACTGAAGTACTATTAAATACTGCCAGATTTCACTCATGGGAATACTGAAGACCTAATGATTTCAAAGGAGAAAAATGAAGAATACTTATTTACTAAGTCTTTTCCTGGCTACCAGCCTGGTAATATTAAGAGAGTCTGTCTGTCTCTCTCTCGATTTCTCTTATTGCTAACATCATGGATTATAGGAATTTCCACCTTTTCTCTCTGACTCAAAGCTGGGCATCCAGGAGATATTCTTTGTGTAGCTCAAAATTGCTACCTTCTTCCACATTCAAAAAGGTCTCAGGTCACTGTGGTCATTGTCCTGACTAACATTTCCCAGCATCCAAGAAAAAATCTATACGCTGCACCCATCGTTGTTGTCCAGGGAAGCCGTTGTAAAATGCTCTTCTCTTACCTGCATCACTGAACAGATGGTTTTCCTATCCAGGTCAACTGTTCTGGTACTGAATCCACAAGATAACATTGCTCTGAGACCTCAGATTTGAGCAGGAATATCAGTGACATCTGCTGTTTGACTCAGTATTATTTCCTCCTTACTTTAGAACTCTGATATTGAGCCTGAGGGAGCTAGCTAGACAATCTTGAGTATCACCTCACCGTGACAAAATGAAAGTGTACTTTCTTCATGTCATGAAGATATTTCTTCCCTAAGCCTTATGATAATCAAGGAAAGTTGAGCAGGGCTGACTCTCAGCCTCCAGAATTGGTACTGGTTTTCTCAGGAACCAGGCTGCTTGGTACCTCATGAAAATGGCCCCTGGCAAGTCCACTAACCAACCCTCAAAACATTCAAAACATTCAAAACTGAATCTGCAAGAAACAGAGTTAGGGTGTTATTCTAGCATTCTGGATATGCTGTGAGAGACTCATCATACTCAGTCATGGGATGGCCAGTTTATTATATAACCTATTCAAGTGTCTACTTTTAAAATGCCTGCTCTACCTAGGTATCAAATAGTTTACGATAATATTGTTAAGTTTTTTTTTATGATGAAACCAAAAGCTCAATAATTCTATATAAATTACAATATTTATATTTAGGAAATCTTCCAATTTCATTTCACTACTAAAATATTTTAGGAAATTATAATATTGTCAATGTATTTGGGTGTCAATTAAAGTGTAAATATCATGCCAGTAGAGGACATGTCTAGTCATAGAAGCAGCCTTGATAAGATCTTGGTTCAGAAAGAAGCCACTAGAATAAGCCTTCTTTGTTATGCAAATAAGAGGTAATAACTAAGCATATTGCAAGGCAAGTTTGTGTGGGAAGAATGTAAAATAACTTTTTTTTAAATTAATTCTGGCTGTCTTTTCTGACATCCTCAGTATGCACAGCTCACCAATGAGAAGAATGGACAACAAGTATAAGAAATATAACAGCCTTTGGGAAAGAAGAATTTGAGAACCTAACCTCTGCTCTCCAAGACTCAAATTAAGGAAATTAGCAAAACAGACTGAATTGCCCTCTCTGAGGTCCACTGGCAGAAATGGATTCTAAAGGTCCGCAAAAGGAGTGAACCCAGTGGGAAAGGGCAGTTTGGACTGTTGACATGGAACCTTGGGGTTCCCAGGAAATAGGCCAGGGCTGGTTATAGCACAGTGAGTCTGCAGCAGGAAGCCCTTTGGGATCCAACTAGCTTGCTTTAGGAAAAAATGGTTGAGCGTGTCAGTTATTCTAACTCAAGACCTCTCAGTACTGTGGTCACCACAGGGCTGGCAAGGGCATCTCTACAGAGTGGAACTAACATTCTCAGTCTTGTGTGTGACCTATCACGAACAGTGTCACGAGGTGCAACAAGAAGCAATAACAAGAGTAGACTCATGAACTTCCAGTTGTCTCTCAGTCTGGCATTTGAAAATAGGATTGAAATTTCACTCTATTAGAACTGAGTAAATCCTAAGGTTTTCGGGCAAATTTAATGTAAAACAATGCAAAAACACCTAATGTTCTTCCAGCAATTAAGAACTTTGGAAACATTAGCTATTAATTTAATTTATAATAGAATTATTTATACATATATCCCCCAGATGATGAAAAATACTTCTATTGGCTTTTCTGCTTACCTGTCTTCCTGTCCCAGCTGCCTCACTCTTGTTCCTCAGAATCATCTCCCAAATGAACCACCTAAACCCAAGTGTTTGCCTCAAGTTCTGCTTTGGAGAGAATATAAACTAAGACAAGGACTTTGAGAAGCATCAGTGAGATAAACAAATTCCGAAGAGGGACAAAAACTTGAGCAGGAGCAAAAAGTGGAACAAGGATGCTATTAAAAGCATCTAAGTAGACTGGCATGGCTCTAACACAGGCTTTGGAGTGATGCAATGGTGAAGAGTCCACTAGATAGAAAAATTTTGTGAGAACTCAGGCTAGAAAATTCCAAACTGTAGAGTGATTTCCATGTCAAGCTGAAGAGTTTGGACATGATTTTTTAAACATAATTATTCATAGCAGGTTTTTGAGTAGTGAAATGGCATGTTCAGATTATCTATTTCAGGAAGACAGTTACAACGGAAGTATGGAGGACAGAGAAAACTGGAGAAATAGAAAGACAAGTTAAGAGACTACCTCAGTGTCCCAGGTGAGAAAAAAAAATGAGGCATTGAACTAAGTTGTAGTGATAGAAGGGAAAAGGAGGGTAAATATTTGAGAGATATTTAAGAGATAGAATCAGCTGGAAGGTGGTATAATGTGATGGCTAATGGTGAAAACCCTTGAGTCCCAGGGCCCAAAGTTCAATCCTGTCTCCATCACTGCCCAGGTGTTGCTTGGGGCAGGATCTCAAACTTTCTAAGCCCTGGTTTCTTCATATGTAGTATAGGGATATTAATAGTAAATACCTAATACAGGTATTGAGTATTAATAGAAATAATGCTGAGTTCTTGGCACAGTGTCTGGCAGACCATCATCATCAACATCAACACCATCATTATCATTATCATCATCACTGACTGACTGTAGAAAGTTTAAAAAACACTCAAAAAGTTAATATTTCTCTTTGGTCAAAAGGACTAATATTTTTTTTCAGAATGCGTTTTTGGAGCACTACATCAGCGTAGTAAAATATAAAATGATTTCTGTCTATATCTCCTCCCAGAAAACCTTGAAGTCAAGTGTTATTATTCCAGCTGAGATTCATGTAAAAGTAACGACTTGCCTAAGGTTACACGGGCTACAAGTTGCAGGACCAAGATTTGAACCATGATCTCTTAATGCCAGTGGCATGTCTTTTTTTTTTTTTTTAGAGAGAGAGACAGAGAGACCGCATGCATGTGAGCAGAGAGAGAGGCAAGGGGAGGGAGGGAGAGAGAGAGAGAGAGAGAGAGTTTGAGAGAGAATCCCAAGCAGGCTCCATGCTCAGTGCAGAGCCCAATGCAGGACTCGATCTCACAACCCTAAGATCATGACCTGAGCTGAAATCAAGAGTCAGATGCTCAACCAACTGATGCCCCTATTGTCATGTCTTGATCAACTAACCCAGATATGCCTCTGGGTACTAGCATGTACATGTTCTATAGGATATGTGAAGATAGGAGTTTCCCTTTCTATAGCAGTCATTTATGAAGAGCCTATTCTGTTACCAGAAAGTCTCCTAAAGGATCATTAGATAAGATAATGTACTTGTTCTGAAGACCACCACAGGGATCATTTGGATGGGAAGGATATTGAACAGCTACAGTTTCTTGTGGTATATTGGTTAATTTTCTCAGTAATTCAGTGAGGTAAAGATGTTCATCATTATTTTCCAGATGAGGAAATCTAGGCTGAGAGAAATTGATCTACTTACCTATAATCACAAGAGCAAATGATAAAGCTGAGATGTGGACCTTGAGTTGCATGATTCTAAATCTCATACTTTTTCAGAGTTTGAGATCTTAGAGACGTAGTGTTTCCTGGAAAATGCAAATTCTAAAGATGCATTTAGATGAATACAGACCAAAGCAGAGTAGAGACTGAGGACCTCAGAATTGAAGATACCAAAAATTGATGAAAGTAGATCAGAAAGTAGATGATGAAAGTCCAGAGGATAAAGGCAGAAGTTGTCATGGAAGTCAACTGACCTGGATCAAGCACTGGTTATTGAAAACATAGGGACAGGGTCTGTGTGACATAGGGTAGGGTATTCAATTAGAAGGTAGACAGGTTTGGCAAAGAGTTTTATAAGTGGATATTGTGATTTGAAAGAGGAATTATTTTTCTTGACGACAGGGTAATAACTTCCTAAAAAGTTAAGGATTTCTTGCCATGATACTTTTAACCAATCCTTTTTTCTGAAGTAAGTAATCTTACAGATTATACTGTACTGAATTTCTGCCATTGGGAAACAAGAACCTATATTGTTTTGTAAATTGAATTATTTTCTGAAAGCACTAATTTGGAGAACCATATACTACAAATTCCTATAATTGGCTTGAAAATTAGTAATTTTCTTATATTTTATATTAAAATAACAGTGTGCTGGTACATTGACTGTGACAGCATTGCTAATTGTCTTCCTCCAAATCTATTCTTTCCATTCACCCTTAGTAACAGAACCCAATTCTTTTTGGGTTACAGCATTACTAGCTAAAAGATGACATGTTGCACATTTTCTTGTGAAAAAGTATCGCTCAAGTCAATGAGATGTGAGAAGACTTGTGTCAGACTTCTGAGAAACTATAGGTTGCCTCTGAAGACTCTAAGGATGACAGAGTGGCAAGACAAAGGGAGATTAGATCGTTTATAATCCTGGAGTCACCACATGCCAGGGGCTCCTACCTCTAGACACCTCTAGAAGTGACGTAGGACTTTCCTTATGTGTCAAGCTCCTATTATTTTGGGTTTTCCCATTTTATATGACCAAATCTGATCCTAATCAATATACGGCTAATTAAATCGAACCATCATCAACTTAAGTTGTCATTGAATGTTAGGTAATTTTAAGTTAAAACTGAGGTAAATAATGAAAAGTAGATGATTCAAGCAATTAAAATTTATAAATGGAGTTTATAGCTGAGTTTGGTCCATGAGTATCAATATAATAATTATTTGAAAGCTGATCTAGGAGGAATGAGTCAAAGTTAGGTGATAATAGATAAAAATTGTCTTGAATTTCTTCCACATTTCTAGTATTACACACATGGAGCATAAGGAACAAAGACAACAAAGGGTTTGGACTATTTCCATACATAATTACTGGTCTTATGATGAAAGGAGAATATTCAAATGCAATATGTGCATTTGAATGCAGGGATTCATTTTCATCTCCAATTTGCACTGAAGTATCTATACTTTTCTATTAAATTATTTTGTTGAAGAAAATGTGCCATTTCTAAAGGTAATATGATTTCTTAAATATAAATCTTAGAATATTCCACTATACATGCAATTAATAATAAAAGAAGTAGATTGTGGAAAAGTTATAAATATGCTCGCTAAAATCTCTTCTCAAAATTTTGCTATAATTTGGCTGTAATTTTTCTGTTTTATCATCTATGTAGTGTTCCTCACCTGACTGCATAATTCCAGACTGAAAAAATGTATCAAGAGGTGTTGATCACAGGATAGGGTACTTCCAGAAGAAAGGAGAGAAGGAAAGGAAGGCCATGGAACATTACTAAGTGGGACAGCAGGCATAGTTTTAAAATCTTCTTGTTAATTGAGAGAATGAAAAAATAATGAGAGATAGAATGTAGATAATCAGGCTCCACTTTTGCCAGGGAATGGGGAAGGGAATTCAAAATGGCAAGTTTCTTGGCAAAAAAAGGAACAGATCCATTTAAAGTGTCACACTAATCTGAAAGTATCACTTGTATACTCATTTTATCTTGTTTTATTCTTTATTGCAGACTAATTTATCTAACCCCACAACCTCAATCATCACTTGCTTACAGATGAGTCTCAAATGTCCATCTCCAGGCATCACTTCTGCCCTAAATTCTAGATCTGAATACTGTTTTTCTCAAATGAATGTCAGATAGGCATCAATAACCCAAAGACATTAAAAATGGAAAGTAACTATTTCCCCTGCCCTATTCCCAACTACATGCCCTTTACCTTCATTGATGTCATCACCTCTACTACCCCTTTTTACCTACTATCTCCCTCATCCCCAAATAGACTTATTCTAGCAAGGTTCTTTTTATTTATTTCCTCCATTTCATTGTCTTTGCTAATGATCTGAATTGGCCAGCATCACCCCAATCTCTCAGACCACTGGACATCCTTATAACTGGACTCCATCCTTCCTGGCCCTTTTCCTTCAAGTGAAGACAATTTATTTTCTAAAACCCAGATCTGATCATACATAACCTCCTTAAAAGCCTTCAATGACAATCCATCCCTTACCACCTTTATATTTTTACCTTCTGTCATTTATTTCCCATGACCTTATGCTCCAATGACATGAAGCAATTCACATTTCCTCAAATAAGATATGCACTTGGGGCCTTTATGACTTGCCTGGTGCTCTTTCCACTGCATGATATACCTTTACTTCTCTGCTGTTCATATTACATCTGTGGCACCTTCTTTGTGCTTCCTTATCAGAATGAATTGTTTTCTCCTTTGTGTTCTTAAAGCATTTCATACACACCTCTATTAACACGTTTATAGTTTGTAGGTACTTAATTTTTTACTTCCTTTTCCACCACTAGACTGTGAGTTCTGTGAGAGCAGAGATCTTATTTTATCCATTTTTATATCCTTACTAGATAGCACCCTATCTTGTACATAGTAGGTGTTTGATTTTTCCAAGTTGATGTAAAATATACTGTCATGTTACCCAAATAAAAGTTGGTTTTTGTTTTATACGTTTTCCTCTCTCCCTGAAAAAAACAATTATCCGTTACTTTAGTTTTATTCTCAAAAGGTAATGACTTGAAATGAGCAGGTAATCAAACCTGGGAGATACTCATACTACTATTGCATTTACACAGCACATTTTAAGTTCACCATAGTGCTTAATAATCACCCTAATTATTTATTAAAATTTAACTCTCTTTTCCAGTTAATTAAACTTGCATTTGGTAAAGCTATCCAATTTTGGCAGATAAGCAGCTTTTCTGTGCATATGTATATGTGTTAAAGGCTGACTGGATACAATTTTTATAGCAGTAGAAGTCTTCAAATTTCTCTTCCTACTTAAATACATGGCAACATCACTTCTTTAATATAGGAAGGCTCTCCCAAGGAAACATTGAGATCTATTACCTCTAAAGGGGTAAATCTTAAATAATTTAGAGAGTTGTTATTTTTTTCCTTTATATATCCCATGCTTATAGACTAAAAACCCTTTAAAAAAAACAAACACATAAATCTCAAAATTCGATACAATGGGTTTTGGTCCTCCTAAATAATTTACCCTACTATGAGTAAATGATCTGGATTTTATCCTAACAACAACAAAACTCAGAGCCCTTATTACTTCAGACATTCCTATCTCAGAAATACACTAATTCCAACACAGTGTGGTCCTTTTCTAGGAGAAATTTGCCTTCCTCTCTGTTTTTGGATGCAGGTGCTATTTTTGGAGTACACAAGCAGAGGCAGACACATTTTACAGATGTGCAGAGTCTCTGGAACTGCTGACATGATTCTGGAGCTTCAATCACAAAAATATCACACTCCAGTAGGAGTCAATCTCCTTGTGCACCATTCTGTAAGTGGCTTCCTCTGGACATCCAAATTGGAATGGCGTTGAAAGTCGATTACAAATTCTTTTTTTTTAAGAGGGCTATATATTTTTTTGTTTTTTAAACATTTTTTATTATACACTTATAGAATATTGTAAACATACCAAGGAAATACAGAAAATAACTTGGCCTTTCTGATAACCATCATCTACATTTGACAGGTGTTAATATTTTGCCACAATTTACTTCAGATTTTTTTAGGAAATCAAACTGTTTGATATCCTAACTCCCACTTCCCATCCTTTCTCTCTCTCCATCATCTAAGTGATAATACACAAAATAGTGGTATATCTAATTTATCGATGTACCTTAATGTAATACAAATATAAAGGACTTTTTTTAACTAAGGACTTGACAACACACACACACACACAAATGGATTCATTTAAATTTGTGAAACCATATTCTAGAGTCTAGAGCAGGAGTTGGCAAACTTTTTAGGTAAACAGGCAAGATAGTAAATATTTCAGGTCTCTGTTGCAACTGCTCAACTCTGCTTTTGTAGTGCAAAAGCAGACATGGACAACATACAAATGAGTGAGCATGGCTGTGTTCCCATATAAATTTGTTTACAAAAATAAGTGGCAGGCCAGATTTAAATCACAGGCTAAACCATAGTTTAGTTCAAACCATAGACCTAAAATACTAATACAGAGACTAATACACAGACCCCTGTACTAGACAGCCTAGATTGAACTATTTAATTTTATTAAAGTTACCTAAAACACAATTATATTTAGAATAAGCTGTAAATAATATTTACTGTGGTTCTTATAATAACTACTCCAGAAGAGATAAAAATTATTTCCAATATCCATTCTCCCCTTCTTTTATGGTGACATAATTTTTAGTACATGGTGGTCTGGAATAAAGATTGATTTCCCCATAAGATTTTCCCATGCTTCTTTGTCGTTTGTGGCCACATGACCAAGTTGAACCCAATGAACTATCAATACAGGAGTCACATGGCAGCATCTGTGAACTTTCCTTAAAAGAGAGCTGGCACACACCCTTTGATACATTTTCCTATGCTTCTGCATCCTGCTATTTGAAATGTGGTTGCAACCACTGGAACTCTGTCTTAGCTCATGAGGATATGAGCCTCACTGTAGGAATGAGAGAGCAACAAACTGGAAGAAACCCAGATCCTTGGGAACTTGGTAAGGACAGGTCCTATTAGCCATATTATCCCTCAAATGCCCATCTCAATATACTTTTTGATGAGAGAAATAAATTTTAATATAATTAATCATAGTTATTTGGGGTTTGTGCAGCCATACCTACTTCCTACAGATCTAACTTTCAGGCCTATTTAGTGGGCAGTAGGCATCCTCAGGTCTACCCAACATCAATATCCTTGTCTAACAGAGTCTCCTCCCTACACATCTAGATTCTGCATTGCTCACTTCTCTTCACCATGGAACCAGCCTAGGGATTGATCATATTTACCTACTTTAGGAAGTTATACAAAATACAAAAAGAAGTATCAATCGCCTCTCAATAGCTGTTCAAACCATAGACCTAAAATACTAATACAGAGACTTTAGCCTTTTTATTTCTCTAATTCTGATTGATAACAATATCTATAGCGGACTCAAAAGGTAAAAATTTCAGTGTGCTTTGTTCTAAATGCTTGAGCCTGTTACTCTGAATAACAAACTTCCTTTAGCTGTAATGTCAAGTGTTGTTTCTACACATACCCTGACATAATGGCAGTTGATGTTGTTACTTAGGCTGCCATGGTTGTGACTGGGGAGAAAAAAAAATGAGATTCCAGACTGGGAAAAACCTGAAAGGAGTTACCCCAATGTATACAAACCATGTAATCTATACTTTGAACTTCTTATCATATGCCACCCTAGATATAGCATCCTAAGTTTAGAGTAATTCACTTCATATCTGTTTTTATGTAAAACACTTTTATTCGTCAGATCCTAGATGATGACTGGAGGAGGTAAGTTGCAAAGAGAATTACAATCCCAATTTAAATGTAATTTAAAATAGGAGAAAGATAAGCAGATACAATTAATATTTCTAACATGGAAAAACTACTAGGGAGAAAAGAACCAGAATGTTAATGTTGCTTATCTCTGACTGGTGAAGTTATAGGTGATTTATTTCTTCCTTTTTATTTTCTAAATATTCTACAAAAAACATTTACTACTTTTGAAAACAGAAAAAAAAATGTATGACTCAAGTTCCTGAAAAACTCGATTAAATAAAGAAAACACGTAGAATGAAAAATATGAGAAAAATCAACATGGCACAGCAATTAAGAGCAAATAATAGATCAACAGTTCTCATTTATTTGCATTAAAAGAAGACAGCAAAGATACAGCTCCCCTAAAGAGAAAATGGCCCAATGTTCAATATCCCTTTGGTTGGTTTTGGAACACCTGGGCAATTTGCCTTCCATATAGTCTCTTCTCTCAGCCTTTGAACCTCAGTTTCCTCCTCTGTAAAATTGTATACATCCCTCAGAGCTGCAGAGAGGACTGAGAATTGTGAAAGCACCTGGATTTCAATTTCTAGCAGATGAATAATCAATTCCTATCATTGTAATAGCAGATGTTCAATCAATTCATGAAATGCTATGTGAGTGCACACTGAGCATCAGTGCTGTGTGGGAAAGAAAGATAAATGGGGAAGTCTCCCTGCACCCAAGAATGTCACAATTGAGTGAGAGGGATAAGACATATACACAAATAGTTACAATGCAGTGTTCCTCATAAGAGAGAAACAAAGCACAATGAAGCTGAGGGGCAAATTAAAAGTTTTACAGGGTAAGAGTATTCCAGTGTAAAGATACAAAGAAACATTCTGATAACGGAAATGAAAATTATGAATTCTAGAGTTGGCTGTCCCAGAAACTGTGTGACCCAGGACAGGGTTACAAACCCTTTCTTAGTTTCAGATTCATCATTTTTCCTATTAGGAGGATTTTCCCAGAAGATCTTTAAAGTAACTTCTGCTTTTATAACAAACACTGATATAGTATTTCATGCAAGAACTGATCTAATTTATTCATAGCTACAGATAGTGTGTGTGTGATATATAGTGAAAGGGTGTATATATATAATTTCATATAAACCTTAAAATATGAATGCAATTATTATCAGTCTCTTTTTTTCTGCTGAGGAACTGAAGCACAGAAAGATAAACTGCCTAAAGTCACATGACTAAGAATCAAAACCAGGCACTCCCCAGTCAATACCATCTGAGGGAAGCCTTGAAAGATTTTTAGGCTTCTATAAGAAGTAATGAAAACAGGAGTACTTTTCAGAATGAAAACTCACCATGTTGCAAAAGCAGAGAAGTTGATGAGCAAGAGAGCTTTAGGGAGGCAGCATGTGATTCCAGGAAGAGTATACCCTTGAATCTAAATACAAGAGTTAGAATATTTATTCATTTTGTGACAGTAATAAATTTACTTCAGTACTTTAAGCTTTAATTATCTGTAACTTAAGGACAACAACATGTATCTTGGAGGGTTAAAATGAAGATCAAATAAGATAATGCATGTAAAATGCTAAACACAGTACCTGGCACATAGCAAGTACCTAATAAACTGAAACTATTGCTACTAATGGGTGGATAGCCTACTTTGGCCAAAACATATTGGGATCAAGTGAGAACTGGATAATGATTGGCAACAAAGGTAGTTAAGATACAACTTGGGAAGATCTTCAATATCTGACCAGGAAGTTTGGATTTTTTATGGAGTCATTTAAAGTTTTTAAGGAGCGAATTTTGTATGTCTACAGTCAATAGTAAACTTGTTTGAGTTTCATGAGCACTCACTTGGTGGGCAGGAGGAAAATGGTATTGAGAGAGGATCCCAGGCTAAATAATAAAAATGTATGGAAAAGAATCCAAATCCATTTACAAGGACACTGGCTCGGACCTCCCTGTTTACAGGATTGTTGAATTTTCTGGATAGAAAGATACATTATTATATTCTGAAAGTGTCAATTTCTAAAAGGCTGAAATTATAGAAAGGAATTTTTAAATAGGAAATGATTGAACTGCTTTATTCATTTATCATCTAAAGGTCAATGTCAAATCTACAACTTCTCATTTTGAGCAAATAAAGATGTGTCCAGAGGGGAAAAAAGACAGAAAATAAAACATGAACTAAATAAAAAGAAAAAAATCTGAATTCAACCTGGTTGGACAATCAGAGGCTGAGAATGAATGTGGAGTCAGGCAATTCCACCAATGAAGAATCAACATGTTTGTTGAATATGGGCTGTACGCCTTACATTTTGCTAAAGGCTTCACATGCTTTGTTTTGATTAATCCCTACAGCATACTCATAGCTAAGTGTTTTATTTATCACCATTTTTCAAATGAGAAAACTGAGGCTCAGAAACAGTAATTTGTCAAGTATACAGAGGTGTTAAAGAGTTTGAACCAGGACTGAAAACCAATCTTTGCTGTTCTATTATTTAGTGCAAACTGTTAACACCATTCTCAGGACCACTTCTGTGTACATCTTCATCACCACCACCATCACCATCATAACCCCTAGCAACACTGCCATCACCATCGTGACTACAACCATTACTTACTTCCATTTCATTCAACATTACTGCTACTGTAATGACTACAAACAGTATGCCCACAACCACCCTCACCACCAATACCACTACTGATACTAAGCATCTTCACCAGCAATACTCTCTTCTTCTCTAAGGAAGGCTAGTTTCTTTAGACCAAGTACCCCTCCAGAAGAAATAATTTATATTCATAAAATTCGTATTCATAAAATCTCCCAAGAATAAATTTCTTTCCCAGATTTCTCCTACATGAGGAGCATGTCCTCATCAACAACACTCCCTTCCCAGGACAACTGTCCTTAGTATTTTTATTACACATAGTTGTTACGATATTTTGATATCAAGAAGACAAGGCCATACAGTAATGTATTTATTATAGATAAAAATATTTCTAAATTTTAAAAGAATAAAGTTTATAAGATGAAGGGCATATTTAAGGGAGATGATTCTAAAGCCATACTACTTAAAGAACGATCTGTAAACCAGCATCTTGGGCATGAGAGCCTGTTAGAAATGCAGAGTCTCAGGTCCTTGATCTGATAAATCAGAATCTGCATTTTAACAGGAGCCCCAAGTTATCTATAACACATTAAAATTTGAGAAGCCCTGCCTTGAATTCCTTAATCAAATCTGTCATTCTGCATATAAGAGTGGGTGATTTTTGTCCATTTTTTGAAGAGCTCACTCGGAGTCTAAGAAACACAGAAACATTTATTTTTAAATAATAGTATACAGCTTTTTAAAAAAGCTAAGACTCTAGCTGGCTGATCACTGAGTGATGGAAATGAAAACAAATATTCTTCTTAGAAAGGGGAGGGCAGGCTGCAATAAGGAGAAATTTTGAGTATATGCGAAAGCAGTATCAGAAAAGGGTTAAAAAAGTAAAATATGAACAGTTATTTGAAAGAAATAATAACATAGAGAAAACATTCTTTAAATAGAACAGAAATAAAGAGGACATGGGAAAATGCTGCCCCCCTTTGAAGTAAAAAAGGGAAAGCTGGTAAAAGCTGATGCTAAAGTGGCAGAGGCTGTTAATGAGGTTATAAAGACGAGTTTTTCACTCCCTCCCCCTCTGTATATAATAATCTGCAATCAAATTAGTACTCTGTAGTCAATTTTTAAGAACAACAACCTCAGTGACTAGGGTAGTTTAAGAATCACCCCAGGGATGAAATACCTAATCTCGTTGCTCCTTCATGTCTGTTAACCCTTGCTCCTAGTTACGCTCTTTCTCTTTATGCTGAAACACATCTTTAACTTCTTAGTTTCCACCTTCAAAACTTGCGCGCACCCTAGTTATCATCTTCTTCTGTGAGTAACATATGTAATTAAAATCAGTTTTTGAAGTATGTATAGATTCCTGCCATAGGTCTACCCTTTAGAATCAGGATTTTAGGAAATTAGAGAGACCTACCTAATGTAAAGCGGTCCACCGAATTCTTCATCCTTTAGAAACCCGTGTCTCTGTTGTCTACCTCTGTCTTTTCCCACTACCCAGGATGGGTGCTGGTGTGGCAGCAGATTCCAAATTCTATAAAAAACATTGTCATATGTTTAAGGCCTCAACTTTAGCAACTGGGTCAATTGTTTCTTTCCCTGTTTTTATTTTGCCTTTAAAATGTCTTTTCTCAATGTTTTATACTGATTCCATTTGATTTTCTACCTTTCAAATGCCATGGCCAACCAAGTTATCATCACAATAACATTTTTGCTTAAACTATGAACTGGAAAGAATTTGTTATAAATGGTTAAACACCATATCCAAAGAAAAGTTGTGTGGACAATATAGTCTACGTTACATGATTTCATTCATATATATTTACCATGTAATTTGAAAATAGCACCTCTTATTTTATACTAAAAAAGGAAAATTCTATTTCTGGGGCACGTAAAGCTCTGTGTGTCTAACACTTAGTCTGTTAGTGCCAGAGTATTAGATTTCAGAGAGACGATAACTAGTAAAAACAAATCTCTTCCCAGGCAGAATTAATCCCCTCTCTTCTGAGCTCCCAGGGCACTGGAACATACTTCTGCTGTAGATCTTTGAATTATTATTAATTGTTTAAATGGTTTGACTCCCCTTTTAGACTATACTGTGCCTGGAAGGCAAAAATCCACTGCAATTCAGATGGCTAAGTGTTCAGTTTGTAGTTGGCCGAAACAGGAATTATTTGTTGAAAGATTTTTTGGCTGTCATTTAAAAATATGTGAATCTGTATAGAATCGCCTATTAAAACAATCTTATGCCTCACTGTTTTTAATCAATAAATACATATATCTGTCCTGAGTAACTACAGAATCAAGGCCAGTCAAATATAATATTAGTATTTATATAATGAGTATATATATACTGCCTATATTAGAATAATTTCGTAGCATCAAATCATTTAACCCATTAAGCATCAGTCTCTGTGTCTGTACAATAGGGATCATAACTGTACCTACCTCACAGAATTACAAAGAGATAATGCATTAAAATGCTTAATACAATGCCTGCCATATAATAAGTGGTAGGTGTTCAATAAAGCAAAATCAATAAAGCTATTGATTTTTAATCAGAAAATGGAAATCTAAAAATAGTAGATATTAAAGACAAGTTTTTCTTTAGTTCTGAGGCAAGTTGTATATTTTCTTGTATTTTAGCACTCTGCCAACATATCCTGAGACGACGCAAGCCAAAAGGCTACTGCCATCTGAGGGTCCTCTCCTAATTTAACTTCATATGGACCAGCCCCAAAAGTACTGAAAATTACCACTACCTGTTCCACTTAGTACAAGAAAAATACCTCCTATCTCCCAGATTCCTGATGACAGGCTAAATATGACTAAATTACAGAGCACGCTTGATAAAGACACACACACACACACACACACACACACAATCACAAAATGAGTAGATTCCAGATCCTAGGGGTGTTTACTTTCATTAAGGGGGGGGGGGGCAAAACAGCACTGTGTGAGAATTTTACAAGGGAACTCAGAATGACTGGCTCCTTCTCATTCACATCACAGCTCAAGGAAGGCCTTCCCTCAGCTTCCTAGGGCATCAGCTTTCAGTCCCCTGTCCATAATCTTTATAGCATTGTCAGTATCTGAAATCAACAACTTATTTCTTATTTTGTATATTATCTATTTCCATCCTTCCACTAGAATGTGAACTTTTTAATTATTCATTATTTTATTTTATTAAGTGATTTAATGAATGGATACATGCATTGATATGCTTCTGCAGTTTTTCTCCCATTCCCGAGTTTCCCTCTAGAACTCTCTTTAGAAGCTAGAAAATATCTGGATATTTCCTAACTTCATCGAAGATGGAAGTTCATTTCCACTGCTACTACTGAATGGTGTATGCCCCTGCCATCCCCTCCTATTCCGAGTTATTTATTCATAAAGTTAACAGTTAACCCAGGTGAAATTTATGTAAGTATACCATCTAGAAAGACATTTCCTAGTTTAAGCAGAGTTTTGGCTTTTTTTTTTTTTCTTGCCAGGAGACATATCCTGTAGGGAAACAAAACTGTTACACCCTTTGAAAGATGAAAAGGGAAGAGACACATGCAAGTGCATCATCTTCTCTTTCTGGAAAAGAGGTGGAAGATTGAAGCAGGAGACTACCCTCAAGAGAGCTTGATCATCCAGTGGAAGTTCATATGGTTTCAAAAGAAAAATATTTATTTTTCACCAAGGTAAATTATTATTCTGTCAGGATGAAATCTGTAAATCTGTGAAGGGTAATATATAAAAGATAATCACCAACTGTTGTCTATTTGGAAAGAGGCTACAAGAGGAAAAGACAAATGTCCTCAAATAGATTATGGGCTCCTTGAGAATACGGGCTGCAATTTATATTTTTGGGTCCGCCATGAATGACTACCCCAAGGTGTTGTGACATACGATAATACTAAACATGCACTAAATTCCTTCCACATATGTATGAGGGATTGGGCTGTATTTCAATGCAAGGAAAAATTCCTGAGTAGGGAGTTACCCAAAGCTAGAAATTCGGTTCCTGAGAGAGGCCAGAAATTTTTCTTTAAATTTATTTTCAAAAGAGGAGAAACCCGAATTCAGTTATCCTGACAAATGATCTTTTCCCCCAAATATAACAAATCACATGCATTTTTTCTATGCATGACTTTTCTCAGTCCCTCCAAAATGTGACCTTCCCATACATTACCATATTTAACAAGAACAGGTTGTAGTTGAGTTAGCTTTTAATCTTCCTTCTACTCACTGCAATTAAAAAGTTTCATGATTTTATAGAAAAGTTACACCGTTCAAGAACCATAAGTGGTATGAAAGTGATACGGTCTGAACCCTGGTTTTGCAGATGAGCAAACCTTGTTTTGGAAAGTCAGAATTGAGAGCGGTCACGCAACCTTTCTACAGTTAGTGGAGGACTTCACTTCCTCAGCAACTAGAATGGAGGGTTTGAGGACTGAAGTGCAGTTTGCATCTAAAGGCTGTTCTTTAGTATCCAAACATGGAATATAATATCTACAACAGGATCCTCCATAAATTAATATCTGCCTAAAGCGGGGTTGAGGGGATTTTTTAAAAAAGGAGCAGAAGGGGCAAAGTCTCATTAAGACAGAATTTTGAAGTCGTAAGTGAACAGTGAAAATACCTGAAGTGTGTGTTACCACATTTTAAGATGCTTATTCCCTGAATGTCCCTTTGATGAACTAATTTCATTTAAAGACTTATTTGCAAATATAAGGTATTCTATTGGAAGAGTGGCTTATTATAATCAAGTACCTTAAGATACTTTTGATTGTGAGTCACAGAAATATACTCTACTTTGCATATCTGTACACATACACGTACTTAGTAGAAAACTAAGTTTCAAGAAACTGTGCTCACACTTGTCACAGGAGATAAATATAATTTTGTATTCTTTTCCACTTCATTTTTAAAATATAGCCTGTGCCAACTACACTGACTTCAGAACTAATAGTTCTCATAGCATTTCCAAAAATGCTGCCAATTACTCTTATTAGACTATCCCCGGGTTAATACTTAACCCTCCGAGGGTTTCTACAGTGTTTCTACATAGGAAATATTTTGATAGTGGTAAGACAGCAGCAGAGTTAAATTTCTGTAAATCACCAGTGCTTCTAACAGGTGCAAACCCCTTTGGTGTTCAATAAACGTCTGTTGCTGTCAAAGTTAATTTCATCTTCTTGGAAGACCAGAGGGTCACATCTTTGATCCCACTTCTACCATTCACCTTCCCTGAAATCCTCTGCCCACAGAAAACTCCTTTTTCTCTATCTAATATTATCTCTAATAAAATTAGTATTTTGCTCATTCTAGGTCTTGGATGCTTATCCAAAGCTCAGCTTAAGGTTTTATAACATACGCATGCCATTTTTCTCACTGATTTTCAGACTTCCATCTCTAAGTTATGGTTGAGGGCTGTGTCCCACACATCTTCAGTAGTTTTACCAAACCAAGCCAGACTTATTCTCAGAATACTGGTTGTCAATCAGTGATGTAGGATGCCCTAGGATTAGCCTCCAACAGAAAAGTCTCTGTGCTTGCTTTGTCACACAATGCAGAGGACAGCAACACCCTCCACTCCAGAAAAATCTCCCTGATTTAATGTTATTTCCATGGTTTGGGTACAATAAGGAAATTCTCGGTGGTTGGTCCCCACCAATTGACGATAGGAGATACACAAACAACTTTAATAATTTTCTGCTTGTTTGCACTAAAAAAAAGGTAATTAATGTTCTGAAAGAGAATTCTTAAGGGAGGACATGGTCAGGTGTCGGCTGGTTAATAGCAGCTGGGATACAGAAATCTATTATTGAACCCAGGACAGATGTCAAAGCACAGAATGAATATTCTTATCTAAATCCTGAATTCATAAGGTTTCTTGTATAGGTTTTAATTTTTGTCATTGTGTGTGTGTGTGTGTGTGTGTGTGTGTGTGTGCGTTTCTCTGCAAGATACTTCTCCCATTGCCTGGGTTCCTTTCCTAGTCACATTTTTTACTGCTAACATCATTCCCGCTTAGATAACTGGAATGAAGGGATTGTAGAATATTCCCCTGCAGTGGGGCTGTGCTGTAGGGTTTGAATACATGGTGAGTCACATAGCCCTCTGGGTCACCAGACTGGAGGTGGCAAGGAAGAAGTGGGGGGGGGGGGGGGGGGCGGCTATGAAGGGAAAAGAGAGCCCGGAAAAACAAAACCCCTGGAAAGTTTAGTGGGATAGCTGATCTGCCCCGGACTCCGTCTTCTATTGGGTCCCCTGAGGGCCCCAAACCCAAGATATAGGGGTCCCTGAAGTCTCCCTGAGATGGAGAGTGCAAGCTCAAAATAGGATAGAGACACACACATCTTTTGCCTATAGTGACTAACCTCTCCAGCATAGGGATCGGAGAACGGATGGGTGTAGGTTGCAGTCCCATTCACAGAGCACCTCTGCCTCCTGAGTGTTTAGGAGAAACTCGAACTACCCGGGAAAGTGTGCTGTATTGCCGTCTGGCTTTCTTCCCGTCCTCTTATGTTGTTGTTACCATCATTTCTTTGCCGAGCACCTGGTAACCTGGACGGTGTACTGCCACCTTGCAGTCCCGGGACTCGCGAGATGCCGCTTTCTTAGCCCAACACCCCTTCAACAGAGTTAGGAAAAAAGTGTCCGCTGCTGCCTTGCTCTACCCAGAGGTGGGCTAAAGGATGTTAAGGGCTGTGTGTCCTTGGAACCAACTTGCCCGCCTCTCAGGGCGCACCAGCCAGCCAGGTTTGCTCTGTGCCTGGAATCGGATTGTCCCGGGCTCCTCCTCGCATCCAGGGCTTTAGGAGGGAAGAGAGAGGAGTCGCAGTCCCCAACACCAAGTCTGACACTCCGAACCCCGTCTTCCAACGCCGTCCTCACTGCGGTCACTCACCCTAGGTTACTGTGCCCACCATCAGTCCCCTACGAGGAGGGCGCTGTTCCCCCAAATCCAGCCTGCGCCCCCAGCTCCGGACAGCTACCCAACTCCGAACGCTCTCCCAGGGTTTGCCGGACCCCGGTGGCTCCTCTTGTCACGTCCTGTCTCCCGGCTCCTTTTCTTGCCTCCTTTCAGCACCCCAGCTCCTCGCCAACCGTTTTCCCACTGATCCTCATCCCACTTTCACTACCTCGCCCACTACCGACCCTCTCTCCACGGGCTCCCAGGTGGTGCTGTCCCCCGAGTACCGGTTTAAGGAGCCAGGGCGGCATGGTCTCTAGGTGTAGGTCCTTTTAGAAACTCACCTCCCTCCGGAATTTGCATCTCCGGGGAAGGGACAGGGCTCCCAGAAAGCTGCCTCCGGGGACAAGCTACGAATCTCCCACCCAGACTGTCGCCCCCCTCCCCATTCCTCCCTACCCAAGGTCTAACTCGAGTTCCCCTCCTGCTCCCCGTGTTCACGCCGCGTTTTAGTCTCCGGGACTCGTGGGGTGAGCCCCAGCCCGGACTGGAGCAAGGCAGCTGCCGCGGGCGTAGCCCCACTTGCGGGCCGGGGCGAGAGGGGCTGGCACCGAGGCGCTCGGAGCTCTCCTGCTCGCCCCTCCCTCTCCAGGGACTGGAGGGGGCTGGCGGGGGCGGGAGGGCTTGCGGGCGGGGTTGGGGGGGGCTGGCGCTCATCAATTCCGCTGCCACCTCCTTTGCAGCCTGGGGGGAGGCGGGCGGGGGTGGGGCGGGAGCGCGGGCGAGGATAAGACTCTTAAGTCGGGAGAAGTTTGCGCACAGCTCACAGCTGGGCGAGGGAAGGAAGGCGCCCGGAAGGTGAGCCTCCTGGACTTTGGGGAGATGGAAACAACGCATGGGGAAAAAGCAGTTACCTTTTAGCCTATAATACACGCTGGGTCTAGGTTTAAACCATCAGTTAAGGCAGAAGTAAAGTGTCAGGGAATCGGGAGGGAGGGCAGGAGGAGGGCTGAGGACTAACGCAGTTTGCTCTCTCGTCAAACTAGGAAAGCCAGCCCCCCAGACAACTGGGTGGGCTGCGCCGCGCGGCTCGCGGACCTTCCGGGGTTGGAGAGGTGCGCACCCCGTGCACCTCACCCTGAGGCTGACATCTCCTGCTCAGGAGATGGGCGCTGTAGCTTGAGTTCCTGAGTCTCTGGAGCCACCACCTGCGAATGCCCTTCGCTTCTACTGAGCTGTGCCCAGCAGCCCTGTGAGACTATTCCAGGTAAGGAGGGTCTGGGAATGAACGGGACTTAAAGCTTTGGGATGTTCCCGGGGATGGTTAGCAGTGGAAGGGCACAAGGTACCTTGTTTTTTGATTGCAAAACTGCAGTTTGATTGTGGTGCTTTGAGGGTCAAATGTAGGGTCAGCTTTAGTCTCGGTCGTCTCACTTTACCCTTGATTAGAGAAAAGAGGGTTGTCCTGGGAAGGTGCTACAACTTAGGATTTCATATTGCAGGCTCCTCTGAATTTTTTGTGACTTTCACTATGTTACTAATATCAATTTTCTCTCAAAAGTTTTATTTTCCAACTTACTGGGTATGAAAATTACGGGGCTGAGGGTTGTGGATTTTTTCCAAAAGGTGTTTATTAACTAACAAACAGATAATATCGGCATCTATGTGATGTGTCATCGTTGTTCTGGATATTGGAAATGAGTACAGTGGTGAATGGCGTTGCTTGTTAAGTCATGTTTTACAGAGAATTATTTTCCAACAATCATTTATGCATAGCAGCCATTCTTCACACCTATTAGGAAAAATATGTTGTGTGCGTAGTTTCCAAAAGGGTACTCTTTTTTCATGATGCTCTTTCCAAGCGTGGGTGAAAGACATCAAGAAAAACTCTAACAGATGAATTCTTCTTCCCCAAGCAGTCATTTTCCTTGAGGTACAAGGAAATCCAATCAAAGTCAAACTCCAACAATCCAGTTCGATTTTTAACCCATTATTCAGGCTTTACCTTGCAAATATGCCTAAGAAAAGTTCTACCTGAAAGCTTTACCTAATATTATATGGTGTATGCGAGACTAGGAGGCAGGGTTCCATTTGCCGATCTTCGGGAGACCCCGACAATTTCGTGGCTCTAGTTAGCCTAAACCAAGACATCTGTTCAAAGCTATTTGTTGAAATTATTGGGTGATGGAAAGTGAAATGCTCAAAAGAAACCAAAGTGTGACCATGTAGTTACTGAAAATAATCTTTAAATAGCAGAGTGTCTAAGTTTGAGTGTGTTTTAAATGGTAAGAGAAAGCAAATATTTTATACATTTGGGCCACTTTGGCTTACCAATAAAGTTAGAGTTGGAATGCTTTTAGTGTTGTGGGATTTGTAAAGCATAATTTGTAATAGCATGTTGCTAGCCTACTATGTGTTCAGTTAAAGAACTCAGCTTATAAAAGTAGAAAGTGCTGGTTCTCTACACTGACATTATGAAAGGAACTAAGGTGATTAGATTTGCAAACATCTTTAGTTTAAGTCAGTATTCTCAGTGGGCACTCATTTCTACTCAATATTTTAACATAGCTGAAAACATCCATCAGCCAGGATTTGTTTTGGTTCAATGCCTCTAATCTACAGTTAATTTTGGGAACTATAGCCATAAGAATAATATTCAGTCATATTGTAAAATGCTCTAAGATTATTTATTGACCACACCAATACACTGAGTAAACATGAAATCCTTATTATAACTTATTCACAAGAACACATAAATAATCTTAGAGTTGTATTGTTTCATGATGCTTGGAGTTGAAGAAAATTACCTGATATAAATACGGCTTTGGTTTCCCATTTTGTTATGTATTTGAATTCCAGATAATGAATGATGATGGATGTATAAAGGTAGCATTTGTTTCAATCAGTTAAAGAAATGGAGCTAAATCTTAGTATAGTGGTATTGTGGCAACTGTGTTCTTGGTGAACTTCTCAGACTCTTTAAATGTTGACATGAATGAAGATATTATCTACTGTTGTGTTTTACTGCAGTAAAAATGAAATGGAAATAGGAGATGTGATATTTTCAATGATAACGTAAACCAGTGTTCTCAACTCAGGCTGCAAATTAGAATCAATGGGAGAGCTTTCAAAAGAATAAGGTTATCTAGACCCTTCCCCAAACCAATTAAATCAGAATATCTGAGGAAGGGTCCACTTTTTTTTTTTTTTATGTGATTTAATGTGAAGCCCTGACTGGGAACCACTGTTTGAGATGGTTCCTGTCAAATTTGGTAGAGCCCGTTAATTTTGGAGGTTCTTGGTGAAAATAAATGCCGTATGTTCTACTGTCGGTTGAATCTTTTTTTCTTTAAAAACTATATCTAATTTGATTTCCCAATTAGAAGAAAAAGAGATTGTTTTCCCTGATGGTAGATGTTTAAACCATAATAGCTTCCGGGAAAAACATGTTTTATTCTCCAGAAAACAAGCTATTGAGTTTGAAGCTTACCTGACCATCCAGAAAATGCTTTCGTAAATTAGCTCTAGCTTGGAAAGATATTGGAAATAATGCTTTAAGAAACATAGAATTTGTTTTCATTTTTTAAAATACCTGAATGATGTGTCATGTGCAAATATGTACCCTTTGAAAGGAGAGAAGGAGGAAAATAGTACCATTGTCTTTGGCACACCAACTAACATATCCCAGGTGCCAACTATGTTCTAGCATTTTCACATAAATTACTTTATTTAAGGCTCACAAGAGCTTTCTGAGGTACCAGCTATTATTTGGATTTTGCATATGAGGAAATTAAGGACCCATTAGGTTAATGAACTTGCTCAAAGCCACAAACCATGTAAATTTAACACAAACCAAGGTCTTCTTATTCTCAGTTCAAAATGTAATAAAAGATATATTTACAAACATTTCTTAAAAATTAAAGGCAGCAGTGTTTTTAAAAAGCAATACTGGTTAAGAGCACAGATTCTAGAATGGCTATGCTTGTGTTTTATGCCTGGCTCCATCATTTTCTAAGAAGCTGTAATTCCAGGCAAGTAATCTAACCTCCCCATGCCTTAATTTCCTTTGTAAAAGATTTCTCTAATGACAATTAAACAAATTAATATTTGTAAGTCACGGTGGGTAGGTGCCTGGTGCACAGTAGGTTCTATGTAAGTGTTATACTTTTTTAAATGTCATTCATTAAAAAAATATTTTTGATTGTTTGTTATATGCCAAGCATTGCATTAAACCTGAAGATACATAAACAAATACGTCATATCCCTATCCTCAAGGATTTTGTGTCCAATAAAGAATGACCAATACATAAATAATCATTTCATTCTGGTATGAGAGTTTCTTCCAGTTTAATTATAATCAAAAGCATTATTTTATGTGACAACTTTGTGCTTTTCAATGTTAATATGATCTTCCAGAGCTCCATATAATAAGGTTAAAATCAATTGATAATAGGTTATGTTGTCACAATTGTTTTCAATTCTATCAAAACACAGGAGCCAGTATTAACGTATGTTTCTGGCTTTACTTTATGAGTTTAGAAAACTGGTCATATGGAAATGTTTGGGGTCTCTAGAATTTTATGTTAGACGTGAATAAGTTAGAGACAAAGAATTGGTAGAAAATGTCAGCAGAATATATTCCTCAATGCTTCTAAATGCTATTTTTTTTGGATTGGTATTCTGAAAAGAGTGTTATCTGATTGGAATGTAGTTTGTTTTGTTTTAAGAATGATAATTTTAGGGGAGGAAGAGTTGATCAAAGAGTAGAGTTAAAGGTCTCTAACACCAGGCTGGCTTGGCAAGAATATGTATATGTCATCAGAACTGGCTATGCTTCTTCCACTATGCCTGTGGCTCTATGCCACTGCCCTGTGTCACTTCACACGATACCTCCAGGGTACCTGTGAATACCTCACCGGTCTAAGATTCTGTCCTCATTCAAATGAAAAGCCCCCCTTTATTAAAAATAGTACATAAATTGGTATTCTTTGTAAAAGAAGAACACAGTACTCTAAACGTAAGGAGATATTTCTCAAAGAAATAAAGTACCTAGCTTGGTGAAATATTTTCTGTTTTTGTAATCAATATTTAACCATTCTATCTCATTGAAATGTCTGTTGCAAATGTACGTCTTCTTCTGTCTTATCAAGTCTCAAGGCTACCCCCAGTTTTTCGTATGGATGTTGCGTTTTTCTTCCTTCTACTTTCACTGCCGCCCCTTTATTTTGAGCATTTATTATTTTTAACAAAATAATTAAATATTCTCCTAATATTCAGTTACATTCAGCCTCCTTGATGCATTCGGTGTTATATAATAGGGTCAGACTTATTTTCTAAGCTCCCATTTTGTCACCTTCTGTTCAGAATTATTCAGCGATTGCTGAGGGACCATAAGACTTAGAACCCTCTCTTCAGCCAGGCATTTAAGATGTTTCATGATATAATCCCATTTTATCTTTCCTATTCAAGTCAAGTTGGAAACCACAACAATTCCCTAATTCCAGTTCTGAAGCCATAATGACGCTGCAAAAATTGACTCCAGGTTTGGAGTCCATCCTTCACTTTCAACCCTTGTGCCCTCACCTCTCAATATCAGTTTATATTCTGTTGCCTCAAAATCGAGGTTTGTAGTGGGGGGGGGGGACTTTACATCAGTGGTTCAGTGGTGAAGCTGCATTGCTTTGCATTTTGTTTCTTTCCACAGCCCTGGTCTTCATCCCTGCCTTTTACTTGTCTTACATAGTTCAGAATCCGGCATTTCAAATCTTACCTTCCTCCATCCTGCAAAATGTCTTAGTCATTCTCCTGTAACGCATTCAACAAATTTCCATCCTTAAAGCTTTGCTCATATTTTTAAACTCAGTACATATTTACTAAATGCCTATTATGTCCTAGTTGGGGGATTTTGTGACAGGTTACAGCTCCGGGCTTCCTGGGAACTGCAGGACACAGATAGATCAACAGATAGTTACACCATCGTGTGGTAAGTACTCCAATAAAGAAATGCTATGAATGTTGTGGAAGCAGGGAGGAACAGAACTGAGCGGAGCATCAGAAAAGCTTTCTGAGGGAGGTGACCCTAAAGGGGACATCATCCGGCATTGATATGACAAGACAGAAGAAGCCAAATAAGGAGGGGAAGAGATGAAGCGTGCTACAGGCAGGACACAAGACTCTAAAAAGCTCTGGAGGTTTAAAACAACATGGTGATTTCAGGAAGCCATGGGTATTTGGGTTGGTGCTGGGGTGGTCAGCAGAGCAGGGATCATCAAGTGGCTTATGTGCCTGTCTCATTAAAGGATTTGCATTTTATCATGAAGACAATGGGGTTTCTCGAAGGAGTTAAAGTAGGGGACTGAAATAATCAGATCTGTGGTTCTGGTAGATCACAGCAGCCAGAAGATAGGAGAGATATTAGGTCGGAGGAGCAATGGATATAAATTAACTGGAAACCTGGAGGCTTATTGCAGTAACAGAGGGGAGAAATAGTTAGGGTCACCTTGTGGGAGATAGAAAAGAAGAGAAAACAGTCAGGAGATTATTGTAGGGATAGCTTTGGTGGAAATGGGCAAATGGTAGAAATTGGAAGTGAGATGAATGAGGGAGAGAGCTGATAGTATGATCAATTCTAAGTGTCTTTCACAGATAATAGGAGAGATGGATGTCTTTCATGTGGTCTGGACAAGGAATATTTTAGGGACAGAAGATAAAGAATTTAATTTGGAACATGATGCATTTGACTTACCCATGTGATGATGTCCAGTAGAAGTAGATACAGAAATTTGTGACTTGAGAAAGACTTCTGTATTAGAGATATGGATTAGGAAGATGTAAGAGTATCTATTTCAGCTGATAGTATAAGAAGGGATGCTTTCTCCTTTGGAGAAGTAAAAACTGAAAAGAAAGAAGAAGGAAAAAAAATACAGAAAATTTTGAAGAAAAGAAAAACATCTAAGAATCCTGAGAACCAGGTTTTTTTTTGTTTGTTTTTTTTTGTTTTGTTTTTTGTTTTTTTAGGGGACAAGAGTCTGCAAAAAAAAGATAGAGATAAAAGGCTAGATGAAAGGAAGAAACACAAGAGAAAGTGATTTTGTGGAAGCCGGGGAGAAAAAAAGTGGGCACCACAAGTAAATCAAGTGGGTAAGAAGTGAGAGATCACAGTTGGATTTAATTAAGAGCAATTTCAGTAGTGGGTTGAGGAATAAAGGAGAAGCAAAGAAATTGAGACACTGAGGGTCCACAATAATTTCAATTAGTTTGACATGAACTCCTTGCTTTATTTCCCTTCTTTGAAATTTTACAGTCCCCTAGAGTTTAACTTAAATGCTGCTTCCTTCTTTTAGCCTTACCTGGATGGCCAACCCTCTCCCACCACCACCCCCCCACCACCACCAAGGCAAGATGTAATATCACACCTTGATATCTCTTTCCTTAGAGCTTCTAGGAAGTACCATGCATGCCCCTATGTATGTGTGTGTGTATAAAGTATTCTTCCCTTTTGTCTCTCATTCATTGAAATGAACTCTTTATTATAACAGTGTATTGGGTGGGGGTAAAGATGGGCTTCATTAACCCCTACCCTCTGGGACTACAATCTAGAAAACCCAATTATTTCAGTATCCAATATTTCTCAGAATGGAGACTCAGAAGTTTCATGGGTGAATCAGGGAAAAATACCACTTTTGAGGCACCGGTTATACCACTTTATACTTGTCTTCTGGCACTTTATCTCCCTTTTCTGTTGTAGAGATCTGTTAATTTTTCTTATTTTCTTACTCGATTAAAAAGGACAGAGTCATCCATTTATCCTGTATTCCACAGCACACAGAGGAGACTTTCTCTTCTCTTACTGAAATGAGTTAAACTAACCTAAATGTTGCCATAGATATGGTGCTTTTTTTCCCTGAAATTATTTTTGTCACATTAAGCCTTAAATTTTTCCTCTTTTAAGGTATCAACTAGCTGATACCCCAGAGATTTCAGTCCCTTCTCTCTGGTATGCTGCAAATCAGTAATCCATCCCACATTTCTTACACTGGTACTGTTATTTCCAGCTTGAATCGGTGTTGACTTGAAGAGCCAACTCTATTTTCTTTAGTGAGCATTTAATACATAGCTTACATATTCAGGGGGACCTGGGTGGCTCAGTTGGTTAAGTGCCCGACTCTCGGTTTTGGTTCAGGTCATGATCTCATGCCCTGCATCATGCTGTCTACTGTCAGTGCAGAACCTGCTTCAGATCTTCCGTTTCCCTCTCTCTCTGCCCCTTCCCTGCTCTCTCTCTCTCTCTCTCTCTCTCTCTCAGAAATAAATAAAAAACATTTTTAAAAAACATAGCCTACTTTTTCAGAACATAGCATTCATTCTAAGCATGCAGAATTGTTTTCCACTGGCCCCCTTACACTTTCTTAATCACAAAGCATATACCTCTACATCTCCCGTGCCTCTTGCACCAGGCTGAAGCTACTTAGGTGATATTTATACCTCTGTAGGCAGGGGCGAAAAATGAGACTTCCCTTCTCATATTCCCAGTGTGGATCAAAGCCCTGGAAACAATTAATCTTAAATTATTTGAGTAACTGATTGTCACCAAGTTAGTATCTCTGGGAATTTAGGAATATAACTAAAGTAACAACAAAAACAGCCTACTACAACTCGTTGAACCCTGACTGTGTGCTGCATTCAGCAATGCTCAGTCATTATCATGACAATCATATGGGATATTATTAAGCCCATTTCACGAAGACAGACTCAGAAAGCTTACGTGACTCACCAAGTTTCATGCATCTCCAAAGCATCAGGGCTAGAACTCAAACCTAAGATCGCCTAATGCCAAAAAACTATGCTGCCCTACTGCAGTCAAATGACATTTTGATGGTGATTTGGACATCTTTTTTTTTTTAATTATAATTTGTCTATATTAATTGTCTTGAATGATCAGAACCTTCAATAACAGAAATAGGAGCCCTTGTCAACATGGACTTTTAAGTCAGTATCTCTGGAGGCTTTATGCTCAGCTTTCCAGCCCAGTGGGGCTGCCGGGTCTGTGGCTATCATCCTGACAACCAAGACCCAGCCTTTTGGAATACCCCGCAATAGTCCAGGCTCGTGCTCTGTGAAAAAGGGAACATTCTAGATGGCTACACACATAAGCAGGAACCCCCTGCACTGCGATGAAAATGTGAAATGTGATATAGTTCTAGGATTTTAGGCTTTCTTGTCTGACCCAAACCTATTTCTATGAAGTAGCTGTTAATTTATTACAAACAGAGATGAATTTGGTGTCAGCCAAATATGATAGCTATATTTATCCTCTTCTGGAGCCCAAAAGGAATGGCCCTTATCCCAGAACTATCCTTAGGAAAAAAAAAATCTCCTTGATAATAAAAATTTTTAAAGGAAAGTTCTGCTATTTGAGGAAGTTGCCTCTCGAGTGGGGGGCTCACAAAGTCAACCAGGGCAATAAGGGCAAAGGGAAAGGCAAATGGCACCATTGCCAAGTTTGAATTTCAGATGGACATGACTCATACATAAATTAACCCAAACTTCAGCATAATTATTTGTTTCCAACCTTAAGTCCGACAGAATTCTTGCAGGCACGAAGGGTGTATTGTGGAAAACGTCCATGTTTACAGACATTGAGATGGGATCTCTTTAGCCCAAGATTCAAAGAAATTCATGACACAAAGAACACAATAATGCAAATTGCTTTAGCACCTCCTTCCCTGGGCCTACTACAGGGCTAAAAGGTCAGGACAATATTAGAACACTTTTTCATTCCTAACGTCATATAGACTGCAAAGATGGCATTAAGGCAAAAAATCCCAGCAAAGTGGTGAGCGATCATTGTTGCTCGAGGGCCAATTCAAAGAAAAGCAAGAATTTACTGGGGTGCTTTTCTTCCCATTCAGAATGAAAATAATTTTATTGCATCCAGTGAGGAAAACGTATATTCTTGCAAATTAGATATGTTATTTTAGTAAATAGAAGTTCAGTGAGAAACTTCGCATTTCTTAGCTACTAAAATATTAAGACTCTGGGCAAATTTGAGGAGTAGCAACTTGGAATCAGCAAATATCAAAACTGCAAGTTAGAGCCTCATTGAACTGCATTTTAATTTGTTAAAGAGGCATTCCTAGTATTTGAGGTAATGTCATACATTTTCTTGGTAACTAATATTGTATCCTAATTATTAATAAGAGGTCCAATGCTTTCATTAAAGAGGAGATCTCTTTCATTAAAGAGGAATATGCAATGGCATATTTCCCCATCAGTAGAGAACTTGAGAACTCCAGTCTTCAGACTCTAAGTCCAGTGCTCTTTTTGAAGAGTCTGCAGAATTGCAGGGAGTTGTGAACATTTGCAAAAAAAAAAAAAAAAAAATTGCATGAATGTCCTTATATTAGATAACCACGAGGCCAGTTGAACACATAAGTAACAGTGGCCCTGAACTACACTGCATAAGACGCTGTCTCTTATGTCCCTTTTCTTCTCTTAGCTCCCCAAGCACCTCCACACATAGTATTCCCATTTATTGCAGAAGCCTGCTTTCCTAACAAAAATCCCCATTGCTTGAATCTTTCCACAATCTCCCTCTCAGCACCTTTTTTGCTTGCCAAAATCGATTGCTTTCCTCTTACCCTCTTCCTATAAACACTGCTCCCTGCAGGTAATATTGTAGTGGAATAAACCTTTATTCCCTTCAGGAAAAAAAAAAAAGTATATTTGCATTATCAATGATTTAGGAGCTAATTCTTAAACCTGGCATTTCCTGTTGTGTGTTCTCCAATCAAATCAGTTTGGATCTTTATTCCCAAACTTTAAATTTTACGCCACACATCAGCTTGTTGAAAACTGTGAGAAGTGGGCTTCGTTGCGTATCCACCACCTGTAATGTAGCCCCCACACCTTCAGCTCTTGTCGGGGCCACCCTAACAGCCTCCTATGTGGCCTGCTCACTAGCCCTTGGGCCTCTCCTGACACATTCTCTGCTCAGCACCCAAAATGAGCTCCTCAAATGTAACCCAGATTCGGTTTCTCCTCTGTCCATAACAGCTTCCGGGGACACCTGAACCCATGCTCACACTCATCACCTTGGCCTCCAGTTCCTGTGTGTGACTTGGCAGCCACAGCCTATGAGCCCAGCCTCATCTACTGGGACCACTCACTCCACCACGCTGATCTTGATCCATTCACTGGAAGGCACTACACCCTTTCCCCCTCATGCCCTCGCACGTGCCCTTCCCTCTGTCCGGGATGTTCTTTTCACCCATTGGCACATGGCTGGCTGCTTCTCTTACTTCAGGCCTTAGCTTAACAACGCTCACTCCCTGAAGAGTCCCGCCACAGTCCCTGCACTTTCTAAAGTATGTGTTGTCCTACTAATCTCTTATCTCAGCTCTTTGCTTATTTCCTTCATAATAGTCAATACAGTTTGTAAGCATTTTATTTTTGTGTCTGTTTCTTTTAGTTTTCTATCACCTACATTAGAATATAAATTCCACAAGGTCTGTCTTGTTGACACTTTTAATTCCCAGTGCGCTAAATAAATATCTATGTAACAAATTGAAGGAATACATCCATTTAATCTTGTCCCATCCACAGCATTTCTCAATTTATGTGACTATAAGACCCTTTTATGGTACACCGCCTCTTGATATCTGGCTGAAAGTCTTTGGAAAATCTGCCTTTTTGAAAGAAAGTGGAGATAATAGCAGGAATTTTCAGTACTAACACAAGTGTGACTTGGGGGCAGGTGTGCCTTTTTGATAAGATTCAAATCTCCCCTTAGATGTAACTTTTCATAGTAGGATTGACCACCTGGTGTCATATTCATGAGTTTAAAGGGGGCTAACACCTGCTAAGGTAAAACCATACCCACTCTTGTAAAAGCTAATTTTAATCTATATCACCCTTGGAGGTTACGGGCTTTTAAGAATCGAATCACTTTTATAAGTTATCATAACTGTATCTATAATTCTTAGCCTCTTTTGAATCTGCAGTTTTAACCAACTACATTTTTCACCTGTCTGCCTTATTGCCCGTATATCAAAATAAGTTATTTCTTTTTTTTAAATTTTTTTTTTTCAACGTTTATTTATTTTTGGGACAGAGAGAGACAGAGCATGAACGGGGGAGGGGCAGAGAGAGAGGGAGACACAGAATCGGAAACAGACTCCAGGCTCTGAGCCATCAGCCCAGAGCCTGACGCGGGGCTCGAACTCACGGACCGCAAGATCGTGACCTGGCTGAAGTCGGACGCTTAACCGACTGCGCCACCCAGGCGCCCCAAAATAAGTTATTTCTAAGTAAGAACTTTTCACAAATTATTTGGCTCAAATGAGGTTTTTTTAAATAAGTATTTCAAGTTACAGTATGCAAAACTAGTTAGAGTAAGAACACTCCATCAATATAAACAACTTGTACATGGGAAACTCTTAGAAATTAAGTTATGGTGTTGGAATTGGCCAGACCATACTCTAAACAGAGCCCAATGTGAAATTTTGATCAGTCTCAGACTCCTAGCAGTGTAATTTCCTGTTTTTAAGAAAAGTATGTTTTAACAACTTTCAACGATACTTAGATAAAAAATAGATTTATTGAAATATTTTAATAATGGTGATAATGGTAGTAATAATAATAGTAACACTTACATAGAACTTACTTTGAGCCAGTGATAATAATAGATATTAATATATTTAATCTTCACAGCAACCCTTTAAGGTAGGTACTATAATTATTCTCTTTACACAATGAAGAAACTAAAGCACAGAGAGGTAAGTAACCTATGGGAGAAGACGCAGCTTAATCCACGACAGATTTGGAAAGGAAACCAAGGAGGTCTGGCTCCTGAGAGTAAGTAAATGCTAAAAGGGAAATGTATTTATTGTAAATTTACGTTAAAAGCTTAACAGCCAAAATTTGTTATTATGACGTAAAATGTCTTTCAATTTTGCATTTTTGCATGTCTTTCAGCAGCAGATCCACAGATTTCTTTTTCTTGGAAAATTAAAAGAATTAAATAGTGGTTTTCCTAATTTGTTCTAAATATTAATCTCTATAGCTGTCATGAGACGTACCCATGCTAATAGTATTCCACTCTGCCCTGTGGTTTACAAGAAGAGGAAATTGTACTTTGCCAAGTTGACACCTCATTCATGAAAAGCAGAGTCAAATTCAAAAAGCTAATCTGTTTTTATTCTTTTAAAGGTGCAATTTCTGCTGCAAAAATGCAAAACACAACTCTTAACAAAACATGGTTTTAAGTAGAATTTCAAAACTATATTTTGATTACTTCCATGGAAATTAGTCAGAAACCCATGATATATATGGTCTTAATGATGTGGGGGGAAAAAGTGGTCTAAAAATGGCAAGTACAAATACATTGAATTTTAATTAGTCTAAAAATGGTCAAGTTTCCTACTCACTCACTTGGAGATGATAAACTTTCCAAGATCTATTTTGGAGCATGCCAAGTCTTTTCCATGTGCTCTAAGCGGTCTCATTTCCCTACGCGGTGACTATGTCAGCACTCTGAGTACTCGTGCAGCGGGGGAGATCTGATCAGATACCCGAGGGAAAATCTGTGTGCGCTTCCGTGTTCAGGATGCTCAGCTGCTCACAGGGATTTCTATTTACCATCTCTGATCCCTTTTAATTTATTTACCATATCTGAGGTTATTTTATTTTCTAATATTATAGTTCTCTTATTTACTGCTGTGAAATTTTTCATGCAGTGTATTGTGTAATGCGTTTTACTCTAAAGCTTCCCCCCCCCCCCTACAGTTACAGCTCATTTTAAGAATAATGAAAGAAAGAATTGGAAAACATGTGTGTCAGGGATATTTCACAGAATATTGATCTAGAACCTAACTGCTTTGCATTAGATTATCCAATTTCCCTGTGAATCAAGCCATTTTTCCAGCAGTAAGTTATCATTTCAGAGGCCAGGAAATGAACGCATCACAAAGTGAGAAGCTTTTATCCTCCAAAGTTGTAGAAAAGTGTAATCAAATTCATGGAGAAAAAGAATAAAAGAAAAAAATGTGTATATGGCACAAGGAGATACTTTTATTTGTTTTACTTCAATCTAATGGGAAAAGAAAATCTACTCTTAGCATTTCTTGTGTCAATTTGATGTGATGCTATATTCTTTTTTTAAAATTTTTATTTATGTATTTCCTTTAAAGAAAGCTCTACGCCCAACATGGGGCTTAAAATTCATGACCCCGAGATCAAGAGTTGCATGCTCTACTGACTGAGCCAGCCAGGCACCCCTGTGATTCTATATTCTAAGCACTCAAGAAAAAAAAAAACAAAAAAAACCAAACACTTCAGGATCTTCTTTGCCCTCTATAATCTCAAAATATTACAGAATAATATTTATATTGTCCTCAGTAATGCAAAATACCCTCTTAGGACAGGGGAGGGGGGGAAGCCCTTGGACTTTAACACAGAAACACATCTTGAATGCTTTTGAAAATTGATCAGTTTCTCTAACAGAAAAGGATAGGCCACCATTCTGTTCAGTTTAGGTAACCTTCAAACAAGTAAATTAGTAAAATCAATTTAGCAGAAACCCAAAGGTTCATAAACATTGCATTATAGAATTCATTTAGACCCTGCCTAAAATTTTCCCTTCCAGAAAGCCAAAGTTGACACACTGAGAAAGGTTATGATTCAGAGCAGACTGACTGATGATAACATGTTGAACCTCGAAAGATGAGACAGAGCCTACTTTCTTTGCTACTTCTCTCTTGATTTAAGGCATGAATTTTTCTAAGCTCCTACCCCCTAACCCCCAGCCCCATGCTATCTCTTAGCATAATGAGAATAATACACCTGAGCTCTTCTTCATATTTGTTAAAAGGTCCCACCTGAAAGATTCAGGAGAAAACATCTAGTTTTAATACACCAAGGTTTGCAATAAAAGTTCTCTCTCGCCATCAGCTTTACATTCCCAGCCTTCATTCGGATATTTAAGTTCTACTCATGTTAATTTATGTTAATCCATAATTTACTTGTGCATTTGAGGAAGTTTCAAAAGAATATAGCACCTCCCTGTCACGTTTCCTCTTCTCAGTCACTTGTATGTAATCTTCTCAAACAACCTTGGACCATTCGCTACTCCTTTAGTACACACGTTTTTATAGATGATTAGAGCAGATCTTAGAGGTTATAATCCAACTCCTTCATCATATAAATGAAGAAATAAAGGAGACAAAACTTCTCCAGTGTCACACAGGTACATTGGTTCCATCCCATGCTGCATTAAACAATTTTATATTGAATATATCTCTATTGAATAAAGAGATATGTGCTAGGAAATAAGATACCCTTCATTGAGGAACCAAGATTATAGCAATATAGGCTGAGTTAATTTCTCGTTTTGAATCTGTCACTGTCCAGAATCTCAGACCCTATATTTAAAAAAGAAAGGTCAGGATCCAGACATAACCACCATGGTGACTAGTGGGCATTAGGTAGGGAGATGTAGGCAATAGGGCAATGTATGGGAGATATACAGCACCTTGGGTGACTCCCTGAGTTGTCCAGGCTGATGGACACCTAAAAAAAAGACTTAGGTAGGAAAGAAAGAAAGCTTGTCTGGTCTTACCATTACTCATTGTATCCAAACTAGAGATTTTTGTTGTAAAACCTTCATTTTGTTTTCTTTCCTCTTCATAATAGTTTTTTAAACATATTTTTTATGTTTATTTATTTTGAGAGAGTGAGAGAGAGAGAGAGCACGAGCAGTGGGGAGGTGTGGCAGGGAGAGGGGGGTCTGAAACAGGCTCTGTAATGACAGCAGAGAGCCCGATGCTGAGCTCGAACTCACGAACCGTTTAGATCATGACCTGAACCAAAATCAAGAATCAGACGCTTAACCAACTGAGCGACTGAGCCACCCCGGAGCCCCTCCTCTTCATAATACTTTACGCAGATCTCCAAAATAGACATCACTGAATTTTTAAGTGATAATCATGCATGTGATTTGCTTTTAGGATTTCTCAATGTATTTGTTTAAAAACTTTCCCAAGGTGATATGTTGCTGAAATTACCTTCAGATGCACTCAGGACTTTGAGGGACAAATGAATGGGACAGGTAGCATGAGACAGGGATTGGGTGGAGCCTGGGACAGAGTTCCAAATAGGGCACCAAAGAGGGGCTAGAAGGAGCCAAAGGCAGTTTGACAACTGTGAATGCACTAAGAGAGCAAAGAGGGGAAATGTTATAAGAAATAGCAGGGACCACCACTTATTGGGCTTCTGGTATATGCCAATCTGTGTACAAACATGCATCATCTCATTTAGGCTCCACAATCACCCTGCAAGCTGGTTATTTTTATCTCCGTTTTGCAGATGGGAAAACTGAAAATCAAAGAAGCCAAATAAATAATAAGAAATAAGAATAAAATAATTATAATAATAATATGTGAACAGTAAGTTACTTTTAAAACTTACATTTTTGAGGGCTAATTAGGTTGAGTCATGGACAAATAATCCCATTTATTTTTCATAATAATCACAGGCATTCTTATTATACCCATTTTACCTACGGAGACCGGTGAGGCTTAGGGACTTAAAGGTGATATATCTCAAAGCAGAGGCAGGATTTAGGCCTAAACCGCCTAACTTTGGAGCACGTGGTTTGGATTGCTGTTCGGAACTACTAAAAACAGAGCATGCATTCTCACCCAGGTTTGTTTGCTACCCATCCATGATTTTTCTGCATCCCACGTAGCCTTTAAAATGATGGTCTTCAAATACGGCCTGATGGCCCATGCTGATCCATGGTGGAGTTTCACTGTCTGGCAGCAAAATAAAAAGATCAAAGACAATGTCAAGAGTTTCTCCCGACACAATGTGTGTTTTATTTAAAGGACTGCACTTTGTTCTGAGATTACATTCTTCCTTTACTGGAGCAAAAATATCCCTTCTTTTTATCTAATGATGACGGTAATTGATGATAGATTTTTTTTAAAACATACTTTATTTTAAAATTATACATTTGTCGACCCTAAGTCGCCAACCTCACATCAGGGACAATGGGCAAGGAATTGTATGTATGCATAAAATTTTAAATTTGGGGGTCTTTTAAAAAAGCATGCTGCTAGGGAATGGAGGATGGTACACAAAGCAAACTACAAATTAGCCCAAGACTAACCCTTATGCTGGTGAGTATCACTTTATAGTTGTTTAGGAATTTACAAGGAAGCATGTCACACTTAAAATTGCCAGTGTATATCAGGGCGTCTCGATTAAGCATCTGACTTCGGACCAGATCATGATTTCGCAGTTTATGAGTTCAAGGCCCACATCAGGCTCTGTGCTGACAGCTCAGAGCCTGGAGCCTGCTTCAGGTTCTGTGTCTCCCTCTCTCTCTGCCCCTCCCCCACTAGCACTGTCTCCCTCTGTCTCTCAAAAATAAATAAACTTTAAAAAATATTTTAAAAAATTGCCAGTGTATAAATATATTTTTATAGAATAGCACATTCCATAGAGAAAACACCTGAGCTTTGGTGGACTAGTGTGTATACAGTCTAAGAAATGCTTTCATATTCAGCATCTCATGTGATCTGTACTCAAACTTCCAGAAACCAGTATTACTGTAACAGGAAGGCTGTTGTCCTTAGAGTACACAATAGGATATACTACTTACTAGTATTGCTTGGCCTCTCTTAGCCTCAACTTCCTTTAAGAAAGGAATTATTTCAATCCCAAAGGACTATCTCATGAATTTTAGATAAAGTAGGAAAAGTACCACACATGGTATAAAGCATATAGCAGTTCATAACTGCTATCTATTCTTATAATTATTATGATATTCATTTTATAGATGAGAAAACTATAACTCAGATTAAAATGAGCCAAAGTAGCTCATCTAGTTAAGTACTTAAGTGATGGATTTGGGCTTGCACCCACTTCTATCCATATCCCAAGGCTTCTTTTGGTTACTTCCCACCTACAATTCTGTGTGAATCTCAAACCTTCTATTCACTATCTCACACCACGACTCCAGTAATGGTAAAAACCTGAGAAATCCCTTTGATTTGAATGTGCCTCCATCATTCTGTAGATGATGCTGTCCATATGGACACAGCACATAAACTTCTCAGAAAGAGATTCAGATGAAATTTAAAGCGATTAATTGTAGGGGTGCCTGGGTGGCTCAGTTGGTTAAGCATCCGACTTCCACTCGGGTCATGATCTCGCGATTTGTGGGTTTGAGCCCCATGTCAGGCTTTGTGCTGACAGCTCAGAGCCTGGAACCTGCTTTGGATTCTGTGTCTCCCTCAGTCTCTGCCCCTCCCCTGCTCGTGCTCTGTCTCTCCCTCTCTCCAAAATAAAAATAAACATTAAAAAAATGATTTATTGTCTATATCAGTCCAAAAAAATTAATATTAAAACAAATACAAGTCGGAATGGAAATTGTAAAGATCACCAGATGCTATGAAAATTAAGATCCTGGAGCGCATAAAGGAGGCAGTAGCTAAAGGTCGTCAGTTTAATGGGAAGATAAAATTTGAAAGTGGACCCATAATTTTTATATCTATAAAAAAGGGCTCATTGTGTGACTAGAGCTCACCAGCAGATATATTTTCCTAGATTACAAGACACTGGTAGTCAGTGTGTTGTTTGCTTGTTTGTTTTTTATTTAAATTACCTGAAGAGTGACTTCATCTCCCTAGGATACAGTATGGTCACTGGAAGATTAAAAGAAGTGGGCATCTCACTGATTCCTTAGTCGAAAAAGTATTGTTTTCATTATAATCCTAAAGAATAAGAAGTTTCTGTCTTTTTAAAGAGAAAGGAGAAGTATGATATATTTTTGTCCTCGGAGGCCAGCAAATGAGGAAGGAAAGCCAATTCCTTTTCTTTTCTTTCAGAGGGATTTTCTCTTAATATAGCACACTCTGGAGTTCCATCTCTTGTTTTGAGTTCATCAGAAATCTGGATCTTAAATGGCTGCTTCTAATATATTCAGAGACAAGTGTAGACTGCCTATACACTGTGTTGTGAGAAGGCATACCTTGAGCTTAAAGAATGTGACAGTTATTAAGTCTCATGTCTTTCTGGGATTTAGGGTGCAAATTTGCAGCAGAGAGCTTGTCATGTGGTGTGTCAGCCACCAGACAGGGAGGGACAATGACAAGGCTGAATCTCCAAAGGGGAAGTTTAGAGCTATACAAGAGACAGGGACACCAGCGAGAGTACCTGACTGCAGGAGATAATGTTTGAGAATCTTGCTGCAGCAATTTATGAAAATGGCTTGAAAATATTTATATTCAAAGGCCAACATATTTCTCTTAAAAATTAACTTTGTGGGGCACCTGGGTGGCTCAGTCAGTTGAATGTCCGACTTCGGCTCAGGTCATGATCTCGCGGTCCGTGAGTTCGAGCCCTGTATCGGGCTCTGGCCTGATGGCTCAGAGCCTGGAGCCTCCTTCAGATTCTGTGTCTCCTTCTCTCTCTGCCCCTCCCCTGTTCATGCTCTGTCTCTCTCTGTCTCAAAAATAAATAAACGTTAAAAAAAATTTAACTTTGTTCCATTGAAAGGAATGACTAGAAATATTCAAAATCTTTTTTTTAACTACCTGAGTATCTTGCCAGCAACTCACAACCACTCCCAAAGTGAAAAGGGGAGAGAGAACATCTAGTTTGGGTCTTTAAGTTTATTTCAGGTAATGGAAATATTTTAGATGAAATAATCAACTTTACTTATAATGCCAATAAATCATTTTGCTAAGCCACGAAAGGGCAAAGGCCCCACTTTGTACATAACCCACGTGGATGTGAAAGGCACTTCTTTTTTTGTTTGTTTCTACTCTCAATCACCTTTTCTTTGCCTTTTTTTTTCAGTGAGAATGCTGAAGATCCACTTTCTTTGTAAATTTCTTTTCAAATTTCTTTACTATACAATACAGTATTATTAACCATAGTCATCATACTTTATGTTAGAAGACACTTCTCAGTAGGCAACTATGGAAAACCACTTCAGCCTAGTTTTACTGAACAGCAATCATGGGAACTGATTTGTTGTCTCAGGGGCTGGGGGTGGGGAGCAGAAAAGTTTTGACTTATTAGTATCCAGTTAAACAGTTCTGCCCTATGAACTGTGTGCATGAATCTTGCTAAGAAGGAGGCACTGTACAAAGTGCCTAACTTGCCTACCAATTTTTTTTTTTAATTTTTTAAAGTTTATTTATTTTTGAGAGAGAGAGAGAGAGAAAGAGAGAGAGAGCACGAGCAGGGGAGGGGCAGAGAGAGGGAGAGACACAGAATCCAAAGCAGGATCCAGGCTCTGAGCTGTTAGCACAGAGCCTGACATGGGGCTCGAACTCACAGACCACAAGATCATGACCCGAGCTGAAGTTGGACACTTAACTGACTGAGCCACCCACGCGCCCTGCCTACCAATTTTTAAAACTACAGTTTACTGCCAGTCCTACCATATTTTCTCAAATAATTTGTCTCAACTTCTAATGTATCCTCATGACATGGAAGGTGTTGACAGGGACAAGGATTTTATTCATTGCCAGATTTTTTAACCCTCCATCTTCCCTTCTTAATTGCACTGAAACAGTAGTTCTCAAACTTCAACCAGCAACAGAATCACTTGGGAGGGCTTGCTAAAACACAGATTGCTGGCCCCACCCTAGAGTTTCTGATTCAGTCTACGATGGGGCCCCCAAATTTGCATTTCTAGAAAGTTGCCAGATGATACTGATACTGTTGGTCTAGCTATCAAGCTCACAAACACCTCTCAGCTATCCATTGCAATAGACTCTCCTCCCCATCCCTTGTACAGTTCTAGAGTTTTCAGTTTGACTACTTCATGCCCGTGTCTATCTGGCCCTACATCAGCCTGAGCATTTCCCTGGCCACTCACTGTCAGCAAAGCACCAACAATATGCAGTTGTATTTTGAGGGAAGCATTTCAGATGCTTTGCCTCTTTGCTGCCCATGTTTTTTAATATTTTCTTTCCTTCTAATATTTCCAGTACTTTCTGTCCAGTATTTCCAAATTCATATCAGAAACACCTGGGTGAATAGGAAAAATGAGTTGTTTTCTCACTTATTTTTCTTTATTCCAGCTAAATGTTGATTAATGTAATAAAGATAAACCATCTTTATTTAAAAGATTATCAAGAACAGAAGGACATGTGAAATCTGCCCTCCCCTCTGAACATCTCTCCAGAGTCTTTGAGAGATACAGAAAGAACCTGAAGCTCTATTTATTTCAAATGGCAGTCTTCTAGCTCACTAAAGGTGAAAGTTCCAGGAAGTAGCTGTTTGTTTTTCCTAAAACAAATAGCAGAGTAAATCATGTCCTTTTCACTAGTACAAATAAATAAACAATTGCCAAACCTTGGTATACAAAGAAATAAAGATCCTACCAATATAACTGCTTTTAAAACTACTATAGCTGGTACAATAATTACATGGAAAGTCAGAATTGCTTTATTTATTTCTAAAAATTAGATATAGGACAGTAGTTACAAAGATGTTTATATTTTTGTTTTATGTTTTTTTGTATTTAACAATACAAAAGTTTTTTTAAAAGGCATAAAAAATGAATAGGTGTAAAAAAGACTACTAGATTTAAGTTTGTTTATTCAAATCACACATATTGAGTGCCTACCCTGGGCTAGGTGTTGTTTCAGTCAAAGAAGATACAGAAGTGAAAAACAAGGCCATGCCTCTCTGAAAGCATTCTAATGCAGAAGATAGATGATAAATAAATATAACCAAAAGATTAAAAAGAGTTAGGGTCTTGGCCTTACCAAGGGTCAAAACGTACCATGAAACAAGCAGCTAAAATATGATGGTGTTGATATGGAAAAGGATAGATAGGTAAATGGAATAGAATAAAGAGTGCAGAAATACCCTGGAATTTGGTGGATGATGACATCTGCATTTCAATTCAGTGGTGAAATGATGAGAAATTCAAAATACATAACTACTTTGCACCATGCTCTGAAGCAAATACTGATGTATTTCAGGTCTAAGTGTAAACATTAAAACTGTAAATATACTTAGAGGAATTAAAGAGGATATATTTGCTCATAATCTAGGTATTGCTAATCATTATACAAAACCCAAAAGCCCCAAAACAGGAGAGGGTGAAAGATTTTACTATATCTAAATACAAAATTTCCATAAAGTGGTAATTTCTGAGAATAAAATTATAAGTCAGCTAATAACATGGAAAAAGTATTTGCAACATAGGAAACAAATGATATTTATTGTATGCACACTGTACCAAGCACCATCTTAAAAGTTAATAAACATTGTATTATTTTTAAGACTCAAGAAAGACTTATCATGTATGTAGTCTTATTACCCTCATTTTACATATAAACAGACTGAAAATTGAAGACTTAAGACAAAACATCAACATCATCTAGTAAGAAGGAAACAAAACTGAAACTTAAATTCAGATCTCCTTTACTCCAGAGTTTGTTACTAAACATTGAGATACAAAGAGCTCCTATAAACCTAAAAGAAAAAAAAAAGATAACTCAATTTTTTAAAAATGACAATAGGTTATAAATCCATGGAAGATGAACCAATGGAAGTCATTATAATAAGGCATTCAAGGAAAAGCAGGCGATTTAGTATTACTTGTCAAAATTACAAATGCTCATATGTTTTGGCCCAGCATTTCTATTTATTATCTACCATAGAGAAATGAGGATGTTTCTGAACATTTCCTTCAGTATTTCTGTAATGTTCTTTGCAGTATTTGTAATACTTCAAAGGTTGGTACTCCCTAAATACCAATCCATAGGGAATAATTAAATGTATTATGGCATACCTACATTATGCAGTGCTATATAATATAGCCGTTAAAAAATAATGAAGTAGATTTATATGCACTGACATGGAAAGTGTTCATCATATACTAAAAGAAAAAAAGAAGTTTCAAGAGAATATATCTAGATACATAAATAGATCCTGTTTTGTAAGATTATACATTTTCCTCACATCTTTGTGCACAGAAAAGTATCCAGAATTATAAACTTCAAATTGTTAATGGTTTCTACATCTGAGCCAGCATGTTGGAAAATTAGGATGGTTATGAGGGAGAACTTTAACTTACATATTTTAAAAACAAATTTTAATTAAAAAGTGAAGAACAGGGTTATCTGGGTGGCCCAGTCAACTGAGCGTCCATCTCTTGATTTCTGCTCAGGTCGTGATCCCAGGGTTGTGGGATCAAGTCCCATGTCAGGCTTTGTGCTAAGCATGGAGACTGCTTAGGATTGTCTCTCTCCCTCTGCCTCTCTCCTTCTCTCATGCTCTCTAAAATAATTTTTGTAAGTAAAGAACATATCGAAGACATTCCAAGTAAAACAACATAGACCATTTCTTCTTGTAGGATGTCTGAATGCAAAGAAAATATTTCCCATTATATCTGACTCAAGGATTTCAATACCCTTGAGTGCCACGCTTTACTTTCATACTTTTTCAAGCCACTGATAATAAAAGCCATCCAAATTCCATTTCCATGTTCATCCTTCATCCCTACTCTGCCGTTTGAAAGCAAAAACTTGCCCTGAAAAAAAAAACAACTAATTTAAGTACCCCCAAATATCTTGGTGACTTAAGGATAATCTTAATGGATTCAGAAAGAATTATGTGCCCATGTTCATTTTTTAATTGTTTGCAGGATGTAGTATTTGCTTAAGGTAAGCTATGCAGTATGAAATATAGGCTCCTAGTATTTGGTCACTTCTGTTTCACAGATCAATGTTATTCTTCTCACGATTGGTGAAAAGGAACTCAGTGAGTACAGGATGCTTTAATTAGATTAGAATTGAGCAGAAATATTTGTTCACTCATAAATGAGATAAGACTCCTCTGTCTACCAGTAGGCCTTCAGTTTGTCTCTTTGCTGTCCAGTTCTTATTTATTAAGGCCCATTTTTAAAGCTAAGATTTCAGATTCGTTGTGAGCTTGAGTTAGCTTGAGTTTCTACCTATTTTAATAAACCTATGATAAGCTCAATGCTATGCTTAATCTGTGCCACTTTGGTATAATCATTGACCTGTATCAAACTATTTAACAAGTTTGGAATACAGTATTTCCCCTTTGATAAATGTCTACCCCTTCAAAACCCCCCGAAGGGAGACATTATTCTAAACACTTGCGTTTAATGTGCTCCATAAGTGATTTTTGCTGTTTAAACCACTATCAAATTTATTTGGGGCTACAGCCCTAGTCCCATCTTGGCTATTCCAAATGACCCCAGGAGTATGCAGGCCTGTCATTTCTTCTTCACAACCAGTTTGAGGATAATAAATCGGTCTTTCCGTAGCCCACCCACAGTCCCCAAGGGCCCTGAGTTAACGATGTCTGCTTTGCTTTGGAGCACGGAGGGTATGGGGCATTGCTGGAGCCTAATCAAATCAAAATCCTCTCTGACTGTCAAGTTCCTGACCTTCTATTCATTCAGAAGTTTCTCTACCCCATGCAGAGTATTGACACCTGGGTAACAGTTCTATTTGGCATTCTCTGCCATCTGGCTAGGACCTGCCTGCACAGAAGTTCCCACTAGCCCTTGAGACCTAACAAGGCGGGACCTGGAAGTTATCCATAACCACAAGGCCCCTCAGCACAGTTAAGTACAGAGACTCTGGAGTCAATGATTCTAAGATCAAGTCCTAGCTTTGCCTGTTACTGGCAACATGGCCTGAGGCAGACAATTTAACCTTCCTATACCTCGTTTTTTTCATTCATTTAATAGGGACATTAATTCCTACCTCTCAGAGTTATTGTGTCAATAAAGACTGAGTGAGCAAGGCTCTTAGCACAGTGCCTGGTACAGAATAAATGCTCAAATAGTAATGATATCATGTATTTTATAAAATGACATGTACCTCTAATATATTTGGCCCGGCAATTGGACTATTCACTAGCTCTGCCTTCAGAATTCTGCCACTTGTCCTATCCCTGCAGCTGAGACTTCCCTTTGGAACAGACTGCCTAGCTATGCTAGAAATAGCCTGCTGCTACTTGGTCTTAACCTTTCTGCTCTTCCATAAAGTGTTTCTTAGCTGCAATCACTGGCGGGGACTGGGACCCATATGGGATTATTCCTCTCAGGGCAGAGAGGACAGAATGGCTAAACTTTCTACTCTTCCCAACAGACTATCGTTCTCTCACACCCCTCACTCCCCTAGGTTTGGCTATCTTGTTCTTAGAACAGGTCAATGATAAAGCTCAACATCCTTTTGGAAACAAATCATGACAGGGTCATCTTCAATAATTTAGACCACTCACGGCATCTAACTTGGATCTCTTTTGATCTCTTTGTATTTTGATTTTGTTTGCTTGAGGAAAGTTTGCATCTGTAAGATGGTTTTTTCATTTCTAAAGAATAGGAACAGGTCTCTTCTAGCAAGTGTTGAAAACCTTTCTTTCCAATTCCTAAAAAATAGAATATCACGAGAAATAAATATACTGTCAAACTGTAGTAGAATTGATGCCTCTCACAAAACACAAAAACACATTTTATATACCAATATTAATAATGGTTTATTAAAAATGCACATCTTTGCATATGAAAAATAAAGAGATGAAACCAAAATCTTGTGGCAATTTGCCAAAGCCACCATGAAAAATATCACACTAAAGCAGCAAGTGGAGTGGATGTGTCAAACTGGTTTGTCTTTGGATCCTGACAAGTTTTACAGGTAAAGTTTAGATTCAAACATCATGAAAACATGAACAAAATAGGTTTCTTCTCACGTGTCTGCTCTAGAGCTCTGTGTAGAAAAGGATGCTGAGGTACCATCTAGGCACAGTGGCACTGAGTGTCATGCTAGAAGATTAATGTCTGTCATGGCTGTAGGAGTGGAAAGTGATAGGATTTGTACCACATAGTTACCACATTTGTATCTCCTAGTTACCTGCTTGATTTTGGATCATACATATATTCCCTTTGTGTAGTCAAGGTATGGTGTCATTTTCTAGAAAGGGAGGCTGCACTGACATTTGGGGGGCGGGGCAACAATGATTCTGAACCAGGCAATATTCAAAACACTTCACATTGTATTCACTCATTGACCTAATACAATAGCCCAAAAAGTACATTCTGCTATTAACTCCATTTTACAAACGGGGACACTGAGGCACAGAAAAACATAGTAATTTGCCCAAGGCAATGCAGCTAATAATGAGCAAAACTCATTGGCAATGCTGTCAGGAAGTCTGCTTCCACACTCTGTCCTTATTACTATATTAATATGCCTCCAAAGCTTTTTTTGTGCAAAAAATACTAGTAAATTTTCATAAACATCTTTCTACATCATGAATTTTGTAACCTTAGCATCATAGAATCTCAGTGTGGGAAGAGATCTTACTGGTTATCTGGACTAACTCCCACCTGTTAAAAGATCCAGTCCCTAGGACCCAGTCCTGTCTCAGTATCTCCATGTTCTTCCCTTACTGAACAGTTCCCCAAACTCTTTGATATATTGAGCCAAAACCTTCCCTGGGAGTCACACCTTTGACCCTACTTGTGTTCTCTATGGAGCAAACAAACCAATCTACACACTCTTCCACAGAATGGCAGTCAACATCTTGTCAGTGAAGTCTCTCCACCATGAGTGAGTGAAATTTGATAAGCAAAGAGGCAAATTTTAAAAACAACCCATAATTTAGTGAAAGGCCATTTTATTTAAAAGCTTTCTGCCTCTAAACCAATACTGTACATTTCAAAACAAGAAGAAGGTGGTTAAAGTTTATATTTCTACTCAGTAGCTAAAAATGGTGGACACTTTTTGCTATTACGAGAGAAATGGAACTTTTTTGTTTTTTCCCAAAGTTGTGATATTCCACTGAATATGATCCACCATGTCCAACTGGGCAAAAGTAATCCCTTTTTTATTGGGGGGTGGGGTGCTATCTAGGGAGGGGAGCTCTACTCAAGCATTCCTTCTTATGATGTCCCTCAATTGCTTGTTGTTTGAGAGTCGCAGATTCTTTTTGATATAAAAAACTATTCATGTGCTTTACTACATGTATGAAAATAATGCTAATTATCAAAGATTAACTTTGAAATTAATGTAGTTATGTCCTTCTAAGAGGATGGAAACGGAGATAATTACAAAGATGTGGCTTAGTATAAAGAATTAATATCAAATCTGATCGACCCATACTTCAGGCCATGAAAGTGACTTTCTAAAGATAGGGCTGAATGAAATATAGCTAATCAATTGATTCACAAAGGTCAAACCTTGACGTTGGTTTTGTTGAAGTCATACTCACATGCCTATTCACATACATACCAATGGAGCTGAATCTTAGTTTTAAAATTACTTATATGTAAGCCCTGAAACAGTGCAGTCTTGCACAGGGAATCAAATCAACAATCAGGACACCTGGGTTCTAGTTCATTCTGCCAATAGGTTTTGTGACTTTGGGTAACATGCTTATTGAGCACCTGTTTGACTTTGAGAAATTGAGCTGGGTATTTTACCTCAGGTAATCTTCATAGCCATTTTGTAAGTTAGGTAATACATTTACTCTATACAAATGAGGGAATTAAAACCCCAAGAGGCTAATTAACAATGGCCAAGATCATCCAGCTGGAAAAATGACAAAGCTAGGGTTTGACACAACCATTTTCTACATTGAACTGTTTCCATCACTTAACCGCCTGCGTCTTAGTTTACTTCTTCAAAGAAGTGAGGTCTGTGTGCTCTCTATATCCTTTGTAACTTTGACATTCTTAGATTTTAGTATAAATATTTAAATATGATGTCCTATTCTATTGTTATTTTTATCCACTTCACTGCTAGCTGGCCTTTTTCTTAATTTGTATTATCTGTATTAAACATTTATTTCAAGCATATTATGTAATTTTATGTAATTTCTATTTGAGTTGGCTAAATATACCATATCATCATGATTTAATTTTACCTTTGTTATATCTGTAAAATAAAGTAGAATTTGACACCTGCAGCTTCAAGCTACCGGTACATTTTGCTGAAAGCAGAGGTGCTGGCACCTTCTGTGCCCTCCATCCAGGAGATGCCATTCCACATGGATGGTCCAGTATTTGTTTTCCCAAAGGGGAGTTAGGGCGGGGGGGGGGGGGGGCGTGGATAGAAGTGCCTACAACCTTTTGCCAAGCTCCACTTTCACTGTCACTTTTGGCCTGATGCCTAAAAATAAAGTTGTTATTGTTTATGTGGGAATGGATCCAAACTAGCTGGCACCAAAAAGTCACTGCAGAAGTTACTGTGTTGTTGTTGTTGTTGTTGTTGTTGTTGTTGTTGTTGTTGTTGTTTGAACATTAAAGGACTGATTCTGAGCATAGGAATCACATTAGCAAAACAGCCTTCAGCAACAAATGGGAAGGTATCTTGTTGTCAAACGAGTTGGAAAAGTTTGCCTGCATATATCCCAGAGCTTTATTCCTGCCAAAGAATTTCAGAAGCCTTACTGCTGAAATACACATTTCAAGCTCTTGAGCACATTTCTTGGGAGTCAACAAGTTGTCCAGTAGGTGGCAGAGTGTTAACACTCTGTTAATGGCATTTCGTGTTGAAAGAAATTATCTTAAATTTGGTTGAGAAACAATCTCAGAGAGGACTTGCTTTATGTTTATGATGTTAAAACATACATGCACAATATTTATTTCATTTTTGGGACACATTTCAAGATTAAAATAATTTTTGAGCTTATGTATCATGTTTGGGGTGTGTGTGTTAACTTTATACTCATTCATTATACCTTCTTCCTCCAAATATTTATAATACACACTTCTAATTATTTTTCATTAGAAATAATTAGAATCAGATACAGGTTGAAAATGGATTTTGTAAATATTTCAAGTAGGTTTTTTGCCATCCTTAATCCATCCAGATATTATACTTACTTAAATGCCCTTTCCCAGTTGTCCCAGGTCCCATATCTCATTTTCTCATGTGTATTTAACCCAAATGGAAATTCTTGATTACAATAAATATAAATTCTAAAGATACAAAAATCCACCAACCCTGATCAAATTGACAAATTTCTACACTAATTTGTCTTTAAAGAGAAAATAAAACCACATGGTACACTATTTAGGAAACCCTGTCTAACCGAGTCATTATTTTGAGGAACAAAGTTGATTAAATGTTCTGTACTGGGAAAAATAAAAAAGTTTTCACCACACATTTTGACATATTGCTGTATTTAGCTAAAGTGCAACAAATGATGAACTCTATAATTGTGTTCTGAAGCAAATCATTGAATTTAATTATGTTGCCAGTCCGATCTTTCTAGTAGATAAGATTTTCAGTGATTAAAACTGAATTGCCTATTTGCCCTATTTAAAGCACTGTTCCATCAGCAGCATGTGGAAGTTTGGGACAGATTAGTTCCCAGATAGACCCTCTTGAATGTACTTGTCATTGTAATAATATTTAAACACTGCTCATGGTCTTTACGTCTCAATTGAGTTACAAATACAACTGCATTAGCTTTGCATTTCCCATTAACTTGACTTAATAAGGTCTTCAGCAAGCCTTCAATCTGCAGAGGGTTTATCTAGTCAGATGGTCTGAATGAATTCTAAGATCAACCTCTTAATTTTTTTACTTGGATCTTTTCATCTTAATACCCTAACCACAAATCTTGACCTAAAATTATTCTCCTGGGAAACTTTCTATGACAAATAGTGGATACCTTCAGCCTTCAGAGTAATTATCTTCATATTATCTAATGTCAGTTTCCTGAGCTGGGTATTTTAAATGGTCCACAAGCTGAGAACGCTTAAGAAACAAACTGAAAAATTCAGTCATTGAGAAGATATCATTCTTTTCTACCAGATTTCCCCTTTTCTCTCTCCACCTTTCCTAGTTGAAAGGGGCATAGAACTGAGAGTTATGAGAATTACCTAAAAAAAGTTATTGCCCTTAAATTAAAGAACAGGAGGTGTGAGAGTATTTTATCATCATTCAGTCTCTAACACTGATGTAAATCTCCAGGTGAATCATAGTGCTCATGTCTTACCTCATTGTGCACTGGAGACAGAGCAGCAGGTAGTTTAATTAAAGTTAGAATATTAAAAGTAACTTTTTGGCTGGATGATATTATTGTAAATGTTTTAGACATTAAATTGGTTACATCAAACTGCACATTTCTTATAATGAATCATTGGCAAATGTGGTAAGGTTTACCAAAAGCAAGCCTTGTGTTCCCTAGGTAGAAGAAGACTCCAAAGTGGTCTAAACATTTAGAATATCTGCTGCCCCCTGGAGCAAACTTCCCACCCCAGAGTCTACTAAATCCTTCTTGTTCTTGCATATCAAATAAAAGGGCTGATCATACCACCAATTATTACATAAACAAGTTCTAAGACTGTACCACCACATGAGGTTGAAGGCTAGATTATTTGTTTCTTTTTAGGTTATAGGTTTTGAGTCAGGAAGGACCTCTTTGAACTCCTGGTCTCCCAAGTGGAGTTCTTTACCATATGAATTCTTCAAGTGCTCTTCAAAGTTTACTATGGCAGCGAGGGAATGGCCCAGGCCTTAGCTGCAGCCAACTTCTACCAAAGCAACTCAGCCTTTTATCCTCCACATGAAATTCCATCTGAATAAAGAGCTAAACAGCTAAAATAATAAATGAATTTCATCTAACCCCTTCATTGTGAACATGAAAAAATGAAGGCACAAAAAGACCAAGTGATCAGCCTGTCATTCTTCCTTGTATATAGGTAGAAATTTAACAAGTGGAACTTCTGCATCATTTATGTTTGTCATATGCTTTAACTCATATTTCCATTTCACTTTCTGAAATTAAGGAAATAATTCAAACCCAAAAAAAGTAACACTTTTTTTTACTTGAAAATAGTTTTTACTTGAAAATTTTGATAATCACATCATTATGATTCTCTGAAGAAGGAAAAAAAAAACATGTACAAATTTAAATCTTAATAAGAGTCCCGGGGAATAAAAATTTAATATACACACATGAAAATAATTTCTTCTGGATTGAATTATCATTATAATTATTATCAGTTTACAGTTGTAGACAACATGAATATATCATGAATTTTAATAATTACTAAATATCTAAAGTAAAGTATTGAAAATGCCTCTCTTTATGAGATGGATGAAGTACTTTGTGGGATTTCATTTTTCTGTTTTATTGTTTTTCTAATTATTTCATATATCCATGGGTAAAGATTATATATTGATAGAAGTATACAGATTTCAGCATCAGTTCTATTTGTATTTTTGGTTTTTCTAACTGAAGTGCTGAGAAAATTTATTTACATTAGAAAGCAGATGGGCTAGAGGAGTTTTACTATAGTTAGGTCCCTTAGTTCTTTGAATTCTTCCCAGTTATAAGTCAAAAATCACATGATAATTGATCGTTAAATTAAGAATTATGTCTAATCATTTTTCAGCTTTACTTATTTAGATCCTCTTACAACTTTGTGGAAAGCTAAGGACTCCACCTGACTTGCAAAAAGATTTGTTAGTCAATCACCCTACCTAATGGTTAGTTATAGTTATAGCCATTCGCTCTACCAACACCACACCAATATTTGAAGCCAGGAAGGTTCTTTATATCCCAAAAGATGCACAAGAGATGGGTGTCAGGTGGCCTTTGTGTTTTGTTTGTTCATTTATTCTTTTGTAAAGTGGGAGAAGGCTGTTTATGAAAAGAGGTTAGGGAAAAAACTTGGCACACCTAAGACAAATTCGAAGGCCTACTGGTCTTAGGAAAGAGTTCATGTAGAGATTGAGGATGTAGAAATTTGCATTCAGTTACTTGTAGGCGCTCTACCTTGGGAAGTGTTCCCATCACCAAGTTATGTGTGTAGTCATTTGAAGACCACTTAGAGAAGCCTCAGGATGAGCAATGTTCTAGAGCCAGAGGAATATGCCCATGAAATAGCCATTTGTTCTCAAACTTAGCCATCAGGGCAATTCCACAAACTCCTTTTGTAGAAGCAAATTTTCCCTCACATAGTGTGGTAAGGCCTTGATAAGACGGTACACCTGAGAACCGACAGGACAGAGGTCAAATGGATCCAGAAATGGCTGATTCCAACTCATTAAGTTATTGGGACCAGTTACTTGCTTTGAATACTAAGGGGGGTGACTTTTCAAATATAATGAAACATGATTTAAGGCACTGGTAGTTTTAAGGATGAAAAAAGTAAGCTAGTTAACATGGTAATAACTGACATTTTAAAAAATGTTTTAATGTTTATTTATTTTTGACAGAGAGAGAGAGAGGGAGAGACAGAGGTAGAGAGACAAAGTGCGAGCAGGAGACGGGCACAGAGAGAGGGAGACACAGAATCTGAAGCAGGCTCCAGGCTCTGAGCTGTCAGCACAGAGCCCAACCTGGGGCCCAAACCCATGAACTGCAAGATCATGACCTGAGCCGAAGTCACTTAACCCACTGAGCCACCCAGGCACCCCAGAGCTGACATTTTAAAAATGCAATTTACTTAGTACACTCCATCTATTTCTTTCTATACCCAAAGAGTTTTCTGCATTCAGGGGTTAGAGATCAACAAAGAAGTAGTGCTATCTATCCTACTGGATAAAACAGAAACTTCAAAAGGAAGTATGTTCCATAAGTTAACACACACTGTCCTCATGTTGCACTAGCTGTGTGCCGTACCTGCCAGCCAGAGTATGCAAACTCATCCTTTTAAGCCACTTTGGCCCGCTAATGCCCCAAGAGTAGAGTTCCCCCAAGCCACATAACCATTCCTGAGGGGTCTGTACCATGAGATTGGGGCCTTTTTCCTTGCATCCTGGAAGTCGCTAAAGTCAAATGGGAGAATTTCCATCCCTGTTCCGCACTTTCTTCTCTGGGGGCTAGCAGACTTGTGCTTCCAAGAGCTCATTTTACCGCTCTGTGTGCCAAGAGCATGAAAGCATGCATACGAGCTTATCCTGATGAAGAGAACCCAAATCTGAATCCAATTCTGCTCCACTCTAGGAGTATACTGTACATTAGAAGTCACTCAGCTTCAGGACAAATCCTGGGGATCCACCCTGACAAGATCTGCGGCCAGACTGCCTGGGTTTGATTTCCAGCCTCTGCCACTTAAAAAGTGTGTGGCTTCAGATAAATTACTTAGCTTTTCTATAAATCAGCAACTCATCTGCAAAATGGAGATCATAATAATAGCATCTGCCTCATGGTTCTTACAAGAGAAAAGATAATAAGTCACATAAATAATATGACTATATAAACTATCACTCAAACTGGTACACTTTTGTGAGTGAACAGGGATGTTATTAATAATTACATCAGGACAACAGGAATAAACCAGGACTTTGCTGGGAAATCCAGAATGTAGGGGGTTGCTCTATCATAAAACCCCTAGCATGATGCCTGAAGTCTTCTTAGAATGCACTATTAATATGTACTACTAAATTGCCTGAGGGATTATGGTCAAAAAATATCTGAGAATATGGCATTTTCTTCCATATTAGTATTTTCAGAGTTTGTTCTTTTGCAGCAGTGTTTTGTTTTGTTTTGTTTTGTTTTGTTTCAACAAAGGGAAAGAAAGTGTGCTCAAATGTATATGTTTAGGAGGGTTCCTTACCATTGTTTCACTTATTTAGCCCCTACTCTCACTTTTTGCAAGAGAAATACAAGCATAGAGTGTAGCAAGGAGGCTCCTTGTGTTTGTTCCAATCCACACCCTTGTCTGATGATGAAAGAGGGGTGATACGAGGTCGGTCCCACACCAGCAGCAGGACTAAGGCTTAGTTTCAGGAAGTTGACAGTTATTTTTATTTAGATTTTAAAAATTAAAAACACTGTGTCAAAAGTCTAGCAAAAATAATTGGTAATAGAAGCAAAAAAATTCCAGACTCAGAAGTCCCATGAAGTCATCTCTATACCTCTTGCCAGCATAGGGTCTTTTAAAAACATGTTCTCAAGGTCCTGGCCAGCCTAGCATCAGCTGCCTCAGAGATGGGGCTTCCATCATTTCTTTGGCAAAACATCATCAAAATTGAGCAGGCAAGGTCTTCAGACCTGGATTTCTCAGTTCAGTATAATCCCCATCCTAGGAGATACCACATTAAGTGTCTGTCAAATGCAATTTCTTAACCAAACATTGCCTCGTTTGAGCCTGCACATCTAGAAGCAGACTTTACATTTCATAGTTCAAATTCTTTTAATACTAACCATCAAAATTACCTCACCCTTCTAAATCTAAATTTAACAAGCTGGCACTCTCCACTTGGCAAGAGGACAGGATATCTAGTTATGTGACATAAAAAGCAACAGCATACATGAAAGTCACATTTTACTGAGGGGCCTAATAGGTTCCTTTCTTCTTGGTAATAATATCAGGGCCTCCCAGTTTACAAAGTAAGCCAAAATACATTATCTCATGGGCATTTTATTCTTTCAGTTCCACCAATTTAACACGCAGCAGGTCCAGCCTCGTGCATGGACCAGCCTAAAGAGAAAGCACAGACAGCAGTATCACACAGCATGTTTTCAGCCCTTCTCTGGCAGGCCAGGGACAGTGTGGGACAGCTCGCGAGAAGATGAGTTCATGTTCAGCCCTGGGAAAGCTGCACAGCAGCCTTTCCTGCTGCTCTGCATGAAATGAGCCATGAGCGGCATGAAATCACTGACCACAGGTGTAGAGATTCACAGTGACATAAATATCTTTGCTGTTTCGCAGTTGGAGGAAGGCTGTGGGAAGATTTACCACAAGCTCCTCCTGGCCAAGCCTGCCTTTATGAAGAAATGGTCATTCGGGGCACACTGTTACCAGGGAGCTTGAGGAGTCATCCCAACTTCCAGCTAAAAGACTCGTGAAAAAGAATTAGAGAAAGGTGAACACTTATCTCAAGCCATCCTAAGGAAAAGAACACAAGAAAAATAATCACAAACTATAAAACTGATAGGTATGTTGGACAACAAAGTCTTGAGATCTTCTATGTGTTAAAAAAAAAACTCCATAAACAAAAATTTATATAGAAAAATAAAGGCAAAATTGTAATCTGTATGACAAATTATTAGCAGTATAACTATACAAAGTGTTTCAAAATTCTTTCAAAAAGGAGTTAAACTGATGAAAATATGCAAAACAAGGGAAAGCAAATCATCAAACGGGGGAAATGTCTTAAAGTATGTGAAATTCACTAATGAGAGATATGTAAATTAATATAAGAAATATATGTGCCATACTTGCCCATAAAACTGGAACAGTTTTTTAAAAATTGTAACATCCAGCCTTAACTGGGATGTGAACAGGGGAGATTCTATACCATCAGATTTCAGTTTTCAACCCTTCTTGCATTTTATGTGGTATCAGACCATACTTTATTGATCTACTTTACTTATTTCTGCATCGTTTTATTTAGTTTATTATCAATGTAAGCAGGATATAATTGGATTTGATAACCAAATTAAAAGTTAGTCTTTTTTAATGGAGAAATATAACTATGTTTATTGTCATAATTGGCATGATTGATCATAAGTTTTGCTATAAATTTTCCAGTTTCCCTCTACTCTGCTGTTTCTTTTTGTTGTTGTTGTTGTTGTTATGCAGCCTATGTTTTGTATAGTTTTAATTTCTATCAAAATTTAAAATTTGGAAGTCATATAGCAATTATTATCACATGTAAATATTACTAATTGCTAATTGTGATAATGATAAACCACTAACAGAAAAAAATAACCAATAATAAAAAATACTAAATATAGTAGGTTTAACAATTTGATAGAATATTTTGTAATTATTAACATTTTTTTAAATTTTGGCATAAAAAAAATCTCACAATATAATCAAAACTTGACAAAAAAACTAATAGAGTATGATCCCAAATTTATATGTGTGTATAGATATTATACTGTTTATATAAAAGAGAGTGAGAGATGAATACATCAAAATGGTAACAATGATTGTCACCTATTTACCAGTTATGGATATTTTTTCTCTACTACATTTAGAAAACTTTTCCAAATACATGTAATGAGTTCATACTATATTTATAATCCCAAAATAACCACTAAAGTGAATTTTAAATTGCTTATCACTGAACTTCTTATAAAGTTAAAACAACAGAAACTCTTCTAATACAGATTATCAGGATTAATTAGAAGTCCAGAGACCCAGTTTACAATGCATGGTCCAAGCCAAGCCCTTTATTTTTTAAAATTATTTTTTAATTATTTTTTTAAATATATTTTTTAAAATTTTTATTTGAGAGAGAGAGACAGGGGCGCAAGCAGAGGAGGGGCAGAGAGAGACAGAGACAGAATCTGAAACAGGCTCCAGGCTCTGAACTGTCAGCACAGAGCCCGACACTGGGCTTGAACTGAGGATCCTTGAGATCATGACCTAAGCCAAAGTTGGATGCTTAACCAACTGAGCCACCCAGGTGCCCCTAAGCCAAGCCCTTTAAGAAGGATGGCTAGTTCCAGCCACACATTAAGCTTGATATTTGTGGATGGACAAATGGATGGAATGGAACTTGTCCTGCAATCTGCCAAACTGTTCTCGTATGTTAGCATACAAAGCACAACCTTGAGATGTCCTGTAGCCCGTAGATTATCTAACATATACCAAAAGAACATAAAACAAAACACTCCAGCAGCTGATTTTTTAATTACAAAACTATGTGATATATTGTTCTGAAGTCAATATTTAATGCAAATGAAGCAGTGAATGTATCTTCCCCAGTTTCTATCACTTAATTTCAATTCTATTGCTCTTTTATCTTGAAAAGAATTCAGTGCTCAGTTTCGTGTTTCATTTACAAAGCCATAATTTGATTTTCTTACTTTGGAGTTTATAATCCAATTTGTATCTATTGTTCAGCCCATTGGAGTGAATTTGCATGGCAATCATAGGTACAAATTATAAACTCAAAACACATCTGAAATTTTACAGTCTTTATAAGGCTACAGTGAGTTTTAATGCCAAATCACTTGTCATTTTTCTTAATGAAATAGAATTTTTTGCTACCAGTATTGAACTATTTTTTATTGAATCCTTCCTGATTGATTATAAATGGAGAAAGAGAAGTTGAACTAAATTGATTTATAGAGAAATGCTAATATTTATATATTCCTATTCTCTGTTATACCACTTAAATATAATGAATACATACATCTTTAGAGTTGTCTTAAAGTTTGAGCATAGCTTGAAAACAGGACAGTTGGGGATAAAACAATACAAATTGTTTAAAAGGAACAAGAAAAAGTAGAGTTTACTGGGCATCTAAAATAAATTGATTACCATTGGGTACTAAATTTGCATCCAATTTTCCTGTAAGTAAATACAAATAAAGAAACACACTGAGTTACATAAAGACTAAAATACTTAGGAAATACATTGACAAAGATAAACTATTTACTGGATCTCAATTCAAACAAAATTTGATCATGTTACCCATGTATGAAAAATGTTAGGCATCAGCACAAAATACTTTCAACCGACTTTACCAAAGATAGAGTGACTGTATTTAAGTAGAACTTTCATACAAGAGGACCATAACCATATCCTAACAGTTGACTCCTGTGTTCCTACTTAATGTACTCATGTAGCTTTTTCACAGGTACTGAAGACTCACCAAGTCCAAAATTGAGCTACCTGCCCCTCAAATCCTGTTGAATTAATCAGTGTTTTTATTTCACACAACAGACTCATTTGCAGTCACCTTAACAAGGAGTATTTTGTTGGAAGGATCATAGGGCAGCTTAGAGAAACTGAAAGCAGCTACTAGAGAATAAGCCTGCCTTTCCCCCTCACTCTAGGGATGAAACTAGGCATTGAAAGCTTTGAAGAAGCCTGGCAGTACTTTCTATCTAGCTCTCATCTCTGCTGCTCTCTGCTCATCTGCTTCATTTCACTGTAAATCTGTGATGTCCATGGCAGAAGACAGTTGCCCCACAGATCCCCTTTTTTTTTAATTTACATCCAAATTAGCATGTAGTGCAACAATACTTTCAGGAGTAGATTCCTTAGTGCCCCTTACCCATTTAGCCCATCCCCCCTCCCACAACCCCTCCCGTAACCCTCTGTTTGTTCTCCATATTTAAGAGTCTCTTATGTTTTGTCCCCTTCCTGTTTTTTATGATTTTTGCTTCCCTTTCCTTGTGTTCATCTGTTCTGTGTCTTAAGGTCCTCGTATGAGTGAAGTTATATGATGTTTATCTTTCTCTGACTGACTAATTTCACTTAGCATAATACCCTCTAGTTCCATCCACGTAGTTGCAAATGGCAAGATTTCATTCTTTTTGATTGCCGAGTAATACTCCATGGTGTGTGTGTGTGTGTGTGTGTGTGTGTGTGTGTGTATGTGTGTACATTTTCTTTATCCATTTCATCCATCAATGGACATTTGGGCTTCTTCCAAACTTTGGCTATTGTTGATAGTGCTGCTATAAACATGGGGGTGCATGTGTCCTTTCAAAACAGCACATCTGTATCCCGTGGATAAATGCCTAGTAGTGCTTCCACAGATCCTTCTTTGACATGGGGCTTCCATTTCAGGCCATGAAAAGATATGGACTGCCTCTTTCTTCTTACTCTCCAGAATCTTGTCATAGGAAGGCACCTTTCAGTTCCCAGAGCACACCATGCTCTCTCCCTATTATAGTCTTTGCCATGGAACTGCTCCCCCTTTTCCTCACTCAGGATCCTTTGCCTTGCTAACTCTCAGGTATCCTTGGTTTTTCAACTTAAAAATCATTTCCTCTACCTCCTCCCTTACTTCTTAGACCATTCATTCATTCATTCATTCATTCATTCATTCAACAAATATTTACTGAGTACCTACTATGTGTCACACAGCACTGGGTACTGGATAAACCCTGGTCTCTTCCTTCATGGAGCTTATAGTCTATGAGGAATATATAAGTATGCCTTATGATAAATACAATAGAGGAAAGCAATAAGATAAGAATAATAGGACAGCTCAGGTGGTCAAAGAACGTCTACCTGAGGAAGTGTTATTTCAACTGAGTTCTCAGAAGAACAAGAAGTCAGGGTTCTGATCCAAAGGACTTAGAATACGTACCAGTTCCATAGTACATTTAAAGAATTGAAAGAAGGCCAGTGTCCCTGAAAACACTGAGAACATGAACTAGAAGAGTGGCCATGATAGAAAATGAGATCAACACCCCCCCCCTCATTCAAAAGGTGGTAGAACAGAAGGGAACAATTAGTAATCTGCACACTAGATTTGGCTGCAGGCACATTTTGTTTGGTAGAGGTTTTTATTATCTTTTTGTAAAAGGTAATATATTAGGCAGGGCAGCACTCCACACTCCACACTTACATCAGGCCAGATTCAGACATTTATGCTACTTTGCCAGTCCCCAGGATTCAATTTGGAAGGTGCTGGAAACAACTGAATTGGCTGTTGCACATTCTGTTTCTGTGGATATGCAGAAACACCTAGTGCAATGTTTAAAATCTTTGAGGTTCTAATAGAGTGGAATGAGCTGAATGGAATCCTGGAGCTATAGAATTCAGCTCAAGATGGTAATGAGATCTGCAGTGGCCTTATTGAAGGCTGGCTGTTTTATTTCTCTGGATAGTAAATGCTCTCAAATTATTTATATAAGGAGATAACGGGGCGCCTGGGTGGTTCAGTCGGTTAAGTGTCTGACTTCGGCTCAGGTCATGATCTCATGGTTTGTGGGTTCGAGCCCTGCATGGGTTTCTGTGCTGACAGCTCAGAGCCTGCTTCGGATTCTGTGTCTCCCTCTTTCTCTGCCCCTCCCCCCACTCGTGCGCTGTCTCTTGTCTCAAAAATAAATAAACATTTAAAAAATTATAAAGAGATAACTTAAAGGAAATGCTCTTAAATTTTTCTTTCAGTCTCATACATATGTTCATGAGATTGATTACTGATTTTTTTCCTTCTTTTCATACAAGGTTTCCATATCATTATGATTGGCCACATCTGGTGCCTTTACTTGTTTTAGTAAAATTCTAATTCAGGATGTAGTCTCTGCATCTAATCTAGACAAATAATATATTTTTAATAATACCTGAGCCAATGTCTGTCAAATTTTTAAAGCTAAGTCTAACATACCTCAGCTAAGTGATAACTTTTCCTATAAAACACTTGAATACAAATAATAATATTACTTTCAGGATTATAGCTAATTATACTTTTTAAAAACATAGATATTATTCATAGCTCTATGTGTATCCTGTGTAATATTTTTCTTTATCAATGAAATTCCTATCATTTCCCTTTATTGTTCCTCCATGAGATTTAGTGACATCTGGGATTGTTTGTGACCATTCACTATCAATGATCAGTTGCATTTTTTGGAAAAAAATATTGCCCGATGATAAAAAAAATAAAAAACAGACCACAATGTTTTGTTATATCTAATAATTAAATCTTGGCAAATATATTTGAGAAATACCCTAAAATGACGGTTGTCAGTTACAAGTGAAAACAAAGAAAATAACACCAATTCAGACACTTAAAATGGTCAGAATTAAAACTGAGCTGAATTGGAAGCTCAAATTGAGTTATACAAAACTATTCTAGCTTAATTATATAAAGGACATAGATACCCTGTTTTTTGTTTTTCTTCATAATTAGAATTAAAAGACATAGTGAAATTCTTAGGGGTTCTGTGGTCTTTCTTTCTTTTTTTATTTAAGATCTTATTTTTAAGTAATCTCTGTACCCAGCGTGGGGCTTGAACTCACTACCTCAGGACCAAGAGTCGCATGCTCCACTGACTGATGCAGCTGGGTGCCCCATTCTGTGGTCTTTCTTTGATGACATTCTTTGCATTCTTTTGGTGTGCATGCGATATCTGATAAGGCAGGAGCAAATAGAATGAAGGTGTAACTCTATACCTAAGCTGTAGCCTAACTATACATTAAGCTCCCTGGGGAGGTACTTGTCAGTGCACTGTGATGTTGCACTTCAGCAAAGTCAAACATAGTAAATGCTTTCCTCTGCTGCACTGAAAGGGATTTTTAAGTTAGTAATGGCCAAAATATTTAGCCAGAGCTCTAAATTACACCTATATACTCTATCTTTTCAAAAGACTCAGTTAAAATTGCAGCTATTCTACTTTGGGGGTGACACCTTAATTTACATGGGCAAAGAACCCAGAGACATTTCACTAAATATCAGGCATTCTGCTATACATTCTAACATTTCCTTGCTTCTTGTCTCCCTTCTAAAAGATGATGGCTTCTCAGAAAGCTTCATAAAGGTCGGTGCAAGCTTAATCAACACTTCCCAACCTTAATTTATTTCAGTTTAATGTGGAAGACAAACTCTTGGCTGTCCTGTTTGGCTGATTATTTTTCTCCCTTTAAATGCAAATCACTGAGATGGCAAAGCAAGAATTTAACCCTGAGTTTGGTTTTCATGGTTAATAATATGTAATGACGTATACTTGGAAAATTTATTAACTGTAATACATTGAAAAAGAATGGAACCTTTTAAGTACAAACTGTGTCCACACGGCTAGGAAATGTCATGATTCCATTATAGAAGTGTTTTCAGAAATATGTTTGATTCTGAAAGTCATGAAAACATATTAAACATACAAAAATGTTTCAAAATTTATTTATGTGCCACAGAAAAAGGTGACCATAAATTGTTTCCTAATGGAACACTATGATATTGTTGTATACAATAAATGAGTAACATGTACTCAGTTGTGGCAATAGGAAGACTAGCTTATAATGCCAAATCATAATAGAAATCTTAAAGTGGCATACAAAAACAGAAAGTGGCCCATTTACCTATTTCTTTCTATTATATGTAAGTTTTTTTTCAGATTTGAAAACTTCCAGGCATAATTTGTGGTTTATCCAACTTTAATCAGCATTCATAAGTTTGTTATGCAATGTTACCACCTTTCTACTGCTAGCTTTCTACCCTGCTCATGGTCCTCCAAGGTGAAATCATGGTATCTGTCCCACTCTGATCTCACTGGAGTTGGGGGTCCTCTCCCAAGGGTGTTTCAAGGTTGTTGGAAGAATTTAATTTCCTGGTATTGTAGGATAAGGATTCCTGTTTTCTCAGTGGTTATAGGATTGAATTCCTGACTTTCTTGCTAGTTATAGGCCAGGGACCCCTCTTTACTCCTAGAGGCTGCCAGAAGTTCCCTGCCATGTGGCCCCTGTCTTCAGCCCTTGCATTCTTACACTTTCTGATTTCAGGAAGGCCCAGTTCCTTTAAAGACTCTTCTGAATAACTCAGGCCCACCCAGGAAATCTTCCATTTGATTAAATCAAAGTCAGCAGATTTGAAACCTTCCTTATATTTGCAAAAACTCTTTACTCCTGTCATATAACACAGTCTGATCATGGGAGTGGATTAGAATATATTCACAGTCCCGCTCACACTTAAGGGTCATGCATTCAAGTGGGACAGTGGGACAGTACACCAGGGGGGCAAGATTCTTGGGGGTCATCTTAGAGTTTTGCCTACAACATGCCACAAGGGGCCAACACTACCAAGAAATCAAATAAGTAACTCTGAGTACTTGCTATATTCCAGCATTATTCTATGCATTTTTTTTCTGTTAATTCATTTTGAAACAACAATTCTATGGAGGAAATTCTCTTATTATTCTTGTTTTACATATAAGAAAGCTGAGCCTTTTAGAGGCATTCACTAACTTGCCCAAGAACACACAAGCGAGTATCAGAGTTGAGATGTAATCCTACGTAAGATGTGTTTGATCCCAGAGACCTGTGCCATGAAGAAATGACTCACTGGATGTGAGAGAGTGAAAGAGTACATTGTCATAGACTTTTAAGGAAAATTACTGATTTCAGAGGAACATTTCTTTCTTTAATCATGAATTTATCAACCAATAAAGATTTATTAAGTTCCTTACTTCCTGGGATACTGGGCTGAGCAATCAGTAGTTATATAGATCTGTACTAGATCCTTGTCCTCAAAAGCTCATGATCAAAATATGAAATATAATATACAACAATATTATTAACTATGTTTACCATATTGCTGAGGGTAAATCTTAAAAGTTCCCTTTACGTTCTGAACTTAAAAGTTCAGAAAAAACAGAAGAGTTTTTTTCAGAATAAAAAGAAATGGTAACTATGAATGGCTATACATGTTAACTAGACATTGTGGTGATTATTTCACAATGTATACAAATATTAAATCACTATGCTGTTGAAGTTAATATAATGTTATATATCAATTATATCTCAGTTAAAAATGGGAGAAATAAGATAACTATATGCCTCCCCTAAATAGCAATTAAGATCTTGAATAACTAAAACATAATACACTTGCCAAACAGGTGGTACAATCAATAAATGTAGATCATTATGAAGTAAAAATTTCACAGAACACTTTAGAAAAACAATGTGACTTTGATGCAAGTGATTGGGTTTTCATAAATCCTTATGCTGGGGATTTAAATGAACGTTTTATATATAAAAGATAATTATCTAGGGAGTCTTTATAACACAAGAACATGTTGTAACATGTTGTAAACTAAATAAAGTATGTAAGGTCTCTAAGTTCAAATTCTTCTAGGAACTAAGAAACATAAAACCTGGAGAGGGCACAGAGTGGAGAGTCTTCATCTGAGGATCCCAGACTCTCAAGGACTCTTTCTCAGAGTGTGGTACACTCTTCATACATCTATGTCACTTAGAGTTTGTTAAAATGCAGATACTAAATCTCTTCTCAGTTGTACTCACTTAATATCGGAGAGAGTTGGGTAGCACTTGGATGCTCAGTTGGTTATGTGTCCAACTCTTGATTGTAGCTCAGGGCTTGATCTCAGGGTCATGAGTTCAAGCTCCATATTGGACTCCACACTGAGCATGAAGCCTACTTAAAAAAAAAAAGAATATCTTAGAGAGTTGGTCCGAAGAACCCATTATTTGAACAACCTGAGGACATTCTTATGTCAATAACTGCTCTCCTGAAGGGTGTACATACAGGCTATGAGGCAGAGCATATCCTGAAACAGCACACAAAGTCGTGAACACTTGTGCCTATCTGCCTGGCGTGAAGCTCCTTGGCTGTCTTCAGATTCTCAAAAGGGTCTCTGATCAAAAAAAATATTAAGAATCACTAGAATACAGGAAAGAGGGATAAGTCATTTTAAAGAAAGAGAAACAGGATGTTTTCCATGTGAAGGGGATCAGAACTGTCTAGCCCAGGATAGAACACTAACCTCAGGGTGGATCTTAGCATGCAACAATCTTAAATGGATGATAATGCTGACCACATGCTCACCACCTCTATTGAAGAAGAATAAGTATCATAATACAAGAGGAATTGAGACTGGAAATAAACACTTTTCACGCTTAAAATGCTGGGAATACCCCAGAGGGTAGGGGTATAAACTAGATAGTCGCCCACCCAGAAAGTAAGACACACTAAAAGATTGATGATTTGGGTCTGTCTGCTTTTTCAACCAAAAATAGAATTATGCATTTTTGGCTCCTTTTGTTATGACAGTAAACACAATGGTCCTAATAAAGGGAGAGACTTTATGACTTTTAAGGTATTTTGAATGTTTAGGTTTATTAAAAATTAAATTTTAAGTCAGTCTCTTATTATATTTTCTGTGTCCTTCATTAATTATCCATTATCATAGCAAAATGATCACTGCTACAATTTAGTGGATCAGTTAGTGATATTTTAAAAGGCATGTGTTGGGCATATATCACCTGGCTAATTTTCTACTAGAAAAAGATGGGAAAAGTTTTATATTTAATAGCACCCATTCTAAATAAAGTAAGTGTACATTTATCAGTGGCATACTATAAAGTGTCTTGGGCTTTGGCTAAAACAGTCCCATAATAACTAGTCAACTCCATTAATTTGGTAAGAATAAAATTTATCAAACATGTTGTTTGCCCTTATTCAAGAGAATAAAAATATTGATTTTTCATTCAGATGATTTAAATATATATATTTTAAAAAGTGATTCATAGAATGATAAAGTTTCATGATTGATATAAGAATTATTTTTGTTAATTTTTAAAATAAAATTACTAAAACAATGATCAAATAATAAGCTAATTACCTTCTTAGTAGACTAACCTTAAGCTCGTAGTAGGAAAAAAAAATGGAGAAGATATTGTCACTGTTAAAATGAAAAGCTATGGAATTCTACAGAGTTTAAGAAAAGGATAAGGGATGTATAGTTATATCTATAAGTTTTCATTTATGCTTTAGAATGTTTGAAATGTAATTTCATTTAACTATATTAATATCTAAGAGAGAAGTTGAAAACTGGAATGAAAAGTGGAAAATGTCTGATATAGAACTAGACTAATAAAACCCTATACTTGATGATACACAAACACCCAGGACCCTATCCACTGCAGCATAGCAAAGGGGCAATAATAACTCATCGTGCAACTTGAGTTCTACTCTGACTTCCACCACCGGTAGAAGTCTTCATCTGTTTGTCTTCATCTGTTCTGATACACTGTGGTTCTATTGAGTAACCCAATGAGCACTTTCCCCTTCAAAGTGCCCAGTTACAGTTTTCTTCTCCAAAGCACTAAACATATTAGAAGGTGTTGTCAATGAGGGAAATTCATTTTAGCCTGAAACCTGGAACAGAACTTAAGAGGAAAGATCTTTTTTTACCTCACTGAGCTTTGCATTACTTACGGCTTAAAAAACCTTTTATAAATGTTCATTTGAAATGAAGAAAATTATTTCACAGCATTTTCTTAACATCAGTGTATTTCTCTCACTTATTTCAATAGACCTTCAAACTTACAAAAAAGTCACAAAGGCACCTTGGGTGGCTCATTCGGTTAAGCATCCGATTCTTGGTTTCAGCTCAGATCATGATCTCACGGCTTTGTGGGTTTGAGCCCCACATGAGGATCTGTGCTGGCAGTGCAGAGCCTGCTTGGGATTCTCTCTCTCTCTGCCCCTTCTCCAATTGCACTGTCTCTGTCTCTCTCAAAATAAATTTTAAAACTTTAAAAAATGGCTTATTTAACAATACTATTGTTTAATCCACAGTCCATATTTAAATTCCATTACTAATTTTTAATATCAAGAATGACCCAAAAGAAACTTTATGAAAATATACTAAAACATAAAGAAGTCAATAAACTTATTTTTTAAGGCTTTCCTCTTAGGAAAAAAAAAAAAGAGAGAAAAGATGATGCTCTTTACCATTCTCTAAAATTTTTAGAGATGTCACTTTTTCCATAATGGAATAAGAGCTCAAACTTTTCTATAAGGTCTCGTTTTTCTTTCCAAAACCAGTTAACCAGCAAACATTAACCTTTTTTAAATAGAAATGCATGGCATAATAAGATAGATCTCTTTAAGCTGATCAATAGAGCAGGAACAAAATTAATGCCCAGGACTGGTGACAAGGTATGCCACTCACTTCCATGAAATAGCATGTGTCTGTCTGGGGGCAGAAAGCATTTAGTGCAGAAAACAGCTGTCAGGATTTATTTTGCACTTTAAAAATGCTCTTATACTTCTTCCATGCACTCACAGCTTAAAATCGATGACTAGAAGTGAGAAAAAACTTCTGGATAGCCTCACCAATTAACTCATTCCTTCTTAGATAGAATAGAAAAATGCTAACATGAGTGCTAGCTGAACAGAGTTCAGGCTGTTTTGGTAGTTCCAAAAGTCCCATACTGTAGCTCAGTCTGCATTGAACTTCATAATTAGGTCGGAGAAATGATCACACTGCCTCTTAGGCCAAGAGCAAGTGCTTAAATAGTATTTACAGCCCTGAGTAGATAAGCCAAGTTTATTTACTTCTGGTTTTCCATACGAAATTCTTTCCATTTTGAAATTCTTTGGCAATTTTCTGTATATCTCAAGTGAAAACTACTGAGCCAAAGAGGGATACTTTTTGGTCTTTGTGAGAACATTAATTCAGTCATTCACTCATTCAAAAGCTGTAGACTTTAGCTTACTGATGGAAGCAGCAGCAAGATAATAGTTATCTGTATATTAGTTTTCAGTTTATAAGACTTTTAGCATACATAATGTCAAATGATCCTCATACTTACTGCTATAAGACAAAGGTTCTCAATGTCTCCATTTCACAAGAAACTGCTTAAGTGCTTACAAAATAAAATGTTAAACAAGACAGCCCTGTGCACTTAAGGAATTCAAGGTTACAGGTAAAATACTCAGCTAGGTGGAATTTTCATTAAATATAAAGAATAAAATTTGCACTTCAAAGTTGTTTGGTATGAATTATCTAGTAGATTTCAGTTATACAACTGTTACCAGGGTCTCATATAAGTCATATATTATGATTAGAAGAAATGCTGATCATACTTAGAAAAATAGAGCATAAGTACAGAGTTAAAAATTATAGGTCAGAAAAGTTCAATGATAGTGAAGTTTACACTCATTTTCCTGAATACTCACATGAATAATTATGGGAGAATTATTGTGAATAGCCATAAAATAATCTGTAAGTAATGTTGAGCAGCAATATAGTTTACTGAGTTAAGATTAGCGTAACAGCTCTATCATTGACTGAGTTAGTAATATTGGGCAAGTTTTTAATTCTCTGATTCTGTCTTCTCATCTGTAAGATAGGGGTAGTAAACAGTCTCTCCCTTGGTTTTTATATAGATTGAGACACTATGTATAAAATACCTAGTATAACTCAGTAAATGTTATCTCTTTTGTATGAGTATCCAAACAGTTCTATATGGGGTTATTTATATATTTCTAAACACTGTATGCTCTCTGGACTTGGATAAAGGTAAATATTTCTTGTAATGTCTGTATCTGTCTTCAGTAAAGCCTTCTGATATAATTTTACTGAAAATGACGGAGGAAGAGACCATATAATGAAACTTGTTTCACAAAAATATTATCCTCCGTTCTGCAAACACTGTTACATATGAGTTTAATACTTTCTCATTATCACTCCAAGAAATTCAAACTTTTCATAAGAAACGTTTTTTTATACCATAATTTGTAACACTTTGGAGTTTTGTTGGGAGGGATGCTAACATGGATGGAAACAGAAATAATATCTGCCTACATTTGCATCTTTATTCAAAAGAATGATAGTTATTTTTTTATGTTTATTTATTTTTGAGAGAGAGAGAGCACATGCGTGAGTGTGCTGGCAACAAGCAGAGGAGGGGCAGAGAGAAAGGGAGAGAAAATCTCAAGCAGGATCCACAGTCAGTGCAGAGCCCAATGCTGGGCTCAACCTCATGAACTGTGAGACCATGACCTGAGCCAAAACCAAGAGTCAGATGCTTAATCCACTGAGCCACCCAGGTGCTCCTAAAGAATGATAGTTATTTTTGAATGAGTTAGGTTTGCAATCTCTGAGCAAATCTGTGCACTTGGGACCAAACAGATCATATCATATGAGGCAGCATGGGTTAGTGGGAAGCAAATGGGCTTTGGAGGTAGATTCCCCTAGTTTACAAATCCCAGTTCATCCATTTACTCCCTGTGCAACTTGGAGCATGCTTTTTAACTATGCTCAGCTTTGCTTTCTACTCTTTCAACAGAAACTGCTAATTCATACCTTTTAGGGCTGTGGAAAATATTAGAGGTATTTTGCAACGTGTGCCAAACACTTGATAGGTGTCTAGTAAATCATGTTTCTTGGTTTTATTTTTAGCTATTTTGATACATAATTTTATGACCTTGACAAAATGTTCATAGTTAGCTTTTTCTTTTATATCATTCTTTTAAAAGTAGCATCTTCAAAATCATCCCTCTGTTAGATAAAGGGATCTTTTGTTCACCCGTGGTACTTGATTTGTTTTCTACTTGAAAGCAGGTCTCTAGGAAGATAAGAGTATACCAGCAGCTAAATAAACATCAGGAAGGTCAAAGCAGACTGCTCCTGAACTCGTGAGCCATGACCTCCAGATTTATTTCTCAAAGAAATAACTTAGCAAAAAAAAAAAAAAAAGAGAAAGAAAGTATTTTCTGACTTTACTGGGCAAGGAGGAAAAAGACTCTAAAATGCTAATAGCTTATCTTTGTACACAATTCCAGATGTACTTGGCCACTAAACCTGTGAGCAAAGGACTCTATCTTTCCACTCTCCTTCAATCAGAGTAAACCCACAGTGAAAGGATGAAATGAACAGTTCTTCATTTCAGTGTGTCTACCCACTCTGACTTCCCAATCCATGTTTAAGCATCCAACAATGCCAAGTCTTTTTGATCTTTTTTTCAGTATCCTCCCTCATTGAAACCTTACCTCTGATGTTTCATTAACACAAAAAACCTAAAAACCAAGAGCAGCTTAATGCTTTTTAGCACGCTGGGCTTTGCATTTCAAGAGAAGTCAAAGGCCAATATTTCAATTGAAAACATGAAGCATAATTTGTTTTAAAAAAAATGTCAGGCTTTTTGAGGAAAGGGTGGCAGATTAGGAAGATGATTAGAACTTCCTGCAAAAATGAAGTCATATTGGATGATTGGTGCCAAGCGATCTCTTGGGCATTTTGGTTAATTTGGGAAAAATGAAAATGTCTATCAGACATACTTTTGGCTTATTCAAAATGAAAATCACATAACTGAGTCCCATGGGAAAAAAGTATCCTTCAATTTAGATTACCTATTTCAATAAAATAAGAATAAAAATGAGAAAATCAGCACTACTTTTATCCTCTAAAATGTTAGTTCCTGGGCGACATTTAGAGAAGTATCATCTATAATCCCTCAGATTTCTTAAGACGTGTTTCTGGGTATTGTCCCACTTCATACTTGTCCTGGGAACACCATTATCATCCTTGTTTTGTGAAACCTCAGAAAAGAAAAGTAGTTAAGGTTGAATAGGTAGTTATCAGCAGAACTGAGGCTAGAATTAATTTATCTTATTCAGTGGACTGTTTACTGAATGCCTATTGTGAGCCAGGTCACCTACCATTCAGTGCTGCTTGGCCTCCCTCATTATTATTGCAGGCTTTCATCTCTGTCTGGCCTTGGTATGGCAGAGCAAAAGGGATTATACAACCTTCATTACACTAATGCCATGAGTTGACCAAAGAGGGAATGGGCTTTGGTTTCTCCAATTTGCATTGTACCCACAAAGCTCAGGAGCCCTAGTCTATACTGGGTGATCCCCCTGTGGGTTAGATTGCATGTCCCTAAGAAACAGAAACAACAACAACAACAACAAAAACACCAAAGTTCTTCTCCCTTTGGAGGCTTTTATTCTGTAATCTTTCTTTGAACAGAAAGGTACTATTTGACATTGGCAAAACTAACTAAAGGAGTTGATAGTAAACCAACTGGAACGTATGATCATGCTCTTCCTAAATTTAAGGCCAGTCCTAATTTTAACCATGATCCAAACAAGTCTTGGTTCTCTGTGGCTCTTGTATATACCAGAGTCATATGAAGGAAAGCCAGAGTGCCATTTTTCCCACTGGTTTGGCAGTATGTTGATCTTTTGTAAAGCATACCAGCCAAATAAATTGATCTCACATCTAGTTTGCCAAGTATTTCTGCATTTACCAGGAAATGGGAAATTATCTTTCACACCAATGACATTGAATACTCCTATCTTTCCTGAGATTTTTCCGCTTTGGACATGAGCAATCAAGGCTCTGTGATATGGATAAAATTCCTGAGAAATCCTTTGGGTCTTTTGGCAAAGAAGCACCTCTGCCGTTTGTTTTTATTCTAAAGAATTGCGTCCATAGGCCACAATCTGTCTACCATTCCAAAACGTAGCCAGATGGACTGTTAGCGGGTCTGTTCTAATTTGGGAACCATTCCAGCTCTGAAATAAAGTGCCTTAATAATTTTGTTCCATGTGTATCAGCCATTGACTGAGGTTTTGGCCCACCACAAAGAGCAATTACACAGCTTTTTCATTACTATCATTATCCATCTGTAAAGCGTCCTGTCAATAAACTACATTCTCTGCTGCTTGAGGTCTTTTTTAACCTAGCCTCCTGAATATTATTCTATTCTGCCTAAGGTAAAAGGAGACGCAGCAAATAGCAACATATGCAACAGAAGGACTTATAAAGATAGATTAGTGACCAGTGGATAATGGAAGCGTCTGTGAAAAACTAACAAGAGTTCCCTTCCTGTCTTCAGCAACAACCCAACCTTGGAGCTAAACCCATCCAACACACACATAATCTCTTCAGGGCTTGTGGGAAAAGCTATTTATTACAGAGCCTGCACGTGCCTTTAGATAGACTTAATCATGCGGTATCTTTCCTGAAATTGAGGAGGGAAGTTTTGAAGTAATGAGAACATTGGTTATTTTACCACTACTTTATTTTATTCATATCACACAGTTGTGATAATTATTTCTACATGGCTATCTACAGAGCTGATATTGAGAATATTTAATAGTGACCATACCAACAAAACTCATATTCTTCTTATAGTTCATATAAGTTATTTTTTAACATCTCAGAAATAATGATATTTTTAATTTGGTGTGAGTGTTAACAGCATTATGAATTTTGTTGATTTATTTATTCAGTGTATTAAATATCCCTCAGCTATAATTTAAAAACTTCTGTGGTAATTTGTTGATGATGATTTCATCAGATTAAAATTTTAGCTACACATTGAATTTTGATTAACACTTTGGCCACCATATTTTGGAGTTGTTTCAATTATCCTAAAACTAGAGGAGTCCTTTTTTCTGTTTGTTTTTAAGCTTCCAATAGCAGTGGCTTTCACAGTTGGCACTGTTGACCTGGAAACCAGTATAAAGAATGAACAGAATAAAAGAAATAAGGATTAAGAGAATATAAATATAATTGTACGGACACACATATTTCCTACTGCCAGTTCTGGAATTGCTTTGAAGAGTATATGAAAATAAACTCAAGGAAAAGAAATCTTTTTCATATTGCCTCCCTAGATTGGTAATTTGCTAATGTCTCCATCTTTCAAGATGTTGGGTTTTTTTCTTCACTTCTATTTTGTGATGTGTAAAGGTAATGTGTGATTGGAGGAAATACCCTGAAGTCATAGGGCATGCGAGAAGGACACATGGAACACCAAAGGTGATAATTTGGCATCTCAGATCCCTTCCAATTTGCAAAGCACATTGCAAAAGCAACTCCATCTAGGTTCCCACACTAACTTCCATCCCACCATTGCCTACAGCAAATTCCTCATACAGTAAAGTCATATTACCATCCATATAGTGCTACGTCTATAAATTATTAATTCAAATACATTAATTCTAATGAATTCAAAATGAAGAAATTAAAAATAAGAATTAAACATCCTGTCCATGACCAAATAGTGTTTTATAATTTAAATATAATACAAATTGTAATAATACTTTAATTTTTACATTCCACTGTGTTCTCTCTGGAGAGCCCTTTATCCAGGCACCTCCAACGAGCTTACAGCAGGGGTTCTGAAATTTTCACTTGTATGGGAATCATCTGGAGGGTTTATAAAAGCACTAATTGCTAGGCCTCATCACCAGTTTCTGGCTCAGTAGGTCTGGGGTGGGGCCAAAGAATTTGCATTTCTAACAAGCTCCCAAGTGATGCAGATAATGCTGGTCCAGGGACTACACTTGAAGAACCACTGGCTAAAAGAACCATCCATCCTGCCAGGATTGGATTTTCCATCAATCAGCCATTTTGAAAGCTCTCATACGAGTAAAGACTTTATTTTTTCCCAGCTTTATTGAGATATAATTGACATATAACATCGTATAAGTTTAACATGGATAATATGTTAGTTAACAAGCAAAGAATTTATATAAGAAATGAGTAAAGTTAGAGTACTGATAGGAGATGCTCTGAATAGCATCTAATACTATGTTTCTGGAGATTCAGAGGTTCTTTTCATAGATGGTGCTGCTTTACTCAATCAAAGAAGTTAACCACCAAACACTTGTGTGACTAATTGCCATCTGTGCTCTCTGGAACCTTGCTAATAGAAGAACATGTCAGAGATCTTTAATGAATTTCAAAATGCACTGCTTGTGGATGATCTTAAGCACTTTTTATGTCAAGGAAATTATGGACCTCCTGTCTAATGTATTATATGAATCCAAAGAAATGAAACTGAGCCAACTCTTTTATGTGATGTGGCATTAAAGTTAATTAAAAGGTGGGAATAAAGTCTATAGTTACATAATCTACACAGGTTTCTAGAATGAAAAACCTGGTCCACCTGCTGAGTCCCCCATTTGGTATAGCAGTTAGGGACTGGGGAGTATTCCCCACTGGCAGGAAAGCACATATCTAATGTTTCTATGAAAATGGAATTGGTCATAGCTTAAACTAAGCAAAAATCTGAATATTTTGATTTATAAATTTACAACTTCTGTCTGCCACTGACTGCCACTGAGGATCACTGTATTTCCCCAGTTACATAATGAGGGAAAATTATGTTGACCTGCTCCATAGTTTTGTGAGAACACTTTTAATAGAAAAAAGCTCCTTTCTAGAACTTTCTAGAATATAAATAATGGTCAAAGTACTCATTACTGTATCTTTGTTCAATTTGATTAACAAATTTATGTGAAAGTTCTTGTAAAACAAGAGTACTGATAGAGAGTAGTGAAAGAAAAAAAAAGGAACTATGTTTTACATGTAGAGGGTTTTGCTATTATAATGGAAGTATATATTGAACTGTTGATCTAAACATAGAGGAAAATTTTGTCTTCATATATATTAATGTTAATTTTATTGTACTGTCTTTACAATGACTAAGTATTTTAGTGTGGTAATCACTGACTTTGCCCACACCTTCATCTTTTTTCCGCAGATTCATTCATGCATTAAACAAATACCTCGCGTTCTATCTGAACTGTGGTTGGATCTGTGCCTTGACCCTATGTTTTAATCAAAGTTATACATGTCCCATATACAAAATATTCAAACATGAAGTTAAAAGAAATTAAAGAAGATACGTGAAGATACCTGGCATTTATGGGATAAGTGATTTAAAAATACATGAAAAATCAGATCAAATGTGAAGTTTTGTTGTTCTTCAAATTGTTGCTTTACTTTGAAATTCTGTGAAATCATACTTATATCTTTATCATATATCTACTTATCAAATTTTATTCACTTAATAGAGTCATCCATGCATGCAATAGGCATTAAAATAAACTAATTTTCCTATAATCATATTCCAGGCCAGTTCCTACAACTATGAAACACAACATTACTCCACAAGGAATTGAAGATCATGGTTTTCTACAGAAATAAAGTCAAACATTCCTATTTCACAAAATCTTCAGTAAAGTTGGTTAAATACCGCATATCAGTTTCAGGCTAAGTTAGCGAAATTGGAAGCCTTATTCAGGGCAAGTATTTTAGGGTAAAATAAAACATTAGTATTATAGAACTCTGGATAGAAAGTTTCAGTGCAGCTTTTCCTTAGGGCTTAATTTGTTAAGGGCTAAATATGAGTAAAATACATTTGTAATTCTTTTCCCATTAGATCTTTTCAAAGAAAACAATCAGTTTTGATATATTTATACTGAGAATACTATTTTAGAATGTATTTCTATTACATCATAAATTTTAAAATTTGCCAAGCCAGCTATTTGACAGAATAAGGAAGATATGTTATTGTATGAATGTGAAGTTCTGCTAGCAGCTTTAGAGCTACTTTTGTATATGGCCACTCCTTATAATAAAAATATATTTCATAATACAAACCCAAATTTGGGAAAAAGAGAGCAGTCATGAATAATAGATATTTTTCTCAAAACTCTTTTCTTCTGATTCATAGTTTTATGATTTTGTAGCAATTTAGTTCATTTTGTATCAAAAGATGTCTAACAAATACAAAAGATGTATTCTGGGAATGAATGACCCAAGCTAGAATTTTGGTATCTTATGCTTGTTCATAAATTTATACTGTCAAACAGAGACTTTCTGTCTACTCTTTAGAAAAAGTTTTGTTTAAGTCATAAGGAACTATGTTGTTGAATAAACTTCTAAAACTCACATAGTTATAAGAACTAACATCTTGTATTATCTCTCTATTGACAAATACATGGAATAATTTTATTTCTTTTTGGAATAATTTGCTGTTTAAACTATCTGATCTGCCTAATTGAAATAGATTTTAATAAGTTATCATCTTACATTATTTTGTATCCTCTAGATATCCTGAAAGTCTTAACATTCTTTATGACCATTCTTAAATAACCCATACACAAATCTAACTGATTCAAAATATTCATTATAAATCACAACCTAATTTTTCTTTATCTTGTCTTTGAGTCAATATCAGTAACACTTTTTCCCCTTCTTTACACTGTTCTGTAAAGTACTGATCATTTATTTCTAAAGGACAATAATAGTGTGATGAATTGATACAAACAAAAGAATAAATGCTATAGGAGGTGGTGTCTCTAGCAGGCTCTGCTATTGTTTACCAGTGTCATCTTGGGGAAAATTGCTTCATCACTCAGGGTCCATGTTTTCTCATCTAACCAAACAAAAAACAATCCAATTCACATAGACATATGCTAAAGGCTCTTTCTGTATTTTACTGCCAGTGAATCTTTTTGGAATGGTGGTTTCTAATCTTTATATTGACTCCTCATCAAAATAGTTCATTGAGAAATATACATTGATTTTAGCCACATTTCATCTGCCCTAGTTTATTTCCTATGTCTAGAATTGACAATGAAAGCAAAAAAGTGAATTCCAAGTTTGCTTACATGTTCCACTAAGATTAAGCACTGATTTTTTTTATATACACAATAATTCTTTTCCAAAGAGCATTCAGTCACTTTTATTTTATTTTAATTTTTTAAATGTTTATTTATTTTTGAAAGAGAGAGAGAGACAGAATGTGAGTGGGGGAGGGGCAGAGAAAGAGGGAGACAGAATTCGAAGTAGGCTCCAGGCTCTGAGTTGTCAGCACAGAGCCCAACACGGGCTCAGATCATGACCTGAGCTGAAGTTGGACTCTTAACCAACTGAGCCACCCAGGCACCCCAGTACTCAGTCACTTTTAAATTAACTTAATATGAAACAAGTCTCTAAAACATAAAAAAAAATTATCCAAAAGAAATATTGAAACCACTATGGAAATATTCTATAGTCAAAGAAATAATCTGAAAGGAAGTTGATACTCATTCTGCAGTGCATGTAAAGAAGTGTTTAAAAACACTTGTAATAAAGATGTTTCTGAGGAAGGAAGGAAGGAAGGAAGGAAGGAAGGAAGGAAGGAAGGAAGGAAGGAAGGAAAGGAAGGAAGGAAGGAAGGAAGGAAGGAAGGAAGGAAGGAAGGAAGGAAAGAAAGAAGGAAGGAAGGAAAGGGAAGGAAGGAAGGAAGGAAGGGAGGAGAGAAGGAAGGAAGGAAGGAAGGAAGGAAGGAAGGAAGGAAGGAAGGAAGGAAGGAAGGAAGGAGAGAAGGAAGGAAGGAAGGAGAGAAGGAAGGAAGGAAGGAGAGAAGGAAGGAAGGAAGGAAGGAAGGAAGGAAGGAAGGCAGGAAAGGAGAAAGGAAGGAAGGAAAACAACCTAAGGATTAACACTGATTGACTATTGTCAGTCTAATTCCTTACTGGCCTAAATTCCTAAACTTTCAAATTAACAAGCTTGTTGACTCAAATCAAAGCCTTGGTATCAATGAGTATAATGTGGTACTCATAACAGAAGAGATAACTTGCCATCTGGCAAAGCAGACCCAAAACTGGTTCCTGGTTCCTCTTGCTTTGTGTCTGGCAAACACACTATGATCTGTTTCTACATCATCTTTTGGTCTGAACCTTAATTTGAAAAGCTCTCTACCTTTGATAGGATACTAATTTCATGTTATTAGTTTGAATATAGTTCTGAGAAATCCAACCAGGTAGCTTCTGAGATAGCTTACAAATCCCTAGTAGCCTAGCAATTTCTATTATACTAAATCCAGATTCTGTAAGAAAGTCAAATAACCAGAGGGGCACCTGGGTGGCTTAGTTGGTTAAGCATCTGACTTCGGCTCAGGCTGTGATCTCATGGTTTGTGGATTCGGGCCCACATTGGGCTCTGTGCTGACAGCTCAGAGCCTGGAGTCTGCTTCAGATTCTGTGTCTCCCTCTCTCTGTGACCCTTCCCCGCTCAAGCTCTGCCCCTCAAAATTGAATAAATGTTACAAACACTTTTTCAATTAAAAAAATTAAAACAGAAAGTCAATTAACTGGAGAAAAGTAGAGCAGAGAGTCAGTGTTAAAAGGTCATGTTTTTCAATATTTTTTCAATTGGTCAAATTTAGAAGATAGGAATGTATAGAATGAAAAAGATAGAAATATTTAAGTGATTTCTAAAAGATTATTATGGGGGCGCCTGGGTGGCGCAGTCGGTTAAGCGTCCGACTTCAGCCAGGTCACGATCTCGCGGTCCGTGAGTTCGAGCCCCGCGTCAGGCTCTGGGCTGATGGCTCAGAGCCTGGAGCCTGTTTCCGATTCTGTGTCTCCCTCTCTCTCTGCCCCTCCGCCGTTCATGCTCTGTCTCTCTCTGTCCAAAAATAAATAAACGTTGAAAAAAAAAAATTAAAAATAAATAAATAAATAAATAAAAGATTATTATGACAAAAAAATTAGAATTTTCTACTTAATTGAAGCCAAGAAAAGAAAAAACTTCAGCCTCAAAATCTGAGATTACTATTTGGCCACAAAATTTTCCCAGTAATGATAATTATAATTAACATACACGAAGCACTTTCTATGTGTTTGGACACTTCTGTACAAGCATTAATTCTTTTAATTTTCCAAACAACCCTATACGGTGAATGTTTATATTAGACTTTTATTTTTAAAGATGACGAGACTGATGTAGAGGTTAATATGACTTGCCCTAAAAATTTCAGTTTTATAGTGGAAACCAATAGGGACACAAAATTCACTTTATTTAAAATATACTTTACTGTGAGTGCCTTTGGAATTAATTTTCTAAAAAAAGCACGTAGTCTCATTATCTACTTAGGGATAGTGTGTTAAAGATACAGCTATCTATAAAAATTATACATGCTCTCACACACATATCTTATTTTCATTTATTTAAATTTTGTTTGTCTAATAGTTTGATAATTCTGTGAGACCAATTGCATATATGAGCTCCTTGGGAGAGGAGAACACAATCAGTAAGTTTGGGGAATGACTTGGAATTAAATTTGCTTACTTAGTACTAGAAAGCATTTTTTTCCTTAAGCAGAAATAAACTTAATAAATAAAATATATAAGATGTAATTTGATAACTTGGAAGAGGAAATTATAAATATATGTTCAAAAACTAAATTAGAAAAAATAGACCAAAATATGGTAGGTGGTTGTATTGGGGTGGTGGGACTCTAGCCAATTTTCTTCATTCTACATATATTTTCCATTTTGTTTAATGGATGATTGTTTCCTCTACGATGAAAGACATTCAAGTATGAAAATATGAAATGTAATTACAGGTTGCTATAATCAGAGAGTCTTAGAGGTATAAATATATTATCTAAAATAAATTTCTATAAAATAAGGGCATCCATTACAGAAATTTCTAGGTATTAATATGCATATTTGTTAGATTTGAGATCTTAGAAACAAACTACTTCAAAAGGAAACCTACCTCATTATCAAAATATTAGATACTGGAGCTAGATATTGGATTTTTAATACCTACTTATTGAAAACTTCTTTATATTGATCTAAATTTTATTTCACTGGTGTGGTTTAGGCTTAAAAATACAGGCACAATCTCTAGGTTTAAAAAAGCAATCAAAGGGAATGTTTCACCCATTGATTTTTGAAGTGTTGCTTCATGCAAGGCACTCTGCTAATCCCTAATTGGGGCTTGCCATGACCAGTAAAATATGCGTCCTACACTCAAAGAGCTCCCAGTATAGTTGAAGTCATGAGACATATACCCACATAAAAGTTGAAAAAAAATTGAAGATATAGAGTGATAGACTTGGATTCAGTGGTTCATTCGGCAAACATTATTGAGTACCTAGGAGGTAATGGGATACAGTGGTCAACAGGATGCAGTCTCTGCCGTAAATAACATCATAGTCACTTAGAGGAGCTACATGAGAAATCCAGTGATTATGAGACATACTCATTTATCCATCTTTTATTTCTAGTTCATTTTTAAAGCTTTCACTAAGCACTCTTTGTGCAGCACCAAAACAACAACAAAAACAAAAGTGAGGGCTATAGAACCATGTCAAAATTAAGTCCATATGGAGGGAAATTTACTGTGTAGAATGAAGTAGGCAACTGTTTGTATTTGAAACTATTGGAGAGAAAATTCAAAGCAGTTTTTCTAGATTTTAAGTGATAAAAAAAGATATAGATTAAGAACCTGATTAAGCCGGGGGCACATTCATGGATGAAGTATTCTCTAGCATTCATTTTAACAAATAACTTTTAAATTGCCATGTTCTATTACATTTCAAAGACATCACTATTGGGAAGCAACATTTTTAGTAATGCTAATTTAAAACATTAACATTAATAATGTAATGACTGAGTCATCTCCATTTTCTTAACCTATTTTACACAAACAAAACAAGAATAAACTAATTAAAAATAAGTTGATGATGCTCTATCCTTTGTTTTTTGCCTCCAAAAGTTTTGCAAGTAGCATAAGAAAGCACACTTTTTAAAAAGTTTGCTGATATTTACTTAAATACTGGTCCCTTTTCTTAATCACTCACATCTTCACAACCACAGGAGAGCACAAAACAAGGTAAGATGTTGGAGTTAAAAGAAGCGTGGGCCTCAGGCAGCATCAAGGGCTTTTTCTGGCTAGGCCTTAGGTCAACGTGTGATCTTGCTCAGATCTCTCAATCTCCTTGTGACTCAGTTCACTCAGCTTCAAAATGGGAAAATCTGAAGGAAACTGTAAAAAGAATTGCCCTTCTGCTTTATAATACTTCAGTTTCATAAGGTATATCTTCAACTACCAAAAATTTACTTGAAAAGGGCAACAGTCTTTCCCTCCTTAACTCTCTCCTTCCCTCTTTATCTTTCTATCTCTGTTGCTCTTTCTTTCTGCCTTTCAGTTTCTACATGTACACACACATCTTTCACATATAAATACATACACACATGCATATATATCAGTAAAAACAAAGCCATAAACATATTTGAGGCTTATTTCTGATGCATGTTCTATTTTCTCATTTCTTGTAATGCTTGGAATATCTCCTCAAAGAAAACTTAAGCCTTCTGATGTCAGTTTTTAAATGCTTTCAGTGAATGCCACCGTCTTTAGTTAAATCTCCAAAGTTTTGATAATTCATCAAAGTGCACATACTTAGTTGTACTATTTCCTCAAGGTCCCTTGGTATATACACGTCAACTTAATGATCAATAATCTGTCTTGACTCTTTTTAACGACTTGGACTTGAGATCTGTTTTTTTAACACTTAAAAAAATTTTTTTAATGTTTATTCATTTTTGAGAGACAGAGAGAGACAGATCATGAGTGGGGGAGGAGTACAGAGAGAGGGAGACACAGAATCCGAAGCAGGCTTCAGGCTCTGAGCTGTCAGCACAGAGCCTGACGTGGGACTTGAACCCAGAACCGTGAGATTATGACCTGAGCTGAAGTTGGACGCTTAACCTATTGAGCCACCCAGGTGCCCCGATGAGATCTGTTTTTGTATTGTTCAAAGTAGAGATTGAAAAGTTTCTGATGAATTTTGAAAATGACTTAGTATGTCATTCCAGAAAACTGCACTTTTGTTCGCATGGACAGACTGCAAGATTTTCTATTTGAAAAATCATTAACATTTTATCAATACTTTAGGTTCTGAAATGAAAAGAAGAGCAGGTATTTACAGATATCTTCACTAACTCGGGGAATACTGTGTGTGTGTGTGTGTGTGTGTGTGTGTGTGTGTGTGTGTGTGTGTACTCACACGAATACTCCCAATCTCCAGTTGTGAGAGTCCTTGAAGGACCCAGAGGGTGGGGAAAAAAAAACTGAAGGAGATAAATACTTCATATTCACACATTATCTAAAGTAAACCATCATGTTTTATCCAGTTCAGTGAAAGACAATAAATCTTGTGTAGTTTTAAACGCTTTACAAATCAATAAATGAATAGCAAGATCAAGAGGTTTAAAGTTATTTTCTTTTTATTTGCTAGATTTACCACCTAGAGAATTATATACTTCAATTTTTAAGTTGATGAGGTATCTGGCTTCCTCCATAAGAAGGACCTCCATAGGTCAGAGCCTAGTCACATGACACAAATTTAGCAATCAGATTATTGCACCCTTCAGAAGTTTGATAGAGTTGTGATAATGCAGATTTGAGGTGACTGTATAATAGAGCATATAATAGATATGTATGTAATAGGTTTGGAGATATCTATACATCTTAATATCTGTGGTTCTGCACAGTTCTAGGTGGGAAAGAGTTCCCAACAATGAATTTATGTGGATACAAAAAGAATGGACTGGAAAACAATCTAGAATCTAGGGTGAAAAGAAATATGCAGCCCCCTAATTTTGACTTGTCAGCAACAGATTCTCTTCCTCACTTTCTGATTAGGGGATTTACTTTTTTGGTGCCTTAGCTTTTTGTGGTTATGTTTTTAAAAATTGAGAAATGCAGATACACATATGTTGATACATGGCCTATTACTTTTTACATATGAAATTGCCATTTCTCCTACTTACCAGTAGGATCTGAACAGTCTACTCTTTGCTCATGTCCAAAGGGTATGGTGGTTGATTGCTACTCTACCAGACATAAATCTTCTCACTAAGTACTCTGTGTTGTATGGAGGCTGGGTAGCTGGATAGACTAATCCAGAAAGTCTAATTCTAGAATCATTGCCCTAGACGGTCATTTTATGGGGCATCTGGGTGGCTCAGTCAGTTAAGCATTAGACTCTTGGTTTCAGCTCAAGTCATGATCTCATGGTTCGTGAGTTCAAGTCCAGCATCGGGCTTTGCGCTGACAGCCTGGAGCCTGCTTGGGATTCTGTCTCCCTCTCTCTCTGCCCCTCCCCCACTTGTTCTGTATCTCTCTCATAAAATAAATTAAAAAACAATAAGCTTAAAAATAATAAAACTATAAAAAAATGAAAACAATAAAATTATATTAGTGATAGATACCAATTTTTTAAATTAAGCTAATTTATATTAAAGCAATCAGATGATTATGACAATATAAAGAATTCTAGATAATATGACAACCACATTTATAGAGCTTAAATTCATAGAACAGAGGAAAAGATTGGTATGTATGAGTGAAGCCTGAAAGTCTTTAAAGTCTATAGAAAAGGTCTTCATATAAGACTCTAAAACACCTACAAGATTATGAGTAGCAGTTAATGAGCATAAATCACTATTTATTTAGCATGATTTAAGCTTTTTATTATAAAATCAGCATGATCATTATCTAAAAGTTAAATAATACAAGGGCACCTGGGTGGCTCAGTCAGTTGAGCATCTGACTGGTTCACATCATGATCTCACAGTTAGTGAGTTTGAGCCCCACATTGGGCTTTCTGCTGTCAGCCTGTCAGCACAGAGCCCACATCAGATCCTCTGTTCTCCTCTCTCTGCCTCTCCCCACTTGCACTCTCTCAAAAATAAACAAACATTAAAAATAAAAAATAAGGGGCACCTGGGTGGCTCAGTCATCTAACCGGCCAACTTCAACTCAGGTCATGGTCTCACGGTTCATGGGTTTGAGCCCTGTGTCTGGCTCTGTGCTAACAGCTTAAGCCTGAAGACTGTTTCAGATTCTGTGTCTCCCTTTCTCATTGCTCTGCCCCTACTTGCGCTCTGCCTCTCTCTCTCTCTCTTTCAAAAATAAACATTTAAAAATTAATTAATTACTTAATTAAAATTAAAATATAAAAGTTAAATAATACTAAAGACTTACATAAAAATAAAAGTATTATTTCTCTCAATTCTATAACTCAGCTCCCCAGAACAATCCACTGCAAGCGATTCCTGCCTTGTGTCCTTCCGGATACTTTTTTTGGTAAATGCAAATATATGTTTATGCTAAATGAGATCAAATAAAAACACTGTTATATAGATTTTTTTTTAGCTTAGTGCATCTTGAGGATCTTTCCATATTATCCCATAGAGAGTGATCTCATTCTTTTTGATAGTTAATGCTCGATTTCATGGATGAAAAACAATTATTCTAGACTGTTTCCAAACTTATCTGTTTCAAAAACTGCTGTAACCAAACATCCTTGTATGCTCTACACGTGCTAGTGTATTTCTTGAAGTGGTTAACCCTACAGAAGAATTCCTGAAACTAGATGGGTTGAATTTTTATAGTTATTGCCCTTCAAAAATATTGCACCCCTACACTCCCACCAACTAAGAAAAGTGCCGGATAATACCAATGCTGGATAATAAGGCATTTTAGTCTTTGCTGAACCAACAGGTGAGAAAATTCTTCACATTAATTTGCACTTATTTAATTATGAATGAAGTTAATGAATTACTAATGAGTTAAGTGTTTCTTTAATTATGAGTGGAGTTTTACCATATTTGAGTTGGTCATTTGTATTCTATTTTGTCCATTTTTATTGAGTTTTTCATCTTATTCATTTTGTTCTTTGTTTTTGTTAAAGGTCTAGATCATTTTCTATCACATATGTTGTGAATATTTTCCCCAGTTCCTGATTTATGAGTTGCTTATTTATGCTTTGCTGTGTATATGTGGTGTTATAAAGAAATTTTAAATTTCTATCTTGTCCGAATTACCAGTCTTATTTTTTATGCCTCCTGAGTTTGATATGTTTGGAGGGTTTTTCCTATTCCATGATTATAAAAATATTTGTATTTTTAACTACTATTTTCAATGTTTCATGTTTTTAGCTTTACTTGTTTTTTTTATCTAAAATTTATTTAGATATAGGGAATAAAGAAGAAACCCAGTGTTTTTTCCCCCTCAATGGCTTTGCAGTGGTTCCAGCGCCATTTATGAAGTAATCCATCTTTTCCCTACCAAATAACATGCCACCTTTACCCTATAATAAATTCCCATGAGGAGCTGGGCTTATTTCTGGGTATTCTATATAGTTAGACTGAACAAATCCCTTTTAAAGTTCTCCTTGGGTCAGTATTTTACTCAACAAGGTTTCTTTATCTTGGGTAGAAAATATATCCTCATTATAGCTATAAGATAGAAGGTAATCCTAAGAGGTCGATGAGTCAGGCTGCCTTCACAATAACTATGTACAGAGAAGTATGGTGTGTGTGTGTTTTATATCTCAAATCCTTAAAGTGTTAGTAGCTTGAATAGAAGAATAATTTAAAGTTGGCTTTTTGCCATATAGTTTCATCTGTTCTTAGTCCTTCCTCATGTAATCTTTCAGAATTCTAAAAAGATGGCAGCATTGTTATGAATTATTAGACTATATTTAAAAAGTCTTTTTGAAAAATAGAAATAGTAATAATGTATGTACAGTAATCATTCATAGTTTATAATATATCATTATTTAATCTCCCCAGTTATGTGAAGAGGCATGATAATTATTAATATCATCTGAATTTTATAGGATTGAGACCTGTCTTAGAGATACAAGTCATTAACCCATTAGCTATAAGTGGCTAGCAAATAACAAAAAGAGATCTCAAATCAAACCCAGATCTTTTCACAGTAATGATACAAAGCTCTTTCCAGTACTTCAAATTTTCCAAGGTTAGAAGCATCTTCAGAGTTTGACCTTTGTGCCTGGCACTATGATAAGGCATTGGGTGGTAGAGAAAAACCTTCAGTTCTGTCTTCCCATGTGAAGGTAGAATGACGTGTGCAGCCCCTTATAAGCTAGCAGAGGCAAAGCTGTGAATAATGGCTTATCTTGATACCCTCTTGGCAAGTTTTTAGTATCCTCTTCTCAAACACCAGCCATTTCATGTTCTCCTGATTCTAATGGGCAGAAGACATCCCCATGTCCTGCCCAAGCCTGTCCTCCTTGGACTTACTCTCATGCTCTGATTCCAAATTCCTTTTTATTATCAATGCTATCGTTTTACAGCTCTGCATGTTAAAGTGGTCTCCAGAAACCCATGATAATTTAAGAGTGATGCAACATTTGGGGCCATGTATACTTTATGAAAGACTTCTAGTAATTGATTATTACTTTTTTGCTATAAAATAAATATATAGTTCCTTTTGGAAAATAGGTACATTATGGGAAAATTCACCCATCCTTCTTTAATAAGAGATAAACAATCTTAATCTTTGTGTATCCACACACATATATACGTGTATGAAGAACAAAAAGAAAATAGGCCTCCGAGTGGAAAGATCTAGGTTTTAGTACTGTCTTTGGCATTTATAAGTTGGGCGATAATGGCTATATTTAGCCTTTATATATATGGTAAAACAGGAGCAATTTCCATTTATCTAAGCCTCATTTTCTTATCTATACAATAATTATATTTCCATTTGCTGTCCCCATTAAGTGTTGTTGTGAAGTACAATTAAGATCATGTATGTAGAAATCAGTTGCAAAATATAATGTAAGGTTCAAAGATTCAGAGCAATGCATTCTTAGGGATGCTAATCTTCATATGAATCCTGTTTGCACCTTTCTGGTCTCTGTTGATGTGAAGGATTTATTCTTGGTACATAAAATTATTGAGATTGGCACAAGCAAATGTGTTAATTATTCCACAGAAACATTAGGCCTTTAAAATAAAAATTCCATCATAACATATAATAACAAAGAAGTTTTCCATCCCTTCCCTTGCACTATAAGTTAACCAATAGTTTATTCTCATCATGTCAAAGGTAGACATAACTCCCCTCAGATAGGTCCTTTTTGTCTTGGCCACAACTGGAACTTACTAATTTTTTTATTAGGCCAGTATCACAGCAGAAACAACGCAGTCAGCAAACAGAGTGGAACAGATTAGATCTATAAGATGTCAGTATCATTTTCTCTGTTTTCAAGGCAAATGAAATCTCTCATGCCTTAGTTTCAATGACTAAGACAAGAAACTGACCTTGTGGGTAGAGGTCAAGTGCAATTTGATAAGGACCTTGGTCTCAAAATATATTAAAGATCAGAACATCGTATAAATGACTAGGATGAAGTTTCCTAAGCTGTTATAAGAACTAGAGAATGTCAAGTTTCAAAGAACCTTAGATATCAGCTAATCAAGCCCTTTCATTTTATAGATGAGAAACAAGAACAGTGTATTGATTAGCCTGAGATGGTATAGGTAGAGTAAGTGGTAAAACCAGGACAAAAGTTTGGATCAGTAATATCACTTGCATATCAATATTTGTAATTCCAGTAATTATTTATACTTTTTAAGGTGCCTTCTAATTTTACTTATAAATACTGCTTCATGAGTACTTAGGGCACTCCCAAAAATGCTTTCTCCATCTGCCCAGGATATAGAACTGGTTCCACATACGGATTATACACTCAAAGGAAGCTTTCCATAGAGAGGAAGAAGAGGGATAGGAATGCTGTGATTCCATGGTTTTCATTAATTCTTTATTTCTCCTTATCTTTAATTTGAAAGGTCTTTGCTCATTTGCTTTGAGGATGTCTAGAGCAACATGCCTTAATATTGATGTTCTCAGGACATACCATGTCAATTACTCCTTCTTCTCTTCTTAATCTCTCGGTGCCTCATTTTTTAAAAATCTGCAAAATGGGAGTGCGGTAGTATCTACCCCATCGATTACTGTGAGAAGTAAATGAGACAACATATGTAAGGGGCAGCATTGTTAACACATAGCAAATGCTAGTAACATTAGCTATTATTTTCACCATTGTTATTGTTATTTGCTAAATCCTTTCTTCAGTGTAAGATACCACTTTTTTAAAAATATTGTTTACTTATTTTGAGGGGGGCTAGGGGCAGAGATAGAGGGAGAGAGAATCCCAAGCAAGCTCCACACTGTTAGCACAGAGCCCAATGCAGGGCTTGATCTTATGAACTTAGAGATTATGACCTGAGCTGAAATCAAGAGTCAGACACTCAACCCACTGAGCCTCCCACGTGCCCCAGGGATACCACTTTTTAAGGTAGGAGAGCGATTCATAAGGCACATAGAAAAATCTGGCCATATAGCCTCAATAGAATATCTGAGATTAGTTTAAAAGGCTGATCTAACTGTAGAATAATTTTAAGATCCCATTGAAATTTGCTCCTTATCATTACAATGACATAAGATGGTATAAAGGTTAGTATGTTTATGAACAGAACTTTTCTTTTTAATGTGTAAAATTTTACATTCAGCTATGAAAGGAAAAAATTTACTAGGAATATGTAAAGACAATTCTGTAAATGTGTTAATCTATCCTAATAATCTTACTGCACAAAGAGATAAAGATTATTATCTCAATTTTATATGGTTTCTAAGGACTTTCTACTTCTCTGACTGTATCTAGGCCTTTTCTCCCTGACTTATTAGGCTTTCTAGAGGCTACATTCTTAAATTATAGTTTATTCTCAAAGAGAAATGAAACAGGCTCAGGTCACAATAAAAATGTGTCTATATACTGAATGCTTATTGCATGTCAAATGTTTTATGGACCCAACCTCCTTGAAGTTCACATTAACACTGCAAGACAGGCATTATGAGCCCCATTTTTCAAATAAGAAAATGGAGCCTCAGAGAGATTGACTGACTTTCCCAAGGTCACACAGCTCATAAATGCCATAGCAAAGATTCAACCCTAGCCTGATCATTTCATGATGCCATGCAGAAATTTTGAAAAGTTTTATTGAAAAAACAACATTCCAGAAAATACTACCTTTTAATACTACCTTCTACATATATAGAAATATTAAGAATAAAATGTAAGTGAGCAATTCAAATGAATAGAAATATAAAAAGAAATAGCTTTTAAACCAGCTGTTCTGTAAGAAACCTGTGATTCTATATTGCAGTATTCAACAGAGTATCCCAGCAAATAAATACATATATACTTTTACACTGAGCAGATGTGGTTACAAAGATTTTTTTTCCATTTAACATGTATTAACATGAATGATCAGTTTGTTCTTTCTTGAAAGTAAATAATTTTTTCACATCTTCTGTGGAATATCTGAGACTTCTAATGGTCTTTTGGGATTACTCATACCCCAATTTCCCTGAAAGCAGTACTACTTTAACACCATCTCAGAAGCACCACTCAGAAGGTGGGGAGTCAGGATACATACACACGTGAAGGAAAGTCTTGGGTTTTTCTGGAGCACAGAGCATTGTGGGGGAGCAGCCTCTGTGTCTGGATTTGGGAATGGACATGTATTTGGAGAGCAGTAATGGTCACTCCTGGCCTCCATGGATCCTCTGATTTGCCTTAAATATTTTGTTTGTTACACGGCAGTTTTTACTGCCTGATTACAGTTAGATGCCAGTTCCTAAGTGCAGCAATCATATGTTGGAATGAAAGCAGTTATCATAAATTATGTCAGTGTAATCATTTATCAAGGAAAAAAATTTTATGAGCGCTATTTAGAACCGGATAATTTTCTCTGGAGTCCTATGATACTCCTATGATTCTCTGGAATCCTATGATTCTCTGGAATCCTGTGATTCTCTGGAATCCTATGATACTCTTGTGTATGTAAGGGGCAGGTGCTGCCAAACTGCATGGAGCCCTTTAAGAATTGCTGAAGCGCCTTTTCCACTCTGAGAGCTGCTTTTTAATTAGACTTTTCATGTTGTCTGTATAAGTCATAGTAATTCATACCATCAAAAATATAATTATCTTAAATATTTTCGGATCTCCAGCTGGATTTAATTAAGCAAGAGGGTACCTCCATGTTTATATTCACCAAATGGTTGTCAATCCCATGTAAATTTCACAAAAAGTCTGATGTCATGTATACTTTTAAGGCTCTGGATTACTTTTATTACAAATTGTGGTGCCATAAAACAAAAGAAATGCTTTTTTAAAATGAAACCATTGTGAGGTATGGTAAAAATGAAAACATGGGCCTGTAGAGTCAGAAAAACTTAAGTTTGAACTTAGACTCTGCCTCTTACTAAATGGAAGACTTTGAACAAATCTCTTAATCTCTCTGGGATGCAGTTTCTTCCTCAATAAAATGAAGATGCCATGGCCAAACAGGGTTGTTGGGGAGGTAATTAGCATGATGCCTGTCCATATTAGGTCTCAAATGATTTTGAGTTTAAGGTGATCATTTGCAGTACCCTATAACTCCTCCCCAAACTCACTCCATTCCCTTCCCACTCAGAAGCAACTATTATTTTTATTCTAAAATGTCTACTTATTATTTCCATGATTTTCTTAATCACATGTGTTTATGTTCTTAAGCAATAAAAATTTTCTTCTGCCTCACATATTTTTACACTTACTCTTCTCAGCTTAAGGTCACCTCCTCCATGAAGTTTCCCCCAATCCCCCAGGCTCCACCCTGACTGTCCCTGCCTCTAAAATTGCCTTTCCCCAACTCATTGTCTGAAAATAGAACCCTGTCACTTTCCCAGTTGACACTCTAGTGGCTCCCCAGTTCTCTTGGTCCAGGCTTAGAGATGAAGGGTTCATGCAACATAAGCAACCTGCAGTGTGATTCCTAACTTTTCTGAAAAGACTGATCACAGCTCCCTTGGGAAAGCCCTGCTACTCTTGATGGATGCCTCCTATTGGAACGTCTTAACTCATGGAAAATGTGGAGCAGAGAAATGCCGACCTACTCTGAAGTCAAAATATATTTTCAGGGGAAGACACATTTTTATATCATCCATGTAAATAACTATGAATACTCATGACTCTACTTTGAGTTCCACTATGATGACTGAAATAATATTTAAAAAATGCCCTTGCTTACAGACAGGGAAATTTATAGGGAGAAAAAAACAACTCAAAAGACTTTAGAAAAAATTTTTGATTTGGTTTTGTTTGTTTTAAGATCTATATCATTCTAATGCATCTCTGAAAACCCCTTCTATATTAAAAAAATTAGTAAAAGTATTATAAATACAATGCCGCATTAATATGATTATAGGGAGGCTTTAAATCAAACAAGTGATGTAGGGAAACTATATTTTTATGTATTCAGCCTATATGTATTCACATTTTCTAATTAGAATTTAATATTACTACTTTTATCTTAGAGATTTTTTAGTTTTGTATTTAAACTTTCATTATATACTGATGTCGTATACATAATTTACTTGATGCTGAGTCCTTAGGAACATAGTCTACAAATGTAACACTGTTCCTGGAATAAATAAGATTCACTTGATGGGATGATTTCCATTGAGGAAATAGACTGGGAACTTCTGTATTTGGCAGAAAGTTAATCTCCAAATGTGAGTATTCCAAATATTGCTTTGACCAAAGTCTTTAGAAAGAAAATAAAGCCAGTTTCTGCTTTGAAAGCAGTTGACCTCCAAAGTTTTAGATTGATTCTAAATTGGAATTTTTTGCTGAGTTGTCTTGAAAGTTTTTTCATTTTGTTTTGTTTTTGTCATATGTACAGAAAGGTCCAAAAGGACCTAGGGCATTAGTTTATTTATATGATATGAGGTTAGGAATCCTGTTAGCTCTTAAATACACCATTAGGATCTTCTCTTACCCTGATAACATTATCATATTTCTAATAACTTGAGTCTCAGAGTTGCCAGCAACTCTTGAGAGAATGGCTCCCCATATTAGATCTTCAGAAATGTGCAAGATAAGACTTCATGATTTCCTACCTGAAAATGAATATTATTGGGACAATTTAAGAGATTTGGGGAAAAGAATTTTGCCTAGGCATCTTATAGGATTCCTCTCTGCCATGCTTTAATCTGAACCAACAGGGTACCATTGTGCCTTGCTCTGCCCTGACCTCAGTCTCACATCTCCCAAGGGCCAGTCCAACTCCTAGAACCAAAACTTTATTCTCTCTCACTAAAACCAGGTTTTCTTTTAAGGGAAAACATTCAGTCTAATTTGATGAAGGTCATATTTCCCGGGCTGGTGGTTCTGAGAATGACAAATTGATGCCCACTTACCTGGCATAGATCTTCATTATGGTTTAGCTGAGTCACAGCCTCACAGCGTGGTATTTTCTTTAGTGTCATAGTTCATTTCTGCCACACAGGATTTTTAACATAGAAGTTGGGTTTTCTGTGATCAAGAAAGAGGAATCATATGATTTTCACATAATTTTCTTCCCTTAAATTAACTAGTTCCTTCATTTCAGGATCATTTTGTTTCTAAAAATAAAAAAGACACCAAATGCCTCCAGACAGAGAAGTTCCCTTTTCCTTCTTCTGTTTCTCATCAGGTAGAGATCTCAGGAAGAGTGAAAAGAGAAGAGTAGAATGAGGAGCTACAAGTTAAATTTAGATCTAGCCAGACTTCTCCCCAACAACTTAAGGGTATGTTTCCTTGCCACACCTGGGCCACACCCCCCCCCCCCCTCCAGTGAATCAGAGCCTTGAAGGAGAGGCCAGGAAACTAGTGTGCTTTTAAAGTTCCCCCGTGTGATTCCAATCTGTATCCAGGCTTGAGAAGCCCTGGAGTTTCTGATCACAAAACAATATTGAATACTTCTTGTGTCCCCCACACCTTGCATTTGCTACTACATATTACTTGTGTGACTTTTAATATTGTCTATACTGTTTGTTTTTTTTTTTTTTTTTTTTATCTGAAGGTGGTGAGTAATGACGACTGGACTATTTTTTGTTTTTCACAATGAATACCACAAGCAAAAACATTTACCTTCCATATAGCATTTTGTTCTGTTTGAGGATGTTGTAAATATGCACCATTGTGTTTAGGGTGATCAATATATTGATTCCCGGCCTGGGTTCCTTACAACATGGTGTCTGGGTCCAAGAGAAAGTGGCTCAATAAAAAGAGAGAGCCAAGGGAAAATAGCTGAGTTGGATAGTCATAAAGAGTTATTCTGCCACACTCTGAAGGTCAGGTCAGTTACTGTGGTACCCAGATTCAAGAGGAGGGACTATAGCCCCCCCACCTCTTGGAAGAGTGTCCACATCACATTGTAAGAAGATAATGTGGGATGATATACCTATCAGAGCCACCATCTTTGGGAGAAAACAATCTGCCTCAAGTCAGAGATTATTTATGGGAGCCTGGTACAAGTTGAAAACCATGGCTATCACTTTTTATATAAATAAGGCAAGAGAACACAACTCCGTCAAGAATGTATCTCTGAAAAGCCTAAAGTAAATCATGCTTAAACAATATATCCCCTTAAAAAACCCACATACACACTATGTATACCTCCTACAATTAGTGTTCTGATTTTACACTCTAGCTTCATGCTCTGGCTTATTAATGCTGTGTATGTGATGATAGTAAGACAATGAACAAATTTTCTCTTTATTATTTTCCACAGCACTTGGAAAATTAGAGGGACTTCAGTCCCATATATGGACTCTCAAGAAGTCAGGAAAAAATTACAATATATCTGGGCAATTGAGTGGAGTAAGGCAACTAAATGTCTCCTAGAGCCTAGAACTTTCCCCTCCCAAGCATATATTTTACAACTTCCTCTTTCCTTCTCTGTATCTTGATATAGAATGTAGCTCTGAGAGGGAATTGCTTGTGCCTTTCTCACTCACAGTTGCATTTCTAGTGCCAGCATAGCCCTTAGCACAATATGTATGTATGTTGATATATGTCAACATATATATGTCAATATATATATTGAATCATTTAATCTTTCATCAGAAACATTACAGAGTGTGTACATGCTGAAAAATATCAAGACTTCTTTTTATTATCATTGTAATTTTTCCTACTGTTTATTCATGGGAAAGAAGTAGAATTTTACTGGGTTTATTTCCAATATGAATAAGTAAGTTCATAGTCCAAACCCACAAGAAACTTATTATATAAAGGTATATTAGAAAAGTCTCTCATTACTTTAGATTATTAAAAATATATATCTGAATGTTGAAAGATAGGAATCATTGACAAACTCTAAACCCAATAGGATATTATTTTCCACTGTGATTAATGCAAAATAACCGGAAAAGTTAAAACATTTTAAATCATCTAAAATTTGATTTCATGATAGAAAACTTTAGTCTTACTTTTTATTTTTTAAACTTACCACAATGACACCTTGTTTTTGAAAATAGTCTGTTTTTTTCAGCCTGACTGTTGCTGATATAGTTGGGCAAATACCAACATAATTTAGTAGATCCAAATACTTTTTACATGCTATTACCAATCTTAGTTACTGACTCAGGGAGCCACTGCTAACTATCTCTCATACTACATATAATAACTTAAATACATGCATAAAGACAGTATTAAAAAATAAGATGAAAAACCTCTCTAATCCTTTCAATTTAATGTCAAAGTTATTTTGTTGTATAGGTCTCAAAGGAAGAACATCCTTATTAATTCATCCTTTCTAACCACTAAACAAGTAGGTGGTCTAAGTCCTTTTTGAAAGTTCTATTAATTTACTTTGGAAGTCATTTTCTAGTATTTTTAGAATTTAAAACATAGTCCTTGAATTAAAAATGAAGCTGGGACAGAGTCCTTGATTCGAGTATAATTAATTGAATAACCCTTAAGTCAAACCCCAACTGAAGAGCCCTTTAAAACTAACTTAATTCTGAAATACATCCCCAAAGAAGTACATGTATAAGTTTTTCTTGATGTTATAATATTATAAAGACAATGTTGAAAGATTTATATGTTACTCAATCATGATAACTTAAATATTATATCCTATAAAAATGAAAATCTTGGATCATATCAAATGCTTCTTCTCACCTATTTATCAGAGTTCCCTATAATTATGGTGTATTTAAATTTTAGTGGCCTGTTTGGGAAAATATCTAGTGTTGTTCGTCTATAAATGAAGATCACAAGGCTTTTTAGATGGTTCATGAACTTCTTTCCTGTAGCATTGATGCTTATGAACTTTTGGTCTATAATCACCACCTGCACATTCATTCTTAGCATGAACTAATGACATACTTTTCCTGTCAGTATATAATGAGTACACATACACATACATGCAGTGCAAGGCATAAATGGTGGGACATTATTCTTAAACTTGTTCGCCACTCAAGTTATCCATAAACTGAAAATGTGAGAACCACCTATCCATGTAATATCTAATTCCTAGTTTGTCTGAAATTTTCCCTTCACTAATTGATTTAATCTCTCCTGGCACCTATTTTGGCATAACATAGTTGCAGTCTATTTGAAATTAATTCTCCAAATATGCCTAACTGCTGAGTGCACAGGTTATGTCAGTCATTTTGTGGGTAATGAAAGTAGAAAAGTCATAGCCAGTTTTTTTCTGTATTGAGTACCTAGTTTGTTTAATTTTGAGCAAGGGAGCAGGAAAGAGGAACCCAAATTCTCAACCTTTAACCCAGCTCTGTGGAAATTAAAATCAGGGAGACATAGTCACTGGGTACAGGGACTGTAAGATCTGAAAGATCTGATATTGAATCCCAGATCTGCCCCTTCCTCACCTGCAAACCTCCCCTTTTAGGGTTGTTGAGTGGATTAATTTAGGTGATGAGAATAACTACTTTGAGCACTGCTCTAGGCACACAGTTATTATCTTACAAATAGGTCATCACAAGGGCAGCACTCTACCTGTAATGCACTGGATGGACTTTTCATTTCATATTGGGTTAATTAAAAATATTTCAATGACCCTACCCACTAGACCATTCAACTACTATTTATAGTCATGACTTTTATTTTGTTTTATTGCTACATGAAAACTCACTGTCCATAGGATCAGAATTAAGATTTAAATTCAGTTAAATTGTGTCAAAAACACTTGCATTTAATTTTGTCCATTTTAATTGGAGTTAAATAAGGCCACCCTCCTTTGTCCATCCACCTACCTTCTAACAGCCACACTTCCAGTATATCCAACCAGAAAGTATATTACATTTTGCTTTGATTTTTTCCTCTCTTTTATTAACTAATTACATTGGAGATTTGCTCTTGGTAAAATACCCAATATATATGTCATAATTCTCTTATGTCTATATTTGTGCAGTACATGTCCACCTATCTTTGTGTATATACCACATGACAATCCAGGTTTTAACTATATGTAGTATCAATGCTTCCATAAGATTCTATGAGGGTATCTTATGACATATTGTAGACTGGCTCCTGGCAAGCACGAGTTAACCAGAAATTCAAGATTTGGTAGCTTGGGAACATCAATTTTTATACATGAAAAGTGAGAAGAGGTAGTCAGCCTCATCTTGTCTATGTGAACAATTGCACAAGGGAATGCAGACTCTATCAACCTGATTCCAGTCCTGTACAATGGTGTAGGGGATGGTTTCTTCGGTTTCTTCCACTTTTGTTTCTCAGTAGTTGTTCCTTTTCTTGTGACCTGATTCCCAACTTTCAGGGTATCTAAAAAACCCCAATATTAAGGCCCCAAAAGAGGCCACCTTACCTGACTGTGTCCCCTGACCCTTTTTAATCCTGGCTTACTACCTCCCACCCACTGCGCTGCCAACTGGTTGTCCTTTTGGAATGCTGCTGTTACATTACTAATTTCTCAGTCAGCTTATAACAGCTTAATGTGCCCCCTTTCTACCACTTCCTCACACCATTAGTATATTCACTATGTGTGTTCGACAAAGAAGTGTTCTGCTTTCCTTCTAATTACACTCAGGCTGCTTACTCTTCATTCTCACTAAATTAACCCTAATTTGGCTCATTGGGACTCTATACTTTTCTAATTATTAGCCACACCCTGGAGGAGAAGTTCTTGCCTAGGAGATTAAGCTAGGATGCTGAGACTCTCCAGACCTTACGCCTCAAACCGGAACTAAAGTGGGAAAAACCAATCACTATAGACAACTCTTTGGCCAAGTGACTTAACAAACAGCTGAGCTCGCTGGATATTTGGTAGCATGTAGTCATAACAACAGAGTCCTGTTTCTTTTCTACCGGGTTATTTAGCAATTTTCTTCTGTAGTGCAGAGATTTATTCAATTTTTTTTTAACATTTGTTTATTATATTATTGAGAGAGAGAGAGACAGAGCATGAGTGCGGGAGGGGCAGAGAAAGAGGGAGACACAGAATCCGAAGCAGGCTCCAGGCTCTGAGCTTCCAGCACAGAGCCTGATGCGGGGCTGGAACTCACAAACTGCAAGATCATGACCTGAGCCAAAGTCAGATGCTCAACCGACTGAGCCACCCAGGTGCCCCCCTCTGTGACTGCCCTTAAAGCCACTACGAGTTGGTATATAGCCCTAAGTGTGCCCCCAAGAAACACGTCTCTAGGAGAATATGGATAAGAAACTGTGAAATTGGGGGCGACTGGGTGGCTCAGTCGGTTGAGCGTCCGATTTTGGCTCAGGTCATGATCTCGCGGTTTGTGAGTTCGAGCCCCATGTCGGGCTCTGTGCTGACAGCAAGGAGCCTAATGGCCTCATGAAATTTTAATTACCTTCTTTAAAGGCCTAGCTCCAAATATAGTCACATTCTGGAGCACTAGGGGTTAGAACTTCAACATAAGCATCTTAGGGGGACACAGTTTGGCCCCATGATGTGTGTGTTTTGTGTAATCTAATCCCAACTCCCTTTTCCAGCCCCATGTCTCCCTGTAGCTCACAGGAGTCAAATTCATCACATTCCCCCACATGATAGGACTCCACATATTGCTTTAGTCTAACTGAGAGCTCTTCCTTCCTCTGCTTGGTAAACTCCCACTCTTCTGTCACAACTAATTCAACCTACATTATTTCAGGAATCTTCTGTTACCCATGCTAGGTGCATTTATTCTCCCAATCCTCTTATTGTCTGTTACCTCAACTTGACTTCAAGTTTCATGTTGGTAAGGATCTCATATATTTTTGTTTACTGTATTTCCAAGGTCTAGTACATGATTTGGCACAAAATATAAAAGCTCAACAAATACAATTTTTTGCTTGAATAAAATGACTCCCAGAGTTTACTGTGTTCACAAACACAAATGACCAAGCAAACAAAATCAGCATAAGGAAATGATGTACCTTTCAGACTTTCTAAAATCCTAAGTAAGAAATCAAAGACTTAACAAAGAAATCTCTAGTTGTGACCAAAATCTGGTATCTGCCCCATAATGATATACTTTATTTAGTTCCCACACAGGCAATACATCTGTAATAATTGTTGGTAAGGTTATTTGTGACCTCTGGCCATTTGACTTGTTTCTGTTGAAAATCTTATTATCTGTTTGTCTTAACTTATGATTCAGTTTTGTTTTATGCTTTTTCTTTTTGCCTTTTTATGATAATTTCAGTACTCACCAGTGATATGCTTATTAAGTGGGCAAAAGCACCCCAGTGAAGCATTTCAATGGCACAGCACTGTTTGTGATGGTAGTTCAAGGCAGCTGTCACTGCACTTTCATGAGGAACCTCACAACGTAGACAAGGAAAAGAGAAGAGCTATTAAAATAGCGAATAGCCCTGATTCAACATCCTCTATTTCTTGGCCACATTCTGGAGCTATCCAGGAATGGATGTCCTCATGATTCATTCCAAACAATTCTGTAATGAAATAAGGGCATCTGCTTCTCTCTAAGCAGCGTCATTAGACTGAGTTTTCATTGTTTGGCTTGCTGCCCTCCAGAGGGAAGAAGTAATCTTGCCCCAAAGGGAGAGAGACAAGGACGAAATGTGTATCCTCTAGCCAAGGACGAAATGTGTATGCTGACCACTGTTTGGACCACAGGAGTTTTCTAAAGAAATTGTGGTTTGTATACACAATGGAATACTACTTGGCAATGAGAAAGAATGAAATATGGCCTTTTGTAGCAACATGGATGGAACTGGAGAGTGTTATGCTAAGTGAAGTAAGTCATACAGAGAAAGACAGATACCATATGTTTTCACTCTTATGTGGATCCTGAGAAACTTAACAGAAGACCATGGGGAAGGGGAAGGAAAAAAAAAAAAGAAAGAAAGAAAGTTAGAGAGGGAGGGAGCCAAACCATAAGAGACTCTTAAAAACTGAGAATAAATTGAGGGCTGATGGGGGTGGGAGGGAGGGGAGGGGAGGTGATGGGCATTGAGGAGGGCACTTGTTGGGATGAACACTGGGTATTGTATGGAAACCAATTTGACAATAAATTTCATATTAAAAAAATTCAAGCAGAAGTAAATATATAAAAAAGAAAAGAAAACATTTGAAAAAAAAATCTCTGTTTAAGCATAAGCAATCTGTTTCCTCCTTCTTTCATCTCTGATTGCTGAGTACTGCCATGCTTAATACTCGATTCTCTATTCATCATTCTCCTCCTTCATAGAGTTGTAGGGTTATTGGACTTAGAGAGCTTATAGTGCACTTTCTCATTTTACACAGCCCTGGTCCTCATCTCACCATATTCCCTTAAGTAGCCAACAGCAGGGCTGGGACTTGAATCCATATCTCCAAACTGGCACTTGTTATTTCCCGGCAGCCCCACCCCAGCCAGTTACTTTATCCTTCTCCACCATGTCAGTGATGAACTCTAAATGATACCAGTCATTCAGAGCTTCTTTTTTTTTTTTTTTTTCTGGTGTCTTTTTACTATTTTTTATTTTTCCTTGTGGTAAAATACACAAAACATAAAATTCACCATCTTGACCATTTTTAAGTACACAGTTCAGTGGCAATTAGTACATTCATCTTGTATAACCATCACCACTATCCATCCCCAGAAGTTTTATTATCCTGCACAACTGAAGCTGTGTGCCCATTGAACAGTAACCTCCCCACCTGCCCCCATTCCCACTGAGATGGTTTTGATTTGCATTCCCCTCTTGATTAATGATGTTGAGCATCTTTTCATATGCTTAGTGGCCATTTGCATTTTTTCTTTGGAGACATTTGTATTCAGGTCTTTTGCTTATTTTTTAATTTAGTTTTTTTGTGGTGTCCTTGAGGTTTTTTGATGGGGGGGGAGTTTTTTTGATAAATTATACAACACCTCTCTCTTCCTGAGAAATGTCACACTAAAAAAATGCCATTTGAAGATATAGCAGGGGTGGAATTTACACAGAGTTGCCGAGGGGCGTATTTTTTTGGTCAAATATATATCACAAGCCTAGTCATTGAACATTTTTATCTCTTCTTTGGTCTTAAAACCATAAAGATTGTGGTAGATATAGAGGCCTATCTTATTTACAAGTATTATTTGAGTGTCTGCCCAAAATGGCAGATCACAGATTTCACACACAGTGGGAGAAAGGAAAAGATATTGCTGAACAGAGAAAATAATATGTGGTTAAAGAATTCCTGCTGGCATTGTTTGAGTACCAGATATTGCTGAGGTTAGATATTGTAACTATCTTATGGTCTATTACTCTACAGCTGGGTGGTACCTTTATTTCAAGCACAAACGTTGCAAATTTTAACTATTTTTAGCTACATTTAAGTAATGTTATCATAGTGTTTATTAGGAAAGGCAATTACGAAATGTGAGATAGGATATGTTGTTTTTTTCCCCTGCTGGTGGGAATTCCAAAGAAGCAAAACAGCAATAAGAAGTAAAATGGAAAACTTGGACAGTTTTCTATAATATCACTGAACATGTTCCATCTTTGTGTGTATTTTGTTGGGAGTTGTTTTTATGGGTATATTATGACTGTTCTTCATTGGCCACTGAGATTCATTTCCCTTTATAGTTTAGTAATTACATTTGTGAAATATATTTTTAACAGCTAATCACCACCAGGGTACTCTTAAGAGATGTAATTAGAAAGACCATCAGACATTCTGTCTTAAACGTATTGCTAATTTAGTACTAACTCATTTTTTTTATTGCAACTTGCTGTTGATATCATGAATGAAGCTTTAATTATAGAAAATGGACCTCTCTGAAATGGCACTCTCTTGTTTTAAGTGCCCTCTTTTAATCTGTGGGGTATTCCTTATTGGGGATTATTGTCAAACATTTTTTAAGTATTCTTCCAGTTACTGGAAGACAGATTAAAAGCAGGGCCACACAATTAAGGTGAGAGGAATATAACTTTCCCTCCCCTTCTGTAAGGCTTTCTTATTCTATGCTCCAAAGCTACACCACAGGGAACATTCCTATTAGCAATACCAAATAAAACCCGGAACAAAGGCAAGTTGGTTTATTCTGTCTCTTCTTTTTTTCAAACAATTCCTATATATTGTAAACATTAGAAAATGCATATAAGCAAAAGAAAATCACCTGCGATCCCACCTCCTGGAGAGGTTTTAGTATCATCTTTGCCACTTACTCAGCTGTGGAAATTTGTGCAGTTTTCATGGGTACGTGTGTGTATGTATGTTTCTAACTACTCACTTTCTTTTTACTCAGGAAAGAATTGTTTGTTCCTGATACATTGAATTCGGGCTTCATGTTGTGACTTGCTTAGGTCAATGGGATGTGAGTGAGTGTTGTGTCTTCCCCCACCTAAGCAGAGCTTGAAATGCCATTTTGTAGTTTGCCTCCTCTAGCAAGACAACCCCCTGCCAGGAGAACAGCATGCTCCAGATCAGTGCTGCTCCTTCAGTCTTGGTCACAGGAAAACAAGTCATGTGACACAGATCCACAGAGGGAGGTTCAGCTGCCCTGTAGCTCCATGTCACTTGAGCAAAAAATAAAGATCTGACCTCTCCAGCCACTAAGATTTGAGGGTTGGTTGTTACACAGCAAATCTGACTAATATTTTACCAAGCACCCTAAGACTCAGTTTCCATAGCTACAGGATTACAGTAACAATGACAATATCTAAGGCAACTGAAAGGACTCAGGAAGATAATACATTGATAGTGCTTTCTGCATAAAGGAATTCAGAAAATTAATTTTATTGTATTCTTCAAGCCTTTTTTTCTGTGCACATATATATATTTACAAAAATAAGATGATACTGGGCATTTAATCTGTAGTCCTTTCTTAAAGTGTTAATGTAATAAATACCTATCTGTGTAATAAGATAATTAAATATTCTAATAAGATAATTAAATATTCCAATACACAATTTTTAATGTCTGTGTGGTGTTCCATAGGGTAGATGGACCAAAGTTTATTTCACGAATCCATTATTTCGAGCATTTAGATTACTTCCAAATTCCACTACAGTAGACAATATTATAATGAATATTTCTATAATTAAATTTAAGTCAATTTATTTTTTAATTTTCTTTTAATGCTTATTTTTGAGAGAGAGAGAGCACACACAAGCGGGGGAGGAGTGGAAAGAGAGGGAGGCACAGAATCTGAAGTAGGCTCCAGGCTCTGAGCTGTCAGCACAGAGCCTGACACAGGGATTGAACCCACAGACTGTGAGATCATTACCTGAACTGAAGTTTGATGCTTAACCGACTGAACCACCTAGGGGCTCAAATTTGAGCCAATTTATGATTATATCTTGAAAAGAAAAAAAAAAACCCTGTCAAAGGGTCTATATGTTTTAAGGATTTTGACACATACTGCAAAACTGTTTAAGTTTACAAACTTATGCAGTTAATAAAGCAGAATTTTGCCGGAAGATAGTTATATTTCCCTATTACTATAATGCTTATAGTATTTAAGATTTACTGTGATAAAATCCCATCAAGAAATTATGTTAAAATGCATGAACCCTTATGTTGCAGTATTTTTTCCTACTTCTACTGAATTATTTTAGCCAAAAAAATACATATTCTGACTTGTTCTCTAAGTATCTAATATTTATGTTGATACAAGGAAAAAATGTGCTGTCTGAGCATGATATTATCATTGCTCTTAAACCAGGTGCTGTTGAATTTTATGTCTTTGATAGTATTGTGTAAAAATAGCAAGGCACATTTTGCCATAGGACTCATATATATGACAATCAAATTCTTCTATACTGTCTTCTTTTAATAAAATGGGACTTTTGTTATTTTATTTTTCAAGAAACACTGATTTTTTTTAGTTTATTTATTTATTTTGAGAGAGAGAGAGAGCACAAGAGGGGGAGAGTCAGAAAAAGAAAGAGAGGATTCCAAGCAGGTTCCGTGCTGTCAGTGCTGAACCCAACGTGGGGCCTGATCCTACCAACTGTGAGACCCTGACCTGACCTGAAACCAAGAGTCAGATGCTTAACCGACTGAGCCACCCAGAAGCCCCAAGAAACACTGAGTTTTAATTAAAAAATAACTTTAAAGACATTTCTGAATGACTGTGATAAATATCCTGGTCTTAAGTATAAATCAAGGAAACAATTCCTAGGCTATGTTTCCATTTGTGCTATTGATTTTGTTTCCTGTTCTGCTAAATATTGTCAGCCCATGGGCTCATGTGGTTTACCTTTGTGTCAACTAGGTATATGTATGTATTGATGAGTGTGGTGGGTGGGCTTGTGCACTTTACAGTGATGTTTGCTACCCATTTCAAGTGGTGAATTTGTTATATACACAAAACTCCATGAGAAACATCTCTGTTCTAGGGAGACAAATTAGAATTGAACTGCAGTTAAACCAGTGCCATGAACTATGAACATCCATGGCATTTAACAAAGTATTAACTGATGACAATATAAGCAAACTACTCATAAAAGTATTACTTTTTATGTTTGAAAATTCCTTTGTTATGTGTTTGTTTTAATGGGCTTCTGTTTACACCTTTCTAAATTATTTCAGTATTTTACTTGCCAATGCTTAATTAAGCTGACTCTAAAACAGCAGTTGATATGGACCAGATGGAAACATTTGGCTGGCTCTATTTCCCACAGTTCTTTGGTTTAGGAGAGCCCAGGGATCAACATTAGCCTCACCACTGATACTGGGTTAAGAAGATCCTTGATGAATTGAGTATTTTGGTTTTGATCTTAATTATCTTTGGTTGTATAGACTCTGCATTTAATTCTAACAGAAGGAGAAAAATATAGCACTGCATTTTTAAATTACCTATTGTAGGCATATTGAAGCAGTTAATCAAGGAGCATTAGTTGTAATCTAGCCCAGTATTCACCTTGGTGGCCAACTCCAGAATTAGCACGATTCCACAGAGAGCAACTTTGAAACTGACATTGAAGCACTTGTGAATAATTGCTTCAATACAGTTAAGTTAGAAAAAAGAATATAAATAATTTACATCTGTCTTTAAGCAACAATCATTTCAAAGTATGATTATTACTTTACATGCATGATTTAGATAAAATTCAATATAGTCAATACAGTCGACCTAAGAAAATAACATTTGTCTAATGTTTTTAAAATGAATAGTCATAAATCTCTTAATGCCTTTTAGATTTGGTCCTTGTTGGAAGCTTTTGGTGGTTATAATGGATTGCTAACGAAAGCTCAGAATCCTCATTGGCCCATAACCCTTCAACAAGGAACGTTCATGAAGAGACCCTAAATGGAAATGTATTGTCATTATTTGGAATTATAAAAAAGTGTATGATAAATTAGACTTCTATAAAAATACAAAGTAAAATATGTATTAACCAAGAGAAAGAATGAAATATATTTAACATGTTTAACACTCTTCAAATTGTTAATTTAAGAGACAATAAATCTTTACCAAACTTCTATATTTTTTCCAAAGTAAAACTTTACATACTTTTTAAAGCACAGAGAATTCTTCTTTAAAAAGAAAAATTGTTGAGGGGCGCCTGAGTGGCTCAGTCAGTTAAGCATCCCAACTTCGGCTCAGGTCATGATCTCGTGGTTCATGACGTTGAGCCCTGCATCAGGCTATCTGCTGTCAGCACAGGGCCCTCTTAGAATCTTCTGTCCCCCTCTCTCTCTGCCCCTCCCCTGCTCATGCTCTCTCTCTCTCTGTCTCAAAAATAAATACACATTCTGAGGGTTACTGGAGGGTTTGTGGGAGGGGGGATGGGCTAAATGGGTAAGGGGCACTAAGGAATCTACTCTGAAATCGTTGCACTATATGCTAATTTGGATGTAAATTAAAAAATTTTTTTTTCAATAAATATTAGCCATTATAAAAATCAAAATATACATTTAAAAAAATAAAAAGAAAAATTACTGACAACTTATTTTCAAAGTGCCATTGCCTAATATTGATTTTAAATGTACGTATTTCTAGAATCAGTGTGAAATATGGAAAGAACATAGTTCGAAGAACCGTTTTCAAATTTTTGTCTCTGCCCCTCATTGACTATGAGATCGTAATATAGTCACCTAATACCTGCAAACCTTTGTTTCCTTATGCATAAAGCGGAGATAACGCTTATTTGCATTTAATGTGAGGATAATGTAATAAATAGAATTACCTGGCTCTTCGTATGCACTCAATTCATTTTAGTTTCCTTCCTTCCTTTCCCAACCACCAGTTCTTTCTTAAAAAAAAAAAAAAAAAGTCCATTTTAAGACATGTTTTAATTTAGCTAAAGACTACTATATATGTATCAACAAGCCCCTGAGGATAAAAGTTTTTCTTGACTGGGGCGCCTGGGTGACTCGGTCGGTTAAGTAAGTGTCCGACTCTCAGTTTCGGCTTAGGTCATGATCTCACAGTTTCATAAGTTAGATCCCCACATGGGGCTCTGCGCTGGCAATGCGGAGCCAGCTCGGGATTCTCTCTCTCTCCCTCTCTCTCTGCCCCTCCCCTACTCATGCTGTCTCTATCTTACTCAAAATAAATAAACTTTAAAAAAGTTTTAAAAACTTTTTCTTGATAAACTTTAGGTTCCCTCTATATCTTTGCAGTGCTTCCTTTAGCTACTCTCACTGAATGCAAACCACCAAAGGGCAGCAGGAAGTACAAAGAGCTGTCATAGAAATTCAGTCAGAGATTGGGAAAATACAAATAGGGATTACTTATGGATAGAGATTATCTAGATATCTCCCGGACACATTTTGAATTCACTGAACTTGTCTCCATGATTCTCAGTTATCATCCCATCTATATCCCCAAATCAAATCACGTGCATTAAGATCACTTCTTTGGCGTTCCTAATTAAATGTATGGTCGGTTGGGGCGCCTGGGTGGCGCAGTCGGTTAAGCGTCCGACTTCAGCCAGGTCACGATCTCGCAGTCCGTGAGTTCGAGCCCCGCGTCGGGCTCTGGGCTGATGGCTCAGAGCCTGGAGCCTGTTTCCGATTCTGTGTCTCCCTCTCTGTCTGCCCCTCCCCCGTTCATGCTCTGTCTCTCTCTGTCCCAAAAATAAATAAACGTTGAAAAAAAAAATTTTTTTAAATGTATGATCGGCTAAGTCTTATTTCACGGACCATAATTTCTTTACATGTATAATTTTTAAAAAATGAATTGGCAAAGTGAATCGTATGCAAATTTCTTTAATAAAGAAAGGACCATTCTTTCTTCAATAAAGCAGGTTGCAAAATGTTGGCTTCTTCTGAAATATTAAATTGCCACATTGAAATTGACTTTGACACCATAATTTTAGACAAAAATCCCTTAGATCAGGGCCTTGAATGTTAGCTGTTAGGGTCATGGTGGGAAACAACTGCTATAATGAAGACTATCTGCATCATCATGGCTGACACTGAGGGTTCCAGCTTGGCTGACCATCCCTGATGTCATTAATCCCACTTAATCTGTTTTTCAAGGGAATCCAGCTAATTTTACAGAAACTTTTGAACTGCTTACACAGCCATGCAATGCAAAAAAGATAATTTCCTAGGCACTCAAATTTCAGGGAAATGGACCCTTAAATAATTTAATAGGAAGAAAAAGAAAGCTTTGTAATGATTAAATTATATTTGATCGTACTTTTCTCTGTTAGTAAATATATGCTACTGGAATTGGAAAAACAGGAGCAGGCTTGCCCCTTGTAAGATTCTCAGTGAAATATCTTTGTGTGGAATCTCAGAAATGGTGAGAGGATTGGGAAACATGTATAAATAAAGGGGTACATAAGAGTAGCTTCCACTCAGGCATTCTCTGTAGTACATAATGGCTCATAAGAGCAAAAAGTGCATCTGACTCATATATTTAATGAGTGAATTTATAACTAAGTGCTCTCTGCCTCATTCCACTTCACCTCCATTTCTGTAAACACAAACATACAGAGACACATGTATAATGAACACCAAGGTTATGCAGAGGGGAAGAAAGTGGACAACTCCAGGGCTGGTGAGCACTGGCACAACAGAGTCTGCGGTTAACAGCGAGCCAACGTTCTGATCAGTGGATGTTTAAGCGGCAGCCATTGTTACGCATTTTGAATAACACCACAGGATAGATATTCCTTTATATAACCCACTTTATTCAGGCCTAAACATCTTCTACCCTAAGATATCCTTGAAATCAGAACCAAACAGAATTCCTGAAGGTGATTAAGAGAAACCAAACTGATCAAGAGGATGATTGTGGTTGTTGTTTACTTCTATCCCAGCGAGACTAGGCCTTGCAGGCTTCATGGGCAGAAGGTTGAAACCAACAAGGGAAAACCTTTGGTGTGAGGCATGGTAGTAGTTTCGAGCACACACTAGTCTGGGAATATGATAAGGGCTTAACTAGACCTTTTCCACTAACCTTCTTCTTTCAGTAGGTTTTCATGAGCTCACCTGTACAATGAGAAGTTTGGAAAATTTAAATTCTAGAATCTCTTTCAGTTCTAGCATCCAATGAAATCAGGCTTATCTTTTTCTGAAAGAAGATTTGGTCAAAAGTGTGTGTATAAGGGCCCAATAATGTGTATGTAAGGACTAAATCATAAACTCACAAGTTCGAATTCCTATTGGTATTTATAGAATAGTTTGATGTGTGTACGACATTGAATTCTACATAAATATTTTTTAATGTTTTATTTATTTTTAAGACCGAGAGAGCACGAGCAGGGGAGGGGCAGAGAGAGAGGGAGACACAGAGTCTGAAGCAGGCTCCAGGCTCTGAGCTGTGAGCACAGAGCCCAACGCGGGGCTTGAACTCACAAACTGTGAGATCATGGCCTGAGACGAAGTCGGACGCTTAACCAGCTGAGCCACCCAGGCGCCCCAGATTCTATATAAATATTTTAAAGTTTGACTTAAAAGAGTTTGTAATTTGAATTGACCAGTGCAGTGCCTCTCAGGATGTCTCCTGGATAAGAGAAGATACTTTTCATATATCAGTAGTTGTGAAAATGCACTTTCAAAACAAAGCACCAACATATTTTTTTAATTGACTATATTCCCCATGCTGTAATAGCACCAATATACTTAACTCAGTCATCTATTCAGGTGAGTTGCAGTAATCCAGACAAGTTGTGGCAAAGTCCTGTCATTTCTATTCCAATATAATAAAGAAATGCTAGTAAGTCTTCTGCTAATAAAGAAAGAGCAACACACCTTTCATTCACTGAAATTAGTGGAAGTCAACTAATAGCTAAGCTTGCCTGTTCAGTCCTAGAGTGTTAATTGCACATTATTATTGGTAAATGTAATTAGTAACAAGAACTAACTTAAATGAATTTAGTTAAATGATGCAGGACTTCTCAGAACCTTTAGTATCCTAACATCAACATAATGCTTTTTCCAGAAAAGAGCACATAATATTCCACATTTCTCCAACTTTGTCCTAGTGAATTACTCTTTCCCTTTTTCATTATTAAATGAGTGGTCATAGGTATCATATTTTGGAGAACACAAAGTGGAAAATGCTGTTTTTGTTTATTTTCTATTGGAGAGTCAAATAGACCCAATATGTATCTAATTACTACGCTTTCTCTTTCTTCAAAATATATTTTTTATATTTTGTTGTAGCTCAACTTAGAGCCACTGTTGGAGTGAGTAGAACCCTTAATTATAGCTCTATTGTCTAATTTATAGATAATGAAATTTATGTCCAGACAGGTGCAGTAACATGCTTAAGAGTCACATGATGAGTTTGAGGTTATTCTAGGATTAGACTATGGATTCCTTATTCCTTAGCCCAAGATCTTTTTTCCATTACACTGTACTGACTCCTCTTCCCATATTCACCATAGGTGATCTCACAGAACCCTTAAGACTATAAAGTTATGAGCTTAAACAGAAGCAGTGAATATATTAATTACAACCAGGTGCATTTTAGGTTCTCCATATAGAAGACCCTGCTGACAACTCCAATTTCATTTGTCCAAAGCTGAGTTTATTCCTTTCATCTCAGATGGCAGTACATAGGTAACGACCAAGAACATGAACTTCACAATCAGCCCAATTAGAGTTTCCTCAATACATTCAATGATTCCCACATCCTTGTCTTTGCTCATGCTGACGCTTTAGACTGGACTGTTTTTCTTCCAACCTCTCACATATTGAAGTTAAACTTTATCTTGAGGTGGTATTAAGACACACATAATAAGTGCATGATGTGTTTTTAACTAAGTTGATTTGAACCAGTCAGTTCTTATCTCTCCTTTCTCTATCATGACTGCCATTGGAGATCCAGTACCATGAGGTCACAATGCCATTTCCTCAAATTAGTCTTAATTAACCAAATCCTGCTTGATTATTCATTAATAATATCCATTTGAGTAATGGCACACTTTTGAACTACACGTGATTTTGAACCTTTCTCCAAGATTTCCCACTGATTAATGTTGCCTAGCCAACTGCTTAGAGGCAATCTATCTTTTTCATTCAATATATGCTTATTGAACACTTATTATGTCAGATCATTGACAAGAGTCAAAGATAAAGTCATTTTTTGTCAATGTGACATCATTTTTAATCTGCTTCCCTTCTCATCTAGATGCTTTTGCATGATGTGCCAACCAGTTTACCAAAAACAGCTCCCACTGCAGAGAGTGCCAGTTTTTACTACCTAAACTTGGAGCTTAGAGTTAGATGAGCACTTTAAACTCATGATGAAGAGCAAGAAGTCAGTCTGTTTTGCTGAATATGTCAACATAAATAATGACATGAAGGAATGACATAATGACAACACTATGTCTTGGCAAGCTGCCTAGAGTAATGAAGAATGATTTTCTAGTAGGTCACATAATAAAGGAGTTATCCAAACAGAAGGCATTGCTGAGGCAACAAACCAGTATACCCTGTGGTTTCACAAAATTTATTTACCTGTTCACTTGGACTATATCTACATAAACATATTAGATAGATCTTTTTTCAAAAGAAATGTCAAATTTCAAATTTGAAACAGATTCTAGGCCTTGGGTGACAAAAGGCTACAGCTATTTTGAGATAAGCAGTGCCTGTCTCTTCTCTTTCCTGCTGTATGCCCATACCCTCATACTACTTGTTCTCATAGCCAGGGTATTAGAGGAGAGGTTCTTAACAAATAATGCTCCAAAGGAGCAATTGCCTCTGAGATGCCTTTTATAGCTTTGGGCTTTGTACCAAGGCTGGGGAATATTTAAGACCTCAGAAATTCCACTTTTGCTCCATGGAGAAGAAAAAAAGAAAATTTTAAGTAAAAGGGCAGCTCTTTCTCATGACTTGCAAACTTAATAGACTATGGTGGGTTAGAAATTGCCATTGAGCCAAAAGAGCATTTTCCAAAGTATATGCTGTAGATGGGTTAATAATTGTTATTGCCAAAAACATTTTTTTCATAGTCAAATGAGTTTGGAGAATGAAGACTGAAAGTCAGACTAGTGTTTTTGGTACAAGAAAATTAGGTACTTTAAAGTGCTAATGTCTATGGTAGATCTCTAAGAATAATATAGGAAATGCTTAATTTCCCTAAACATTTTTGGCCATGGAAACTTTATTTTATGCTGCTTCTCATGGGATTACTGCTATTCTATGGAATACACTTTTGGAAATGCTGATCTATGAGAATAGACGCATTATTTTCAGACAGTGACATTTCATATTCTTTCCACAAAAAAATAAATAAATAAAAATAAATAAAAATATAAAAAATAAATAAAAATTAAAAAAACTTTACATGTCAAGGAAATTTGTTCTCCTTAAATGAAGATTATTCTATTTAATCACCATCATTGAATTAGTGATTTAGACTCTGTGTATTAATAGAAGTGGTTTCCACTGACCAACTCATCCCTGCAACAAAGGAATACAGTCTTCTAGAGAAGAGATTAGTGTTGAGTGTTCATTTGTGGATTCAAAGTAGTGCAGATTGTATTGTCTCACCCATTAATTGAACCAGTGTCCAGGGTTATTTCATTTACATGTTCTAAGTCCAGCTCCACAATCAAGCTTTTAGACTCCACATTCATCTGGTTTATATATGGGGCTCCCACAAGAGCTTTTGTTAAAAAAAAAAAATGGTTAAAAGACATGTTGGAAACCATTATCCTAAGAAGACTGCTGGACAGATCCAGTGGAATCCATAAGCTTCACATATGAGAGTGTGTTCTTCTCCTAGTCAAGGAGGATTGGCTAAGGAGTCTTTCTATAGACAGGAAACTGACATAGAGATGAAGCTCCTTGCCCAAAACAAAAGAAATAATAAAAGTAAAATTAGGGCCCCCTCGGTGGCTCAGTTGGTTAAACATCTCTTAGTTTCGGCTCAGATCATGATCTCACAGTTTGTGAGATCAAGCCCTGCTTGGGATTCTGTCTCTCCCTCTCTCTCTGCCTCTACCCTGCATTCTCTCTCTCTCTAAATCACTAAAGAAATATTAGGGGCGCCTGGGTGACTCAGTCGGTTAAGCTTCCTATTTCAGCTCAGGTCATGATCTCACGGTTCGTGAGTTCGAGCCCTGTGTCGGGCTCTGTGCTGACAGCTCAGCGCCTGGAGCCTGCTTCAGATTCTGTGTCTCCCTCTCTCTCTGCCCCTCCCCCGTTCACACTCTGTCTCTCTGTCTCTGAAAAATAAATAAAACATTTAAAAAATTTTTTTAAAAAGAAACATAAAAAAAATTAAAAGCAGAAATTAGAATCTCTTGGTTCTCCAACTAGGGCTCTTTGGGGAGATAATAATGCTTCCTACCTTACCAAAATCTGGTAAAATTTCATCCCTTAAACTAAGCAACAACATTTACTGAGCACTTACAATGTTACTGACTCCTTTCTAGGTTCTTGGGTTACAAAAATGAGTAAAGTCCTTGCTGTACAGAAGGAATAGGGAAAACATTAAGAAGTAAACAAATTAATAATCTAATGTCAAAATTAAGCTTTGTTCTGGTTTTCTCTGAGTCGTCTTCCAGGTATACCAGATCACAGGTTACCTGTCTGATCACAGGTTACCTGCCTCATCTGTACCCATTCCCAAGTTGCATTTTTATCTCCCTTAGCTGCTGTTTGCCTGATTTTGTCCTTTCCTGTCTGGGTGCAGGTTTAACTCTCTAAGCCTTAGGTCAAAACTGTTTTCCTCATGGTCATTGAATTCTGAATCCTGCCTTTTGGAAATTCCACATTAGTCTTTCCCTAGATTCCACCCTGCAATCTATCCATCCTTTAATCATCTATTCAACTAAGCTATAGACTTAGGTTTTCCACATCCATCATTCTTTTTAACTCCTCTTCATTCTTTCTCTCTCTCTCTCTCTCTCTCTCTCTCTTCCCTTGGAAGAATCTCAGCAAAGGTGAATTACTTCATTTTTTATTCTGATTCTGCTCTTCTTTGCCATGTTTTTTTCCCTTAAATTCATAAATCCCTGTCTTTTTTCACAACTCTACTTATATGTTATTTCTCTCCTCTTCACACATCATCATGAAATATTTCTCTCAAAGAGAGGCATATCTGCAAAGTACTGTTTAACCTTGAACAATTACAAGTGATCTTTCCTGACTAGAGGCAGATTCGGTACAGTCCAGATCTGCTATAAAGTTGCACATGAGAAATTTGTTATAGTCCACAATAATGCAAGAGTATTTAAAATTATAGACATGTATTTAACATTATAGACATGTATTTAAAATTATAGACATGTCCAATTAATAGGAGAAAGGAAAGGACTTTGTTTCTTGGCTAAACCCCTCTGTCATTTCTGAACATTCACTCTCAGATCCATGTCCTTACTATTTTCATTCGCTTTAGTTGGTCGTGGGACAATCGTAAAAGCAGTGTGTGGGGCTTTGAAACCATGGGGCTCCCCTTTCCTACAGCAAAATGTGCAGCCTCATTCACCTTCCGGGGGACAGTTCTCCCACAGCCTCTAATGCTCCTCATGGTAATGATACTGTTGAGCAAAAACCTAGCAACTTATACTTTATAACATATCAAATGACATCAAATATATGACATGGATAGAACAAGCCAATTAACTGCCTAATCACCCCATATTCACCTTCATAGAGAAGCTGGCTTCTCACTGTGCGTAGCTCTCACATTTAGAATTAATGAGTAGGACTTTCATCTGAAGAAGAGATCTGACTTTTAATTCTGGCACTCACACATCTTTTCTCTCAGAGGCCAAATCATAGGGCTACCATTAATAGCAGACTTTAAAAAATCAATGTATGTCTATGATTTCCTTCTTAAAAAAAAAAAAAAAAAGCAGGATCTAGTTAAGCAAAGCTGCGTTAATTTCATGAGTACGCACAGTACATTTCAAAAGTCCTGCCTTTCAGCCCAGGAAGTAAGACTCATCCAAGATTCTGGTAGTAATATTTTTAATTAAAGGAGAATACAAATCAAAAGTTCTTTTTCTTTCACCTACTTCCCCTTCCTGAATTTCTTCATTATCTAACTTTGTATCCAAGCTAGCAATCTGGAAGACAACTTTAGCTTCTTCTTCTTTATTTCTCAGCACAATCATATTGGTGCTTCTTGCTATAATAGGGCCCTATATTCTAGTCCTGGTTGAGGGTTTTATTCGTTTACTTAAAGTTTGTAGGGAATCACTGAAAGAAGATACAATTACACTCATTTTAATATAGACAATGGGTTGGAGAGATCAAGACTTAAAGTAGGGAAACATCCTGAGGCTGTTTTGGGGTCCTGATGAGAAAGACAGAGTCCTGTACTAAGGCGGTGGAGAAGGGTGGACATGTCTGAAAAGATACCAAACACAGATAGAATTGGAGTCCTGGAGACTAGATGTTGGGTACGAGGAAGTGCACAGAATCAAGGATGATTTGGGTTTCTCCTTTGGACAATTCATGGATAATTATGCAAGTCACTGACACGGGAATGCAAGGAATTGGAGAGGGAAAATGATATACAGTATTCAGATTTGTTAATGTGGTCATGTAGAGAAGATGCAGTTTTTAAAAATCACAGAGTTCTATGCTTCCTTTGATTCATTGGACCACTAAACCCCATCATTATCAATAATAATAATAATCATGTGTAAGTGATTATGTGAAGTGTGGGAGATAAAGATAGCTAAAACGTAATTCTTATCTGAAAGGGGTTTAGCATCAGGCAAGGTTGTCAGGTTATGTATATACCTAGATGAAAACGTATAGCTGGCATATAAAGTGCCGAAAGGATGGTTTGGGTAATAAATTTCCTAGGTACTCAGACCCTAATTTTCTAGCTGTATTTTCACTTCCTGAGGAGCTCTAAGCTCCAGCTAAATTAAACTATTGTATTCCTTATTCTTCAGCTACCCCTAAATTTGCCTATCTTCATATCTTGTTTTCATCTGCTTTCACTGCCTATAGGTCTTGCTTTTCAAAATCCTATTCAGTCAAAATACAAATCCTGCCCTGGTTCCCCTATTCAGAAGCTCTCCCTTTTATGAAGGTCTGTATTTGTACCATTTTTTGATCATTTTACCCATTTTATGTTATAGTTGTGTTAGCACATGTCTTGTATCATTCATACCTAGTGTATTGCACAGACACCCCAATGCTCAGTTTCTTGTAATGGAACCATGTCTCATCCAGCTCACCCATGTGTGCTTTTAATTTACTAGTGGACTTGAGGTAAACCACAAGCCATAAATAATAATCTGCATATAGGATGACACTTGAAAATTATACTTTACATTCTCAGTTTCCTATAGTACTGATATGTAAATGGAATACAACTTTTGCTCTTTGGGGAGCAAGTGTACTGGGTAGACAGTGCAGATACTAACATACCTAGCAGAATATGTAAGTGTAAGATATATGATGTGATCATAGCCACTCACCCCTAGGTGAAATACAGTTTTCAAACAAATCCCACTGATGAAAAATATACATATATACTTTTTTGCTCTTTTATTATCTTTCCTTGTGTAAAATTATCTGCAGTCATGAAAAACTGATATTTGTGACAGCAGCATGTTTCTGACGATTACATGCTTTTGGGTAGGAATGGTGAGCTGTTAGGTGACATACTCAATCCTTGAGTATAAATTTCCTTGAAATTTATTTATTTTTTCTTTTTTTTTTCTTTTTTTTTTTAATTTTTTTTTCAACGTTTATTTATTTTTGGGACAGACAGAGACAGAGCATAAACGGGGGAGGGGCTGAGAGAGAGGGAGACACAGAATCGGAAACAGGCTCCAGGCTCTGAGCCATCAGCCCAGAGCCTGACGCGGGGCTCGAACTCACAGACCGCGAGATCGTGACCTGGCTGAAGTCGGACGCTTAACCGACTGTGCCACCCAGGCGCCCCAAGAAATTTATTTTTAATAGCAACTTGAAGCTTGTAGAAAATTTTGTAGGAAAGAAAAATATTTTGACATATTCTATCCTTGCTATTGAAGAAATTTATTCTTAATAGCAACTTGAAGCTTGTAGAAAATTCTGTAGGAAAGGAAAATACTCAAGGCTCTAAATAAGACTGCTTAAATAAAAGTTGCCTTAAATTACCTAGGTGATCCTTTACAAATCATTGATTGTATTTGTTCATGTCTAATGAAGTGATTTCTTTCTGGACGTTTCCATTGAAATTTTCAACAGTTCTACTGACACCACATGTTAACTGAAGCCCACACTGATTGCTCTTGATTTCTCTGAATCCTATATTTTGATCCTGATATGTAAAGGTGGCTCTGGAATTTCTTAATAGGAGGACTTTAGACAACAACCAGACACCAGTCCTTCCTGGCTGTAAGGAAGGGCAATGGAACATGCAACTGCATTTGCATCACAAGCATATTGTTTACTTACATGAATTTATTTAGAATGTCTTGGGACATGATCCTCTCCAAGTCAAACTGAAAGACAAGAAAAAGAAATTGACTGCAGTCAGTATTAAACCTATATTAATGTAAATGTCTTTGTTACTTTTATATTTTTCTAGGACTTAGAAGATCATCTTCAAAAACCAAAAATGAAGTTCACACTGACCCGCCGGTGCTTGGTACTCTTCATCTTCCTAAATGTAAGTAAAACATTATTTAAGCCACGTTAATCAAGAATGCTGACACAGAGCATGTGATTGAGTAGACACTCACACAGGGAGAGGTCTTGCCAAAACTACATTCCACAAGCCAAAACTATCATTTCCTTGATACTTTGTTAACAGATCCCCCCCCCCCAACTTTCACAATTTAGATTTGTGTTATAGTTCACTGAAAAATGTTAGTTTTGTTTATAAAAATTTAGCGTTAACTTGAGACATCTCCACATTATCTTGGAAATTAACATCAAAGGCTAATAATGTCCTTCGATAAAATGTTTTTCATCTTAGACATGTGGATCTGAACCAGTTTCTAGGCTTCTGTCTTTTTCAAACATCTGAACTCTTTCAGTCTGGCTATTGATTTTAAATGCATTTCTCATAAAAACATTTTTTAAAAAAACTAAGAATCTTAGGTCTTAACATACCAATGTAATTCTGTAACTCTTTCTCTAGCCTTGTAAATCATGCCCAATTTCTGTAATTTTATATTGTTTTTTTCCTAAATGGTTAGCAAGTAGTCAGAACTGCAATTATCTTAGAAAATACCACCAGTGCCTGCCTATTTATTTGTGTTAACTTTGTTAACACCCATCACATCAACTTCCATAGCACATGAAAGAGAGATGAGTAAATTTTACATAAACAAATTGGGAGTTGTATTGATCTATCCTGGCCAATGAATTATACCTGGCAATAAAATTCAGTCAATAACTGATCCTATTATACTCAGGCAAACAAAACTAGTCCAGGGTTCCAGGATTTACATTGTTAATTAATGTGTCATCATGGGCTTACAAGTTTGTATAAACTGTTTCTCTTAACATTATTCAGGGAAAAATATCACTAATATTCCATAAACATAAATCTTATTTTTAAGGAAATTTTATTTTGCAATGTTATACATCAAATAAGTGGTTTATGGGTATGATTGTCAATGTAGTCCTTTTGCATCTACTTGGATATTAAGTATAGTCTGTTTTATTATGTAAAAGTATCATGTTATAATCTTTAGATAAAATACAACATAATTTGCTAAAAGTAATCTGGTATTTGGAAATGCAGGTAACTTCATGCCATTGTAAATATAATAAAAACACTGGAACATGAATATTGTAGAAATTATTAGCACATTTTATTTTGTCTGTAAATGCTCAAGCTTTATATGAGATTCTATAGCTACAGAAATATTGGTATATTCTATTCGTGATTGATATTGTTATTTTTATAGCTTAAATTAAATTCTATGTGATCAGTTGTATGTAAATATCTTTAAATAATTTTATTTTATAAAGCATATAATTATATTAAACATTGACAGAAGAAAAACTAAAGTAACTTTAACTAGATACAAGACAGTTTGAGTGTTTCCACCTTTTCTATTATAAAGACTACAGATAATTTGTGGTGTGCTAAAAAACTAAAGTAGATCAATTCTATTCAAAACTTTTACAAAATTCAAAGATTAAAATAATTTCATATATTTGAGCCATGGGCAGAAATATTTTATGGTTTGTGGGCATCTCTTTACTAGTAAACATACTGTACAGGGCACTTAAGTGGCTTTGTGCTCTCTTTCCTGTGATAAACAGAAATTTGCTTCTCTGTCTTGTATTTGGATCATATATTTGATTTGGAGGATTCTTCCATAAAAAAAAGTTTTGATATGTGAGTTTCCTTCTAAAACATACATTGTGTTCCACACTGATACTCCTTCAAGAAAAGTAAATTATTTTAAAAAGTGGTACTGATTTTAATTACTATAAAATATTACTTTTTTATACATTATTGTGAAAAATCACTGCCAGTGTATTTGTTGAATTCTACCGACCTGATTTCCAAATGGTCTTTAAAGTATCAGTTTGGGTCACCACATTTCATGAGCCTCAATTTAAATCAATCAAAACCACCTAGTCATTTCCTCTCCCTTATCTGTAATAGTGCAATTGGCTTAGAATAGTGCTTGGCACATAGTGAGTTCTAAAAAAAAAAGATAGTGATCATGATAATTATAGCAACAATGATGAAGACATAGAAAAACTATATTCTTCTGAGAAGCATTCGTTGTTGGTAACTTATCTGTATTCCCCTATTTGCTTGGAATTTATCATTATGGAGCAGTTTTTTTGTTTAAATAATGCTTAAGTAGAAAAAACATAGGATACCAACCATCTGATCCTACCTGGAAGAACCAGGTTAACACTTTACAAAGCTCTGTTTTATCCTTTATTATTTTGAAAAGTATAAGTAACTGAAAACTACAAACAATTCCAACATGTACGTTGTCAGTATTAAGGATGGTGACGTCAAAATCCTGCTGGTTATATCAAGTTGTGGATTCTGGAATCATGTTCCTTTTAGACAAATTCTGTCTGTGGCAATCAATAGGAATCTCTCCTTTCAGCACTGTAGCATGAGTTCCCATATTCGTTATGTTTGAACCACTGCAGTGATGCACCATTTCTTAAAGCTCTACACAGAATGGTCCTGTAATTGTTTTGTCTCTGTGCTTCTAGAAACCAAGAAGTAGGAAGATTGTCTTACATCAAAGTAGGAATTGCTTGAGTACATGTCCACTCAAACCAGATTGCTTTCCACTGGACTCCATGATTAGTGTGCACCAAACCTCCTAGAATGTGAGCCCCATGGGGGCAGGGACCTTGCCAGTCTTGTTCACTGCTGAATCTCCAGTACCTAGAACAGTAACTGGAATGGGGGAAGCAAAGTATTTATTAACTGAAAGAACAACGGTGTTTCAGCTACGGACTGCAGGTATTGGTGGCAGCTTGGTGGTCGTATGTGTGGCGCCATTTACTTGAACCTTTAGGAGTGACATCACATATACGGCGGCTAAACTGCTGCATAGGACAACAATTAAGAGGTTGTTTTTTGTTTTGCTTTGGGAGAATCATATAAGATGGCTTGTATGAAAAACTTTGAACACGAATCCTTATCCAGAATATCAATGTGCCCTTAATATCTCATCTCTATCTTCATTTGAGCATAAAATATTCATGTGCCAAAATGTATAATATAAACATAATACTTATGATAACTAAAATATTTTTAAGTGTTTCGCATTGCTTGGTAGTCTTATCTAATCACTACTGCTTCTTTTTTGTTTCTATATTGCTGAAAATTATGCCACCTCACTAGCCATTTTTATTGGTACAAAATCACCAGCAAAACCTTTCTATGTTCATGAGCTTTATGAAATTTGTATATGTATTATTTTTAAGCAGTAGTAATTCCATTATTAGAATTATATATATAATCATTATCTGTCTATATCTTCATATCTGTTATATATACATATATGACAGAATGCCTCAAATATATGTTATTTTCAGAAGAAAGTCACTGAAGCATTCAGTTACCACTGTAAACATTCTATAGTCATTGCTCACACACCAACCAGACAAGGAGTGGACTCAGATTACTATGTCTCATCTATGACAGAAGTTCTAATTTCTCATTCCTTCAGTGTTGAAACAATCTCTATGGAACCAGGCTCCAAACCAAGTTCACTGGAGTTTGTTTCAATATTGCAAGAATGGTAAGATTGATGCTCCTATCATCTACATGAAATACACATGCTCTTTCAGATGGTCATATCTACACTGTTATTGATGTTAAAACTTCATTAAAACAAATCATGCTGTAATTGAAAACACAAGTACCAGGCTTTCCTCTTGGTATCCTTGCACATAATGACTCCCCATGGCTTACAAGAATTTCCAACTAGTGCAGGAACATTTATTAATTGGTTGCCCAGTCCATTAAAGATAGAATTCAGAATGTTACTTTTGGCAAGAATGCCAAACTTAAACAGGATGCTCCCTAACATCTAAAACATCTAGTATAAATGACAGAAAATATTTATATCGGACATCACATTCCAGCTTCTAATTTCATTTGAATATGGTGAGAAAATTACCCATAAATAAATAATATATCAAATGACAATTCTCACATCAATTAAAGATTCTAAGAATAGAGCTACAAAGAATCTAAAATAGATGCATAAGGTTAACCTATAATTGATATCTCTTATTGTGGAGATACAATGATCTATTAAAGACCATGGTTATGTGATCTTTAGTCAGATTGTTAAAACACACACAGCCACAAGCATTCATACAAATGTAGGCTAGTTTAATCCACAACGAAGCCTTTAACGTGAAATCTATTAAAAATATGTATTTTTTACTCCCAAACCACATTCCAATTCCTGAGGGAATACTGAGCATTCAATTATTAATGATTCTTTACATTTCACAGTTCCTGGTGTCAGGAAATATTTTATGTTGATCTTTCTTGCTAGACTGTAAGCTCCATGAGGGCAGGATCTATGTTTATTTTACTCAGCACTAGCATAATGCTTGGCTGATAAAGTTCAATGACTATTTGCTGATTGGTTGATCTTAAAACCAGTAGGGAAGGATCATATAACAACAGAATGGTGTTCAACTATGTTGGTAAAGGATTTGTACATTTGAAATAATTTCTGTGAGTTCATTAATGTCTCTTTTTTTTCTGTCATACATTCAAGAAGCATTAAAATTAGAAACAATCCTAATATTTAAAGAGTAGTATCAACTATACCCACAGTAAGTGTCCATCTAGAGTTATCACAGTATGTAATAAGTATTCACCCTCTCCTGTTTGCAAGCAATTTCTACTCAGATGCCTTGCTGGCACCTTCAAAACAAGAACAAAAGTGAACTTACCTTCTTCCCCCTAGTAACTTCTCCCTTCTCAGGTATTCCCATTCTTGTCCATTATGTAGGTTAAAATACCTGAGCTATTTGACTATTACTGTTCTCCGGTCCTTATATTCAAATATATGTTTTTATTATCTGAGAAAGTGCTGAGGGTTGTGCTTCCCTGTTCCCTCACGCAGTGCTCTAGTCCATGCCTTCAGCTTCCTGGCTCCCTCCCCAGCTCTGATCTGTGAACATCTGATGCCCACCACATGAATTTTACTAACATTTTCCTTTCACAAACTTCACTGGTCAAAAGCCTACAGTACATCTTTAATTTATTGTCATGTTTTAATGATATTAGCTAAAACGTATTGAGCCTTTCATTGCACCAGGCACTTTGTATTTGTTTTCTCAGGGCTCTATATTATCTGATTTTCCTTGACTCCATTTCTTACTAACCCCCAAATATGCTTCTCTCCAGGAACAATGGTTTCCTTACTGTGTCTCATACGTGCCATTTCCTACCTTTGGGACCTATACGCATTCCTTTCCCTTCATTCGGAAAGCCTTCCCTCTCCTCTCTGCCTATGTAGACACTGCATATACTGAAAGTCCAGTTGAAATTCTACCTTGTATCTGTAATGGTAACTGACTATTCTTGCACCATGCCCTCTGTACACTCTCAATTTTTATTGTATTATGCATTGTACAATTTAGCATCTAGTGACATGCTATCTGATAGGAAAGCATGCCGCATCCACACAATGACATACACTGGAAAACAGTGTGGTTACACTCTGAGTAACCTGAGGTATACAGGTCAACTTAATAAAAATGAGTTTGTTTTAGAGACTGTAAGGAATAGAGAAAAGTATGCAACACTGTTTCTGGCATGAATACAGTTGGGGAAACTTCAATCTTAGAATAATTTAGACAGAATAAGGCCAAATAAAAAAAATGTGTTTAACAGGTGTGATAGAAAGAGAGCAACTTCCTAACTTCAGAAGAAGAAAAAGCCAGTGCAGGCTGAAGCTTGCAGTCTTCTCTGAACAAGTCTCTATGCAGAACATGGGTATAGAATCACAGATTCAAGCACCACCAAAAACATCATGGCCACAAAAGAAATTGAAATCTATATAAACATGACTTAGGATGATTTGTCAGTCTGTGATCATGACCAGTGACAGCCTGTACCAAAAGTGCAGAAGCACTAAGAGAAATATTTAAGATTTGCACTGATTTCCAGCAGTGAAAATAAATTATCCTGTGTAGGTCACCTGCTGAAGAAGCCTATTTAAAGATATTAAAGCCAATTATCCAATGCAGAGTATCTCAGAAGAACAGATTTTGTTTGTTCTGGGACTACCTGGAGTGAATTTTTGGCAGTGCACGTAATCTAAGCACAAATAAAAATCAGCTGAAAGAATCTAATATAAAAGTTTACTTATTGCACTAATATATATATTTTTTATAACATGATTCATGATTATTAGAAGTTCCAAAGAAGGCAAAGTTGATTTAGTATTGGTATTTTTTGGAAATCAGGTTATTTGTTTTGTTTACCTCTAAACTTAACAGTGATAACAAAATTAAAACAATCTTATATGATAAAGAGGTGCATGAGTTTGAGTGGGGGCTATACATTTTCAGTAGTGAATGGAAAGAATGCATATATGAAATCTGTAGGTAGAATTTGTAGATGAAATATAAATACACTTTTCAGTTATGAAGAAAAATATTCCACTTGGAGACCATATATAATTGTTGCTCGTGGAAGGAAAATGTTTTCAAACTTTTTGACTGTCTCATTTATTTCTGTATACACCGGTTCCTGCTCTCTATAAGTGACTGATTTTTCTTTTTAATACAGCACCCAACCCCAATTCTTCCTGCCACTTCAAATGACACCTATCCTCCAAATATGAAGTCCGAGCCATTTCTCTACGTCCTAGGACGTAAGAAAATGACGGATGCGCAGTACAAATGCTATGACCGCATGCAGCAGTTACCCCCATACCAAGGAGAAGGTAAGAAGAAAGATGTATGCAAATATGTTTCAAACAACATTAAAGGTTTTTTGCTTCAGTGGGTAAATATGTGTTGACTAGTTTTAATATGCCAGCAGTTTTAACAGTGGTTTTCAAACTATGGTATGCTTGTATATTTCATGCTGGACACATGCCTACTTTCTTTGTTCAAGTCCACCCAACTGGTTTTGGGCTAACATCTACACTTATGACAAAATTACTACAATAACTCAGTATTCACACCTAGCAAGGAGGAACAATGCAGGACGAAGTGAGGGAGAAGAATTGGAAAATGATAGGAAGGGAATGGGAAAATGGTGGGCAGAGAATTTGCCTTAGGTGAATCCTGTCAAAATCCTGTCTTGTTTTGGGTTAATTAGGCAGTATCTTCCCTTAACTGTCAATTCGTTGGCAACTAGTGCTATTCCTTCCCCTTTTCTAGCCCCAGTTCCCAGAGAAATTAGAAAAAAGCTATCTCCTAGGCAGGCATTGTTTATCTGTCACCTTCTCTAGAATGCTCTATGTGACTGTTCAAATATTTTCAGGGCCAAGCCTATTCTCTTAGCCATAGAGGGCTATGTGATGGCCAAGCATTACTACATCCATTTCAGTTCTCTTCCCTGTCCTCTAAAACATTTGAAAAGACCCAACAAGGTCTTGTACACCCTTGTATATTCTAAGATAACACCGCTTGGTGGGTGTGTTGGGGGTGAGGGGGAATATCAGTTAACTATATTCTATTACTACACATGGTTTGCCTTTAAATAGTTAAATTTCTACTTAATTTCTACTTCCTATTTTTAGAATATTTCTTTTAAACAGAACTCAAGACAGTAGAAAGATACATACATGTTATTCTTCGGTCTCCAGTAGTTTCAGTGTTTTTTAAGAAACTGAAAAGTCATTAGACGCAACTCTGCCCAAAGAAGAAATCATTTCTTCTGAAGCAAGTGAAACAATAGAAACAATAGAAACACAACTATTATTTTCAGAGACCAAGCGAGAGCAGACTCCTTCATTCACTTCAGTCTTAATCATTTTGGGAGGCTGAACTTTTGTGCTATGATCATTCTTTTAAGATTTCTTTTCTTTTTTCTGTTTTTTTTTCTTTTTCTTTTTTCTTTTCCTTCCTTCTTTTCCTTCTTTCCTTCTTTCCTTTTTTCCTCCTTCCTTCCTTTTTTTTTGTTCTTGGACTGCCTTCAAAGCCTGAGGCTTATTCTTTTGAATAGCTTTATAGAGGTCAATCTTCACATTTTAAGGTAGATTAAATTTTGAAAGCAGTGAGACACCACTAAGACCCAAATACATAAACTACTCAAACTGAGCATTATTTTAGCTACTAACAAAGTGTGATTCTAAAATAATAAGACTAGATTTCTGTGTGACCTGTTAACTGTGTACAAATGCATCTCCCACAGGAATTTTGAACAATTGAATTTTAAACCCTTGGATTAAGAATAGAACTATTCAAGGCAACCCCTTTGAAGGTTAATGGCTAGTAGGATCCATATGTTACAAAAACATAGTTTTTTCAAGGTAAGCCTCTGATCCAGGGGTGATACTGCATATACCTTTCACAAGGTTTCTTTGCAGCATTTCTGGAGACATTTTCAAGGAAAGATTTTAGAGGAAAGATTCCATACAGATGACATACATGTATGTCTTTTGAGGAGCAAATGGAGAAAACCCTCTAAAAATGTAAACTCTATTAAGAGTTGGTAAAGTTAATATCTTTATTTTGTTGCTGTTGCTGTTCTTTTTAATATTTCCATATGCATGTCCAGAGCTCCAAAATAACCATCTATTAAATAGATAGATCCTGTTTAACACTGTCAAATCCCTGCTGATGATTCTGCAACTTTTTCCAAATACAGTGTTAATTTCTTTCTGAATAATCAGGTCCATATTGCAACCGTACCTGGGATGGATGGCTGTGCTGGGATGATACACCGGCTGGAGTACTGTCCCATCAATACTGCCCAGATTATTTTCCAGACTTTGATCCATCAGGTAAAATATTTCTTTTTATTTCACATTTTGCTTCGCTTTTAGAATTTTCATGGTTCTGAAAAGAAAATCAGATATAAAAGATATCTATCTAATCATACTTTGTGTGTTTCAGCATTTTCTGAAGAATTTTCTTACTTGAAATATTACCCAGTTGCACAAATATTACAAGCTCTCATTTTTTAAGTCGCATTACTGGTCAGTTGTGTACATTAGGTCTTTAATTCTAAATAAAAGTTAAATTTTTATATATTTTAAATATTTGTTATTAAATTTTAGTAAAATTTTAAATTAATTTTTTAAAACTGTGAAGTTTTACTTAAATGTGGTTGTTCTTAAGTTTTCAATTGTGTCACATTTAGCAACTTAGGCAAATGCTTGGTCTAGAGTTCAGGTCTACTGGGCTGATATAGCATGCACAATGGAAATTTGATATAACACTGAAAGTTATATAGGGGCATCTGATGGCTCAGTTGGTTAAGTGTCCAAGTTCTGCTCAGGTCATGATCTCACGGTTCGTGAGTTCAAGCCCCATGTCAGGCTCTGTGCTGACAGCTCAGAGCCTGGAGCCTGCTTCAGATTCTGTGTCTCCTTCTCTCTTTGCCCCTCCCCTGCTCTCTTTCTCTCTGTCTCAAAAATAAATAAACATTAAAAAAATTAAAAAAAAAGAGAGTTATATAAAACTGTCATGTCTAAAGGAAAATAAACCAGAAGGTGGTAACTCTAGACATCTACTAGATTTCTGTTCCAACAGTAGATTATTAAAATATGTTCAGTAAATAAGACTAATTCTGGGGGCGCCTGGGTGGCGCAGTCGGTTAAGCGTCCGACTTCAGCCAGGTCACGATCTCGCGGTCAGTGAGTTCGAGCCCCGCGTCGGGCTCTGGGCTGATGGCTCAGAGCCTGGAGCCTGTTTCCGATTCTGTGTCTCCCTCTCTCTCTGCCCCTCCCCCGTTCATGCTCTGTCTCTCTCTGTCCCAAAAATAAATAAACGTTGAAAAAAAAAATTAAAAAAAAAAAAAAAAGACTAATGCTGTTATAATGGATCATACTAATACCCAGCTCCATGCCCTGCACAACATAAGCAGTCAATAAATGTGTGTTAAGTAAATGAGTGACACCAAATTCATTTTAGTTATAAAAGTAACACAGGAATACTTTCCATTGAGTGTCATTTTTAACTTTTCAAAACATTTTCATATATATTATCTCATTTTATACTCACACAATATTTGACACAAAATTGCAAGTGTACCAAGTCCCTAGAGCTCTTACCTAACCCTCTTTTTGTAAGTAAATGCAGGGGCACCTGGGTGGCTCAGTAGGTTAAGCATCTGACTTCAGCTCAGGTGATGATCTCACAGTTTGTGGGTTTGGGCCCCATGTCAGGCTCTGTGCTAAAAGCTCTGAGCCTGGAGTCTGCTTCAGATTCTGTGTCTCCTTCTCTCTTATATATATATAATACATATAAGTAAGTGCAACAGTCTTGGAAAAGCATTTGGGAAGCAATATTTCTAAGTCTCCATACAAACTTGTACAGATTGAAGTACCTTTAGAACCTTCTAAGGAAGACATGTTTTTCCTTCAGGCCTTAATCTAGCCACACTGGTGTAACTGGAAGTTGGGTCAGGATGCTTAGGCAGGATAAAGGTCGAGGAGTACCAGCTACCAAGTGGAGTGAGAAGCCAGAGGACTGACAAGATGTATCTCTGAACTGTCAGCTATCCAAATAAATTGGAGATCTGGAATCCAAGATGCTCTGGTAGTTAGTGGTCAGGAGCAGTGCAAGGAATGTGTAAAGAGATGTTTGAGTTTGTATAACAGCCTCAATCCAGAGACTAGCTACGTGGGGATCAGGGGAAGGGATTTGGGTAGGTGTTAGCAATGAGTGATTCTCAACTTAGCTAAGAACCTAGGAAACTTAAAAAAATCCTGATGCCTGGTACCACCCCAGATATTCTTAAATAATTAGTTTGGAGCATAACCTGGGCATGATCTTTTAAAGTTCTCCTTGTGATTAAATGTATAGCCAAGATGAAAATGTGTTAAATAATAAAGAGAGTCCAGTTAAGAAAGTTTTCAATTGTTAAGTTGTTAACAATTTCAATTAACAATTAACAGTTTCAATTGTTAAGTGAGTTAAGAAAGCTCAACCAATACACTAAGTAGCTGTGCCCATGGGAGGGAGAGCCCAGTATCCGACGAGACTGTACCAGAGAGTAAAAAGCAGTAGCCACCTAGCTTCAGGGACTGCAGGTGTTGGGGCCAGAAAAATTCTGTTCCAAAACACTAGATAGAAAATCTGCCCTAATGAAATACTATATGGGATTAACATACTGAAAAGGGAGTAAAATCTTAGTTATAAAGGAGACCCATATGCTGAAACTAAGCTACAGACACACGATTTAAATCCCAGTTAACAGGTGAGGTTTGTGCATGAGAGCAGAGTGTGCCTGGGTGTGCCTGAGCCCCAGTCTGCTGACTGTGTTTAAGTGGCTCTAGGTGTTGAACTGGCTGGCTGGGAGTCAGGGCCCCAGGTAGTCAGTTCATTCCATCTCAAGCTCCTGATCCCTTTTTACAAGATGTGATATAACAGAACACAGTAATCCCTCCACACCTCACAGTGCTGATTTTCCTCAGTGTCCTTTTGGGAGTGGTTCAGTGGAAGAGAGTTGGAATATTCAGTGAGTGGAAGGGAATGCCAAGGTCTTCATTGAACAGGAAGGATCTTCACTGAACTAGCATTTTGAAGGGAGGAATCAGTGTTTGTTTCATGCTTAAGAGATTATGTATGAAAAAAACCAACCTTAATTTTCAAATTTTTCCAAGAGTTGTTTGGTCAGAGTTTCTACCACCTTTTGGGATCAACCAGCCCATCTGTTTCCCTTTACTCACTGATAAAGAATGGCAAGAGGTTACTGCTGCACAGACCGAAAGTGAGATCATCAGTTAAGATAGAAACAATAGTCAAATGGTAAAATCTAGTCAAGAAAGTCTCTGGAATCCAGATTAGAGCAGAGAAATTAGTCTGTCCCTGTATCAATGTTTGAGAGATGCTTTTCGTGCATCTAGCAAGGATGATATCCAAAGTTCCACCCCAGTAAGACAGAGATAGTGAAAATGAGATTACAGGGGACTACTTTAAAAACCAGTTCAGGCCAGCCACTGCTGAAAATTCTCATTGTGAAAAGAGGAAGGGCTTAGTGCTGTGCCCCTGCTCAGCACTACATTCCTGTAAACTCTAACTAAATGCTATTTGATGATAATCTTTCCATCTTTTATTGACTCTTCCCAGTAAATGATGCTTCATTAATCTTGACTTGACAACTACATTAGAAGTAACTTGATTGGCACAAAGAGCTTTTCTGCAACTGAGACTACAAGGCCAGTTCCAAAGCAGCAATGGGTTCTTGCCAAAATGGCTATACTTACTGACTAAAAGGCAAGTTTTTGGTCAGCAAAACAGGGATTTCCAGGCATAGATCCATCTTATCAGCCTGGTTTGTAGAAAGAACCCTCTCAACGGGGAGACAAATCCACTTCAAAAGAAAAACACATGTTAAAAATACCTATTTCACCAAACGTAAATTCTTTAGGATTTTACCATTGACCCAAAGCTACACCTTGATGATAAACAAAACAGTTTCATGAAATGACAGAGATTTCATTTTAGACAAAGTGCTTGGTAAAAGACAGGTCATGAGAGAGTGAATAACAGCACTGAAATTCAAAAGAGGCTGGTGGCCTGAAGGAATATGCTAGAATGTAAAAAGCAGATATACAAGGAGGTGCTTAAGGCCCTGATCTTAATGTCACTCAGTCAACATTAATGGCACAGTGCCAAGATGGTCAACATGGTTTAGGACAATGATTCTCAACCCTGATACCCTTTGGAATTGGTGAGCTTTTTAAAAATGCTAATGCCTGGTTACCTCTCCAGTTAATCAAGTTTGAATCTCTGGAGATTGGAGCTGAGCATCTGCAAAACCTCCATATGAATCTAAAGTGAAATAAGCATGCTGCCCTCTTCATGGGACAGTCCAAACTTAAAATATTTTAGGGAAATACCAGTATCACAGCACATGCAGAGTGGCTCCAGACTGTGAAGGGACAGCAAACTGTGTAGTGTGAGTAAATAGGGATGTTTGGTTTGGAAAGGGAAGTTAGAGTAGACATATCCTTTCTTTGAATATTGAAAGACTTGCCAGGTGGGGAGGACAAGTTCTTATAGCTGTAACAGGTAGAACCAAGAAATGCTTAGATACAGACTTTAGTGACATCAAAACAAAATAATATTTCCTACAGTCTTGTCCATGATTGGAATGGACTTCTCGAGGAGGAACACCCCTCCCTCCTCCATAGAATATATTTTGCCTTACATAGCTAAATAACGTTGTTAAAACAGATTGTATTTGTTTTGATAAAGTAATAAGCTAGTTTCTGACAATGTAATAAAGATAAGATGCTGCATTGCAAGCCACTTTTCTAAAAATTGCAAGAAGCTTCAACAAATAGCATTAGCAAAATCATTGACCAATTGTCAATATCAATTTTTCTATGCTGATTAGTGCTAACCCTTTTTTGAAATATTGTTGGTGTCCAGTGGTGATTTTTTTTTTTGAATGTTTATTTTTTAGAGAGAGAGAGAGAGAGAGAGAAAATGAGGAGGGCAGGGGCAGAGAGAGAGGTAGACACAGAATCCAAAGCCAACTCTGAGCTGTCAGCACAGAGCCCAACACGGGGCTCAAACTCACAAACCGTGAGATCATGACCTGAGCAGAAGTTGGACACTTAACCAACTGAGCCACCCAGGCACCCCTCAGTGGTGATTCTTTATATAGTCTTTCTCCAATGGCTATCTCAGCAAATTTACAATTAAAAATTTTTCCATTTAACTTTCTAACAAATTTACATTAAGCAAAGATGAGTCTCACAGTTTGCTTGAAAACATCTTTTGCTTGCAGAATGTGTTTTTTCACCCACTTGAAATAATTGTTAGAGTAGACATACAAACAAATCTACAATTTTAAGCTTGAATCTTGTTTAATTTCATAGCACCTGTTTCAGTTCTATAATTAAAAATTTTTAATTTCCCTTAAAATCTGCCAAAGATAAAAGAATTCTCATACTAGCTCTTAGCATATTGATTGACTAACCATAACTACTGATAGAAAATTATTTTAAATATTATGAGATCTCAGTGATGTTTCAGACAAATAAGGGTTTTTTTTACATGAGTTGTTTTCTTAGTATTTAAAACAATAACAGTTTCCTCCAAATATTAGTATGTGATTCAGACTCCCACATCCTGGGCTAAAAAAAAAAAACCCAAAAGTGATACAATAAAAGGTCTATCCACAGGTGGGACAGCTCTTTGCCTTTGCCAATGAAGAAAAATGCTTCAAAAATATTTTTCCCAGGAAATTATCAAAAATCAAAATTTTGTAAAGGTTCTAAATACACTGGTAAAACCTATTTGCATATTATACCAATTTGAGGTTGCTTTATGATATCTAAGGCAATAAGTGCATTGCAGAGGTACTCTGGAGAACTAGAGGAAGTCAGAATAACTCAGATTAAATTTGGCAAGTGCATTCATTTCAATGTGCATTTGTTCATTATTTTCTATTTTATTTAACTCAATATAATTTTTTCTTCCATTTGTATAGCCAATCAGATTAGATTTTAAATACTATCTTACAGTCAACAAATTATTTATGATTCTTTGGGTCACTGAATGGAGTGTAGATAAATTGCCCACAGAATTATGAGCCTTAATGCAGAGTTAACTAGCTGCACAATAGCTTTGGAATCAAGCAGACCAGACCTGGATTTGACCCCTGGCCTTCCTACTTGCTAGCCATAGATGGGGAATTTACTCAACCTATCTGAGCCTCAGTTTCCTCATATGTACAATGGGAAGACCAATACCCATCTTAAAGGGTCATTATTAACATTTAAGAAAATAATTCTGCAAAGTGCTTAGCACGGTGCCTGGCCCATAGCAAGGTGGAGATCTTTAAAATGCCAATCCAGCCAAATCAGCAAATTTCACTATCACCTGAGAGATGATTAAAGAAGTAAATAGCGAAGGCTAAATCTATACATCCCTAGTATGCCCTCTGTGAGATAAAGAGATGATTTAAATGAAATATTTTTGAGAAGCACAAAAATTATTTCTTGATACACCTCTTAGTTTTGGACTTCTTTGTTCTCTTGGATTTAACTATATGAAATTGCCAATATTTGACCATCTGACTCACAAAAACTGTGGTTTCATACAGTCAACCTAATAAATAAATATTGCATATAAATGAAGATGTGGTCTTGCTCTTCTCATATAGTTTCTATCTAAAATCAGAAATGTAATGTGGCTTTAAAAAAATATGAGGTATAGTATAGGTAGCACTTTTTAGTGCAACCGACCTGACATTAAATCCTAGCTGACCCACTATCCAGTGACTTTTCAAACTCTATAACCTCTCTCACTCTCTGCTTCCTGTTTACAAAATGGAGATATAGCAACATCTGTTTTATATGGCTTCGCTGATGATAAAATGAGACAACGCATGCTAAAACATTGTGCATAATACATCTTCATGATGGTCTCCATTGACCTATATTCACATTCAAGTTATATAAAGTGATTAACATCGTGGCATGGCTTTTAAGCTTTATTTTTCCTTCTTGGTAGTTTGAGATAATAATGTAATAATTGTGTTTCCTTAACAGAAAAGGTTACAAAATACTGTGATGAGAAAGGGGTTTGGTATAAACATCCTGAGAACAATCGAACCTGGTCCAACTATACTATGTGTAATGCTTTCACTCCTGAGAAACTGAAGGTAGGTTCTATTTCAAATTTCGGTATTGGGTGAGAATGCCATTATTTTTACATAGAAATATATGCATCACTATGAAACACCTGCTACCAAGATGCCAACCTATTTTATAGAAGGAAATCAGATAATGGCCTGTAAGTTTCTAGGGACTCTATGAAGTAGTATTAGAAAAAAATGACATTCTACTTCTTGTTTTGACACCTGGTGTCAAAGAGTTCCATGAGCATATAGAATCAGGCCATTTATAGTGAGGCAAATAGTGTCCATGGGAAAGATGATGGGATTCCCCATAGGCAGCATTTCCAGGGACTCTCTAAGATGTCTCTTCTGTGAGAAAAATTCCAAAATTAGAGATTTTTCTTCAAGCCACAAAGTGACAGTTTCCCCTCTTCCCTGCCCCCAAGATGCCAGTTAGAGTTTTACTATCAGGGCTTGAAGGAACCCTTAGAAAGGGGCTGCCCATCAGCCTGTAGATACAGGTGTGGCAGTTTAGGTTATTTTCAGTGGAACTACTTTTGTCTTACTGCCTGTTAAATATTTTTAGTATCATCTCTGCTTGGATACATTTAAGCCAATGGGAAAAACCCAGATACTTACTCTCCAAATGCATGAGAAACCTGAAAAAAAAATCACTAAACCCACAATCAGCCTCCTCTTTCCCACTGTGCTGGGAGAAACAGGCAGTGTTTAACCACACAGCAGTAGAAACCTTTTGTTTCCTTCAAAGATAGGCCTGCATGCTAAATAATTACTGAGTTGGAAGCTAAAAGCTCATCAGTGCTTCTGTTTGCTACAGTGAAGATTTAGGAGTATAGAAAATTTTCCTTTTATTAAAAACAAAACAACAGCAAAAAACAAACAAGATGAACAGGTAGCCTTGAGACCAGTTGACTAGAGACCAGAAGGACATCTTGTCACAGGCGTAGGCTGGGGGCACCAACGCTGGTTACTGCTTTACAAATTGCATAGTCGCCTCTGAGAATTAGATGCATGTCTACATCCTAATGGAGAGCTGTTTACGTAATAAGGTCTGACTGAGATGACATGTCACCAAGTAAGGAATACCTGAATGAGTGTTAATTATGATTTTACAGGAAAAAACTGTAATCCTGTTAACTCAATTGTTATAAGGAGTACATATCCAAGTAAGTAGTTCTTCAGGCTGCCATATTTGACCTTCTCATTCTAGCCACATCTGAGATAGAAAGAAAGGATTTTAAGAGTAAATGTTCCCCTCTGAGCACCTAACATAATGATTGAAATTCTTTGAACAAATCTTCCATCTATATACAGGCAAAAAAAATTTTTTTTTGTTTTGAAGAAAGAATCTTAGAATTTATTAAAAAAAAAAAAGCACTTCTCAGTCTTAAGAATGACACCAAGAATGGCAACTAAATTATGAGCTGTTGGTTTAATCTTACACATTTAGACAACTTTATTTCAAAAGAATAAATATTTTTTAGAGTAGTCTGGAGGCAACTGAAAGAAAATCAATTATATAAAATTTTCTTAGAAATAAAAATATACAGAAATAAAAATAAAATAGTGACAGAGGATGGGGCATAAGCATATATCTAAATTAAAAACAGTACTTTCAACGACAAGGGGATTCTACATGGTGAACTATTTAAAAGGAAGAACTCTTAGAAAATGCCACTCCTGTGCTGATGCATAGGGGCACTTGTACCCCAATGTTTATAGCAGCACTCTCAACAATAGCCAAATTATGGAAAGAGCCTAAATGTCCATCAACTGATGAATGGATAAAGAAATTGTGCTTTATATACACAATGGAATACTACGTGGCAATGAGAAAGAATGAAATATGGCCTTTTGTAGCAACGTGGATGGAACTGGAGAGTGTGATGCTAAGTGAAATAAGCCATACAGAGAAAGACAGATACCATATGTTTTCACTCTTATGTGGATCCTAAGAAACTTAACAGAAACCCATGGGGGAAGGGAAGGAAAAAAAAAAAAAAGAGGTTAGAGTGGGAGAGAGCCAAAACATAAGAGACTGTTAAAAACTGAGAACAAACTGAGGGTTGATGGGGGGTGGGAGGGAGGGGAGGGTAGGTGATGGGTATTGAGGAGGGCACCTTTTGGGATGAGCACTGGGTGTTGTATGGAAACCAATTTGACAATAAATTTCATATATTAAAAAAAAAAAAAAGGAAAAAAGAAAATGCCACTCCTGGTTTTGTCTAGTGGTAAAGTGAAAAAAAATAGCCAGAAAATGAATTGGTGGGAGAAAAGACAGCAGCTGAGTATCTGTTTTTTTTGCAAAGATTCCTAAATATTTCCTAAGAAGGGGCTTTTAGGCTATTTTGAAGTCTTTATCATAAGTTCTAGATATAAACCAACGACTCCAACCTTAATTATCATTTCTGCAAAGATAAAAAGCATTCTGTTAGGAGAGTAGTATCAATGAAAATGGCAAATAACATGCAAATGCCCGGTCAAGTGGTGAACAGCCACAATTCAGGAGATGTTGATTAGTTCATTTTGAAATTCAAACTCCTAGAAAAGCAATATTTGTTTCTGTCCAGCAATAATGCATTTAACCAAACAAAGGACTCTGCATGCTTTGAGAGCCTGTTAGTGGAATCAGTACTTCAGTATCAGGCTCTTCACGAGTAAAGTGACAAGAATCAAATGCAGAAGGGTCATGATTTGTACATAAATGCCACATTCTACCAGGAATTAAAAAACTTCACAGAAATTATCCAACTTATTTATACTGTGTTTGTATTGTGTGTTCTATTGATTACTAAGTGGTGTCAGCGTTTGCTTTATGTTTATGTGGTTTGAACTGATATTATTAGGTGAATAGAAATTACAAATTGTTTTATCTCTCTGACTTGAGCTCTGGATCTATATGATATTACACCCGTTTTCTTGTGGTTAGTGTTTACCTAGATCATCATCTCCCCATCCTTTTATGTCCAGTATTTCTGTATCCCAGTATTTAATTATGTTTCTTATAAGTAGCATGTAATTATTTTAAAAATCATTTAGTTTGACCAAATTATTTTACAGATAAAAACTACTGAGATCTAGAGGGGTGAAGTGGCTGACTTATGAGAGTCACACAAAGACTTAATCACTAATACTCTGAGTAAAGAACAGCTCTGATGAATCCAGTCTTACATTCTTCCCACCACAACATGCAAATTCTAGTATAACTTATAATCTTATATTATTTAACCTGTTAACCCCAAATATTATAATTCAATATAATTTCTGTGAAATATGTTATAATTTTAGATTTTTTTAAAGGAGAACGATTGTTGAATTACACTTATATTAAAAATAGAAACTATTTTCCCTCCTCTATTATCACTTATTTGCCTGTTTATTTTTATAACTGTTTCATTGTTGTTGCTGTTGTTGTTGCAGAACGCATATGTCCTGTACTACTTGGCTATTGTGGGTCATTCTTTGTCGATTTTCACCTTGGTGATTTCGCTGGGGATTTTCGTGTTTTTCAAGTAAGTACCCTCATAGCATCTGCTTTTTATTTTCTTATTTAAGGTACTGAAATAAATGGTTAACTCTGCAAGAGTTGGGGGAAGAGTGATCTTCTGCAAATCACAAGAGAAATGCACCACCAAGAGTCATGAAGTAGCAAGGAAAATAAAATTAATTAAAACCATTTTTAATCCTATCTCTGAGAAAAATAAGGTGGAATCGTATAATTCTCAAAGGCAATATGCCTTTCCCAAAATGAAACAGTCCTGTGAGCCCATAGGTATCCTGTTAACATGTTAAAGGCTCCACTTACCATTGCTAAGGTTGCAGGAAGTATTGAGGAGAGGCTCTTCTTCCTTCTTTTAGCCCCATCCTAAAATATGGAAGTCATGGCCAGAAGTTCAAATGCACCTTGCCTAATTATGAGCTGTATCACAGGTGGATTTGGCCAGTGAAGAAGTGTGGCTACTGAGGCCATGATAGTGTTTAGTCAGAGAAGGAAGGTAAGGCTCCCTTCTGGCCTTGACTCACTCATCCAAGACCAAGGAGAATCTCTGGAAGAAGAGTCAAGCGTCAGTATTTTGCCCTTGCAAACCTGGCATCATCCACCACAGTTATCTCCTAAGACACTGTGAGGAGTAAAATCCCAATGAGGTTTCTATTCCAAGGCTGTGTCTATGTACTTGATTGCATTATATATGACAAAACATTGGTATAACTACTGATTTTGTATTAATGGAGAATTTGAAACTTTAAATCTGTTTTTTTCAGGAATGACTTCATAATGCATGTGAGATAGTAATGTAAGTTAAAGTCAGTTCTAGAAACATCCTAAATTTAGTGTAGTTCCTTTAAATCAAAGGCAGGAGGCGCTACATTACCCTTTCATGAGAATTCTAATTTCTACATTACAGGGCTGTCTCCTTCAACTAATACTTTTTTTAGTTGCAGTGGTATTATATAAATGGTAAAGAAAAGCTCCTTCATAGGCTCAGACTACAAATAATCCTCCACACTTTACAGATGTGATTATGTAACTAAATATACAGTGATTCGTATATAGTATAACGGAATCTTAATTTGATTTTTGTTAAAATATTATCATGATAATACTAAAGAAGCCTAACCCAAGGGGGGAATCACCTGTAAACACACCCTTAACACAACTACTATTATTTTTTTCCTTGATCCTTTTTAATCTTTGCCTTTATCTTATACCGTTATCATATTATGTCTATATCTTATATAGTCAAGATTCTTATCTGACAAAGGAACATAATTGAATAGCAATTTTTTGTTAACTGCATAATAATAATTAAATAACAATAAATAAATAATAAATTAAATAAACAGAATGAGCTCTTTCCATATATGGTTTAACAGGAGAAAGATATAAACAAAGCACTAAGACATAAGGGATCAATTACTAGAATTAGAATAGAAGAGTATTTTCAATTATAATGATCAGAATACAACAGAGTAAACACACAGCATGATTAATCTTGGAATGTCTATTCATTTTTCAACTGCACTTGACCACGGTGAATAAATACATCATCATGGCTCCCATACAACTTTGATGAAAGTCTGTCACTAAAAGTCTCACCTTTAAAATTTTTAATGTAACCATAAAAAATTGAAAGAAAAAGCCCCCAAGTTTGTAACGGTGAAACTAATAAGTGTATTCAGGAGTTTAAAGATAAAAAATGTCCAGGGAACATTTCTTACTTCTTTATTTCTCCAGTCACTTAAATAAGTGATAGGATGTGAGAGCCAAATCAGCAAAGAAAACAGCAGTATTCTTTCAACACTCATTGCTGTATTAAGCCACTGAAGATGGGTGTTTAAAAGTACAGCACATAAGTAAAGTAAAATACTTCTCAACTCCAGTTAGACCCAGAACACAATTAATCTCACTGAACCCATGAGAGAATTTGGGGGCAGATTGATTAGAAAGCACCTAATATTGTCCTACTATCTCTCAGTTCCAAAAGCCTACCAAACAGCAACTTTAATCTTGGGAGGAAAACCAGCTCTTATGGATTTATAATCTGAGTGCGATAATGGGGAGACATAAACCGAAATAGCTTGTTCTCCAAAGCAGATACAACAAGAGACAAATAGGATATGAAAAACACACATGCTGAGATATCAAATATTCAGATCTAAAAGCAGTCACACATGATTTTTATGCTTGTTCTTAATTTTATCTTAAACCTGCTCAAACTAAAAATATCCAGGGCATTTGTGTTTTTTCTTAAAATTAAAGTATGCTTCTGAATCTTCAGATTTTTTTCTTTACATTTGCATTTCATAAATATTAAAAGAAGGTAATTCTGATCTATCATTGGATTTTATCTTTTAATTAGCAACATTTTCCCCAAATTGTTCTCAATGTTCAACATCACCCTTAAGGTCTCTACTTCATATTACAGTGGAAGCTTCTATGATTTATGAGTTTAAGATGCATCATCTGTGTAAACCTGAGCAAAAAAAAAAAAATCATAATTCCCTCGCTTAATTCCACATTCCCAGGGTTGAGTTATTTTGCAAAATCCAAACAATCAATTTCATAAAAATTTCATGAAACCAAAATGAGAAGTTACACCCAGCCCCACTTTTCAGACCTAATGCCCCATTCATAATCATCCCATTGAAACTCACTCTCAACTCATCAAATGTGCCTTATAGGATCTATAAAAAGGAATAACACTGCAGGTGTCCTCCTCAAACCAGCAGGCTAAGAAAACCTGCAGAGGAATTTAAAGTCACTAAATACACGGGAGGCTGTGGAACTGCCAATATGTTGCTGCTAAAAATCTGGGAAATTACTCATATATACTCATTTTCTTTGCAGGAAAAATAGTTAGGAGCAACAGTATGGAGAGGGATTAAATAGAAACATCAAATTTATTCAGCAAGACTCCTCACTACTACATGCCAATAGTAAATGTCAACAAGAGAGTTAAGATGAAGATACCCCGAGGGGAGACAGGCTTGAGAAAGCCACATAAGTGGACATTTATTTGTGTGCATTTCCTGACCATTTTAAGCAAGTTTGCAATAAAATTCACTTATCCCATCAGTTCCAGTTAGAATTATCAATTGACATTTGTGTGGAAGAACCCTAAATTACTAAACATCTAACTCTTTTTTCTCAGGAAAGCACAGTAATAGAACATTCATTATCATCCATTTTAACTGCTTGATACTCATGCCTTACTTACTGTTAAATTTTGAATATTAATTACTCTTGCCTGAAAGTTAATAGAGATATATGTTGGAAGATGGGGGGGGGGGTGTCTTTATTGCATTACATTGTCTACATTACATTACATTGGCCATATCAGCACAAAAGGAGGTTTTCCACTGGGACCTTCCAGAAGCAATACTGATTCCTCTCTACTCATCAGCATTCACTATTATTCTGTCACATCTACATAGTGGATGGATAGATAACACTTTATCTTCTATAGCATCCACTATGATACATCTCCCGCTGCCTTCCTATTGCTCCAAAGAAACCACTAAATCAATGGCACCAAAGATAACCTCCTTTCTCCCAACCCACCCTTGACACAACAGGACACAAAAGATAACTGCCAGTCATATCTTGGTAAACTGTTCACTCATAGAATAGTGGTAATAGGAAAAGAAGCAAGAATTATGATCAAAAGGGAGTTCCTTAAGGATAAAGATTTTGTGCTAAATCCAAAGGTATAAAGTCTCTTGTCAGAGGGGAAAGATATAAAGAGTATTGGGTTTCAAATTCTTCTAGGAGTTTTAATGCAGTCCATTCCACGATTCCCTCCCCTTCTCCTTACTTGTCTGGTCTATTGTGAACAAAATATGATAGCCAGGTAAAGAAAAATTTAGCATTACACTGAAAGATATGACTCCTTGTACTAATCACAACAGTTATTCCAATGCACATTTTCTCATGCATCAGTAAATTCAAAACAACTTTTACTTTTTTTATTGCTTGCGTCTTTCCTCATTTACTTTGAATGTGACTGTAATTACACTGTCTTATAAAGGACTGAACACTGCTCTTCCTTATCCTCTGATATCAGACTGTTTTATGCAATATGCAAAACTCAAGGCAAATATAAATGCTTTCTCATATGATTACAAGCTCCCCAAGAGCACACACATACATACATAGGGTCCCAATTATTTGAAACAAATAGTGTGGCAGATTTACCCCAAGTAAGCTAAAACCATGAAAATAACATCTAGCTTTAGTCTTAAAGTATGACATCTTGAGATTCATACCTAGGTAAATCATTATCTCTTCCTCACATTTGAGTGACACTTTGGGCCAAGACAGACGTCAATTATGTTCTCTTATCCTCCTGCTATTAGAGAATCTATAGTACTTAGGGTTCCTTGTCTTGCAAAGAGTAAGCAATGTTCTGTCTATCTAAATAACTGTTTCTTTTAATCAAGAGGAATGAAGTATAGCTAACATCAGGTTTGTGCTATTTTCTACTTAAGACCTTTCAGATCTGACAGATCATGTTCATTCAAGCAACAAGATATTTGCATTGAGAACAATTGAGCGCATAATTACTCATGTTAAGTTCAGTTACCCTCTTTAGCATCCTATACCTCTCCTTCAGAACAGTAATCATAATAAGAGTAAATAAACAGTTATTTAGCATATAAGGTCTCTGAAGGCAGAGGCTGTTTTGTTCATCCATATATCCCTAGCATCTACCAAAGGTCTGAACCATATGGTAATGTGTATTGGATTTTTAAATGGGTACACAGTGATATATGTTAGATTTCTGAAGGAATTTTAATAAATTTAAAGTAACTCTAACTTGCTTCAAAAAGCTGAGTTTAAATGTTGTCAAGTAAGTGTAATGAAATTTTTTTAAACTCAATAAGCAGAAATTATATTGAAACTTTAAGACACAAACTCTTATTATATACTAGTCATATTCTTCCTTTGGAGTCTAATAGTTTATCCAGCTTTAAACCTTCATTTTCTCATTATATAATTAACACCGTACCACATACAGGTTTTAGCTACTGTTGAACAACAGCATAATGTCCAATATTAGGTAGTTAATACCTATAGTAAGAACTTGGCAAATGTTCAGTATGATTCAAAGTATAAGATATTACACAATCTAGCACTTAATGTAATTCTCTGATATACTGGAAAACTATTTACTGGCCACTGCTTGAAGAAGGAAATTGCTCTTATGTAAAGATTTTTAATTAAAAAACACGAGTATCAAGCCCTACAAGGTGTCAAACACTGTTCTAGGTGCACAAAACAAATCCTTTAGCACTCCCACTCTAGTGAAAGAAACGGAGAAAATAACAGGCAATAAACAAATATATGATATGTCAGAAGGTGGTCTTAAGAGAAAAAAATAATAAAGTAAGGATAAAAGGGCCAGGGAGTAATAAGCTAGAAGTAGAGGAAGTCGATTTTTGGTTCACACAGAAGATTGAGCATTAACCAGTCCTTTAAACTAATGTTGTATATCAGCAGATTATTGAACTCTACCTGATCAGAAGAAAACCAGGCATGAGAACAGCGGCACTGTGTGATGCATTTATCCATACTCTTTAGTTCTGGATAATGCCAAGTGTCATTGGTTTAAGCCAGGCAGAATCCAGTAATGAGGCCACAGATATTTGCCCCCCAGTGAGAAGAATTATGAAATGCTATTATGACTATATGGAAAATGGCAGGTCACAGGTTTAATGTACCAGTTGCAATATTGAAGAGTTTATGCAGTATAAATGGGTATGATGTTTCCCATAAGTAATTTTTTCTTTTTAAAGCCTTAAATTTGCAACCTACTTTTATAGTACTATTATAAAACCAATTAGGTTTGGTTTATTTAACAGAGTTTTCTGCTGTCAAATAAAGTAGTACAGGGGTGTGTTTGTGTGTGTGTGTGTGTGTGTGTGTGTGTGTGTGTGTGTGCACATGCGTGTGTTTAAGTTCTTCTCTAAACCCTTCCTGGATATAAAGTTCTGCATTCTATCCCTGCTCAGCAAGTTGAAAAATTTAAGATATTCTGTGTTAACTATTTACTAATGGTTGTGCTTCCTGAATGTTGAAAGATGTAGTTACAATAATCAAAATATGTTTTAACAGATGCCCTTATTACTTAAATCGACTTTTTACAACAGATAATTCCATTTTCTTTTGATTCGAAATTTAGGAAAGCATTGTTAAGTAAAGCCAGACCATTCTCATATTTCATCTTTCCCCAGAATTTCCTTTTCAAAATTCCTGGAATCCTAACTTTATTCCATGAATTAGGAATAATTACTATGATCAGTCATTGGCATCATTAATTGAATGTTTTAGATTTTCACATTATGCTAAATGTTTTTTGACTGGATCAGTTATGGTAAATGCAAGATTTTTATTCCTTTTGGATAATCATTCCAATTTTGTTATAGCCATCCTGCAGGACTCTCTCCATTTGCATCAAAAAGTAGAATAGGATATCCAAACTAATGTTTATTTATGTGATCATTCACACAAATACGTATGTACAAGCTTATGAAATGGAGGAGAAAGGAATGAAAATTCCAACAAATTGTTTAGTGTCCAAAAGGTGGGAAATGGCTATGCCAATAAGCAGTGGCACGTGGATGGGTTTCATCAGATCCAAACCACAATATGTCTTATAATGAGATCAAATTTGAGCCTATGTAGAATTCTGTGCCTGTGTCTGAGCTCCACCAACAGGAGGATGTGGAAAGGGAGAACCACAGAGTTGATTCCAGTTGGAATATGAGAAATACGAAGACGTTAGAAAAAATAGCAAAAGAGAAGAATGACGGAGACTTAATAAAGTCTGTGTCTGTGATGGGTCAAGGACACAGATTCAGACTTTGTCAAGGGCAGCCTTGGTTCTGACTTCATGCTCTGTTATCCCATTTGCCACACAATTTCTGCCTGGTTACATCAATGAATATTCGACTTTTCATCTGAAGCACACTCCAAACCCTAATGGTTTCTCTTGTAAGAGTCCTTCTCTTAATTAATTTCACGACATTTGGTATAATTAAAAGTGATTTTATCACTCAGTCTTTCAGTTATTGTATGAAGTCACCCTGAGGACTGAAAACTATGAGCTACCGTGACTAGAAAACTGTTCTTAAAAATCAGGCAGAAAAGTAGTAATGAGTCTTAAAGATGGGACCAGTCTCACTTATTTCTATATGTCTCTCATCTATTGCTAAAGGAAATAATACAAATATTACCAAAAAAATTTTTTTCCAGGTATGTCAATATTTTTGGCACCGGTTAATGCTGTTACTTTTTCCTCCAGGAACCTTGGCTGCCAAAGGGTAACTCTGCACAAGAACATGTTTCTGACTTATATTCTGAATTCTATGATTATCATCATCCACCTGGTTGAAGTAGTACCCAATGGAGAGCTTGTGAGAAGGGACCCGGTAAACACTGCATGATTTGCTTTTGATTTGTTCTTAAGGATGTAGTACACATGAAGAGTGAACATGGTACTATTGTGTTTAACTGAAGCAACTGTTTACACGTGTGATCATATTTACTTTTACAGTTGAGTTTCGCATCAACCATGACATATCATTTCTATATAGTTATTGGAAGTAATTGCTATATGTAGTAGTAAAGGGCTGGGAATAATTCAGTCATAACCAAACAAGAATTATACAACAAATCTTGAGTTTTTACTACGAATTAAAAATTTATTCACATCTATGAGAAGTTTACTGAGCACATCTTGTGAACATGGGCAATTTGAGGTGTACTAAGGCAATGCCCCAGTGTGTCACTAATGGGTTACAGGTGTCCTTAAAAGTAATTCCCCTTAGCATCCTCACACCAGGCTGGGCTTGCGCCAGTCAATTTAGCTATGGGTTGCTATGCATTTACTCTAGTTACCCACATAAATACTGTCATATTCTATGTCTGCATAACTTTAAAAAGGTTTAAATACCCCTAACTCACTCACTCTCAGCACCCAATCTCTGCCGCCAATCCCTATTAACAGAGCTCAGCCATAAACCAGAAGGCAAGGAGGCCAGGATGGAGTTGTACAGATGTGTTTCTCTGGGCCCAGGGCAGTGGGAGCAGGGTGGAGAGTGCATTTGAGAGCATGAACAGAAGCTATCCAGCCCACAGTAAATGACCAAGGGATATTTTTATTTTTGTTTCTCTGCTTAACTGTGTTATGCAAGCATCTGTAGATAGCCTCATCTTTCAAAAGTGGCATTTGACAGTTCTGCCAACCCAAAGACAAAAATGCGTGAAATCTGCCCAGAGCATGCATCCTGTGTGACAGTGGCATGGCATGGGAAAGCAGCTTAATTTGGCTTCTAATGAATCCACAGTGTTAATAATTTTTGCAGTGCGAATATATCCAGAAAGGTATGATGGTCCATCTCTTAAGATCATGGCATCTGTTATCCGAGACAGTCTTATCTTACCTACAGAATGTGACCCAATGGGTTCATCTTGATGAGTTTACTTTTTGAATGTCAACTGATTTTAATAAAAATAATTTCATTTCCTTTAGTCTTCCCAAGACCCCAGGAAAGGGTTGATATTATTCTCATTATTAACTGAATAAATTGAGGCTCAGTGAAGGGATGTGTTCTCTGTACTGTGGTTAGTTAGAGATGGGATTCAAACCCAGACCTGTCTCACACAAATCCCATCCTCTCTCCTATATACCACATGGAGCTCTTGATTAATTTCCTTAAGAAGATGTGTTCTTAAAGAAATAGTCTCAGCCATTCCCAAGTGGTAATTGCCCATAATTGGGCACGTATACTATGTTTCATTAGGGAAGCTGACACCTACTAAAATGTAAAAGCAATTAACTAAGCATCTCTCATCAGAAAAGCTCAAATTTTTGGTTTCCCATACAACATTAAGTGTGGAAATCCTGACAAATTACAGTCTGTATGGAGTAGGCCTGGAAATGGCACTTTAGTCACTAAATAATCATGGGAGCAACACTCAGTCACGTTATGAAGTATTGTAAATTCTTGAGTAACCTCTGTCCCATCTCTCTTGTGAGGGTTTCATACCCCTGTATCATTCCACCATCCCTCTCTCTGGCTCCTAGGGTGAAGGGGGCTTCTCATCCATTGTGAAATCATACTAAACCTATTATCTTCCTGAAATAGTCTAAATTCAGGATTTTTCTGAAATCACTATTGAATTACAGAAGCCATTTAACCTTATCCATCAACGAGAAAAATAAAAACTGCCCTGCTTACTTCCAAGAACTTGTCCTGGAGTCCCAAAAGTAGCACAAAGCTTTAATTTTTTAAGCTTTATTTTCTTCATTTCAAGAGTGGGGGGTGGGGGGTGGAGCGAGAGCACACATGCGCACATGAGCATGGAAGGGACAGAAAGAGAGGGAGAGAATCCCAAGCAGGCTCCATGCTGTCAGCACAGAGCCAAACACAGGGCTTGATCCCATGAACTGTGAGATGATGACCTGAACCTAAATCAAGAGTCAGATGCTCAATTGACTGATCCACCAAGATGCCCTGAAGCAGAAAACTTTTAAAAATTCCCAAAGGCACAGTATTGCAAATGATCGCTCACACAGTTGCTGCTAACTCTTGCCCTATAACTGACTTCCTAGGTCTCTGCACTTGGCTTCCCTGGTCCATTTATTAGTCTATTCATGGCTCTTAACAGTGGATGTTTTCACTTTCATAGGCTACTTTAGGGGCACACATGTCTATCTGCTCTGCCAGTTACCATGCATAGGCTGCCTCCTAGCCAACAAGTCAGCCCAGCTCTGCCTTGCAGCTTCTCTCTTGCCTAGAAACCTATAATAAAGCCTATAAGCAGATGTTTAGGGACCCAGTCAACAGCTCATCTCCTGGGAGAATGTGTGAGCATAGGAGAGCCAGAGAAATTAACAGGAAGCTTTCTTCTGGTATGGAGGAGTGAGGGTGGCTCCTTTGCACACATTAGGCAATCTCAAAATGACATAAATTTGAAAAATGGAAAGAAGTTTATCTTTATGACATGACTAGCACCTGGTTCTGCCAATCAATATATTGTTAACCTAACAGACTTGTTATTTTTAGCTATGCAAGAATAAACTTACTAGGGAAAAATTGTAAAATCTTGAAAGGCAGAATTTAATCCAATCAATCAAGTGTTGTCGATCGCCCAAAACTCGAATTTTAGTCTTCAAGCTGAACTACATTCATAGAATTGGGGGAAGATGGCTATTTATGACGTCTTCTTCACAATGCCTAGGAATAGACTAAGCCTCATATGGAAACAGCTTCCTATGTATTGCAACCAAACATGTGGGGTTCAGTCCTTTTTTTACCTATTTCCAAGTGTTTGTGGGGTTTCTTAATGGAGAACACAGGAGCAAAAAGTCTGGGTGAAAAAGAAGCCTCCTCTCCTCTGAGGTTAGACAAAATGAGAATAAGCCACCAATAACAAGCCACTGACAGTGGGAAACAAGGAACATCATAATGTGTGAATACAATGTGCCCTCTTTCACATTTCCAAAAGTCTGTTTCTTCCATAAAACAAAATTTGGAAATTCATGCCTTTTACCAAATATATATAAATAGTGTAGACTAAGCACAAATGACTACAACAACAAAAATTAATTCATGTTTGTAAATTGTGAAGCATACACTTGCCCCCCCCCCCAAAACTAGGTCATTTGGTTTTAGTATGTTTTCTGTTTGAAAATAGTCATTGTTTTTCAGTGAGATCTTATTAAATCTTTTCTCCAACTCTCTGTATGCAAAACTTGGGGCTGCTCTTTCTAAGCAAAGTTCAAGAAAGGGCAAGAAACAACCTTAGAGTAGACATGTCTTCTATGTTATTTATTCATCCTTGAAACTGCTTATTTAGTATTTCCAAGAGAGACAACAGTCTTGAAATCTGTGCTGTAGCTCACCTTGAAAACACATATTCCGTCATTAACGCACTCAGAGAAGCCCAATTTCTTAAGTATCGTTTCCCATCCAAAGACAATGAAACTGAATTGCAGTTGAAGCTATAAATTCAGGAATTGAGAAGGGAGAAATTTTCCCTATTGTGATATATTTACATTTACAGGGGATAAACAAGAACTAGGAGAAGTTTGACTAGGAAAGCCCCATCTTTCCTAAGAGTAAAGTTCTTCACTGCTTAAAAAGGCAGAAAAGGGGCGCCTGGGTGGCGCAGTCGGTTAAGCGTCCGACTTCAGCCAGGTCACGATCTCACGGTCCGGGAGTTCGAGCCCCGCATCAGGCTCTGGGCTGATGGCTCAGAGCCTGGAGCCTGCTTCCGATTCTGTGTCTCCCTCTCTCTCTGCCCCTCCCCCGTTCATGCTCTGTCTCTCTCTGTCCCAAAAATAAATAAACGTTGAAAAAAAAAAATTAAAAAAAAAAAAAGGCAGAAAAAATATCATCCAAACACCGAGAATCAGGTCATCAATATATTAGTAAGTCACATGCAAAATTGTATATTTAAATGTTACTTTAAATGAATCATTTGAAATATTGCATTTTTCTTGAAAGAGTGACATTCCAGAAAACATTAGATTATGGTTCTCCATAGCCAAGAAGAGTGGAGATAATAAAAGCCCAAGAATAGACCCCCCAAAAAAATTTTTAAAAGCACAAGAAATGTTTGAAAAAAAGAAGTTATTGGACATTGTCAATTACATATATCTATTGAAATTACAACTAACATAAAAAAATAACCACAGTCATAAATTAAAGTATATTTGCCAGCATTCCATTTATCTGTGATTCAGGTGTATGTCTCCTTTAAAAAAAAACAACAACAACAAAATATGTAATTTTTAAACCCACTTTTTCTCTTAAGCAAACTAAAAGCAGAGTTGTAGATTATTTTTTCATTCTGACCCAATTCTCAGGTCACTGAATCAGCAGTTAAGAGGCAAAAAGATTTTCCTTCCCAGTGCCCAAGGGAATATATTAAAAAGAAAGTTATTTCTTGTAAAAGGAGGCTGCATCATCCCAAATGCTGTTGCACTACTTCTAGAAGAGTTTATTTCGTTGGGGGCAAAAGCAAACAATGTTCTCACTCCTCAGTAGGGAATCCCTATGGACTTACAGCCCCTTTCCCATCAAAGTAGCTAGTTTCTTTCCTTGGAATTTTTTTGGTTAGGCAGATTCTCTCCTGTAAAACCAAGGGTGAGAATTTCATTCCTTGACATTCTTTTTTTAAAAGTTAAATTCAAAATAACTCATGGCACAAATAAGGGCTGAATAGAGCCTCAGTTTATTGAGTGATGTGAAAATTGCCCATTGTCATTTGTGTCATTTGAGTATTTCATTTCCATAATACCTAAAATTTCATTTTCTTGTTCCATCTGCTTATTTGATGATCTTCATGTAGAGTCAGGAGGCAGAATTAAAAGCATTGTTCTTACTGCATCTAAAGGAAGCTGGCAGCATACTTGTCATTTTCTAGGAAGAAATGTCTCTCTGAACTTTTTATCTGGGTCTGAAAGGGACAATACAGGGAGATTAGTTTTTACTGGGAATCTGGGCATTTTGCACTTCAAAAGCCAAAATAATCGAGACACATTTTCTATAGCCTCTTATATAAGCAAAGTCTGAAAAACAAAGTGGATTTCTTCTAATTCTAATTTGTTCAGGACAGTTGAGCCACCAGACTATGTCAGAACTTCATCATAGTCACAGAAAGATAGGTTTGGAATGATTGCCAAGATCTAAGGCACCAGAGACAGCTGAAACCCAGGGTGGAAACTAGAACTCTCCTACCCAGCCCAGAGGAGACTGGTGTAAGGGAGGGCATCTCCATGTGAGAGAGGTGACAGGGACAGCAGAGTTTTTGAGATGAGAGATCAATGCAGGTAAAACTAGATTGGAATTATCCAGCTTAGTAGCCTGTGGAAGAAATTAGATTGGGAATGAAAAAGTATGATGGATTTGAGGGATGATGCAGAGAGCATGTTGCCAAGATGTGGTAATGAAATGAAATATCCTACTCTGGTCATTTATGCCATTTTGTTTTACTTACACATCAAACCAATAAATGATATTTTAACCAAGATTATATGGTTTCCCATATGGGTTTGAAGCATTTACTGCTAAAATGGCTATAAACATCAACCCAACCTCCAGTTTCTCTCATCTGGCCAATCTGGGTGGTTCCTCTGCACAGGAAATCAGTGACTTACAAATGGTACCTTGTGATGTGGTTTGTGTAGCGAGGCTTCATGTCAACATTTACAGCTAGTTTCCCCTGCTTTGAGAAGGTTATCATGCATTTTATGCAGAACTTCTTATAGATTTTATTCTCAAAAGCTTTCAGTTGAGATAGAACCACTCTGTTGGTTGTGTGAAGGAGTTTGTACATTGAACCAACCTTGTTGGCTCATCGCTAGAATCGCTGTGCTTAGCTGGATTGCTCCAAATTGGTCTTGCTGATCTTAGAGGATCTCAAATCCTGTAGTTCTTCTACTTACTTAGAGATTATTCTGTAATGTTGAGCAATTTACTGAAACCCACTTTCCTAATGTGTAAAGTGGGGATAATGATAGCACCTTCCTCATAGAGTTGTGTGTGAGGGTTAAATGAACTGATACACTTAAAATGCTCAAAACCAGGCTGGCACATAACAACTGTCAAATGTTATCTATTATTACTTATATTATAGTTGTTACCACAGTCATGAGGCCTTAAGTACTTGTCATTTTCTAACTCTGCACCTAGTTTCATTTCTGTGTTACATAGCATAGGAGATTGGAAACACAGAGCATTTGTAAATTTTGCTTAAATCCAAAAGGACTAAGTGTAAAAGCCAAATGCAAAAAAATACTTAGAGGTTAGTAAGTCAGAAATAACCAAAAGGGCGGTGGTCTGAGAAAATAAAACTAACTCAGTCATGGCTTGAGAACTTCTAGTGAAGAGTGACATAATATCCTCATTATATCATATAGAGAAAGACCCTTGAGCGTAGCAAGCTGTTAATTTGTTTTCCTTCGTCACATTCCTAACAGACTTTTTTTTTTTCCATGTGTGTATCCTGCTTTTCTGTTTACTATGGCTTTGTTTTCTGAATACTTCCAGAGCACTTCCTTTGCCAATGTGTGGGTCATCTTCCAATGTACTTATCTTAGATGGGACTTTTATCTCCAGTGCTTTTTCCCCCCTAAACACACTGAATCATGACTATAGTTCCACAGATTCAAGCTCATTTTCTCTGAAGCTTTATCAGAAATCAGCTCAGAATTGCATGACAGACTCGCATTTAATTGAAAATGTTACATCCTGAAATTCCTCTGCAGAAAGATTGTGGTACTTCCTTACAAAGTTATTTAATGCTGATTTTCTGACTGGGGGATTCTTCTCCTTCATTCAGCTAGCTTTAAAGACTGTACAAGTTGACAGTTTTCAAGTTGATATGAGTGCCTTTTTGCTCCTCCATTTATCAACTGCACTGGCATCTTGACAAAAAGTACTGTAATTTCTCCTCATGAGGTTTTAGTATACATGTGACTCAAAGTCGGGACTTCTCCCACTGCATTGTGAGTCTCCTGGAACATAGATAATTAGGATTATCGGCACTGGAAGGCCAGCAAGTAACTAAAACAGGAGTAAGATACTGAGGAAATTACATCTATACCCTAAATCCATTCAAAGAGGGGCCCATGGAAAAACAGCATCAGGATCCCCAGATACTTGATACAAATGCAGAATTTCAGGTCCTATGTTAGACCCTCGGAATCATAATCTCTATTAGTAGGGCCCAACAACATGCGTTTTAACAACCCCTCCCAGTGCTTTTCGATGCATGCTAAAATTTGAGAAAATCACCCCCATAGGAAGATCACCACTGTATACTCTTTTATTATTTACATTTGAACTGAACCTATTTTGGAGGGGTGCACTATAAGAGGCTTTCAGGAACTCATACCCATACCTTTTCGACTTCAATATCAAGGAGTAGATTAGAGGGAATTTTCAAGCTTGTAAGATATATGAAGGGATAAAGAGGAAAAATTAAGCAATATTCCTTTTCTAGTTCTCCATGTATCAAAATCACCCTCTCACTTCAAGAGAAGAGAGCTGGGAAAATTACCAGCTTAAACGAATGTCAGTCTTATTTGATCCATCCTCCCTGGTAGACAAACAAAACTTTGCCCACAAATTCACAGCACTGTTCACTCCAGTTCCAAATAATTCAGGGAAGATCAGGGAGATGAGCCTCCATTTCCCAAAAGTTTGTGCCCACACAAGACAGAATGATCTACAAGAGGCAGAATAAGCCAGAGATGCAGTGCCGGCTGGTGCCCTATTGACGTACATATATATGTTGGCCAGCTCTTCCTGGAACATTCAGAGAAGAGCAGAAATGTGATTTCTAGAAACCTATCAGACTCCAAGAAAATTAACTAGGAGATCAGAATCCTTTTTGTTTTGGCATTTAGATGTGGTTAGCCTGTTTCTCTCCCACAAAGATTTTCTTCTCTGCATTTTTACTCATCACTCCTTCCCATCTCCTACTTCTTCTGGATGGTTTCACCCCAGTTTTCATCTGTGACCAGTTCTGATTGTCTGTGTGGAAGTGGCTAGAACACAGACAAAGTTCTAATCCAGGGAGCCATTCACAGGAGACTGCATTGCCCCTACAGGTCTGACTCCTGTCTCCCAAGGAAGCCCCACATTGACTCTGAAAGTATAAAATCCCTCTTCCAATGGCCCTGGGCCCAATATGACATGTTTCCCTGGAGAAACCAGAAGCAGACCTTTCCAGTATTTCCTGGTCCACACATCCAAAGACACCCTCAAATGACACAAAACATTTCTTTGGAGTAGCTCTATTGCAGCTACACAAAAAGTTCTACAGAGAAGTTGCCCTGAAAAAAGTAATCAAAAATCACCCTCATGGGAAGATACTGAGACCTTGACTATTTAGAAATATCATTTAGAAGTAAAAATACCTGGGTCTCCTGAGTGACTCGGTCGGTTAAGCGTCCGACTTCAGCTCAGGTCCTGATGTCGCAATATGTGAGTTCGAGTCCCACATTGGGCTCTGTGCTGTTAGCATGGAGCCTGCTTTGGATCCTCTGTCCTTCTCTCTCTGCCCTTCTCCTACTCTCATTCTCTCTTTCCCTCTCTCCCTCCCTCCCTTTCTCTCTCTCTCTCTCTCTCTCTCAAAGATAAAAATAAATAAATAAATAAATAAATAAATAAATAAACATTTTTTAAAAAAAAGAAATGAAAACACCTCAGAAAAGAAAATTTGCACTCCTGTGATAGAGCAAAGTAAATGCTAGTTTGAAAAGCAGACATATTATAGGCAGGAAAAACCTCAGGTAAAAACAAGAAGGTGAAAACCTTCACTGAAACCTGAAATTTGAAGACATGAGGGGTCAGGCCAGATGTAAGCTACCTTTAAAATAAATAATTTATATCACATTCTAGAGACACATTCTCATTTCTCCCTCTAAATTTGGCACATTTGGAATGCAATTCCATGGTTGATAGGTTGGGGAAACAGAAGACATGTCTAATAGCACAAAATAATCAGTCACCTAATAAAGAAATTGATTTAAAGAATACGAAGTTTTACTTAGAGATTTACAAATTATTCTCCTTAAAATGAAAGCCTAAAGAGAGAAGCAGTATAGTGGAGTTGTATCATAGTAGGGGTGTTGGGTATTAACATTAGCCTATTAAAATAAAATTCTCAAATCATCAAATTATGCTCCAAAATCCCTTAATTCATCTGTCAAGTACAACATACATTCCTGTACAGAAATGCACGTGAAAGTTTGAGGACACTTTGGGTTGTTTTTCTGGTCATCTTTCTCTGCTGGGAACTCATTCCTTGCTTAAAAATAGCTTCCAGAATGATAAGGGACCACTTACAAAAGGGAGACAATGGCAATGATAAATAACATCACTAATTTTCCGCTAAGCCTTTTTGGAAACTTTATAGCACTGATATTGCTTTAGAAGGAAAGAAGAGCAATAGGAAAGATGAAAAAAGTAAGTCCTTGACTCTAAAAATGTAAAATAATTTACCTTTCTTTGATTATATACCAAAACATTCACATATCTCATTCTCCCATAATATGTCTCAACACACAATCCACAACTTCAAATGATTAAGTAAGGGAAATAAAATGCTTCTCAACATCCCTCATCTCATCAGATCCAATAATCTCCCATTTTGTTTTGGTCCTATAACTGGGTAAAATAATGTTTACAATGAATGAGAAATAAACACATACTTCCAATCATATCACAGAGAATGGGAACATTTGTAAATTTTTTCACATAAAACTAAAAGCGAATTATGAAAACCCTTCTTCAATAATAATACTTTAAAACTATCCTGAAATCAGGGGTCCCTGGGTGGTTCAGTTGGTTGAGCATCCAACTTTGGCTCAGGTCATGATCTCACTGTTGGTGAGTTTGAGCCCCGAGTCGGGCTCTGTGCTAACAGCTCAGAGCCTGGAGTCTGCTTCAGATTCTGTGTCTCCCTCTCTCTCTCTGCTCCTCCCCTACTTGCGCTCTGTCTCTCAAAACATAAATAAACATTAAAAAAAAATTTTAAAAAGTTTTGTAATGCTTTATTTTTTGAGAGAGAGAGTGAGACAGAGTGTGAGTGGGGGAGGGCCAGAGAGAGGGAGACACAGAATCCGAAGCAGGCTCCAGGCTCTGAGCCATCAGCACAGAGCCCGACGCGGGGCTCGAACCCACGAACCGTTAGATCATGACCTGAGATGAAGTCGGACGCTTAACAGACTGAGCCACCCAGGCGCCCTCCCAAATTTTTTTTAATAATAAAAAATAAAAATAATAAAACTATCTTGAAATCAAAATTCTTTCTCAAAGTTGGGGGTAGACTGATGAAGTGCCCATAAAGTAGGACCTTTTTCAGTCATTTGAGAGCATGTTTTCTCTTGATTTTGTGTTTTCTAAAGAAATGCTGTTTGGAATGGTGGGGTGGGGAGAAAAGACTGAGTATATTTGACCCAGACAAAAGCCTGTTTTCTTTTAATTGAAATGATAAGGGAAGCAGCAAAAGACATACTTTTAAATAGGTCTCATAGAAAGATGGCCATTGTAGAAAAATGTTTCAATTGCATCCATAAATAGTACTTCAATGGAGAGCATCCCTCTTAATGTCACATGCAACTCAATTTAGCTGATAAATAAGTCTTGCATTTCTCCCTTATGAGAAAAACAAGTGACTATGGATTTTAATAAGCTCAAAGGCCTTGAAAAGTTCTGGATGATTTACATGTAGTGTAGATAATTGAAAATTGTGAACCATTGTTAAAGAGTAACAAGCAGGTATATTACCAAAACTAAACTACAGCGTTTATAGGTGACTGTATTTTTAAATACATTATTGAAACATTATCTCAAGACTGGGAACATATTAAGATAAACTGCAAATCGTGATGAAAGGTAGCGTTTTCAGAAAGAATTTGTGTGCCCAGTTTGAAGATCTCTGTTGTACCAGGGCTAATGGGTATAAATGACAGGGAATAGTTGACCTTGGGGATGCTACCTTCTAAAAATCCCAAAACTTAGAAGAACATCACAGGTTCAGGAGGGCGCCCCACACTCCGCCAGGGATCCCACCCAGCATTGTAAGTTTTCTATTGGTAGCAATAGCCTGACCCCTGCAGACATTTGCAAGAACCATAGGTCTGTTAGGAAAAAAGGACCCTGGAATTTATTTGTTAAATCTTGATTAAGCAGCTCTTGTTTGGGCACTTGAGAAATAAATTAGGAATTGAAATACTTTCAGATGAACAACATTATAAACACTATCCAAAGCCATATTCATTTAGATTTAATTAGCACCTACTGCTCACCTACTGTATAAGTATTACTGGGTTTAAATCCTGTGGGTAGAGATAGAAAAAACAGCAGAGACAAAAAGATGATCAGGCAGACACATATTTAACAGTAATTACATGTTTACTCAATATGTAATCTAAATGACCACTGAGTAAAATTTAATAAAAGATTAACCTGGTAAATTTAACCAATGTAGGCCACAAATCCTTCTTATTCAGGTTTTTTTTTTTTTTTTAATGTCTTTTCCTTCAAGCAAATTATCTAGAGATTGCTTATCGATTCCTCTTCCCTGGCTCAAGTAAATATAACTTTGCACCCTTCCTTCTGTGCTAAAATGAACTGATGAGAAAACATTTTTAGAAGCTTCAGGGAAATATAAATAATCATGCGTAATCACTCAAAATCACTCTGAACCTACTGCAAACGTTATTTCTACTTTAAAACACGACTTAGGAATAAACTTGCCAACTTCGACTTGACAGAGTTAATATAGAAGCTGAACCTATTCACCTGGTATTCCATTTTATCAATGAAAGAGAGAAATTCCAAGTATTTTTTTTTTTTTTTTTTTTTTTTTTTTGTAAAAGAGGAGAGTTTTTGGTCACATATAAAATGTATCATGAGAATGAAGTATGCGTTGGCTTGGCCCTTGCCAAAGGTTTCCAGTGGACAAAGCTTACCTTTGGCAGCCCTTCCCTGGCCCTTCAAGACACTAAGTTTCTTGGAAGTAGGATCTGTGTTCGACAGCTGTAATCTTCCAGCCTAATGCCTTCCTCCAGCACAAGAGTAATAAGCATTTGTTATGCCACATTCCAAATCTGCACCTCCTAGTATCCTCCACCCTCCTTCCCTTTCATTTCTTCAATTCTTCTACTCTAAATTTTCTATGAATGATAGGATTAAAATGTGCAATCCTTTCCAGAGGTGTGACATTTTAATAAGGAAAACAATCGTAAGCTAAAGAAATGAAATTATGTGGCATTTCAGACATCGTAAAGATGGTGGAATAAGTTCTCAGAGGCAAGATGATATTCCCTAGCTCCCTTTTAGACCTGGTAACATACCCATAGGGGAAACGGTATCAGGAATGGTTCGTGGCAGATTTTTCAATGGCTTAAAGGTAGGATATAGGTTGTGACCCACTGTTGCTTGCATTGCTTCCATGGAGCAATAGCTGATTTCCTTTCTACATCTCAACCCAAAGCCCTTCCCCTGTCCCAGCACAATAGAACATCTCAAAAACACTGACTACCTGTTGTAAGGTTGGTCTTTTCTAAAACAACAACAAAAAATTCCAAAGCAGTTTTCATATGGAGGCATTCTTTCCCCCGTTTAATGGTTCTTAAACACACTGACACACAATATTTCCCATGCTATACATATGGGAAGAATTTTTTTAAGTGTGTTGAAAGATAAAATTGGAGGGGCACGTGAGTGGCTCAGTGGGTTAAGCCTCTGATTCTTGGTTTTGGCTCAGGTCATGATCTCTCTGTTCATGGGACAGAGCCCTGTGGTCAGGCTCTGCACTGACAGCATGGAGCCTACTTGGGATTCTCTTTCTTTCTCTTTCTCTCTCTCTCTCTCTCTCTCTCTCTCTCTCAGAATAAATAAATAAACATAAAAAAAGAAAGATACAATTGGAACAAAATCCACAATTGAGTATCTTCTATAGGATTTTGAGGCTGACTTAATTTATTAGACTAAAGAAAATTTCTGCTCTGCAATTCCAATTCCATTTTTAATAACAGTACTATAAAATATCTTCATGCTATTTGATGGGAAACATAGATTTGTCTGATGAGTATACCCAATTAAGAAAACTGTAGGATCTGTTCCCTTGATAGTTACATTATTGCTCAACAAATTTTATGTTCTATTGAATTATGAGCAGATAATGACACTAAATGGTGATAACAGTTTATCTGAAGCCAAAGCAGATACTATTGCTTTTATTTCTTAGAATGCATATCATTCACAGTAGAATTATCTCTTTGTAGTCGATATTAATGAAGAAAATAAAATAGAAAATAATTCACAAATTCCACACATTTCTGGCTTGGAACATTTGTTGTATTACTTGGGAGTGATCTAGTTATATTTGAATATAGATTATGTCTTCCAGTTTTGGAAATCATTACTCTAACCAAAATTATAGTATTGTGACCACAGCCTGAAAAAATAGCCAAAAAGCTATTTAGCTCATTTGAGCTCAGAGTGAATCTTTTAATACCTCATTCTGCTAAGCAGAAAACTATCCCAGAATGATGTGAAGCACTAACCCTCAGCAGAAGCCCTGTCTGTCTGTTGAATACCTGGTTCACCCCATCCTTGAGGGAAAGGTTATAATCAAGTCAGAGATAATATGACTACACCTTATTCATCTTGATATTCACAGAGTTAGTATAGTTCCTGGCTCATATTAGGTGCTCTGTAAATGTTTGTGGAATGCAACAGAATGACCTTGAATATCTCAGGCACATGATTCTTCACTAGGAACTTACATTAGAAACTCCTAAAATATTTTGAAAATACAGAAGGGAGATGAGGTCTTGTTATGCATATTTTGTAAGTGTCCCCCAGGTGATACAGATAAACAACCCTAGTTATGAACCACTGACCTAAGTGGTGACCAATTTTATAACATTTTAATAATCAACTTCATCATCTAGATATATCCAATCATGTCCATGATAAATTGGGGGGGGGGGGAAATAATAGACTGGTCATTTTCAGAATTTTTGTGAACTTTTGAGCCATTTGCCCTCCAAAGAATATCTTACCCTGAACCCAAATATAATTGATCCTCATTATTGACAGATCCATATTTGCAAATTTGCCTACTTGCTAAAATTTATTTGTAAGTCCAAAATCCATATTCTCAGTGCTTTCATGGCCATTTACAGATATGCACGGAGTAGCAAAAAAACACTGAGTCACTTGATGTACACATTCCCAGCTGAGGTTGAACAAGGCAACACTCTGTCTTCTTATTTCATCTCTCATAGCATAAATGTCCTTTTCATGGTCTATTTAAATGCCATGTTTTTCACACTTTGTTGCTTTTGTTGGGTGATTTCACTGCTTAAAAAAGCCCCCAAGCATAGTGCCAAAGTGTTGTCATATTCCTAAGTACAAGTTGGCTGTGATACACCTTACAGAAAAAATAGGTATGCTAGATGAGTTTCCCTCAGGCAGAAGTTATAGTGCTGTTGGTCATAAGTTCAATGTTAACAAATCAAGAATATATATTAAATAAGGTGTCTTTAAACAGAAACATATAAAACAAAGTTAGATATTGATTGGCTGATGAAAATATTTTGACCAGAGGCTTATAGGAACCTAACCCTGTGTTTCCCCTAGGAGCAATGGCTCAGCATTTGCTAAATCAGTTTTTGCAGCAACTTTATAGAACATAACTATGGGGCGCCTGGGTGGCGCAGTCGGTTAAGCGTCCGACTTCAGCCAGGTCACGATCTCGCGGTCCGTGAGTTCGAGCCCCGCGTCGGGCTCTGGGCTGGTGGCTCAGAGCCTGGAGCCTGTTTCCGATTCTGTGTCTCCCTCTCTCTCTGCCCCTCCCCCGTTCATGCTGTGTCTCTCTCTGTCCCAAAAATAAATAAACGTTGAAAAAAAATTTTTTTTTTAAAAATTAAAAAAAAAGAACATAACTAGCTGTGAGTAATGAGAATTGACTGTATGTAAAACCTGAAACCAAAGCTGCTGTGGATGACACAGAACCACATCTTTGCACAGGGCTGTCATATTCATCCTCTTCCTCTCCCTTCCTCCACAAGTGGTGGCTGGCAAAACATCTCCACTGGAATTCTTGACCCAGAAGGTATAGGGCTTTTAAATAAGAGTAGTGAGAGTCAACTGAATTTCTTATTTCAAATAAGAGTCTCGTGTGCATATAGCAAGTATTTGCATAGCAAATACAAACTAATATAAAATTAAATCAAATAATTCCAATCAGGAAGCCATTCAGATGGGAAAAAAAAAAAGCCAGTGCCTTCCTAAGCCAAATATTAATTACTTTTGGGTTACCTGATGTTTTGAATTCTCTGCATTACTGTTCCACTTTGGACAGAATCAGAAGTTGCTTCTATCTCTGAAAATGCAGTATTTGCCTTTTTGTGGACCCAGCTGGCTTTTCCCTATGTTCTATGAGTCCCAAAAGGACTGAGCACATTGGATTGTCAGTAAATAAATTATTACTGCTATGCATTAAATAGAAACGTGTAGTCCTAAGAAGGTTACTATAGTACTGACAGTCATGCTAT